>NC_057819.1:90984668-92198168 GCF_910594005.1 Cervus elaphus
TTCATTAAGTGTGTGTTTAAGTTTCTGCTTCTCCTACTACAGTGGGAGTACATCAAAGAAAGAAAATGTGTTTAATTCATCCTTGTATCCTCTGCCTCTTTTGCTTAAGACCTTGCCCATAGCAGACACCTGATCAGTATTTGTTTGATGAACTAATAAGAAAGGTGGATTGTGAATTGAGCCTTGACTATTGAGGGTGTCAGGAAGCAGAGAAGCAATAAAGAGTTTCACTCAGGGGAGTGATGTGATCAGAACTGCATTTGGAAGCTTACTCTGATTTAATTTTATTATTTTAGAGGGCATGGTTTTTAATTTCGAAGTAATAATTTGCAGGAGGTGGCTCATACCAGTGTGCAAGAGCCAACTGGTGAATCTTGAGGAATTTTGCAATCCATTTGTTAAACACAATCATTATTAAAAATTAGGTTATGTTATTGCTGTTATTTAATCGTGCCCGACTCTTTGTGACCCCATGGACTGTAACCCACCAGGCTCCTCTGTTCATGGGTTTCCCAGGCAAGAATACTGAAGTGGGTTGCCATTTCCTTCCCCAGAGGATCTTCCCCACCCACGATTGAATCCACGTCTCCTGTATTGACAGGTGGATTTTTTACCACTGAACCACCAGGGAAGCCTTGGGTTACATAAGGTTACAATTAAAGATAAAATTATTTGGAAGCAATGAGTTTTGAGTATTACTTCTATTTTTAATATAATATCTTTAGGTTATATATGGTTATAATTAAATATATTAAGAATAAAAGCAATATTTAAAACTCATCGCTTCCAAATTATTTTATTATTATTAACATTTTACTGTTGCCTATGCTCTTGAGATTATTTGTGTATTGTATATATATGGTAGAAATACTAGCATAATGATGCACTACTATGCTTCTCCCCCAACTCTGCTTTCAGGGGTGTAATGTTAGTGGCTTGAAATCAGGCATAGGGGAAATATTTGCACGGAGGAAATGGGCAAGCACTAGCAATGATGGCTCCCCACAACCCTCTTTGGAGAGTTCATTGTTATTTACTGGTACACCATTGTTTAGAAGGCAAAATTGACAAAGAGGCAATGAAAAGTTTGGAAAATAGAGTTGAGGAAATTTGCAGACAAAAAGGGAAATGAGAGAATTTTCAGGGGAAAAAAAGAGAAATGAGAAGTGGTAGAGAAAAGATGAGAGAATTAGAATTATTTGGAGATACTGATATACCAATAACAAGAATTTGAGAAAGTAAAAACAGAGAAAGAAGGGTGGGGATGGAGTGGGATAGAAGATGTGTGTGGAGGGGAGAAATCTAATGAGTAATTGTGCAAGGGACAAAAAAGGAAGAAATTTTCCAGATCTGAAGAGTTTCTAAAGTGAAGGAGTCCTTGAGTGTCTTACAGAATGAATGAAAAGATGTACATCAAGACATACCATTGGGCATTTTCAGAAAGTCAAAGATAGAACATAAAGCTTCCAGAAATAATAAAAATAGAATGAAGGACGATGGGTCATGGACAAAAGTAAGAATTTCATGAGACGTCTCAGCACTAATGTTGGAATCTAGCAGGCAATTCATAGTTGCCTAAGGAAAAATGTCATAAGGAAAAATGAATTCCAACCCAGAATGATATACCCAGACGAAGGATCAATGTCAAATAAAGATATTTTGAGACTTGCAAGATGTCAGAAAAAATCACCTCCCTTACAGTCTTTTTTCAGGAAGCTAGCAGAAGATGTGCTATACCAAAATCAGGGAGAAAAACAAGACATGGGATTCAGTGGGAAACAGGGGACTCACAAAAAAGTAAGGAAAATTCCCAGGATGATGACGAAGGGAAATCCCATAGCAAGTTATGGTATTGGCCTACTGAGCAACAGTGAAGACTGGTATGGGAGGAAGATTTCTGAGAAAAAACCAAAATAGATGTATTCCTTGATGAGTTTGAATGAATGGGGATTTACAGTTTGGGCAGAATATTTGGGGGGAAATGAGTGAGATTTACATAGAAAGCTTAACAAGGAATTGAGACAATGATTAACCCCAGGTACTGGAAAGAAAGGAGAAGGCAATGGCAACCCACTCCAGTACACTTGCCTGGAAAATCCCATGGATGGAGGGGCCTGGTAGGATGCAGTCCATGGGGTCGCTAGGAGTCGGACACGACTGAGCGACTTCACTTTCACTTTTCACTTTGATGCATTGGAGAAGGAAATGGCAACCCACTCCAGTGTTCTTGGCTGGAAAATCCCAGGGACGGGGGAGTCTGGTGGGCTGCCGTCTATGGGGTCGCACAGAGTCGGACCCGACTGAAGCGACGCAGCAGCAGCAGCACTAGAAAAGAATGCTACTCATACTACATTACTCAGACCTTTTTAAAAAAGTATTTTCAATTCGTTGTAGGTAAATTAAAAACTGATTTAACCCACAGTATGGGGGAGGATGAGCCTGTATGGTGGAAAAGGTATGGAGTTCGTGAGAGGCCGGTAAGAGGATGCCGCACTGAGGGGGAAACAGCCCCCCCATAAATAAAGGAAATTTCCCTCTGAAGACCTCCTCAGTCTGAGAGAGGACATGCAAAGGGAACCAGCCAGAAGGGAAAATTGGAGGGCTTGGTGGAACGGTTCTTCGGGGCAAGGCTGCGGGATGGTGGTCCCCTTCGTCCCTCCAGTGGGAGGCAAGAGTGCGACTCTCAACCCCGAACTCAGGAGCGGCCTCCGGGCCGAGGGGCCGGGAACCCGGAGCCCCAGTGCCCGTCCCGCGCCGGCTGCACCCCGGGCCGCCTCTCGCGGGGAATCAGTGGCCGGGGAGGCTGAAGGGCGCCAGGGGAGGGCTGTCGGGTTAGGCCGGGACTGCGGCGCGGAGTAGCCGCGGGGAATAGGTGGAGCGGAGGGCGGCGCCCTGTCCCCGGGCGGCGGCCTTGCTGTCGACCGCCGGCAGGAGCCCTCGAGGGCCACCGCGGCCCGGCGGACAGGCGCCCGCTGCCGGCCTCCGCTTCGCCCAGCTCCCCGCGCCGGCGCAGCCCCCCACCCCCACCCCCGACTCTGACCCAAGTCCCCTGACCCCGGCTCTCAGCCCGGGATCCCGACCTTCTTAGCCCGCTGACCCAGATCCTTGTCCCCCGAGCCAAGCCCTGGGGCCCCCACCCCTGGCCCTCGCCTACCACCCCGGCACCCGTCCTCGCCTGATCCTAGCTCTCCGACACCGACCGCCGCGCGGACCCGGGTTCGCAGCCCCCAAGGGATCTGTGGTGAGACCAGACCGGGCCAGGGGAGCTGACCGCTCAGCCCGCGTCCGGGTCCGGGTCCCGCTGGTGGTCCCTGGGCTCTGACCAACCTAGTGACGCAGCGGTGGTGCTAGACACTCAGTGAGTGAGGAGAGGGATCCGGACCGAGTTTCCAAGCTGGGTGGGGCTGGGTGGGGCGGGTGACCCCTGGAATCAAGAGGGAGCAGAAGCGGTGGACGGCAGAGTGGTGTTTTCGTTGGTGGTGGTGGTGGTTTAGTCGCTAAGTCGTGTCCGATTCTTTCGACCCCATGGACTGGGAACCTACCAGGCTCCTCTGTCCATGGGATTCTCCAGGCAAGAATACTGGAGTGGGTTGCTCTTTCCTTCTCCAGGGGATCTTCCCTGATCCAGGAATCGAACCCAGGTCTCCTGCATTGCAGGCAGATTCCTAACCGACTGAGCTACAGGGGAACTGTGCAACAGATGGGTTTATTGAGAGATGTGGCAGTAAACCAGTAGACAGAGTTCGGCGGGGGCGGGAGGGGGGTGGATTGCACGTGGCTGCACAGAAGAGTTATAGGAGAGAAGGGAAGGGTGGGGTAAGGCAGGAGTCCCCTACTCCCTTGCCACGGGTACCTCTCCGTGGCCCGATAGGAAGTAGGCTGCATAGCAGGCGGGAAACTGAAGCCATCCTGGATAGCCCCTTTCCCCACCCCACGCCCCAAAACACACACACACACACACACACACACACACACACACACACAGAGCTTTCCATTAAGCCGGTCTTGGTCCCTGGTGCTGAAAAGATTGGGGATCGCTGGGGTAGCGGAAGGCTGTTTTTTCTTTACAAGTTTTAGAGCACTATTTGGCTTTTAAAACTGGTTAGTTAGGAAAAGGAGGAGGAGGGGGAGGAAGATAAAGAACCACTGGTGACCTTTAGTAGCCCCGAAGTTTAGATTTCCCAGCAGGCTCCCCCAACTTACTAGCCGTGTCAACTTGGGCAAGTCACTTCACCCTTTGGAACCTTGGTTTGCTGGGCTGTGAAATGAAGCTCCACCCACAGCATTTCCTAAGGATTAGTGACAGGTAGGCAAAGATGCTTTGTCAGAGTCTGTGATGGGCACAAGCTAGCTGTTCAGTGAACCTTATGAATGAAGTTACTTTAGAATGAATAAAGGGATTCATAGCCAAAAGCGGCCTCCCTGCCACAATACCTGTGTGCTGAAGGGCTGCAGTGGATGTGATCCAATTTGAATGTGGGTTTTTGAGCAGACCAAGGCTGTAAAGGAGAAAGCAATAATAGAGCTGCTTGTGTGAACAACTAGAGGTCTTTTTAAATGTTAATTTGTACCTGGACAGCTCCCAGGTTGTGGACGCTTGGGGTGAGAAGGGGAGAAAAGGAATCAGGATTTTCGAAAGAGAGAATATGCCCTATTTCTTATGAGTATCTTATTAGCACACAGATAAGTTAGGGAGTGAAATTACTCATCTTACAAAAAGTGTTCCTCACATGAAAAGTGGATCCTAAGTTCCTTAAGGCAGAATCACCTCTGGTGTTTAATAATAGCAATGTGTAAAATAGAAGTTGAGGTATTTCAAGCAATTGCTGTGAAGTGTCAATAAGATAAAGCAAGTTTGTGTTTTAATATCCCAATAACCCAAAAAGAATGATAGAGTTGGGATTTGAACCAGAGTTTTATTCTGAAACCTCTTCTTTCATTTTTTCTTTTCTCTCTATTGAAATGTTTTATTGAAATAAAAGTTACAAAAATAATACACCTTTGTTATATTGCTCAACAAAATAGTAATGGAGAAAGTCCCATCCCACTTCTCAGATGTAACCAATGTATGAATGGTTTGGTGGGCAATCCTCCTAGCTTTTTATTTTGTTCATAACATGCACATACACACTTTTAAAATGGATTATACAATAACTACTATTGTGCAACTTGCCTGTCTTAGATTTAACAATGTGTAATAGGCCTATTTCCATCTAATACCATACACAACACTCTTCACTCTCTTTAATAGTTATATAGTATACCATTGTATGGATGTATTATAATTTACTTAACCACTTGCCTGATAATCAGTGTAGGATATTTCCAATAGTTTGCTATTATAAACATTGATTCAATGACCCTCCTTATATTGGGTTGGCTGAAAAGTTCATTTGGGTTTTTCCACAATATCTTACAGAAGAATCCAAACGCACTTTTTCATTTAACCCAGTATGTATATGTCTGTGCATTTTTGTTAGTGTTTCTATATGATAGATTTGTAGATGTCAGGATGGCTAGGCCTTAAGCATGCATGCTTAAAATGTTTTAGCTACTGACGAAACATACTCAAAATAAAGCTTCTGGTTTTAATGATTATACCCCACTGCCCTTTGAGCGAAGTAGCAACTGCATTTTGAAATAGCTGGCTTCCTTGGGTAGTGGCAGCTGTGTGGACCCATAGGGGAGGGCTACTCATGGAAGGGGAAAAAGAGAAAGATTGTGACTAAGTCTTTGAAGCAGACAGCCCCTGTCTTGGGTGTTTTGTGTTTACCCAAGCCAATGGTATGCCCTGAAACATAGCAAGGGAATTTGCGGTTTGTGGCTCTCTTGTGGTTATGAACTATTGAAGAATATGGCCTTTGAGTTTCTAGCAGTATGTGACTTTTTGGATAAAATAAATAAATAAAAGATTGTTAAAAGTGACCACATAAGGACTTCCCTGGTGGTCCAGTGACTAAGACTTCGAGCTTCCAATGCAGGGGGCCTGGGTTCGATCCCTGGTGGGGGAACTAAGAACTGACAAAGCCTAATAAATAAATATTTTTAAAAAGTGACACATAATAATCTATTGATGCAAATCCAGAGTTTCAAATCTGTTTAAAGCACGGTACATTCACATTGTGAGTGGATTCTAGCTGCCATAGGAGTGTGGTGGAAAACCAAATGGCTCTGAAGAGAACTTGCATCCCTGTTCTTCCCAATAAACATTCAAAGCTCAAAGGGTTAATTGCTTAAGGCTTTGAAGAACACCTCAAGTGTACCATTTGGTAAAAAACATGGAAACATAATACCCTCAGTCTTTGACAGGTGACAGCAACTGTATGAACCAAGAATGGTATTTTGGTTAGGTTGAGCGTTGTTAGTTACAGAGACAACCTCTTAAGGCACCTCAAGCAAATGGGCATTCTTGTAAGTGACACAGAGCAAGAAAGGGCACAGAGATTCACAGCAGTACGAAGTGGGACTTCAGTTGCAGGAGTCTATGGTCCTCACTCCAGGGCACTCTTATTAATGTGATTCAGTGACTCTATGTTCCCTTAGGCACTATGTTCTTCCCCCATCCACTTTTACCCTGTATATTTTTCTATATCTCATACTTTCTACTTACCTGGTTTCTGCGTCCTGACAACTTGGCCTTTCCACACGTCAAGCTCCTGTCTCTAATCCATGGGCTCTCTTTGGTTTTTAACTCATATGTACTTCCCACCATGTACTTCTCTTTTTACTTCTTAATCCAGAGTCCAAAGAGGGAGGGTTAAGTTAGTTCAGTTCATCTTTTCTTGTCAGGGATCATTAAAGGTTTTTGGCCAGCCAATGGACGGGTTGTCCTTGAGGAGCTTACTTGGTGGTCTGATAACTAGTAGCAAGACGCCCAGGGTCAGGTGGAAAGAAAAAAAGTAGCTGTGAGTAGATCAGTTTCCTTCAGGAAGGGTTTTGGGCTTATTAAACTTGTGTGTAATGTAGAGTGTGTGTGACAGTGTGTGTAATGTAGAGTTCTTACTTTTCAGTAATGCTTATTGAGTACCTAATGTTTTCCAATACTAGGTTTCAGGAACTTCAGAGATAAATAAGATATTTGTTCTCTCTGTCACAGAAGTCACAGTATTATAAAGGACAGATGTAGATTAAAGAAAAAAGTTACAGTACAAGCGACCCTGTGGACTGTAGCCCACCAGGCTCCTCCATCCATGGGATTCTCCAGGTAAGAATGCTGGAGTGGACGGCCATTTCCTTCTCCAGGAGATCTTCCCAACCCTGGGATCAAACCCAGGTCTCCCGCATTGCAGGCAGATGCTTTAACCTCTGAGCCACCAGGGAAGCCCTCAGTCACTTCAGTCATGTCCAGTTCTTTGTAACCCTATGGACTGCAGCCTGCCAGGCTCCTCAGTCCATGGGATTCTCCTGGCAAGAATACTGGAGTGGGTTGCTATGCTCTCCTCGATGGGATCTTCCGGACCCAGGGACTGAATTTGCATCTCGTGTGTCTCCTGCACTGCAAGTGGATTCTTTATCCACTGAGTCACCTGGGAAGCCCAAGCTAAGTGGGGGGACTACACAGATATCCATTCATTTATTCAACAAACAGGTAATGAGCACTTATGATGTGCCTAACTCTGTAGATTGAGCAGCAAACGATGTCAGCTCCATGGAACATCTGTTTCAGCATAAGCTTGAGGAGAGAGACAAATAATAGATACTCCTGTAATACGTTGAATGGTGGTGATATGGAGGAGAAAAAAGCAAGAATGCAGAATAAGGATTGTTGAGGGTAGGAGCTTCCATTTTAAATAGGAAAAATCTCTTTGAGAGAGGAAGCGAGGCAATGAGCTAAGAACTTATTTGGCGAAGAGAATTTGAGGCAGAGAAAACAGCCTGTGGAAAGGCCCTGCAGTGCTGTAGGGAGGGATACGGAGGAGGCTGTGTTTCTGGAGTGGAGAAAACTAGGCAGTGGTGGGAAATAAGGTCAGAGCGGAAAGGGAGGGGCAGGGCAGCAGATCCTAGGAGATTTGTAGGCATGTGAAAACGGCTTTAGTTTTCACTCTGAGTCCAGAAGCCACTGCAGGGCTTTGAGCACAGGAGTGATGTGGTCGGACATGTTTTAACAAAATGACATTGGCTGCCTTTTTTTTTTTTTTTTTGCCACCCTGCATGGCATGCAGAATCTTAGTTCCCAGACCAGGGATCAAACCTATGTCCCCTTTATTGTAAGGGCAGAACCTTAACCACTGGACCACCAAGGAAGTCCAAAATTGGTTGTTCTTAAGAATAGACTTCTGTTAAGAACACACTCAAAAGGGCCAACGAAAAGGCAAGGAGGGGAGTTGGAAGCTTTAGCAATAATCCAGGTGAGGAAAAGTGGCTTTGTGGGCTAGGATGCTTGCAGTAGCAATGATGGGTTAGATCACGTTCTGGCTGTATTTTGTAGAACAGAAAGGATGGCTGACAAATTAGATTTGGAACCAGGGACAAGGTTCTTAGCCTGAAAAATTAGAAGAATGGAATTGTCATTCAACCAAGATGGAGAAGATAATGGCAAGAGCAGATTTGGGGTGAGAATATCAGCAGCATGGGTTTGGACATACTAATTTTGAAATGCTTATAAGATCTCCAAGTGGAGATACAGAGTAGGCAGTTGGGTATACTCGCATGAGTCGAGTTCAGGGAATGGATCAGTTATGCACTGGTGCTATAAATATGGATGTCACCTAGATCTACATTTTTGTCCAAAATGACAGCCACTACCTACATGTGACAATTTAAATTTAAATTAATTCAGTGACATTAGGAATTCAGTTTCTCAGTTGCTCTAGCCACATTTCAAGTACCCAATAGCCACATGAGACTTGTGGCTGTTGTAGTGGATAGAGCAGATACAGAACATTTCCATCATCACTGAAGTGTTACTGGATAGTACTGATAGAAGACATTCAATGTTACAGGCCTGAATGATTTTCTTGTTTTATGGACCTAGAGAATTAGTGAGAGGGGAACAAAAGAGATTCAAAGACAGCCCTTTAGGGGAATTCCGTGGAGGTCCGGTAGTGACGATTCGACATTTCACTGCCAGGACCCTGGTTCCATCCCGGATCAGGGAACCAAGATCCTACAAGCCACATGGTGTGGCCAAGGCTGAGCCCTTTATATAAATGTATGTAAGTAAGTACACAAATTGGTGTTGATGGTGGGATGGTGGGGCATTAAGGGCCGGCTTCCTTTTTTTCCCCACCATGATCTATGTTTGCCAAGTAGATAAGGGGACAAAAGACACGCCAGGCACATGGAACAGGGGCGTCGACAGAAGTGCAAAACGGCGTGGTGTGGAAGGGGAGCTATAAGAAAGCTGGCATTTTTGGAGCAAGGCCATTTTATTTTAATATAGTTAAAACACACACACACATAACACAACTCCAAGCTTCTTCCTTGCTTAAACAATTTGGGACTGAGCACGTGATGCTGAAGCTAATCAGTCCAGGTCTAATTGGAGGGCAGAGCAAGAAGGGAAAAAGAATTTCACTGGTCATTTGTAAATTGGGAATGGATGTAAGAATTAAATTTAGAGAAATGGATACTACCTTACAATCGATACTACCTGTTTCAGCAATAAAAATCAAATGATCACAGTAATTTTCCATTTTTTGAAGATTTGTTCATAAAGACCTGAAAGTTACTGAGCAGGGTATGGGTTTCTATCTGGATTGAAATGAAGTTGATGTAGCTAATTAGCTATGGCTTTGATGAAAAGTATTCATACACAAACAATTGCACCCCATCCTGGAAGCCAATCATTTCAGAACATGTTTTTTCAAGATGTCAGTTTGTTTTAATAGTAGGTTGTTATCTCCGAGCTACTATATTCTTGGTTTTCTTTCTTTTTTTCCCTGAATTTGCAAAAAGCAATAACATAAAAAACACAAAAGTACTTTTCACCAATTAAAAGAAACTCTTTCCATTTACATGAGTTTTGAACTAGAATAACCTAAAAAATTTGAAAAGATTTCGTTAGAATAAAAAAACTTTGAAAAGTGTAATCTATTGGAACCTCACGTTGTCATTCTATGCTCCTACAGTTAAAGACAATGTCATTATTTCCATTATACTTACCTCCTAATTTTCAGGGCTTATTAGCCTAGCTGTAAAAACTTGCTCCAGTTGAAATTTGGCAAGCTGACAAGGCTGCGTGCCAGAAGTAATTTACTATCCAGTGTGGTTCTGAAAGTAAAAGAAGCTATATATAATAGAAAAAGAAATGAAAAGTTCCTGGTTCCAAATATTTTAATGTGTGTAATGCATGTCACCTCAAACTTTTCAGCTTTTGTTGTTAGCAACGTGAAATAACATGAAAGGATTGAAAAGTACAGATGCTTTGCATCCGCATCAAACTGAGGGCTCCGATGTTCTTAGGCATCAAAGACCAGACTGTGTCTATCACTTCTGCTGTGACTTTGAAGTCTACCAGGGCTCTCTGTGTGGGAGAAGCAGGCAGGGGACTTTGAACAAGATAGGGGGATGGGATTCCAGGTGTCTCTCCTCTCATTAGCACTGAAATTAGGTACATCTCTTTACCTAATAATAAAAATGGACTAAAGAGAGGAGTGTTTCTTTTTCTGCTGGCATTTTTTTGAACCAGGCCCCAGCAGTGAAAGTGTAAAAGTATAGAGGCCTAACCACTAGACTGCCAAGGAATTCCCTTCACTGTTGTTTTCAACCACTGAGCTATCCGTGAACTTAATCTTCAGATGTGACAATGAATGTTCTAGGGAAAAGTTAAAGTTTACTTTGAAATTAACATTTAAGTACTTTGAAGGCCATAATAGAAATTATAACTTGATTTGCAAACATCTGGGGTTTCCCAGGTGGTGCTAGTGTTAAAGAACCCACCTGCCAATGCAGGAAACATGGGTTCAATCCTTGAGTTGAGAAGATCCCCTGCAGGAGGAAATGGCAACCCACTCCAGTATTCTTGCCTGGGAAATCCCATGGACCAAGAAGGCTGGCGGGTTACAGTCCATGGAGTCACAAAATATCGAACACATGCACTCACACACTCAAATGTCTGGCTAATGTTCATCCATCAGACTTCTTAAAAGATTGTCTTGGGACCCCAAGTGAGACCTGTCTTTATTGTTTTCCAAATTGTCTTCTGAGCATTGCAATGAGACCAAGTGTTGCTCTACACCAGGTGAGCAGGGTACAACTTTCTGGGAGTAATCTTACTTGACAAGCTTGGGGGAAAACCACGGTAATTTATATTCAAACAAACACTAATCTACTGTGGGCCAGAATGCAAAATTAGAATGAACTCTTTCAGAGAGGAAGAAGGCTTTGGTCTTTTGTGTGTCAATATTTTGACCCTGCCACACACATAAAAATTATAGTCGAAGCTCTCTAAGAGAAAGATACCCTCAAAGAGAAGGCATGGGCATTAATGTTTTTCTTTTAAAGTATAACTTTCATAAAGTGCATGAATCTTAAGTGTATCCCTCAACAGATGGAATTTTATAATTTATACAGTCATATAAAGACCATCTAGATCAAATACAGAAATTTCCAGCACCCAGTAGGCTCCCTTGTGCCCCCTTCCCAGTCAGTAAAAGTGTGAAAAGTGTTCTTTGCTTAGTCATGTTCAACTCTTTGAGAGCCCATGGACTGTAGCCCACCAGGCTCGTCTGTCCATGGAATTCTCCAGGCAAGAATATTGGAATGGTAGCCATTCCCTTCTCCAGGGAATCTTCCTGACCCAGGGATTGAGCCTGGGTCTCCTGCATTGCAGGCAGGTTCTTTACAGTCTGGACCTGCTTAATAATCTGATATCTATGGTTAATTTTAAAGGTCAAATAAAGGATGAATAGATATGTCAGACTTTCTGAGGTACACCTTAGAGCTCCAGACTCAAGAGCACTTTTTCTCAGGCCCTTGGTTTCTTAATTAGAAGGTGTGCTCAAGGACTTCCCTTGCAGTCCAGTGATTAGAGTCTGAGCTTCCAATAAAAGAGACACGGGTTCGATCCCTGGTCAGGGAACTAAGATCCCACACATCCTGAGTGGCATGGGTAAAAAACAATACAAACAAAAAGGAGGCTGTGCTGAGCTAAGGATTCTGAGAGCCAGGGGGTATTACGCAGTTTCTTCTGCTGTACTGGACTTTCTTTAATAGTGCTTTTTATCTCTTCAAGAGCTCCTTCTCGGGTTATTTTTGAAATGTCTGTGATGAACAGAAGAGTTAATCTGTAGAAAACTTAGTGCACATAGGTGCTGGGCACACAGTATTGGTAAGTCCTAGACAAGTGATAACTATGATTATGAGATGCAGAAGAGACAAAAGAAGTTTTGTCATTATCATTATAATAATTCATAGAGCACATAAGGGGCTTCTCAAGTAGTGCTAGTGGTAAAGAATCTGCCTGTCAATGAAGGAGACACAGCAGACACTAGAGATTTGAATTTGATTCCTGGGTGGGGAAGACCCCCTGGAGGAGGAAGCAGCAACCTGCTCCAGTATTCTTGCCTGGGAAATCCCACGGACAGATGAGCTGGCAGGGGTTGCAAAGAGTCCATGGGGTTGCAAAGAGTCAGACGTGACTAATCACGCAGAGCATGACAAACGTAGAAGCTAAATTTGAAAATAAGAGAGCAAAGTATTATAGTTGGGTTGATTTGATGTAGTTATCCATCAAATTCACCTTGAAAGGAAAGTTTACCAGAGCTTGCTGATTCCTTTGGACCTAAAGAACATTCAGTACATTTTCTCATTCTGTCATGATTTTACTAATTGAGTGTTTGTTACATTTTAGGCACTGTTCTAAGGTCCCAGGTATCAAGGTAGAGGAAACAAAAATCTGCTCATATGGACCTTACTCTCTAGGGGCATTTGTGCTCTTACTGTTAACACAGGCCCCAGAGATTTTCCTATTACAAAGAAATTCCATCTGTGTTTTACACCCATAATTTCCTTCCACATCCCTCATGTCTTACAGCTGAGGGAACCAAGAATCAAGTCACCCTTAGCCTAAAATCTGAGACCAGAGGGGGAGAAAAAAAGAAAGGGAAGGATCAAGGGTAGAACACGGTTAATTGCTAAGCCTATATTCCCCTTTAATAAATCACATGGAGGATCAAGGTACTAATGCCAATGTTGAAATAAACGGGTCTAGCAAGAACTCCTGCTTTGGTTTTTTGAAATCATATTCCAGAACCTAAAAAGAACTGAGCCACATAGTTAATATTTTAGATTTAGTAATGACACGAACAATATCACTTTCAGGCTCGATTGTCTGTTTCTTAGAAATGCTGACTTGCTTCGTCAGAGGTTTCAGGAGGGTATGTATCTTATGGACTCTTATTTGGGGAACTCCCAAACTTTTCAATACCAAGATTCCCTCTTCTTAAAAAAAAAAAAGTTTCTGATATCGACCCAGGGGCCGGCCATGTTTTGAAAGATATTGTCTGCAAAGGCAGTATAGTTTTTTAAATAATAAAACTCTCTCCCCATTTAAAAATTAATCACTATCTAATTGGCACATGAAAAACCAGTGTTATCACACTAGTTTACCAAATCTCATGGAATGCAAAGGCATAGTGTTTGGGACAGCCTGAACCATTTTTAGCGCCCCCTACAATTTTCATCACTCCTCTTTGAAAAGCTTCCTACAGTTTTACGATATTTTCTATCCTTCCCCCTTGGGGTGTTTGTATTTTGGTTCTAAGTGTTGGAAACCAGAATAAAAGGAGACAGGATCTTGTAGAAAATGCATTTTAGGCCCCTTTCAGGTAAACCCTCCAGACCGCGAGGTGCTTTTCCCGGTCCCAGGCCAGGTCTATCCGTGCGCGTATTTAGTGCCGCCCCCATCCTAGCCCCGCGCCCCAACTCCAGACCTCCAGTACAAGAGTTGAGGAGGTACTCGCTGCAACCCCACAGTCAGCCACCAGGAGGAGACAGCGGCCGCAAGAGCCAGGAAGCCCTGTCCTATGGTGGAGGCGGCGGAAGCGGAAAAGGCGGGACTTAGGGCGCTCGTTACGTCAGCACGTAACGGTTTGGTCGGTTCTCGGGATTAGAGGGTGGCCATTTCCTTCGTGTGTCGTCGGTGAGAGGACCTGTGGTGGGTTGTGGAGTTCGGCTATCATGGCGGAAATAACTCAGGAACGTGTAGAGGATCGACTTCCCGAATTACAACAGCTGGAGCGCACTGGACTCTTCAGTGAGGCGGAGATTAGGTGAGAGAGCGGAGGAAAGAGGAAGGGCTGGGGCGGGCAGAGGAGAGGCAGTGGCGTGTGTGTGGCGGGGGCGGATATAGGGGGCAGTTGGGTTTTTATTTTTTGCTAATATGGCGGAAGGCCGTTTACAGATATTTATGTTACCTAGAATTAATTTCTCATTCATTGCTACGGGATGCGTCCTTTTACCCCGCAAACAGTATGTTTCTTCATGGAGCCGAATTTTGAGGCTATAAAGGTGATAAAACCAGGACCCCTAACGGTTAACAGCTAGCAGCAGCCCCGACACAGTAGCGGGGGTCGGAAGGGGAGTCAGACAAGTGAAACATTTTTTTCACGGTACAGTGTGCTGTAAGTTGCTTGTAGCCGAGTGTACTGCCTAAAGATGCCAACAGAGTGCTGTGCGCCTAGGGGTATGTGTGAGTGCTCTGTTGCGTCTCACTCTGCGACACCATGAACAGACTGTAGCCCGCTAGGTTCCTCAGTCCATAGAGTTTTACAGGCAAGAATGCTGGAGTGGGTCCCCATTTCCTACTTCAAGGGATATTCCCGACCCAGGGATTGAACCGGCGTCTCTTGCGTCTCTTTACCACTGGACCGTCGGTCCACGAGTGATAGTTTTTTCTGAAGACTTGACTTTGGGGATCATTTAATTCTGTTTCATGTTTTATCCTAGGGCTTAGTGAACCACGACCAGCATGTAGTTATTCATTAGTTTGTTAAAATTTAGTTTAATCGTTTTTAATAGCTTTCTGTGACTTTTTTCATTTTACAGTGACTGCAAATGCAGTACTGTAACTATGGGAACCTTTAACATTTGTTAATGAAACATAACATATTGTTAATTCTTTAATAATTGTTTAGTAAATGTTATTGTTACCGTTAAATAGAGGCGATTTTTGGTCTTGCACATCTTGCTTTAATTCTAATATACCCATGTTCATTTCTTAAATACAGCGAGTCTTGCACCATAAGCCCTTTGTAGTAATGATACTGGTAGAGACAATCCAGGTTGGTGTTTTTCCTAATCTGCTTGTTTTTTCCTAAATCTGCTTGTTCTTTCCTAAAGAAAGAAATTTGTTTATTATTTAACAAATAATAAGGAAAGAAATTGGTTTATTATTTAAACTGAAGTGACCTGAATTTGGAGGAAAAGAAATCTTTGCTGGTGGGACTATCAGTGGTCCAGGCAGTCAATTGAGGTGATTTACATGAAAGTTTTAAAGTACATCTTCATGCTCTTGAGACCACATAAGTCCTGAAACTAATAAATATTGTAAATCAATTATGCCTTAGTAGTAATAATAAAGAATACAGAAGTGATTGTATAAGAGAATATTTGCTTAATGAAGGATAATTATTTGGGAATTAATGTTTTGGCAAATATATGTTTTAAATATATTGAAAATAGACTTTTAAAATTCCAAAGTCTTTAATTTCTGCCTATGTCAAGTGTTACATTTTAAGTGGCTTTCTCCTCAGGGCAGTCATTAGGAAGACTTTAGAACTAGAATATGGAATACAGCGAAGAAGTCTTTCAAAGGACAGCTTTATCAGATATGTTCAGGTGAGTAATTTTACTACCTCTGAATCCCCTCACAAATTTAAAATCAGTTATAGAATAGTTAGCTTGATGTCAGTTTCTTTTGAACTTCTGGAACTGATGGTGAGTAGAAAGGCAGTTTTTGAACAGGAATAGAGGTGACTTGGGAATAGTGTTGCTCTGCTAAAGCTTTAGTCCTTGGAAAACAACTTTTTATTATTCTGTAGGGTTAGTACATCAGAGATTCCAAAAAACCGGTGTGTTGGAATTTCAGCAAGAGATTTGATTATGTCTTGTGGGGAAAAATAAAGGAGCGTGAGTTTGATGCTAGCAGGTGGTTAGAAAGTTAATATTAGATGCTTGTAGTCTGTTGATTTAGAAAGAGGTTAGATTTGCTACAAGATTCTTCAGTCCTGTGAATGAATGGAAGAATTGAGTGAAGATAAAATATATACTAGATCAATTTTCAGTTTGGCGAGAATAATCTGTTGGAGGACAAATTCAGGATTCAGAAAGAACCCAATAAGGAGATGTTGTAAGTCTTACACTTTAAGACTAATAAACATTATAAGAGTAAAGGGTCTAAAGCTTAGATTAAAAAAAAAAAAAAAAAAACTAGTTAATGAATGATATATGATTAAGAATGATACCTGGCTAAGAATCTTGTATTTGAAAGGTGCTAAGGTTTAATAGAATAGCAAGGAGAGATAAGAAAGCCTTTCTAAGTGATCAGTGCAAAGAAGTAGAGGAAAACAATAGAATGGGAAAGACTAGAGATCTCTTCAAGAAAAATAGATACACCAAGGGAACATTTCAGGCAAAGATGGGCACAATAAAGGACAGAAACTGTATGAACCTAACAGAAGCAGAAGATATTAAGAAGAGGTGGCAAGAATACACGGAAGAACTACACAAAAAAGATTTTCATGACCCAGATGGCCATGATGGTGTGATCACTCACCTAGATCCAGACATCCTATAGTGTGAAGTCAAGTGGGCCTTAAGAAGCATCACTACAAACAAAGCTAGTGGAGGTGATGGAATTCTAGCTGAGTTATTTCAAACCGTAAAAGATGGTGCTGTTAAAGTGCTGCACTTAATAGGCCAGCAAATTTGGAAAACAGCATGGTCACAGGACTGGAAAAGGTTAGTTTTCATTTTCAGCCCAAAGAAAGGCAATGTCAATGTTCAAACTAATGCACGGTTGCACTCATCTCAAAAGCTAGCAAAGTAATGCTCAAAATCTTTCAAGCTAGGCTTCAGCAATACATGAACCAAGAACTTCCAGATGTTCCAGATGTTATAAAAGTCAGAGGGAGAAAAAAAAAAAGGCAGAGGAACCAGAGATCAAATTGCCAACATCCGCTGAATCATAGAAAAAGCAAGGGAATTTCAGAAAAACATCTACCTCTGCTTCGTTGACTATGCTAAAGCCTTTGTGTGGATCACAACATACTGGAAAATTCTGAAAGAGATGGGAGTACCAGACCACCTTACCTGCCTCTTAAGAAACCTGTATGCAGGTCAAGAAGCAACAGTTAGAACTGGACGTGGAATAATGGACTGGTTCCAAATTGGGAAAGGAGTACGTCATCCTGCTTATTTAACTTACATGCAGAGTACATCATGCAAAATGCCGGGCTGGATTCAACAGAAATTAGATCCCTTCCTGTTGAATAGCTAAATGTGTTGGGAAAACTTTAAATCTTCTAAAAATAATGAATGACTTCAGGTTGGGAAGAGTTTCTTTTTTATTTTTGTTTTTTAAATTTTGTTTTTATTATTTCTTTTAAACACCAAGAACATTTTGTATTGCGGTATAGCCGATTAACAGTGTTGTGATAATTTCAGGTGAACAGGGAAGGGACTCAGCCATACATATATATACATGTATTCATTCTCCCCCAGGCAGGCACATAACATTGAGTAGAGTTCCATGTGCTATACAATAGGTTTTTTGTTGGTTATCCATTTTAAATGTAGTAGTGTGTACATGACCTTCCCAAAGTGACTGTTCCTTCCCTCTGGCAACCATGAGTCTGTGTTCTGAGTCTCTTTCTGTTTGGTGAGTACGTTCATTTGTGTCTTTTTTTTTTTTTTTTTTAAAGATTCCATATGTAAAGGATGTATGAGATTTCTCCTCAGGAAAGGTTTCTTATTTAAATTGAAGTGTAGTTGATTTACTATGCTGTGTTCATTTCTGGTGGATAGCAAAGTGATTCAGCTATTCATACACATATATGTGTGTGTACATATACACATAAAATCTTTTTCGTATTCTTTTCCGTTATGGGTTATCACATGATATTGATTATAGTTCCCTGTGCTATATACAGTAGGACCTTGTTGCTTATGTATCTTATATATAGTAGTGTGTGTATCAGAGAAGGCAGTGGCACCCCACTCCTGTACTCTTGCCTGGAAAATCCCATGGACGGAGGAGCCTAGTAGGCTGCAATCCATGGGGGCGCTGAGAGTCAGACACGACTGGGTGACTTCACCTTCACGTCACTTTTCTGCGTTGGAGAAGGACATGGCAACCCACTCTAGTGTTCTTGCCTGGAGAATCCCAGGGACGGGGGAGCCTGGTGGGCTGCTGTCTGTGGGGTCACAAAGAGTCAGACATGACTGAAACGACTTGGCAGCAGCAGTAGCACCAATAGTCTCTAGGTCTGTCCACTTTGCTGCAAATGGCCTTATTTCATTCTTTTTTTATGAGTGAGTTGTTAAGCACAAACCATGAAAGAGAAGACCAATTTGATTCTTAAAGGTAGAAATTTCTGTGCAAAAAGGAAAAGATAAGTAATGTAAAAAGACAAGCCACAAAATGAGATAAAATATTTGCAGTACATATAGTAATAATCTAGAATAAGTAAAGAACTAAAAATCAAGAAAAAATGACAAGTGGAAAGAAAATGAAAACAGGAGAGCTAGGAACATGCAGTTCACAAAGGGGAAGCATCAGTCATTGGTAAACTTATGAAAAGATGTTCACCTTTCTAGTAATCAGGTAAATATCGATTAAAACCAGGGTGCACTACTGCTTTATGGCATCACATTTACAGATATCTTAAAGATTGACATTGTTAGTATATAGTTTGTTCCACTACTTTGAAGAGCAATTTGGCACTATCATAAAATCGGAGATGCATGTATTCTGTGACCCAGTGGTTTCATTCATTCATAACAGTGTATATTAAGGGCCTGTTACGTACATGGCACTAGCCAGTCCAGTGGGGGTACAAAAATAAACAGACAAAAATCATTGCCTTTAGGAGCTTACATGTTAGTAGCAAAGTTCCTGGATGTATCTACAAGAAGATCTGTTGAAGAATATTAATTTCAACTTTCTGTAATAGAAAAATTGGAAACAAATACTATCACAGGAGAAAGGATAGGTAAATTGCACTTTCTTACAATGAAATACAGCACTTAAAATGAATGGACTTGAATTCCGTGTGACAACAAGGATATATCTAAAGTCATAATGTTGAGTAAAATAATGGAGTGATGGGTTCAGTATGATACCATTTGTATCAAGTTTAAGAGCATTTAAGACTGTATTACAGTAATTGAAGTCATGCTTGTTAATGATAAACTCAGTCAAGATAGTCATTTCCTCTGGGGAAGAAGAAGAGTAGAATCAGACATGGTTCATAGGGGCTTTGCCTTTATTTGAAATGTTTTGTTTCTAAAAATATCTTGAAGCAAATACAGTAAAATGTAGGCTTTGATGTAACTGGTAGCTGCTTGAATGTTCTGTATGTTTGAAATATTTTGTTAGTTTTAAAAGGAAGCATGAGATCTTGTAAGGTTCTGTGCTTTCTTTTTCTAGTATTCCCGCCCCCCCTCCCTGCCCGGTAGTTTTCAGGCTTAGAGAGGAATTATACAGTAGTGGTTTTTGGAGAGTCTTAGAGGTTCTCAGGGGTCCTTTAGAGGTGAGGGTAGGGAGAGCCAATTAGGGACTGTTTCAACTAGTACAACCCTGTTTATCTGCTTTATTTGCTTGTACATCGGCTAAAATATTTGAATGGTTGATTTACTGAAAGTTGGCACACACTGTTGTAGACTAGGTTAGATTGATATAGTAAATCATAAGTCTTACAGCTTTAGTAATATGTGTTCTTTTATCTAAGATATTTGTATTCTAATGTATGTATTTGTGAGTTTTATAGATGTAAGGTGCATTTTCAGAGAATGCTAGATACTTACCGTAAATTAGGGTTTCTTGATAGAAAGTTATCTTCTGTTTTATACTCTTGATTTTTATTTACTTTATAGTTTTATAGCCTCTAAGTAAAAGGTTATAATATTTCTGGTTTTCTTTTTTTTTTTTTTTGGTTTTCTTTTTTATGTATGTTTTTCTTTCACAGTATGAAATTGAGCTTTTGGAGCTGATCCAGAAAAGAAGAGCTGTAAGTAGATTTTCTGAAAGTTGGAAAAAATACAGTATTAATTAATATGACTCTAGAACTTGGGTTTGGGAAGCAATTGGCACTGATAATTGTGTGGTAGTGTGCTCATAGTGATATTTTTAACTGTGTGCTTTCTCTGTCAGTACTGTTTAAGATCAAGTGGGAATGCTGGTTTGGATAAGTGGGATTAAGCTGAGGCTTTTTTTTTTTTTAATGTGCTTTTTCAGCGTGTTGGATATACATTTAAGAAGGATGAGATTGAGGACCCTATGATACGTCGGATACAGAGTGTCTTCCAACGTGCATCGATTAAGTGGAAAGTAAGTGTTCAGTGTGTCCTTAACTGTAAGAGATGTGAGGACATGTATGTGTTATGACTTGGATGCTCAAATGTGAGGTTGTGGATTCTTATCATGGGTATCTTGATGCTTATTCTGGTGATAGTATCATTACTTGAAACCATATTATCAACCATTAAGAAAATTGATTGCATTACCTTAGAGTTATTTTTTGAGGATGATGCTGAAAACAGTGGATTTCATACATATTTAAGGATCATAAAATTATCTGAGGTGTGTGTGGTTATGTCTCTAAGTAAAATACCCTGAAGACTTGAGGTGGAAGAAAAGGTGAGAGTTGTTGTTCAGTTGCTAAGTGGTGTCTGACTTTGCAACCCCATGCCAGGCTTCCCTGTCTATCTTCCCTTCATTATCTCCCAGAGTTTTTCCATTGAGTCGATGATGCCATCGAACCATCTCATCCTGTCGCCCCCTTCTCCTCCTGCCCTCAGTCTTTCCCAGTGTCAGGGTCTTTTCCAGTGAGTAGGCTTTTTGCATCAGGTGGCCAAAGTATTGGAGTTTCAGCTTCAGCATCAGTCCTTCCAATGAATATTCAGGGTTGATTTCCTTTAGGATGGACTGGTTTGACCTTGAGAGTAGGGGCAGCAGCTCAGTAAGTTGGTTTTTTTCTTCAAGTTTGGTTCTGGGGCCAGGATATAATATCTGGGAAGTACTCTGGTTTCTTGGGAATGACAAATTTTAATTTGCGACTCCTAATTGAGACCATTTCAGAAGTGCTTCTTCTTTTTTTTTTTTTTGAGAAGTGCATTTAAAAAAATATATTTCCTTGGCTGTGATGCATGGCATGTGGGATCTTAGTTCCCCAGCCAGTGATTAAACCTGTGCCCCTCGCATTGCAAGCATGGAGTCTTAACCACTGGAGTGCCAGGCAAATCCCTCAAAAGTGCATCAAACAAATTGGATAGATTTTTGTCTTAGAGCATGGGAGGTGGGGGTGAGGGGGAGACAGACAGTTATCATGGTTAAGAGATCTAAAGACTGGGTGAGAGACAGCCTGATAGGCTGAGGGATGTGGTATATAACACATTGGAATTTCTGAAATCTTCCTCTGTTGGAAACAAAATTAATGAATGCAAAGATGTATATAAAATTTCAAATTCAGGCAACTTACTACATTGCTTTTTTTGCAGGATGATGTTAAACTTTGGCTGTCTTTTGTAGTCTTTTGTAGGAAGTGGGTGAGTATTGGGCAGCCCTGTCTTGCTCCCTTTTTCCTTCTTTTGGTTAGCCTGCATGTTAAACCTCATACTTGATTGCTGAACTCTGTTTTATCCTAAGATGTAGGGAAGGTTAGCAAACAGGAAGAGAACTCAAGAATGTGGGACTTCAGTGTAACATTTGTGTGTCTGAATGACTGTGTAGATGGCTTCTATATCAGTTGAAAGGAAAATGACCTTTATGTGTATTTGTTCATTAAAGTTGAAAACATTTTTTAGATAATGTAAAATATTTATCTGTAGTTGTTTAGGTAGAAGAAAGCTCTGAGTGAATCTTTGTTTATATCTCCCTAGCAATAACAGATCTCGCCTCATTGGATTTTACAGGGGGTTACAGTATAGTCCAGATCACTTAGAGGTTCATAGCAATGCCTTTGCTGTGCAGGAAGTAGAATTTTCCGTTTTCTTTTATAGGCTGCCAACGTTCAACTTAGCAAGTTATTTTCTTCCTTGTTGGCCTTTCATTCGAACAAGCCAGGTATGGTGATATCCTCGTTAGTTCTTTATCTACCTTTTTTTGTGGACTCAAGCCATTTTGGAATTTATTTTGCTTTATAAACCTGAAAGAATTATTTTCAGGACCTGAGCTTAGGATCTTGGCCTCAGCAGGTTTTATTCCTAAATTAGCTGCCTTTTAGTTCATCACTGCCTGCTGTATACTAGTAACTAAGCTACTAGATACTGTATCTGTGGGCAAGAAGGACTGCAGTTCTTTTTAACTGATGGTGGAACTCTTCAGTGCTTTGAGGGGTATTCTGTTTGGAGGCACTCAAATCTGAGGATTTCAGAAACTTAAAGGGGGAAATAGGAATACAGATTTTTACAAGGGTTATTCCTGGACAGCTCAATGGTAAAGAATCCACCTGCTGAGTGGGTTGGGAAGGTCCCCTGGAGAAGCAAATGGCAGCCCACAGTATTCTTGCCTGGAAAATTGTGGGCGGGTTACAGTCCATGGATCACAACGAGTTGGACGCGACTTAGTGACTAAGAGCAGCAGTTGCACTGCACAGGGAGGAACTCAAGGAGAAAACCTCCTCTTGTGAACAGCGATATTTTATAGTGGAGATGCTTCAGTGTCCTCGAGTATTAGGCTTACCCTACACAAGATTCAGAATTGGCTGCGTTTGGCAGCAGTTGATTCAGAAGGATTCAGCTGGAAGGCGGTAGTGCTTTCAGCAGCCTGGAGGTTTGTCTCAGATGTGAGAGCATGAGAACACATGAGTGGGCAGAGGAGAGAAGACCCCTGGAGGCATGTAGCTTCCAGGTATTGTATATATGAACTCTGCTCAAAACTCTTGTTTCAAAAGTCACATGCTCAAGAAAGTGCAAAGCAGTGGCTCTGTACTGTTCAGAGTTCTCCTAGTCCAGACACAGTTAACAATCATGGGCCATTTTTACCAAAAGCAGTCTTCTCTGGTAATAGCTGATTCTGTGAAGTTTCTAGGAGAGAGCTAGAATGTTAACTCAAGGTTAATTTCTCATGTAGAAGGGCAAAGGTTTTTTTCTTTTAAAGCCTTTATTCCCAGTAGGTACAGTAGAAAAAATTTTAAATTATGAGTCATTTGAAAGAAATCATTAATATTTAAGTCATTTTTCATTTAAATGAAAAATGATTTAAATACAGAGAAAAGAGCAAAATAATTTATTTAATTGACTCTAAGATGCACAATTTTTCCCAGCGTTTTAACACTTTTAAAATTTTTATGTGACTTAAAAATGAGATGATTGACCTTGGATCTGATGAAATAGAGTAATAGACACATGAGTACCCACAGATGTTAACATTTACGAGTTCGGTTCAGAACACTTTTTCGTTTTAGATAAAGGAGCAGTACTTTATAAACTGTTGGAAACTCAGTATCTCCATCCCCTTCTTCTTGATTGTCAAGGTTAAAAAAAGTTGGATATAAAAATGGGAGCATTGGTCTTTTCATACCTGACTTGATTACTTGATTGAAATGAAGTTGGATGTCTTCCACTATAGGTTTGTGGATTTTGGCGGCCAAATGGGAAATGGAAGACTGCTTTTCTGCAGAAAGTGCAAGACAGCTATTTCTTCGGGCTCTGCGCTTTCACCCACGTTACCCGAAACTTTATGAAGAAGTGAGTGTGTGTGCACATAAGATGAGAGTAATGGCTCTGTTTGGTCCTCTGGAGAAGACATGTATGCTTCATTAAGTTAAAAAGGCTTTGATTTATGGAGTCTCAGGATAAGTAAGGGAGCTGCTGGGGAAAAGGGGCCAGAAGAGTATTTATTTCTTGGCCAGTAGTAGGTGTTTACGTTGTTCATTTTTAGTGAGAGATGGAGACTCCTACCTTCCCATTATGGTGGGAGGGATAGGGAGCTGAACCTTACCTTTCTTTAGTTGAGGCTTAAGGTTCATCTTTATACTTTTGTACATATGTATATATGCACTCGTTTATTGACTCTCCCCTCCCATCGTCTCCTCCCGTCCACTTCTTCCTCCCCTCGTCTCCCTTCCTGCTTCTTTTGCTCTTTTTTCTGTAAAATCTGGCATGGCCAAAAGCAAAAGAGCAAAAAACCATACCTTATCAATGTCAGCTAGTTTCATAATAAGGTAAAATACAACAGTCTCTCCAAACTTTTCAGATCTGATACTTACAAGTAAGAAGTATCATCTTACATATTTCTAACTAAAAAATTATCTCCAAAGGTAATTAGTTTGTTATTTCCTTTTTGTGTAGTACTTTAGGATGGAGTTGATGCATGCTGAAAAATTGAGGAAGGAAAAACAAGAGTTTGAAAAAGCCGACATGGATGTGGTAAGATCCTAATATACTGTCACTTGTTAAAAAGATAAGAGTGTTTGGAATCTGCTTAGGAGTAAAAGAAAGTCTTTGGGAGCACTGTTCGTGACCTTCTGGTCTGCCTGTGGCCGGTGGGTTCCATTCCAGTGCCATAGCAGCTCCAGCACCATGTGACTGACTGCCTGGAGGCTCTCGGTTTAAGGTCTTGGAGACAAAGTGAGATAAAAAGAAAATCTTTAGAGTTTTTCTTTTTTTCTTTTTTAAAATTTATTGTTCGCTGCACTGGGCCTTTATTGCTTCATGGGGGCTTTCTCTAGTTGTGAGCGGGAGCTACTCTAGTTGTTGTATATGGGTCCTAGAGTGTGCAGGCTTTAGTAGTTGTAGCACGTGGGCTCAGTAGTTGGAGCACATGGACTTAGTTCTCCAAGGCATGTGGAATCTTTCTGGACCAGGAATCGAACACATATCCTCTGCATTGGCATGCGGACCATCCAGGAAGTCCCAGAATGTATTTTTCATTCCAGCTTAATATTTGGAAACTTCTAATGTCCTGCATTGACTTAATTAACATGGGCCTAGTAGTAAAGATGGAATTCTGTGCTTTTAAAATAAACTCTTGGACTCATTGGAGTGGCCCTTGAAATTATTCCTGATGGAATGGCCAAAAACTCTTCTTTATGATCTCATTCAGTGATATGTTAATGGTTCTAAGGAGCTCAAGAAAGGTGGTGAAATGTATGATCCCTAGCTTTCTTTGTTTTTTTATTCATGTAATTTTTTACCTGACAGAGTGAGTTTAAAGAAGTAAGTTTGAGGATGTCAGAGCTGAAAAAGGAACTTCGCTATCTGTTACAGTGGTTTCCAGCTCTGAACTTTTTAAACTAGCTAAAATTTTACATAGAAGGGTAAACAAAGCATGTAAAACCTGACCTATTAACGGCAAAATGGAGAGTAGGGCCTTAAGCCGTGTGATCTTGCTATAACTCTAGGAGCCTGGGAATGCAGTTGTAAGATCAAAGATCTTGTTCAGGCTGCACATTTGACAACTGAGGGAAACTGGCCTAGAGAGAGGTGTGATTTGTGTCATGTGTGATTGTTGTCATGTGGCACAGTTAGTCTAGGGTTGTTAATTTTCACCCTAGTGCTTTTTCTACTTGTGACCACCATCTGTTCAGTTGTTTAACATCACACTCTTTAGGGGAATCTCAAGCATGCTGAAGAAGTCCTTACGGGCGAGTTGGCACGGATCGTCTATAAGAATTCTATAAGTGTAATTAAAAGTAGGTATCTTTTGAAAACTTATTTATGGTGGGAAAATGAAACACTCTATTTATAATGAGGAAGACCATTAGCCTGTTTTGAAAATTTCTGTTGGAATGTGTAAAACTCATGATTGTAGGAAATAGTGTCCTGTTTCTTTAAGAAAATGCAGATTTCCCCTTGGGTTATAACCATGTTTTGATAAGTTTTTGAGTACCTAAATCATGTGGGAAGTTGAAAAGAAGTAAATGATTTAATTAAGTTCCTTTTTGCCCTAAGACACTTAGAATAAAAGTTAAAAGTACTTAATGAGTACTCAGATACTAACGAAGACTCTGTATAGTGGGACTGTTATTTTCTTCCCCATTTTCTCTTCCCATTTTATAAAAAAAAACAAAACTAATGCTAGTACTTCGAGAAAGTGCTTCTTTAGAGTCTTACTCCACTCCCCTGCTTTTAAAATTTTAGGTGCAAAATTTCATGTGTCACTGCTTTCAATTGCACAGCTGTTCGACTTTGCCAAAGATCTGCAAAGAGAAATTTACAATGAGTAAGTAAAGTAGTGGAAAGGTGAATATGTCAGTTTTGATCTTAGGGTAGTGATTTAAGTTGGATATTTAGAGAAGGGGGAGGAAGATACATAAAATTCTTGGGGAGAAAGCTGGTTTTGGACTATTATATCACAGTACATAAATGTATTTTTTAAAAATATTTATTTGGCTATACCAGGCCTTAGTTGTGGCATGTGGGATCTAGTTCCCTGACCAAAGATCGAACCCAGACCTCCTGCATTTGGAGCATGGAGTCTTAACCACAGGACTGCCGGGGTAGTCCCTGAAAAATGTATTTTTGGAGAAGTTGTTTGACTCACTTACTGGCTTTCCTTGGGAAATAGTTTATCTTTGTTCAGCAAGAAATATATCCTATAGCTTATGTAAAAGTCTATTCTTGCTTTCCTGACGTGTTTTTTGTCCTTAAGATGAGAGTGAGTGAATGTTTATAGTTCAGTGCTACAGGTAATCAGACTTTATTGTTTTAATGTCTGGTTGTATGGTTGAAGAATTATTTGCAGCCTAACTTGTGGGTCCTTCACTCTTGGGAGGACTCTTACTTTGATAGGAGGTAAGATAGAACTTGGATCTGTTTGCTCTGTGGATACCTTTAGGTTTTTGGTAGAGGATTAGACTCCTATTAGAGAAAACCCAGAGCCTGGTTATGAGAAGGTTCTCCTGGGCTCGAGAACCAGGACAACCAATCTTGTCACACATACCTGCCTTTGACTTTGACATCTAATTTGTAAGCTAATATTTATGAATGAGAGTCTGCAGTTAACAAGTGTGGATGCTTGTTAATGGATGGACCGTTCTCATTCATTGATATTTACATAGTGAGGGTGAAGACATCTGAAGAGCCTGTGGGAAATGACTCTTGTGATGAGGGAATTGATAAAGAAGTGTTCACCGTACATTTTCAGAGCATTGGGACTCTCTGTTCTGATAGTCTGAATCAGTTACATGTCCTAGGTTGATATCACTATTTTTTAGCCTTAAGGCTCTGCACACAGACGACCCCCTTACTTGGGACTATGTGGCCCGGCAAGAATTAGTGATTAAATCACAGCCAGGAGAAGAGCTGCCTACAACTAAACAAGCCAAAGCGAAGGAGGTGGGCCGCCGGGAAGAGAGGTGCTGTGCTGTGTACGAGGAGGCGGTAAAAACTCTGCCCACAGGTGAGCTTCCCCAGGCCCTGTGCCCCGAGCAGCGATGGTGTTCCTGAGTGGGAACCTGGAGCTTCATTGTCAGGAACAGAATCAGTTCTGGAACCTCTGTGGTAGCTTACAGTGTGCCTGGCTGGCTTTCCACTTCTTTCTCTTTTATGATCTTCCCTGAGAGCTGTGGCATTTGTTCATTTATTTGGGGAAATAAATTATACTTCAGTTCAGTTGGTCTGTTGTGTCCGACTCTTTGCAACCCCATGGACTGCAGCACGCCAGGCTTTCCTGTCCATCACCAACTCTTGGAGCTTGCTCAAACTCCTGTCCATCAAATTGGTGATGCCATCTAACCATCTCATCCTCTGTTGTCCCCGTCTCCTCCCGCCTTCAATCTTTCCCAGCATCAGGGTCTTTTCCACTGAGTTGGTTCTTCACAGCAGGTGGCCAAAGCATTGGAGTTTCAGCTTCAGCATCAGTCCTTCCAATGAATATTGAGGACTGATTTCCTTTAGGATGGACTGGTTGGATCTCCCAGCTGTCCAAGGGACTCTTAAGAGTCTTCTCCAACACCGCAGTTAAGGAGCATCACTTGGGTGCTCAGCTTTCTTCAATAGTCTAACTCTCACATCTGTGTGTGACTACTGGAAAAGCCATAGCTTTGACTAGACGGACCTTTGTTGGCAAAATAATGTCTCTGCTTCTTAATATCCTGTCTAGGTTGGTCATAGCTTTTCTTCCAAGGAGCAAGCGTCTTTTAATTTCATGGCTGCAGTCACCATCTGCGGTGATTTTGGAGCTCCAGAAAATAGTCTGTCACTTGTTTCCCCATCTATTTGCCATGAAGTGATGGGACCAGATGCCATGATCTTAGTTTTCTGAATGTTGAATTTTAAGTCAACTTTTTTCACTCTCCTCTTTCACTTTCATCAAGAGACTCTTCAGTTCTTTGCTTTCTGCCATAAGGGTGGTGTCATCTGCATACCTGCGGTTATTCATATTTCTCTCGGCAGTCTTGATTCCAGCTTGTGCTCCATCCAGCCCAGTGTTTCTCATGATACATTCTGCATATGAGTTAAATAAGCAGGGTGACAATATACAGCCTTGACATATGCCTTTCCCCACTTGGAACCAGTCTGTTGTTTCATGTCTGGTTCTAACTGTTGCTTGACCCGCATACAGATTTCTCAAGAGGCAGATCAGGTGGTCTGGTATTCCCATCTCTTGAAGAATTTTCCACAGTTTGTTGTGATCCACAGTCAGAGGCTTTGGCGTAGTCAATAAAGCAGAAATAGATGTTTTTCTCAAACTCGCTTGCTTTTTGGTGAGCGAGTTGGCAATTTGATCTCTGGTTCTCTGCCTTTTCTAAATCCAGCTTGAACATCTGGAAGTTCACGGTTCACATGCTGCCGAAGCCTGGCTTGGAGAATTTTGAGCATTACTTTGCTAGCCTGTGAGATGAGTGCAATTGTGTGGTAATTAGAGCATTCTTTGGCTTTGTCTTTCTTTGGGATTGGAATGAAAACTAACCTTTTCCAGTCCTGTGGCCACTGCCGAGTTTTCCAAATTTGCTGGCATATTGAGTGCAGTACTTTAACAGCATCATCTTTTAGGATTTGAAATTGCTCAACTGGAATTCATCACCTCCTCTAGCTTTGTTCATAGTGATGCTTCCTAAGGCCCACTTGACTTTGCATTCCAGGATGTCTGGTTCTAGGTGAGTGATCACACCATTGTGGTTATCTGGGTCATGAAGATCTTTTTTGGTATAGATTTTCAGTGTATTCTTGCCACCTCTTTTTAGTACCTTCTGTTTCTGTTAGGTCCATACCATTTCTGTCCTTTATTGAGCCCATCTTTGCATGAAATGTTCCCTTGGTATCTCTAATTTTCTTAAAGAGGTCTCTTGTCTCTGCCATTCTGTTGTTTTCCTCTGTTTATCTGAGGTTATTGATATTTCTTCTTGCAATCTTGAGTCCAGCTTGTGCTTCATCCAGCCAGACATTTCGCATAGTTTGCATATAAGTTAAATAAGCAGGGTGACAATATACAGCCTTGACGTACTCCTGCTTTGGAACCATATTGTTCCATGTCCAGTTCTGACTGTTGCTTCTTGACTTGCATACAGATTTCTCAGGAGGCAGGTCAGGTGGTCTCGTATTCCCATCTCATGAAGAATTTTCCACAGTTCGTTGTGATCCACACAGTTAAAGTGGCCCCATGGACTGTACAGTCCGTGGAATTCTCCAGGCCAAAATACTGGAGTGGGTATCTGTTCCCTTCTGCAGGGGATCTTCCCAACCCAGGGATTGAACCCAGGTCTCCCTCATTGCAGGTGGATTCTTTCCCAGCTGAGCCACAGGGACCCCAAGAATACTGGAGTGGGTAGCCTATCCCTTCTCCGGCGGATCTTCCTGACCCAGGAATTGAACCAGGATCTCCTGCATTGCAGGCAGATTCTTTACCAACTGATCTATCAGGGAAGCCGAAATTATACTGAGGAAATGATATTTCAGAAGAGTGCTTAGTCATCATTCCTTGATTATTTCCTGTTACACATTTACTTCACAAATTTTGTAATACTGGGAAGAGTAGCGGGTACCTAACATGGATAGGCTTTTTTTTTTTTTTTAAGGCTTTTAATGTTTATATTTCTGCCATTTCTCAGTTGTTTTGCCCTCAATATTTGAGATATTTGATAGACTGTAATCAGAATAATTTATTTTTTTCCACTTCAAACTTTTCCTCAGGAGTTTTTCCTGAGAAGATGTGAGGACTGTTAGACTAAAATAATTGGTGGTGGTCTGATTAACATAAGCTTTGACTTTTTCAGAGGCTATGTGGAAGTGTTACATGAACTTCTGCATGGAGAGGTTTACTAAGAAGACAAGCAGTCGCCTCCTCAGAAAGAAGGTATTGACTTCTAAGTGGTTAAAGTGGCTGAGTAGACAATGTCTTCTTTTTTTCATACATATGCACACACACACACTTTTTTTTTTTTTGGCGGGGTGTGAAGGGCTTCATGGCACGTGGGGATCTTACTTAACCCATGCCTCTTGCGTTGGAAGCACAGAGTCTTACCCACTGGACCACCAGGGAAGTTGCGGAAAGTGTTTTCTGAAAGAACATGGGCACAGCTTCTTGGGGTCTGGTGTTTCCAAGAAGGTCATGCCTACGCACTTTTTCCTGACTTGAAAGGTCTGAGTCAGCTGCTTGCTCTAGTTCTGGCCGCCATGGTGGGGGCGCTCTTACTGGGCTGTGCCTGGTGCAGCTGCCCAAAGCCGGGAGTCGTAAGTGAAACCACCTCAGTCCCTTCTCTGAATTCTCAGAAGTAAAACTGCGTCTGTTCCTGTCAGAGGCCAAAGGCCCCTGCTAGGATCTTTGTAATGAACTGAAAAGATTTATTTGATTTCAGAGGCTGGAAAGAACCATGGCTACATTCTGGAAGGCACATGAGCTGAAACTTTTACCAGAACTCCAGTACAGGCAGTTGGTAAGGACACATTCATGCCAATTACACGTACTTCATTGTGGTTGGCTTATGCTTGTGTCGTGTTTTTTAATATATATGGTTTTATAACTAAGCTCATTTGGAAGATTGGCATGGTAGATGTAGAGTTTAGTATTTGGCTGTCAGTATTTGGTATGGGCCAGAAATGAAATCTGTACCAGTAGAGGGAGGAGTGTCATTTAGTGCATAGTGGGAAACACTCAAGAGTCATACTTGGGTGTATTTTGTCTGTCTGTTCATGTTTTCCTGAACCTATGCTTGGCTCAGAGTAACTGTTTGTACAGTAAAGACAGATAAATTCTAGTGTTTTAAAGGACATTTTAGTAAGAAGCATATTAACCCATCCTTATGTTCTGAAGTGGGTAAAGATTAATAGAGACCAGAATAATAGTGGGGTTATTATTATTATTATTAATAGTAGTAGTGTGGGAATGCACAGGTCTAGACTGGATTTTGCCATGTAATAGGCAGACTGCTTAACCCTTCTGAGATTGTTGACTTGATTTTAGAGTGATAGTGATCCTTGTTTTTGCCACCTCGTGAAACTGTTGGGAGCATTACATGAGATTGTGAATGTTAATGTATTTAAATACTTTTGTAGGGGAAGAAAGGACAAAAATCTGTATTTATTGATTACCTTTTATTTGTACAGTTCTTTTTATTTATATAATATACGTAGTTTTTACATAACTGCCATTGATGTTTTGCTATTTTGTATTCTGTTTTTGTGTTAATATTTTTTCTGTACTTTTTACATGGATCTACATAAGCAACATGTTAGTAGTGTATCGTGTTATAGAGTGGGTTGCCCTTCATCCGTTATAGCATCTTAGCTGTGAAAAATCCCCTATCTGGATGAGTTCAAATGCCATGTTTGAGCTGTTATTGAATACTGGCAAGACAGTCATTCGTTCAGCTGTACATTCGTTCAGCTGGATGTCTCGGAGTGCCTTGGTAGTCCTGTTCACGTTCCATTATTGGTTTCTTTTGCCAGTCATAACTCTAACCATTTCATTTTTATTTATTTATTTTTTTTTTTCAAAGTCATGGCAACTTTACTGTCAGTGTGGCCAGGGCGGGGGGAGGGGCCTCAGTCATGAAAAAATATGGAACGCTTCACAAATTTGCGTGTCATCCTTGCGCAGGGGCCATGCTAATCTTCTCTGTATCGTTCCAATTTTAGTATATGTGCTGCCGAAGCGAGCACTCATTTTTATTTTTATATATTTATTTATTTTTAAGTTTTGGCCGCACTGTGTTTCATGTGGCATCTTACTTCCCCAACCAAGGATTGACCCTGCATTCCCTGCATTGGGGGCATGGAGTCTTGACCACTGGACCACCAGGGCAGGCCTGCTCTGGCCATTTCAGACATCATCTCCTCTTTACATTTCTGGCAGTAACCCTTCCAGACCTCCCTGCTTATCACTGATCTAGTGACCTTGCCTTTTGTGGGAGTCCTTCACTGCACTGCCTCTTAACTTCAAATGCTTGGCTGATTGTACACCCATCCTTTCTCCAGATTATTCTCCACAGAATGATCTTTTAAAATCGATTATCAGGTTATCCTGTGGCTTCCCATTGTCCTTTGGATAAAGCTGCTCAGTCTCCTTAATTTGGCCACCGAGGAATTTCCAATCCCTCCAGTTTATATCCCAGCCCTCCAGTCATCCTGTGCTTCGATTTCCTTTTGGATCCAAAGTTTCTATCATCTTTAGCCTCTTGCTCATGTCGGTGGGAGAGTCTTCTCTTTTCCTGGCAATCTCTGCTTTCACCTGAATAATGCCTGATCTTCCTAAAGTCTCGGCTAGATGGGACTTCCATTTGGGGAGCCCTTTCTGATCACTGCCAAAGACAGTGCTTTGTACTCCTGTAGCGTATGATTCTTTTTCTGTGATCATACACATCACATTGTCTCTGGTGCTAGACTGGAGGCGCTGTGGCCATTAGGGAACACACCTTACCTCCTCATTATTGAAGATTCAGTAATAATACACAGTGTGCAGTTACATGCTTGTTGAATGAATGGATTACATATGGCCATTTACTTACTGCTTCACAATTTTATAATGATTGGTTTTAGATTTTTCTGTCCCTGTTACAGTAGTGTGGACACAAGCATTTTTGAACAGATTTCCTCCTGTTCATTTATTCTTGGGTCATACTTGCTAAAGTAAGACTCCACAAGTTTATGCATGAACACGCTTATGACTTTTCAGAGAAATGGTACCAGTTTGTAGTATTCCAGGCTCTTGTTTGATTGAATGAGTTCTTTACCACAACACAGATAATAGTTTTATCTTTACTGATTTTTATATTCTGTTTGGTGGGTGTGGGTTTTATTGCAGTGAACTATGTTATTAACAATTTAGCTTTCAATCTAAATTATTTAGGCCCTTTGCTTTTTGGCTTTTTTCTGTTTTTTCGATAGTCTTTGGGGATAGGAACAGGAGTGGAGGCGAAATTCCAATTAGATAACGTAGATCTCAGCAGTGACTCTTGGATGACCCTTTGTTTTCTGCAGAGCAAGTTGTTGCTGTACCGAGAGTTGTTAAAGGAATCCCTGGAGGTGGCAGACGCTGGGGTGAAATTGTTCAGAAAATCAGAGGAGATGTGGCACGTGAAGCTGGAGGCCATGATTTCGTCAAAGAGCCAGGAGATAAGCAAGGTTTTTAACCAAGCCTTTGAGTACCTGAAACCCCAGGTCTGTGAGTTGGGTCTTTTGCATTTCATTCTATTTGGGAAAACTTTTAAGACTTCAGCCAAAGTGCATTTGGAGTAGACTTGTCAGAGGAGAGCTGTCCTCAGAGTGCATTCATGGTGATGGTTGAAGGATCACGGGTGGAAGAATAACTTCCATTTACTAGCATGTTTCTACGTCTTATTTGAAAATAGACTAAATTATGTAAACTTTTCTACTTCTGTATCTGATAAGTGAAAAATATTAATAGAATATTATTTTCACATGCTTCCAAAGCTGAACTTAAGTCTCATTTTAAACATATATATTTCTAAACTCTATAAAGTTTATTTTAAAATTGAAAAAAAATTTTTATGTTTAAAAGAATAAGCTTTAAACCTTCATGGTGAATCTCATACTTGTAGGAGAAAAGCATTCTAGGGGTTAAAGTGGAGAGAAATCATAATTACTTTATTGCTTATCTATGTGAGCTGCTGGGACGTGAGTGAAGTCCAGGCAGTTCAGCCTGGATTAGTTGGCACTTGCGTTGTGATCCTGCACAGCAGACTCCAGATCGTACATAATGACCTGGATAGCTTGGGTGTAATTGTGGGTTGTTGAGTGCTTAACTAACAGATCATTGATAATAGTAACTTTAGGCAGTAGTCCCCAGGAGAGGGGAAGTAGAATTAACAGAATAGTGTTACTTTGGGTGACTGAGTCCAAAGGCTGTCGGTTTTGGCATACCATTCCTGCCAGGCACCAAGGGTTCCATGAGGACAGACTGGGAATGATTTCATATTTCACATATTATTTCGGGGGAACATAACTTTATCGTGACTAGTTTTCAGAGCATGGCACTAAGCTGTCATTTTCTTTTTTTTTTTTTTTTCTTTTTTTTTTTTTCTAAGCTGTCATTTTCTAACTGTTGTATTGTGAGCAGATTTGTCTTCCATTGTGGTTTATTTGGGCAAAGTGGAGTGAAGAGACCGGAAAGCAAGAAGAAGCTGAAATGATCTATAAGGTACAGGCCCCTTCTCGTAAGTCTCATGTGTGGGTAATTAGCAAATAAGCTGGTTGACTAGCTTTCGAAGGGTTTTTTCCTAAAGCACTGTTAATTCAGTGCTCTGGGATGGTTTTGGGAAATTTGTCTTGATACCTAGATGTCTCCTTATGTAGCTTGTTTCTTTTTTCTTTTAAATTTTAGAGAGCTGTCTTTCGTCTCCAAGGAGATGACTCAGCCACTATGAAGGAAATGTACCTGGCTTGGGCTTATCGAAGTGGTGGTTACAAAAAGGCCAGAGATGTATTTAAAAGGTACTTACAGGCACGTGCAGCTGTTGCTTGTCTCTCCACCCTATACCCAGCCCTTGGTACCCAGATTATATGTGAGGAATAAATCTTAAGAGCCTTTTGGTTCATGCCCACTGTGAAAAATTTTTTTTAAAAAGAGAAAGAAGGAGGTAGGTAGCGAATAATTCATTATAATCCCATCATCAAGAGAAAAAGCATTTTAATAATCTTTAAAATTTGTCTTTCACCCCAATAAAAATTAAAGGGACTTTTCTGGTAGTCCCTTGCAATGCAGGGAATATGGGTTTGATCCCTGGTTGGGGAAAGACATGCAGAGCAGCTAAGCCTGCCCACTGCAACTACTGAGCCCTTGCACCACAACTAGAGTCCATATGCCACAGTGAAAGATCCCACATGATCAGCCAAACAAATACTAAAAATAACTCTTCTGTTAAGTTTGTTTTTCACATATCTGAGATTATACTATAATTGCATGCAGTGTACCACTTTTATTGATGAACCTTAGACTTGCCTTTTTCCTGTCAGTAACAATTCTTTAACATTTATTAAAAATAACATGGATATGCCATAATTTATTTGGCCACAGTAACTGCCTTGATGAACCCTACTGCACAAATATTCTTTGTCCATTTTGGAAATTATTTTCTCAGAATATATTCTTAGAAATGGGCTTATTGGTTTCCTTCAAAAAGACCTTGAGATGAAGGAGAGGGAACTTAAAACCCTAAAAGTGAGAAAGAAGAGAACAGGAAGAAAACTGGGTAGGTGTTTGGTGGTGGTGAGGAGTTTAGGCATTGGAGACTGGAAATGGTGAGTGACTGGTGGTCAGGTCCAGTCCCCGCACTGAATCGCAGCCAGAACTTTATCAGACCATGTGTGGTGGGGGCCCTGGCCCAGTATTTACATTCATGGTTTGTAAGAGGCTTTCTGTCTCTGTGGAAGATAACATTTCCCCCCTTCCTCTTTAGTTTACAGGAAAACCGTCCATTTTCAGTTAATTTTTTCAGGAAGATGATTGAGTTTGAGAAGGAGCAAGTAAGTGTCCTGTCTGTGCATTTCTTGTTGGGAAAATGGATTAGCACATACTAATCAATGGCAGCATTTTGTTGTTTAAGAACCTCTCATCATAATACAGTATAATTTCTGGTCTCTTCTTCTAGCCCCTTTTCCATAGATGTGATTTTAGGAATGGTAGTCAAGCAAAGAAGAAGAGAAACCTGTCTGGAAACTAGACAACTCAGACATCAGCTCATATAGCAAGCTACCCCCTGTCTCCACAGTGCCCCGGTTGTCTCTTGTTTTGGGCTGTGCAGTAGAGAGAAGGCACTCATAACTGTGGCTGGTGTTTTTAACTGAACTTGTGAATGAGGAAAAACACAGGAAAATGTCAGTTAAAAAAAGTCCAAATATATCTGTATTCCCATCACCAGTAACACAACCAACCATATTTATTTTTATTTTTGTTGTTTTTTTAATCCTTTATTTACCTATGCAGTTTTGTACTGTTTTACTTCTGATGTTATACGTGGAGTTTTTCTTTTTTTCCTTAACATTATTTTGTAAACATATTCCTGTGTTTTTATATGGTATCATTTGAATGGTTGTCTTGCTAAACCTGTAAGTTTTCTTAACCATCCCATTATGTATAGGATGTTCCCAGATTTTTGGTATTGAAAACAGTGCTGCAAGCATTTTATTTGTATAGATTTTTTTTTTTCCCATTTGAATTACTTTCTTGAGATAAATTTCTAGGATTGGAGAATACTGGCTTTTTTTTTAATGGTTCTTTATTTACATATTGCCAGATAGTTTTCTAAAAGTTATACTTACGGTGATCATCGCTGCATATATATGTATATCATTATACTTGTTTTCTCCATATCTTCTCCATGTGTTCAGTTTTGTTTTCTCTTTGGTATTTTGATTTGTGTTTATTATTTTTCTTTGAATTTTGAAAAATTGATAATGAGGTTGAACTCTTACTTTTAAGGTTTTCACCCCTATGTGGGTCAGTGATTTGTTTTTATAGTATGGGAGATAATCTAGCATAATAATTCATAGCCTGACTTTGGATTAAAAACACAGTGGTCATGTACCTTGGACAAGTCACTTAATTTTAACCTTTGACATACTCACCTGTAAAGGAGGTCGTAATATCTGTTTCAGGGGGATATATGAGATCTGATGGAAGACTGGATGGAAAGGACTTTGCCTAGTTACACATTTACTATGAGCCCTTCCTAAAGTGTGATTCTGTCTTTCATATGTGTGTAAGACACGAAGTAAACTGGCTTTCTGTAAGATAGTACAGTCTCAGCAAAGAGAAATTGGAATGAGGACATACTTATTTGACTACATAAAAAGATTTTTAAACTGAAGATGTTTATCTGCTTTGAAAATGAAACAGAGGAAACAAAGCAGAGGTGAAGAATTAACATTTGTTGGTTGTAAAGGTAGTACTGGCAGGGAGCTGCTCCCTGGCGGTTTAGTGACTGGGACTCTGGGCTTTTAATGCTGAGGCTCAGGTTCAATCCCTGGTCAGGGAACTGAAATCCCAGAAGCTGTGCGGTGCTGCACTGCCCTCGCCCCGCCACACAGACACACACACGGTAGTGGCTACTCTGCTTGGTGAATAATTCATCAGTATTTTAATTGAATCCTTATAGTTGCTCTAAGAGATACTGTTACTCTCATTTTATGGGTGAGGAAACTTGAAGGTCAGAGGGTTCAAAAAACCTGCTAAAGTTCATGTAACTAGTATTTATATACTGTGCCTTGATAGAAACAATTTTTTAAGGTGAGTATGGCTAGTATGTGCTAGAGCCCATATATTCAAGGAAGAAGTCCCTCACCATAGGAAATAGAACCTTCCCCATTTATTTATTTAAGTCCTGTAGGGTTTCACATATACTTTCCTGTGGAGCTGCCGTTGTTCCCTCAAGTGAGAATTGATTAGGCTTTTTGCAAGCCAACAGAGCAAAGTGCTTTTGTCACTGTTTGACATTTATTTCTCTCTGCCACATAGTGCATTTGACTTTTCTCTGGATAAGTTCAGAGTCAGACTGTGTTCATTTAAACCCATCTTTCCTCCCCTTCAAATACCTAATAGACAGTAGTAACAATATGTGTGGAATGAATTTGTGACATTACAAATTAGACTTTTGAGGCAAGATTGTCTGATTATTTATAGGAATCCTGTAAGATGGAAAACTTAAGAGAGTATTATGAGAGGGCTTTGAGAGAATTTGGAACTGTCGATTCTGGTAAGTAAACTTCAGTTATTGACACACAAGCCTGTTTGCATGTGTGGTCTGTAACCTATCATTATGCTTAAGATCGTATTTCTTAACTATTTTTGGGTCATGGCCCTCCTTGAGAATAAAACTTAGCATCCTTCCTCTGCCTCCTCCCTTACTTTGTATGTAATAGCTGCAGACATAATTTTACTGCTGATTTCAAGTTTACAAGCCCAGAACAAACTCCATGGGTCTTTTATTAAGAACTCTGGATTAGAGGGAGATTTGCTTGGTTTGGTTCTTTTAAAAAATGTGGTATTTGTAAGGAAAAGATTAAGGTACGTCAGAACAAAATGGAGTGGGTATTATGTCAGAGGAGTGGTGATAATAATTGACAAAGGTTGTCATGGGCTATTGCCACATTGTCTTAACTTAAAGGACTTGTAAAACCTATTTCTAGGTATAAGTATGTCATGTAAAGTCTGTTGACTTAGGAACTTAAAAAATTACACTTACAGATGTTAAACTCAGATTTTAAATCATACATTAGGTTTTACAAGGTTTCAGCATGCCTTCTGGTGAAATGAATGAAAACAGCATTTTTACTAACGTTAAGCAGGTTTTATTAAGCATGGTGACAAGGTTCTAATAAACTCAATGAGGTAAGTTGAATGTTGAAAGAGACTCAGCAAAATCCTCCCTCTAAAATACTTAGCATTTTTGAGTTTACGAGATAAGTAGACTGTCATGATTAAAGTGAAGTTGTCTACTTAAAAACAAAAGGTTTTGATGTTTCGTACTAAAGAAGCTGAAAGTGAAAGTTGCTCAGTCTTGTCCTACTCTTTTCAACTGCGTGGAATAGTCCATGGGATTCTCCAGGCCAGGATGCTGGAGTGGGTAGGCGTTCCCTTCCAAAGAAAGAAGGGAGAGAGGTATTATTTTAGCTAGAAGCCACTCCTTTCTAAAGTAAGAAACTGAGAGAGGTATTATTTCACATAGTTTTCTAGGAAAATAACTGCACAGAGTTGTTTCTTAGAAATCTTGGGTTGAATTGATATTAAATAATTAAGTTGACCTAATAAAGCCTTGTCAGTTATCTCACTGTATGTTTGGATTCCCTTTAAAGATCTCTGGATGGATTACATCAAAGAAGAATTGAACCACCCACTTGGTAGACCTGAGAACTGCGGACAGCTCTATTGGCGAGCCATGAAAATGTTGCAGGGAGAGTCAGTAGAGCAGTTTATGTCTAAACATGCTCTGCATCAAGCCGGCCGTTTGTGAAAAGAGGAAGAGCACAGTCACCTTTGTGAAATAGTGCTATAAGCCCTCTGGGCACATTTGTTTTATGCAGTCATCTGCAGTTTGCCGAGATGGTGTCTCATTTTGAGGCCTGCTTTAATTTTGTTGACATGTTAATCTTGAATTCCAGAAAAGAGAGCTGCTGTTTAATGGCCAGAAACCAGTTGTTGAGGCCAGACTATGTAGGTCCTAAATGTTTTTCAGAATACATGGAAACGATGTAACTGATGTTTTACTACACTTGGTCATGCTTGAGTAGCTCTAATCTAGACCTCTGTTCAGTTAAAATGGGGATGAAAATACAGTTCTGTTTTCTCCTTATAGAAGTATATGTGGTATGCATTTATTGTAAAAGTAAGGAGGGAATAGAGTAATGTTGTAATCTTGTCATCTGGACTTAACTCACTGGTATGATTTCCTTTGTTAGAATTGGATTTATACTGTTAGGTCATTTATTCATTCATTCATTGAGTCCCTGTCACGGGCAAGAAAGAAGACAAGCTTTTGGGATGGAAGTGGGGATGAAAGGAATAGAGCTGATGTCCTGAGTTGGTTGAAGCAGCAGAAGAGGATGCTAGGTATTAGGGAAAAAGTTGTTCTTTGAGAAGATTTTAAGAAATTACAAAAGTGTTTTTGTCTCTGGGACTGATCTGGAGAGAAATAATTACACTGGAGAGACCCAGTAACAAGGAAAGGCAGAGGTAGGGAGTAGCTTAGAAAGAGAAAGGCTCCAGAGGCAAGGATGGAGGGTGGCTTAGAGCAGAGACGGGCATTCTTGGAGCAGAGGAAGTGGTTGTTTGAGTTGTATATCCTTCAACGTAACATGATGTCACTGGGAGAAGCATTCAGTACAGTTTGACTTAAGTGTTTCACTTAATATTATGTTGTTTTCCATGTTATTAAATAGCCTTGAAAACGTGAAATAAATCCGTAGCATTCCATTGTATAGATGAGTCATGACTTATTTATTAATCGCTTGTGGTTGGACCGTGTGCCATTTTTTCTTAAAAGTGCTGTTGGTGAAGATTCTTAAATATCTTGTTCACATCGCTGGTTATTTCTTTGGAAGACTGACATCTGACAGAATTTCTGTGTTAAAGAATATAATTATTTTAAAGAGTATTGCTAAGTATTGCCAGTTTGCAATGTATGAAAATACTTCCAAGCATCATGGGTATTTTATATATTTTTTACCATTTTAATAAGTGAAAAGTGATATATCCTTGTTTTTTTTTAATGTGCATTTCTTTAATGTTAGTGTATCTTAATATGTTAGACTGTGTTACTGTGTTTTTCCTAGTTCTCTTTTCATGTTTGACTTATTTTTAAATTTTTTAATTTTTTTTTTTTTTTTTACAAATTTGTAAGTTTCTTATGTACTAAGAATAGTAATCTTTTTTTTTTTTTTTAGAATAGTAATCTTTAGCTTGTGTTTTCTAACAGATAATTTGCTCCCAGCTTTTTGTGTGTGTGTGTGTGTATTTTTTGGTGTTCAGAGGTTTTGTATGTGTGTGTATGATTTCTATTGTTGAAAACCCATCTCCTGCTGAGGACAACTCTGTTTACCCCAAGCAGTTAACTAAATTTTCTACACCACCATTGTGGCCATTTTTCTTAATGCTGATTTTGATTTACCTTTATTGTGTATTAAATCTCCATGAGTATCAGTCTGCTTCAGGACACCTTTATTAGGAGCTTTTGTACCCTAGTGGGTGGTTGTGTGTCATTTATTCTAAAATAAGAAACCTCTGTCTTCTCCACTAAGTCTTGGGAAGTTCAACATTTAAATCCTTAAGGGGCTTTTTTTATTTTAGGAAAGAGCACATAAGAGATGAGAGTTAAAAGGGTTGTGGTTGTTCTTCCAGCATGGCTGTGAAGATGGATCACCCTGGGCCATCACATCCTGTACCTGGTTCTTAACATCGCAGATAATGAAAAGTTCACTCTGAGCTCTGCTGATACGGTGGCTTCCAGCCACATGTGGGGACTTACATATATTGAAATTAGATAATTCAATCTTCCATTTACACTGGACACATTTTCAAGTGCTCACCCAGCCCCGTGGTTTCCTGAACAGCACAGATAAAACTTTTATTTCCACCATCAAATAAGGTTCTGCTAGACACTTGACCTAGACCCAGTTAGATCTGGGGAAACTGACTCATGGGTCAGAGCAGAAGACAAATGTCACACTCTCTTGTAGGAAAGCCTGCATAGAGGAAAAAAATGTTACCTATCAACTGTTGGGCTATTTTTCAAATGTCTTATGTAATGTATAGACAACATTCTTTGAGAGATTTGGAGAAATAGTGTAATGTCAGATTGTCATAAAATGGCGTGATGAACAAAGAATCCCAGCTTCCAGCTTTTCTGCTACATACAGGTTAAGGTGATTATCACAGCTTGAGCAGATTTGTTACGGAGGTTCAGGCAGCGCAGGGAAGGAAAGGCAGCAAGGGCTGTCTTTAGAATTTGGTGTTCCCCAGCTCAGGTGCTGCCTAACTTATGCTGCCCTCGGCTGTAGAGGGCCAGACTTGGAGCACTGAAAGATAGGCGCCTAGGTGAGACTACGGGCACAGTGCAGGATGTTTAGGGTTACTGTGACCGAGTGTCATAGCCTATAAGGGTGTCTGAAATGTTAGAGGAGTTTTGATCAACCTGGCTTGGTTTCTAAATGGGTTAACGCAAAGACCTGTCATTAGCTCAGGGTGAGAGTCACTGGGCTCCTGAGTTGTCTCATCCATTTGTGGGAGGGTTGTAGCCTGATTCCAGCCCAAGTTCTAGAGAAACCTGTTAATAGAGAAAAGAAAATGGGATTAGAGCTACAATTGGCCTAAAAAGTTTTTAAGCTCTTACCCACTATTTTATGCACTATTAGGTAGACGCGGGTAATTGACTGTTCTAACAGGTTTTGAAGGAAAGCATGTCCATTGTGATTGGGTGGGGGTAACACTCGGGCGTTCCAGACCCAGCTAATCGTTTAGCCTTGGGATCTGCGTCGCCAGTGGCTACAAAAATCAGATTTCGGGACGGTTGGGTAGACGGGGCTTTCGGAGGCGGGCACGCCCCGCCCCTTACTCCGCCCCGTCCGTTGCCCCGCCCTTGGTTCCCTCTTGACCCCCCGCGCCCCGCCCCCGGGCCGAGAGCACCCCTGGCTGATTGGCCCTCAACGGCGTATCCTCGGGCTGGCAGCCAGGCCGGCGCATCACGTGGCCGAGCGGCGTCCTGGGCGCCGAGCCGCGGGCAGACAGGCATGGACCCTCCGACCGCCGGGGCCCAGGCGCTGAGGGCCGCGGACCAGACGCGGGGTCTGCAGCTGCCGAGCGGGCGGGAGGCGGCCCCGAGCCCGGGGGTGAGCGCGGCGCGGGGCCTGGGCGCGGCCACCACCTGCGCCCGGCGGCGGGAAGTTGTGGGGGCTCGCGGGGCCGGGGCCACGAAGCCGGGGAAGCGCTCCCGGCCAGCTTCGGGCAGCCCGGCCGTTCAGGCGCGCGCCCGATCTGGAAACTGCCGGGCCGCGGGACTGCGGGGCGGGGCAACCTCGAGGACGTGGGTGGGCTCACCGGGCTGGGAGGGCTGGCTGTTGGCTCCAGGGCGCCTTTGCGTCCTTGCCAAATGGGAGGTGATGCTGCTGACCGACAGCTGGGACTGCTGCTGGGGGGTCCGGGCTGGGGCCGGGTGAGGGCGGCGAGGAAAGCGACTTTCCCGGAAGCATCCGTGTCCCATGGTGGGGATGCTCAGCTAAGCCAGAGCACCGGATGATGTCTCCTGCGCGCGCTCCTTTTCACTGAAACCAAAAGGCCGCGTTTGACGCAGGCTTTCTAGAAACTTGTTTTCTTTTGCGCGCCAGACAGCTCCTGGTTTCTCAAAGACCGCTGTTATAGTCATGTCCTGCCCTTGTTCAGTAATCCCTTTTAGACGGTGAGCTCTTTGAAGGTAGGAACGCTCTATTTAGTGCTGTAAACCCGGTGCGTAGCGTAGTGCCTGGCACCTTAGACACGCATATTTATTAACTGGATGGAAGAGGAATGCTTGTCTAAGCATCAGAGACATCCTAACCAAAATAAGATAGGAAAAACGTAGTGGTAGGCTTATAAAGAAAATTACTTTAGCGGGCAGGTAGGATGAGACTGATTTTGTCAGGCCACAGCAGGAAGGTTCCTGCACTTCCTCTCCAAGATGAGAGGATGGTGGTCCTAGCAGAGGTAGGGAGGTGAGGATGTGCAGGGCAAATGGCTGGGAGCTTGGAGAGAGAACTGTGCTGCACACGTTGATAGAGCCTGAAGGGGCGATGTGGATGCCATGGCGAATTTTGTGCTCTAGCAGTGGAGGCCTGTTGAGGTTTCTGGGCAGAGTGGTGATTTCCGGTGTGAGGCTGCGGCCAGATGGGTGAGTGTGGGACCCTGGTGGTCCAGGGGCTAAGACTCTGTGCTCCCAATGCAGGGAACGCTGGTGGGGGCTCCCATATGCTGCAACTAATACCTGGTGCAGCCAAATTTAAAAAAAAGAAAAAGTGGGTGAGTGGGAAGGCAGTTAGGGAGCTCTAGCAATAGAAGAGGTGAGAAGTCCCACTACTGGTCAGCAGGAGTGACCGGGAGTTGTCACTGACTACTGGAGTTGGAATTAGCTCATTAAATTCAGGTAGGACTAGACTGTGATGAACTGGGGCAGGTACCAAGCGCAGTTTAAATGTACGGGCAAAGAAGGTGGATTTCAGCTCAATAAATGTTATGTTCCTGCTGTGTGCTAGGTGTCTTCATCAGTGTAAGCTCATTATAAACCTCCTGCCAGGTTAGAACAATCATCCCCAACTTCCAGAGATGGAAACCCAGGCACAGTGGCTGAAATGGTGTCCCAGGTACACCTGGGATTGAGTGTATGGGATTGAAGTCAGGTCTTCTCATGCAGGCTGTGAACATTTCTCACCTCACTTAGAAAGAGGTCTTCACAGGTGATAGGATTTCAGGAACTCTTTCTTTTTTGTTTTTGGCCATACTGCCCAGATGTGGGATCTCAGTTCCCCGACCAGGCATTGAACCCATGCCCCCTGCATTGGAAGCGTGGAGTCTTAGCCACTGGATCGCCAGGGAAGTCCCAGGATTTCAGAACTTTTGAGCAATGGGAGCAGAGAAACCTAGCGATGGCTATGAAGGAAGACGGTTTCCCATCAACAACTGCCGATTTCCCTTCAACAACTAAAGCTCTTTTGTCCTCATGTGTCAGTCAGGAGATGAAATTTGATAAAAGAGCTATTAGCTAGATAAAAAGTAAAGGTAAAGATGAACACGGTGGTATCCACTGCGCTGAGGGAACAAAGGGGTGAGATTGGAATGACTAAAATGTACAAGCTCAGAGGAGAATTTCAGGGATCTGAAATTCCAGCCTCTGAGGCGGGGGTACTGTCCTGTCCTGGCTAGTTTGGAGTCTCTGAGCTTGGAGGAGGAGTCCTGAGGGCCCAGACCAATCAGGAGAGGGCCCGGTGAGGGACTTTCTTGGTGGTTCAGTGGCGAAGACTCTACGCTTCAATACAGGCAGCCTAGGTTTGATCCCTGGTCAGGGAACTAGATCCCACATGCTGCAGCAAAGAGTTCACATGCCAAAATTAAAGATCCCAAGTGCTGCAACTAAGAGATGGTACAGCTAAATAAATATTAAAAAATAAAAAAAGATAGGGCCCAGCGAGGAGACTGCCTCTGTATGTGCTGGCAGACTGTACACTGGATTTAGTAGGCACTCTGTGAAGGCAGGTGATCCTGCCGGCAGGGGTGATGCCCACAGGAATGGGAAGCAGCAAGTCCCAGTGTAACAGGGCACAGTAGAAATGTGGGTTGCAGGGTCTCACCCAGCGTTGCAAAGGAGGGTCTGAAAGGGTGGATATGGGGCTGAAATACTGGCCATTCCCGAGATATCCAAGTCCTGGGTCCTTGTTTCTTCTTTCCGCAGGCTGCCTTTGCCCCAACTGACCACTCCAATCAGGAGAGAGCGACTGAGAACACCACAGATCGACTAGGCAAGTAGGCAGCAGAGCCTGGGGTGGCTCTTGGGAGACACCAAGGAAGTCTGTACTGTGAAAGCTTATCATTGCCAGAAGCCCTTTTCCTCCGTGTCATTTAAACCACCTGAAAATACACACTGTGCCTGATTTCCTCATGTGAGTGAAAAGACCTGGTAATGAATGGCCTCGTTTAAGACACAACATCTTATTGAAAATAAATTATCAACCCTACTTGTAAAACTGGGAGCAAAACAACAGTTTTTAAATAAGTGCTCTGGTGGCTAAGGGGCTCTGCCCGCTTGTGACTGTTGCCCTCTCAGGAAGTTTGCTGAACATCTTCCTAGCAGAACATGACCAGGTTGTTTTAAGCTGTTCTTCCTTTTGTCAATTTCTTAGCCAACGGAGCACAGAGCATCCCTCACGATAGTCCTGCCCATGGTGAGGGCACCCATTGTGAAGAGGAAGGCTTTGCTGAAGATGACGAGGATTTTGATGGGGAACCAAGTCCCCGGGAGCTGTCAGAAGGGATGTCCGGCTGTCTACCCAAGGAACAGGCTGGTGATCTTTTTCATGAGGATTGGGACCTGGAGTTGAAAGCAGATCAGGGGAATCCATATGGTAGGTGCGGGGTTTCTGGGGTCCTAGGCCAGGCTCTAGTGCAGTTGGAAAGAATCTGCCTGCCAGTGCGGGAGATGCAAGAGATGAGGGTTTGATCCCTGGGTTGGGAAGATCCCCTGGAATAGGAGATGGCAACCCATTCCAGTATTCTTGCCAGGAAAGTCCCATGGACAGAGGATCCTGGCAGGCTACATGTAGTCTATGGGGTCACAAAGAGACGCAACTGAGCACACACAGGCCAGGCTCCTGAGACCCTCCTACCAGATTAACCCCTAAACAGTTTGGAAGAGGGAGCCACATCTATTAGTTTTGCCTGATAGCTCTTACAGGTCTGAAATTTCTGTGACAGCTCCTCTTTCATATTGGAGGTGGGGGTGGGTGGGGGAAGTGCCAGTTTTGCATTTTATTTTACAACAGTATGGGTCTGTTTGAATGTTGAAACAATGTCACTCTCTCCAAATATCTTTGTATGAATGGAGCAGCCGCAGACAGAAGTGCTCTCGTTGCTTTCCCTGCGCTGCTAAAAACCTGTGTCAGAGAAGCGGGACTGTGGGTGGCCTTAGAATGAAGGTGCTTGGGATTCTCCAGCAACGGAAGACGTGTGCATGCGTGTGTGCCTGCCTGTGCATATGTTTAAGCAAGTGTCTGTCCCCTAGATATTTTTGGGTCTCTCTTGTCACACTCCCTCCTTCCTTTTAATCTGTCTTTTAAAACTGCCTGCAGATGCTGACGACATCCAAGGTTGCCTTTCTCAAGAGGTCAGACCCTGGGTGTGCTGTGCCCCGCAAGGAGATATGATCTATGACCCCAGTTGGCACCATCCGCCTCCACTGATACCCCATTATTCCAAGATGGTCTTTGAAACGGGACAGTTTGATGATGCGGAAGACTGAGGGTGTCACTTTGCCTGGCGGGTGGGTAGGTGGGCCCCTCAGGTCAAGGTCTCCTTTCTTTGAGGTGTGAGAGGTCACATCTGAGGAAACATTCCCAGTCGTCCCCCAGTCGGGCAAACGGACTGGTGTTAAATAAGGTCCTGAGTGCCCTGGTTCTGTTGTTGTTTTTATAAGCTCCTCCTTGGAATGTGTGAGTGTTTATGTCTGTGTTAGGGGGAGGAATCGTGTTCTTTATAAATAAAAGAAGAAAAAAGTCAGTGTGCTTTTGCCTACTTCCTCCCCCTTTTTCATTAGATAATTCTGAGCAAAGCTTCCTCTCCTTCATTTAAAACCCTTCAGTCCATTTTCAGGATTGACGTATCTTGAGATGAAAGATTAAACGACTCTGTGAAGGAAAGCAATATTTTAGTTTGGCCTCTGTGGATCTGGTGCTACTGACCAGAAACTGGGACCCAAGAGACGCTGGTGACTTCACGGCTGACTTGTATTCCTGTTGTGGAAAATTGACCATTTACTTAGTTAACAAGGACTTTCTGCAGGATGGAAAATGAAATGGCAAGTTAATTAAAGCAGCAATTGTATAACCCTCAATTGGCCTGAAAGGATTTTACACTCTGTTTTCCATTTAATCTTCTAATCCTTACGAGAAAGTCACTTAAAATTTTTTTTTTTAACCTCATGTTAGAGAGGAGGAAAATAAGGCCCAAAATGTTTTGACCTCTCCCAGATCACACGGCTGGAGACTTGTGTGACTTGATCCCACACACGACTCTGAAGTCTTCCTGTGGTTGCCCTCGTGTGTGCGTGTATGTGAGTGTGTGAGTCTGGAGGAGGGACCTGGGGGGCCACACCTCAGCAGGTTTGTGATGCCCCAGACCGAGTCAGTCACACTTGCCCCTTGGCAGCCTGAGGAATTGTGTCTTACCTCCCTGCCTCCTTAATGAAACTGAATCAAGAAAAAGTTTCAGACTTGAAACCTGAGTCCACTTCACAGCAGTTAAATGAACAATAAACCATTTAAGCAAATTTTTGGGGGCCCCATAAAAAGTGTGCTGGGCTTCCCAGGTGGTGCTAGTGGTAAAGAACCTGCCTGCCAATGTAGGTTAGATGAAAGAGAAGTGGGTTTGATCCCTGGGTTGGGAAGATACCCTGGAGGAGGGCATGGCAACCCATTCCAGTATTCTTGCCTGGAGAATCCCATGGACAGAAGAGCCTGGCGGGCTACTGTCCATAGGGTTGCAAAGAGTTGGACACGACTGAACAACTAAGGATGCATGTGTAAAATGCGTGAATAAGGCAGCACCATATGAGGGAGGGCAGTGGCTTTGACTGTGAGGAGCCCTCATGGCCAAGACTGTCCTAGGGAGAAAAACGGTCTCTTCCGCTGTCCTTCCTGGAGAGACAGTCGTAGACCACACCCCCACACCACTATTGCTGTACTCCTCCCAGCGCATGGCTGATGAGACCATGAGTATGTCTGATGTGAAAAGAGGACCTTGAGAAATTGAGCCAAGAAACATTGAGGACTTGGGGACCATGGCAGAGTCACCAAAAAGAAAACTGGTGGTAGGGGCAGGTTATGTGGGTGCGTGTGCAGTTACGAGGCAGCTGAAACAGTAGAAGCAGAAGTCACGAGGTGGGGAGATTGCATGTATGTCGGAGGGAAGGAAGAAAGTAAGAAGCACATGTGCGTGAGTAACTGAGCAAAGAAAATTGACAGGCTGCCGTGGTCCATGGAATGGTGGTGTGTTTGGACTCTTGTTGCTTTTTAAAAGTTACTCTCTGCCATTCTTCTGGGTCTTCCCAGCAATATTCTCTTAAAGACGTTAGAATGGTTTTTACAATTGAAAGTTGGGTATGTCAGGAGAACAGGAAAAGAGGGGAGGGGTTAGTCAGTTGTTCTGGTTTAGGTCTCATTCTGATGCCCTCTTCTAGGGTGGATCAAACAGAAGGGTGTAGACAGGTGGGTGACTCCCCAGGCTGTGAACCCTGGTTATCTCAAGGGGGTGAAGTGCGAGTAAGAAAAAAAAAAAAATGGGGACTTGGAAAAATACTAATGATATAATAAGTGAAAATACCAGACTCTAGAACCACTCTGATATTATTGGAAACCTGAAAAAATGGCATATGTAAGGGATAAGGATTAACATGGACAAATGGAAACAATTTGATCAGACAGTGGAGGTGTTGGCAATTTGCTTTTGTATTTTTGTTTTTTTAATATAGATTTTGCAGTGATGTATTTAAAGACACGTTGTTATCATAAAACAAGATGCCGCCTCTGCCTTGTCTTCCCCATTCTCTCTGACAAGTATCACAGCACCTGCCCACCTCTGCTGCAGTCGCCGGCATTTGGGTCCACTTCCTTCCTCAGAGTGAGAGCTCCCTGAAGGCAGGACCATGTCTGACTCCTCAGCCTCCCTGTTTCTTTAAGAAGGTGTATAGGAATAGGACAGAGAGAAACGTCCAGAAGTGGTCAGATTTGCAACCATCCTTTACTCTGAAAGCCTTCAGTCAATGACCATGTGAACTTTGTTCTCCAAACACTATAGAGTGTGTGTATGACAAATGAGTTTGTGATACAGACTATCAGATAAACAATAAATCATGGTTATATAAGAAATAATTGAATAAAAAGGAAACGTCACAGTGACTTCTAGCCAGCATCCTGTAGTGAAGAACTTTCATTTTTGGTACTCAAAAAACACAAACCACAAAACCCAAAGCCAAAAAGCTACTATATATCTGAATCTCTGATTTCTGAGCTGAGCGGTACAATCTCAGAATAGGGAGAGAACATGGATGTTGCTTAGTTTGGCCTGCTTGTGTGTGTAGGAATCATCTCTCCCTACTTCCGGGCACGGGGAGCTCATTCCCTCAGAAGGAGCCCGTCCACTGCTGGTTAGTGCTACTTGCTGGAAAATCCTCTCTGGTGTGGAGTTGGAGTCTAGCCATCCGGTGGTCCTGGTCTGCACTGCGGTCCTGATATTTTTTTCCATTGTAGGAAATGAGCACTCTTATCCTCTCTCCAGCTTTTCCTTTTCTAGGGACTTGCAAACATGTGTCAGAAGTTGAGAGATTGGGGGAGGGGAAGAAGGTAGAGGGGGGAAGGGGGAGGGGTTGGAGGGGGGAAGTGGGGGAAGGGAATGTTTTGTGGGTTTGGCAGGCCATCGCAGCATTGAGAGAGGTTGAACTTGTTCAGGGAGGGCAGGTGGAATAGAAGAGGACCAAGAACAGAACCCTGGGGAGCATTAGGGATTCCCGGGTTGACAGAAGGATCGGATCCTGAGGGCAGGCTGTGACCCAGGAGGGGGAAAGCCCAGGCGAGTGTGGGCGCCACTCAAGCTGTATCTGAGGAGGAGAGACTTTTAAGGAAGAGGGAGTGGCCATCTCTTCTGGAGGCCAAGTAAGATGCAGGCTGAAGAGGGTGTCTGGGGATGCGGGAATCAGAAAGTGCTCGGAGAACGTGTTGACTTGGGGTCGGTGCAGGGGTGGGGATGGAGCATCACAGGCTAACACATTTTGAGGGATGCACCCGAACTTTTGGTGCTGCTGTTTCTCTTGGGCTGGACTGGGGGCAATGGTGACTTCTGGCCAGCTTCTCTCAGAATGTGCAAACCAGGCCAGGAAGAGGCAGTGATGGGAGAGAAAAGGAGTGACCAGTGAGAGGGGCAGACGTGGGCAGAGGCTGCTGGAGAAATAGAGGCAGGAAGGGACTGTTAGTGGGGACAGAGGAGAAACTCTTATTCTGGTGTTTCTTTCAAACAATCTCATTAACCAGGAAGGGAACCACATCTGACCACTTTAAAAACTTGGGTGGAAAGGAGAGGAAAAACGTGTTTCTTGTGTGTCTGGGTGACATTTCTGATGTGCCTGGTTTCTCTCCTGCCCTGTGTCTATGCAAGCAGGCTCCTTGCCTTCATGAAGGCACATGACAGAGTCAAAAACAGCCAAGACACTTTTTGTTTTTTTTTTAGCTTCGGTTTTACAAAAAGGCATTTTTTAATTAAAAAAGAAATGTGTATATATTTGGTAAGCAGGCAAAGGAGTTTGGGGCCAACAGACTATGAATCTTGTAGAAATTTGGGAAGAAAGACTTTTCCCCAGGCCAAAAAAAAAAAAGTCCCCTAGTCTATGAGAAGGAAGATGGAGAGAACAAAGAGAGCACTCTGGAAACGCTAAGAGCAGATGGAATTATGAACCCCGGGGGGTTAGGTCCCCAGAATGATAGATGTTGGTGCTTCTAGGCAGTCAGGACCATCTCCCAAAAGATGCCCAGGTCTTCAGCATGCAGAGAACTGGAGGGACCCAGAGGGGCCGTGGGACAGGAAAGACCTGTGAAGATGGATGTCGGATGATGTCTTGCACTGCTTGAGGTGCTTGAAAAAGTGTGAACCCCAGAAGGTACACTTGGAAGCTCAGGGTCGGGAACTGGGATGGTCAAAGAGACGACTGTTTTGCTTCTTGAACCCCTGAAACGTAGAGTTAACAGAAGCCAAGATGAGAATGAATTACTGCTGGGGGCAGGGGGCCAGATCATCGGGTAGGTATGATGGTGTATTGAAAGTATCATCATGGGCTGATTCATATCAGAGTGCTGCTAATTTTTGCTTCGTTTTTATTTTCTATCTGGATGAAAAACTCCCCATTTTTGTATTGTGGCAGAACAAACAGAATTGTGCCATTCACAATTTGTGTGAGTTATGTTGCGTATTTTTGTATGGCTCTGGCATGTTTCTGTCTGTTATGGCTCTCTTCCCTTTTGGAAGGTCTGGAGGAATGTGCTCTTTCACCTCACCCCTAAATTAGTTTGGTGCTGTGTTTATTTTTAAAAAGTTTTTATTGAATTATTTACAAGATTCAAATTTACAACATTTACACTATTGCTTCTGCTTTTTATGTTTTATGTAAATATTTACAAATTTACAATATTGATTCTGCTTTTTATGTTTTGGTTTTGTTTTTTGGCTGGGAGGCATATGGGATCTTACCTCCCCAACTGGGGGTCAAACCCACAGCCCCTGCATTGGAAGGCGAAGGGAAGTCCCTGGTGCTGTGTTTATAGTGGGGACAGCGTGTTCATCATGAGACCCTGGGGGGTTGGGGGATGGTGCTTCCTGTAGCTCTCTCTCAGGTGCTTGGTGCTTGGTGGGTTGACTGTGAAGGCTGCAGAGACCACACTGTCTTTATGTACAGGAGCAACTGGACTCTGCAAGGCTGCAGTGCCCTGAGGAAACCCGAGATCGCCTTCCAGGGAGAAGGAAGCATGCTTATTGGCTTAGTAAATACCTTGGCACTGCACTGCCCTTGGTTTTCCGGAGTTCGCATTCCTGGACCCAACTTTTCCCAGGATGGTTGGAATATGGAGAAAGAGAAAAACAAAACAGAACAACCCACAACAGCCCAGTGCCCTGGCTGTAGCCCATGTGGATTCTGCCTCCCAGTTCTCCCAGAGCAGATTCCCCACCCAAATAACAGACTGCTGGATCTGCAGGACTCCGTGTGTGCATGTGCACACGTGTGTGTGAGCGTGGCAGGCCCAGGAGAAGTGGGAGGGTGTAACAGGAAGGCAAGCTGCACGGCTGGCTCCTGCTGTGTTGACTTAGCGAGTCTGGCTGCAAAGCCAAGGCCTTTGGAAAAGCACGGCCTCCCAGCTTCCGGCAGTTTCTGTGGCGCTGGTTCCAGGACTCAGCTAGATCTTGCAGGTGTTGATGGGCAGGAGGAGAGTTCAGCTGGGTCCCAGGGCACCAGGGTTGAGAGAGTCCCACCAGGATGTGTCCTCACTCAGGGCCTGGGGAGTAAAACACAGCCACAGTTTCAGGGGAAGGCATTTCTCTCCATCTTACAGGGTTCTCCGGTCTTCCCACTTTGAGTCAGAGAGAGGTTTCCCCAGGAGGCATGCTCCCACTTTCTGCCATTGCAAGGTACAGTTGGCTTTCCTTTTCTTCTTTTTCCCCCGCCTTTCCGGTGAGGTGATTGTGATTTCAAAAGTCATTTCCTCTGACAGCTTCTCATGAGCTGTTGAACAAATGTGGCAGATAGACCTTAGAGCCATGTGTTTGGCAACTCAAGACAGGCGCCTGAATCTCTGCTGGCTGCCGCCTGTAGCCTTACCCCATTCCTCCAGCAGGTGGCAGTACAGACTCATCCACGCGCTGTGTGCCGTGTGACCCGCGGGGAGGGCCAGGGGCCCTGGAGGAGCCGCTCAGCTTGCTCAGGGTTACCTTCCTGTTAGTGGGCTTCCTGCTGATCAGCAGACTCACCTGTGAGTTCACGGGCAGGATTTACTCCTGATTTGTTAGAGGAGTTTTCTCAGAAAAGGTTATTGTGAAATTTAGGGTAAGAGCCATCATCACCCACCCTCGCCCCTCACCCCAACACCCACCCCAGAGCCTGGCACATAGTAAGCGCTTAATATATGCTTGCTGACTTCAACCAAAGTGTGCGTATGTACGCAGGAAAGTCAAATGCATCGTGCTACATCCCTCTGCCAGATGACACCTTCCGTGGTTTTTCTTACAAAGCTTATAATTCTTGTTTTACAGAAAGAGACACTGAGGCTCAGGGAGGTAAGAGAACTGGCCAAAAGTCACAAAGAGGAGAGATCGTGACGCAAGTCATCTGACTCCCAAGTTTTCAGACTTGTATGCTTGCTCTACTGGGATGGGAAACATCTAGATTTAGCAAAAGCCTAGGCTTCTCAGGTGGTGCTAGTGGTAAAGAATCCACTTGCCAATGCAGGAAAACTGGGTTCAATCCCTGGGTTGAGAAGACTCCCCGGGAGAAGGGAAAGGCTACCCACTCCAGTGTTCTGGCCTGGAGAATTCCATGGACTGTATAGCCCATGGGGTCGCAGAGTTGGACATGACTGAGCGACTTTCATTATCTAGGCTTTCCAGGGGGCGCTAGTGGTAAAGAACCTGTCTGCCAATGCAGGAGATATGAGAGACACCGGTTCAATCTCTGGTTCGGGGAGATCCCCCAGAGGAGGGCATGGCAACCCACTCCAGCATTCTTGCCTGGGGAATCCCATGGACACAGGAGCCTGGCAGGCTATAGTCCATAGTTCACAAAGAACTGGACACGACTGAATCAACTTAGCATGCGGAATGAATTTTGTTTCAGAAAAACCAGGAGAATCCCACATAGACTCTATCTTTATTCATCAATTTATTCCTGAACACCTGCTACATACTGTCTACTCAGGATGGAATGGTTCCTGCTTTCAGGGAGCCCAGAGTCTATGGGGAAGCTGACAGCACAGACATCGACCCTTCTATCACCGCGGGAGAACTATGTAGGCCCAGGGTATGGTGGGAACCCTGATGAAGGAGTGACAGGTCAAGGAGACCCCTAAAAGGAGACAACCTAGAAGCTGAGAGCTAGAGGACTTGGCCATGAAGTGGGTGGAGGATCAGCCAGGCAGAGGGGGCTGTGTGTAGAGAAGCCTCCAGGTGTGAGAAGGTCTCATGTATTTGGGGACATGGTGAGGGATGAAGTCAGGTAAGCAAGAGTCCTTGAAAGATATGCCAAGAAGCTTGAAGGGTTCTTAGCAGGAATGTGTGATGGGTAGATTTTCATTTTCAAAAGAACCTCCTAGTTCTTGGTGAGAGGAGGCTGAGACCCAAGCCAGGGAGGCCAGTCTTGGGGCTGTAATCTAGTTAAGGGAGGAGGGGGGCCTAAACTAGGGTGACGGCTCTAGAGATGGATGGGGAGGAACAGACAGGGACTATGTATTTAAGGGGGACAGGTCTCCTGTAAGGGTACAGTGAGGGAGAGGAAAGAGTCTGGGCTGACCTCGAGGGCTGTCCTGGTTTGGAGAACCAGGTGGATGGAATGGTCTCTAAAGAGTGAGTGACCACTAGATTCATAAGACCTTTCACACCCACTATTTCAAGAGGAAGGTGCTCCTTGTTGCAGATGTTCTACTTTGCTCTCAGGGTGTGGAGGACTCCCCCCCGGGGCGCTGTGTAGCCCTCCACCTTGAACTTCGCCTGTGAAGGTCACACGTCAAGGGCACCCTCTGTCCTTCCTGTGCTCAGAGAGCAGATGTTCAGACATGGCCCCTTTCTTGCACGTGGTGTGTGGGGTGGACACTCTGGATGCCTCACTTAATATCTGTGGCCCTCCTCTTGATGACCACCCCTTTCTTGCGCCGCTTGTGGACCTTGGGGGAAACTAACTCCGCCCCTGGGCGTAGGGGTGGGGCCCGGGGATCAGGCCTAAGTTGATCTGTATTTCCTGTCTTCTGTATTCCTCTCCTAGGCCTGCTTAACAAATAACTACGACCTTGGTGGCGTTAGACAACAGAAATGAATTTTCTTGTAGTTCTGGAGTCCAGGAGTTCAAAATCAAGTTATTGGCAGGGCTGAGCCCCTGAGGCTCTAGCAGAGACGCTGTTTCTTGACTCTTTCATCCTGCGCTGGCGGCTGGCATCCTTGGCTTGTAGCTACTCACCCCAGGCACTGCCTTACTTCTCCATCCGTGCCTGTCTTCTCCTCTTCTGTCTCTCATAAGGGTACTTTTCATCAGATTTAGGGCCCACTGGGTTATCCTGGATGACCTCATCACAAGATCCTTAATTGCATCTACAAACACCCTTTTCCCAAATAAGGTCACTTACCCAGGTCCAGGGGTTAGGACGGAGACATATCTTTTGGGAGACTGCCATTTAACCCACTACAGCCTCCGTGGGTGGCCAGACAATGAAATTGGGACCAAGGTGACATCATCGAGCCTCTGTGGACCAACCCGGAAGCCTGCCTGCTTCAGGACTTCCGGTTATGTAATTCAGTAAATCCTCCTTACTGCTTTCAGCCAACATTACATGACTTTCCCGCCGTCCTTTGCTGCTGAATGTGCCCTGGCTGACACGTGTGTCCATTTGGAGTCCTGCATGCCGGCAGTGGGATGTGGGGGGGAGAGCGCAGTGCTTGGAATTCTCCTCTGGGCTCTATTGTTGACACTGTGTGTGACCTTGGGCAGACCACAGGCTCGCTGACCATGGGCTTGAATGCATAAATGGGGCCCTTGTCCCTGTAAACAGCTCTTCAAAATGGAAGCCACTGTGGTTTCTGTTGTTATGCCCTCTGCATTCCAAAAAAGACGTAACAGAACTGGAAAAGGGCCAGATAATGGAGTGACGCATGGCTTTTACCATCAGGGCAAACTCTACAGTGAGACTTCTCCAGCAGGGAAAGATGGAGGCTGAGGAGGAGATGGAACTACAGTCTTTTTGTATATACGGCATAGCCACAAGGCAGAACGGGAGTCCTCGGAAGCCTAGGGTGCTCTTTCTGAGTTTGGGAAGTTGTTTCAGGGCAAACCACAGAAAGCAGCTCCTTTCCATGGTGGAGAGATGGGCCGGAGGCCCGTGGGCATCACCGTGCCCTGCACGTGGCGTCAGGGAGCCCTGCCTCCCACGCCTGGCCCCAGCGGTGTGACGGTGCGCCATCTTCTCTGCTCCCCGAGTCTGTTTGCTCACCAGTAAACTGGGGGCAAGAAACCTGGTAATACGCCAGGAGTGAACTTCCACAGACTCACCACTGACCTCCCTGCCTCCCCAGCCCCTTCAACCCAGCGCTGACAACCCTATGATAAGCTTCCGGCTTCTTATAAGTTCCTGTCACCGGCTCGCGGCCGGACTCACCGCGCATGCGCATGCGTGAGGTCGCCTCCCTCACTGAGACCCACTTAAGCAATTCTCTCCTCCCTTTCTGACATCGTCTGTTTCTCTTTCCTCACCAGATCATTCTGCTTAGACTGTGCACAGAAACCACTATCATTTCTCCCATTTGAAAACAACTCTCCCGTAATCCCGCTTCTCCATCTAACTCCTGCCCACTTTCTCAGCCCCGCTCTGCAGCAAGACACCTTGCAAGTATTGTCTGTACTTGTCTCTTTTGCTCAATGAATCTGTACAAAAGGAACACACTCGTGTAATTACCATCTGGGTTTTTTAAAAGAAGGACTATTATCAGTACCCCCGGAAGCCCTGTCCTCCTCCCAATCACTTACCCCTCCCTACACCCCAGTATAACCAGTATCCAGACTTAACAACACCATAGATGAGTTTTATCATTTTTAAATTTGATTGCAGTAAAATATTTATAAAATATACCATCTTAAACTTTTCGAAGAATGCAATTCAATGGCATGGAGTACACTCACGATGTTGTGCAGCCTTCAGCATGACCTAGTTTCAGGACCTTTTCATGACTTCAGAAGGAAACCCACACCCATTAGTGCTCCCCAGCCCCCATTCTCCTGAGCCCTTGGCAACCACTGATGTGCTTTATGTCTCCATGGACTTGCCTCTTCTAGACATTTCATGTAAATGGAATCACATGATTCATGGCCTTTTGTGTCTGGTGTCTCTCACTTAGCAAGACGTTTTCAAGGTTCACCCATGTTGTAGCATGTGTCAGTGGTTTATTCCTTTTTAATGGCTGAATAGCATTCCATTGTATTTCTGCACCACATTTCTTTATCCATTCATCAGGTGATGGATGTATGGGTTATTTCCACCTTTTTGCCACCTTGAACAGTGCTGCTATGAACATTCATGCACAGATTTTTGTTTCAGCACCAATTTTATCTGTTTTCAAACTTTTAAGTTGGTCACATGATACATATGCTTTTTTTTAAAAAAAAGAATCAGTTATCTTAAATTGAAGTATAGTTTACTTGCAATGTCTCAGGTGCATAGAAAAATGATTTTATGTATATATATTCTTTTTCAGATTCTTTCCATTATAGGTTATTACAGGATATTGACTGTAGTTCCCCATGCTATACAGTGGGTCCTTGTTGTTATCTATTTTATATATAATAGTGTGTATCTATTAACACCAAACTCCGAATTTGTCCCTTCCTTTCTTCTCCCTCTTTGGTAACCATTTGTTTTCTATACCTGTGAGTCTATTTCTGTTTTGTAAATAAGTTCATTTGTATCACTTTTTACATTCCACATATAAATGATATCATATGATATTTGTTTTTTCTATCTGACTTACTTCACTTAGCTGCAAATGACATTCTTTCTTTCTTTCTTTTTTTTTTTAATTGTTGGGGCTTCCCGAATGGTTCAGTGGTAAAGCGTCCACCTGCAGTGCAGGAGACACAGGAGACAGGGGTTTGATCCCTGCATCAGGAAGATCCTTGAAGGAGGCAGTGGCAACCCACTCCAGTATTGTTGGCTGAAAAATCCCATAGACAGAGGAGATATATGCCCAGATATATCCCCCAGGAGTGGGATTGCTGGATCAGATTCATTTTCTGTCTGACTTTATACTTTGTGAAGATTATATTCTCTAATGAGAGATTCATCCACATTATTGCACAGCAGTAGCTCGCTCATTTGCATTGCTTGATAAAATGTCATTATGTGACTGTATCATCATTTATCTAATCTGTTTTTGATGGGTCATTTCCAGTTCTGGGGTATTATGAAGAATGATACTATAAACATTTTTGTTCCTATCTTTTGGTGAACACATGGACAGATTTGCTGTCAGATATATACCTAGGGTGGAGAAGGAAATAGCAACCCACTCCAGTATTCTTGCCTGGGAAATCTCATGGACAGAGGAACCTGGTGGGCTACAGTCCATGGGATTGCAGAGAGTTGGACACCATTTAGCAACCAAACCACTGCTACCATATATTTAGGACTAGAATCACTGTCATAGATTATGCACGTTTTCAGCTTTCAGGCCAAAGGGTTTTCCAATAGTGTTTCAATTTTTCACTCCCTCAGCAGTGTGTGAAAGTTTCACTTGCTCCACATCTTCACTAACAGGTGATGTTTCCACCTGAAAGTTTAGTAGATACCCCAAAACCAGCAAGTCCCAAACTTAACTGTTCTGTTCTCCTATAAACCTGATCCCTCTTCTGTTGATGGCAACTTTATCCTTCCAGTTGCTCAGGCCAGAAACCTTGCAGTCACCACAATCCTCCCTTTTTTGTTGCCTTACTTTTAGCACATCCAGAATATGGTCTCATTCCTTACCCTGTTGCTATCCTTGCTGGAGCCATCATTTCTTACTTAGATTCCTGGAATGTCAATTGTGGTGAAATGTGCATAACACAAAATTACCAGTTTAACATGTACGGCTGAATGGTATTAAGTACCTTCACATCGTTGTACAACCATCACCACAGGGTGATCCTTGTAACATATAAGTAGACCACCTCACGCCTGTGCTCAAAGTCCCCTAATGGACCCCACACTCCGGAGGAGGAGTCCAAGGTCTTAGGGAGAATCTAGGGTCTTAGAACAGCACGTCAGGACTTGTCCAACCGGATCTCCTATTATGTGATTTCATCTCCTTCTCTTCTCCTTGGCTCTCTCCACCCCAGCCCCTTGGGCCTTCTCGTGTTCCTGGAACAAGCCTGGCATGACTCTGCCTTAGGGCCTTTGAGTTGGCGATCATCTCCGCCTGCCTGGACTGTTCTGTCTCAGAGAGACTTAGAAATAACTCTTGCCCTCCCCTACAGCCTTGCTCAATCGGCTTGAGGATTTTCACCCACTATCTATGCATTGAAGTATAAGAGCTGGCTTGTGGTTAAAGAATTCTCAGGGTAAAAGTTTTTTTTTTTTTTTTTCCCACCTACTTCCAATGTTTAACATAGATAATTTTCCTTGCTCCCCTCTGGGGAACAGAAGTATATTTCTAGCCTACTCTTGACTGGAGATAGGGCCCAGCCTTATGGGAAGCTCTCCAAAAATTCTTCACCTGGACTGAGCCAGGGTTTGTCTCCTTGTGCCTGGACTCCACAAGGCCTTGAAAATGAATGCTCAGCTTGGCTTTGGCTTGGCTCCTCAGGGAGAAAGCCAGCTTCTGCATCCTCTCTGGGTTCCTGCTTTCCTTTCCTTTTTGGCCTCTGATTATTCTTAACCCTTCTTGCAGGTTCACTTGATGGCTTTCAAGGACTGACAATATTTTATCCAGCCTTTTGAATGCTTCAGTAGGAAGGAGTTTGGAGTGTCTAGTCGGCCAGAATCAGAAGTCCATTCAACATCAGCCACAGGGAGAGAGCACAATGCTAGGGAAGAGACGGGGGCTCAGGAGTCCTTGATCCCAATTCTAGCCCTGCTTTCAAACTAGCTATGATTTTACACAAAACCACATAGACCCTCTGGGCCTCAGCTTATCTGATAACATGAGGGCTTGAGGGTGGGTGGCCTCAAAGATCCTGTGATTCCACGTTAACTGAGAGACCATCTCTGTTTTGATGGGAGCTCCTGACTGTGAGGGGAGAAAGCTCCCAGTTCAGGGGGACTTTCTGTGTGCGCACAGTGATTTGCCAGGCTCTGGGTCTGATTTGGGAGAGGAGATGACAAATGTGAAATGTCAATGGTGAGAATTATGAAATAAAGAGCAATTTCTCAGTTCCCCGAAGAGGGTGGGACAGGGGTGTAGGGAAGACACAGTGTACACGGGGTAGCGTCACGGTCGCTAGGGGCGACAGCAGTAAGGACATGTGAGTCTGCGGCAGGGTCTGCCGGACAACCCCGCCACCCACCTGCCGAAAAGCAGGTCCTGAAGACAGAGGCTTAGGGCCTGGCCAACACCCCCTCTCCTCCTTTCCTCCTTCCCTTGGTCCCTTTTATCCGTTGTCTTAAATATATGTATATTTTATAATTTTTATATATAACTATATATTTGCATACATAAATATATTTATGTATAATTTGAATTAATAGACTTTATTTCTAGGCTTTCAGAGAAATCAAGAGGATGGCACAGAGAGGTCCCATGCATCTCATGCCTAGTTTCCCCCATTATTGGCTTCTTATTTAGTATGATGCCTTTCTTATAACTCATAAAGAAAATATTGACACATTGGGCTTCCCTGGTGGCTCAGTGGTAAAGAATTCGCCTGCCAATGCAGGAGACACAGGGTCAATCCCTTGGTCAGGAAGATCCCCACTGGAGAAGGAAATAGCAACCCACTCCCGTATTTTTGCCTGGGATATCCCATAGACAGAGGAACCTGGTGGGTTACAGTCCAGAAGGTTGCAAAAGAGTTGGACATGACTTAGCGACTAATCAACAAAAAATACATCCACGAGTGTATAAGATGAATAGGGTCAGCTTAGCAAATAATAAAAATAAATACCCACATACCCAGCCCCTAATTTATTAATGTTTCCAGTACTTCCTGACCCCCTGCCCCTAATGCTCTCCTCAAATCCTACCCTTACCCCTTACCCCTGGCAGATAATCACCAACCTTAATTTTGTATTTGTCTTTGTCTTGCTTGTATAGTTACACCACATAGGCATATGTCCCTGATCAATACATTGTTTAGTCTGGAGAGTTTTTTGGACTTCTGTTAAATAAAATCACATTGTATATATTATATTCTAATTTACCTTATGTGATTAACTTCGTGTTTATGGGATTCACTCATGAAGTTGTAGCATATTTATTTTCAAGACTATATAGTATCCCCTTGTATGAATAGGGAATATATTTTTTTAATTTTAATTTTTTAAATTGAAGTATAGTTGATTTACAGTGTTGTGTTAATTTCTGCTGTCTAGATGAGTGACTCAGTCACACACGAGTGTACATTCTTTTTTATATTCTTTGCTATTATGGTTTATCCCAGGATATTGAATTTAGTTTTCTGTGCTATACAATAGGACCTTGTTGTTTAGCCACTCTATAGGTAATAGTTTGCACCTATTAACCCCACACTCCCAGTCCATCCCTCCCCTACCCCTTTCCCCGTTGGCAACCAAGGTCTATTTTTGAAGAGAGAATATATATTTTTTAACCCGTTCTCATGTCCACAGGGGTCTGGGCTATTTGAGCTTACGAGCACTGTTGCTGTGAACATCCTGGGGCCCACGTGGTGAAAGAATTTCTCTAGGAGCACTGTGAGGAGTAGAAGGACTGACTGGGTCATAGAGTGTGGACTGGACCACGCCAAACTATCTCCCAAGTGCTGGAGTCCACTGACCTTCCACCAGCAGGGTATGAGTGTTCCTAACACTCCGTGATCTCAGAGCGCTCCTTGGTGCTGGTCTGTCCACTTAGCTGTGTCCATGTCTCAGGGGCCCCTTGGCCTTACTCAGGCCTCATTTGGCCTCTGGCCTGAGCTCTTCTGATCTGATTCCCCTGCTGCCCCCCAGGCTGATCTGAACTTCCTGTTTCCCAGAGAGTTAGAGCCCTGGCTCCTTTTGTTGGCTCAGCCTCTGGGTGGAGGCACATGGCTTCAGCCTTGTCCTGGACCCTGAGCCCCACAGGGCCCTCTGGCTCCTGGGGGTCAAGGAGGTTAGACATCCCTTTCTCTTGCCAAGCCAGGTGGCACTGGAATTTTCCACCGTGGAAGAGGCAGTGCATTGTCTCTCCACGCCTCCCAGAACCAGGAATCCTTACAGAGAGCTTTAAGGGCTTTACTGGAGGCCTTTTGGCAGATTAGCACCAGCACTGTCAGTTCTGGCAGGAGGACGTGACATCTGTGCTGGCCGCGGGCCAGGCCACATGGATGTCTGTGCGCAGCACCAGCTGAGCCGGCCCGGGCCTCAGGTGTGCGGTGAGCGCAGGCCGCAGAGCTGGGCAGCCCACCTCCTCCTGCTGTCTGCCACCTTCCTGCCAGGTGCTTCCTTTTCGATAGTGGCTGCACCAGAGATGATGATGCCCTGCGCCCCAGGCTCGGAGGCTCTGGGTTTTTCCTTGTTGTGGGAAGGCACCACACAGCGTTGTGGTTCCCAACACGGGTTCTGGGCCTTCCCTGACGGTCCAGTGGTTAAGACTCCAAGCTTCTGCTGCAGGGGGCACAGGTTCAACTCCTGGTCGGGGAACTAAAATCCCGCATACCCTGCAGAGCTGCACCCTCCCCCCCACCTCCACCCCCCGCAAAAAAAGAATCCCGGTTCTCTCTCTTACCAGCTGTACTGATGACTTAACCTCCCCCAGCCACTATTTCCTCATTTTATAAAATGAAGGCACCACCTACATCTGCAAGGTTATTAAATGAAAGAATGTGTGTAATGCACTAGCACCCTCCCTTGCACACACCCTGAACCCTGAGAACTGCTTTGGGTCTTTGTTGTGACGTGGTATAAAGAACTGGATTGGAAGCTAGAATAACCTGGGTTTGAGTCCTGGTGTTGGTTGTGCCATCTAGCCAGCCTGAGCCTCAGTTTTCCACATCTGCATGGTAATAAGAATTTCTTCATTGAATTCATGGAACCGAAAATGTAAAGAGCTTGGCAGAAAGTTGTTGCTTAATAAATATCAGTGACTTGTTATGTGAGATGAAGGAATTTTATTTTCAGTTAATGGAACTAGAGACATGGTGACTTAGAGAGTAATTATTTCCTGTGGAACAGCCAAGACTTCAAATTTTTAAGTGTTTATAAACATATACTATTTAAAAATATACTATAAACATTTTGGAAAAGAGAAAAGGAGAAAAATACCAAGAATTCCCCCAGGAGTCCACCACCTGAACACAAGCACTGTGAGCATGCTGGTGTAAAGCTCTTCTGGGATTTTTCCATGTGCATTTTATGAAGTGGTTGTAAATTGTAGGATATACACTTTTCTGTATTCTTTTTGTTTATTCAACACTGTATCATAAATTTCCCCCATGTTGCTACATGTTATTCATCATTATAATTTCTTATGGTTGCATACCACTCTTAATTAAGACCTTTATGTGTAAACTTCACCAGTATTTCAGGTTTTTTTTTTTTCTTTAAGATTCCGAAAGTCAAATTACTGGATGATGGGGCCTAAACACTTTTTATAGCTTCAGATTCATATAGCCAGGTTGCTTTGGTGTGGTATCAATTTGCCTACAGTAAAAAAAAAAAAAAAAGTGGTATCAATTTGCCTGCAGTTAATGTCTGATAAAACTCATCCATCTCCATATCCACTGATATTGGGTATTATAAATACAGTTTGCTCATGACTGATTTATGAACTAGGTCTTGTGTTTATTGGTAGCAGTTGCCAAGCTGGAAAAGTGAAAAGGAGTTAAGAAACCACAACAAACTTCTTTAATGCAGAATCATGGAATTGAAAAGTTAATACTTCTTGTCTCACCTGATTTTACCTGCTGCATTTGGATTATAAAGATGGATGGATACTATATTTTAATTTAACATAGTTTTTTTAAAGTTTATTTTTTTCTTTTGTAAGAGTAAAATGTGATTATTAAATACATTTTGGAAGCTACAGAAAAAGTTGAAAGATAAGTCAGTCACTCTTAGTTTGAAGGGTAACATTTTAGGACAGTATTTTCTTCTAATTTTTTTCTGACCATTTTTCTCTTTTCACATAACTGAATATACTATATGAATAATTTTAATTTATTTTTTTGCTTGTTACAATATAGATATTTATATAACTAAATATATGTAGACATCCTTTTTATAGCTTATGTATTTTATTGTTTTTATTGTCTTTTATTTTGAAATGGGCATACATACTTATGATTTAAAAATTTTTGAATAGTGCAGGGTGTACAATAAAAAATCTCTTTCCCACCCTTGACCTCAGGTATTCTTTCCAGAGGAAACATTGTCACAATTTTCTTGTATATCCAGAGAAATTTTATGCTTATTCAAATATAAACAGGCTTTTCAACACAAAAGGTAGAATACCAGTTATATTGGTTTGCACCTGCTTTCTTGTCTGTTTCACTTAATGTATCTTGGAAATCATCTCACAAAAGCACATATGATCTTGACATGGTCTTTTTAACGGCTGATAAAATATATTGCCTGGATGTACCACAGTGTATTATCTAGTCTCCTATTGAAGACTATTCTTTTCTTTTGTTCCTATAAACAGTGTTTCAAGCAGTAGTGCTGCCCTTCACGCACATGTGTCAGTAGCATCTGTAGGATAAATTTGTAGAGGAGAAATTTTCCTAGGGCAGCTGATGTATTTTAAAATGTGCACCATTAAATTTTGATCGACACCATCAGATTGCCTTCTACAGGGCTTGTACTGAACTAAACTCTACCCGACAAGATATAAAATTTCCTGTTTCTCCATACTATTTCCAGCACAGTGTCCACAATGTTTTTGACCTTTGACAAACTGAAAGGTAAAAATAGTATTTCATTTTTAATACAAATTTTTCTTACGAGAAAGACTAATCTTTCCAAGCCACTTATATTTTGTTCTCTGTGGACTGACTAGACTTTACTTTTTTAAAAAATTAGGTGTTTTATTTTTGACTGTGCTGGAGTGTTGCTTTCTCTGGTTGCGACGAGGAGGGGCTCCTGTCTAATTGCAGCGCTTAGGCTTCTCATTAGGGTGGCTGCTCTTGTTGCAAAGCGTAGGCTCTAGGTTCGAGGGATTCATTAGTTGTTGCTTATGGGTTTAGCTGTCCCGCAGCATGTGGGATCTTCCTGGACCAGGGATGGAACTGGTGTCCTTTGTATTTCAAGGTAGATTCTTAACCACTGGACCACCAGGGAAGCCCTAGACTTCTTTTTTTAGTTACTGAAAAATATCCCATGGGGAGGATTCCCCATAATGTATCTTACTATTCTTTTATGTTGTTTATAAACTTTCACTGTTATAAATAATGAGCATAGTGGACATCTTTTTTGGTCTAAAACATATTCAGCACTTTGTATTGTTTTCTTGGAGTGGCTTCTCAGAAATGAAATTTGTGGATTCAAGGGTATTGGCATTTTAGAGACAGGATTGCCAAACTGCTCTTGGAAAGGCTTATAGTAGCTTACAACCCACCAACAACATACACATGTGCCCAATTCACTTTTCCATTGCCAGCCTTGGCTCATTGTATTTAAAGGGATCCCCCAGGATGCAGCTTCTGCAGACTGACTTTGTGCTCTATACCAGTGTTAACCTAACCTTTAAAACCAACAGACTTTCCTCCTTTGCGTCACACCCCCCAATCCTTCCTGTCCAACTGAGGCTCAACTTTGTTCTGAGAGGACTCACAGTTCTGCATCAGAGATGCCAATGTGTATTTTCCTTTCTCTGTAAAAACCCTACGGCCAAATTTATGTGAATCACTGTACAAGAAAAACATTCCTGTTGTTCCAAGAAGCGCTCAAATGCTTCTCTCCTGGATTAGCAATCAGAATAGGTTACCTATGGCCCCAAAGGTGTGGGGCAGCGCAGGATGCCAGGCTCTGTCTGGTGGGGGTGGGTGCCGTCTGATTCATTTCTGCTGGGATGTGGCAAAGTCAGTAAGCATGACCCTGGGAAAGGTGCTCTGTGTGCTGGGTTGCATCAGCTCAGGTGTCACCTGGATGGGTAAACATTTTTTTTTAACTTTTGATTTTGTATTGGGGTATAGCTGTTTAACAAACAATGTGATGATAGTTTCAGATGAACAGCAAAGGGACTCAGCCACACATATACATGTATCCATTCTCCCCTAGAGGCTTCCAGGTGGTGCTAGTGGTAAAGAACCTGCAGGAGACATAAGAGACATGGGTTTGATCCCTGGATTGGGAAGATCCCCTGGAGAACGGAACGGCAACCCGCTCCAGTATTCTTGCCTGGGAAATCCCATGGACAAAGGAGGCTGGCGGGCTACAGTCCATGGGGTTGCACAGAGTTGGACAATGAAGTGACTTAGCTCAGTACAGCATTCTCTCCCAAACTCCCCTCGCATCCAGGCTGCCACATAACATTGAGCAGAGCTCCCTGTGCTATACAGTAGGTCCTTGTTGGTTATCCATTTAAAATATAGCATGGAGTAGACATTTGTTTTTATCTGCTCAATATCTCTTTCCTCTTCTGGTAGTAGGGACTTCTCTTGCTCTTGCAAACAATAGTGTGAAGACCTAGTTCTGGCCTAGAGGAATCTTCTTTCTTCTTGGCCAGACTCAGGAGCAGACCCTTGACCCAAGAAACACCAGTCACAGCCCTTCCTGGAATTTGACTTATGGATGGTGAGAGAAAGACACTTCGCTTTCCTATGAAGTTTGCTGGATAGGTTGGGATGATTTAGGGTTATGGCTGCTGGTGGTCCTCTTTCCTTCCATGTGGAAAATTCTGTCTGAAATAGAAGTCTGGGAATGTGGAATGAAGGAAAGACCACAGAGATGAGGCAGGAAAGGTGGAAAGAGACTGTCTTCATGCCAGCTATTTGAGTGCTTGCCTGAACTGGATGACTCAGCCTTTGTCATTTATATTTATAAATGATTTATATTGAAACAAAAGCAGAATACTATTTTTACCTTTTGGTTTGTCAGAGATCAAAGACATGGGAAAGACTGCTGGTGACGGTTATGGGGAAACAGGCTCTTTTATATGTTATTGGGTAGAGTTTAATTTGGTACAAGTCCTGTAGAAGGCAATCTGGTGTCTATCAAAATTTAAAGTGTACATTTGAAAGAACATCAGTTGCCCTAGCAAAATGTCATTGCTAAGAACAGATCCTTCTGATATTACTGACACATATGCATGTAGGGCACACTTAAAATGCAAAAACTCCCTGGTGATCCAGTGGTTATACTCTGCACTTTCCCTGCCTGGGGCATGGGATCGACCCCTGGTCAGGAACTAAGATCCCCGCATGCCACGTGGTGTGGCCGAAAAAAAAAAAAAAGGAGCAAAAACTCTAGTTCATCTGGAGAGGCCAGAGAACTTGCCCCTGAGAGGTGAGTGCAGGGAGGCCAAATGTTGGTTCTCGAGGCAAATACTAGGGGTCAGATTGAAACATTTCAAATGTTTGAAATGATAGGCAAGGTAGGGATCAGTGGCTGGGAATATGATAAGCAAGTCATTGTATTTATGTTGTATATACACACAATGGGATATTATTCAGCCATTAAAAAGAGTGAGATGATGCTATTTGCAGCAGCATGGATGGGCCTGGAGATTATTCTACTACATGAAGTCAGACAAATACCATATGATGTCACTTATATGTGGAATCTAAAAAAATGAGACAAATGAGCTTATTTGTAAAACAGACGTAGACTCACAGATTTAGAGAATGAATTTATAGTTACTAGGGGGAAAGGGTGAGAGGGAGGGGTAGATTAAGAGTTTGGGATTGCCATGTACACACTGTCTTATTGAAAATAGATAACCAACAAGAACTTACTGTAAAGAAAATAAATCAGAAAAGGAACCGAAGATGAGGAAAAGGTCTTTGAAATAAATAAAAATTGACGTAGAAGAGTATTAGAGTCTAACCATTTGTGACTGGAAACAAGGATGTTGTCATATTTTTAAACAAGACATAGATGGAGAAAAGTCTTATGTAAACTCTAATCTATACCGGTAAAGCCAGACTCGGAGAATCACTGATTTGTAACTGCCATAATTTAAGATTGTCTTTGCCAATCCAAAGCACATATTAATAAAAAGGAGAACAGATTGGATCATTAAAGAGATTCAAAATGCTTTAGATGTAAAATAACTGATATGATTGAGGCTATTTAGAAAAATACTAATGTGAACAATCTAATCTGGAAGAAAAATTATATAAACATTATCTGGTTGTCTTTGTCTTTTGGAGCCAGTCCCTCAGTGGTTGTTGCTGTAATAATACATACCTGTCTTTGGGATGGGACAGGGGAGGCCCCCTGGTGCTGCCATGTCTCAGGCCCTATGGGTACCAGTCTATGCTGGGCCCCTTTTTCCCCAGAACCTCTGCTCTCATCTCCCTGCCCACTGGCCTTGTGTTCCCAGCTGGCATCAAGGGCCTCTTGTCCCACTGGGTCAGAGGGGACAAGCACAGAAGGTCTATCCTGGTCAGGTGGGTACCCCAGAAGAGCTTCCTTTTCCCATGATCCTGATCCATCCACTTCTCCACTCTTTTGGATTAATGAAGTACGGGTCAGTTGGACCCTCAGGAGTCAACCTTTGTTCACGCTCAGGACTTGTGAGAGATGTGAGCAAATCCATCTCTTCGAAAGTCAGTGTCCCTGCTGGCTCATTGGCAAAGAACCCACCTGCCAATGCAGGAGACTTGGATTCAGTTTCTGCTTCGGGAAAATGCCCTGGAGAAGGAAATGGCAACCCACTCCAGTATTCTTTCCTGGGAGACCCCATGGACAGAGGAGACTGCCAGGCTACAGTTCATGGGGTCTCAAAAGAGTCAGACACTACTTAGTGATTGAGCACGCAAGGATTTAGAAAAGGAGAGCTCAAGAAAGCAATTACAACTGTTTTAAAAGTTCTTGAGTAACTAACTGTGATGAACAATAGGGATGCTTGTCAACTTCTGAGGAAAAAGTGGATTAAACTAGGACCAAAGGGTGAATGTGGGGGAAAAAAAAAGAAGCAAGTCAGAAAATGCAAAGCCAGAGAAGATAACGGAGTTGATTGCATTCATCCGGGCATAAGATGATCTTGAGCTATGCTGACAGTAGACACAGTGAAGAAGAAAGCAAGACTTACAGGGACTTCCCTGGTGGTCCAGTGGTTAAGAATCTGCCTTCCAATGCAGAGGACCCAGGTTTGATACCTGATCAGGGAACTAAGATCTCACACGTTGCCTAGGAACTAGAGAGCCTGGACATTCTAGAGCCTGTGTGTTCCACAACAAGAAAAGCCTGCATGTGCTACAGTGAAGACCTAGCGCAGCCAAAATAAAAGTAAATAAATAAAATTAATAATTAAGAAAAATAATTAAGAAAAAGAAAGTATTATTTAAAAATTCAGCAGTATTTTTTTTTTTTTTTTTAAAGTGAGTATTGCAAAGAAAGAGTGGACAGGACTTGGTGGCTGGCTGGTTAACTATATTAGCCTGCTTGGGCTGTCATAACAAAATACCACAGACTTGGTGGCTTTAACAATGCACACCTATCTCCTCAGAGCTCTGGAGGTAGAAGTCCAAGATCAAGGAGCTGGTGGTATTAGTTTCTGGTGAGGTCTCTCTTCTTAATTTGTAGATGGTGACTTCCTGCTCTGTGCTCACATGGCCTTTACTTTATGTGCACAGAGAGGACTCTGGTGTTTTTCCTCTCCTTACAAGGTCAGCAGTCCTATTGGATCAGGGCCCCACCCTTCTAACTTTATCTAACCTTAATTGTATTTACCTCCTTAAAGGCCCTATCTCCAAATATAGCTATACTGGGGGTTAGGGCTTCAACCTACAAATTTTAGGTAGGCATTTGTTTTTGTTTGTGCCTAGTCACAAACCCTTTGGACTGTAGTGCCCCCCCCCCCCCCCCAGGCTTCTCTTTCCATGGGATTCTCCAGGCAAGAATACTGGAGTGGGTTGCCATTTCCTCCTCCAGAGGATCTTCCCAACCCAGGGGTTGAGCCTGCATCTCCTATACGTCCATCATTGCAGGTGGATTCTTTACCTGCTGAGCCACCGGGGAAGTCCAATGGTGGGGTGGGTACACAATTCATTCCATAACACTAATGAACTAAAAATAGGATTTTGGGATAGGCTAATTCACTTAATTTGTTTGGGTATTTTTTTTGGGGGGAGGCTTTAAAGAGAGATTTGTATTCTTGTGTACATGTGAATTTAAAAATTCTGGTCTTTTCACTTATCCTTACAAGCATTCCTTTATTGCTATGTAGTGTTCATAACTCATTTTTCAAGATTATGTCTCATTCCTGATAGTACCTTCTTATTATTCCTGGTCTTTATCTTAACTAGTTTCCCTTGGCTAGATAAACAGCTGCAAGCCCTACCCACAATCCAATATTAAGCTAACTTGGTTGCTACTTATTCATGCTGTTTCTATGTCTGCCCGCCCCCCCACCCCCGCTGAATCTGATATGTCCCTCACTGTACTTCTAGCATGATCTGTCACTCTTAACCGCTGGACCATGAGGGAAGTTCCTATACGTCCCTCCTGATCATCTAGTTTTATCCAAGTTGGGTTATCAGAACACTTCCGTGTGCATATTTGACTGCCACTAGACCATGACTATGGTTTTTCCAGTGGTTACGTATGGACGTGAGAGTTGGACTGTGAAGAAAGCTGAGCGCCGAAAAATTGATGCTTTTGAACTGTGGTGTTGGAGAAGACTCTCGAGAGTCTCTTGGACTGCAAGGAGATCCAACCAGTCCATCCTAAAGGAGATAAGTCCTGGGTGATCATTGGAAGGACTGATGCTGAAGCTCAAACTCTAGTACTTTGGCCACCTCATGCGAAGAATTGACTCAATGGAAAAGACCCTGATGCTGGGAGGGATTGGGGGCAGGAGGAGAAGGGGACGACAGAGGATGAGATGGCTGGATGGCATCACCAGCTCGATGGACATGAGTTTGAGTAAACTCCAGGAGTTGGTGATGGGCAGGGAGGCCTGGCATGCTGCGATTCATGGGGTCGCAAAGAGTTGGACACGACTGAGCGACTGAACTGAACTGAACTGAACTGAGACCATGACTCATTTCTATAGCTTCTTCACTGGCTCATGGCCCGATGTGTAGACCCAGGCACACATCCAAGTTTCTCCAGATTCAAATCCTGGCTCTGTCATGTCCAAATTCTAGGGTCCAAATGTCCAAATGTCCAGGGTCCATGACCCTGGATGAGTCATTTAACCACCAGCCTCTGTTTCCTCAGACATAAAATTGAGAAAATAATAGTATTATATCTAGTTCAACTGACTATCCTTTATAACATGTATTACGCATGATTTTGTGTAAAAGTCGCTTCACCAGGTCCCAGGACATAAGTGCTTGATAAATTTTAGCCATTTTGATGATGGTGACCATGACTAGCACTCTGGAAATGTTTGTTGAATGAATTGCAGCTTTGCTCATGCACAGACAGAAAGGGGCAATGGCTTTTCTTTCTCCTCTTGTGATCCCCAGCCTCCTGTCTAGAACTTCTTACCACACATGCCTGTCTCCCAGCCCTGACTCAACATAGCCCCAGAGTGAGAAGCTTTGAAATGCTTAAGTTTCCCTCTTGGCAGCTTGAATAGGTTTGCCCTGAAGGTGCTCTAGCTTCCTCCCAAGAACCAACTTCATGGGGTTTGACTGACGTTTCCAAGTACAACATGTCCTGACTCACCTGGGTTGGCACCTGCTGAGGGAGTCTATAGGAGCCAGAAATGTGTTCCTTGCCCATAGCCAGGACCTCTGCAATGCCTTCAGGCCTGCCCCTAATGTCAGAGGATCCCATGACAAGAAGACAAAATACCAAGGCTCAAATACCCTCTGTCCAAATATTTAAAAGTTGTGAATCAGGCTAACAAAGTGCTAAATGTATTCCATCCTCCTACCCTGACAAATGCACCCTCCTAATAGCAAGGTCAAAAAATAGATATGCATACCTATGCATAAAAATACATGGACAACGATGTAATTACTATTATTGAAATTTGCAAAACAGTAGATATGACTGAATTTAACTGTAATTGTTTCTGTCTGGATGCTCTGTAGTTTGGCCAGAGATGTTTGAGTGAATATAATAAAATATTTAAAATTAAAATTGTTTTTATATATGTTTCCCAAGAATTGATTTTGAGCTTTTAGAAGAAAAATATATTAAAATGAAAAAGTAGCCACAACCCCCCATTTATTTAGATCTTTAGTGTTTTCCAAAAGTTTCATTATTTTCTCTGTAAAGCATTTACATAGTTTTTGTTAGATTTATTCATTTCATTTAATATTTTTGGCATGATTATCTTGTTAATAATTACCTTTTCATTTGTTACTGATAGTAGAAAGTCATTGACTTTTGTATATTAACTTTTTATTCATTCACCTTGCTAAACTTTTATTACAAGTAATCATTTCTCTATAGATTTTTGTGTTTTCTGCATAGCAATAATATATAAGAATAATAAATGTTTGATTCATTTTTTCCAATCCTTATACCTTTAGTTCTCTTCTCTTACTCCAATATAATGTTGAATTCAGATATTAGCAGGTATTCTCTTTTTGTCTTTTTTTTTTTTTGTCTTTTTGTCTTTAAAGAGAAAACATTCAGTGTTTCACAGTAAATAGGATTTTTGTTGTCAACTTTAGGAGGTTGAGGAGATTCTACTAGCTTTCTAAGGCTTTTTAAAATATTTTTTTTTAAATCATGAATGAATATTTAAACTTATCAAAACTTTCCATTTACTGAGATGATCATATTTTTTTCCTTTAAATCTTTGAATTATATGAATTGGCCTTTTAACATTAAATAGTCTTGGATTCCTGCAAAAACAAACTTGGTCAAGCTTGTTTTATACATTGCTGGAACTAGCTTGGTAATTTTTAAAGAAGAGTTTTGTGTCTGTGTTCATCTGTGAAATTGTCTTGTAAGTTTTGTGCAGTGTTCTTATCAGTTTTGGTATTAATTTTGTTATAAGTCTTATTTATTTTTGGCTGTGCTGGGTCTTCGATGCTCTGCGGGCTTTTCTGAGTCGCAGTGAGTGGGACTCCTCTCTAGTTGCGGTGCATGGGCTTCTCATTGCGGTGGCTCCTCTTGTTGTAGAGCACAGGCTCTAGCATGTGCAGGATTTCGTGGTTTGTGGCTCCCGGGGCTCTAGAGCATGGGCTCAATAGTTGTGGCGTAAGGGCTTAGTTGCTCCTTGCTATGTGGGATCTTCCCAGGTCAGGGATCGAACCGTGTCTCCTGAATTGGCAGGCAGATTGTTTAGCACTGAGCCACCAGGGAAACCCTGGTGTGAATTATAATACCAAAAAAAAAAAAAATCCAGAAGTGTTTCTTCATTTACTATAATTTAAAGAATTAATATTGGAGTTTAAATATTGGAGTTATTTGATCCTTGAATGATAGAAGTTAGTAGTAAAACCATCTGAACCTGTTTTTTTTTTTGTTTTGAGATGTTAATCTACTATTATGATTTCTTCAATGGTTATAGGGTTATTCAGATTTTAAATTTCTTCTTCTTGAGTCAGCTCGTTTTCTTAGGAATTTGTACATTTGCTTTTAAGTTTTCAAATTTATTAGCATAAAATTGTGCATAATATTCTCCATCTTTTCAATCTATGTGGCACCTGCAGTTATATGCTATTTTTCATTCCTAATATTATGCCTTATGTTATTTTTTTCTTGATTTATGTTGCCAGAGGTTTGTTAGTGTTATTAATCTTTTAAAATAGCATAATTTTTGTTTTGTTGATTCTTCGGTATATATTTATTTTATTTTTCATCATTCTGTGTTCTTATTTGTATTATTCCCTTTCTTACAACTTTCTTTGGGTTTGTTCTACTATTAGTTTTCCAGTCTTTTTTAAAAAACTTATTATGTAATAAAAACGTAAAAGTGTACATTCCTACTACCACCATAATGCTTTAGGTTAAAAAAAAAGTTTTAACATGTAGTATTATTGTTACTGTAGAGTTCTAAGTATTTTTAAAATTCCTGGTTTATTTTATTTAAAAAATTGTTTATCTATTTGGCTGTACTGGGTCTTTAGTTGCGTCATGAGAACTCTTAGTTGTGGAATGTGGGATCTAGTTTCCCTGACCAGGGATTGAACCTGGGTCCCCTGCATTGGGAATGCAGAGTCTTGGCCACTGGACCACCAGGGAGGTCCTTCCACTGATTTATTATTTAACCCATGACTTTTGAAAATGTGCTCCTTAATTTCCAAACACATTTCCCCCCTAGTTTTGTAACTGATTTCAAATTTAATTATATCATTAGAAAAAGTGACAGGAAGCCAAACGTTTGAAATTTGTTAAGGTTTGAATATAATTAAATTTCCTAAGTGTTCCATGTATTTCTGAAAATACTTAAGTAAACCTTTTATTATGTTTTTCCAGTGTTTCTTTACAATGTTAAAATAATTTTGGTGAGTTCTTCACTTGAGTTCACAACCATGTCCCTAGTGGAAAGGTTTTCAGTTATTTGTTGGGTCAGTGGAGTTGCTTCTGGGGCTTTAGGAGGGCTGTATCTGCTATAGCCTCCACTTAGCGAGGGCTCCCTGCCAAGCACTTTGCATGGTTTCTCTTTCAGGCCTCATAATACCATCAGGAGGTAGGAAATATGACTCCTATTTTAAAGCTAAGGAAATTGAGGTTCGGATGAAAGCAAATCACATCCTTAAGGCTGTACTGAGACTCGAACCTGGGTGTGTCCAGTCCTAGACTTGTATTCTGCTGTCCTGGTGTGAATCAAACTGAATAGGAGGCCATAGTTCCACTTCATTTTCCCCAGGGTACCCTGTCCTGGGCTCCTTGCAGAGGGTCTCAGCCATCAACTAGGTTGTCCTTGTGTTCAGGGTCTGGGGCTACCTCAACATTCTTTTTGGATTTTAACCCAAAACAGAGCCTTGGGTATGTTATAGACCCTCATCCTGAGGAGAACCCACGTGCATGCGTGTACTTGTACACATACATGCACACGTGTGCCAATGACCCGGTGACAGTATAAAGGGATCATAGAGGGCCATCAGCCTTCTCTCTTCCTACTCTCCTTCAGCCCTCCACATCCACCAGAGAATGGACGCTTCCTACTCTGGGAGAAGCACGGCTAAGCATCACAAGAGAAATCATAGTGATTATCTTGCTCTGGGCCAAGGCGATTTCCGGAAGTCACTTTTGGGACTTGTCCCAACAGTATGATTACAACTAGGTCTAAAAAAAAAATTCCTGTAAAGAAGAAAAGAAAGGGGATTATGAATTTTTTCTTTACTTTCAAATCTTTCTGTGATGTGGTTTTCTTGTGTTTATAATTAAAAGTGATGAAAAATACAATGAATTGCAGAAAGTGTGTGTTGCTTTTCTACCTGAGAAACTCCTGCAGGCAGCTCAGCTTTGCTTCCTGTAAGTAGTAACACTGCATCGACAAAAGAGTTTTTTTGGGGTGGGTTGTAGTTATTTTGTTTCATTATTTTAAAATTCATTTATTTTTAGCTATGCTGGGTCTTTGTTGCTGTGCTTGGGCTTTCTTTAGTTGCAGGGAGCAGAGGGCTACCCTTCCTTGTGGTGTGTGGGCTTCTCATTGCCGTGACCTCTCTTGTTGCAGAGCACAGGTTCTAGGGTGTGTGGGCTTCAGCAGTTGTGGTAGATGGGCTTAGTTGCTCCACGGCATGTGAAATCTTCCTGGACCAGGGATTGAACCCATGTCTTCTGCATCAGCAGGCAGACCCCTATCCACCCTGTTCCTCTGGGGGAAGTTTAACACAGTTTTAAAAATTCTTTTTTTATTGTGGTGAAATCTACAAAACCATTGTAACATTTTTAAGTGTTCAATTCAGTGGCATTAAGTACATTCGCACTGTTGTGCAACCATCACCACCATCCATTTCCAAAACTTTTTCTCATCCCAAACTGAAGCTCAGTACTCATTAAATACTAACTCCCCATTCTCTCCTCCCTCCAGCCCTTGGTAACCTCTATTCTACTTTTGGTCCTTATGAACTTGACTATTTCAGGTACTTCATATAAGTGGAATCATACAGTATGTACCCTTTTGTATCTGGCTTATTTCACTTAGCATGATGTCTTCAAAGTTCACCTGTGTTACAGTGTGCATTGGAATTTCCTTCTTTTTTTTTTTTTGAAGCCTGAATAATATTCAATAGTATGAATATGCCACCCTTTGTTTATCCATTCATCTGTCAGTGAACTTTTGGATTGTTTCTACCTTCCAGCTATTGAGAATAATGCTGCTCTATGAATACATGGATGTACAAATACATGTTTGAGTCTCTACTTTCAATTCTTTGGCCTGTATACCTAGAAGAGCAATTGCTACCAAGGCGGTTTTTAGAACTCCTTTTTGGGACTTTCCCAGAAATTATTTTGGATTTCCTAAGCTATGGCCACTTTTTGTCCTTTGAATGTGATTTTTTAGAAATTGCTAGCAGTTGTATTGCTTTGTTGTTTGGTTGCCCAGTTGTGTTTGACTGTTTTGCGACCCCATGGTCTGTATGTAGCTCGCCGGGATCCTCTGTTCATGGGATTTCCCAGGCAAGAATACTGGAGAAATTAGCCATTTCCTACTCCAGGGGATCTTCCCGATCCAAGGATGGAACCCGTGTCTCCTGCAAGTCTTCTGCATTGGTGGGCATATCCTTTACCTCTGAGCTATTAGGGAAGCCACTAGCAGTTTTGAAAGCCTTAAAAATCAATTTAAAAATGTTTTATTAAAGCAAAGCTGAGAAGTAAGGACATGAATCTCCCTTTCCTGATGAAAGGTCTGCCCGGAGTATAGAAGAGTAGTCCCAGGGCCAGGATTCAAGCTCAAATCTGTCTGAGCTCAAAGCCATGCTTGGTCAAATACCATGTTCTCTTTGTTGAAAGCAATTTGTTGGGCTATCAAATTGGGAAATGCCATTTTGGATCAAAAAGGTATGATATGAAGACTGATTTTAAAATGTTCATTATAAAGGTTTTCCATCAAGGACTGGGGTGGAGTAAGTGGGAGGGAGGCTCTAAAGGGAGGAGATATAGTTCCTCTGTTCATGGAAGTCTCCAGGCAAGAATACTGGAGTGGGTAGCTGTTGTTTTCTCCAGGGACATATATATTAGTGAGTGAAAGTTGTTCAGTCGTGTCCGACTCTTTGTGATACCATGGACTGTAGTCCATGGAATTCTCCAGGCCAGATTACTGGAGTGGGTAGCTGTTCCCTTCTCCAGGGCATCTTCCCAACCCAGGGATCCAACCCAGGTCTCCCGCATAGCAGGCAGATTCTTTACCAGCTGAGCCACCAGGGAAGCCTGATAAATAAGACTGGTAAATATATAATTATGACTGATTCTAGTTGTATGGCAGAAACCAACACTACATTGTAAAGCAATAATCCTCTAATTAAAAAAAATTAATTGAAAAATGTTTTCCAATCAAGAAGAAAATAAATAATCAAGGTCTAAAATTTGGAACGTAGAGAAAAGCAGAAAGAAAAGTTACCCAGGGCCCTACCACTGACTGTCAATCAATTGTATACCTCTGTACAACGTTTAATTGCATTTTTCCTACAGTGCAGTTTACTTGATCTTGCCAGGCCGGGAAAAGACAGGCATTTAGTAACCTTGGCGAATGCCGAGCCTTTCATTTATAAAGGTTTATACTGTCAGGAGATGGGAGGGGGCGCGGCCGCCGCAGATCCGCAGCGCTCGGATCTCCCTTCAAGAAAGAACTTGTGTTCCTTTCAGCTGCGAAGAACGCGGTTAGCTGATCGCCTCCAGCAGCAGCTCCTCAGCCAGCTTCAGGCTCCTCCCCGACAGCCCCCAAACCAATGTCTGAGCGTGGTGGAGTTGCCAGCACCTACCATGCCCCTTGGCAGACCCTTCAATAGGCAACTTTTTCTCCTCCCATTGCGTTGCCCAAGACTTTGCGTGATCTGCGCTGTGGTCTGAGAAGATCCCGGCCTTTTTTTCTTTCTCTCTGTCTTTTGTTACACAAGATAGGGTCTGCATGGCCTCTGGAAAGCTTTCCCTGCTCCGTCTTGCCTCCTCACCCTTTATCTTTCACAGTTATGGCTCTCCAACAAATCTTTCACTTCTAACTCCAGCCTGTACCTGTGTGTTTTTTTGTGTGCTCAGTCGCTAAGCCGTGTCAGATTCTTTGCGACCCCACTGACTGTAGCCCACCAGGCTCCTTTGTCCATGGACTTTCAAGGCAAGAATACTGAAGTGGGTTGCCATTTCCTTCTCCAGGGGATCTTCCCCACCCAGGGATCAAACCCTCGTCTCCTGCATCTCCTCCTGCATTAGCAGGCGGATTTACGACTGTGCCACCTGGGAAGCCCAGCTCTGGGTCTGCTAATTCCAGTCCATCATCTGCTTCCTGGAGGACCCAGATGGACAGAGGTGGTGACTACTGATGAAAAGGTCTATGCCTGTTTCTGAACTTTTATTCCTTTTTTGGAAAGCTAAGCATAGAATTTCTACACCAGGCAATGTTCAACATACCATCAATTCTGGGCTTTACTCAGTTCAGTTCAGTTCAGTTGCTCAGTCGTGTCCGACTCTTTGTGACCCCCATGGACTACAGCACTCCTGGCCTCCCTGTCCATCACCAACTCCCAGAGTTTACCCAAACTCATGCCCATTGAGTCGGTGATGCCACCCAACCATCTCATCCTCTGGGCTTTATATAGAGCATGAAAGGTTTTTTGTTTTTTTTTTTAAATAAGAATTGAGTTTTCGACCAGTGGCCAGAGCCGGGAGCCCCGAAGTCTGAGTTCAGTGCCCCCGGAGGCCTGGGAGCCATGATTCTGGAACCTTCGGACCTGCTGTCGGAGCGAAAGGGGCCAGGACTTAGGGCTCAGGCTCTGAGGGCGGTGCTTCTCGGGTTGAGGGGCGGGGATTAGGGAGGAGCCTATGCTGGTGGGGGCGGGGCCTGGGTGGAGGAGGAGCCTGAGGAGGGGTTTGGGTGGAACAGCTGAACCAGAGATGGGTCCAAGGAGAGGAACCTGGGGTTGAGTTTGTCCAATGAGCAACGAGGGAGCAGAAGGCGGGGCCTCAGAAATTCTAGAACCAGTGAAGCTGGGTGGAAGATGGGGAAGATGACACTGAAAGACAGGGGTGTGGGTTTATGGTTGGGGCCCTGCCGTTGGGGTGGGGGGATAAGAAAAAAGTTTCCTGAGTATTTTCCTCAATCAAATCTTATGTCTTAGTATTTTAAGAAGCACAAAATGGTGGACTAATGGTAAGAACTCTGAGAAACCATAGAAGAAAGACTAATGAAAGAAAGCAACGTGGAGAGCAGATTCTATGGTAACAAAGATGACAGATTAAGACCGACACAAGAAGGGGATGATTAGGAACAAGGCAGCTGCTTTCCAGAAGTCCTGACGGTGAGTAATCAATAAAGTCTGATGAATGTAGAAGAACAGAACATAGTAAAAATGTGTTATAGTTGAGTGTTTTGCAATGCAAGTGAGTGTGAATTAAGCACTAAACACATAAAATGAATATATGAAAGTAGTGGTATCTGTTGTAACTCACGCCACTGCAGGAGCTTTTAAGAGTCGCTAATAAAATAATGCATTTTATTTATCTGACTCTGGAAACACAACAGACCATTTCCAGGCGGCCATGCAGCTCTCCTCCCATGGTCAGGCAGGCCAGATACAGAGCTGGAGTTATAACCTTCCTTTTCATGTAGCCTGGTGAGCAGCTCTTGCAATAAGCCGTGTCTCGGTGGTAAAGAATCTGCCTGCCAATGTGGGAGATGCAGGAGATGAACGTTGGATTCATGGGTTGGGAAGATCCCCTGGAGTAGGAAATGGCAACCTACTCCTGCATTTTTGCCTGGAGAATCCCATGGACAGAGGAGCCTGGTGGGCTACAGCCCATGGGGTCACTAAAAGTTGGACACAGTTAACACCCATGCAGGCTGATGGAGGCATGTACCTCGTGTCTGCGGCTCTGAAGTCTTGCCCGTGACACCTGCAGCTGCCCGCTGGGAAGCAGGGGCTCTGTTCTGCTCTTGTCATGAATGCCCAGCGCTTGTGTCTAGGGCCTCAGCGATATTCTCCTCACTGGTCCTTTTACTTCCTTGATACAAAAAACCGTGTTCATGCTCCCTCCTTCTCCTGCACCCCAGTTAGCCCAAGAACTGCATCTTTGCCTGGCTTAGGGGTTCTCATGCCTGACCATTGAACATAGAACATCTGGAGGTGGGGCCAGGTGGCAGCATTTTAAAAAAACTGCCCATGTGATAACAATGTGTGGCCAAAGTTAAGAATCTCTGGCTTAGCTAAACCCATTTCCTTGATGGAAGGAGATAGGAGGGTACCCTTCCTACAGATTTTGCCCCAGGCCCATTCACTGGCCACATCACTGCCCTTGAAGACAGAGCCAGGTCACCCTCATCTTGCCCCGCTATCTTGTCCTCGATGAAATAAAATTAATTTTTTTTTTTTGTGGAAGATCCTTAGATTTCGTACTTTCTGCATTCCCATGTGTGTGTGTGCTAAGTCGCTTCAGTCATGTTCCACTCTTTGCTGTCGCTCTGGACTGTAGCCCTCCAGACTCCTCTGTCCATGGAATTTTCCCAGCAAGAATACTGAAGTGGGTTGCTTTCCCCTCCTCTAGGGGATCTTCCCAGTGGATTCTTTACCACTAGCATCACCTGGGTCATGGGCCTCCCATGGTAAAGAATGGTAAAGAATTCAGCTCAGATGGTAAAGAATTCTACAGCGCAGGAAACTCGAGTTTGATCCCTGTTTTGGAAAGATTCCCCTGGAGAAGGGAATGGCAGCCCACTCCAGTATTCTTACCTGGAGAATTGCATGGACAGAGGAGCCTGGCAGGCTACAGTCTGTGGTATCGCAAAGAGAGGGACACGACTGAGTGTGACTAACTCACTTTTTTACTTCCAGCTGGGTTGTAGTAGGGGGTTAAGAGAGCAGTGTAGGTAGAGGGCGGCTGCAGCGGCTCAGTTTCAAACTAGGGAGTGAACTTCTACACTTTTCCAGCCTGGAGTTCCTTCCAGGCAGAGATGCCAGGGAGGAACATCCAGTGAGACCATTTGGATGAGCACACGCACAGTCGACTCATCTCACAGACTTGGATCAAACTCTGTGGCAGAAGCAACAGCTACAGCCTGGACCAATAGGTTCCCTTGAGTGTGTAGTTCAAGTTAATTTTTTTTTTTAAGAGTCTGATGGGTGTTTTTCAGACCCTTGTATATTTATTTATGTAGGCTGCTCTGGTTCTTCGTTGCTGTGCTTAGGCTTTCTCTAGTGGCAGCGAGCAGGGGCTCCTCTCTAGTTGCGGTGCGCTGGCTTCTCTTGTTGCAGAGCACAGACCCAAAGGCTTGTGGGCTCCGTAGTTGCAGCTTGAGGGCTCACCAGTGCAGACTCAGTAGTTGTGGCGCAGGGGCATGTGGGCTTTTTCAAGACCAGGTATCGAACCGGTGACCCCAACATTGCAAGGCAGTTTCTTAACTGCTGGATCACCAGGGAAGCCCCAGGTTAATTCTTTATCATGCACGGTTCAGATGATATCTCTCTTGACCTCCAGTTGTGGCACAAACTCCTCTCAAACTCCTCCCAGAACTTTCCTTAGTGTAGTACCAGCTGGACTCTATGTGGCCCCGTCTGGGTTGACTGCTTTCTTTGTATGTGGCTTTTCTCATTATAATATCAGACTGTAGAGTGAGGGCTTGTTGCCAGGGCTACTGGATATAGGGCATATGCTGTTTTAGCCTGACCTTATTTAGTTACACTTCCCCTTTGTTCCAGCCTCTTCCAGGCCCCTTGCTATTGTGGTCCCCCCAAAACAGGCTGATGTTTCTCTTTTTATAATCACTGCTTCTCCACAGGTTCTTCTGGATGTTTGCCCTGAGTTCACTTTCTATTTCTGTTGACTGATACCGTCTTCCTCCTCCAGTATGAATTACTGCCTCTGAGCAATGAGGTCACCCATCACCCACCTCCCAGGTTATTGCGAGGAGTAATTGAGATAACGTGTGTAAGCACCAGGCACATTGTAAACACTTATACAAATTAGCTGTAATTATGTAAACAACAGTCATCCTGTGTGGTATGAGCTCTGATAGCAGGAAGTACTAAGTATACCAGGAATTGTTCAGTACACTGAGAAATGTTAAACAGTGGCTGGTGACAACTGCTGTGTGTCTGGGAGTCCGGCACCCCCACCCATTCCCTTTATTTACTTATTCACTAAACGTTCGTTGAGATCAGCAGTGGTCATTTGATATATTCATAGCTGCCTAGTGTCTTTTTTTTTTTTTAATTGTGGCCAAATACATATAAGATTTACCATCTTAACCATTTTTAAGCATGAGTTCAGTGGTATCAAGTACATTCACATTATTGTGTAACCATCGCCACCAGCCATCCACAGAACTCTTTTCATCTAGTGCTGCCCAGTGTCCTTGTGTATCTGGGGAAATTCCTCCTCTGTCTTCCCAGTGAGGAAGTCAGAAGCCACACTCCCACCTGCCCTGGGACTGGGATGCAGGCCTGTGACCCGGCTCCACCTGTCAGATGCATCCATGCGGACCTTGCTTCAGATGGGAGCCACAGGAAGAAGCAGGCTTGGGTGAGGCTGCCATGTTTGCTGGTGTGGATGGCAGCACAGGTGCCCAGCTTTTGGTGGTGGCGGCTGCCATGATGGTGCGTCCCAGAGGTGGCAAAGTCAAGCTCCTGATGCAGAAGTGAAAACAGTGCTGGCTATGGTAGTGACTGCAGCTGGGCTGGTTCCTGAAGCTTATAGAGCTTGGCATGGCTGGTAGTTTCCTTTTGGGCCGTGGTTTTGGGTGTTACTTCTAGGTGTTTCGTCTCAAATCTCCTCCTGAATAAATTTTCTTTTTTTGTTTAGTCAGCTGGGTAGTAGAACCATACCAGTCCCCAGCAACCTCAGTCTTGAATGGCATCATGAGGTGGACGTTAACAGTCTGGCCCAGGTTCCTTTTACAGTCTCTTCTCCAGCTCTCTCACACGGTAAAGTGTCTACCTACAATGCAGGAGACCTGGGTTCAATCCTTGGGTTGGGAAGATCTCCTGGAGGAGGAAATGGCAACCCATTCCAGTATTCTTGCCCGAAAAATCCCATGGACGGACGAACCTGGTAGGCTACAGTCCATGGGGTTGCAAAGAGTTGGACATGACTGAGCGACTTCACTTTCTTTCTCCAGCTCTCAGTGAAGACCAGGCCTCAGTTTCTCATCTTCTGCGAGTATTGCCTGAATAAGACCACAGAGCTTCCTAAGGATAAATTTTTTTTTCTTTGTACAGGATAGTGACATCCTTGACTAGTGCAAGAAGCTTTTCTCTCCCACTCTGCAGGGTACCACTTACTCACACAGATGACCTTTCCCTGCATCTCATGGATTCATCTGGTTCCTCGGAGCCACAGCTGTCTCTACCATCTCCATAGCTACAGGAATGTTTGCTTTATGTCTTCACAACTGTGAGACATACAGTGTAGATTTGTCATCAAATAAAAGGCTGTCTTCCCTAGAGGCAAATTCAACTCTGGTGACATGGAGACCTGCTTGAAGCTTTGAAAATATAGGCTCCTTCCTGTTCTTAGCTTCTGCCTCTCCTATTGAAATTTCAAGGATCTTGGGACTTGTAGCTAACATTTAATCTCAGAGTATCCCTGTGTTTTTCTGTGTTACAGGTTGAATTGTCTTCCCCAAGATTCAGATGTTGAAGTCCCAACTCAGAGTGGATATTTGAAGACAGGGTCTTTAAAGAGGCGATTAAGTTAATATGAGGTCACACAGGTGAGCCCTACGCCCTGTAATTGTTCTGATAAGACGAGGTGATCAGGACACAGACACATACAGAGGGAAGAGCTTGTGAAGACACAGGGAGAAGATTCCCATCCACAAGCCAAGCAGAGAGGCTTCAGAAGGAAGTTAACCCTGCCAACAGCTTGATCTGGGACTTCCAGCCTCTGCAATTGTAAGAAAACAAATTTCTGTTGTTTAAGCTACCCAGGCTGTGGTGCTTTGTTACATCAGCTGGAGCAGACTAATACCCCTCCCCCTCAGCAAGCTTTGCCTGAAGCCTTGCCATTCCTTTTCTTAAAGTTTGGGTTTTTTATTTAAATGTCTTTGCCCATTTTTAAAATTGCCTCAGGAGGGGCATTGAAGGGCAGTGAGGACAGAAGGAACACCATTCTAGCCAGCCACTCTGGCCACGGATTAATGCGTGTGCGCTCAGGCTCTCGGTCTTGTCTGACTCTCTGTGACCCCATGAATGTAGTCCGCCAGGCTCCTCTGTCCATAGGGTTCTCCAGGCAAAAATACTGGAATGGATTGCCATCTCCTCCTCCAGGGGATCTTTTCAACCCAGGGAACAAACCTGTATCTCCTGCATTGTGGTCAGATTCTCTACCTGAGCCACCAGGGAATCCCCAGCCAAGAATGAAGCAGAGATATTCTTCTCTTTCACGTCTGATTTCACTAAATCAGCTTAAAGCTACCCTGTCCAGTGTGGGTGCCACTAAGCCACATGTGGCTCTTCTTGGGCACCTGAAATGTGGTTTGTCTGAATTGGGATGAAATTCCCAATGTAAGTGTGAAAGTGTGTATGTAAGTGTGAAATACATAAAGATTTAGCTGAAAAAAATGCAAAAATCTTATTAGTAATTTTTACATAGATTACATATTAAAATATATTTTGGATCAATTGCATTAAATATAGCTATAAAATCAATTTCTCCTGTTTATTTTTACTTTGAAAGTGGTTACTAGAAAATTCAAGATTACATAGTTAGCTCATATCATATTCCATGCATAACCTGCAGAGGAGCCTGGTGTGCTATATACAGTCCATGGATTTGCAAAGAATCAGACACGGCTTAGCGACTGAACAACAACAACAAATTGTATTTCTAATGGATAATGCTGCTCTAAAGAGGGTCTGGGCCTTGCCACCCAGCTACTAGCCAGCTCTCTTGTGTTTAATCAGCAGTCACAACATACTTAGGCCATAAAGTAAAGATGAGGCTTGGCCTGGGCCCTTGAGAAGAATCTCAGTCTCTAACCCTGGTTGCAGAAACACTCTAGTGAGTGCCTAGTTTGTATTCTTATCCTCATTGAATGATGACCTCTAAGCCCGGACCTTTATACTTTTGTCCTTTTGCGTGGTGGTGATCATTAGCTACTTTCAGACCTCTAACCCCTGCTCCATGGCTGGTAATATCCATCTTAACTTCTCTTTCCCTTGGCTCAGGATTTCCTAGAACAGACATTTAAAAAAAAATTAAAATATAGTTGATTTATAATGTTGTGTTAATTACTTCTGTATAGTAAAGCGACTCATTTATACACATATATACGTTCTTTTTTCATATTTTCTATTATGATTTCTCACAGGATATTGAATATAATTCCCCACACTATACAGTAGGACCTTGTTGCTTATCCATTCTATATATACTAGTTTACATCTGCTAATCGCAAATTCCCAATCCATCCTTCTCCTACCCCACTCCCCCTTGGCAATCACCAGTCTCTTCTCTATGCCCACGGTTGTATTTCTGTTTCATATATAGGTTTATTTGTGTTATGTTGTAGATTCCACATATAAACGATATCATGTGGTGTTTGTCTCTTTTTGACTTACTTCACTTAGTAGGATAATCTCTAGTTGCATCCCTGTTGCTACAAATGGCATTATTTCATTCTGTTTTATGGCTGAGTAGTATTCCATTGTCGGAGAAGGCGATGGCACCCCACTCCAGTACTCTTGCTGGAAAATCCCATGGACGGAGGAGCCTGGTAGGCTGCAGTCCATGGGATCGCGAAGAGTCGGACATGACTGAAAGACTCCACTTTCACTTTTCACTTTTATGCATTGGAGAAGGAAATGGAAACCCACTCCAGTCTTCTTGCCTGGAGAATCCCAGGGATGGGGTCGCACAGAGTTGGACACGACTGAAGTGACTTAGCAGTAGCAGCAGCAGCAGCAGTATTCCATTGTATATACATGCCACATCTTCTTTATCCATTCATCTGTTGATGGACATTTGAATTGTTTCCATCTTTTGGCTACTATTAATAGTGCTGCTATGAAGATAGGGGTGTGTGTATCTTTTTGAATTATAGTTTTGTTTACATATATGCCCAGGAGTGGGATTGCTGGATCATGTGATAATTTTATTTTTAGTTTTCTAAGGAACCATCATACTGTTTTCCACAGTGGGCGCACCAACTTAAATTCCCACCAACAGCGTAGGAGGCAAGAACAGGCTTCTCATGCCCTCTCCCCAGGCTCTGCTGAGTGTCTGCTGACACTCATGGCCCTCCCTGTCTGCCTTCACCAGACTTCACCCAGAACTGATCGTGGGGATCTGGCTACAGGTTGCCTGGTCTTCGTTGAGCTCTTGTTCAGAGCACTTGACACTGGCCTCAGCCCTTGGGATCAGGAGAGAAGGCCAGGAAAAAGGAAATCCCCTTCCTTGAAGGAACCACACTTCATTTTGAATTCATCTCTTGGACAAACCAATGCAGAGTCCAGCCTCCCCAACTAGACCCTGTGTGACCAACTTCTGACCTTGCCTGTGAAGTTCTTCCAAACTGTTGTTCAACACAGATAACTCAGCTTTCACGTGATGCATTTTTGAGGCCCAGGGGAAATGTTGCAAGTACTGGGAATGTGTGAACTGAGGAAATCGAATTAATTAAGAAATATAAATCTAGAAAATGTGGAAATAGCAGACAAAGGGAGGCCAGACTCTTCTGGTGGCCCCTCCGGAGAGCCTGACAATACGGGAGGCCTTGTGTCCCTTCAGATTCCTGTCTGTGACTTTCCAGCCCCCAGACACTCTGCTCTGAGGCTCTGGGTCATGACGTTTCATCTCTAGACCTTCCTAAACATGTCTTCCTATTCCTGCCTTTGTACCTTTGCTTACACCATTTTTTCTTCCCAGGATGCCTGACCATCCCACGTCTGCTCATTCAAATATACAAGTCTGTCCTTTCCATCTGAGTTCAAATACTACTTCTCCTTGAAATATTTACTCAGGATTAATAGCTGGAAATGATGTGTCCCTTTTGGGGACACCTTGTTTCTGACTACCTAATGTCCCTTCCCTTCGGCTTTATGTCATGGTTTTTGTTTTCCACATTTCTTCTAAGACTGGCGGTGGGGTGGGGGGCGGTCCTGGGGGTTAGAATTGTGCTCTATCGCTCTCTCTGTCTTCAGTTGGGCCAAGCACTCTGTCTGGCCCTGATGCCTGCATCTTTGTTATTTTAAAAAAATATTTAACTGTACTGGGTCTTAGTTGCAGCATGTGGGATCTAGTTCCCTGACCAGGGATTGAACCTTGGTGCTCTGCATTGGAAGCATGGACTGTTAGCCACTGGACCACCAGGGAACCACTGATTTTCGTTACAGTTATCTCCATCCTAGCAATTCCTGCTCTGTTTTATGTGTATGTGTCTCTCTGCCTTGATAAACTATAAATATCCATTGAATGTTTACCAGCTACAAGCTACCAGGGTGGCAGATAAGCCAGCCAGAGTCCCAGTCCTTTCGGTGAGCTCAGACTAGGGGTGCAGACAAGTCATGGGTAGCATTGTTGTAAATGGGCTGGCAGATGTGTGTCCAGGGATCGGGGTGGAACAAAGGGCAGAGGTCAGTCTGCTCTTCAGCAGAATTAGCTCAGAGCAGGTCTGGAAGCATAAGGAGAGTCAGGGGAGGGTTGGATTCTTGGGGGAGGAACTGGAGATAGTCTGCAGGGTGAGACAGACCACTCCACATAGCTTGGGGAAAAAAAAAAGTGGGGATGGCTATCTTATCAGCTTGTATCCCAGTCCTTGCTGCAGAGCAGATGTGTAGAAAGGGTTGATGCCCTGGTGGTCTGACCGACTGAATGAATGAACTCAGGGTTCTTGTGGGTGGGGAACCACACTCATTTATCTCTGTTGTTTTTTTTTTTAGTGAAGGACGGAGGAGCCTGGCATGCTACAGTCCATGGGGAGTCGGGCACGATTTGGAAACTGAACAGCAACAGATGAGTCTCAGTCTCACACACACTGGAGGATGCACTGCTTTAGCCCAGTGGGTCTCAACCCTAGCTGCTTCATAGAATCACCTGGGAGCTTTTCAAAGGCCTGGGGCAGGGCCTCTTATCCATTCTTCTTAAGAACACTCAGGATAATACTGGTATGTACTTTGGATGGAGAGCTGCTCTGAGGACCTCTGATTATGGCCCTCTGGTACCTAGTTGGTATGTCACCCCGGGTGAGATTCTCAGCATCCCTCACGTCACCTCTTGTGGGTCAGTGTTTCTCACATCTTGCTGTGCATTTAGTCACCTGTGTGTGGGGGTGAGTTTAAACTTTCAATACCCAACTGCCCACCAAGATCGATTAAATCAGAAGCTAACTGAGAGAGGAAGGGAGTGGAGAAGCTGAAACTGATTGTTTTAAAGTCTTCTTTAAAAAAAAAAATTTATTTTTGGCTGTGCTGGGCTGTGTGTGGGTTTTCTCTAGTTGTGGACGGTGGGGGCTCCTCTCTAGTTGCGGTGTGAAAGCTTCTCATTGCAGTGACTTCTCTCGTTGTTAAGGCCCCTGGAACTCGTGTGGACAGGAAGCCCAGCAGTACTGATGCACTTAGAGCTGAAGCAGTCATAAACCTCTGGTTGGTATGTGGAAGGACAGAATTTTTTGCAGCCTCAGCTCTGAGAGTCAGGATTGAGCACACCTGCCAGGTTCAGTAAACCTGTGTTTCTGCCTTTAAAAATGGCTGCATGAGCCCTTCTTGTCAGATGCTCTCCCTGGGCCATCATTTCATTATTTATTCAGTATTTTCATAACTGAGCCATCAGCCCAACTGTAAAAGTGCCAAGGAGAAAACTTTGTTTTTAATGATTATGCATCTCTTTGGCTTTGTTACCATAATTTCTGGGGGAGCAACAATTACCTTGTGTCTGGCTGATCTGCCTTTGAGTGCAGCGTCCTTCCAGTTGGTTTAAAAAGACCATCATTCTCTGGGACCGTTGCCTACTGCATGCTAATGTGTGGCCTCCAGCTGGGACTTGGGAATCTCAGGCAGGATGTCCGGTTTAGGAATTGCTTCATCTATGCATGTGTGTATTTGGTGAATCTTTGAGGATCTTCTGTGTGCCCGGCCCTGTGCTGGGAGCTGGAGATGGTGTGGCAAGTTGCCTCTTGGGAAATATGTTCAAAAGCTAAAGAACTGAGAAATAAGTGATTAATCCTGGGGGGTGTGTGTGTCAGCCTGGACAGCCTTCTCTAAGGAGGTGACATTTGCCCTGGTTTCTTTTTTTGAATTTTATTTTTGGCAGCAATGGGTCTTTGTTGCTGCACATAGGCTTTCTCTAGTTGCGGTGAGTGGGGGCTACTCTTCATTGTCACATGTAGGCTTCTCACTGCGGTGGCTTCTCGTTGCAGAGCATGGGCTCCAGGCTCACGGGCTTCAGTAGTTGGGGCACACAGATTTAGTTGCTCTGTAGCATATGGGATCTTTCCAGAGCAGATATTGAACATGTGTCTCCTATATTGGCAGGTAGATTCTTAACCGCAGGACCAGGGCAGTCCTGCTGTGGGTTTTAAAAAGTAAATAGGAGTCTTGCTGAAAAGGTTGTATGGCCTTGTGTGTGCTTAGTCGCTCAGTCGCGTCTGACTCTTTGCAGCTCCCTGGACTGTAGCCCACCAGGATCCTCTGCCCATGGGGATTCTCCAGGCAAGAATACTGGAATGGGTTGCTATGCCCTCCTCCAGGGGATCTTCCCAACCCAGGGATCGAACCCAGGTCTCCCGTATTGCAGGCAGATCCTTTGACATCTGAACCACCAGGAAAGCCCTGTATGGCCTTAGGGGCAGGCTTCAACCTGGCCAAATGGTTAGAATCCCAAGCTACATTCCAGACCGTCAAATAAGAACCTTTGGGGGGTGAGACCCAGGTGTCAGTAATTTTTAAAGCTCCCCAAATGGTTTCAAAGTGCAGACAAGGTTGGAAGCCATGCATTAAGGCAGCAGTCCCTAAACTTTTTGGCACCAGGGACTGGTTTCATGGAAGACAGTTTTTTCATGGATTGGAGTGGGGGATGGTTTCGGGATGATTCAGGCACATTACATTTGTTGTGCACTTTATTTCTAATCTAATGCCACTGCTGATCTGACAGGAGGTACCAGTCCATGGCCCAGAGGTTGGGAACCCCTTCATTAAGAAGATGGATTGGAGGCCACCTAGAAATTAAAAAGAGAATTAACATAGTCTTGAAGTTCACCCTCCACAGGTTATCAGTTCAGAAACTTCTCTCCAGCTCTTCCCAAGTGTTCCAGAGAAGTGAGAGGATGGGGGCCTTGGAGGCAGACAGATGGTATGCTGACTGCTGTAACACAACGGGGTGATTGTCAGTCATTTATTCCTGCAGTTGAAAATTCTGTAAGTATTTACTGATTGCTTACTTTGTGTTAGGTTCTGGGAAGCCAGCAGGGAATAAGATGAAGTTCTTCACCTTAGGGAGCTCATTGCCTGGTAGGGGAGAAGGACAGACACATTTCTTAATACAGTGTTAAGAGTTAGGGACAGGAAGTTTGGGGAGCCCTTGATAGGAGTACCTAGTGCAGACTCATGGGGTTAAGGAGAGTTTCCCAGAGGAAATGGCCTTAAGGAGAGATCTGAAAATTTTGGCAAGGGGAAAAGGAGGAGGGAAGAGATGGAGCCAGAGGTTAAGGAAGCTGCATGTGCAAAAAGCCAGAGGCAAGAATGAATATGGTACATTCAGGGGATTTGCAGGTATTCACTCTGGCTGGAGTATGGAATGTCATGTGGGAGAGGGATGAGAGAGAAGCTGAAAAAAATAGGTTGGGGCCAGATTATAAGAGGTCTTACTAGCTGAATTGTGGAGTCTGTCTGATGTCCTGGTGGTGATGGGGAGCTACTGAAGGGTTTGCCTATGAGACGTGTGTGTTGCAGGAGGGCTCACAGGGATCTTTGTGAGAGGTGATAGTGGTCTGAACTCTGGTGGTGTCAGTGAGGATGGGGAGAGACAGAGTCAGAGGATGCTTTGATCTCTGGAGTCCTCTCTCTGGATAGCTCTGTCCTCTCTGGTCCTCTGTCCTGTGAAATCTAGCCGCCTTGGTCTCCTCAACTCAAGGAACCTGCCTGGCTCTCCTTGGGACCCCCTCCCTGTTACTGCAGCCTGAAAACTACTTGGGGATCACTGTCCTTTGTTACTAATGTCCAGTGTCTTGAATTTTTTTTTTTTTCTTTATGTCTGGTTTTTGTTTGCTTCAGGCAAGAGGTACATCTAATCTCTATTAGGCCATCTTGGCTGGAAGCAAAAGTCAGTTTTATTTTTTTCTCTCCAAATATTATTTAAGAAAGTTTTAAAAATTTCTGTATGACAAGATCCTTTTGTTTTCTGTTGTTATACTCCATTTATAGTTATTATAAAATATTGGCTTTGTTTCCTGTGCTGTACAATATATTTATGTAGCTTATTTAATTTAGACGTAGTAGTTTGTACCTCTTAATCACCTACCCCTCTCGTGTCCTTCCCCCTTCCCTCTCTGCCCTGGTAACTACTGGTTTGTTCTTTATGTCTTTCTATATGGTTGGGGAATCTGCATGCCCTGTGGTGTGCCGAAGAAAAACCAAGCCAAACAAACAAAAACATGGCGTGCATGCTTCTTTTTTTCTTAAATTATGAAAATGTAACACATTTACAGGAGACTTGGGAAATACAGGACAAAGTTGCATATAATTCCACTATATATATATATTACAATTATTTTTTTAGGTAGATAAATTAAGATTTTTAGTTGGAGTTTCAATGTCAAACTCTCAAAAATTAATAGAATTAATATACGAGAAGTAGAAGGATATAGTAGACCTGAAAAGCGCCACGAACCAATTCAACATAATTAAGATTTATACATTTTCACACAACAGTAGGATACAAATTTTGTTCAAGTTCCCAAAGACTATAAACTTGGAGACACTGGAGCATATCCAGGGACTTAAGACTAGGTGCAAAAATCTGATGGTCTAAAGGTATTGAAATCATACAGAGTCTGTTCTCCTATCACTGTGGAATTATGTTAGCAATTTAATATCAGGAGATATTTGAAAGTAACCCACATATTTTCAAGTGTAGTGTGACATTTACCAAGAGAAGTCTTTGACTTAGCCATTGAAAGCTTCAGTGCATGTACCTTTTTGAATTAGTATTTTCATTTTTTTTAGATATATTATCCAGGAGTGGAACTGCTGGGCCATATGGTAGTTCTGTTTTTAGTTTTTTGAAAAAGCCCCACACTCTTTTCCACAGTGGCTGCACCAATTTACATTCCCATCAACAGTATACGAGAGTTCCCTTTTCTCCACATCCTCGCCAACATTTGTTATTTGTGGTCTTTTTGATGCTAGCCATTCTGACAGGTGACATCTCATTGTGGTTTTAATTTACATTTCTCTGCTGATTAATGGCATTGAGCATCTTTCCATGTGTCTGTTGGCCATATGTATGTCTTCTTTAGAAAGAACATTATTCCTTAAAATGTGGGGATATATGTTATCTATCATTCTGCTTTTAGTCTTTAACTGAAAAACTGAGACAACACGAGAGTTCTATGTAACTTCCTATTATAGCTGTAGAGCGAAGCAAATTGTGCTTCCAGCCCTATCTGAGGCAGGAGGAGATTGGATACTAAGAGTTAGTACTAGTCATCTAGAGAGAAATAACCCAGGAAAGTGGCTTCCCTCGTGGCTCAGATGGTAAAGAATCTGCCTGCAGTGCAGGAGATCCAGGTTCGACCCCTGGGTCAGGAAGATTCCCTGGAGAAGGGAGTGGCAACCCCACTCCAGTATTCTTGCCTGGAGAGTCCACAGAATGAGCCCCCATGCACTGTTGGTTTTGGTGTGAGAAGCTGCCTGGGAGCGGACAAACTGCAGTGAGGACCAGAGAAGGGACGGATGCCTGGGGTGGAGGGTGGGGCTGGGCAGGCTGGTGGTTCCGGTTAGGAAGGGCAGAGTGAGGGCTGGCTCTCCACGAGACATGTGTGCGTCCTGTTCCGCAGGGTAAAGCCCAGGGCTGCCGTTTCCTCCTGGCATCCCAAGTGGCCACCCCATTGCTTTTGCCAGTGAAACGTGAAGCAATTCCAGGCTGGAGCTTTATTTATTTGTTTATTTAAATTATTTATTTTTGGCTACACTGAGTCATCATTGCCGCACATGGGCTTGCTCTAGTTGTGGCAAGCGGGGGGCTTCTCATTGCGCTGGCTTCTCTTGGTGTGGGGCACTGGCTCTAAAGCGTGGCTCAGTTGCTGGGGCATGTGGGCTGAGTTGCCCTGCAACATGTGGAATCTTCTTGGACCAGGGATCTGACCCACATCCCCTGCCTTGGCAGGCAGATTCTTAACCACTGGACCACCAGGGAAGTCCCAGTCTGGAGTTTTTTTTTAAGGATGAGTGTGGCTTCTCTCCTTGGTCCTTTCTTGGATGGAAGAAGAGGATGCCGAGGCAGAATCTCCAGACGGCAGGAAGTTCTTTCCAAGGAGGAAAGGCACCTGCCAACCAAGAATACCTATCTCGGTCTGTTACTTGAGCAAAAAGTAGACTTCTATTACAATAAGTCACTGATGGTTTGGGATTATTAAGAGTTACCCTAATTAATATGGAAGACTTCACGGAAGAGGTAACATTTGAACTGGGCCCTGAATAACATGTAGGATTTGACACTGAATCTGCTGGAGCCTTGATCTTGGACTTGCCAGCGTCTAGAACTATGAGAAATACATTTCTGTTGTTTAAGTCATACAGTCTATGGTATTTTTGTTATAGCAGCCCGTATGGACTGAGTACTTTTTAACCTTATTGTACAGATAGAGAAACTGAGGCTCAGCTCATGATTTAGATCAAAATAGTTTATTGGATATTTCCTGGGGAGATTTGGCTTTGATTTTTAGTTCAGGAAAAAAAAAAAGGATTTTCATTTCAGGATTCAGAGAATCAGCTTGGTTCTTTCTTTTTTTAAAAGTAATTTTACTTAATTATTTCTTTTTGGCAGTGCTGGGTCTTCGTTGCTGCTCGAGCTGCTCATTGTGGAGGCTTCTCTTGTTGTGAAGCACAGTTGTTGCAGTTTCTGGGCTCTGGAGTACAGGGTCAGTAGTTGTGGCTTAGTTGCCCCGTGGTATGTGGGATCTTTCCGGACCAGGGATCAAACCTGCGTCTCCTGCATTGGCAGGCAGATTCTTTACCTCTGAGCCACCAGGAAAGCCCCTTGATTCTTTCTTGTTTGGGGTCCAAAACTTAGTTTGAATTCTTGGCTCTAGGAGTCTCTGATTCTTCATAGGTATTTAAATAAGGTGAATACCTTCATAGGTATTTAAAAGCCATAGAATGGTTGTGATGGCTGTACTCGGGCATCCAGAGGTGGTGAGCTCTTACTCTGACCTGTGGTTCTGGCAGGTAATAGCTTGTGTCCGCTGAGATGGATGATGGCTGTGGGGTGTCAAAGCTGAGCGATGACTAATGTTAAAGTGGATATGGGTAAACAGAAATAAATTTGCTTGGACTCCCTTTTATCAGGCATGATCCCGGGCAGGGTGATGGTCTGCAGACATAGGCAGACCGAGCCCCAGCTGGTGCTGGGTGGCTTGCAGCTGAGTCTTTGCTCTTTCCAGTCCCAGGGCGAGGGCTGTGCCAGGCGAGGGTTCCTTGACCAGCCCCACTTAGGCACCTCCAAAGGTCTGACTCAGAAAGTGGGGAGAAATGCCAGAGGCGGAGCTGGGCACAGGTCTGGGCAAAAAACCTGTGAGGCTGAGTGTTTATAACAGTGAGAAACTGGAAATGACCCAAATGCCCAACGGTCAGAGGGGAGAGAAAGGGTGAAAGTGTTCTAGCACATACCCTGTGTCTGTGCAGTCGCAAGGCTCCTGGTCTCTAATTTATGGATGAAAAACATAGCTGGGGGAGGGGGGCGATGGGACCTCTCCAAAAGTCGGTCGAGCCCTCTTTCTAACGCAGCTTTGGCTCAAACACATCTCCAAAGGGGCTCACCCTGCTCTCCTTCATCAGCCAGGACTGCCCTGAGAATCTCCAGGGTATTTTATTTAATCTTCAACCACCTCTAGAGAGGTGAATTTTTAACACCCCCCCCCCCATTTTAGGAGAAACTGAGGCTAATTTTTTAGGGAGATGTTGAGGTTCAAAGATAAGAAGTGATAAGTGATTAATGTCGTGTATGAGGAGGGCATGGCAAACCACTCCAGTGTTCTTGCCTGGAGCCTGGGCCGGCTACAGTCCATGGGGCCGCAAAGAGTCAGACACGACTAAAGCGACTTAGTCTAAACACGACTAAAACAACATGCATGTGTGAAGTGGCAGAGCCAGAATTTAAACTTAAATTTTGTAAAACTCCCAACCCTGGGTCTGGCACCAGAATGTATAGGTTCAGATCCTAGCTTTTCCACTGACTAGTTGTGTGTACCTAGGGAAATTCCTAAATCTCTTACAAATGGGGGTGATAAAAATTCTTTCCTTTCTGGGCTGTTGGGAGGACTTAAAGGAGTTAAGTAAACAGTCTGTGCCGGGCACACTCAATAAATGTTGGCTGTTGTTCTTTTTATCATCACTGGGGCTACCACTTCCCTAAGACACGTGACTCTAGGAATAATCTTTAACATTGATGGAAACAGACCAGGATTGAATGCCTCCTTGTCTTGGACGCCTTGGGCCAGTGTGGTAACAACAGCCTTTGCATATTCCACACAGGGAGAAGTATCTAGAATAAAACTGCAGAACAGGACAGTGGAGACTGTTTACCCAGGACAAGGTTGACTTCTGGAGCAGCACAAAGGTGAGATGAGGATGTTTGTTGGTGAAGTGACTGGTTCACATAGGTGTTGCGTCATCTGTGAAAGAAATGAAAGGGAAGTTGGCCTTGACCTGGTGGGTCTTGAGAAGGAGCTCTGCTTGTGGTTTAAAATCATGTCTCGTTTTTCTTCTGTTGCTTTGTGCTCCTTGTGGCTGGTTTGATGAGGTCCTACTGAGAGGCGGGGAAATGGATTAGGTAGTTGAGCCCTGGATCCTTTCTCCTCCATTTCCCTAGTGCTTCAAAAGAATAACCCATTTCATGGAATAGGAGTTTCAGATGCAGATTACAGACTCCGTATTGTAGACTACCAATAAGTGCATCCTTAGCTTGATGCTGGTATAAGGCTGTCACTCTGATTGCAAAGCCTGGAGCTGCCACCCCGGTCAGGGGGGCCCCACTTCCCCCCAACTCCTCTAAAATTTCCCTGGTGACAGGAAATTACGATGCATGTAGACACAACTAGCGTGTACCAGTGTCCAGTGTCCTCCCCTCTGGGCACTCAGAAGACTATGTATCAGTTGGGCGGGGCCGTGTGGTTCTGGCCAATGGGCTGGGAGAGGGAAGGACACGTGTCCCTTCTTGGGGGAGGCATCCATCGGCAGGTGCATGGCAGCTGAGGAGACCGTGTGGCCTGTGGAGAAGCTCCAGAGTAGGGCAGCCTCCTTGCTTGATTCCCGAGTGCCTGAAGGGAGCAGGGCCCTGCCACTCCCCAGGCCTCATGGGTTACGAACGTGAGTGAGAAAGAAACTTGTGTGAAGCCATTGTGATTTTGGGGGTGTTTCGATAGCCTAACTCAGCCCACAATCAATGCAGGGTCCCTGCCCTGGAGGACAGCCTACGGTGCTCCAGCCATGTCCAGCCCAAGCATGCTTCTCCAAGGTGTGGCGGGACTGAGACACTGTGCATTTTGCTAGGCCCATGCCTCTGGGTTTCTGCTTTGTGTCTCCCCTGTGTGTCATACCTGGCGTTTGTCCTTGCCCTCTACTCTCTAGAGAAGCAATAGCATTACCTTTCTTTGTTTTTTCCTTCCCCCCAAAATTATTATTATTTTTTTGGCTGTAGTTCGCAGCTTGCAACACCTTAGTGTGGCATGTGGGATCCCCAACCAGTGATTGAACCCATGCCCTGCACAGCAGAAATGCGGAGTCTTAACCACTGGGAAGTCGTTAAAAATTAATTTTTTATTTTTTATCAAGGTAACATGAGTATGTGGTTAAAAAATTAAAATTGGAAAGTATCACACCCAGTGCCAGAATCCAACTCTCTAGAGTCAAACATCGTAAACTCTAAGTCTTCCTTTGGGCATTTTCTACTGTATTTTTAAAAAAGCTGTTTATAATGCTGTTTCTTCGCCCCCTCCACCCCCGCAGGTTTATTGTGATCTATTGACATACATCGCTTTATAAGTTTCAAGTGTACACCATGATGGTTTGACTTACATGTATTATGAAATATATTCTCAATTAAAATTTTTTTTCAACATTATCTACTGACCTCCTACTTAAATAGATTTTGCTCCCCTTTTTCAGCCTGGCAGCTCCCTCTCCAACCACCGCTCTCTTCATGTTCTTAATTCAGTTATATTGTGATTTTTGGTTGAACCAATATCTGATGTTTGCCTTACTGTGACTGTGTAAATACTTTCCACGATTGAGTTACACAAGGTGCAATTATTACATCTTATTTCTTATATGATATGGATATATCTATAGATATATCTATTGTAGAAACAATGTTATGTGTTCATCCCCTGTTTCCTTTTCCCAGGAAAACAGGAGATGACATCTCCCAGCCTCCTTTGTGGTTCAGCTGGGACCATGTGACTAAGTTCTGGCCAATGGAAATGCAAGGGGAGGTGATACAGTCCTTATCAGTCCTAGACCTTCTCCACTCCCTGACTCTCCCCTCCAGGAAGCTGGAGTGAAGGGCACTGAAGTGGTGGCATTGCAAGGTGGAAGGAGGCTGGGTTCCTGAGTCACCACCTGGAGGAGAGCTGCCAACCAGTTTTAGCCTGTGACATGGATGAGATATAAACCTTTGTGTGTTAAGCCACTGAGATTTTAAGATGTGTCTGTTATGGCAGCTCCCATTTAATACCTAATACTCCCAGCTTTTTAAAAAAATTGTTCTCCAGTTTGCTTAATATCCTTTCAATCATCCTAATTCATCCCCAAACTCTCCCACAGAATGATAAACCTCCTCTCAGTAAGGGTGAGCTCCCGGTCTCTTCAGCTGTGCTCTCTGCCCTTCCCCTCCCCACCCCTCAACTAACCCTTTGCCTAGCTGGTGGAACTTCAGGCTTTTCTCTGCCTCACACAGAGGCAGGAGGCTGGTTGGAAGGGGATACAGGTTAGATTTAAGGAGAGGTGGCCTCACGTAATGGTTAAGACGGCAAGCATTTCCAATTTAGTAGCTCTATGACTTTGGGTAGTTTTCTTATCTTAGCATCCTCATCTGAAAAATAGGGATAATAATGACCTCAACTCCAGAGAACTGTTGTGTGGATTAAAGAATATATTTTTGTAAAGTGCTCTCAGCACAGTTTCTGGCATATTGCATGTGCTGGTAAATGTTAGTTATTATTAAGTTGAAAAAGTCATGGGGAATGGCTGCACTTCCCAAGCACTAGGGAATTTAACCTGGGAGTGAGTTTTCTGCCTTGTTTCTAACCATAGGCCAGCTGCTCCCCAACGCTAGAGACCAGGGGAAGAAGGACCGACTTGGGGAGGTCTGTCCCAGGGTGTGACCGCAGCAGCCTCCCCAGGGACGGGGGCCACTGGCCAGGACTCTTCCTTTATCTCCTCTGTGTGGGCTGAGCTGGCCTGAGCTGGGACCCTCTGAAGGTCCTTGATTCCCCCATTTCAGGTATTCCCTCCCTTCGCCCTCGGGTTGGGGATGGTGTTTCTCAGTCTGCTTCCTTCAAGTGGGAAGTGAAAGTGTTAGTCGCTCAGTCCTGTCTGACTCTTTGGGACACCGCGGTGACTGTAGCCCACCAGGCTCCTCCGTCCATGGAATTCTCCTGGCAAGGCGCCAGGGAAGCCTTTGAGTGGAGATGCGTGTCAGTCAGCTTAATAGCAGTTATTTGTTGAGTACCTATTACATGCCAGGTACTGTGCTAGACAATGGATTGTTAGAGTTAACAAATAGACTTTGGCATTAAAGAGTTTATAATCAAGTGGGAGAGGCAGATGGTGAACAAATGAATATATCATTATACACTATAGGCTGGGCTGGAGTGGAAAACCTTGAGTCCTGGGAGGGAGTATCAGGGTGACTGGTTTCACCTGGGGGACAGTGAGCTGTCGCTGTCATCAGGGAAACTTACGCAGAGTCTCACAGACCACAGGAGTTTTGGATTTAATTTTAATTGAAAAGCAGAGGAGCCCCTGACTGGTTTAGATCAGGGGACCAACGTGATTAGATTTGTGTTTTGAAGAGGTCACTTTATCAACCACTTGCTCTCTGCCTCAACTGTCATGGGAAACCATGGTTGGAAGAGCAGAGAGGGGAAGGGAAGGACCATGAAGGATGAGACCTTAGTAATCTGACTGCGGTCCGTTTCAGTTGCTACATCTCTTGGTCCCATCCTGGATAGGGGGTGTCACCATGACAACCTGTGTCTGAACGTTTCGGGCTTTAACAAATGATGTATCAGCTGTCATCCAAGCAGATCTGTGTCAACGCAAATACAAATGTCTTCCCCAGCAAACCTCCTCTCCCCATACATCTGGAGGCATTTCTGATTTTGAAGCTTAGCTGATTTCTGTTCATGACAGAACTACAGTGTGTGAGGACAAGCAATAATTAGGCCTTGAAACTGCTTTTCCACTTAGCACCCAGAAAAATGGCCACACCAGACTGAACCAAGCCCAACATGGTCCTGGGATAAGCAAAGCCAGAAGTTCAAAGCCAAAGGCCCTTGGTTAGTCAATCTAGTTCTCTTTTATCAGAGGTAAGAAACACCTTTGTCAGTAAGGTGTTGGTAAGAAACAACTTCCCAGACCAACTTCCAGCCCCTACAGGGTTCATGGTCCCTTCTTGGAGTTTCCATTATACTGTGAACCCATCTGTATTATGGTATTTATCACACTTCATTCACCTGTTGGTTCATTCACCAAATATTAAATGTCCAATGGTCAGATATTGTGCCAGGTGCTAGAGATGGAGTGTTGAACAAGACAAGACCCCTTTCACATAGACTTCTATTATAGTTGAAATATTAATAGATGGACAGTAGTCCAGTCAACAAAGTGCTAAGATCACTGCAGACAGTAATAGGTTCTCAAACAAGTAGAGGTAGCGTTAGTGGTAGCTCCTAATCTGGTTAGTAGTGAGAGACTCTTGCTCTTTCTTGGATATGCTACCTTCATTCCACATCAAGGCTTTTTCTACTTGCTGTTCCCTCTCTGGAAATTTCTCCTGCACTTTCCCATGGTGGCTTCCTTCAGCTCATTTTTGGCCTCAACTCAAAAGTCAATCCCTCCAGAAGGGCCCCTCTGAGTACCCTAACCTACCCTTATTTTTGCCTTTCATTGTTTGTGACCTGACTCTGCCCACTAGAAGTACAAGTTCTCCTGAGGACAGGTTCTTTGATTTGTGGGCTGTTGTTTTTCAGCTGTGGTTTGGTCAGGAAAATAAACACTATTCTATGGATTCCACTTTTGAAGGGTTTTAATCCATGGAATTGGAGACTCACAATTATTGGAAGGGTGATGGGAGTTAAGATGGGGTGGGAAGCCACAGGTGGGGAGAGGAAATGTGGATGGTTTTCAAGAGCTCTCCAAGAGGCCACTGTGAATTTTGAGAAATACTGGAATTGGTTGTCAATGACTTCAGTCTGTTGCAACAAGGAAAGTAGTTCAAGAGTCTTCCCAGAAGCTGCTGTGAATCTTAAAGAACTTCCAGGAAGCCGCTGCTGGCTAGCACACTTCCCTACAAGTAGGTTTCCCTGGTGGCTCAGATGGTAAAGAATCTGCCCACAATGTAGGAGACCTGGGTTCAATCCCTGGGTCAGGAAGATCCACTGGATAAAGGAATGGCAACCCACTCCAGTGTTCTTACTTGGAGAATTTCATGCACAGAGGAGCCTGATGGGCTAAAGTCCCTGGGGTCCCAGAGAATTGGAAAGGACTGAGTGACTAACACCTGGAAGTTGCTACAAGCTTCACATCCACCACTCTGAATCTGTCTCATTGACAGCCTCGGACCCAGAAACATACAGGGGAGGCGATTACAAGCTTCACATCCACCACTTTGAATCTGTCTCATTGACAGCCTCGAACCCAGAAACATACAGGGGAGGAGAGTCTGGGAAATATGGTTCTTGTCTTTCCCTTTGTAGAGCAGGCTACAGAAGGAGATGGCAATTATGCCAAGTTGAAAACATACAATCCAACATGCCGTTGTATCACCAGTATCTAGAACAGCTCTTGACATATAGCAGGTGCTTTGGTGGTAGTTAAATGACTGCAAGAATCATTCCTGGTCCTTGGTGGGGTCAAAATTTGAACCCTCAACTATCTGACTCCAAAGCCCATGCAATCTCATTCCAATACCAGCTGGACAAACTATGACCTTGACCCTGGAGCTCAGGCTGGAACTGCTGACAAATAAGTCCCAGACAGGGTCTGTGCCCCACGTATGCCCACAGCGCTGTGCATATTAGGGACAGGAGCAGTGAGGGAGGCTGGAGAGCCCAGGCAGGTTTGAGAGGGTAGGCTGAGAAACGGATCTCTAACCCACTGTGATCGGTGCTCGGAAACTTCCTAGAGGTGGTGCATTGTAGAGTGCACCGGGTTGAGGGAGAGATACTGGGGCTGCTCTGGGGTGGCCATCCCTGGCAGCCAAGGAGATAGCTTAGACCTTGAGAGCCTGAGCATTTGGCCAGGAGTAACCTTGCCAATGGACTTCCCCGGTGGCTCAGTGGTGAAGAATCCGCCTATACTGCAGGAGCCACAGGAGACGTGGGTTCGATCCTTGGGTCGGGAAGATCTCCTGGAGGAGGGCATGGCAACCCACTCCAGTATTCTTGCCTGGAGAATGCCATGGACAAAGGAGTCTGGCAGCCTACAGTCCATAGGGTTGCAAACAGTCAGACACAACTGAAGCGACTTAGCGCACACACACGCTCGTGTGCAAACTTCCTGACGTTAAAAAAAATTTGAGAGTCTCTCATTTTACCTTTTAAACTTATGTGACTTTCTCATGCTCTCCTATAATGTGTATGATTGCTTTGATATGAAAATAAGGCTGTTCTGCCCCAATCTGGAGTCACACTGATGTTCCAGATGGTGTGTTGGGTTTAGTGGGGGTTAAGGGTGGAAGCTGCAGGTGTACCAGGCCCCAGGACCAGCTACTGCGGGGCCTGGTGCAAAATGAAAATGCAAATGCGGGCCCCTTGTTCAAAAACTAGAATTTCAAGACTGCACCAGCAGAGCATTAAATCAAGCGTGGGGCCCTTCTGAGCATGAACCCTGTGGAGCTGGTGACAAATTACTATACACTAAATGGCTTAAAACAATACAAATTAACCTTCTCATGGTTCTGGAGCCCAGAAAGCTGAAATGGTCTCACTGAGCTAGATTCAGTTTGTTTCTCCCTTCCTCCTGAGACTTTAGCGGAGGATGGGTTTCCTTGCTGCCTCTAGCCTGTAGAAGCCTCTTGCATGCCTTGGTTTGTGACCCCTTCCTTGCATCACTCCAATTTCTTGCTTCTGTTTGTGGTCACACCTCCTACTTGCTCTGTCGTCAAGTCTTTGCTACTCTCTTATATGAGGACTGCATTTGGAGTCCATGCTGGATAATGATGATCTCAAAATTCTTAATCACATCTGCAAAGTCTCTTGTGCCAGTGGTCCCCAACCTTTTTGGCCCAGGGACCAGTTTCATGGAAGACAATTTTTCTGTGGGCCCAGGGAGAGGGGACATGGTTTTGAGATGATTCAAGCACAGTACATTTATTGTGTACTTTATTTCTATTATTATTACATCAGTAGAATATTATTTTATAAGTATATTTATGTTATACAATTATCTAAATATATTTTTATATTATGTAAATATTATATATATATTTGTTGTTGTTGTTCAGTTGCTAAGTCATGTCCAATTCTTTGCAACCCCATGGACTGCAGCATGTCATTCACTATCTCCCTGAGTTTGTGCAAGCTTGTGTCCGTTGAATTGGTGATGCCATCCAACCATCTCATCATCTGTCGCCTGTTTCTCCTCTTGCCCTCAGTCTTTCCCAGCATCAGGGAATATAACATTTCCTGCTGCACCTCAGATCATCAGGTATGAGATTTGGAGGTTGTGGACCCCTGCCTTAAGCCTTAGAAGGTAACATTCACAGGTACTGGGGATCAGGACCTGCTTGTCTTTCAGGGCTGTTATTCTGCCAACCCGTTGCCCTTGAACTAGGCCCTGCCAGGCTCACAGCTGAGTCCTTAGGTTTGAGAGAGCAGCTTTTGAGGCTCAGAGGAGAAAGGCGAATGGGACAGATGTGTGAAGGAGCTGGAGAAAAACTGCCTCCCTCACCTGGAGCCTCTGTGCTGGCCACAGAGGTCCAGGGGTTCATGGCTTTTGTGTTGCCCCTGCACTTTCGTGGTGGCTCAGACAGTAAAGAATCTGCCTGCAGTGCAGGAGACCTGGTTTGATCCCTGGATTGGGAAGATCCCCTGGAGAAGGGAATGGTTACCCACTCCAGTATTCTTGCCTGGAGAATCCCGTGGACAGAGGAGCCTGGTGGGCTACAGTCCATGGGGTCCCAAAGAGTAGGATACCACTGAACAACTTACACTTTCACCTTTTCCACTTCATTAGGGTTGCCAGATTTAGCAAATCAAGTTGTAGGACACCCAGTGATTTTATTAGGCTACTCTGTCCCTGATTCTTTATATATATATTTAAATATATTTTAATTTTTTAAATTAGTGTATAATCACTTTACAATATTGTGATGGTTTTTGCCATACATCAACATGCAACAACCTAGAGGGGTGGGATGAGAAGGGAAGGGGGAGGGGACGTATGTCCCTGATACTTAAGCCACACCACGCTGCCTGCTGCCAAGGGCTGGGCTCAGCTGTAGTCTCCTGGGCCTTAATGAGATCCCGGTTGTTTTCCTCCCAGTGGGGTCTCAGGTGTGCGGCCAGAATAAGAGAAGCTGGGCCCCAGGGTTCAACAGCAGGCAGAGGGTTGACAGGGCGGGAGCCCCAAGGCACCTGGGGAAGGATCCTGGATTTGCTGACCTGAAGGAAAAATAGCACTTCCTTCCCGGGAGGGCAGAGCATTTCCAAGGTGATTGCTAACTGCCCCGCCTCAACACACACGCAAAGACGTTATGTCCCAGCCCTGGAGGAGCCTTAAGTCTGGTGTGGCCCTCCAAGGGTCACGGGCACCTCCTAATTGCAGGATGCAGGGCTCATGGAATAAACACCATGTTTCACTTCCTCTGCAAACATCGCACATCTGAGAAACTCATTTCCGTTTCTGAGACACGTCTTTCCCAGCTGTGCAGGCCGGGGTCAGACTTAATAAAATAGAAGTGGTGGGACAGCAGGCTGATGGAGTTGATGCCCCCCAGTATTACAGTCACTCTGTCCCTGTGCTCTGTGAGGATGTGGACCTGTCCAAGTTCACGTCCCTGAAACAGACCACAGAGAAAGCAGACCACGTTCCTCTTATTGACAGGATTCCACAGAACCCAAGATCCGATGATGATTGTAAGAAGCATTGTCATTTTACGTACTGACAAAAAAACAATGCTGCCAGCTATGCCGTGCTGTTGATTATAAGGTGCACCCCAAGGTGCACCCCAATTTCAGAGTTGTGAAATCGTGAAAAGGTGAGCATCTGGGTATCAATAAGTTATGCTATTAGGTTTACCGTCAGCTCAAAGCTAGTGGAATGGAGCCATGTGACAGCGCCCTTCTCCTTAGTTCAGAAAGCTGGTTGCAAGTCCAGTGTGTGCGTGGTGTGGATTCACTGAAGCCCCGTCCCATGTCTGGGTTTCTCTTACGGGACCTCTGGCTTTTTTTGTTTGTTTTTAATTTTTATCGCTTTACAACATTGTGTTGGTTTCTGCTGTACAATGAAGTGAATCAGCTAAATATATATTTATATGTGTATACACACATCCCCTCGCTCTTGGGCCTCCCTCCCACCCCACCCCGTCCACCCCTCTGCATCATCCCAGAGCACAGAGCTGAGCTCCCTGTGTTACCCAGCGGCTCCCCACTGGCTGTCTGTTTTACACATGGTGGTGTATATATATTAGTCCTAATCTCGCAATTCATCCCACCCTCTCCTTCCCCACACTGTGTCCACATGCTGTGTCTAGCTTTGGCTTCCTCTGTCTACTGAATTCTCCTCTGCTCCATCTCCCTGCCCCCGACCATGTAGTCAGGGGCCTCCCAACTTCTGGGATCTAATGCCTGATGATCTGAGGTGGAGCTGATGTTATGTTAGAAATAAAGTGCACAATAAATGTAATACACTTGAATCATCCCCAAACCACCCCTTCTTCCAGGTCCGTGGAAAAATTGTCTCCCATGAAACCAGTCCTTGGTGCCAAAAAGGTTGGGTACCACTGATGTAGATCATTGCCATTTTTAAAAAAGACTGTGATGATCTAAAGGGGTGGGACTGGGGAGGGGAGGGAGATTCGAGAGGGAGGTGATTCAGTTCAGTTCAGTCGCTCAGTCGTGTCCGACTCTTTGCGACCCCATGGACTGCAGCAGGCCAGGCCTCACTGTCCATCATCAACTCCCAGAGTTTACTCAAACTCATGTCCATTGAGTCGGTGATGCCATCCAACCATCTCATCCTCTGTCATCCCCTTCTCCTCCTGCCTTCAGTCTTTCCCAACATCAGTGTGTTTTCAAATGAGTCAGTTCTCATTTGAAATTATATCAGGGTGATATAATTATACAGTTATGACTGATTTGTGTAGTTGTATGGCAGAAACCATCACAACATTGTAAAGCAATTTTCCTCCAATTAAAAAATAAAAGAGATTGTGATAAAATACACATAAAATTTACCATTCTAACCATTTTAAGATGTGTAATTCAGTGGCATTTAGAACATTTCCACGGAAGTCTTGCTTTTGCTACATCTCTCCTCCAAGGCCTGGTTTCTTTTCTCCACCCTGTATGGAGGCTGCCAAAGAATCTGGAATTTTCTCTTGATTCATCAGCCGCCAGCACAGGCTGTGGGATATTAGCAGATGATTACTGAAAACCTAGCTCAGTTGGTAAAGAATCCACCTGCAATGTAGGAGACCCTGGTTTGATTCCTGGGTTGGGAAGATACCTTGGAGAAGGGAAAGGCTACCCACTCCAGTATTCTGGCCTGGAGGATTCCCTGGGGTCCCCAAAACTCAGATATGACTGAGCAAATTTCACTTTCACTGAAAATCTGAAGGGGTCAGAAGGGGGATAGCCTGCCCAGCCCAGCCTTAACTCTTAACGCTCTGTCTTCTTCCAGCCTCTGGGAGGAGACACTGGCTGCCTCGGGGCCTTGAGTCTGCCTCCCAAGGTGTTCCCCAGCTTTCTCTCCTCCCCTCCATCTCAGGCCTTCCCACCAACTCCTTACTGGGCTGCCAAATTCCTGATTTTATCCAAAGGAGTTATTTTGCTCTCTCTTCTCCCTGACTTCCTTCCCACCATCCAGAGCGTCCACCGTTCCCAGGTGTTCTCTATACAGAGTCCGTCTGGCCCCAGAGAGCTTAATTCCCCAGTCAAGGAGAAACCTGCTCAGCTGTCAGAGACTTGCCGTCTCACTGGCTGCTTTAGACATGTCTAGGCTGCCGCCTCTGCCTCATGGAGCTCCGTTCTGCAGCCTGGGTTGCAAAGCCAAGTCAGTCCACGCGGTGACTGTTGTGCTCTGCTGAGCGGGCGCTCGGAGCCTTCCGGAGTGGAGAGGAGGGCTCCTGACCCTGGCAGGCCGGAGGCTGCAAGTTGATTTTACCAAGTTCCCGAGTTCCCGTTCTTCCATCTGGTATTTGCTCCCAGAATCCCTTTGGGAATCACAGCTCCTGCTCTCCCTCCATTTGGTTGCAGGTGGGCCCCACCCATCCTCAGGCTCCGAGGCTGAGCACACGCCTGTTTGGCCACCAGAACATTTCTGATACCAGTGACTGGGTTCAGAGAGAAGCGTGCGACCCAAGCCAGGCTAGTGAAAGCAACCTCGGGCCTAGGCCTGAAACTGCTACTGGGTCAGAGATGCTGCCATGCTGCTGGGGCTGCTCACTGGTAGGCTGTGAGGCTGGAGATGCTGCTGGCCACCTGGTCACCTCGTGGAGTGAGCCCGCTGGAGAATGAAGACAAGGCAGGAGCTGGCATGGAGAGCAGGAGAGTGATGACTGGATACCAGGTGGGAAAGCCAAAAACATCACTTTTCTGCGTCGTGAAGCCTGAATTGGGCTTCTGTGGTCTCTGAGAACCCTGATTTACAGGAGGTGGCCAAGCGGGGGGTGACAGCTGAGTAGGGCTTTGAGGTATGAGTAGTTTTCAGGCAGCAAAGTTGAGGAGCACGTTCTAGGCAGAGTGGGTAGCGTGTGTGCAGGTGGGAAGGCAGGAGACTGGAGATGCGGGAGGCGGCTGAGTGGTGGAAAGCCTTCAGCTTTAGACGTGGTCCTGGAGCTGGGAGCTGTGCTGGGGTTTTTCTCCTGTGAGTTTATGCTTCCCCACCCTGCAGATGAAGGAACTGAATCTGGGAGGCATCAGGCAGGTTTGCCGTTCAATATCTCCACTAGGAGTGCCACCCAGGTCATGAGGCTCAGCCCCTCCAGGGACTCAAAGGGGGAGAATTTCGCCTTGGCAGTCACAGGACAGAGAGGTCAGGCCATGAAGGGATAGGGAGCTGCCTTTGATTGGGCCCATGCCGAGCCCCAGGCTCCCTTATGAGTCCTTCCAACTTAGTTTTCTGGGAGCACGAAGTGTGAGAAATTCTAGTGATTGCATAGAGGTTCTCACCCTGACTGCACTTGAGTATCCTCCTTGGGGGATAAGGGGTTAAAAACTAGAGGCGCTGGATCAGCGCGGACCAGACCTTGGTATGTTTCAAAGCCTTTTCAGGTGATTTTAATGGACTTAATGGATTTTCACCACTGCCCCAGGTCAATGGTTCCCAATCACCTGGTGAGATTAAGGGAGAATTAATAGAGTAGGAGCTTCTCTGTGGCTCAGTGGCAGAGAATCTGCCTGCAATGCAAGAGACCTGGGTTTGCTCTCCGGGTTGGAAAGATCCCCTTGAGAAGGAAATGGCAACCCACTCCAGTATTCTTGCCTGGGAAATCCCATGAAAAGAGGAGCCTGGCAGGCTACAGTCCATGGTGTCGCACAAGAGTCGGACACGATATAGTGGCTAAATAACAACAATACAACAGAGCAGGGGAGAGAAAGAGCACTCCCTGGGCTTCATTGATGAACTAGGCCCTGTGCTGGGTACTGGCCTACCAGTGACTTGTTTAATCCTCCAACAGCTTTGTGGTGATATGATTCCCATTTTCCAGAGGTGCTCACCGAGGCTCGGAGAGGTGTGGCAAAGTGCTGAGGCCACAGAGCTAGTCTGAAGAGGAGCTGGATTTTCAACCCAGGTCTTTGTGACTCTGCGCACGCTTGCTCCATCCTGCCGTCTGCCTGGCGTCCTGAGTGGATGTTCAGTCCGTTTGGGCAGGACCCACCTTGGCTGAAGCCACTAGGGGGTGCTGTTCCGGAAAGAGGGTCCCAGTCCTTGTGAATTGGTTCAAGGGGGAATAGGAGGCTGTGCTTGGAAGCTGGGCATCTGTGTCTTCCTCTGCAATGCTGAGGAGCTTGGGTCAAGTCACTGCCTCTCTCTGGGCCACTGTACTAGTCAGGGTTTTCCAGAGAAATAGAAGCAATAGGGGGTGTGTGTGTGTGTGTGCAGATAAAGTGATTCATTACTAAGAGTTGGCTTATGTGATTATGGAAGCTGAGAAGTCTTAAGATCTTCAGGTGAGTCAGTGAGATTAAGAACCCAGGAGATCTCTTGATGTCATTCCCTCTGAGTCTGAAGGTCAGAGAGAGCCAGTAGTGTTGATTCCCTGAGAAAGCTGGCAGGCTTGAGACCCAAACTGATGCTTCAGTGTTTTGTTTTTATTTTATTGAAGTATAGTTGACCTACAATGTTGTGTTAATTTCTGCTGTACCACCAAGGGACTTAGTTATGCACATGGATATATTCTTTTTCATATTCTTTTCCATTATGGTTTATCCCAGGATATTGACTATAGTTCTCTGTGCTATACAATAGGACCTTGTTTATTTGTTCTGTGTATACTAGTTTGCATCTGCTATTTCCAAGTTCCCAATTTTTCCCTCCTCTACCCCACCTCCCCCTTGGCAACCACAAGTTTTTTGTCTACATCTGTGAGTCTTTTTTGTTTTGTAGATGTGTTGATTTGTGTCATATTTTAGATTCCATATATAAGTGATATCATATGGTATTTTTCTTCCTCTTTCTGACTTAACTTCACTTATGATAATCTTGAGGTCCTTCCATGTTGGTGCAGATGGCATTATTTCATTCTTTTTTGTGGTTGAGTAATATTCCATGTAGGGGCTTCCCAGGTGCTGCGGTGGTTAAGAATCTGCCTACCAATGCAGATGACTCGGGAGACTCTGACTTCCCTTCCTGACTGAGTGTGGCTGGGAGACGCTGTGGGGGCCGGGACTGGATCCGCCTGCAGGGCTTCCTGAACAGAGGATGGTCTTGCGCTGCCTATGTGCTCTCGCTCTAGCCAGGAACAGTGGACCGGGGCCCAGTATATCCGGAGGACTGGAGGATGCCTGTGGTCCTGCCCTGGAGTGGGGGAGGCAGGTCCTGCCTGGAGGGTGACTTCTGCTTGCAGGGCAGCTTGTCGGGGAATTAGGGACCCCTCTGGCTATTCTGTGTACAGTGTCCCAACGTGCCTACGCCTGCCCTTGGATTCTGACTGCAGAACCCTCCATCTCTTGCTTTTGCTGCTGCCATCTTCCTGAAGCTTTCATCGCATTCCTAAGCAACACTTTGACTTTCAGGCTGTCTGAGGAAGGAGCCCCTTTGGTCAAGGCAGATCGGCGTGTCCTTTATGCTTGCTCCCACGCTCTTCTGGGTTTGACGTAGTTTGCTTCTTCAATGCTGGGCCTATGAGGATGACGAAGAGGAGGAGTGGGTAGTGGGGATCACCCTCCAGGTTGATGGAGAAGGACCCAAGAGGGGTGAGCTGTGAAAGGCCTCAGGGTCCCTGCAAGGGGGCTGGTTGGCTCTCAAGAGGCAGAGAGGCCCTTAGAAGGGCCCCATCCCTGGAAGCTGCTGCCTAGGGTCGGGGGAGGTAAAGAGGGAGTGCGGGTGGGGGAGAAAAAGAGGCCTGTGGGGGTGCTCCATACACTTGATAGCATCTGGAATGCAAGTGATGACCATGGGGAGATGCTGGTACTCAGCCACCTCAGGAAAGCAGGTAGTTCATCTTAGGTGGCATTCACATTAAAACATCAATTAAAAGGAAAAAAGGTGGGGCTTGATAATACATAAAAACAGTGTTTTTCAGAAGTATAGGCATGCCTGGTGTTTGAAGAAGTGGGGTGTGTGGAGGGCTTCGCAGAGGTGTTGGTGTGCCCGGTGGCTGAGGAGGTGGGGTACGTGCAGGGGCAGTGGGCAGAGAAGGCAGCTGGTGTGGTTGAGAGACTGATTACCTTGAGTAAATGAATGAATAAATTGAGGCTAATCTCAGTCAAGTTTCTTACAATTAAAGAAGTGATTTGCAAACATGGAAAGGGGGACATCTAGAAAGAACCTTGAACGGGCTGCATAGGAATAACCTCACTGACACATACATATTTATACACACATTAACACTTATGAATTTTGTGTATATGTATGTGTGCTAAGGCGCTTCAGTCGTGTCCAACTCTTTGTGACCTTATGGACTGTAGCCCTCCAGACTCCTCTGTGCATGGGATTCTTCAGGTGAGAATACTGGAGTGGGTTGCCATGCCCTCCTCCAGAGGATCTTCTCAACCCAGGGATCAAACCCTCATCTCCTGCAGCTCCTGAACTGAAGGTGGATTCTTTACCCCTGAACCACTGGGAAGCCTCTGTGTGTGTGTGTGTATGTATATATATGCAAACATTCACATATACACAGAGATAGATGTTTGTACATATACTTATATATGTGCATGAATTTCCTATTAAATAATTTGTAGAGGACCTAGAAACAATAACATTCTAGGTGTGGTGAACACACCAAGCTCCCAGATCTTGATCTCTTTCTTCTTTTGTAATAAATTTTTTATTTATCTCCTTATGTATTTTTGTCTGTGCTGGGTCTTCATTGCTGCACACAGACTTCCTCTAGTTGCAGTGTGCGGGCTTCTCACTGCAGTGGCTTTTCTTATTGCCGAGTGGGGGTCAGTAGTTGTGGTGCACAGGCTTAGCTGCCCACACCAGGGATCGGACTACTGTTCCCTGTGCTACTGGTAGGCAGTTTCTTAACTACTGGACCACCAGGGAAGTCCTGACCATAAGGATATAGTTAAGTAGATAAGAAAAATTAATAGGAGAGAAAGGTCAGCTCTTTCTTGCAAGAGATTGTCAGTTACTGATGGGAATAGGAAAAATCCACATTAGGCAACTATCACAGGATAGTGGAAAACAGAGGAGCCTGGCACGCTGCAGTCCACAGGGTGGCAAAGAGTCAGACACAACTTAGCAATTGAGCAACAACAGCAGTGCTGGTTGATTCAGGCTGGACTTGTCAACAGTGCTAAGACTGGCAGGTGAATGTTTGAAGAACAGTTTATGAGTGTGATGCTGGGATGTATCTCCAGAAAATATTTATCAACTACAAAGGGAAAAACCTGGCAGACACCAATCTGAGCAAGTGTTCACAATGAACCAGGGCCTGATAGGTTGGCGTCATGGGCCTCCTTAGGTGATAAAGCCTCGTTTATGTGCTTTTCTTGCCAAGAAGGCATGGCCTAAGTCTCAGAGAGAGGAAACAGCAGTCAGCCTCAGGTCGGGGATACCCAATAAAATGAAAGATCTACACTTAAAAAAAAAACAGCAACACAACAGCTGTCAAAGACGTGAAAAATGGGGAAAAAGAGAGGAAATGTTGCAGTTTGAGGGAGAATGGAGTGACATGACACCTAAAGGCAAAGTGTATTCCTAGATTGGATCCTGGACCAGGAAGGAAAAAGACACCAGGATAGCTGGTGATGTGTGAATGGGGCAGAGGTTAGAGGGTGGTGCTGTGCCAGTGTTGATTTTTCAACTGGGAAGGTTATGTTGGAGAGTATTATTATTTTTAGGATACTCAAGTGGTTCAGAGAAAGACTAAGGATTGTAGATATTGTATGTGTGTACAGTGACACTGTGTGGGGAATTCCCTGGTGGCCCAGTGGTTAAGACTCTGTGCTTTCACTGCTGAGGGTCTGGGTTCAGTTCCTGGTTGGGGGACTAAGATCCCACAGGCTGTGTGGTGTGGCCAAAAAAAAAGATCAAAAAAAAAAAAAAAAAGATCGTGTGCACACATGCATGCAATGAAGCAAATGTAGAATAATGGTAACATTGGGAAACCTGAGTAAGAGGAATATGACAGTTTTTATTTTTCTTACATATTTTCTATAAGCCTGAAATTATTTCAAAATAAATTATTCTTTAAAAGATAAACCCATTCATAACCCAACCAATCTACAGGGAACTGTATAAAGTTTTAGAACATTTCTTCCTGGTTTATGTGAACTTTTATGTAGTTAAAATAGTGTTCTATATACAATTTTATATCCTACTGTATCATTTAACATGGTAACATAAACATTCCCCTGTGTGTTTATTATAAAGGCTCCATAAACCTTGTTTTTAATGGCTCCATAATGCCCACTGAGAGGTTATATTGAAAATTACCATTCTAACTATTGGACAGTATTCAGGTTATTTCCTTTTTAAAAAATTATAAATCATACTGCAGTGACTGTCTTTGACAAGAAAGCATTTTATGTGTGTCTAGGGTAGATTTCTAGAGAGGGAATTATGAAAGGATGTATCTTTCAACGATTGGTACAGTTGCTTTTCAAGAGCACATAGTCATATAATAATTCCCAACAGCAGTGAGTGAATACTAGTCTCCACAAACCCTCACCAGCCTTTTAAAATTCTTTGTTTTTTTCTTAGGTGGAGGGCAATGACACTGTCTCATTGTTTTTTCCTTCTAATTTCTAGGAGATGTTGCGAATTGTGCTAGTGGTTTGTTCTTCACTGATGTCACCATGCTTTTCTTTGGCTCTTCTAGACTGGATTCTTCTCCAAGGACTGGATCCAAGTGATCTTTGTGTCCAGTGCAGGGCCCTCTTCCTAGGACCGCGGATCCCCGGTGCACATGTCTGGCTCTTTCTGGAGCCATGTGACTCCAAGGTTGCTCGTGTGCCTGGCTCTTCCTTCTCCTCAGAGACTGTTTGAGGAGCCGTGACTGTCTGGGTCAGCCTGTGCTGTTTCCCAATTAGTCCTTCTGGTTCCTTCCAGCTCCCAGGCCTGTGGGCAACTCTCACCCACTTTCATTAGACATTTCCCCTCCTTGAGCATTTTTGAAAATAAAAATTGGATTATTGATTTTTTTCCTCCCGATTGTAAGAGCAATATAGAATCACTATAAAAGTTTAAGTGCTACAGAAAGGTGTAAAAAAGACCATGCCCTCCAGGCTCATATACCCCAGAGCTATTTGGCATTAATAGTTGCCAAATTTTTTTCTATGTGTATAGGTATAGATTAACTTTTGCGAAAGCGGTCTCACTTTTTTAACACTTGATTTTTTAAAAGAACCCTTTAAAAGCTTATTTTTAAAAGTTGGCAATAGATCTCAGATTTACATATACAATTTGCATTCAGTACTTTTTTGGGTAAAACAAACCTGAACAGAGCCAAGTATCTGTTAGCTTTCATGTGAAAAGCAAATTTCTGTTTGTAATGGGCGACATTCCTGAACCATTGCAGAGATTTTACTTGGAAGTTGCGTGTGTACGTATGTTTAAGAAAATGTGGTTTAACAAGTGCTTTCTTAAGCCTCAAAAACATGTTCTGAAAAAGTAAGAAAGTTGGGAAGAAAACTTCAGGTCATATATAGTCCATAAAACTTTTAGGGATCGTGGGACTTCCCTGGCAGTCCAGGGGTTTAGACTTTACCCTCCAATGCAGGGGGGTTGGGTTCGATCCCTGGTGGGGAAGCTAAGATCCCACATACCTTGCTGCCAAAGAACCAAAACATAAAACAGGCAATATTGTAACAAATTCAATAAAGACTTAAAAAAACGGTTTAGGGATCAGCCTCCAAATACTACTGTGCCATGTTGATTACCAGTCCATTTACTTAACTAAGCACTTGCATATGGCTTGAGCTATCTTTTCCTTTGTAAAATTATTTTAACTGTACTTGTAGGTTTTGATTAATTTTAACATGACAACATAATAACAAATCATTAGCGGTAACAGGCTTTTCAGTTTGCTTAAGATTATAAATTGTAATTAAAATGAAAACTGTATCTCCAGATGACAGATGGGTCCCCAGGTCACACAGTGTTTCTTAAAGTAAGCTTGTGACACTCCAACCGGGGAGCTGTAGCAATGAGAAAACTGTTGACAAAGGACGACCAGGGAACATTTATCTCAGTACAGGCTGGAATCTGTACTTAAGAAATTGGATGATTATATTTGAAGTAGTACAAATTGCAACCAGTAAGAATCCACTATGAATGTTTTCTCAGAACTCACAATAGAGTTAAAGTCAGTCAGATGAAGAGTCAAGTATGGAATGGCCTCCTTCATTTAGGAAATTGTCCGAAGAGTCAGCACAAAGGTAGCAACTTCTGATCAAGAGATTATGGGTCATATCAGTTGTTAGCTTATAATGCTGACTTATAAGGACATCGATGAGGATAAAAGTTCTGTGTGTTTAGGCTGGATCTCTAAAACATAAGAACTGAAATCCAAATTACCCTTACCATAAGTAAATACATTCATATTGGGCACATATGTAAGCTGGGGGGCGTTTAGAGAAATTCAGGTAATTTGAATAAGCTCTTCTGAAAATTGGACAATGGAAAAAAACCTGTGAATAAAAAAATTTGAGAAAAGACATGTAGTATTTATTAAATCAAATGCCCCAAATCTCAAAATCCCTGAAATAGGATATAATGTTTACCAAAAGGTAAAGATTGATAGGTGGTAGCAGCAGCAGCAGTGAAATATAAAATATTTTGTAAAATGGTGATAGTTTTTTTTTTTTTTGCCTCATTCGTTGTGTAAAGATACTTAATAATCTTTTCCTGATTATGCTCCAGCAAAGCAGATAGCTACCATCTGGGAACTGGTCTGTTTGTGGTGACTGGGACCACAGAAGCCAGTTCTATGATGGATGAGTGACCATATTTTATAGTTAATTTCAGACGATTTGCCCAAACACATCTGAGAAAGCTGTGCTTCATCTGATTTCCTGTCCCCTGCCTTTTCCAGGGGCTTCTCTGGTGGCTCAGACGGTAAAAGCGTCTGCCTACAATGCGGGAGACCCGGGTTCGATCCCTGGGTTGGGAAGATCCCCTGGGGAAGGAAATGGCAACCCACTCCAGTATTCTTGCCTGGAAAATCCCATGGACGGAGAGCCTGGTGGACTGCAGTCCTTGGGGTCGCAAAGTGTTTGTTTCTTGGCTGATTGTTGTCTTTTTAGTTTGTTTTGCTTTATAGCCTCCAATTATCTTCTTACTGATTCCTTTTCACACTTGACTGGCACAAACGTGGGCCCAGCCTGGACTGTATCTTGCCTGTAGGACTCCCCCTATAGACATCTTCAGTGTGGTCGCCCCCAGGTTGCAGGTGCAGTTTGGCGGCCACTACCACAGGTCACCAGAAGGGCTTGGCCTCAGCTATTGCTCAGCCTTCTTGGTGAGCCGATGGGACCACTGGTCTCATTTTGTAGCTTGGGTGCATATGTGAGTTTTTTTTTTCCCCCCTTCATCCACTGTTTGTGCAAAGTAATGAACGGGAAAGGATTTCAACCAGGGGCTTTATGGTTCTTTGTTTTTCCTGAAGTTGATTTTCCTCCAATTACTATGGAAATGAAAATCATTATAGAAAACAAGAAAAGCAAAGGGGAAAAAAAAAACCCCAAGGCACCCATGCCCTTCAACAGCTGCCAACAGTTCATCTCTGATGGCTAGGTCCTAGACCACAGAGAAAGTGTACGTCATTTACTGCTCATTTCCCTATTGTTGATATGTCATTAGTTCCATCCTTCTATACCATGCTTTCTGTGCACAGAGGTTTTAATGGATTGTTTACTTACATATATTCTTAGAAGTGGAATTCTTAGAAGAGGATTCTTCTTAGAATTACTGGGTTAAGGGTTTTGAGACCTTCAACAAAGTGCAGTGTTTTGCTGTTGCATTTAAAGAAGACAAGCTTTATTTTTCAGAAGGGCAGCTACCAGGCAAAACAAGAGAAGATGATGTGTTTTGAGTTGTTTGTGATTTTTAGAAGAGTGGACCATCATTATGGAAAATCACAACCCAAATGGTGGTGGTATTTATGGTATTTGAGTCAACAGCACATGTATACCTGCCGATGTTTGTAGCTGTTGATTCATGGTGTGATATACACATGTATTGCGCGTCCCTTGTGGCTCTGCTGGTAAAGAATCCACCTGCAATGCCAGGCAATCCCTGGGTTGGGAAGATCCCCTGGAGAAGGGAAGGGCTACCCACTCGAGTATTCTGGCCTGGAGAATTCCATGGACTGTATAGTCCATGGGGTCGCAAAGAGTCGGACATGACTGAATGAATTTCACTCACACACATACACATGTATTAAACAAACACACACACAATAGTTGAATTTAGTTTGCTTGTATTTAGAATGTTAAACGTTAGGTTGAATCATATGAAATTCCATTTTCATAGGTCAAAAGCAGTTCCATTATCAGCAGTTTCACATGGTTCAACTTCATATTTAATATTGTCTAACTGTCTTTTTAAATCAGTTTTGCTTATTTATTTATTCATTTTTGGCCCTACAGTGGAGCATGTGGGATCTTAGTTCCCCAACTAGGGATCAAACCCATGGCCCCTAGTGGAAGCACAAGGTCTTAGCCACTTTACCTCCTGGAAAGTCCTCAAATATTGTCCAACTTCTTAATCCAAACTTATTTCTTCTTAGTCTTTGCAAGCATCTCCCTATCACATGCCCAAGCACTCATGTGTTGAAGTGTTGTTTTATTGCACTCCTTTTATTTTGCATTTAAATTGCAGGTTGAATATTAAGTCTTTTCAGTTTCTGTGTAAATGGATCATTTTTATCACTGAGTTTCATTTGAGAAAGGCAAAGGAGACATTGAAAATGTTTATGAAAAGGGAGTATTGGGTCTGATAAGGCTGAGAAATACCAAGTGAGGTGTTTGCCTTCTGCAGACAGGATCCATAACTTTGTATTTTGTCCAAGTGTGCTGCTTGGAAGAGTATCAACACTGTAGTTATCATGTTATCTTACAATTGGCAAGTCAGTCTCCCCACTGAGTTCCTCAATGGTGTCTTAAAAACAGGAGAGGAAAACCAGCATTGAAAGGGTCTACCCACCACGTGTTTTTGTAGTAAGAGACATTATTTCCTCTGATGCTCACAGTAAGTCCATGAGGAAGTAGGACTGGCCACAGTGTGCAAATGAGGAAATTGAAGTGTTGACTAGTAAGGATTCTTACCTACGATGGTCAATCAGAGAGCAGGCATTTGAACTCAGTTCCATGGAATTCTAAAGCAACATTGACAGATGAAATACAGGACGTTCAGATAAGTTTGAATTTCAGATGAATAGTGACTTTTTTTTGTTTGTTCTCAAATGTATTATACTTATTAAAATTTTTTTTCTTTTTTAAAGTCAGTTTATTTTTGTCTGTGCTGGGTCTTCGTTGCTGTGAGTGGGCTTTCTCTAGTTGCAGAGAGCGGGGGCTATCCTCTAGTTGCGGTGCTGGGACTTCTCAATGTGGGGGCTTCTCTTGTTGTGGCCCGTGGGCTTAGTTGCTCTAAGGCATGTGGGATCTTCTCAGGCCAGGGATCAGATCTGTGTCCTCTGCCTTGGCTGGTGGATTCTTAATCACCAGGGAAGTCCTGTATTTCTTTATTTAGATTTACAAAAGGTTTTTTAAAATCTCTATTTTTTGAAGTATAATTGATTTACAATGTTGTATTAATTTTTTCTGTACAGCAGAGTGACTCAGATATACACACCTGTATCTTCTTTTTCATATTCTTTTCCATTATGGTTTATCATAGGATGTAACAGTGACTCTTAATGTTACAGAAACATGCCCCAAACATTGCATGGGGCAGACTTTATACTAAAATAGGACTTGTTTCTCTTAAGTTTCAAAATCAACTGGTTGTCTTGCATTCTTTTTAAGTCTGGCAACCCTACTCTTTCCCCCTCTGCCACTTCCCTTGCTTTTCTTACTCACAGTGTTGCTCCCTAGATTTTTATTCCAAAAATGTCTCAGCGTGAGTCACCAGAGAGGCAGCGAGAAGTAAGAGAGCCTTTCACAGGAGCTGTGAGGCCCTGGGCCCAGTCCCGACCGTGGGAAAGATACACCTTCTGGAACAAGTTTTCTCATCTGTGAACTGGAGAGTTGAACCATACCATCTCAAGGGTCAAGGGATGTTTACTGGGTTCTGAGCATGTGCCAGGCACTGTTCTGGGCTCTGGGGCACCATCAACAACCAAAATTGACAAGGTTTGCTGTCCTCAGAGAGCTAACATTCTAGTGGGGGAGAGACAGACAAACAGGTAGTAATAATGCCCGCTACCCTCATGATGATGCCAGGTGCCGTGGGTCAGGCCTGCTGCTGGGGACTTCACACACAGGCTCCTCGGGTGCCCCTCTGTACCCACGCCACCCAGAGCAGGGCTTCCCAGGTGGCGCTAGTGGTAAAGAACCCGCCTGTCAATGCAGGAGACACAGGAGACCTGGGTTCGATCCCTGGGTTGGGAAGAGCCCCTGGAGGAGAGCATGGCAGCCCACTCCAGCCAGTATTCTTGCCTGGAGAATCCAGTGGAAATGGGAGCCTGGTGGGCTGTAGTTCATAGGGTCACAAAGAGTCAGACACGACTGAAGTGACTTAGCACGCACGCACATCCAAGGCATGGTGCTGGCACACTCTGGCAGCAGGGCTTGGCTCAGGTTTTGTGAGCCTGAGGACTCTCTTTAAGAAAAGTGTATAACATTACCAGACCCTTCTCAGGATCCTAGAAAGAGCCTGTGCAGGAAGGGCTATGAAACTGGAGCCTCAATAGCGTCCCCGTAAATATGGCTCTGGGCTCAGTTGGTGATTTTTTAAATTTTATTTTATTTATTTGGCTGTGCTGGGTCTTAGTTATGGTTTGTGGGATCTTTAATTTGTGGCATGTAAACTCTTAGTTGTGACATGTGAGATCTAGTTCCCTGACCAGGGATTGAACTGGAGCCCTCTGCTTTGGGATTTCAGGGTTTTAGCCAAATACTGGACCGCCAGGGAAGTCCCTCAGTCGGTGATTGTTGAATGAACTCACAATCTTGTCGGGTAGCTTGCCCATTTATGACTGTAGATACTGAGGTTCAGAGAAGTGTGAGGATTTACTCACGTTCATAGAGCCCTGAGTGGCAGCGCTGATGGTGGCGTGGTTCAGCAGGGAGAGAATGTGGTGGTGGAAAGTTCCCAGTCTTTGAATCAAGAACGACCCGGATTTAAATCTGAGCCATGTGCGGCCTTGCTGGGTAACTTTGGCCAAGTGTCTTAACCTCTCTGTGCCTTTGTATCCTCATCAGTAAAGTGGAGAAAGCAATACTGCTCCTGTAGGGTAGCTGGGGATGAACAGTTAATGCTCATTTGGGGGAAGGATCGTTCCGGGCTGCAGGGAAGGCCTGGGTCTCCCCTAGTGCTCTCGGCTGCCTTGGGTCTTCGGAATCCACACGAAGGACCAGTGGGGTGGGACTGCCACAGGCGGCCAAGAAGCACATTTTTGGAATGACTCATCATTGACCTCCTTCCTGGAGGGTTCAGCCTAATGGGCTTCTCTCCAGGAGCCCCTGTCGGTGTGGGCAGAGGGGAAGTGCAGGAAAAGTCAGAGGTTCCTGCCAACACTGGCCATGTCCAACCCGGATATTCAGAGAAAAATCCAGGACAAATACACAGCAGCAGTTTCTTTGAGTCACACGCAGGAGGGGAACTGGATGGGCAAGGAAGGGAAAACTATCATTGGTGAGCCCCCTACCCCGTGCCAGGGTTTTATGTATATTTCCTAACAGTTACCAAAAATGTATATATATATTAAAAAAAAAAAACCTTCTTGTGTGGACTGTGCTCAGCATATTACCTGTATTAACACACTGAAACCTTACAACAGCCCATTAAAGTAATGTCTACTCCCATTTTTTTGGATGAGGCAAACTGAGCCATAGAGAATTAAGGAACTTATTCTAGTTCATACACCTGATAAATGGTGGGGAAACTGGATTTAAACCCAGGTGGTTTGGCTCCACAGTTTGCATGGGGTGGCCCTTATAAAGCAGGTATGACATGCCCCTTTGACAGGTGAGAATACTGAGGCTTGTATGAGTTCAAGCCAAGATCACACCGTAAGTGTGTGATTAGTCACTCAGTCATGTCCAGTTCTTTGTGACCCCATGGACTGTAGCCCACCAGGCTCCTCTGTCCGTGAGACTTTTCAGGCGAGAATATTGGAGTGGATTGCCATTTCCTCCTCCAGGGGATCTTCCCAACCCAGGAATTGAACCTGTGTCTTCTGTGTCCCCTGCACAGCAGGCAGTTACTTTACCCACTGAGCTGTTGGGAAAGCCCCCACAGAGTAAGGAGCAGCGTTTGATTTCAAACCCAGGGCTCCAGACTCCAGTCAGTTCAGTCACTCAGTCGTGTCCAGCTCTTTGCGACCCCATGGACTACAGCATGCCAGGCTTCCCTGTCCATCACCAGCTGCCAGAGCAAGCTCATGTCCATCGTGTCAGTGATGGCATCCAATCATCTCATCTGTCGTCCCCTTTTCCTCCTGCCTTCAATCTTTCCCAGCATCAGGGTCTTTTCCAGTGAATAAGTTCTTCCCATAGGGTGGCCAAAGTATTGGAGTTTCAGCTTCAGCATCAGTCCTTCCAATGAATAGTCAGGACTGATTTCCTTTAGGATGGATTGGTTTGATCTCCTTGCATTCTAAGGGACTCTCAAGAGTCTTCTCCAACACCACAATTCTTGAGCATCAATTCTTCGGCACTCAGCCTTCTTTATGGTCCAACTCTCACATCCATACGTGACTACTGGAAAAACCATAGCTTTGACTAGATGGACCTTTGTCGGCAAAGTAATGTCTCTGCTTTTTAATATACTGCCTATGTTTGTCATAACTTTTCTTCCAAGGAGTAAGTGTCTTTTAATTTCATGGCTGCAATCACCATCTGCAGTGATTTTGGAGCCCCAAAAAAGAAAGTCAGCCACTGTTTCCACTGTTTCTCCATCTATTTGCCATGAAGTGATGGGACTGATGCCATGATCTTAGTTTTCTGAATGTTGCGTTTTAAGCCAACTTTTTCACTTTCCCCCTTTCACTTTTACCAAGAGGCTCTTTAGTTCTTCTCTTTCTGCCATAAGGGTGGTGTCATTTGCATATCTGAGGTTATTGGTATTTCTCACGGCAATCTTGATACCAGCTTGTGCTTCATCCAGCCTGGCATTTCACATGATGTACTCTGCATATAAGTTAAATAAGCAGGGTGACAATATACAGCCTTGAAGTACTCCTTTCCCAATTTGAAACCAGTCTGTTGTTCCATGTCCAGTTCTAACTGTTGCTTCTTGACCTGCATACAGATTTATCAGGAGGCAGGTCAGGTGGTCTGATATTCCCATCTCTTGAAGAATTTTCCACATTTTGTTGTATCCAGAATCCAGAGCCCATGCATTTTCTATTCCACCTGTATCCCTCAGCTCTTGCAGGATGTCTGGGATTCATTTCCTGAGATGCTTAGATTTCAATTCTGGTCTCATCTTGACTCTAGCCCTAGCTCATTGCAGGATCCAATATCAGTAAAAATCAGGCCAGGTAATGTCAGAGGCAGAATGCCCTTGCTCAGTGTTAAAATTCTGAGGATGGGAAGTAAGACGAGGAGTGGTCCCTCAGCTTCCAGCCGTGCTAATTGTCAGGGGCTGTGTCCCCTTTGCTGCTGTCTCTGCTGTCCAGTCCAGAGGAGGTGCTAGGGATGCTGAGAGAATGAGCCGTGGGGACAGGTCTCCCCAGTGCTTCTTGTCCGTGACAGTGTTTGGACGGCTGGTGCCTTGGAGGACGCGGACCTGGGTTTGAGTCCCCATCTACCCCGTCCGGCTTCGTGACACAAGGTGCTCTCTGAAGTTCAGTTCAATAACAATTCCTACTTGAAAGGGTCATTTTGAGAATCAAATGAAATGGGATATATAAAAAGTCCACCTAGCGCCAGGCTTAGCAGCTAATAGATGCTCAATGCATATTCCCCCTCCCCTGCCCAGGGCCTGAGGGGCTCTCCTTTCTTGCCCTAACTGTCCTCTTTTTTTTCTTATTTTTTAAAAAACTGTGGTAAAATATATATTGGAGAAGGAATAGCAACCCACTCCAGTGTTCTTGCATGAGAAATCCCATATATATAAGTGTTACAAACTTAGCATTTTAACAACTTTAAAATGTACAATTCAGCAAAAACCACTACAATATTGAAAAGTAATTAGCCTCCAACTAATAAAAATAAATGGAAAAAAAGAATAAAATAAAATGTACAATTCAGTGGCATTAAGTACCTTCACTTGTCTAGGCAACATGTGAAGTGAGCCAGAGAAAGACAAATATCAAATGATATCACTTATGTGTGGAATTGAAAAATATGATACAAATGAACATATTTACAAAATAGAAATGGACTCACAAACATAGAAAGCAAATTTATGGTTACCAAAGGAGGAAGGGGCTGGGGGAGGGAAAAATTAGAAGTTTGGGATAACAGATACACACAACTATATATAAAATAAACAGTAAGGTCTTACTGTATAGCATAGGGAACTATATTAGTATCTGAGTGAATGAGCCATGGAGACCATCGTCATCATCCATCGCCAGAACTTTTTCATCATCTCAAACTGAAACTCTGGACCCATTAAACAAGCTCTCCCTGTTCCTCTCCCCGCTCAGCCCTCCGTAATCTCTCTTCTACTTTCTGTCTCCATGAATTTGCCTGTTCTAGGTACCTCGCAAGTGGAATTATACAGTATTTATCCTTTTTGTGTCTGGCTTATTTCACTTAGCATCATGTCTTCCAAGTTGTCTGTGTTGGAGCATGTGTCAGAATTCCCTTCTTTTTTAAGGCTAAATAATACTCTGTCATATGTTTATGCCACATTTTGTTTATCCATTCACGTGTCCATGGACCCTTGCGTTGCTTCCACCTTTTGGCTGTTGGGAATAATGCTGCAGTGGACAGGGGTGTACAAGTATCAGTTTTAATCCCTGCTCCGTTCTTTTCAATATATACTCAGAAGTGGGATTGCTGGACCATATGGTAGTTTTATGTTTAATTTTTTGATATCTCTCCATTTTATTTTCTCTTGTTAATTTCTTTCATTTTTAATTGAAGTATAGTTAATTTACAGTGTCATGTTAGCTTCAAGTGGACAGCAAAGTGATTCAGTTATACATATGTCCTTTTTCAGTTTCTTTTCTATTCTACTTTATTACAAGATACTGAATATAGTTCCCTGTGCTATACAGTAAGACCTTATTGCTTACTTTATATATAATAATGTGTGTCTGTTATCCCAAATTCCCAATTTATCCCTCCCCTGCCCCCTTCCTCCTTCGGTAACCATAAAATTTGTTTTCTGTGTCCCCCCTTCCTCCTTTGGTAACCATAAAATTTGTTTTCTGTGTCTGTGAGTCCATTTCTATTTTGTAAATATGTTCATTTGTATCAGTTTTTTTCAGTTCCACATATAAGTGATACCATTCGATATTTGTCTTTCTCTGGTTTATTTCACTTAGTATGAAAATCCCTAGGTCCATCCATGTGGTTGCAACTGACATGAGTTCATTGTTTTTTTTATGGTTTAGTAGTATTCCATTGCATGTGTATTTATATTTATACCACATCTTCTTTATCCAGTCATCTGTCGATGGACATTAGGTTCCTTCTATGTCTTGGATGCTACTCCTTCTTACACACACACACACACACACACGTACACGTACACAGTCTGTGTCTCTCCTACCTAGTTCTTACCATCTGACCTTCATCCAGGAAATCTTCTCATGTGTTATTTCTTCTTGATCTGGTGCAGCTTTGGTAAGAGGCACCTTGGGAAGCCTTGAGATATCACTAGTGACTGAGACCTGCCTCCCTCTACAGGCCCCTCCTTGCCAGGAAGTGAAAATGAAAGTGTTAGTCAGTTGTGTCTGACTCTTTGCGACCCCATGGACTGTAGCCCACCAGGCTCCTCTGTCCGTGGAATTCTCCAAGCAAGAATACTGGAGTGGGGTAGCCATTCCCTTCTCCACGACATCTTCCTGACCCCGGGATTGCACCTGGGTCTCCGTCATTGCAGGCAGATTCTTTACCATCTGAGCTACCAGGGAAGCTCCTCCTTGCCCGAGCTGGTCAGCTACTCTAGGATCTGGAGCCTGCCTGGTTGGGACTGGTATCCGAGCAGCCACGTGGGCCCTGCAGAGACCCCTCTCTGGCAGTGGGGGAAGCAGGACTTTTTGTCTGACCCCGGGTGCTTGTTGCTCTGACTCAGGACAGGCTGTGGAGCTCAGGGCATCTCTGAGCAGACCTGCTCACACCTGACAAGATCACTCGGCAGCCGTCTCCTCTACTCACCAGTTAGACTCAAAGGTGATTCTTCCAGGAGACAGACTGGTGTCTGGGAAGAAACTTGACCGTGGGAGTCAGCTACCTCATGTTGAGTCCCTGCTCTGCCTCTTCCTTGCGTCAGCCCTTGGTGAGCTACTCAGTCTCCCTGAGCCTCAGTGTCCACCTCTATCAAATGGGAATATGAACAGTCCCCACCTCAGTGGACTGTTGTGCACACACATCGATGCATCATGTGCAGCTCTCGGCCCCGTGGAAAGGCCATGGTTGCCTTCTTTGTTGACGGCTTAGAAAGCTGACAGGGACTGCTGCAGGCCAGCGGCCCCTGCCCGAGTCCTGTTCACTGCTCTCCGTCTCTCTGCCCTTCTCATCCTACATCCGGTCTTTCCAGCTCTGAAATGGCTCTTCCAGATATTTGAATAAGAAATATATCTTCTGGGAAAACAGCAAAAGGATGGCCTTTGGAACACTCCTGGTGTTGCAGTTGTCCTTTCAAGCTTGACCCAAGAATAACAGCTACTCTGTGGAGGCTTTATGGGCTTCTGAGGTGGTGCTAGTGGTAAAGAACCCACCTGCAGATGCAGGAGACACAGGAGATGTGGATTCAACCTCTGGGTTGGGAAGATCCCCTGGAAGAGGGCGTGGCAACTCACTCCAGCACTCTTGCGTGGAGAATCCCATGGACAGAGGAGCCTGGTGGGCTTCGGTTCATGGGGTGGCAAAGAGTCGGACACGCCTGAAGGGACTCAGAACACATGTGGAGGCTTGACAGGCCTCTCTGGGCCTCTGGATGACACTCCTGCTGCTCCTCAGGTGTTTTCCAGCTCCTGATGTTTGCTCAAGCCTGGCCTCTGTGTGTGTGTGTGTGTGTGAGAGAGAGAGAGAGAGTGAGTGAGTGTGGTGGGGGTGGGCAGTGGTTTGCCCATCTATCTGTTTTAAGCCTCCATTTTGATCTGTGAGGAAGGCACGAATCTCTCTTGAAAGGTTGTTGTTTTTTTTAGGTCTTTATTTAACTTGTTACAACATTGCTTCTGTTCTGATTTGGTTTCTTGACGCACATGGAATCTTAGCTTGCTGGCCAAGGATTGATCCCATGCCCCCTGCATTAGAAGGCGATGTCCTAGCCACTGGACCCCCAGGGAAGTCCCTTTGGAAGGTATTTTAAGTGTAATGAATTTACTGAAAAAGCCTGAGGAGGAGGGTGGTGGATGGAGGAGGGTTAACAGTCTGGGTAGACCAGCTCTGGCTTCTCAGACGTGAGGATGCACGCACATCGCCTGACGCAGGTGGTCTGGGGCGGGGCCTGAGGCTGTCCACTTCTGACCCGGGGTACCAGTGTGGCCAGGCTGGGGTCCATTCGGTGAGCAGCCTCACTAGAGCTCCTTGTGTTTTCTAAGTTCTGTGGCCCCTGCAGTTTTCCACAGGCTGCTCGCCTCTGCTTTGGGCCGGGTCTCACACCACACCCTGGCTTCTTTTTCCAAATTTCATTCCTCAACCTTTTCCTCACGCTACGCAGCCCAGTTCAGGTTTCTGTAGCAACTAGATCAAAGCCTGCCCCTGGCCCTCAGCTGGGTTTCCAAATTCAATTACTTTCTGAGAAATAAGGCTTTTTAATTGAACAATAATAAGAGCACTATTCACCCATTACAGGAAACTTGGAAATTGCTGAAAAGTAGATGGGAGCAAATGAAAAGTTATCCAGGATCCTGTAACCCTAAAAGAATTATTGATGAGATTTAAAAACAACAACAATAATTTTTTGGCTGTGCTGAGTCTTTGTCGCAGCACACACAGGCTTCTCTTGTTGCAGGGTATGGACTTAGTTTCCCATGTCATGTAGGATCTTAGTTCCCTGACCAGGGAGTGAATCCATGTCCCCTGGATTGGAAGGCAGATTCTTAACCACTGGACCACCAGGTAAATCCCTTACCCATTTTTAAAACTGAAGTATAGTTAATTTACAATGTTATGTTAGTTTCAGGGATATAGCACAGTTCAGTTCAGTTCAGTTGCTCAGTCGTGTCCGACTCTTTGCGACCCCATGGATCGCAGCACGCCAGGCCTCCCTGTCCATCACCAACTCCCAGAGTTTACTCAAACTCATGCCCATTGAGTCGGTGGTGCCATCCAGCCATCTCATCCTCTGTCGTCCCCTTCTCCTCCTGCCCCCAATCCCTCCCAGCATCAGGGTCTTTTCCAATGAGTCAACTCTTCACATGAGGTGGCCAAAGTATTGGAGTTTCAGCTTCAGCATCAGTCCTTCAATGAACACCCAAGACTGATCTCCTTTAGGATGGACTGGTTGGACCTCCTTGCAGTCCAAGGGACTCTCAAGAGTCTTCTCTAACACCATAGTTCAAAAGTATCAATTTTTTGGCGCTCAGCTTTCTTCACAGTCCAACTCTCACATCCCTACATGACCACTGGAAAAACCATAGCCTTGACCATACAGACCTTTGTTGGCAAAGTAATGTCTCTGCTTTTTAATATGCTATCTAGGTTGGTCATAACTTTTCTTCCAAGGAGTAAGCGTCTTTTAATTTCATGGCTGCAGTCACCATCTGCAGTGATTTTGGAGCCCCAAAAATAAAGTCTGACACTGTTTCCACTGTATCCCCATCTATTTCCCATGAAGTGATGGCACAGGGATACAGTTATGTATAGAAAATCCCTTACATATGAACGAGTTCTGTTCTGAGAGTGTGTTCATCTGTCCAATTTGTTCATAAGCCCAACAAAGTTAGCCTAGGTACCAATGACCACAATTGGCTAGATAGCGCAGTACTATAATAGGTTTAAAATACTTTTCATACAAATAATACATTAAAAACAACCCCCCAAAATAAACATTTTAAATCTTACAGAACAGTGCCTTGAAAAGTACAGTAGTACAGTATAATAGCCAGCATACAGGGGTTAGGCATCAAGTGAACAGACAAGAAGAGTGACTGGAGGAGGGAGAGGAGGAGGGAGATGGTAGAGCTGGAGGACCGTCAGCCACAGGAGATGGAGGGCAAGCTGCAATGTCACTCATGCCTGACATTGATGGAAAGCATGTTCGCCTCTTTGAAAGCTCACAACTTGAAGGTTCTTGTAGGGGACTTATTGTATATGTATTGAATATATTCTTTTTCAGATTCTTTTCCATTATAGATGGTTACAAGATGTGGACTCTAGTTCCCTGTGCTGTATATTGATGAGGCTTTGATTCATTCTTCTCAGTTCCCTTTTTCCTTCTGCATCTCTATATTTTAAATTTTAATTGAAATAATACAAAAGAAACAAATTCAGGTATTGCTAAAGCCTGCTTTTCTGTTTTATGACTAGTTCTTTGAAAACACACGAAAATGACTCAATATACCATTGTTGTTCAGTTGCTCAGTCATGTCTGACTGTGACCCCATGGACTTCCTGTCCTTCACCATCTCCCAGAGTTTGCTCAAATTCATGTCCATTGAGTCAGTGATGCCATCCAACCATCTTGTCCTCTGTCACCCACTTCTCCTCCTGCCCTCAAGCTTTCCCAGCATCAAGGTCTCTTTCCAATGAGTTGGCTCTTTCGCATCAGGTAGCCAAAGTATTGGAGTTTCAGCTTCAGTCCTTTCAATGAATACTCAGTGTTGATTTCCTTTAGGATTGACTAGTTTGATCTTGCTGTTCAAGGGACTCTCAAGAGTCTTCTCCAGCACCACAATTTGAAAGCATCAATTCTTCCGCACTCAGCCTTCTTTATGGTCCAACACTCACATCTGTATATGGCTATTGGATAAACCATATCTTTGACTAGATGAATGTTTGTCAGCAAAGTGATATCTCTGCTTTTTAATATGCTGTCAAGGTTTGTCACAGCTTCCTTCCAAGGAGCAAGCGTCTTTTCATTTTGTGGCTGCAGTCACTGTCTACAGTGATTTTGGAGCCTAAGAAAATAGATACTGATAATTGCTATTGTTCATTGAGTCCTTAAGATGTGAGGCTATGAGGTAAATGCCTGCTCATTGTCTCAGTTAAATAATCCATCATTTGTTTAACTGGCCTTCTATAAGTAACACTGTGATGAACATCTCTGTGCATACATTTTAATCTAGCTTTCTAATTAGTTCTTTAGACCAGGAGTTGGCAGACTTTCGGTAAAGGGCCAGATGATAAATATTTTAAGTTTGGTGGGCCATAAAATCTCTGCCATAACGACTCAGCTCCCCATGATAGCACAAAAGCAGCCATTAGCTACAGACTAATGAGTATGGATGTGTTCCAATACAATTTTACTTATAAAAGCAGGTGGCTGATTGGACTTGACCCATGGGCCATAGTTTGCCAACCCTGCTTTAGACTAACCAGTCAGGGATGGGCACATTTTTTTCAATGAAAGGCAGATAGGAAATAGATTTAGCCATACGCAATACGGTCTCTGTCACTTGCTATTTCTTCTGTCCTTCCCCTCCCCCCCATCTTTTCCTTCTTCTCCTTCCTCTTTTTTTCTTCCTTCTCTTTTCTCATTCTTCTTCCGACCTTTTAAGAATGTAAAAACCATTCTTAGCTTGTAGACCATACAAAAACAGGCCTTTGCTGACCCCTGGATTAGATAAATTGACGTTGAATTCCTGATTTCAGACAGTATGAACATTGAACAATCTCTTGATGAATGTGGCCTGGTTGCTTTCCAGAATGGTGGCAGTTCCAATCTAAACACCCCCGCTGGCTGTGCAGGAAAGTCTTCATCCTATTCTTCCCTCACCTCATCAAGAGGTTCCTCTTATTCAATCTTTGCTAATTCAATGGATCAGACTATCTCATGCTAATTCACATTTACTTTGATTACTAAGAGGCTGAGCATTTTTCCTCTTAATTATCCATTTGTATTTCCCATTCTGTAAAAAAATTTTTTGTGTTTTTTGTCTTTTTATTTAGGATCTTATTGTTTTCCTTTGTGCTTTTTGCATTTTGTCCTTTTGACAAAGCGAGGATTTGGAGAGTTGTCCTTTTTGTTGCAATGATTCTCCCCAGTGTTTTCTTTTGCCTTTTAATTGTATTTGTGATTATTTTGATGGCTAGAAGTGCTTAATTTGTATTTATCTTTTCCTTTTGTGAGTTCCATTTCCTCTTTGAAACTCTCTCTCTTGATTTTCTGAATGTCAGCCACCCCACTTTGCCCTCAGCCTCCTGATATCCCATAAGCAGTTCAGGAATGCTGTGAAGAAATGTGTCAATTGTAAATGCTTTCAGCTGAGTCTCAGAAAAGCTGCTAAACAGTGGTTTAAGCCAGGGGTTCTCAAACTGTAGCACACGTCAGAATCACCAAGGGGTTTCGTAAAACTCAGATTGCAGAGCCCTCTTACAGAATTTCAAGTTCTTATAGGTCTGGTTGGGGCCTGAGAATGTGCTTTTGTAACATATTCCTGTATGGTGCTGGCGCTGCTGGCCTGGGAACATACTTTGAGAACCACTGGCTTAAACGCCTGAGAGATTCAGTTACCTCACAGAACAAAGCATTCAGGAGAGGGTGGTCCCAGGGCCAGTTTAATAGCTCCAGTGATATCAGGTTCTAGACCATGTCTTTACTTTCTATTGGCTGTTTTCTCAGGATTGCAAGATGGCTGCCATAGCTCTGGGCCTTTCCCACGTACACCAGCATTCCAAACAGGAAGAAGGGGGAACATGGGAAAAAAACTTTTCCTTTTGACAGTGTTTGGTACATTGGCACTTTGACCAAAGATTATAGGTAAATATTTAGTAAGAAGAGAGGGTAGATTTGGGGTAGGAGAGAGTCTCTGTTTTAAATGCTTTCTTGCTCTGAGAAGAAAAGCATATAGTTCAGGTCCTTGGAGGCTTCCCTGGTGGCTTAGTGATAAAGATCCACCTGTGATGCAGGAGACCTGGGTTAGAAAGATCCCCCGGAGGAGGGCATGGCAACCCATTCCAGTATTCTTGCCTGGAAAATCCCACAGACAGAGGAGCCTGGCGGGCTACCATGCACAGGGCCGCAAAGGGCTGGACATGACTGAGCATGCACACAGCTGTCCTGTCAGGTCCTCGGACCCTCAGCTGCAGCACCAGTGACCTATGCCCTGTCTTGATGTCTTTAAGGACCCAGAGTCAGATCAGCTGGTCTCCAAGCTGGTTTCTGATATTTTCATCACTGAAGTCATTGGACTTCTGCCTGGTTTCTGATACAAAGACTGAACTGGCCCCTTCTTCTGGTATTTGGATGTTTTCTTGCCTGAATTCTTTGCTAAATAATTGGCCTGGCTCTTTCTAAGTTGGGAATCCTGCTTGCTTCTGCCAGTTCTTATCCTAATCAGGAGTTCTAGCCCCAGACTCTAATCTGGTGCTGTGAAACCTTCTACCTGTTGACAGGCCTGCTAAGTACCACCTGCCTGGATTCCTGGAGACCCCTCTCAGTCCGGCTCTCAAAGCTCCTGAGAGCAGGCACCTCCAAAGGCTTGCTTGGATTGATTGGCTGCTGCACTTTGCCTATTGGTACAACTTTCTCTTATCATCTATACCTGATGTTGGAATTATTCCCAATCTTCTGTGGAGGCCAGGGCTTGCTCCACCAGCACCATCAAGAGTGGAAACTGGAAAAAAAAAAAAAAAAAGAGTGGAAACTGGGAGTAGGAAGTTCCTACCTTCTGCTGTGCTGTGTTTAGTCGCTCAGTCGTGTCCAACTCTTTGCAGCCCCACGGACTGTAGCCCTCCAGGCTCCTCTGTCCATGGGGATTCTCCAGGCAAGTATACTGGAGTTGGTTGCCATACTCTCCTCCAGGGGATCTTTCTAATCCAGGTCTCCTGCATCGCAGGTGGATTCTTTACTGTCTGAGCCACCAGGCAAGCCCAGGAATGCTGGAATGGGTAGCCTATCCCTTCTCCAGGGGAATCTTCCCGACCCAGGAATCAGACCAGGGTCTCCTGCATTGCAGGTGGATTCTTTACTACCTGAGCTAGTAGGAGATACCAAAGGCTCACAAAGAGTGGGCTAAGGCAGGATCTGTCAGAAAGTGTCAAGGTCCCAAAGGAGGGGAGAATGAGGTAATCGTAACTCCATGGGAGGCAAAGGTGGATTATCTATTAGGACCCAAGCTGGTTTAAATAAGTTAATTGGGAAGTCCAGGGGGTAAACCTGGCTTTAAGAATGGCTCATTGCTTGAGTTCAAATGGTATCACTAGAATCCACTCATCCTCATCTTCCCGTTTAGTTTCTTCTTTATTCAGTTCTTTCTTCAGCTGGCCCTGACCTCATGTCACAGGGTGGCTGCCAGCAGTGCTGGGGACTATATCCTTCCCACTTTCTTTCCAGAGGAGAAAGAGAAAACCAAAACTCCCAGAACTAAGCTTCTTGATCTGGGTCACTGTCCTTCCCTGAAGGCAACCATCAGGGTCAGGAAAATGTGATGTATGGATTCATTAAGTGTCGAGTCAGAGGATTCAACTCTAGGTTTGGGGATAGACTCGATCCCACCCAAAATCACATGGCTGAAAATGGGGGCAAGAGCGCTCTCAAAGGACGTTCAGGCACACTGAAGTGGGAGAAGGAGGGAGTGGATGTGGGGAAGGAAGGAAGTAAGTGAAAGTTGCTCAGTTGTGTCTGACTCTTTGCGACCCCATGGACTATACAGTCCCTGGAATTCTCCAGGCCAGAATACTGGAGTGGATAGCCTTTCCCTTCTCCAGGGGATCTTCCCAGCCCAGGGATCGAACCCAGGTCTCCCGCACTGCAGGCAGGGTCTTTACCAGTTGAGCCACAAGGGAAGCCCAGATGTGGGGAGGCAACCTACAGATATTCATTCTAATTGGAGGTTGAACTTGTGTGGTGGCAGCTGAAGACTTCAGATGATGACAGGATCTTAAAGCATGCAGAGATTAAGGGATGGGGAGGAAAGGTGCTTGACTGACCTCCAGGGATGGGGTGTGTCACTGGGTCAGGTTGCTTAAAGGGCCAGGAACAGGTGGGCACCTGGTTAGAGTCCTCTCCTGTGTGTGCTTCAGCTTCATCTGTAGGTCCAGATCAGGTCAACAAGTTCTACATCTCAGCACCTTCCAGAATGCCCATCCGGCTGCAGTTAACTCATCCAGGCCTGGGATGAGCTGGACATCTTCCTACTCAAAGGACACATGATTCAGTCCAACAGTATGCTTATTCTTTTGGCAACAAAAATGCCGTGTAGAACGTTCATTGCCATTCCGGACACCGCCTCCTTCAAAAGCCCTTTGGGTTTACTGCCCTTGTTATTCTCTGTAGCTCAGATGTAATTTGTCAGCCCCATGTGATGTATTTCAGCTTGAGTGGAGTCTCAGGAAAAAAAAGTTTGTGGCCACAGATGCATTTGAATGCTTTCTATCATCAGAGGACGAAACTAATGTCGAGCTAGTATTTTGCCCACATGGGGCCAAATCGAAGCTCCAAGTCACAAATCAGTGTTTTTCCCTCAGGTGTCTGCTGATCCATACTCTCTCTGCTACCTTCATGGTCTTCTTGCCTTTTTTTGGTCCCTAATTATCATAGTCACCACTGTGTTTAGTCTTGGAAGCCTCCTAAATCCTTTTGGAATCAATCAGAGAGATTTCAAGGGAAGTAAATAAATACCATGTGATTTGTTTTCCCTCATGTATTGGTTTTCTCAGCAGGGAAGGGAAAAATGTATAATTCAGATGTAAACTTTGTCTGATTAAGATCAAATGAGGTTCTCTTATTCTTTTTTTTTTTTCTTTCTGTTAACCCTTCTGCCTGCCTCTTCCCTCTGTTCCCTCCTTCCATTGTGAAAGAGTGTTTGATCCTTTGACTGAAGAGGAAGGAGAAATGTTGGGAGTTCAGAAGTGGCTGGCGGAACATGCCTGCTTCTCAACTTCCTCTGGGGTGGAAATTCATTTAAAACTTGCAGTTTCCAAAGTGGTTGCCAAAGCCACAACATGGTGGAGGGGGAGGGGCACTTAGCATCTCCCAAGGACAGGCTGGAGCCACGCGGTGGGGGTGCGGAGTGGGCACGCCTTGCAGAGACTGTCTTTCTGAAAATATCCCCAAGGTGTAACAGGGAGTTTCCTTCTGAACTGATGAGTCTAGATCCCCCAACTGCAGTCTTGTGGGGTGGGTCTCAGCTTCCACCCTGTCACTGTCTCTACTAAAACCCACAGAAGTTTCCTATTTCCTTTTTCACTAAACTCAGCCTCCTCTTCCTGACTTGTAAAACTCTCCATAACCTGGGTGCATTCTATCAAGAATATACCTTCATCTGTATCACCATCCAGCCCGACTGCTTGCTTTAGTACTCTTACCTCCCAAGACACACAAGAGTTTATGTCTTTGATTTGGAGCAGAAGACCTGAACTTGAGTCCTGTCTACTTCTTGCCACTCAGTTGTCTTGGGCAAGTCATGAAACCACTTTGAACCTCAGGTTCTCTTCAGGACATGGAACCAGTGAATATTTACTGAGACCAGGAAGCTCTGCATCCATGTCCATCCATTACTATCTCTTTGGTAGCTATGCCCTAATTTCCCCCGGAAACATCTCTGTCCAACTTTCAGTCTGTGAACCTCTGGGTGGAGTTAGTTCTGCTCCCAGCATCAGGAGTAGAGCATATGATTCAACCCAAAGTGAACAGTGTCTCACAATGCCCCCTGATTGCCTCGTGGGTAGATGGTGGGGAGGTGACCTAAGGTGGTCCAACCAGAGTGAATTGCTGCACTTCTGCTGGGACACTTGCTCTTTTTGGCTGAATTTGGGTCTGGAAGGATGTGGTTGCAGCAGCCTGAGCTTGAGAATCAAGCCTGAAAATGAACTACCCTGAAGGGTAGAGCTGAGCTGAGCAGGGGGTGGGGGGAAAGAAACCTGGTCTCAGTTAGTGCTGGAGGACCATTTCTCCATCTGCATCAGCCATCAAATGCCTTCTTCCTCCCCTTTTGTCAGTCCAAAGCCTCCCTGATCTTTCCTCCCCTCCTTCCTTCCTTCTTTTCTGTCCCCACTCCCTTTCTTTTAATATGCAAAGAAAATCATGGTAAAATACACATAACATGAAATTTACCATCTTAACCATTTTTTTTTATTTTTCTAATTTCCCCAGTTTGTTTGAGAACAGTTTTGTCTGACATACATTCATATGAATTTTAGATCAGTTATTTCAAAGCGTGCACAAATTATGTATATTTCCCTATAACCAGGCACTGACAAAAGAATACTTAATATATCAATATTTAAGTATTCCAACATAAAAGGACTTTTTCCAGCTTAATACTTTTTCCCACACAAGGTGATCTATGATTGACATTCAGGCAATTATATGCATGTAGAAGCAGACACAGTTCCCAAACCTTAACCATTTTGTAAGTGTACAGTTTGGGGGTGTTAAGTACATTCATGTTGTTGTGCAACCAATCTCCAGAACTTTTTTCATCTTGCAAACCTGAAACTCTATACACATTCAACAATTCCCCACTTCTGCATTCCGCTATCCCCTGGCAGCCACCATTCTACTTTCTGTCTTTGAGTTTGATTCCTGTGGTATATACTACCCCATAGAAGTGGAGCCAGACAGTATTTGTCCTTTTATGTTTGGCTTGTGTGTGTGCTAAGTCACTTCAGTCATGTCCAACTCTGGGCGACCTTATGGACTGTAGCCTGCCAGGTTCCTCTGTCCATGAAATTCTCCAGGCATGTGTGGGTTGTCATTTCCTTCTGCATGGAATCTTCCTGACCCAGGGATTGAACCCATGGCGCTTTTGTTTCCTGCATTGGTGCTAGTGGCACTCTTTACCACTAGCACCACCTGGGAAGTTATTTCACTTAATACAGTGTCTTCAAGATTCATCCATGTTGTAACATGTCAGATTTTTCTTCCTTTTAAAGGCTGAATAATATTTCACTGAATGGATATACCACATTTGGTTTATCTATTCATTCATCAGTGGATATTTCACTTGTTTCCACTCTAGCTATTTGAGTAATGCTGCTATGAACATGGGTGTACAAATATCTCTTTGAAACTCTGCTTTCTGTTCTTTGGGTGTATACCCTGAAGTGGAATTTATGTGTCACATGGGGTTCTATTTCTACTTTTTGGAAGAACTGTTGTATTTTCCATGAGTTGCACCCACAAGGCACAGGTTTCCAATTTCTCCATATCTTTGTCAAAATCCTTCCCAGCCTTTTTAGCCAGCATGAAGTTGTCTCCCCTGATCTCTGACCCCCATGGCCCTCATTGGTACCCACCACTGAGCACACCAGTGATGCCACACAACTCAGCTCAAGGTTAGATGTGGGCCTCTGTGGTTTCCAGACTTTTTAGGTCTTTCTGAGCAGAGCAAGAGCTTCCTGGAGGTGAGGTCTGTGAACCCCTATCAGGAAGTTCAGCAGGAGGCTAAGCTCCCCGGAGGTGCAGAATCATTTCCTGTTTGACGTCTTTACGGGGCTATTCTTTGCAGAGATTTTGTTTTTCAAGCATCTCCTTGTGTCTGGCACACAGAGGTCAGGTAGAGCCATGAAAGCAGCGGTGGCGTTTAGGTTCCCACCCCCGAGCTGCCCTGGATAGCTGTGACCTTGGCGAGTCACCCACGCTCTCTCAGCTTCCGTTCTTCAGCTCTAACATGAGGCTGCGTTACCGCCCACATAGGCCTGTGTGCAGGGGCGCAAGGGCTCTGGGAGTTCCCTTCCCTGCCTTCCCAAAACTGATGGAAGCAAGTATCACATAAGTGAGATACAGAGGTCCTTGAGAGTCTGATACACTTGATTTTGGAATATTTGGGGATAATTGGCATTCCTAGAAATCCCCAAATTTGTTTCAGCTGATGATACTAACTTGGAGGTGGGGGGACCCAAGCTGCTAGTAAATGACTAAATAGTTCAATCAAATTTTATGTTGATGTGACCATTGATATTTTCAAATCCAACTCAAGTGCCACTGCAAATATTGCTTCCTCCAGGAAACCTTCCTTAACCCTACAGCACTTAGACACATCTCCGTGTCAGCTTGATTGGCGTATTTCCTTGATGGGACATGTCAGCCAACATCTCCTTGTGTGTTGAAGCCAGCATATAGTAGCTGCTTAGTAAGCATTTGTTGAATGACTGAATGAATAAGTTTCAATGCAATATAGGGAGGCTAAGGAAACAGCCTGGAAGATTGTAGCAGGAGCAATACCCAGAAGGGAACCTGGAGAGTTCATAGCAGACTCTCTGGATAATTGACGGGTGCCCTGATTTCTCTGTTCAAATTTCAGCTCTTAAAAAAAATCACTGCAGATGGTGACTGCAGTCATGAAATTAAAAGATGCTTGCTCCTTGTAAGAAAAGCTATTACAAACCTAGAAAGCATATTAAAAAGGAGAAGCATCACTTGGCTGACAAAGCTCCCATCTAGTCAAAGCTGTTGTTTTTGCAGTAGTCATGTACAGATGTGAGTTGGACCATAGAAGGCTGAGTGCCCAAGAATTGATGCTTTCGAACTGTGGTGCTGGAGAAGACTCTTGAGAGTCCCTTGGATAGCGAGGAGATCAAATCAGTTAATTCTAAAGGAAATCAACCCTGAATATTCATTGGAAGAACTGATGCTGAAGCTCCAATACTTTGGCCATCTGATGCGAAGAGCCAACTCATTGGAAAAGACCTTGATGCTAAGAAAGATTGAGGACAGGGGAGAAGGGGGAGACAGAGGATGAAATGCTTGGATGGCATCATTGACTCAATGGACTGAGTTTGGGTAAACTCTGAGGGATAGTGAAGGACAGGGAAGCCTGGTGTGCTGCAGTCCATGGGATTGCAGAATTGGACACAACTGCGTGACTGAATAATAACAAAAATTACACAGCGTAGCCAAAAGTGAAAGTGAAAGTCACTCAGTCGGGTCTGACTCTTTGTGACCCCATGGACTATATAGTCTATGGAATTCTCCAGGCCAGAATACTGGAGTGGGTAACTTTTCCCTTCTTCCCTAGGGATCTTCCCAACCCAGGGATTAAACCCAGGGCTCCCACGTTGCAGGGGGATTCTTTACCAGCTGATCAGCATAGCCAGTGGGCCCCTAAACTTGAATGTAGATATGGCTTCAGTTCCTGGCTCCTCCACCTACTAGCGGGATGACTTTAAGCAAATTACTTGACCTCACTGGGCCGCCAGTGTGCAGCCCAGTTAGCCCTTGTTCTGGCTTTGCTCAGAGCCCCCACCTTCCCTGTCTGGCCCTGTGGGGCCGGCCTCTTCTCCAGACGGCCTGCCGTTTACACATCTGAGAATTATGCAGGCCAATGGAAGCACACATCCTGCAGTCCACCCGCTCCTCACGCAGGGGATTAAAATCTGTCTCATCTTCCCAGTTTGGAATGCTGAGTATTTGGTCAAGGATTCAGCTCCCCTTTTTTATGAGGCTTTAAGAAAACCCAAATTAAACCCTGATTTGTTTTTAAAGATCAGAATCCTTAATCTTGCAGCATTTGGCTCATTTTCCTTATAGGCTTAGAAGGGAACATTAAACAGATTCTGTTTCTTAGCACACTCTGCTTTTTCTCTGCTGTGTATTCGAGGGGGTGGACAAAGCTCTTGAGACTTCCTGTAGTGCTTCAGCCTGCTGGATGACCTTGGCCAAGCCTCCTAACTTCTCTGGCCTTTGGTTGTCATCTGTGGAATAAGGGGGCTGAGTATCAAGGCCTGTGTACTCCTTGAGGGATCGCTTAAAACTCCTGTGTTGCAAATGGAGGCTCAGAGAGGGGAAGGGACTTACCGAAGGACACACAGCTATTTATTGGGCAGAACCAGCTCAGGGCTTCTGGTTTTGAGAGGAGATATCTACCCCCTAGAGACTCCATTTTCTCTATGAAAGAAACATGGGACCATCAACAATTCCTGTTTAATTTTCAAGCCTCCTACTTTCCTGGGTAGAGTACATAGACTTCAGGATGAAGTTATTGTTTTCAGGGCTATAAAAATGCAGCCATGAAATTAAAAGATGCTAGGAAGAAAAGCTATGACAAACCTAGACAGTGTATTAAAAAGCAGAGACATCACTTGGCTGACAGAAGTCCGTATGGTCAAAGCTATGGTTTTTCCAGTAGTCATGTATAGATGTGAGAGTTGGACCAAAAAGAAGGTTGAGCACCAACGAATTGATGCTTTCAAATTGTTGTGCTAGAGAAGACTCTTGAGAATCCCTTGGACTGCAAGGAGATCAAACCAGTCAATCCTAAAGGAAATCAACTCTGAATATTCATTGGAAGGACTGATGCTGAAACTCCAATACTTTGGCCACCTGGTATGAAGAGTTGACTTATTGGAAAAGCCCCTGATGCTGGTAAAAAATGAGGGCAAGAGGAGAAGGGGACAGCAGAGGATGAGATGGTTAGATAGCATCACCAACTAACTGGATATGAATCTGAGCAAACTCTGTGAGATGGTGAAGGACTGGTAGGCCTGATATGCTGCAGTCCATGGGGTCACAAAGAGTTGGACATGACTTAATGGCTGAACAACAACAGCAAAAGAAAAAAAAAAAGGAAGGAAAATCCAGAAGTGGGGAAGTCAGAATGTGTTGACATATTCTGTGCTTCATTATTAGATGTACCAAAAGGAAAAATGTTTGATATAAACCAAAATGATGTGAAAACTAGCAGCCAGAAGCCATCATAATGTTTCCCTAGCCTCGGATAATTGCCCAACATAGTGACACATTTTTCCACTTTGCCTTGGACTGAAGGGTTTCTGAGATGAGGGATGAAACCTGGAAAGTCCCAGGCAAACCAGGCTGACTCGAATGAATGGACCATCCTACTGGCTGGCTAGTAGGCTAAGAGAAAGAGCTTCAGTAGGGAGCTTGGGCTGCTCTGAGTAATGGGTCAGTCACTTCTTTGCCATGAAGCTTTGAGAGGGCCGAGCTTGCCGAGTCTCAGAGTTCTGATCTGATAGTTGGGCTTAAATGGGGTAATTAGTTTAAATTGTCTACTTCAGTAACTGGCACAGAGCAATCACCCACTGAATGTTAAGTCTCTTCCTTCAAGGAGGGGGGAAAAACTCAGTTTTTTCATTTCTTTTTTTTGGGTAATCATTGTGGATTCTGCCCCCCCCCAGCTTTATTGAGGTATAATTGACAAATAAAATTGTAAGATATTTAAAGTACACCTCAAAACAATTGAATGCACATTGTGGTGATATGTAAGTACCCCTTGTGAAAGGATTTCCACCATTCGTGAACACATGTATCACCTCACGTTTATCTTTTTTTTGTATGAGGAAGGTGGGTGGGTTGGTTGGTTGTTTTTTCCTTTTTTCCTGCTTTAAATTCCAAGCATGTAGTAAAAGAGGTTACAGGTAGTGAGGGAGGATTTTATAAAATCATGCAGTATTTTCTCCAGGGTTGGGTTTTGAGTAAATCACCATGTGTCTTGTTGAACTCTTGGGCAAAGCAACCATATTGTCAGTTCTTTCTCTTTTAAAACGTTTAGTATCACTTCTTGGCCTTTTGGCTAAGATGAAGTGTAACATCTGTTCTTATCAGTTGTATACTTAGAGCTGATTCACCAAGACAACACTGGAAGGCAATTTTACTCCAATTAAAACATGTTTAGGAAAGTCGTGGATCAGCCTTGGGGTGCAAGAGGGGGCAGTGGGGCCCAGCCTTACGCACAGCTTGACTGGTGCAGGGAGCAGAGAACGGCTGGTGGTGTGAGATCTAGATTAAAATTCCAGTTCTGCCCCATTTTGGCCATCACTCGTTCTCTTCTGTGTCAGGTAAATGACCATCTGTGCTTGGCAAGGTTTTCATGTGGCCTCTGTGAGAGTGACACTTGGTACCTCCTGGGAGCGTGTGACTATTTAGTCCCGTCTTAGACAGTCACAGGGTCTCAAGGTCTTCCCTGTGCCATTCGAGGCTGGGTTAAAACAGGAGAGTATGTGTTGGCTGGGGTGGGAAGCCAGCTCTCATGGTGAGATGATTTCCCCTTGGATACCTGGAGATAAAATCCAGACCTATGGGGACTTCCTTGGTGGTCCAGTGACTAAGACTCTGTGCTCCCAATGCAGGAGGTCCCAGGTTTGACCCCTGGTTGGGGAACTAGATCCCACAGGCCACCACTAAAGATCCCGCATGCTGCATCTAAGACCTGGCGCAGCCAAATAAATAAATAGATATTTTAAAAAATCCAGACTTTTGACTCCAGAGCCACAAGACAACCTGGGCACTCTGTTGGCAGCTAGGTCCTGGGTTTCTGTCCATCTAAATCAGTAAAGAAAATGTCAGAGGTGCTGAAGTCAGAGTCAGCCACCTCACTGACCTCGCTGGCAGGTTGTCTCAGGATTGGTTCATGTCTTAGAGCGCTTTATCTTTATTTCTCCCCAAGCCTGCAGTTTTAAGCTGTGGACGTCCGCAGGCTGTTTGGAGGGCCAGGAATGGCCCCTCTGGCCTCTTCTCGTTCCCCAGCAGTTTTGAGAGGCAGCAGTGAAAAAGTGAAAGTGTTAGTCGCTCAGTTGTGTCCAACTTTTTGTGACCCCATGGACTGTAGCCCCCGAGGCTCCTCTGTCCATGGAATTATCCAGGCAAGAATACTAGAGTGGGTAGCCATTCCTTTTCCCAGGGGATCTTCCTGATGAACCTGGGTCTCTTGCATTGCAGGCAGACTCTTTACAGTCTGAACCACCAGGGAAACCCAGCAGGGGAGCTAACAAATGGCTCGTCATTGGCTATGGCCCTGTTAACGTCGCCCTTCCACTATAGCTGAACACTTTGGAGGTTTCCATTATAAGTAACATTGGGATGAGCACTGCAAATGGGCCTAAGTAACCCTTTAGGAAAGTTGGCAAAGACAGAAGTCATGCCTGCTCTACAGATGAGACTTCCTGAGAAGGAAAGCTGAGCAGTTTAAAGCAAATTTGCAAACATTTGGAAGGAAGTCTTCCTCAGATATATCTCATCCTTCCTGCCTTAGTCAAGCATTCTGATGAGACCCTTTCTCTTGCATTGGGATCAAAATTAGAATCCTTAGTTACCACCCTACAGTGCTATAATTGCTGGTGCCTTTGAAATTAATATGAAAGCTACTTCCAGAGTCTGGACTGAGAAGCAAGCAAAGTCTCCTGACCCCACTCAAGGGGCACTGGTGGTAACAAACCTTATGCTTCAACACGAGGCAGAAGTAAACTTCAGCCCTGGCTCAGTGTCAGCTCTCCACTGCCCCAAAACACACACCAGAAAGGGACAGTCTGTGATGCTGGCACCTTGTCTAGTCATTTTGGTTATTATATTTTCAGTTTAGTAAATTCGATTATTTTATTTGGTTCGTTTCCAAATCTGACATGTCACTGCTTATAATGTCAAGTGTTTGGCCAATCTTTTCAAATTTGGCTTTTATCTCTTCGAACATAGCAGGCATAGTTATTTTATGGTCCTGTCTGATTAACGCCAGGATCCAGGCTCCCTATTAGTTTGTATCTCTTGTCTATTCTTTCTGCCAGTTTTCACTCATGGTGTCTTGTCTCTTGTGTATTTGGTTACCTTTGAATATAGGATATGCTGTTGGAAAAAATTATTTGTAAAACAATGATGCTTTCCTTTAAGAAGATTTTAAATTTCTTTGGCAGTTGCCTGGGGGATCTAGAATCTGAGATAAACTCAATCTAAGTTTGGGGCTTGAGATTCCTGGGTTCCTCAAATATCTTGAAGCAGGTGGTGGTCCTTGAAAGAGCTGTTGGTCCACCCTTAGCCAGGGAATGTGGGCTTTGTGAATTTTTCTACTCCCCCCTCCCCCGCCCCTGTACTTGTTAAACCTTCTACATACTGATCATAGGACATTAAAAAAAAATTAGAACAAATAAGCATGCAAACAGAGATGAGAGAGGTCGTTCAGTCTTGGGGTTTCTACATGGGAAAGTGCCCGGTTCTAGAGGAGATCCCAGTCATCTCGCGTGTCCGGAGACAGACATGGTGGATTAGCACTGGCCTGAAGAAGGCAAAAATGCTAGAGGAAATCCATACCTACTGAAACTGAGAGCAGAAACCAGAGATTGCGACCTCCTGCTCCCACTTGGTGACCTCAAGTCTTCCACCAAATTATTTCTGTACATAGCATGTGTCTCCTCCCCACCCTCCTCACAAAGTCCCACAAGTAACAGACATCACTACTCAATCATAGCCCTTGATTTGGGTCTTCCACCTGTTAGCAAAAACTTCCAATAGCCAGATAAGATGCAATGCTTTGAATGAGCCACATTTTACTTGATGGTTTGCCTAATGCTGGATACCTAGCCTGTTTATAGTTCTCCCTTATTATGAAATACTTATAATGAACCTCTTTGTGTCTGGCTCTTTGCCAGCATTTTGAATGATTTCTTTGGGAGTAGATTCCTAACAGTGGATCAAAGGATATGAACTTTTGTCAGGTTTTCAATAGGTATTGCCAAATTGCTTTCTAGAAAGTGTATTCCAATTAATACACCCACCAGGAGCATGCAAGAGGGTCTGCTCTATTCCTTGCCACCACCAGATATATAATTAAAATAATTTGGAAGCCTAATTTGGTAAGTGAAACATGATAGCCCTTGTCATTTAATTTGCATTGTGCACTGTCTCTTTGATGCAGATCCCTTTTGGTGAAATTACTTTATTTGTGTAGTTAGTACCTCTTTAACAGAAGCAACCTTGAAAATGGAGGCAATTACTCCAGTGTCTAAGAGCTTTCTCTTCTTAGCTTTTATTTAAAAATATATACAGGCTTCCCTGGTGGCTCAGTGGTAAAGAATCTGCCTGCCAGTGCAGGAGACATGGGTTCAGTCCCACATGCCGGGGACTGAATGAGCCCGTGTGCCACAGCTACCAAAGCCCACATGCTCTAGAGTCCATGCTCTGCAACAAGAGGAGACACTGCAATGAGAAGCCTGTGTGTCGCAACTAGAGAAAGGCTGCACATGGCAACAAAGACCCAGCATAGCCAAAAAGAAATAAAATTAAAAAAATGTATATTGCATGATGTACTACATCAAAGTGTTCCATATTGAGGCCTTTATACATTTTTCTAGGGTTCTAGCTGTTTTCTTTCTTTGAGCATGGGGTGAGATCCCAAGGCAAGGAGTGTACATTTGAAACTAGAAGGGTTAGAGATATTAATTAGAACTTCTTGAGGGCAGTTTCAAGGTGAGTCAACTGGTACTAACCTGCCTCACCCCAGAATTTCCCTTGAAATGCTTTTTATCCATTTACTTATGATTCAGAGCTGAGCCTAAGGATTGGTGGTAGGAGCCAGCCTCTCAAGAGCTGCCCTGGGCCCTTCTCACTGGTGCCTCTTTGGCAGCTGCCTTGGAACCAAAGAAGTTCCAGAAAGCCCCCAAGAGTCCAGGCTGGGATGGGCTCCATCAGGCTTCAGCATTCAAGCTCCCATCTCTGGCTCTGTCCCTGGCTGAATGAAACAGCCAGAGGCAGCCTGGGAAGGACTCTGGCTTGGGCATTAAAAGTCCAGGTTTGCACTGGGTCTTAGTTGCAGCATGTGGGATCTAGTTCCACAACCAGGGATTGAACCCCAGGCCCCCTGCGTTGGGAGCTCAGAGTCTTAGCCACTGGACCACTAGGAAAGTCCCATCCAGGTAGTGCTAGTGGTAAAGTGAAAGTGAAAGTGAAGTCGCTCAATCATGTCCGACTCTTTGCGACCCCATGGACTGTAGCCTACCAGGCTCCTCAGTCCATGGAATTTTCCAGGCAAGAGTACTGGAGTGCGTTGCCATTGCCTTCTCCAGGGGATCTTCCCAACCCAGGGATTGAACCCGGGTCTCCAGCACTGCAGGCAGACACTTTACCGTCTGAGCCACCAGGGTGTGTGGTAAAGAATCCACCTGTCAATGTAGGAGATGTAAGAAACTCAGGTTCCATCCCTGGGTTGAGGAGATCCCCTGGGGAGGGAAATGGCAACCCACTCCAGTATTCTTGCCGGGAGAATCCCGTGGACAGAGGAACCTGGCAGGGTACAATCCATGGGGTCGCAGAGGGTCAGACATGACTGAAGTGACTTAGCACACACACATGCACACATCTCTGGACATCTTATATGAGAAAGATAACCCTGAATGTGCTGAAGTCGGTGTTAGTTGAGGTTTTTGCTACTTGTAGCTGAGGGGGTGGAACCCTGACTGGACGAGGAACAGTGCTCCTTCCCTGCCAATCATGCGGCAGATGGGGTCAGGACCCTTCTGATACAAAACCTCGGCCTTCACTGCAACCCAGGACCCTAGGCTGCTGAGGGAGTGGAAGCTTTTTTTTTTTTTTTTTAAGCCTCTTGCTGCCTTGGATTGCTGTGGGAGGGAGCAGGCAAAGGCAGCCTGGCAAAATGGTAAAGGGCTGGTTTGCCATCAGAAGGTCAGGAGTTGAGGCTGCCTTGGGTGGACATTAGCTCTGTGCTTGGGGCAGGGTAGACCCTGCAGGTGGGGTCAAGGGCCCCAGCTATGGGGTAGGGGAAGGCACTGAATGGTCACAGCCCAGTTAGGACAGAAGTTCAGAGGAGTGTGATTACACCGTTTATATCAAAGAAGGCTTCCTGGAGGAGGGGCCCTTGAAGGATGTAGCTGATTTGCCTGGGGAGGAGACCACAGCAGCAGGGAGGACCACAAGCCGCTTGGGATGACATCTTTTTACTTTGACTCATGCAAGTCCTCACTGGACTGTCTCTGCCCACCCCAGTCTCCTCTCCATTTTTGTACATTCTCCACCAGCCAATGAGCTCTGGGAGGGGAGGGACCATGCCTTCATCTCGGTAGCCTGACAAGGGGCCTTTCTCGAATCACTGCTGGGGAAAGGACTATAGGGAATGTGAGACCTTAGGGTGTCTCCAGGCCTGGAGGAGGTGGTGAGCTGATGGGTCTGGGGGTGCAGTCCCTGCAGAGGGGTCCTGGAGGGTAGGTTGGAAGGGAGGTCTTCAAACTGTGCTTCTTGATGACATTTCAGGCCGATTTCAGGGCTCTCCCTGAGAAGACTAGGGGTATTTTTTTTCCTTTTGGTACCAGCATTGACATGCAAGAGCATGCTTCCCATTGACCACAGACCCTTTGCATCTGACCTTGAGCTAGAAAACCTTGGAATGAATTAGCTGAGAGCAGAATGCCTCCCATTTCCCAGGAGCTTGTCTCATCTCCTGGGATTGCAGAGATGCATCAAGCTTGCTCCGTGATCTCTGTGACTTTGAGGGGTCACGTGTGCTGGAGTGCAGCAAGAAGAGGCCTGGATGCAGGGGGCTTAGAGTCCTGCCCTGATTCTGCCACTGACCAAGTGGGTGGCTTTGAGCTGCTCTCTGCATTTCTGGGGGCCCAGTTTCCCTATTGGGTATGGATGACCTGCCAGCTCTGACAATCTAACTCTTGTCCGCTCAGGATTCCTGATCCTGGCTGCCAGAATACGGGGCCTCGAGGCTGTGGGTGGAGGCGGCCCTCTTACTTGGGAGCTCCTGAACATCTGTCTCCCAGGATGGTGAAGAGGATGGAAGTGTTAATAATAGCTGGCGTTTACTGAACATAGACATTGTGCGAGAGGACCTTGCATGCATCCTCTCAATGAACTGCCACACAAGCCCTGTGAATAATCGAGCTCCTGGCTGTCTGGACACATAAAGGAAGGTGTTATTTGTAGTATTGTGAATTGAATATCACCCCACGTTTTGCTAGGTCGGATTACTTTACAGCGATGGAGAAACAAAGGTCTGGCTTTATTAAAGGAAATAAAGGAGTAAGAAGCAAGGTGGTAAGGAGGAGGATGAGTTCAAATAGAGGGAGGGGCCCTGCGAAAGTGGGGTGGAAAGGTGGTGTGGGTGGAGGGGAATTCTGAAATTGCTGTGTCTCTGGGGTCAGGGCCTGGAACCCAGGTTCCTCCCGCTCTGGGCCCCCAGTGAGATGACCATGGCCATGAGCACCAGTTTAGGTTTGAGTTGCCTGGGGCTTTGCTGGGGAAACCACTAGACTCTGAAGTCAGCCTTTAGGACTGATTTGGGTCTAGCTTGTGGGTGAACTGTAATTATGTCTATTATACCTGTCTTGAATGATTCACAGATGGCAGGGGCTTACGTATGAGCAATGTTCCTCTTAATTTTTTTTTTAACTTACATTTTCCGGTGACTCACTGGAGTTGAGAGTACAGTCTCATTGATGGGAGAGAAGAAAAAGTGGGGAGACAGAGAAAAGGAAAACATCATCAGGTCCACTGGAGACAAATGAAATTGTCCAAACTGTGTCCAGGTGATTTCTGTCCTGTAGGTTCAGACTTATCACCCACTCTCCCATCTCTTGACTCTCCCCTTCCTGGAAGTGGAGGAGAGCCCTGGAGCCGCAGGAAGGCAGTGGGGGTACATCTGATGCTGGGAAGTTTGTGTTTTGAACCAGAGGCATCTGGCTTCAAATCTCTGCTCTCACCCTAATGCTTGCTTTGTGACCCTGAGTCACTTTTTTAACCTTTCTGAGCCTCTGTTTTTCTCTCCTGCAAATTGGGAAAAGAACAGCTTTGCAGATTGCTGGGAGGATGACATGAGGTTATATATGTTAAGAACTTGACATATAGTAATGTTAGTCGCTCAGTTGTACCTGATTCTTCACAACGCTGTGGACTGTAGCCCGCCAGGCTCCACTGTCCATGAGATTTCCCAGGCAAGAATACTAGAGTGGGTTGCCATTCCCTTCTCTAAGAGATCTTCCCAACTCAGGGCTTAAACCTGGGTCTCCTGCATTGCAGGAAGATTCTTTACCATCTGAGCCACTGGGGAAGTCCAGTGATAAGAACAATGGCAAATATTTATCAGCAGTTATAATGCACCAGGCACTTGACATGTGGTGTCTTAGTCTTTGATAGTCCTTAGGGTGCGTACTATTGTTACCCTCGGTTTACAAGATGAGGAGACTGAGCTCAGAGAGGTGAAACAATTGAACCAAGATGACACGACTAGTGAATGGAAGGGCTTTGGGGGCTGGTGCTCAAGTTTAGCTGACTTTATTTTTTAATTAATTAATTTACTTTAAAAAGCAATGTTTATTAACTTTTGGCTTTCCTGCACGACTTGTGGGATCTTCATTCCCCAATCAGGGGTCAAACCCACGCCCCCTGCAGAGTCTTAACCGCTGGGCTTCCAGGGAAGTCTCTCTAGCTGACTTGAAAGCCCCCTGTAGGAAGCCCTTCTGTAGAGCATGGGGAACTCCGCTCAGTGTTCTGTGGCCAGCGGGACGAGAGGCGAGTTTGGGGGAGAATGGATCCATGTATATGTGTGGCTTCGTCCCTTTGCTGTTCACTTGAAACTGTCACAACTCTGTTAACTGGCTCTACTCCAATATAAAATAAAAAGCTTAACAAACCCACTGTGGGAAAGACTTAACCCACAACCCCAGTGGCCTTGTCCTTCCTGTTCCTCAGAGCAAACCTGCCTGAATCTGAGCCCCCCGACTACTCTCTCCCTGCTAAAAAGGCCCCACCAGCCCCTCAGACAACCTCGTCAGGATCTCAGGGTGGTCTTTGGCCCCTCTGCTCACCTGCCCATCCCTGCCATGTCATACTTCGTGGCCCCATTCAACCAGGTGCCAAGACCCAGACCTGTGTGTCTTCAGAGCAGATCTGTTTCTTTCTTGTCTTCTTCCTCCACTCCCGCTGAGTTCTGCCGCATCTCCCAGCTCCCAGTGTGGCCGATTTCAGCCATCCCCTAGTCGGCCTCCTCCCTGCCTGTCTCAGGCTCGCCACTCCCTCCCTGAAACCTTCCCTGGCTCCCCAGTGCCTGCTGACTTAGCACCAGCTCCTTAGCCCGACCCTGACTCCCCGGGTCCATGGCCCATCCTCCCCACACTCTGGTCCCCGTTTCCCCAGCTGTGGGACGAAACCCTGCATGGGTAACCTCCCTGTCACACTCATAAGGAGACCAGATCAAAGCTGAGCTCCAGGACTTCCCTGGAGGTCCAGTGGCTTAAGACTCTGCTTTCCCGGTGGAAGGGGCCTGGGTTCGATCCCTGGTCAGGGAACTAAGGTCCTACCTTGTGCAACTAAGAGTTTACATGCCACGACTGCAGATCCTGTGTGCTGCACTAAGGCCTGGCATAGCCAGATAAATACACAACTAAATATTTGATTTAAAGGAGAAAAGGCCAAGCTCCCATGTGGGAGGAGGGCCCAGGTCTTGGCTGTGCTGCCCCGTCCGGTGTCCTGGGGCTCCTTGGGGCACAGTGATGACCGCTGGGCTGGGTGACCTTTGAGGTCTTTTGGGGGCCATGTGCTTGTATCCTGAGGCCTCCCTGGGGGTCCTGAGACGTGAGTGGGTGCTGGGTCTCTGGGCCCTCCTAACTGGAGTGTCTGAGAGGCCAGTGGTTCGGAACTGCCCTCCTGTGTCTCACCCACTTTGGGGCAGTGTCGGGAGGAAGACCCGAGGAAGGTCTCCATGTCGGTGGGTCAGCCAACCGTCTGTCCAGCCCTAGCATCTCAGTTGCCAAGGCTGGGGCCATCGGCTCAGCTCACAGGGACTGTCACCCACTCCCCGACCTCCTGTCTGAATAGACGTGGGGCTTGTCTACACTGCAGGAGGGAATCTCCAGGGCCTCTTGGCTACTTCCTGTTGACCTCCAGCTGGTGGGTCATTGTGGGGTGGGGGTCTCTCTCCCTTGGCTTTCCCAGAAGAAATCTGGAACGTCCACTTCACAAAGCGCGCCAGGCTCTGAGGGCCCTGGTCCTCAGGCCAGAAAAGGGAGAGGGCCGAGCCAGAGGGGAAGCCAGAAGGCCCAGGGCGGGCGGCAAGTCTTCCCAAAAGTGAGTTTTGCTCTGAGGCCCACACCGGGGACCCCGGGATGAGGGGAGCCCCCAAGGGGTCGATGCCTCGTGTGAGATGTGGCTGCTTCTGGTTCTGAGGAGCTGGCTAGTCCGACAGGAGATGCGGCGTGAGGAACCCGGGTGAGAACGGAGGGACCTGGGCATCAGGTTCCTCCCCCGAGCATTACTGGGCCTGGAACTCTGCAGGTGCTGGGGAGGGAGGGGGACGTGTCCTCCCCATGCAAGGAGCTCACGGTCCTATTGTGGAAACAGCAGCCATGGTCCGTGAGTCAGGGTTTATTAGAGAATGTCAGTTCACAGGCGTCTAAACAGGAAGCATTTTTATTTTTTCACGTTGCTTTCCATTATGCTAGGTGAAACCCCCCTTTCCTGTCCCTTGGCTTTTTTGGGTGGATTCCATGGCTTCCTGAGCCCTTTTGGGGCTCGTGTTTTATGATGCCCGGGCAAGCCCTGCCTCCCCTTCCGGGTGTGGAGGTACCAGGTTCTTAGCTCCTTTTGTTCTCAGCTTCGGGACTTGGCCCAGTTCCGGCACAGTTGAATGCTTTCCGTGACCCGTGATATGATGGACTACAGGGACCCGTGGAAACAGAGAGGAGGGTACCCAGCCTGGCCTCGGGGGGATCAGGAAAAACTTCTGGGCAACCTCTCCCCACACCAGGCTGGACTCGAATTTCCTCTGGGCACAGGGCTTCCTTACCCTGATGGTGTTCTCCCCTTCGGCACGTTTCGTTGTGAACTTGAGGGCAGGGGCTGTCTGTGTCCCCAGCGCCCATCAGGCATGCCAACTGTAGGGGAATGAAGGAGCTGATTCTGGTTGAAGAGTTTTGTTTTCCCATGCCTCAATGGATGGGGTCTCTTGGGATCCTAGAAAACTCTGAATTCTTTGGAGGGATTTCTAGAAGGTGAGATGGCTTGGTCTGATCCAGGGAGTGGCAGGCTGTGAGCTGGGCTTTGCTCAGCTATAAGGGAGGCTGGTCCCTGTCAGTCCCCTGCAGCGTCTTCCTCTTGCTAAGTGTCTGCTTCCTCTTCCACCATAGCCCATCAGAGCACTCCCTCTGCGTTTCTTTTGGAACCCAGCTCTCAACTACGTGGCACCTTCTACTCCCTCCAAGGTTGTACCTCTGGGACTGTGTCCTTTCCGATGACTTTCTGATCGCTGGTCTATTTATAACAATGACTCACCCACCACCTAAACTTCTACAGGAAGAGTTGGCTTAGCAGCCAGCTCCCCTGGAATGTAAAACAATTTGTGCTTGTAAATGACCACCATTTCATTTCCCTGAGACGGGTGCATCCTTGGCCTCCTCTTGACCCTGTGGGCAGATCTCAGCGATCCTCCCACCCCGACTCTGCTCTGGTGCCACCGTCCCTTCTTGTTTATCAAAATTCCTGCTGACCCTGCGACCTGCATGGCCGGGCGAGTTCCTCTTTACCCGTTAACCTTGAGACCGAGACTTCCTCGCTCTGCAGAGGGGAAGGCCCTTGCTGGATAATTTCCCTTTGTTTTCCTAGCATTTGCTTCTGAAGGAGCTCCAGTTGGGATCGGGGCAGGGGGTGGATGAAACTGGGAGAGAGCTCCCCTCCTTGACCTGAGACGGCCTTCTCTCTTGGGACCCCAGCCTCCGTCAGGAAGGCACCCACAGAGACCCTTTGTGCCCTGCAGCTCACAGCCTGTGCCGACTGTAAAGTGACCACTGGCCGGAGGGGCAGTCATCCATCAAAGCATCTCCAGACAAGAACACTGGAGCGGGTTGCCAGGCCCTCCTCCAGGGGCTCTTCCCGACTCAGGGGTCGAACCCGAGTCTCTTTACATCTCTTGGTTTTGGCAGGGGGGTTCTTTACCACTAGCGCCACCTGGAAGGGGACAACAGAGGATGAGATGGTTGGATGGCATCACTGATTCAATGGACATGACTTTGGGTAAACTCTGGGAGAAGGTGAAGGACGGGGAAGTCTGGCATGCTGCAGTCCATGGGGTCGCAAAGAGTCAGACTTAACTGAGCAACTCAACAGCAACCAGCTCTTCTCCAGCCTCTTCTCTGGGACAGCCTCTCAGCATCCCCTCCGTCAGCTGTCTGCTCTCACCTACGGTGGCTGAACTTGAAGGACCCTAGCATGGACAGGCATTTGCAGTCGGGCTGGGGAGACGAGATGGCCCCTTCTCTCCCTTTTGTCGGCACACACCCTTGTTGCCTCCATCATAAGGAGAATATGGTAAAGACCGCCCATGGAGTCCTTCGGTTTCCTGTCCGCGTCCCTACCCATAAGCTCCCCACACCCCCAGCCCTCCCAGCCGCTTCTTTTTGGCTTCTATCTCATGGAATCCTCCTTTCACCTCATTGTCGATGATTGTCACTCTGTCCAGAGTTCTACCCCTGTTGACAGTGAATGTCTATGTACTCACCACCCTATTTGGGGAAAGAGAATGTAACCATCACTGTTTTTATAATTTTGTTTATTACTTACTTATTTCTGGTTGTGCTGGGTCTCTGTTGCTGCACCGGCTTTTCTCTCATTGTGGCACGTGGGGGCTGCTCTTTGTTGCAGGGTGTGGGCATCTCATTGCGGTGGCTTCTCTTGTTGTGGAGCGTGGGCTCTAGGTGCATGGGCTTCAGTAGTTGTAGCCCATGGGCTCAGCAGTTGTGCCTCATGGACTCCAGTGCACGGGCTCAATATTTGTGGTGCTTGGGCTTCGTTGCTCCTTGGCATGTGGCTTCTTCCTGGACCAGGGATTGAACCTGTGTCTCCTGCACTGGTAGGCGGATTCTTTAACACTGAGCCACCAGGGAAACCCCACCATCACTTTTAAAGTCCATCTGAAACCCTCCTCATCCCATCTCCTTTGCTCCCTTCTCAGAGGTAACCATGATCCTGAGTTGTGTGTTTGATGTTTTGGCTTTTCTCTATACCTATGCCAAATATATTTGCATCCCTCAACAATAGGTGGTTTAGTTTTGCTGGTTTTTTTTTTTTTAACTTTACGTATATGAAAGACACAGTTTATGTTCTTCTGTAGCTTGTTTGTTTAACATTTTATTCTGACATTGTGTGTACCTTGGAGTTCATTTATTTTCACTGATGATTTTTATTCCATGATATGAACTCACCATACAGTAAGTCCCCTACATTAAACGAGTTCCGTTCTGAGAGCACGTTCATTAAGTTCAGTTTGTTCGTAAGTCCAACAAAGTTAGCCTCGGTACCCAACTAACACAATCAGCTACGTAGTCCTGTGCCATAATAGGTTTGTAATACTTTTCACACAAATAATATATGAAGAATAAATACAAAAATAAAACATTTAAAATCTTATAGGATAGTACCTTGAAAAGTATAGTTGTCCAGGACAACAGCTGGCATACAGGGCTGGCATCAAGGGAACAGGCAAGAAGAGTTTCTGACTGGAGGAGGGAGAGGAAGTGGGAGATGGTAGAGCTGAAGGATAGGAGATGGAGGGCAAGCTGCAATTTGACTCATTCCTGATGTGATTCTACACGCAAACATGTTCACGTCTTTGAAAGTTTGCAACGTGAAGGTTGGTGTGTAGGAGATTTCTTGCACTTAACCTATTCTACAACATCAGTAGATGTTGTTAGCCTTTCCTTCTCCTCACCTGTCTGAATTTCACGTCTCTCTTTCTTTTTACTCCTGTTATAAACAGTGCTGCGGCGATGATCCCTGCCGTCCACATGGGAGAGATGCAGATGTCCTCCAGCTGAAGATCACTGGGGCACCCCTGGCGTGGAACTGTAAGGTATGAGCATCTTCGCTCTTCCCAGATACCGCCTCTCTGCGTTCCCATGCTCGGAGCAGGGTATCCAAATCCACTGTTCTGTGGTCTCACCAGTGCCCAGGATCCCCAGACTTTGAAATCTTTATGCGTCCAAAGGATATGAAGTGCTGTCTTGGATATATGACTTGGATATGGGATAAAGGATATGACTGCTGGTGAGGTTGAGCATATTTTCAAATGTTTTTTTCTTCTGTGAATTGCTGGTTGCTATCCTTTGCCTATTCTGTTTGGTGGTTTTATTGATCTGTGGTGGTTCTTTATAGATTTTCAACATGAATCTCTTGGCAGGTAGAGATCTTCTCCCAGGCTGTAGTTTGTCTTTTAGGGGGAATGGGAGGTTTGTTTGTTTTTCTTAAATACAGTGACATACACAAATCTTAATTGCTGCAGCTTGGTAGTTTTTTGACAAATGTATGGAACCATGTAACCTACTCATCTATCATGTCATAGAAGATTTCCATCACCCCAGTAAGGTCTTTGTTCTCCTTTCCAGGCAACCACTATTTTAACATCTTCTACCATATTGTATTAATCTTGTTTGACTTAGAACTTTATATAAATTTAATCATACAGTAAGTGTGTCTGGCTTCTTGCTCAGGATAATGTTTTAAGGTTCATCCATGTTGTTGTGTAGATTTCTTTTTTTTATTGCTGAGTAGATTGCTATTGTATAAATATACTACACTCTGTTTATCCTTTCTCCCGTTGATGGACAGTGTGGTTGTTTCAGGTTTTGGCTACCATGGATAAAAATGGCTATAAACATTCTTGTACCTGTCTTTCTGTGGGCATATGTTTTCATTTCTCTAGGGTAAATAACTCAGAGTGAAATTGTTGGGCTATAGAGAAGGTGTGTGTTTAACTTTATGAGAAACGCTGTATTTCATCTTTTGACTCTGTTAAGGGCATTGTCTGTCATCAGATTTAACAATCTTTTCCTTTATGGTTTTTGCTTGCTTTTACGAACTCTTTTTCTGAGGTCATAAAGATTTTCTGCTATATTTCCTTTGGAAGGTTTTAAACTTTGTGTTTCACTTTTGGGTCTTGAATTCACCTGAAATTGATTTTTGTCTACTGTATGAGATAAGAATCTATTTTGCCTCCATTCTCCATTTGGGTAACCAGTATTCCCAAAACTGTTATTGACTAGAGCATCGCCCCCGCCCCCAATTGCAGTGCTCTGTCATAAATGAGATTTCCACATGGATTTAGATTTGTATCTGGGCTCTATTCTGTGCCATTGGCTTATTTTTCTATCCCTATGCCAATACCACACTGTGCTAATTACTATAATTCATAAAATGTCTGGCTATCTGGTAGGGTAAGTCATTCCACTTCATTCTTGAAAATCAGCTTGTCTACTTAGGGTCTTTACTCTTATAAACTTTAGGGTCAGTTTGTTAGGTGGCAGGCATGTGTGTATGTGTGCATGCACACACATTCAACACAGTTGAAATTTGTTTAATTTTGTTTGCATCTGCATTGTATTTATTGATTTGGAGAGAAGATTGCCAATTTTATGACTCCAAGTCTTCTCATTCATGAACACAGTTTATGTCTGTTTTTTGTTTTCTTAAGGTCTTTTAATAAAGTTATGTGCTTTTTCTCTTAAAGATATTTATGCATATTTTATTGGATTAATTTTTGGTATCTTCCAGTTTTCTTTGTTTTTGTAAATGGAATTGTAAAAATGACATTTTAAATCATCTGTTGCTGATTAGAGGAGCATAGTTGATTTTTTGCACACTGGTGGTTTAGCAAGCACTTTTCTGAACCCTTTTATTTGCACCTATGGTTTGGCAGTAACTGCTTCTTGCATTTTCTATATGGACAATCCTATAATCTGTAGTGAATGTTTCATTTTTTCCTCTCAAATCTTTACAGCTTTAATTTTCTCTCTTGTACTTGAGCACTGTCTAGAACCTCCAAAATAATGGTGACTAGGAGAGGAGATAATGGATCTGCTGGTCTTGCCCCTGCCTCTGCAGGAATGCTTTTACTATTTGCCCATAAAGCTTGGTGTTCATTCCAAAGTTTTCATAGATACACTTTAAGTTATAAAGTCTCCTTCAAATCTTAGTTTGCCAAGACCTTAAAAAAAATTTATATCATAAATGGATGTTGAATTTTTAAAAGAATTTTTCTGTTTATTGAGTAGTCATATAATTTCCCTCTTTGATCTATGAATTCTATAAACAGACTTTCTAATATTAAATCATCCTTTTATTCCTAGGACCAACCTCGTTGGTTTATGTTGATGGTGGTTATTATTGTACATAGTATTGTACAATGTACAGTTGTATTGTGTATTATATTGAATGGCAAACGTTAAGATTTTCACATTTATGTTGGAAAGGGAGATTGTGCGGGAATTTTCCTTTCTTATATTTTCCTTGCTGTTGCTTTTGGTATTAAGGTTATATTTACCTTACAAAATAGTTGGGGGAAATTTCTTTTCCTGGTCTTTGGAATAGTTGGCATGAGGTTGAATTACCTGTTCTTCAGATGTTTGATAAAGCTTACTTGTAAAATCACTTGGGCCAGGCTTTGTGTGTTTGTGTATATGTGTAGGTTTTTAAAACATGGACTCAGTTTATTTAATGATTATTTGTATGTTCAGATTTTCTATTTCTTATTCAATAGTTTTGGTAAGTTTTTATTTTTTCCTGGGGAAATTTCCATTTCATCTAAATTTTCTAATGTATTGGTGTAATCTCATTCATGGTATTTTCTTGTTTTTAAATTCTCTTTCATCCCTCTTTCACTCCTAATGTTATTTATTTGTGCCTTTTCATATTTTGATCCATCTGTTCAGATGTTTGTGTATTTTATTTATATTTTCAAAGACCCAAACTTAATTACCTCTTCTGTTATTTCTTTGTTTTGTATTTTGTTAATACCTGGCCTTTTCTTTATGATTTCCTATTTTCTTTGGATTTAGTCTATTGTACATACAACATCTTGAATTTGTTACTTAATCCATTAATTTTCCATTGTCTCCTACTACATGTTTTTATGGCTGTGACTTCTAAGTGCTGTTTGTAGCTGTATCCCAGACTTTGATGTATAGAATTTTATTATTCAGTTCCAAATATTTTATTTTTCTATGTTGATTTCTTCTTTGATTCATTTGTTGTTAAGAAGTGTGTGTTTTAGATTTCCCAACATTAGCTGTCATGGTTTATTTAGATTCATCTGTAACTTTATCAATTTAATCACTCATCATTGTTTATTGCTTCTCCTTTCTTTTCTATATTTAATTTTCTTCTCCCTGAATACATCCTTTAGGTCTTTTTCTCAGCATGAATATGTAGTGGCAAACTCTCTTCTTAGTTTGAGCAAACATTGTTTTCTTACATCTAGCTGGATATAGAATTCTTGGTTGAACTTTATTTTCTCTGAGCACTTTGGAGGTATTTTTTCATTGTCTCCTGGTTTCTGTTGAAAAGTCTATTGCATTCTACATTGTTTCCTTTTTAAGCAATCTGTATTTTCTCTGTGATTGTGGCTTCACCAGGATCTGGTTTGCTATAGGCAATCCTGATAACACCTGTTGCCCTTGCATAACTGTTAACAGCACCTCTCCCGTTCTAAAAAATACTCTATGTGGAGTGATAAATTATGTGATCACCCTAACTGTAATGTACATAAGTATAATTTCATTTTCACTTACCCTCTAAGGACTTGCCGTGTGCTTCCTGTGTCTGAAAATCCACCAGTTCTAGTGAGTGCTTAACCATTTTCTTTTTTTAAAAGGGCTGCATTAAAAACCTTTTATTTTAAATTGTATAAGAAAAAAATTAATATATCATCAGCTTAATATGTCCTTTTCTTCTCCAATTGTCTGATCTGCCAGTACCCTTTAAAGCTATCATGGCTGCTATTATAACACACTAGATATTGTTACTAAGTCCAAGCTCATATTGCTCGCCATATAACAGGTCAATAAATTGAGAGATGAGTTGTTGGGGCAAAGAATAGAGACTTTATGTGGAAAGCCACCATACTGAGAAGATGGTGAATTAATGTCCCAAAGAACCATCTTCTTTGGATTAGAATTAAGCCTTCTTCTATACTAAAAGATGAGGGGTGATTGCTTCAAACTTCTTGATGCCAGAATCCTTTATTCTTGCAGCTGTCCAGGTATGTCTGGATACAATGTTCCTGAAAACCTTCAACAAGACAAATTGTATTATCTGTTCTGCAATGTTTTGTCTCTATTTGAATGAAAAAGTGTTATACCTTTAAAGGTCACAGCCTTGAGAATGGACTGTCCTGTATATTTCAGGCTGTAGGCAACATTCTTAACTTGCAGCAAAAGCAGTAGACTACAAAAGCTAAAGTAAAAGAAACAAATCTAATATGAAGTCAGATTTGTACTTCTCTATTACAATATTACATATAATGGACTATTTTTTTTTGCAGCCTCAGTTCTGCGACACTTGCTTTAACCCTCTGTGCGTTTGCTTTTATTGTGTATCATACATAAACATGTATATAAAACATATTCCAAAGAATGATGCACTCAGCATTCAGGTTGACAGAACATTACCTAATACCGTATATGCTCCTTCTGTGCCTCTGCTCAAGGGCATCCTGCCCCACTCTCTGTGTGTGTGTTTAAATTTTTGATTTAGGCATTGTGATTGTAATCTGCAGTTCTTTACTCTCAATTTTGTTGAGCATGTTCTCATATTTATTTGACAATTGTCTTTTCAGTGGAATTCCTGTTTTTGCCTTTCATCTATATTCTTTGGGATTATTTTCCTTATTCTTGTTGATGTATAAGCATTCTTTACACGTTCTGGAAATTAATCCATAGGTGTTGCAATTTTCATCTCCAAGTTGGTGGCTTGTTTTTTCTCATTCTATATAAGGTGTCTGGAAAACCAGAAGTTTTTTTTTTTTCTTAATATTTATTTGGTGCTCCAGGTCTTAGTTATGACACTCAGGATCTTCCATCTTCTTTGCTGCATGCGGGGTCTTTAGTCACAACATGCAGGATCTAGTTCCCAGACCAGGGATCAAACCTGGGTTCCCTGCATTGGGAGTGCAGTCTTAGCCACTGGACCACCAGGGAAATCCCCAGAAATTCCTAATTTATCTATTTTGTTGTTGTTTTTAAAGGTAAGTGCTTTTTTTTTATACCTTAAGAACTCCTTCTCTATCCTGAGGGCCTAAAATTATTATTCTATATTGTGTTCTAATTTTTGTTATAGTTTTATCATTCATATTTGTGTTTAATCTATCCTGAATTGATTTTTATGTGGGACATGAAGAAGGAATTAATCTTTTTCTGTATGGATAACCAGTTGTGTCAGTATCATTTGTTATGGTCCATCCTTTTCCTTGTAAATCTTTAACATCTGTTCTGCTATAAATCCAGTTTCCATATATGTCTCTGTGTTTCTGGGCTCTGTCTTCTGTTTCATCAGACTATTTGTATGTTCCTGCACTGATACCACACTATTTTGGTTAGCTTTATCTTGATATCTGGTAGGGCACATCCTTCCTTCTTATTCTTCCTCAAGAGTAACTTAGGTTTCATGGTCCTATAGTCGTCCATACAGATTTTGGAAATCAGCTTGTTAGTTTCCATGAAACTCTCTATGATGGACTTGGTTCAATGCCGTCAGTGCTCTGTCAAATGGCTTAGCTGGTCCCTGTGGAAAGTGGTGTTGTATTCAGGGCTCAGTGTTCATCTTTGTGGTCAGCAAGGTGGACTCTCACAGGGGCTATAGGTGGAGCAGCCACGGTGAGTGGGGATCTCTATTGCTGAGCCCATGCCCCACCTCCATCACTCCCACCATGACAATTTTTCCATGAGTGCTGGGGGAAAAGGCCAAATGATGCCTGCAGAATGGGCTTTCCTCCTCACTGATGTTGGAGCCCTCCTCTGCTGAGCCATCCCATGCAAATACACTCATTTGGAGAGATCTTCTCACACCTCTGTATCTCTGTTACCAACTATCCCATCTTATTATTTCAAAGTCCCTGTCCATCTAGCCAAACTGTCAGCTTCTATGAATAAAGATAGTATCTATACCCTTGGCCCAGTGTGGGAAAAGGGAGGCAGGATAGACTGGGAGAAGCCCCTGACTGTAGGACAGTCTGAGAAACTACCACACCTTGCCACCATGAATGTGAAATATGAGTTTGTGGAAAGGCTGTGAGCAACTACTTTTACACAACCTCAGAGCGGTAGCTTGTTGAGACATTTTGACGCCATCTCTGACCACCACAAACTTCTGGGGGAAAAAAAGGCTAATATTTCAGTTATTTCACCTTCTATCTCTTCCACCTTCCAATCTTGTTCAAATTTCTCTCATTGGCAGACTCTAACCTGGGGCCATATTGGGAAAAGTAATTCTCTGACTTACAAGAAGTGAGGATGGTGGAACAGACCATTCTGCCTCAGTTGTATATATTGATGTGGTTTGCAGTCATTTCCATACATAAGTAAGGGATCACTAGCCATCCTGGCCTAGGAATGGCTTCCAGGGATAATAATACCACTGTTCACTGTGTCAGTTCACCTAGAATTGTGGCATAATGTGCAGGGGCCAAACGTCATCCTATGACCGGTCTTATGATGTTCAGTATTAGAAGCGTGAACTCCGGGTACTCCAGGTGAACTCCCGGAGTTGGTGATGGACAGGGAGGCCTAGCGTGCTGCGGTTCATGGGGTCGCAAAGAGTCAGACACAACTGAGTGAACTGAACTGAACTGAACTGATTAGAAGTGTGTGGATACTGAAGGAGAAACAAGGTTGGAAATGCCTAGTACCAGAAGCTAGTCTGTTCAAAAGTATGATAGGGATGTGTTTGACAGTTAATGTTAAAAAGTTCATTACATCTGTGTTTAAAGCAATCAATTTCTCTTTGTTTATCCTTTGAACAAAGAGTCTTAAAATGACATTGCAACCTATAACAACATAATTCTGTGCAAAAATGTTCTGTTGCATAAGAAACAAGGTAAATTATTAACAGAAGTACCTTCTAGTGCACCAGTCATCTCTTCAGCTGCATTTAATTTGCTATTTAATTCATCCATTGGGTTTTTAATTTCAGTGACTTTCTGTATTTCTCTGGCAGTTCAAGTTAGATATTTTACAAATATGTTTGTTTGATGCAAATATGTCTGTAAGATCCAAAGGGCAGGACCAGAGGACTTCTTTTTCTGTCTTCTTATAACTACAAGAATAGATAATTTATGGAAAACACAGATATGTAAACAAATGATATCAGTTGGAAATCACCTTAACCAGCACTAAACTAGCAGAGACTTAAATGATTTTATGTCTCTGGTTTGAGTCCTCATCTGTAAAACTTATTCTCCCAATTCATTCCACAAATACCTTTCTCTTTCTAAAATTCCTTCCTTTACGTTGTTAATTATTCAAGATATACTTAGTTTGTAGACTGTGTGTTGTTTGTTCTAACGGTTAAAAGTCTTGGTGGTGCCATGGCTACGTAGAGTGGGGATCAGACCCTGTTGCTTATTTTGTCTGAGTCTTGCTCACTCATCTTGTAATTTTGGATTATGAGCTCGTCTACTGCAGCATTCTATCTGTGAGAATCATGTGCAGCCTTGGTTGAGGGTGTGTTCTCCTGAGCCGTTTCATGTTTGTTACTGTCAGGAATCCAAGGGGTATCACTGTCCTGAGACTAATGTTACCATGTTACCTTATCAGGCTGGGGGTTTCTAGACTACTAGGGTAGGGTTCCTCCCACACAGCTACGGCATTAACTCAAAAGTTTATTCCTTTGATATTTAGTCCCCTTTCAATTTCGGGCTCCTGGGTGTTTTCTTCCTTGAGAACTTGGCTCTGTTTTTCAAAGGACTCCTGTTATACTTTTTCCACAGTTTCTAAGAGTTTATTAGTGGGAGGATCTTCAGGTTATTTAGCAAACAATATTTCCAAAATTATAAGGGTTACTATTTGGTTGTGTTAATTGTTGTGGCCCTTTTGCCTATCAAATTGCCTGGGGAAAAGATAGTAAATAAGTATTCTTTTGGTCTTTACTTGTGTCCCCTGGTAACCGGGGTCCTTAAGCCTTTGCCCCTCCCTCAGTGCCCAGCACAGAGCCTGGCACACGAAGGCACTCAGGAAGCGTTTGTGGAATGAATTGGGAGGGTACGTTTTACAAATGAGGATCTGAGACCAGAGAGATGAAATGACTGAAGTCTCTGGCAGTTCAGTGCTGGCTGAGGTGATTTCTAGCTGATACCATTCATTCACATACCTGTATTTTCCATAAATTACCCATTCCTGTAGTTATCAGAAGACAGAAGAAGTCCTCTGGTCCTGCCCTTTGGATTTTATTTTATTGCAGAATATGGTCCTCCCATTCCCTTCTCCAGGGTTCAAGACATCAATATGTTTGTCTAAGAGGTGCAAGTCTGATGATCCTGGAGGACTTCTGGGTAATAGTGGCTGAGACTGTGCAAGAGGAGGAAGCTGGTGAGGGTGGCCAGCCCCCTCTGCCGCTGTGTGCTTCCATTGCTTCATCTCTGGCCCTCGTGCCGTTGTTGATTTCTATTCTCCTCTCCCCAACCTCCCCTCCCTCCACTGCTTTTTTTTGTGGTGAAATTTGAACTTTTGGTAAGAGGCCAGTTGCCTTAGCTAAAAATGATGCTCTTGATTTATTCTTAGTGTCAAAGAAAACCAAACTTTGCACTAACATGAGCCCTCCCTGGCTGGCTGAGTGCTTCAGTTACCCTGGGCAGTATGAGGGTGGTTGTGGAGAGACCCCCCCCCCCCCACCCCAAGCTGAAAGTCTATGAGGGTGGTTGTGGAGAGACCCCCCCCACCCCAAGCTGAAAGTCCAAAGCCCTCAGTTCTTGGACCAGCATCACCCCTGTGTGACCTGGGGCAACTCACTGGCCCTCTCTGCACTCAGTTTTATGATCTGAAAAATTGAGAGGATGATTATTAAAGGCCTCTCCAGCTATGACATCTTGAGGTTACAAAATCAAATAAGGTACTTAAAAGGGTTTAGGTGCTAGAATACTGGTCTGTGTATTAGGGGCGCCTGACAAAAATCCCCGAGCTTCGGTTTCCATCTCTGCCCTTGGCTCAGGCCTGATAACAAAGTTGCTTGATCATGCAAACATAGGGGCAAGGGGCTTGACATTAGTGCCAAGAGTTTAGAATCAAGGGCCCTATCCGCTAGTATGTAGGTGACATCTTGTGGAGACCTCGAACAAAACTGAGGTTCTGTAGTCAGAAAGAATTGGAGATGGGGATTCATAGCACTGTTCCAAAGTAGGTCTGTCCACGTCATTGACTTTGATGTGACCATTACGAACAGCATTTTCAGAGACTTTCCAAAAACACAGCTAAGTGATTGTGCTATAATGGTAAGTGAAAACACACAGGTCACAGATTTATAGATTCAGAATAAACAAAGCCAGATACGAATGAAGCAAAGAAGACTGGAAGTAGAATAACGGGTGATTTCTCTCTCTCTGGGGAAGCTAGTTTGCTCTGCTCACGGCATGTGTGTATTTCCTACTGTGAAACTGTATCACTCTTATAATGGTAAACGAACTGTATTAAAATAATACTTTAAAGAGTGTTTCATGTTGTGCTGGAGAGAAGTGGGAGAGCTGGTTGACCCCACGTTCACATCTGGACCCACCAGGGACATCGGTGCTGGCGGGTGTCCAGGGAGGGTGTTGGTGACAGTGGGGGAGTTGCACAGCTGACCGCAGGGAGCAGCTGTCAAACAGAGACTGTGCTGCTTAGAAAAATAAGGACGAGGTCACGATCGTGCCCTGAGATGTCCCAGGGAAAAGGAATTAGACGCTGTCGGAGGGGATGAAGAGGGCAGAAGCAGTATGACTGGGGGAAGCCGCAGGCTTGCAGGGACCCACCTGGCTTCAGGCTTAATAGAAGTAAGAGTGGCTGGCTTTGGGAATTGTCCAAGCTTAGCGCCAGCAGCCTTGGGAGGTGGTGAGCCCAGCCTTGCTGGGAAGGCTGACGGAGGCTGCTGCCCATGGTCAGGGACACTGCGGTGAGCTTTCCTGCAATGCCAGGAAACTGGAGAAGAGGCGCTTAAAGTCCCCTTCCATCTGTCAAAGGAGAAGGAAAAAGTTGGAAGGAGAGAAATAATTACCATCATGGTTAGGAGAGGGGACCTCCCAAGTGAGTTCAGGTCCTGGATCTACTAATTATCTGTGTGATCTTGGATTAAGTTACCGAACCTCTTTGTATCTCAGTTTTCTCATCTGCAAAATGGACATAAAGTCAGAGTCACTGTGATAGATGAATGAGAGAGGGTATAAAGGGCTTGGTGCAGGGCCTTCTATACAGTGAACACTCAATCAATGAGCTGGATGGCAGCAGGTTATTTGTCGGGCTCCCGGCAACTTGCTCAGCACCCAGGTCACTCATTTCCTCACGTGTCAGCCGTGTCGTGTTTGGCATCAGCTTCTGTGGGTCAAATGTCATGTTCTGTATTTGGCTGAACTAATTTTATCCCAGATTATTTCTGACAGAGTCAACATTCTTCCCTCTCCCGCCTCCGAATCCCCTCAAAAGGTACACATTCTCCGGGCAGGCTGCTCTCTGAGCTTGGTTTCCTTGGCCTCTCTCCCCACGTCGGTGCCCAGAATGTAATAACGAACCCCGTCTCCCAGCCAGGAGCTGGGTGCCCAGGAATTCCGGCCCCGCTCGGCCAGGTCTCTTTGCCAGCGCATCTGTTTCTAATCAGCACGGTGCAGTGCATTCTTTCTGCCGAGCGAGCGTGCAGGCCCGGAGCCTGGGGACTGCGCTAATTGATTGCTAAATGGATCCTGTCATTTCCAAAAGAGGCCTCCGGACTTGCCCTTTACTCTGCCTCTGCTCCCCCTGGGCTGGAGAGCTTAAGACTTAACTCGTCCGCTGCTTTTGGAAGAGAGGCACTGCTGATCTTGAACCTCAATTGGAGGAATTCAGGAGAAGCCTTAGAAAAGCCCCCGCTCTCTGTAAAGAGATTTTCAGCTTAAAAAGCACTTCTGTGAACACGATCCCCTTTCTTCTCCCAGCAGCTCCCTGGAGTCAGCCCAATGGTGTTGGAGAAATGAGAAAAATCCAGGTTTAGGCTGTGAGTTGAGTGGCCCTAGGTCACATAGAGTTGGTGGCAGGGACGGGACTGTCTTGAACCCGACTCGTGCTGGGTCCAGGTTCTCCCCTGAAGCTCAGCCCATCAGCAGTGTCTGGCCAGGGTTTGTCACTGAGGTTGCCAGGGAGAAGTGGGGACAGCCCAGAGTCTGCTGACCGGACTGCCTGGGATGTCAGGACGCCCAGAAGTGCTGTGGGTGTGTCTGGATGGCCTGTCTTCTGAGAGCACCAGGGTGAGGAAGGTACACATTCAGGGGTGAAGGACAGCTACCCCCACCCCAGAGAGGTCACAGTCTTCCTCCCTCCACAAGAGCCTCCTCTCCTCCCATGCCCTTGCTGCAAGGACCCTGGGCTTCCCCAGCACTTGCAGGAGAAGAAATCGCTGTTTGTGTCTTTATCTGTCCCCTCAGCTTGGAGGCCGGGATGGTTGTCCTTTTGTCTCTGAATCTCCTTCTGGAACAGGGTCTGCTCATAGTAGGTGGTCAATACGTGAATGTAGAGCAAATGACTCATCCTGGACTTTCCCCTCTGATCTCATTCTCCTTGGGCTCTTGGCAGAGTTGATCAGCCAGGATGAGATTAAAACCTCCTCTCAGCAGAGGAGTTTCGCACTCTGGTGCCTCGGCGCCTGACGAAAATCCCCGAGCTTCAGTTTCCGCCTCTGCCGAGCGGCAATGATTCCACGTGTGTCTACCTGGGACTGCTTGCAGGACCGTTTGAGCTAAATGCAAGTTTGAGTGCTACACTCATGTAAAGGGGGGTATGTATGTGTGTGTTCATTTTAATCGTTAATGCATTCTGGGCTCCACACTACTCCAGAAGCTTCTTCATTGGTGCAACTGCCAAAAGAGCTTCCTATAGAACTGGGGTGCAGAGGAGTTCCATCGGTCTGTAAAGCTATGAGCCCTCAAAATAAGTCTTGGTTCAGACTAAGTGCCTCGTAGGGGCAGAAACCTGAAAGGGAGGTCCTTGGCCCCATGGCCTGGACCCTGAGTCCCCACTGCTTCTGCCTCCTCTCCTGTATCCTTACCCTCTCCCGCATGTCAATTCTGACTCTGCTTACAAGATTGAAGAGAACTATCCTTGGCTCCTGGATCCCCATCTTCATTGCCGTGTGACTTTGAGGAAACCACTTAACCTCTCTGATCTTATAATGTGTAAGATAGGGATAACGGCACATCTTACAGGATTGTTGAGAAGAGTTACCGAAATAATGAACAAAAATAAACAGTGGGCGAGTGTGGGCTGTTCCTGTCGCGCTGGAGAGAGCTCCTTGATCCCTGTCTCTTCTCCCTCAGCCACTCAGACCCCTGCCATCTGGTACCCCGTGGACACTGCTCTTGCCATGGCCTCCTTTGCTTCCCGATTGCAAAATCCGAAGACTGCTTCCTTCCAACGCTCTAGGCCTCCCTGCAGCGTTTGGCACTGTGGCCTACTCCTTCCTGAAAAACTCTTCTCCCTTAGTGTCTGGCCTACAATACTCCCTTGGTTCTCCTCCGACTTCGCTGGCCATTTCTGCCCCGTCTCTTCCATGCAGCCGTCTTCTTTCTGGGCCACAGTCCCAGGGCCTGCTCTTCGTGGAGTCCTGTGTGTGCTTTCCTCGGTCTGCAGCCAACAGAGTGTACACAGAGAAAACACAATCCTTGCCCGCAAGAGCTCTGAGTCTGACGATAGCCTGCTCACTGCCCCTGGGGACCGGCAGGGGCAAAGTGCTATGCTTAGTACTTCTAGATATTAACCCAGTTGACACTTGCAGAGTTTGATGGATTGGGGCTGAGTCCAGCCCCATGGCGGACACTGGGGTGGTGGCAGCAGATAGTCCCTGGGCCGTCTCACCAGCAGGGCAGGAACTGGGAAGCAGACCCAGGCTGCACTGTCCATGCCCTGCAGGGCCTGGGGATGGTGTGGGATGGGCCTGCCCATCAGGCTGGACACAGAAAACGCTGGGGACTCAGAGCTGCAAAACTAGCATCTGATCTGCTTTGCCATTTTCTTGCTGTGTGACCCTGGGACAATCACTTTACCTTTCTGAGCCACAGAGGTGTCAGTGAGGCCTCGTACATAAAAGCATGTATTAGAAACTAAGCAAATTATTGTCATTCTTAAAGCACTTTGGACTTCCCAGGTGGTGCTAGTGGTAAAGAACCCGCCTACCAATGCAGGAGACATAAGAGACAGGTTTGATCCCTGGGTTGGGAAGATTCCCTGGAGGAGGGCACAGCAACCCACTCCAGTATTCTTGCCTGGAGAATCCCCATGGACAGAGGAGCCTTAATTTCTGGGCTATAGTCCACGGGGTCGCAAAGAGATGTGACTGAAGCAACTTAGCGTGCACAAAAACACTTTCAAGCAGGCGTCCCCAATCTCTGGGATCTAATGACTGACGATCTGAGATAGAATTGATGTAATAATAATAGAAATGAAATGCACAATAAATGTCATGTGCTTGAATCATCCTGAAACCATCCCCTGCAACCTCGGGCTGTGGAAAAATTGTCTTCCATGAAACTGGTTGGTGGTGCCAAACAGGTTTGGAATTGCTGCTTTAAAGCACATGATCCAATTGGATCCTGACAGAATAGTGACTTGCTGGAGAGTCCTGTGAGCCAGAGACCCCCCTGGATCTTCTGAATTCATTGGGGGACACCATTCCCTCAGTTCCTCAAGGCGGGGGGCGGACCTGCTCGTATCAGGCTCTTCACCTTTGCTATCGAATTTGCTTTGGGCATAAATCCTGGCAACAGTACCATCATGTCCATTGCATAAAAGAGAAAAGTCAAGGCCCCCTGTGAGGTTAAATGATGTGCCAGTGTCCACACAAGGGGTGGTTGGGAACCAGGCTCTGCCCCAGAGCTGTGCTCCTTCCATCTGGACCCTGCCACTCGAGCGCCTTCCCCAGCTCCCATTCACCAGTCGCCAGCCCATCTATGGTCTGGTTTCCTGAATGCGCCTGCCTCCTGGGAGCAGGGTTAACTGGCCCGGTCCAGGTATTCATCGGCCATGGCCCACAGTGAGAGCTGTAAACAAATTAATATTTGGCAGCACCATTTCCCAGAACTTGCTCATCCCTGGGGGAACTGGGGAAAAAGTAAATGAAAGACATTTTGAATCCGAGAGACACTGGCTTGTGGGACATCCTGGGCCTTTTTAGAGCCCCCCACCTCCCTGCCTGTTACATCATGTCAGATGCGATTTATCAAGCACATCATCTCCTGTGCCAAGTGACTCTGTGTCAACTGTCTCACTTAATGCTGACACCGGTCTTGGGTGGCAGGTACTGTTTTTACCCTAGAGTTACAGATGAAGAAACTGAGGCCAGAGGGGGCACAGCTAGTAAGTGGCGGGACCAGGATTCGAACCTAGGCAGTTGGGTTCCACAGCCTGAGCGCCCAAGCCCGCATCACAGCGGGGAGGAACAGGGAGGGGCTCTGGGGTGCCTCACAACTCTGTGATTGGCTGGACCTCCTCTCTCCACCCATCCCCATTTCCAGCTGGCCTCTTTCTCCTCCTTCTGGAACCTTCCTTCTGTCTCCACTTGGCCGTGCCGCAGGAGATGCTGGCGGAGCCCAGGAGGCCACATCCGTGCCTGGTCTGTGCCCACACCTCTCTCAGTGTCCCTGGGTTCCTTCTCAGTCCACGGCAGAGTTGGCTAGGAGTTTGTTAACATGTTGAAGATTTATTCTGCTCTCTGAAGCTTCTCTTCCTTTGCCCTGCACTGTTTATTGAAATTGTTCATAGGATACTGTTAAAGACTAAAACAAAAGTCAATAGAAAAATATTTATGGGCGCTGGTAGGACCACTGCCACGTAATGATGCTTGAAGATGGTTCTCTGAGGTTCGCATTGTGCTGTCTCCTGATGCTGGGGGCTGGGGTGAGAAGGTCGGGGCGGGGAAGGGTGAGCAGGGACCCAATTCTTGGCTCAGTCCTGTGGTTTTACACCCTGCTTCCCAAGGATTCAATCTGATGATTCTTCCCCCTTTTGGAGAACTGTAGATTTTCTGAAACCAGGCCTCTCCCAGGCAAGGTAGCTCAGGAGCCGGTTCCAAAGGTCCTTCTCTGACTTATTCCTACATGCTCTGTATTTAGCGTAAAGTCTTCATCATTTCTGGTGTGCGGATGACATATCCTAGCTTCCAATGTGCGTGCAAGGGTTTCCTCTGCTGGTTATTTCTGTCATAAGCTGTGAAAAGAATTGAAAGTGTGTCTCTCTTTTTTAAACTTTTATTTTGTTTTGGAGCATAGCTGATGAACAATGTGATAGTTTCAGATGAAGGGCATGGAGACTCAGCTATACATATACATGTATCCATTCTCCCCCAAATTCCCCTCTCCTCCAGGCTGCTGCATAACATTGAGGAGAGTTCCCTGTGCTATATAGTAGGTCCTTGTTGGTTATTCATTTTAAATACAGCACTTAAAAAAAAAAAAAAAAAAAGATGAGTGTCAAAAACTATTTTTCCCAAATTTTAAAATGCAGGTTTCTAAAAGGAACTGTACTGAAAAAAATTATTTTCTTCGTCCAATATGTGTCCCCAAGTGGTCCAAGTGGGCCAGGGTGGGCCTGGGGAAGGTTCCAAGGACAGAGTGGTTGCCCAAGGCCAGAACTCAGAGGTGCCAAGTGGGCCGAGATTCAGCACCCGGCCTGAGCTGGGGACTCAGGTAGAGAAGGGGAAGGGAGGTCTGCAGAGCTGGAATCGCGGGCCTGCAGGTGGTAGCGTGAGGTTCAGACAGGTGAACCTGTGGGTGTGGAGGTGTGTCAGGGCCAGGCAGGACTGTGAGGCCCGTGCTGGGCTTCCTGATGGGGGCGGGGGGCCCAGCCAGGGCAGGGGGCTGCGATCTGGGGCCAGACCAAGGACCTGAGTTTGTTGACCATAAACCCAGGTGGAATGAAATGTGTGATTCAGAGGCAAAACCAAGCCAGCGCAGTCTCCAGGGTGCTTCTGGGGCAAGGGAAGGCAGAGAAGGCTCTGCCCTGATCTGTCACAACGTTGCATTCAGTTCTGAACAACACGTTTTAAATATTAAATGAATAGAAATAAGAGTTGCACTCACAGGGTTCAAATATAAAAATAAAACACACAAGAGACTTCCCTGATGGTCCAGTGGTTGGGCTGTGCTTCCAGTGCAAGGGAATCAGGTTCGATCTCAGGCTGGGGAGATAAGATGCCGTGAGGTGCGGCCAAAAATAAAATTAAAAAACCCCACACAAACAAGTAAACAGTGAAGAATCTTCCACTCTTCCCCCTTCCCCCCTCAGTCTCCTCTGTAACGATTGTCATTAGTTTCTTAAATATTCTCTGGACTTATATAAGGCTTATATAAGAGACTATAAATATGTTTTCTGTGTAAATATCTCCCCTTTATATACTAAAGTTGGAATAATGTACATGTCTTGAGCTTGCTTCTTTATCCTTTTTACATCTGGACCATGTATTTGTCATCACACAAAGCATCAGGTAAACGTTTTGCATCTGTGACCAGAACTGTGATAAGCTGATTCTCTGTAGGGTCTGAACCCCACTGAATCCTCACAACAACCTTATTTGGTAGGTGCTATTTTTTATTCCTACTGTGTAGCTGAGGAAACTAAAATGAGGAGAAGTTAAAGGATGGGACTCACGTTTCCCACCACTTGAGCGGCAGAACTGGGATTTGAGCCTGGGAAGGTGGTTTCCAAAGTCTGTTACTATCTCCCGTTCTGACAAGCACGTGGCTGACCCTCTCCTGGCGGCAGGTCGGTTTCTAACATTGGTGGGGCCAGGGTAAAAGTGCTAGTTAATGTTTATGTGCCATGCATCAAAATAGTTAAAAGTTATCAATCAATAATCCAAAGAATCTAAAGTTACAAATCAAAACTGCTCATATATAACATGAAGAGCTAACTTAACTATGAATTAACAAACTGTCATATGAAATATCCAGCCTCCACTCATTCAAATACATCTTCATAACAATACAATTGACATATAAGTTCAAAATATAATGGACAAAATTAAAAATCAATAGAAAGCAGATTTTTTTTTAATTTAGAGAATATTAGTTTCTGTAATCAAACCCATGTAGGTAAGACCTTACATATTTAATGTAGTGTGTTACCCCTGACTCTTTGTGACCCCATAGACTGCAGCATGCCAGGCTGCCCTGTCCTTCACTGTCTCCCAGAGTTTGTTCAAACTCATGTCCATTGAGTTGGTAATGCCATGTAACCATTTCATCCTCTGTTTCCCACTTTTTTTGTGCTCAATCTTTCCCAGCATCAGTCTTTTCTAATGAGTCAGTAGTTCGCATCAGGTGGCCCAAGTATTAGAGCTTCAGCATCAGTTCTTCCAATGAATATTCAGGACTGATTACCTTTAGGATTGACTGGTTTGATCTCCTTGCAGTTCAAGGGACTCTCAAGAGTCTTTTCCAACACCACATTTCGAAAGCATCAATTCTTCAGCTCTCAGCCTTCTTTACGATCCAACTCTCACATCCGTACCTGGCTACTGGGAAAACCATAGCTTTATTTGTTAAATATCTTTATTCTGTGTGCATTTGTCATAGGCAAGCCCACATCAGGGGCTCTTCTTGTCATGTAAGGTTGATTCTGGTAGGAGGAGCAACTCTCACTTAACGGTGGTCAAGGTTGCAGGACTTGGGATGTTTAGCATGGGGAAGAAATTATCCCTTTTTTTTCTCTGCCTTGTCTTTACCCTGTATCTCTCCTTTCCCATCTTGTTTCTTCTTCATTTCCTCCCCTTATTGTCCCTGATGGGGTGCCATGGAGACACTCATCCTATGCTGTTGCAGAAAGTAGGAACTATACGAGGGACTGGGTAGTACACAGAACTTTGGACTCAATTGGAATCAAAGGTTCTAAGTGTCAGTCTAGCCTGACATTAGATTGAGCAGCTGGCAGAGGAGGTAGGCTCCCTGCCCCCAGAGGTACCCAGTCATGGGTTTCTGGTACAAAAGGATTTCTGCATTGGGTAGGAAGTTAGGTTAAAGAAAGAGTCTTTGATTCTGATGCTCCAAGGGAGCCCTCATTCAAGTCTCTGAAGTGTCATCCTTTCCAGTCTTGGCATGGCTGCTGAGTGATGGGTTCAGTTCAGTTCAGTCACTTAGTCATGTCCCACTCTTTGCGACCCCATGAACTGCAGCACGCCAGGCTTCCCTGTCCATCACCAACTCCCAGAGCTTGCTCAGACTCATGTCCATAGAGCCGGTGATGCCATCTCATCCTCTGTTGTCCCCTTCTCCTCCTGCCTTCAGTCTTTCCCAGAATCAGGGTCTTTTCCAGTGAGTCAGTTTTTCACATCAGGTGGCCAAAGTATTGGAGTTTCAGCTTCTCAACATCAGTCCTTCCAGTGAATATTCAGGACTGATTTCCTTTAGGATAGACTGGTTGGATCTCCTTGCAGTCCAAGGGATTCTCAAGAATCTCTCCAATACCACAGTTCATAAGCATCAGTTCTTAGGTGCTTAGCTTTCTTTATGGTCCAACTTTCACATCCACACATGACTACTGGAAAAACCATAGCTTTGACTAGATGGGCCTTTGTCAGCAAAGTAATGTCTCCGCTTTTTATTTTATTTTTTAAAAAATATTTAATATTGTTTTTATTTCATTAAGTTTTGGTCCTTGTGACCTCCATTCCTCTGTTTTCATCCTAAGCTTTGCCCTGATCTTTATATGACTTGAGCTGGGTGCTCCCATGGCAGAAGGCTTGGTCTCTCACTCCCTAACACCTGCATTTAAAATGAGGCGTCTCAGTGTTCAGAGTCAAACCCATACATGACACCAACTCAGGTTTTGACAGCACAGGGCCATCCACCATCCTCCGCATGGGGCGGCCGCGCTGCCATGCCGGGGTCCCCCAACCCCCAGCAAGGGCGGTCCCCAACACCTGCCCAGCCCCCACCACAGAGGTGCTCCGAGGCTACCCACCCCCAGGCCCCTCCCTGGCCCGTCTGGCCCCGGCCCCTCCTCATCCAGAGGGTCCCAAGAAGGACTGCCCCTTCTTCTGTCCGAGTGTGGACGCACGGAAGAACTGTTTCTGCTCCACCTTTCTGCATTTGGTGGACTCAGCTGGTCGATGGACAGCACACTCGCCCCTTCCTGCGGCATCTCATTAGGCTGTCCAGCTGCCAGGCTTTGCTTGGTGTTGGGGGAGCCGCTATGTCTGGGGTGCTCAGTTCCTCAGTCGTGTCTATGTCTCCGCTTTTTAATATGCTGTCTAGGTTTGTCATAGCTTTTCTTCCAAGGAGACAGCGTCTTTTAATTTCATGGCTGCCGTCACCATCTGCAGTGATTTTGGAGCCCAAGAAAATAAAGTCTGTCACTGTTTCCATTGTTTCCCCATCTATTTGCCATGAAGTGATGGGATCGGATGCTATGATCTTGGTTTTTTGAATGTTGAGTTTTAAGTCAACCTTTTCACTCTCCTGTTTCACTTTCATCAAGAGGCTCTTTAGTTCCTCTTCAATTTCTGCCATAAGGGTGATGTCATCTGTGTATCTGAGGTTATTGATATTTCTCCCGGAAATGTTGATTCTAGCTTGTGCTTCATTCAGTCCAGCATTTCACGTGATGTACTCTGCATATAAGTTAAATATGCAGGGTGACAATATACAGCCTTGATGTACTCCTTTCCCAATTTGGAACCAGTCCGTTGTTCCATGTTCGGTTTTAACTGTTGCTGCTTGACCTACATACAGATTTCTCAGGAGGCAGGTCAGGTGGTCTGGTATTCCCATATCATGAAGAATTTTCCACAGTTTGTTGTGGTCTACACAGTCATAGGCTTTGGTGTAGTCAGGAAAGCAGAAGTAGATGTTTTTCTGGAATTTGCTGGAGTGATGGGTAGGGGTGTGGCTGGTGGCCATGGATGAGTTGAGATTTGAAGATTAGCCAACTGCAGACCAAAATAGCCAACCCTAACCTCAGTGCAACTGAACTCCAGAGAATTGAGATTCCCAGCAATGTCCTGGGTAGGATTTGCCCTGCCTCCCATCTCTGCACCATTTTCTGAGAAGCCATTTCCTTTCCCAGTCAAACCTGCTCCATTATTAATGATCAGAAACTCACTGATAGGAGGCAGCCTGAGGCTATGGGGAGAGAACTTCATGCCTCAAAGTCAAAGAAATGGTTCAGTCCCAATTCTACCACTCACTAGCTATGTGAACTTGGGCAAGACAGATATATTTATTGAGACTCAGTTTCCTCTCCTGTCAATGGAAATAGTAACAGCCCCATCTACTATACAAGGGTGTTGGCAGGGGCAAAGGGGAGAATGGATCTGAACATGGTTTGTGGATCAAAGGGTATCTTTCTGCTCTCCCACTAGCTAACTAGCATAAGAGGTTGTCGCTGTCCTATTTTAGAGGACTTTCAGAATTGATAGGAGGCAGGCCCTCTCTTACTAAGAGAAGCAAAAGTAGAAGATGGTCTTCTCCTCCACTCCCTGGCACATAGGGAAGGCCAGTGACCTAGATGCAACTCTGTGCTCTTGCCTGGGTCCTTGAATTCTGAAGGAGTGACAAAAAGACCCCTTGTCCTCCCAGGGAGAGTTAGAGACTTCTCACGTAGTGGTGATAATAGAGGGGTCTGGAGTCCAGTGCTGGTAACATCAGGAATGGCAACTATGAATGTCTAACCACTGCAGCACCAGTTATGGGTACAGTACACAGTTGGGTTCCTTCACAGTATTTGTTTCTTATGCTTCTTAAAAGAATCACAATTTTATTCAGTTGTCATTTCTATCCCAGGTGGTTCATGTCACGCCTTAAAGGAAAGCGGATCCCATTCCAACTTTAGGGATGGAACTGATTGATCTAAATTTAAGAAATCTCATCTCTCTCAACAGGGATAATTTCAGAACTCCAGAATAAGCCAATCAATTCCTCTAACCACAGCTATTGGTCAGTGCTGGGCACATGAGTTAGGTTGGACCAATCAGATGAAGAGGGAGGACTTTAATTCCATGATTAGGGAAGAGGCTCATTGGACTTGAACACCTAGAATTTTGACAGCATTCCAAGAAGCCCCTGTGTGTACCTTTTCCATTAACAACCCACTCCTTCCTCCCAGAAATAACTACCATTCTGACTTCTCTTACTTTTCATTTTATATTTATTTATTTGGCTGTGATGGCTTAGTCGCTAAGTCATGTCCAACTTTTGTGGCCCCATGGACTGTAGTCCACCAGGCTCCTCTGTGCATGGCATTTCCCAGGCAAGAATACTGGAGTGGTTGCCCTTTCCTTCTCCAGGGAATCTTCGTTACCCAGGGATCAAACCCAGGTCTCCTGCATTACAGGCAGATTCTTTACCAGCTGAGCACCAGGGATTGTGGCACTTGGAATCTTTAGTTCCTGCGTGTGGAATCTAGTTCCCTGACTAGGGATCAAACTTGAGCCCCCTGCATTGGGAGCATGGGTCTTAGCCACTGGACCACCAGGGAAGTCCCTTTTCATTTGATTTTAACACCCATGCATTCATCCCTAAATAATATCAATATATTTTGAATGTTTGACATATGTAAGATTTTTAAAAGAAATTGAATTAAGCTAAATGTATTCTTTTGCATTCATTGTTTGCTCAGCATATTTGTAAGCTTCATGTTGTCACATACATAGCTGTAGTTTGCTCATTTTCATTTCTGTATAGTACTCCATTTATGAATGTATCATAATTCATTGATATGGAGGTTTAACTTATCTGATTAACAAGAAACCTGCTGTGAACTTTCATTTTTCATGACACTTGGTGAAGAGATACATGAGTTTCTCTAGGTATGCTTGTATTCTGCTTTACCAGAAAATGCCAAATTGTTCACCAAAGTGGTTACACCAACTTACATGTCTTATAAGAGAGTTCCTGTAGCTGCGCATCCTCCCCAAACACTTGGTAGTATCAGATTTTGATTGTCAATGTGATATATACATAGTAATATCTCTCTGTGGTTTCGATGTGCATTTTCCTGATTATTAATGAGATTGAGCACCTTTTCACATGTTTATTAGCCATTTGTATTTCCTCTTTTATGAAATGTCTAGAAAAATTTTTGACAATTTTCTGTTGGGTTGTCTGTTATATGTACAGTGTTTTTATGGCAGTTAATTTTTCCTTTTCATTGTGTTAAAATACATGTGATGTAAAATTTACCATCTTAGCCATTTTTAAGCTTATGATTCAGTGGTATTGTTGTGTAGCCACCACTACCATCCATCCCCATAACTCTTTCATCTTATGAACCTGAGACTCTACACCTGTTGAACAATAATTCCCCATTCTCTGCTCCCTCCCAGCCCCTGGCAACCACTGTTATTTATATTGTTTTGATTTACTTTTTTGGATCAGTTCGATGACTTGCAAAATATATCTTCTCTCACTCTGAGTGGTCTTTTTTGCTCTCTCAAGAACAGGAGTTATTCCTTTTAATATAGCTGAGATTACTAATGTTTTCTTTTATGACTTGTGATTTTTGTGCATGTGTTTAAGAATGTCTTTTCTACCCTGTCATCTTGAAGCTATTATCCCAAATCATTTTTCTAAACTTGTTGTCTCTAATATTTAGGCTTTGACCCTATCTGGAATTTATTTTTTTATATGGTGTGAGGTAGGGGGTCCAGTTTTCACCCCCATTCCCCACTGAAGAATGCTCAGCTGTCCCAGCACCATTTATTGCAAAGTCCGCTCTTCTGCTCATATTCTGCAAACCATCTCAAGTCTCCATGTAAGCACAAGCCTATTTCTGGGCTCTCTCTTCTATTTCATTGGTCTATTGTTCTGTCCCTGAGCCAACACCACCCCGTCTTAATTACTACAGATTTATAATAATCTTTATAATTCATTAACCAAATTCTCCCACATTGTGGGAAACATTTGAAGGATGTCTTGATGGTTCTTAGTCCTTCGCATTTCCATATAAAGTTTAGAATTAGCTCATCAAATTCCACAAGAGAAAACAAGCAGCTGGGATTTTTAATGGGATTGCAATGAATCTGTAAATCAAACTAGGGAGACTGTTGAGTTTGTCAGCCCACAAACATGGTGCATTTCTGCTTTTATTGAAGTCTCTTAAAATATAGCTTTACCGAAGTAAGACTGACAAGCAATAAACTATACATATTTAAAGTGTGAGATGTGATAAGTTTTGACATCTGTGCACACCCATGAAACCAGCACTACAAACAAGATGATGAACGAATCCATCAGCCCCGGAGGTTTCTGCATTTGTATTGGTGATCCCTCCTCCCCAGCCCTTCCCATCTTCCTTTCCACAGCGCTGAACTGCTTTTTATGTGCTTATTTTCCATCTGTATATCTTCTTTGGTGAAGTGTCTGTTCACATCCTTTGCTCATTTTTAACTGGGTTGTTTTCTTATTATTGAGTTTCAAGAATTTCTTATATTCTGGATATAATTCCTTTGCAAAGATTTTCCCCCTCAGTCTGCGGTTTTTGTCATTTCATTCTCTTAAACAGTATCTTTTGAAGAACAGAGGTTTTCATTTTAATGAAGTCCAATTCATCAAATTGCTCTTTTATGAGTTGTACTTTTGTTCTTACATGTAAGAAATCTTTGCCTAACCCAAGGTTGCAAAGATTTTCTCCTATGTATTCTTTTTGTTGTTTTAGGATTTACATTTAGGTCTATGATTTGTTTTGAGTTAACTTTTATATATGATACAAGGTATGGATCAAACAAACATGGGATATTTTTGTTCTTATTGAAGCCTTTTAAAAATCTCAATACAGGTTTACAATTATACCACAAAGAGACTGCGTATCTTTTGATAATTTTCTTCTCCAAAATTAATATTTCTTTGCTCTTGTAAATAGTATATTTTAAAAACATTTTTTATACTTTTGGTTTCTGGTATAATAAAACCATGAATGACTTCACATATACTGATTTTTATATCTAACAATATTGTCAGACTTACTAATTTTAATAATTCTTCTGTAGATCCCTTTGTACTTCCTGTGTGCAAAATTTATATTTGCAAATTATGACAGTTTTATTTTTCCTTTCCAATTCTTTTACTTCTCTTTTTTGCATAAAATTTGTAACACATTTTCTAGGTGAATTGAGCCTTTTTGCCATTATGAAGTGACCCTCCTTAACCTAACTTAATGTTTGTTTTGTCTGATAGTAGTAAAGTGACTATAATAATGAGTGCAATAAACATAAGCTTTCTTGGGCTTTCCAGGTGGCTCAGTGACGAAGAATCTATCTGCCAATGCAGGAGACGCAGGAGATGTGGGTTCAGTCCCTAGGTTGGGAGGATACCCTGGAGAAGGAATGGCAACCCACTCCAGTATTCTTGCCTGGAAAATTCCATGGGCAGAGGAGCCTGGCAGGCTACAGTCCAGGGAGTCTCAAAGAGTTGGATACAACTTAGTGACTTAGCACACAGGCACATAAACTTTCTTAGGGTAGTGTTTATATGGTTTATCTTTTCCTTTTTTGCATTAACCCTTAATGTATTCTTCTGTCTTTCGTAAATAGCACATAGTTGGATTTTTGTTTTTACTTTACGCATTTATTTATTGGCCACACCCAGAAGCATGTGGCACTTCCTAACCAGAGACTGAATGCATGTCTGCTGCAGTGGAAGTATGGTCTTAACCACTGGACCACCAAGAAAGTCTGGATTTTTCTTTTTAAAGCATGTTGATAATCTTTTATCTTTAACTGGAGTATTTATATAATTAATATAATATGTATATATATATATATTTGGGTTTAAATTTACCACCTTATTTTTGCTATTTGTCCTGCCTGTTCCATATTGGTTTGTTCCCTTCCTTTCTTGCCTTCTTTTGAAATAATTATATCTATAAAAAACTTAATTCCACTGTTTAAAAAACCTCTTTTTCCACTATTTTAATGAATATACTGGAAGGTACAGCATGCATTCTTAACCTATCAAGGTCAAAAGTTAATCTAAACCTTTGCTTTCCTCCCAAACAATAGAAGATTCTTAAATCAGTTAGACACTATTAACCCCCTCCCAGCATAGACTGTTGCCTTGTATATTTCTTCTGTTATTTGCGTGTGTGTTGTTCAGTCTGATGTAAGAGTGGACGTCTAGTCATTAAAACGTATGCTAGGTGTGTCAAGTAGAAGATTTAATTGGGAAATTTGGCTGTAAAACTGTTGGAAGACCTGGAGGAGCAAAACTGGGGATTGAAGATGAAGGGATAAATTGGGAGTTTGGGAATAATATATATATATACTACTAAATATAAAACAGATAAACAATAGGACCTACTGTGTAGCACAGGAAACTGTATTCAATAGCTTGTAATAATCTACAATGGAAAGGAATCTGGAAAAGAACAGATCTGTCTATATGTGTATACACACACACACACACACACACGCACGTATATAACTGAATCACTTTGCTCTACACCTGAAATTAACACAGCGTTGTAACTTAACTACCCTTTAATTAAAAGCTCAGTAAAAACTTGGCCCTCCTACCCCACCCCCAGCCATGAGAGGGGACAGAGGGCCCTGCTCTCCCCTGGGAGTTGAAATCCAGGCCGTGGCTCCTTGCTTCCAGTCCAGCACTTGAGGACCTTGCAGTCACAGCCTCTGCCCAGCGCCCCCTCCCCGCTGTTGTGCAGTTCCCCTCCTTAACTGGGTCAAGGCGTGGCTGCCCCTTTCTCTTGAGCACTTCTCTCTTGCTGTACTAGAAATGCGAGGCTGCAGTGTAGAAGGACTGCTTTGTACCACCCCATCCGGTCTCTTCTCCCATGGCCTCCATCCTTCATTCTGCACCTGGGGTATATAGTACTACTGGGTTAGCCACAAAGTTCATTTGGGTTTTTCTGTAAGATGGTCCAGAAAAACCCGAATGAACATTTTGGCCAACCCATAACAGGCAGAGACTGAGCTGGCTCCAGCAGAGGGTGGACAAGCCATGCTCTGCCTCCTCTGACACAGGAATTCACAGCTTGAAGGAACTCAAAGTGCCTCAGTTTGCCCCCAAAGATGTCATTGCCCCCAGGTGTGGGTGAAGATGTAGACACCAGCTCTTTATGTACTGGAATCAGGTAGGGTCCAGGTGAGGGTGTTAGTGGAGGGGAACTTGCTCTCACTTTATGCTCGCCTCGGTGGGGTGCCCTTGCCACTAGACCAGTGAGCGGGCAAATTCTCGGCGCCCCGGGCGGCTGCAGCTTGAGTACCTGGGACAGAATGAAGCAGCCAGCTCCTCAGGCTCCATCCTGAGGCTCCTCCCCCAGCCTCCATGGACACTCAACCCCGTCTCTGTTTTACATCTTAGCCAGCTGGAGCCCACATTTGCTTTCTTTTTTTAAACATTTGTTTTATTAAAAGTCATTTATTTTAATTGCTTAATATACAAATACAAATACAAATAGTACAGATAAATTCCCTCTTGACCTTCCTCTCCAGAGATAATGGGGATTCTGTTATCAGTTTGGTGTTTACCTTCCCAAATCCTTTTTTAGTGACTTTATATACATGAATACACATATATAACTGCTTTGTCTAATTTGTTAAATATAAATGATATACTATGCATTGTTTTGCAATCTGTTTTTTCCCCCTATTATTTATGTATTTATTTGGCTATGCCGGGTCTTAGTTGTGGCAACCAGGACCTTCAGTCTTCATTGCGGCATGCGGGATCTAGTTCCCTGACCAGGGATCAAATCCGGGCTCCCTGCATTGGGAGTGTGGACTCTTAGCCACTGGACTAGCAGGGAAGTCCCTGCAATCTGTTTTTTTTAAATTAGTTTTAGAGATCAGTCCCACCAATGTATTTATCTTTCTATCCATGTTCCTTTTTTGTGTGTGTATGTGTAATTGACATCTAACATTTTATTAGTTTTAGGTATACAACATAGTGATTCAATATTTGTATATATTGGGAAATGATTACCATAATAAGTCTAGTCAAACATCTGTCACCATACATAATTACATTTTTTGTGTGTGTATGGTGATGAGAATGGCTAGGATTTATTCTCATAGCAACTTTTAAATAATGTAATGTAGTATTATTAGAGTCATCATGCTGTACATTATATTCCCATAATTTATTTGTCTTATAACTGGAAGTTTGTACCTTTTGACTCCCTTCATCTATTCTGCCTACCCCCACTCCCTTATCTTTGGCAACCACCAGTCCATTCTCTGCATCTATGAGTTCAGTTTATTTTAGATTTCACATATAAATGAGATCATATGATATTTGCCTTTCTCTGTCTGACTTATTTTTCTTAGCATAATGCCTTTAAGGTCCATCCATGGTGTCCCAAATGACAAGCTTTTCCTTCTTTTTTATAGCTAAATAATTATCTGTTGTGTGTGTGGGTGTGTGTGTATCACATTTTCTTTGTCCATGCATCCACTGATAGACATGTAGGTTGTTTCTGTATCGTGGCTATTGCAAATAATGCTGCAGAGACCACAGAGATGCAATATCTTTTCGAATTAGTGTCTTTGCTTTCTTCGGATAAATACCCAGGGGTAGGATTACTGAATATTTTTTAAAAATTGAGTATTATAGTTCAATTTTTAATTTTTTGAGGAAACTCTATACTGTCCTCATTAAAAAAAAATAGTGCAGAGACTTTGGGAAGGTGAGGCTGTTACAGTCTGTAATGTTTCCTTTATTGATGAGCAGGGTAGGCAGTTTCCAGGGCTTCCTGACCAGCAGGAGTGCAGTAGTGACCATCACTGGCTGTACCTCTCTGAGGCTTAGATTTCCTTCTCCCCTGCTTTGCACTGTACCCTTGCCTTCCTCCGCTTCCTTCCCCACCTCTGAGGCTGGTCAAATTCGCAGCCACATCCAGTGATAAAGGCTTTGACAATTCCTTCATAGGTCAAAGTTCCGGTCAATTCTGGGCTTCAAAATCTCCCACTTTACAAGTCAGTAAGCAAATTTCTGAGCCTTCTATCAGGGGACAAGTTCTAGAGCCCTAGCCCCTGACCCCTTCTCTGGCTGGATTCCCAAGGATGCCAGGGCTTTTTTTTTTTCTGGGGTGGGTGGCAGTCCTGCCATAGCAGAAGTGGGCTATGTGATTTAGGCCAGCAAAGCCAGTCACACGACTGGGCACATCCCCATGACTGTAGTTGACACGCGTCACACTCCTATCAGGATGTATCCTTTTCTGCTCAAGTCTGATAAATTTCCTTTTCTCTCATAAAAGGAAGTTGGAGTTGTCACTTCCATTTTTAGCAGTGGAGGGGAGTTGGCTCGCAGTGTCTGGGGTGAGGGATTGTGGGAGGGCCAGCTAGGCACAAGAACGAGGACGTTATCTCTCGGTAGCTGAGCCAGGAATAAGAAGGAGGACCATAGTCTTAAGAAAAGAATCTTCTATAGTCAAGTGAAGTTACCCAGAAGATGGCGAAGCTTCCAGATGCTGTCTGCTAGAGCAGTGGCTGAGTTATATTTTCTTCAGGGGGATACCCCGTTCATGTGACTGACCTCACAGGCTCTGCTTCAGTGGGGAAAACATGGAATTGTGAGTCTGGAGACGTTGGCCTGAATCCATATGACTTCCTCAACCTCCCCAAGCCTCAGTTTCCACATCTGTAAAGTAGGGAGAGTATCATCTACCCCCACCCCCCAATGGTTGCTGGAATGGCCAAATGAGATCACTTAGATTTAAAAAACCTTTGAAAACCTAGCAGAGTGTCCGCCTGTCATATGATGGAACCAGAATCTGATTCATCTGTAACGCAGCCAGCATGAGGTCATGCTGGAAGGATAGGAGTGCCAGGGGATGGGGGAGAAGTATGTCCAGTGGAGGGAAGGGCCTTGAGTCCAGGGCTCTGGGTTTGTCTGCTCCCTTTGTTTCAGTTCAAGGCTCACCAGGCAGCCTCTGATTGCTAATTTGCTTTCCTATTGACCTTGATCCGGGCCTCAGGACAGGAGCCCCCTCTGGGATATTAGGCAGGTTCATGTTGGTTGTTTATGGCTCATCTAACTCTGCACTATGTCTCATTAACCCCTTTCCACTGGGGAGAAAACCAAAGCTCAGAGATGCTAGGGGGCTGGCTCAGAGGCACTCTGTTGGGAAGCAGAGAAGCCAGGGTCTGTCTGACCCCAGCCTCCCGTGTCCTCCCACACCACACACCCTCCCAGCAGCATGGCCTCGACCCTGGAAAGGGATCACTGTAGCTTCTGAATGGGCAGTGGAGACTTAACCCTGGGGTCTTGTTCCTCATCCCCTTCCTCCCAGCCTGAGCCCCACCTCTACCCTCTAGTGACTTGAGAAAAATCAAGCTCCTGAATTTCCCAGACCTTGAGCCTGTATGACTCAGCAGCCCCAAAGGAGAGGGCCCCTGAGGTCCACCTGTCACCCACAGACATTGCTTCACACGGATAGTCTTTCTTAACAGCTATGAACCCCGCCAGCTGACAGGGTCAGGAGCCTGCCAGCACGGCTGGGGCTGGAGGGCAGATGGCAGCCAAGCCCGCTGCTGGGGTTTGTGTAGCTGCCCTACATAGGGTGGCTGACTTGTCCTCGCTCTCCCAGGGAAGCCCTCAGTCCCTGGAAAATCCAGGTGGTTAGTCCCCTCCCTGCAGGCCCGTGGAGAGAGATGGTGGACAGGCCACTGGGGTGGCCAAGAGGGTGTAGGTTCACCCTCTGACCTGGACACGTGGCAGAAATGGGAACCCGTCACTCTCTTCACTGTAAAGACCCATGAATGGGCTCAGAGCATGCAACCATCCAGGGAGTCCGGCTCAGCTTGCACTCACGTGGCCAGGTCCGTGGGAACAAGGGAATAACAGTTTTAGGGAAAAGTAGGGCTGGACTTTTTCAGCTGTCTTCTCCTTTTCGAAGACTACCCATCCTGCCTCCTTGGCCAGGGCCCTGCCCACTTCTGTCTGGCCCTCATCCAGTGCTCTCCTTTGGCACCGAGAGGTCACCTCTGGCCTAGCCCTTACAAGCACTGCGTTTTATGGCGAGCACGTGATTGGGGCTCGAGGGGACACCATGACCTTTGTCCTGCTCCTTCAGCCTCTAACACTCAGAAGGTTGGTGCATGGGACGTTGCAGGTCACGCCAATGAGTGGCCAGTGGGAGGAGTCACTCTCACTGTCCACTGCTGGCAGCTCAGAGCCTGGACTTTGCAGGGGCCATGAAAACCAGTTTGTTCCCTGGTGGTGATGAGCAGTCTGGGAGCTACTATCAGGGTCTGACTCAGGCAGAATAGCAGCCCCTAAAGATGTCCACCTCCCAACCCCCAGAACTGTGAGTATGTTACCTTCCATGGTTAAACGGACTTTGCAGGTATGATAAAGTTAAGGATCTTGGCATGGGGAGATTACCCTGGCTTATCTGGGTGGGTTCATGTCAACACTGAGGGATCCTTATATCAATAAGAAGACAAGAGGTCAGAGAGCACAGGCAGTGATGTGACAACAGGCAAAGATTGGAGCCATGTGACCACTGCTGCCTTCCAGCAGCATCTAGAAGCTGGATGAGTCAAGGAACCGATTCTCCCCTGGAACTTCTAGAAGCAACCAGCTCGCCAAATCCTTGACTTGAGCCCCCTGAGGTTCATTTCACACTTCTGATCTCCAGAACTGAAAGATGATTTGTGTCATTGAATGCACTGAGTTTGTGGCACTTTGTCACAGCAGCCACAGGAAACTCATACAGTGTGGTGCAGGTAATATATGATCGCTGTTGCTGAGGTTCTGAAAACACAGGGGCCTCCCTTTGCTCAGTGAGGTGGGGTGTGGCTCAACTTAGCATGGAGCCTGGAGTACACACCCAGTGCTCAGTGGAGGGGGCCCCCAGGCCTCATTCCCATCCTGTTGCATAGGAACGAGTTGGTGCCCTGAAAGGGAACTGATCAGACTTCTTTTTTTTTTTTTTTAACTTTTTATTTTACATCGGAGTGGAGATTAACAGGGCTTCCCTTGTAGCTGAGCTGGTAAGGAATCCACCTGCAATGCAGGAGACAGGAAGAGCCACTGGAGAAGAGATAGGCTACCCACTCCAGTATTCTTGGGCAGCCCTGTGGCTCAGCTGGTAAAGAATCTTCCTGCAATGCGGGAAACCTGGGTTCTATCCCTGAGTTGGGAAGATCCCATGGAGAAGGGAACAGCTACCCACTCCAGATTTCTGGTCTGGAGAATTCCATGGACAGCATAGTCCACTGGGTTGCAAAGAGTTGGACATGAGAGATTAACAGTGTTGTGATAGATTCAGGTGGACAGCAAAGGGACTCAGCCATACATACACATGTATCCATTCCCCCCCAACTCCCCTCCCATCCAGGCTGCCACATAACAGCACAAGAATGATCTGACTTCTGATCTAGGTCCTTGCTACTCAGAGTTGGTCCCCAGAGCAGCAGTGCCAGCGCCGCTTGGAAGGTCATTTAAACTACAGACATACTGAGTCAGAATCTGCAGTTTCACAAGATCCCTAGATGGTTCGCATACACAACAGTGCTTGAAAAGTGCTGACCCTGAGAGGTCCCTGGGTCCTCAGATCATCAGTGAGGCAGATGCAGCTCTTACCACCAGTAGGCAGAGCAGACAGACAGGCTGAGTGAGTTGTTAAGGCACACACCACTGGTGAGTGCAGGAACCAAGACTCACACACGGGCAGGTTTGACTCCAGAATCTGTATCTGTGCCAACATTCAGCAAAGTGTGATATAGAAGTGGTCCAGGAGCATTGCCTCTGAGTTCCCCTGCTTCCTGCCCCTTCCGGCCCATCCCCTGAATCATGCTCAGCTTTTTTTTTTTTTTTTAATTTATTTATGGCTGCACTGGGTCTTCGTTGCTGTGTGGGCTTTCTCTAGTTGTGGCAAGTGGGGGCTACTCTTTATTGTGGTGCTCAGGCTTCTCATTACAGTGGCTTCTTTTCTTGCCGAGCACAGGCTCTAGGCACACAGGCTTCAGTAGTTGCAGCATGGGGGCTCAGTAATTGAGGTATATGGGCTTAGTTGCTCCATGGCATGTGGGATCTTCCCGGACCAGGTATGGAGCCCATGTCCCCTACATTGGCAGGTGGATTCTTAACCACTGGACCACCAGGGAAGTCCCATGTTCATCTTTATCTTTCTATTCCTCTCACTGCTCACCATTTTTCCTCCCTCCTTGCTCCCCCTTCCTTCCTCCTTCCGCTTCATTTCCTTATTTCTTTCCTTCCTTCTTTTCTCACTCACTGAGCGCTCCTCTGAACCGGGCCCTAGTATATAGGAAAACACTTGCTTTCAAGGGACACACCCCAGTGATCCCCACACCTGGTTGAGCATGACAGGCACCTGGGGCTTCAACTTAAGTTTCTGATACCTGGCCCCACCCCAGACTCCCTGAGTCAAGTTCTCATGGAGTGGGGCCTGGGCTTGAATATTTTGAAATCACTCCTGTGGTGATTCAGATGCAGCAGATCCACAGATGAGGGCTGAGAAAAAGTGTTGAGTACAACAGTAAACCAAGAAAAGGGGGCAATCAACCCTGGTGAATGGGGCAAGGAGGGTCCACTGCTAAGGAACAGGAGGACTTTACAGAGGAGGTGACTGGAGTGGGTTTTGAGGGATGCCTAGGAGTTTCCCAGGAGGACAAGGTTTGGATAGGGGTGGGAAAGGTTTTTTTGGTCAAGAAAACAGTTTTTGCAAAGTCATGGAGACAGGAAATAGTGACATATTTTGGAAACTGTAAGTAATTTAGTGTGGTTGAAGGGTCAGTCAGAGAAGAGGGCTGGAGAAAAGCCAGAGTCAGGTCATGAGGTCAAGAGGAGGGTCTGGACTTGACCCTGCAGAGATGAGGTGTCCAGACTCTCTCCAAGGGGCACCTTTTCTGGACCAGTGGGCTTTACCTGCTCTATGAATTCTGGCATTGTCTCTTATTATTCTTTTCTCTTGAGCTCCCACCCTCTGTTGGCAGCCTTGTCACCTGGGTGTTAAAGTGAGTCTTCATTTCCACTTTTTATTCTCACAATCATGGAGCTGGTCTGCTCCCTTGACCTGTGAGAAAATTGGGCCCTAGAAAGAGAAAGTGACTGAAAGGGTCCCTCAAAAAACCTGGAGCAAAGCCCAACCTGGAGCCAGGATGCTTACTGCTGGCTGATTACGACCTTGTGTACTTGTATTCTCAGGCCAGGCTTCTGTGTTTTTGCCAAAGGAATGAATCAGGAAGCAACCTCAGACTGTTGAGGGGTGGGACAGGTGAGGGCTTTCAGCTCCTCGGAATCTCCTAAGCATTGTGACTTCTTGGCCTACCTGTGGGCGGGTGGCTGGGGGTAACTGCTCCTAACAATGGCTGCTTGGAGGGCTCGGCCCTCTTCATTCAGAGGTCGCATCACCCTGAGCATGAAACAGGACTGTGTCCGGTGAGTGGGAGGCCTGGCCAGACTGCAGCAGGCTTGCTGAGGGGTGGCTTAGGGAGCCCTACGGCCAATAGTACCGACCTTTGCCAGTGAGCTTGGACCTCAGCCACGGTCTCTCTGGGCGTCCTCTCCTAGCAACACAGTCCCAGCTGTCTTTATCTTTCCCCAGACGACCCTTTTTGTCCCTTAATCATCATTTTTCGTTTCTCTGCACCCTTTCCCCACATTTTTTCAAATGTCACAATCCCACAAGGACCTGTATTCTGCCAGCATCTGAGACCAGAGCACACGAAGCCAAAGCAGGTCATTCAGCCCCGAGTCCATCCACTAAGATGACGTTTCCCAAGGGGCCTAGGTACACCGATGCTGTGATGGGTAATACAGAGAAGCCACGAGGCTCGGGTTAGAACCCCAGCCCTGCTTCTGAGCTGTGGAACCTGGAGTTGGATACCGAACCTCTCTGAACCTTCATTTTCTTCTCTTTTTCAAGTGGGGCCAATACCACCACCCACTCCCCTGGAGGAAGCTGGGCTCTCCCAGTTTATTTGCCTACCCCTGCCCCATGCCCAGGGTTGTTGTGGGCATGAAGCCAATGTGGGCTCCTTCACCTTGTGAACAACCTCATTCACTCCCAGTCAGTTGCTTTCTGTGAAACTTGCAAAGCTTCTAATAAAATGCTTTTAGTGACCTAATATGCAGCATTGGCACTTAGATGAAAGCCACATGACTGTGGTTAGGCTCCTTCCTCTCTGAGCCTCTGTTTGTTCGTCTGTAAAATGGGGATAGTCATCCCAGAAATGGCTGACCTGGATATGTAAGACCTGGATATGACATAGCTGACCGACAGATGTCATCCCTTATATGACCCTGCTTCAAGGCCACAGTGACCCATCCTGGCCAGTTGGAGCCCTTCCCTGGAAACTACCGAGCTGGGTTCAGTCAGGAAGAGCCCTTTCTTCTGTGGGCAGAGCTGTAAGGGTGAGAGTCTGAAGGCTACTTGGAGGCCATTTTCCTCTATCACATGGGAACCTGGGTCTGTGGTGAAGGATCAGCTCCACAAACTGAGGAGCAGTCTCAGAGGCAGAGAGAAAGCCTGAATGCATCTGAGTTCCTGTTTCCAGTCGGATGTGAGCAGGCTCTATCCCTGCCTTCTCACCCTTTGCACTTGATGATTATTTTCTAGAAACTTTCCACCATAGTTTCACCCATTAGCTTAATTTAGTTCAAATCGTGATTTTTGTCTCTTATACCCAGACAGAATGATAGATCAGGCTTGTGCTATCAACCCTATTTTCAAGTGAGGAAACTCAGGCTCAGAGAAAGTTCCAGAAGCTGAGGCTTGCCTGGAGTCACTTGGGGAATGAAAGCAGAGCTGGGATTTGAACTTGGGACCATCAGAGCCCAAAGCCAAGCCTTTCCCTCTGGTCCACGCTGTCTCCTGTGGGCCATGTCAGGCTTCTGGGAGGAGCACGTTTGTTTCTTTCCATATCAGCAGGAGTCTGGCAGGAAGACAGAAATCATGGCAGAATTTCTTCAGAGGAAATTTAATATAAGTATTATATTAAGCAGAAAAAGAAACCTGAAGAAAAGAACTATAGAAAGCAGCTTTCACCTCCTGGGAAGAGGCTGGGGTACCAGAGTCTAGGAGCTTGGAGGGGCCCCTGGAAGCTGGAGCTTAGATACTGGGGGGGGGGGGGGGGGGGGGGGGGGGGGGGGGGGGGCACCCAGCTCTGTGGGTGCTGCTGAGCTGGCGTGGCGGGGCTGGTTCTGGGGTGATGAGCCTGAAGTTTGGACTTTGGGCTCCACCTCAGTATATTGTATGAAGGGAGCAGGGAACAGGCTTCCTACAGTCTACGAGGCTGACTCCAGGGTGCTGGAGGAACACCCGTACCCCACCCCAGCTCCCCCAAATCTTTGTCTAGGTCTTCTGCAGAGGCTCAGCAAGCCTGGATAGCTGGCGAGGTGCCGCCTGTGGAGAGTTAGCCAGCCCCTGGTCAGGGGTGGGATTCACTGTGGCTGCAGGAACCTACCTTATTCTCTCTGGAGGACACCTTATCCCACGTGCATCTGCTCAGACACAGGGGCTGACAGACCCCCTCCCTGGGGCCCCATCCCTGCCCAGGCACATGGGGTCCTGTCATTCACTGGTCTAGACTTTGAGGCCTGGGAATCCTCTGGGTTCAGCAGCTGTTTCCCCCCCGAAGTTGCTTGAAGCAGCCACTCTCTCCCCGGTCTAGTTTTCTCTTCCTACCCACTTACTTTTCTTGTCTGATGTAGAAGAAAGAGGATGGGATCTGGGCATTAGTCATCCTTTACGCTACCACTTCCTGACAGACTACTTGTACTCTCATGAAATATAAAAACCTTGCAACTCTATGGGCCCATTAACCATGACCCCACCCCAGTTGTCCTATATATCATGTCTGTGTACACTGCAAACCCACAATTTGCTGTTACACTGTTGCTTTACACAGTCACATGCGTCTTAAGAAAAGGGAAATGGGGAATTCCCTGGTGGCCCAGTGGTTAGGACTCTGTGCTTTCACTGCCAAGGACCCGGGTTCAACCCCTGGTTGGGAACTAAGATCCCACAATCAAATGGCACAGTCCCCAAAAAACAAACAAGCAGGAGAAAAAAAAAAACTTTATAAAAGAAAAGGGAAATAGTTTTTATATTTACCCAAGTTTGCCTGTTCTTTTGTTCTTTGTTCCTTGCTTTGCTCTTTCTTCCTTCTGAAGAACTTAGGCTTCCCACGTGGCACAGTGGTAAAGAGTCCTCCTGCCGAGGCAAGAGACACAAGAGACATGGATTCAATCTCTGGGTGGGGGAGATCCCCGAGAGGAGGAAATGGCAACCCACTCCAGTATTCTTGCCTGGGAAATCCCATGGACAGAGGACCCTGGAGGCTACAGTCTATGGAGTCACAAAGAGTCAGACACAATTGAGCATGAACACATATCTGAAGAACTTCTTTTAGCATTTCTTTCGGATGAGTCTCCTGGTGAGGAATTCCCTTGTTTTTCATGTATCTGAAAATGTCTTTGTTTCACTTTCATTTTTGAAAGATATTTTCACTGGATATAAAATTCTGAGTTGACAGAATTTTTCCTCTGTGCTTTAAAGATATTGTTCCACTGTTTCCTGGCCTCCATTATTTCTGATGAAAAGTCAGTTTTATACACACACACACACACACAAAACATTGCTCCTCAGTATGAAGTATGTTAAAGAAGGGGGAGCACTGAAGAACTGATGCTTTCGAACTGTGGTGCTAGAATAAGACTCTTGAGAGTCCCTTGGATAGTAAGGAGATCAAGCCAGTCCATCCTAAAGGAAATCAGTCCTGAATATTCATGGGAAGGACTGATGCTGAAGCTCTAATACTTTGGCCACCTGATGCAAAGAGCCAACTCACTGAAAAAGACCCTGATGCTCGAAAAGATTGAGGGTGAGAGGAGAAGGCAGCGACAGAGGATGAAATGGTTGGATGGCATCACCGACTGAATGGACATGAGTTTGAGCCAACTCTGGGAGATAGTGAAGGACAGGGAAGCCTGGTGTGCTATAGTTCATGGGTTTGTAGAGTCAGACATGACTTAGTGACTGAACAAAAACAACATGAAATATGTTATTCTTTGTTTTCAAAATTTTTCCTTTGTGTTTTTTTGTTTGTTTGTTTGTTTTGGTAGTTTGATTATGTAAGTGTTTGGCTATAGGTTTGTGCGGTTGATTACAAGTCTATAGGTATGTATTTTGTTTTCAAAGACTGTTGTGCATAGGCTGATGGGTGGTGCAGAGGCAAGGAGGGAGAAGAGAAAGCACTGGTGGTAACAGAGAAGAGAAAGCAAGCTGCCTTGCTCATTGGTCCACTGAAAGCGGACCTGTGAAGCACTGTGAACGAGAAGCAAGAAGTTCTGAGTTTGACTCTTGACCCTGCTATTTCCCAACTGGGACATATCAAATGAGCTTCTGAGCTTCAATTTCCTCATCTATAAATCTGGATTAATCTTGGCCTCAGGGAACCAATGCCAGGTTTAAATCTTGGCTCCACCTCTTGTGAGCCATGTGGGCAATTTACTTGACCTTTCTGGGCCTAGTTTCCTCATCATGGTGATCGTACTTGCTGTAACCACCTCCTAGGGATGGTGAAGGGTCAGAAGACTTAAAATGTATAAGGTACTCTGGGCAGTGTCTGAGCTGTAGTAAGTGCTCTCTAAGTGTCTGTTACCTTAGAAGACTATTATGAGATTTTAAAAACATCATATACTTAGTAAAGGCTCAAAAAGAGTTTCTTTCTCTCCCTGAATCAGACCTAGGCTGAAGGTTGCAACATCTTTCTGAACCTCTCCCCTAAGGCTGGATCCAGGATAAAGTCCCTTGCATGCATGCATGCTCAGCTGTGCCTGACTCCTTGTGACCCTGAGACCCACCAGGCTTCTCTGTCCATGGGATTTCCCAGACAAGAATACTGGAGTGGGTTGCCATTTCCTCCTCCAGGGGATCTTCCTGACCTAAGAATTCAACCTGTGTCTCCTGTATAGGTAGGTGAATTCTTTACAACTCAGCCACCTGGGGAGCCCAAAGTCCCCTGTGGTATGCCAAAATAAAGCAGAGATGCTGGACTGTGTGGATGGCCACAAGGATGGTCTTCAGCAAAGAAGGTGGCCTCCGGGCCTCAGTTTCCTTAACTGAAAGGAAGAACTCCTTGCTGGAAGAGCCAAATGAAAAGAGGGTCATAAAAATATTTTGGAGATAGTAAAACTCCTAGAGATGGAATGTTTTGCTAATGTTTTTTCCCCAGGTGACTGTCAGCTTTCATGCATACCTGAAGGGCCTCCAGTCTCTTCTTTCTTTCTGGGAGTCCGAACAGAAGCCCTCTAGGAGCTCGTCAATGTCGACATCAGACACTTGAGGCCTCCAGGCTGGCAGTGGAGGAGCCTGGGACCCACTGCCAAGCCACCTGCCAGGGCAGAAGCATGCTAAGCCCTATGGGGAAGTGAGGCAAAGGCCTCATGTCGTACTTTGTGGAGCGCTGTGAGATACAGTCCTCAGAGTGGAGGAGCATTTAGTACCAGCGTCATTCAAAGGTTCCGGTGAAACAGCCTCGTCTTTGCCTGGGATTCACGCAGGACTTGAACTCACCCCTCCCCTCTGACCTCTGACCCCTGAGTTTCAGTCCCCGTGCAGACTTGAGTGGGCCTGCTGCCTTTTCCCTGTTGGATACAGCGTCTCTTTGGGGAGAGTCATGGGCAAGCGTGTCCTATTGGTTTATCAGATGTGCCCAGGAAGGTCTACTCTGCAGCAGAAATACAGCCTCGGCCGAAACTGGGCCCATATCCTGCTAGAATGAGGTGCAGGGGCACAGCCAGTGATGAGCCTGACAGTCATAGGCCATTGGTGTATGAAACACATAAACAGAAAAAGAAGCCCTTTTGCAGCCAATTAAGCCGACTGTGTTCTTTTCCCTGTGGGGTCCCACTGTGCAGGGGCTGCAAACAGCAGCCTCCCTGGTAGTGTATGCAGCCAGCTGTCTGCACAGGTTGCCCTAAGGGATCTTGAAGACAACTCTTTCCAGTGGACATTCATGACTGGGCATGCTGTCCTCAGTCTAAGCTCCAGACAGGTATGTGTGGTGCCTTTGGAAAGCCCCAGGGCACAACGGCCAGGGCCCACGTTGGCCAATCATAGTATCTATCCACACCAAGCTGCAGAACAAGGAGCATGTGATGGAGGCCCTCTGCAGGGCCAAGTTCAAGTTCCCTGGCGGCCAGAAGATCCACATCTCCAAGAAGTGGAGATTTGCTAAGTTCAATGCGGATACATTTGAAAACATGGTGTCAGAAAAGCAGCTCATCCCAGATGGCTGTGGGATCAAATACCTCTTTAGTCATGGCTGGCTGGGCAAACGGTAGGCCCTGCGCTCATGAGAGCCTTGGCATTGTCCCCTCCTTAATCACGTCCACCAATAAGTCCTACTTTCCTGTCAAAAAGCAACAACAAAAAAAGAAGCCCTGAAAACCTGGAGATACAGGAAAACCATTCTAAAGAACACTGCCACGAATATCTTTGTGTTCATAAACTTCTCTGGATTTCATGTTTTCCTTAGTATAAATCCTAAAGTGTGGGAGCTCAGTATTTTTATAGGCTCTCAGTAGATACAACATAATTGCTCCCCGCCTCCCAGTCCTGTACAATTTATCCTCCATCAGCAACATATGAGCATGGCATCTCACCACCTCAGCACCACTATATTAAGCATTATAGCTTTTTAAAGTTTTTGTTACTTTCAATAGATGAAAATGATATGTAGTTCTCGTTCATATAGTCGTTGTAGCAAATCTCTTTCCCCCCGCCTCGGATTGGATTGTAGGCAGCTCACCCTTATTTTTCCATGCGACTATGAGTAGAAGTGACCCTAGTAACCGCCAAGGAGATGCTTCAGGGTAGGCCTATGTCTCAGTAATTTTTGTCTCTTGGTGCTGCGGCAGCTGGGGGTCTGCACAATTTAAACTTTGGCTTTCATGGTGGTATTGAAGAGGCCAAGTGGGCCGTGGAAGAGAGGAAAGCCATTGAACAGCTCTTGTAATTTTATTTTTCTCTTCTCTGGTTTCCAGCTTGATTTTTCTATCTATATTATTGGTGTGAGTTGGTAAAGAGCAAAACTATTTAACTTACTGAGGTTTAGGTTAAACCTTGGAAGTAATGTTCAGGCAATCTAGTTTAAAGGTATTTATGTTTTGAAACATGATACAAGAATCCTCTTGGTGAATAGTTGTTTAAGTCATTTTAAAGAGCAATAACTGTATCAGGCATTTAACCCCATTATTTTACATGTTCATCTGGAATCTCATACATTGCTATACACATATATTTTTCAGTATCATAAGCAGAGATCCCTACATTGCAGTATTTTAAGATTTATTTAAAAATTTTTTTTTTTTTTTTCTACTGTGCTGGGTCTTCCTTGCTGTGTGTGGGCTTTCTCTAGTTGTGGCAAGCAGGGGCTAATCTCTAGTTGGTTCTTGACATAATGGCTTTGGGGGACCTGTGAAACATCCTGTCGGAAATGTTGAGTTTTCCCCCCTTTTCTTTCCTTCTTTCTTTTCTCTTTCTCTCCCTCTCTTTTTTCTTTTTCCCTGTCTCTCTCTCTCTCTGCTCAAAAATGGACCAACATGGCACTCCAGTCTCACAGTGACTCTCAAATTTTTGAGAAGGACTGAATCTGATTGGTCATTGACCAGCCAACAGATTGGCTCCCCTTGGATTAGGTGAGTAACTCTTCTCCAGTCAGATATGGCTGGAAAGGATTGATGAGTCACTTGGTCTAAACTTGGCTAATTAAGGCTGCCCTTTCAGCACAGGGTAGAGAAGGGGAGGAACATTTCCTGGAGTGTGCATTGCAGACGGAGAGGCACTATCCACATCTAAGGACACTTTCTTTAAAATGAGAAGTCAACAAGGTAGTCTGTTAAGGGTCCTTTTGGCTCTCAAATGTTTGTGGGCCCACTTCCATCTGTGAACAAAAAGGACTGATTAGAAAGCTGCCCACTGTGTGGAGCTCCATCTGGGCTCCAGGCACCGAGAAATGACCCCTCCCTCTCCCCCCCGAATTTGGCACAACACAGGTTTTTTGGCCTTTGCCGGTGAGAAATTCCAGTTTTCAGCTGTTACTAGAATTCACGGGCTTCTACCCTTGGGGAGACCACAAGGGGAAAGCCCATTCCTGGACAAGAGAGCTATCTTGTGACTTTCCCCAGTGACGGAGCCTATGGGTGACATCATCCTGGTCTATGCTTAGCACAACTGGGCTTTATCCTTTCTGGGTTCCCACCCTGCCCATTGCTCCTGTTTCCCAGAGACTTGGAGTCACGGGCTGCCTGACTCCTCAGGACTTCTTACCTTCATTCTCAGCCTGGTCAGGGAGATTTATGGCTCAGGAATCTCAGCACCTGCTTAGTCTGGCTGCCAGCTCCTAGTAGCGTCACAGCATCTGCCATCAGTTCCCATGCCTGGACTGCTGTCCTCTGCCCGTTGCCCTGCCCCCTGTCCCTCCAGAAAGAAACCTGCTCACCCCTGTGCTCTCCTTTACTGACCTCTGAGTAAGGACATCAGCCCAGCCTCATGTGCTAACATCTGCCTCATTTTCCTTCTGTGATACTGTGATTTATGATAAGAAATATATATTTGGTCTTCCTCTTGCTTCTGGCACAGAGCTTCTAGAACACTTGGAATTTCCTAAATGATAAGAGCAATGATGCTGTCTTGTTATATTAACTAGATGACTTTGGGATACACCCAAGGATGGGGGTTGATTGCCAGTATCCTTATCTCTTGGATTAGAAATGCACATTTTTGGCCCTAGCTGAGTCAGAAACTCCATGGAACCTGGCAATCAGTGTTTTAACCAGCCTTTCAAGTGATTCTGATGCACACTGGAGCTTAAGAGGCACTGTGCTGAGCTGACAACACTGGGATATGAGCTGTGAATGGAGCCTGGTCTGAAGGGACAGCCTCCTCCCTCCCTGAAAAATCAGGTCCTGTTTCCCTTTGACTAGATTTGTTGACTTCCCAGTTTCATCACACAGAGGTCCCTCGAACATTTGTCTGTTCTTTCTCAGTTTCCAAAAGCTGAGAAAAGAAGCGAAGTGAAAGGCAAAGGAGAAAAGGGAAGATACATCCAAAAGACCATCAATCACCTTTGTCCCCCTTAATGGTTCCGATTCCCACAGGTTGGCTAGGGCAACACGGTTGGGATCACTGGATTCTGGAGCTAGATGAGGCCTCCAGGATGCACTAACTTGTCCCCAACAAAGCCTCTCAGTGGAGGATAATGTCATCTTAGAGAAAGAGTCTTGTCACCTCTCCATTTTACAGGAGTTGAATCCCAGAGAACCAAAAATGTCTTGCCAGAGTCACAGAACAGAGGGCAAAGCTGGCCCTGGGACCAGGTCTGCTGGCTTCTGGGCCAGCATTCTTCCTACTGTACCAGAGTTTCTGAAATTTTAATGTGCATGTAAATCCCTGGGGAGTTTGCTGAGATGCAGATTCTGATTCTGTGGGTCTGACATGGGTCCCAAGATCCTGCCTCCTGGTGAGCATCCAGGGGGATGCAGGATGCAGCGGATGCTGGTGCTCAGGACCACATGTTGAGTACCGAGATTCTTCACCACACTGCTTATCACTCACCCCTCCTTCTCAGGTTGGTTCCTGAGAGCCTTCCAGGCTAGAAGAGTCAACTCTAGCAGAAGAGAAACCATCCCTTACTTGTGGTTGTGAAGAGAAAGCAGTAGAATCGGTGGGGTTTGAGGAACTGCAAGATCCTTTTGTGTCTCCCTAAGTTTCACGTTCAGCCAGTGCTGCTAGAAAATCTGATGATTCTGGGCCTCGTCCTGAGCTGGAATTCACTGACATGCCTCTCTACCCTCTGTTCCCAATAGCCCCCCCACCCCCAAGATGCTGCAGTCCCTGTCAAGGGTCTCCCAGGCCCAGCACCACAGGAAGCGATCACCATGGCAACAGACAGTCCCAGCGCCAAGCACATTCATTAGAAGAGCTGGAGAGAAAACAGCCCAGCTCTTCCTGATCCTGCCTTTCCTCGGGGGGGCTGGGGGGAGACTTGTGGGACTGGGAGAGAGTCTCCCCACCCAAAACCCCAAGTAAAGAGCCCAGGACAGCCCCTAGAATCTGAGTGAGAGAAGGAATGTTGAGGCTTCACCTGAATTTATCATTTTCTGAATGATGCTGGGGAGGGCATATGACTCACCCAAAGCCACACTTCCGTTAAGAGCAGGTTGGGGTGAGACCCCGATCTCTGAACTTCCAGCAAGGCCTCTATCTCCCTGAAGGAAGCTCACTGAAGGTCAGTGCCATGGTCCAAATTGTGTCTCCCTTCATATGTGGAAGCCGTTAACCCCACCCCACCCCCTGGCAGTTTGACTACAGTAAGTCCCCTACATACAAACCTTCAAGTTGTGAACCTTTAAAGAGGCAAATGTGCGTTCACATGTGCAGGCACATAAGTTAGTTCACGTGTCTGGTGTACATTGTCATGTGGTTTCATGTACTTTACAGTACTGTATAGGGTACAGGAGTACAGTATCTTTATTTCAAGCCCAGGATACCCAGAAGCAAGTGTAAAAGCAGTGGTGACATAGCTGGTACTACTGTACTTTGCAAGGTACGGTACTATAAAATTAGATTTAAAAAACTTTTGTGTATGTGTTTGTTTTTCTGTATTATTTATGTGAAAAGTGATGCATCTCCTTTGTCCATGGAATTCTCTAGGCAGGAATATTAGAGTGGATTGCCATTCCCTTCTCCACGGGATCTTCCCAACCCAGGGATCAAACCTGAGTCTTCCACATTGCAGGCAGATTCTTTACTGTCTGAGCTATCAGGGAAGTATTATAAACCTATTACAGTACAGTACTATATAACGAATTGTGTTAGTGGGGTACTTAGGCTAACTTTGTTGAACTTATGAACAAACTGGACTGGCTCATATGTAGGGGACTTACTATGTACCTAGAGACAGGGTCTTTAGAAGGTAATTAAGGTTAAATAAGATCATAAGGGTGGGACCCTAATCCAGTAGGACCCTGGCCTTATAAAAAGAGGAAGAGAAAGAGATTTCTCTTTCTGCCTCCCTCCACTGTGTGAGAATACAGTGAGAAGGCAGTCGTCTACAAGCCAGGAAGAGAGCCCTCAGTAGAACCCGACCATGTGGGCTCCTTAATCTTGGGCTTCCAGCCTCCAGGACAGTGAGAAAATGAATATCTTTTGTTTGAGCTACTCAGTCTGTGGTATTTTGTTATGACACCTCAGCTGTCTAATGCAGCCTTTGAGTCGGTCACGTTCTCCTTTAGTTTCCCTGGAGGAACATGGCCCTGCTGTTTTTCAGGGCACGTCCAGAACTCATTATAACAAACCCCTCTTCCCCCCAGCCAGCTGGCAAGTGACCTGGCTTCCTCTGCCTTTGGGAGTGAATCTGTTTGGCTTGGCTGTGTGTGTGAGGTTGGTCCAGGGAGGTGAAAGCAGGCTGCACTGGTGTGGATGAGAGTGTGGGACAGGCGGCCTGGGGGGCGGAGGGGAGGGGCCGAGAGCCTCAGCCCGACCTCTCCTGCAGCATCTGCTCTCGGCTCTCGGCTCTCGGCATGGCCCCACTTCCACCTTCTCCTCGCCCAGTCGCCTCGTTCACCGGCTTCACCCAGTGTCTTGTGATGTCCCAGATGTCCTGCTCTTCCAGCCTCTGTGCCTTCACTGCCCGACCCCTCTTTCCTTCCTGTTCCCCTGGCAAACCCTCAGCGACCCTTCAGACCCAGCCCAGGGGTCTCCTCCTCCACAAGCCTCTTTCACCAACCTTCCTTGATGCCTATTCCCTTGTAAATAAGCAGACACACAACAGATTCATATCAATACATACATTTGTGCATGTGCACATACACATAGATGGCTCTTGGTTGCAAACAATAGAAACCAGCTCTGGCTAATTTAAACAGAAAAGGCCTTTATTTAAAGGATATTGGATCATCTCCAGGATGACCAGAGAATTGGGGACCCAGGTTCCAGGCTATCAGCCAGGCTCCAGGCTATGGCACCTTGGAACCAGCGTGGGACACCATGGGCACTGAGGCTGGTACTGTCAACCCTGCTTGCATTGGCCCCTGGCACTGGACTCTGGGCCAGTGGGTCCAGTCGGCAGTACCTGGGTTGCATCCTACATCCTGGTCTAGAGTAGGAGGTGGGCTCCATGCCCTGCCAACACCTCTGGGGTGCAGGAGGCAACATTCCCTGAATTACAGAAGGAGGTTCAGTTGCTGGGTGGCCAAAAATTGTAACAAATGTTTTTTAGATGTAGAATATCCATATATATATATATTTTTTTTTTTTCCATCATTCATGGTAGCTATGCTCTGTAAGTTGCTACTGATACTGAAGTAACAAATGCTGGGGAATTCCCTGGCAGTCCAATGGTTAGGACATAGTCTATCATTCCACTACAGGGGTCACTGGTTCGATCCTGGGGAACTAAGATTGCACATGCCTCACAGTGCTGCCAAAATATATGTATATGTATAAACAAGTGCTTAACCATTTGCTTCTGGGGTAAATACAGAATTCATTGCCTGCGCACCTCTGGTGACATTTTGCTAACTGATTAATACATAATCTTGTTTTCTAAAAAAAAATCTTGTTTTATGCATGTTTCTGATTTTTTAAAAAGTATTTATTTATGGCTGTGCTGGGTCTTCTTTGCTGTGTATGGGCTTTCTCTCGTTGCAGTGAGCAGGGGCTACTCTCTAGTTGCAGTTCTTGGGTTTCTCCCTGCAGGGCTTCTCTTGTTGTGGAGCACAGGCTCTAGAGAGGGTGGGCTTCATAGCTGCAGCTTACGGGCTTAGTTGCTCCATGGCATGTGGGATCTTCCTGTACTAGGGATCAAACCCGTGTCCCCTGCATTGGCAGGCAGAGTCTTAACCACTGGACCCCAAGGGAAGTCCGCACGTTTCTGTTTAAAGATGCCTTATTTAAAACATACTGTTGATTACTCATGTTGAACCATGGGTCATGGCCCTATAACTGATGCCCGAGTGAAGCTGATCTAACACATATGTTCTCTGTAAGACCCAGCACAGCCTTCTTGCTCTTAGAACTACTACCAGCACTTCAGTCCTACCCTTGGGAGCCATTTTAAGCTGTGAAATCACCCAAAAAAGCACAAAAATGCAGAGAGTATGTCACTAAGTAGACCGTGAAAAGGACTCTTGCCTGTAGTATGAGCCTGGAGACAAGAAGGCAGAGTGTCACCTCGTTCACCCTCAGCTGGGGGCATGGTGGGGGGCTTGAATGTGTTGCCTCTTCTCTTTTCTGTATATGAAAGATAGCATCATGAGTATTGATTTGAGGGTTATTGACAAGTTTTATCAAGTGGGCGAATTTGGAAGTACAGAACCTGTGAATAATAACTATAAAATTGTGGTATAAATAATGACTATAAAATTATGGTATATATCTATATTTTATACTTATAAATATGATTATATACAGTTTTTTCTATATGGTTTCCACCCCTATAAATCTTTCTAAAATTTTTATTGAAATATAATTGATTTACAGTGTTGTGTTAGTTTCAGGTATATAGCAAAGTGATTCAGTTTTACATATATATATATATACACATATATACACACACACACACACACTTTATTTACATTCCCTTCTATTGTAGGCAGAAAGCGTATGGCATGCAAAGAATCGGACATGACTGAGCAACTGAACTGTACTGAACTATTGTAGGTTATTACAAGATATTGAGTATAGTTCCCTGGTGCTATACAGTAGATCCTTGTTGGTTATCTATTTTATATATAGTAGTGTGTGTATTTTAACCCCAAACTCCTAATTTATCCCTCCCCCCTTCCCCTTTGGTATCCATAAGTATGTTTTCTACGTCTGTAAGTCTATTTCTGCTTTGTAAATAAGTCCATTTGTATCATCTTTTTCAGATTCCACATATAAGCAGTATCGTGTGATATTTGTCTGGCTTTCTTCACTTGGTATAGTAATCTCTATATCCATCCATGTTGCTGCAAGTGGAAATATTTCATTCCTTTCTTACAGTTGAGTAATATTCCACACAATGGTTCATACCACATAAGATGGTACGGGAAAACCTGAGCGAACTTTCTGGCCAACCCAATATACATCACATCTTCTTTATCCATTCATACATCAGTGGGCTTGCTTCCTGCATTTTGTGTTTCTTTGGGTGCCGTGAGAAGTGAAGGAAGGAGCTGATGCTGGCTGCTCCGTGTTGTCATCTCTTTATGACGCACCATCCACGTGGTTTATTTACTTTGTCCTCAGATGAGGTTGGGCTTCCCTGGCGGCTCAGACGGTGAAGAATCCACCTGCAGTGCAGGAGACCCAAGTTCAGTGCCTGGGTCAGGAAGATCCCCTGCAGAAGGAAATGGCAACCCACTCCAGTATCCTTGCCTGGGAAATCCCATGGACAGAGAAGCCTGGTGGGCTATAATCTATGGGGTCACAAGAGTCGGACACGACTGAGCGACTAAACAACTAACTAGCAAGGCAGTGAGCCTGTGAGCCAGGCACCGTGGAGGGCAGTAGTTTTCCTCCATTCCTCTGGCACAAGAGGCATCTCGCATGGAGGACCCCATCTTCACTTCCTCTGTGAGCAGGTGGGCTCCAAGGTCACTGCTCTGGGGCAGAGGGGATAAGGAGCCCTAATAGAACCTCTTTCAGTTACTGTTTGGGATAAGAAATGTGTAAATAGGCATGGAGACCCTCAGAACATCAAGCTAGTGGCTCTTTATTCAACGTTTGCATCTGTAGGATGGAATCTCTTTCATTGCTAAGTCTGAGCTGGCCTGGCTCCCTAGGAGGCTCATAGGAAAGGTACATCAGTTATAGAGAAAGTTATGTTTTCTTGCTAAATCTGAGTATAGTGTGAGTATGTGTTCAGTCCTGCTACACATTAATCCAGGAAAAGTTTGGATGTTTAAGTGCCAAGCACTGTACTAGGTGCTGGAGGTGCATCAGTAAGTGAAGTAAATGAAGGTGAGATTTGTATCTTCTTTTTTTTTTTTTTCCTTTAATTTGGCTGTGGGAAGATCCCCTGGAGGAGTGCATGGCAATCCACTCCAGTATTCTTGCCTGGAGAATCCCCATGGACAGAGGAGCCTGGTGGGCTGCAGTCAACAGTGTCCCAAGGCGTCAGACAAAGCTGAAGCAACTTAGCACACATGTGCTTGGTCTTAGTTGTGGCATGTGGGATCTAATTCCCCAACCAGGAATCGAACCCAGGCCCCTCTGCATTGGGAGTGCGGAGTCTTAGCCACTGGACCACCAGGGAAGTCTCTTGCATCTTATTCTTAAAGGAATCTTCCGCCCTGGCCTAGCTGGAAGGTGGAGGTCAAGCCAAGGTGAAGGGAGCTGAAACTTGGCTTGTTTGAGCATCTGCCCCAGGGACAGCTCTGCACTGGGGCCATGCCAGGAAGCAGGGTTATCCCTGCCCTCACCGTTATAAGAAGATGGGATGGATGAGAAAGGCATCCAGATGTATATGTGAAAGTGTAGAAAGATGCAGAAACAGAGCAAGGTCTCATGCCTGGGGTTTCAAGGGACAAAGTGCTTACTTGTGACTGAGGATCACTGGGATGCAAGCCAGACAGGTTTCCTGGAGGAAGAGGCTTCAGGATGGCCTTCGGGGTTCAGGGTCTTGGGGAGAATGAGCTGTCAGGAAGCACAGTAGGGTGAAGCTGCATCGGTTAAAGCTGTCCAGCTTTTGGCTGCAGGCTCTCTTTTTAAAAGAGGGAAGCACTGACATCTCTGGTTTTAAATGATGCCTGCAGGGAGCAGCTTTTATCCGGGGGGAGAGCCCAGCCCCAGCTTCTGGGCAAAAAAGGGCTCAGAGACTGGCAGTCTCCAGGATGTGGGATCATGGGACGTAGGACCACTGGGCCATCAGTTCCCTAAGGCTGTTTTGTGCTCTCCAAGGTGTGTTACCCAAGTAGCTGAAAGATTTGTTCCTAGTAAGTGAATTGAAAACAATCCTCTTTCCTGGTTACAGAGGCATAGACCGTCTCTTACCAATGGCATTTGCTTTCATCAGCCCTGTGGTCTCCAGCCAGGGGTCTGCTCCACAGACCAAGGCAATCCGTTTGCACAGTGGTCTGCTTCCCACAATCTTCGCTGGGCGTGGGGAGGGTGAGATGAGGGAAGGTGAAGGGTCCAAGATAGTCTTGCCGTGCTAAGGGGTCTTCTATCCTTAGAACAGAAAACACACACCAAAAAAGGGAGAAAAATGCCAACGATGACAAAGTGAAAGAGAAAAAAATAGTAAATTTTTGTATAGTCAAGAAAAAAACAACCCTCTAGTTAAAGGAAATCAGATTGTTGTATAAAATGTGATTCCAAAGTCCTTGAGAGTCCCTGAGAGCCAGTGAGCTGTCTCCACAGAAAGGACTAGGAATGGACTGGAAGGCATTGCTCACCCCTTGGACCATCACGTTAGAGTTCTAGGCCAGACGGGTGGGGTGCAGATAGAGGGGAGGGTGCGCTGGCTTGGAAGTTTGCAAAAATATTTCTAGCCATTAGCTCATTTAATTGTCACAGCAGCTCCTGGGAGGTAAGAAAGTCACCAATAGTTACTCTGTTTATTTGATCATTAAGCCGATGCTCAAAGACGTGAAATGACCCATCATAATGCTGGCTAGTAAATTCCAAAACCAGGACTTGCCGTCAGGGTTATCTGATGCCCCAGCTGCTGCTTGGGAAGGGTTGGGATGTGAACAGAGTGGCAGGATCCCGTGTTCTCTGGATGCACTGTGTGACTTCCGTGAGAGTGCCAGATGCCTATATTCAGATGAGGAAGAAGGCTCCGAGGAGGAAGGTGTCCTGCCCCCAGGGGCTTGTGCTAAGTGTGTTCCCAGGAGCTGGCCTGCCCGTAAAGGGACGGGGTATATGACCATCGGTGCTCTGGACAGAGGAGCCAAGGAGCCTGGAGCATGTAGGCTGGGCCTCGGGGAAGGCAAGCCATTTGGGATGGGGTGAGGCCAGTCTGACTGCAAGTATCATGTCACTCTGCCCTGAAAGCTTGGCAGTGTCACTCCGGGTCCTGGAACCCCCTTCCTGACACCTCACCCCACTGCAGGCCTCTGTCGGCCAAAGTCCCACTGAGCTGCACTCTGGGACTTACAAGGTGGTGGCAGACTGTCCCCACCTCCCTGCCAGGCTGCTGTTGTGTCCAGCCTGCCTCCTTGTCCACAACCAGGCAAAAGCTTGGGCGAGGACCATGGATGCTGGGCTAGGTGTCTGTCCTAATCACATTTTCTTTTTTTTTTTTTTTCACATTTTCTTTTAATTAAAACTGAAAGTCGCAAAGAGTCGGCCTCATGGACTGTAGCCCACCAGGCTCCTCTGTCCATGGGGTTCTCCAGTCAAGAAGACTGGAGTGGGTTGCCATTTCCTTCTCCAGGGGATCTTCCTGACCCAGGGACAGAGCTTTGTCTCATTAGGTCTCCTGCATTGCAGGCAGGTTCTTTACCTCTAGTGCCACCTGGGAAGCCGAAATTTCATGGCAGGAGCAAAGTCAAATCAAGCCCCTCTGGGCACTGGGCTCTGGTGACACAGTGACATGGTCCTTGCCTTCAAGGAGTTTAGAGTCTCCCAACTGAAGTGCTGGCTGAGAGGACACTTAGAAATGCCTGGGGCATCTGGGTTGTCCCAGTGAGTGGGGGCACACAGGGGGCTGGGGCCAGGGATGTTAAATATCCCATAATACACAGAGTAGTCCTTCACAATGAGGACACTGCCTGCCCTCAGGGCCAGCAGCCCCTTTGATGGACGTCTGGCATTTCTGCCCATTTTGCAGATGTGAACCTTGAGGCTCAGGAAGGTTAAGGCCCTAGAACTGAATCTGGTCATACCAGACTCTGCCTGTCCTAAGCCTCTGGGTAAAATGGGGCTATGATCGTCCCAACCTCTTTAGGATGTCACCAGGCTCCTGGACAAACACAGGCCCAGAGCAGCAATCCCCAGGCAAATGGGATGAGTTATCAATGGCCTTGGGAAGACCCTCGGATGACTGGCTGGGAGGGGCAGGCCATTCTGTGTGTAGCTTTGGGAGAAGGAGGAAAGGAGCAAAGTGGGTCTCTGGACCTTGTTTCGCTTAAAGCGGCAGCTCACAGTTCTGCTGGACGCTCGCTGGGGCAGATGAATGTCCCGGTGGTCCATCCACCCCAGAAATAGCCCACATCCTAAAGAACAATAGAAAAGATCAGAACTCCTTCTGGGCTGACCCCTCCCCACGGTGGGCCTTGGAGAATCACAGTCTGCTGTTTCTTTGGTCAGCGTTTCAGGTGATCAGGAGGGTGTGCAGAGGAGGGGAGTGGCGGGGAGGGAGGAAGGACCTGCCTCCATGCCCCTCCAAGCCCCTGTTCCACTGCCCTGACCTGGGAGGATGCTTTTTGATATCCTTCAGATGCTAGATCCTCCCTGGGCATCTGACTGCCCCAGAAGCCCAGGTGTGAACAGTCTGTAGACATTCTTAGGTGCAAGTCCTTGAACCTGATCAAACTTCCAGACTGCGCCCAAGCAAACCAGGTGGAGCTGCTTTCCGGTGGGGCTGGTTGAACTGCACAGTGGACTCAACACTGGCTGGCAGAGAGGCCACGGGGACATGTCGTCACAGGCTGTGTGACCTTGGGGAGAGCACTTAACCTCCCTGAAACCAAGGGAGGAAGCAGTATCATTCATTCATCCTCCCTTGCCCGCTTCCTTCCTCCCCCTTGCCTCCTCCCTCCCTCCCTCCTAGTATTTTTTAATGGAGTAGTTCTAGCGTCAGAATAACAAGCACCCCTTGTCCACTTTCCTGTTCTGCCAAGTTTTTTTACATTTTACCAGATTTGCTTCAGATTTTAAAAAAGAACAACCTCACAGATACACTTGAAGATCCTTAAGAGCCTTCCCTGATGTCACTTCCCTCGTTTCCACCCTCCTGCCCTCTCCAGGGGAGACTGCCATCCTGAATTCGTTGTTTATCATTCTACATGTGTGTGCATCCATCCACCCCCGTGACTAATAGGGATGCCTGCCTTGTTCTGCTCGCCTAATGACTTTAGTATCAAATTGTTCAGGAAGTTGGGGCAGAGATGGAAAAGGAGAGGAAGGCTTTCTTACTGATTTTAAAAAACTATATATATTAAAGGCATGGATCCTTTGTGAATCACCTATGTTGAATTTAATTTTCCTAGTGTGATATTTGCCTTTTCATTTCAATTTGTTGATTTTTAGTCAAAAATAACTATGAAAATAAGTTTATTTTGGTTTTGGCTGTGCTGGTTCTTTGCTGAGCGGGCTTTTTTCTAGTTACAGCGACCGGGAGCAACTCTCAGGCTGTGGCATGCAGGCTTACAATGGGGGCTTCTCTTGTTACAGGTCATGGTCTCTAGGTTGCTTGGGCTTCAGTAGTTGCAGCACATGAGCTCCGCAGTTGTGGCTCCTGGGCTCTGGAGCATAGGCTTGATAGTCGTGGTGCACAGGCCCAGTTGCTTCTCAGCCTGTGGGATCTTTCCAGATCAGGGATCGAACCCATGTCTCCTGCATTGGCAGGCGGATTCTTTACCACTGAGTCACCGGGGAAACCCCGAAATAACTTACTCATTTCAATTTGTACATGTTTATTATAGAAGAGTGATAAAATACAGAAAAGCAAGAGAAACCACATTCAACCACATATAAAACATCTGGAGACAAGCTCATCTTTTTATCTTTCCAGACGCTTTTTTATAATTCCTTTTCATTTTTGCTTTGTTTGTGTTTTCCTTAGAGTTAAAAATATGTATTTAGTACTTATAATATGCGGGTTGAGAGTGAAGAGTACAGATACATACTTTTTGTCCTTGCTTTCCAGGAATTTATCATCTAGTATAGAAACGCCTTTTAAGACAATTAGAATGCAAAAAAGCAGTAATTATGAAACAGAATTTGAAGAGTTTTCTGGGTTGTTGGGCAACACCTCTGTACTATCTCATGAACTCCTCAGGGCAAAATAAATGGTAATCAATGTGCTACTAAAATTACTGTTTTAATGACTTTTCTATTGAGTGGTTACCCTTGGAGAAGAAGTCCCCAAGTTTTTTCTATACCTTTGTAGACAAAGGTTTTATTTTTTTTTTTGTATACAAACCTTTGTATAGGAGGTTTTTCTATACCTTTGTAAACAAACACCTGGTGAGCTCTTTGGAACTGGTTCTTCTCAGTTAATGGTATCTCACATAGCCTTCATCATGACCGTCTATGTTGATGTACATCACCACTCTAAATGGCTGGAGGTGTTCCACTGTATGTTGTTCAGTAGCTCCAGTCATGTCTGACTCTTTGCAACTGTGTAGATGTGTAATATTTATTTATTAATATATCCATTGTATATATATAATATTTATCTTATTGATATCCCATTGTTAGATACTTCAGTTGTTTGCTTTGACTGTGTCTCAGCAATTTTATACCTTTATATAGAGAAGCCTGTAAGTCTGTTTCTTTGTGGGTTTTTTTCTTTGACATCAAGCTTAGAAAGCTTTTGCCTAGTCTGAGACACAGTCATTTAACAAATATCTGTAAAGTTTCCACCAGGTGCCAGGTTCTGTTCTAGGTACTTTGGATATATCAATGGACAAAACAGGTGGAATTCTCAGTTCCCCTGGAGTTTTGTGGGGGTAGGTAGGGAAGTGGTGGGGGGTGAGGGGGCAGGTAATATACAATAAACATAAAATATAAGTAAATTAAGTGTTAGAAAGTGATGAATGATATTGGGGAGAAAGGATGGAGCAGTGTAAGCGCACAAGTGGTGCTGGGGAGGGCAAACAAGCTGGGACCAGCCGGATTCAGGGCAGTCGTATCCTTGGGGCTTTGTAGCCAGGGTGTGCGCTGAAAGCCATGCATAGAGGGGGGTCTGGCTCCCCTGGACAGATTGTCTCTTACACAGCACAACATCCTCCGTTATGGGGATGGATCCCGGTTTCTTTGGTTGACCTCTGGAAAAGGGATTGGCTTACATCAAGGAAACAGTGGAAGAAATATCGAGTTGGCCAAAAAGTTCTTTTGGGGTTTTCCAGAACCCATAAGATATTATGGAAAACCTGAATGAACTCTTTAGCCAACCCAATACACGTGACTTTACATTTTTGGAATCGCAGTCCGCTCAACAAGGTGCTGACTGTATATTTTTCACTTGGGGTCTGAGAGCAGCCGAGGGGGCAGACTGTTGTCCTGGTCCCCCCTCACCCCCATCTCCCCACCATCACATGATCCCAATGGTTTACCAAGGGGAAGAGAAATCAAAGTGCTACTTAACATTGTTTCTGAAAACACAGCCTGCCAAAATGTAGAGAATGCAGTGAAAGTTCTTAGAGGAAAAATTATAGCTATAAACATCTATTTAAAAAAAAAACAAAGCTCTAAAATAAAAAATATTACAAAAGATTTTTTTAATTTGTTGACTAAAAGGTATATATCAATATAAAGTTCAAAATGTACAAAAGACTATCATGATATAGAAATCACCCACCCATTCCTGTTTTCCAAAACCTCTGCTGCCAGTTTCTCAGGTTTTCTTTCAGAGATATGCTGAAAGAAACAAGATGTGCATGCTTAATACGTTTGCCCAATCGTGTCTGACACTTTTCAACCCCGTGGACTGTAGCCCCCATGGACAGGCTCTTCTGTCTAGAGGATTCTGTAGGCAAAAATACTGGAGTGGGTTGCCATTTCCTCCTTCAGCTTATCTTCCCAACCCAGGGGTGGAACTCCCACCTGCTGTCTCCTGCCTTCCAGGCGGATTCTTTACCATTGAGTCACGTGGGAATCTCCCTTTCAGAGATACCATATACATGAATGTGTGCTATGTGAAATGTGCAGGGTTTTTTTTTAAATTTTACTAGATATTACTAGATCATCTTCCAAAAAGGCTCCAGCAATTGACATTTCCACCAGCAGATGTATGAGTGGCTCAGCTCCCCTCATCTTTACCAAGATTAAACATTTGGGGGGGTCGGGTTTGTTTTTCTGTTTGTTTTGCCAATCTGATGGTATCTCTCTCTGTTATTTTCATGTCCATTTCTTTGAATTCTGGAGAGCATGAACATCATTTTAAAAAATATACTTATTAGACATTTGAGCTTCTAGGAATTGCCTACTTACTTACATCCACCACCTATTTCTACCAGAATATATTTCTTAATCAATTTTTGGAGCGCTTGAGATGTTATGGATTTAATACTTATCTGCCATATGTATTGCAAAAATAGTTTCCCCCAAGTGCCATTGACTTTGTTTATGATTTTTTAACACGTGCAAAATTTAATTTTGCATAGTGAAATATAATCTTTACTTTTCTTTATAACATTAAGAGTTCCTGTCTTATTAAAATTATAGTGTTTAAATTTTCTGCTAATTTAATTTTTACTTAAAATTTTAATCCAACTGGGGTTTATTTTTTGTTTTTAAAAATATTATTTAAACACATGTAAATCCATGGCTGATTCATGTCAATGTATGGCAAAAACCACTACAATATTGTAAAGTAATTAGCCTCCAACTAATAAAAATAAATGGAAAAAATATATATATATATATAATTTATCTGACTGCATCAGGTCAGGAGGTGGCTCAGTGGTAAAGAATCTGCCTGCCAAGCAGCAGACAGGAATCCAACCCCTGGGTCGGGAAGACCTCCTGGAGAAGGAGATGGCAACCCACTCCAGTATTCTTGCCTGGAGAATCCCATGGACAGAGGAGCCTGGTGGGCTACAGTCCATGGGGATCACAAAAGATTCGGACAGGACTTAGCGACAGATGCACACACAGGTCGAGTCTTAGTTGTGACACGTGGGAGCCTTGTTACATCGTGTGTGCACGGTTATATTGAGTGTACATAGTTGTGTTGAGTGCTCCAGAGCATCTGGGCCCAGAAGTTGCAGTGCATGGGCTTAGCTGCTCTGCAGCATGTGGGATCTTAGTTCCCTGAGCAGGGATCAAACCCACATGCCCTGCACTGCAAGCAGGATTCTTAACCCCTGGACCCCCAAGGAAATCCCCACCATTTTACGTTGTGTCCTCTTGTCCATATATTTTATTTTATAAATTTATTGTGGGCTGTCTTTGTCTCTTGGTATCATAACTGTTACTCTTGACTGTACTCCTACCAATCTTATTTTACACCTGTTCTTCATTTTACATTTTACTATTTCTTTTCTCCCCCGCCCCCTTTTTTTTCTCATTTTCTCTTAGTCAAACAAGTAGCTCTTCTTGAACTGATAGAAATCACATGAGGAAAACTAGGTAGATTGGTTACTGCGAAAAATCAAATCAGTGGCTTGGAAGATCAATGAGTAGAAACACCTCACACTACAGGAGAAAAATGCACATAGAATCTCTCCAGTTCTATCCTGCCTATCAGCTGGGAATATTCCTGTCCTCCCAACTTTTGCTTGTATCCTTAAAATATCTTGAGTTCGTTCAAAGTTTCCTAGGATGGACGTGTTGGTTTCTTTAACTGGCTCTCTTTACCCCTGGAAATGTCCAAGCTTGTGTGTAAATTGTTTCACACATTCCTCCACATGTTTTATGACCCTTCCCAAAGTTAAGGCAATGTTGCATGTGATCACAAATTTTGATACTTTGGACCCCCAAAGTGGGGAAGAAGAGGAGAGAAATGGGATGACAAGCCAAGTTATAAATGCTGTCCCCAAGAAGAGTGAAAGAAAGGGAGAAGTCATGGACATAGGGACCTGGAATATGAGCCTGACTTTGCCAAGCACTGTGTCCTTGGGAGCCATTGTAAGTTCCCAAATCACATGATCCTTTTGAGAGACAGTGAAGTTGAATGGAAAAGCGTTAGAGCTGGAATCAGCCCCATCTGGGATCTAACCCTGCCTGTACAACCTCAGGTGAGCCATTTTACTTCTCTAGGTCTTATTTTTTTCATATAAGGTGGATTTTTATTATTTCCAAAATTTTCCTGCCCCTCTCTCAGAGCACTATACATCTCCACCCCATTGCCATCAGATTTGGTTGCATGACTTGCTTTGGTCAATGAAATGTGAGCTGAAATGACATGTTTCAGTTCTAGGCAGAAGCTTTATGAGCCAGTGTACTTCACAAAGACTATCTTGTTTTTCTGTGGCCAGAGTGGTGCCCCACAGTAGTCTGGAGCCCTGCAGGGGTACTTTAGATCGCTGTTGAGGTGGAGGGAGGGTGTATGTGTGTGAAAACATATTGATTAGGATTAAACTGTTTATTTTTAAATCATAAAATAACAGGGGCTTAAATAAGATAGAAGTTTATTCTCTCAAATGTTTACTTCTTTTACAAAGTTCAGAAGTAGCTAGCTCAGAGCTGGTGTGGTGATATCACAGGTTATCAGGGATGTAGGCTCCCTCCAGTTCTCTGCTCTATGATCCCTAGGATGTGGCCCTTGTCTTCATAATCCAAGATGGCTGCTAGAGCTCCAGCTATTGCATCTGAGTTTTAGGTAGTGGAATGGAGGTAGGGGTGGAGAGAGGAAATTCTTCCTTCATTTTAATGAGGTCAGAAATCATATACAACATTTTCATTTATTTCTTACTGGCCAGGATGTAGTAGTCACCTGACTGTACATAGCTGCAAAGGAAGCTTTGAAAAGAGTCTCTTCTTTTCCAGGCAGCAGTATGCCCAGCTCAAAATAGGGCTTCTATTAACAGAGGGGAAAGAAGGGAAAGGATGATGATGTGGACAAGTGGTAGGCCCTGCTGCAGAGGGAGCTGAGACCGTAGGGATCTGAATTCTTCTCTATTTTAATGAGAGCTTACTTTTATCTGCTTAAAAAGCTAGTGTCACTGTAAGATTTAAATGAAAGAACTCTGTGTTTTAAAGATAAAGAATCAGAACCCACTGTGCCAAAGCAAGAGTCCCTAGCTTATAGAACAAGTGAACAGAAAAAAATAGAGAGCTGCAAATATGTCTCCAACTCCTTTGTGGGCCTGGGGATGGAGCCAAGGAGGAGGTGGGATCCAGATTCATGGTTTCCATCTCCTGGAGAACCTATTGTGAAAGAAGGACTGCTGCTCTCTGAGATGAATCCAGACCTTTCAAGTCAAGAAGGAAAGGCTAAGCCAAACCCTGGAAGATAAATGGCAGGATTGTGTAGCAGTTAGGGGAGGTTAAGCTGTGGAACAAAGATGCCGAACATCCAGTCACTTAACCAAGAAAAGGCTTCTGCCCCTCACATGAAAGTCCAGGGTAAAGCCTTAGGTTGAGGTGGCTCTATGCCACGCTGTGGGGTCCATGGGTTAGTGTGAAGTCAAAGGAAGAAGTATTTTAAAATACATATATTGTATTATGGAAGATTTCAAACATCTACAAAAGTGGAATGGTATATGATGCACTTTCAGAGAAATCTAGACTCTTTCCTTTTCCACCTCCCTTCATAAGTTACTGTTGTTGTTCAGTCACTAAGTCATGTCAGACTCTTAGCAGCCCCATCGACCGCAGCATTCTAAACTCCTCTGTCCTCCACTGTCTTCCAGAGTTTGCTCAAACTCATGTCCATTGAGTCGGTGATGCCATCCAACCATCTCATCCTCTGTTGCCCCCTTCTCCTCCTGCCTTCAATCTTTCCCAGCATCAGGGTCTTTTCCAGTGAGTTGGCTCTTTGCATCAGGTGGCCAAAGTATTAGAGCTTCAGCTTCAGCATCAGTCCTTTCAGTGAATATTCAGGGTTGATCTCCTGATCTCCTTGCAGTCCAAGGGACTCTCAAGAGTCTTCCCTAGCACCACAATTCAAAAGCATCACTTCTTCAGCACTCAGCCTTCTTCATGTTCTAACTCTCACATCCATGCATGACTACTAGAAAAACCATAACTTTGGCTCTACGGACCTTTGTCAGCAAAGTGATGTCTGTGCTTTTTAATATGCTAAGTTTGTCATAGCTCTCTATAGGTAATAATTTTAAAAAATTGGTTACTATCCCAATTAAAAATGTTCTCTGTGTGTGTTTACACATGTATACATGCTCTCTCCCTCCTTTCTTGAATAAATGGCTGTATACTAAACATACTTTTCTCTACCTTTCCTTTTTTTTTTTTTCTTTTGGGGAAAGGAAGGGAAGCCTTTATTCCTAACAGCTTGTCTGTTAGTAACTTGTCAGAAGCATCCCTTATGAAACAGACAAAAGCACTGAATGTTCCTGACTCCTATATTCAAATCACACTTTATATACCATTAACTCAGTCTGTTTGTGTGTTTCCAATTTAGAATCTCCCCCATTAACTTTTTAATACTTTTTATTGAAGTATAGTTGTTTCACACTGTTGTGTTATTTTCAAGTGTACAGCAAAGTGATTCAGTTTCAGAAACATATAAATATGCATCAGTCAGTCAGTTCAGTTCAGGTGCTCAGTCATGTCTGACTCTTTGTGACTCCATGAATTGCAGCACGCCAGGCCTCCCTGTCTATCACCAACTCCCGGAGTTTACTCAAACTCATGCCCATCGAGTCAGTGATGCCATCCAGCCATCTCATCCTCTGTCATCCCCTTCTCCTCCTGCCCCCAATCCCTCCCAGCATCAGGGTCTTTTCCAGAGTCAACTCTTCGCATGAGGTGGCCAAAGTATTGGAGTTTCAGCTTCAGCATCAGTCTGTCCAATGAACACCCAGGACTGATCTCCTTTAGGATGGACTGGTTGGATCTCCTTGCAGTCCAAGGGACTCTCAAGAGTCTTCTCCAACACCACAGTTCAAAAGCATCAATTTTTCGGCACTCAGCTTTCTTCACAGTCCAACTCTCACATCCATACATGACCACTGGAAAAACCATAGCCTTGACCAGACGGACCTTTGTTTGCAAAGTAATGTCTCTGCTTTTTAATATGCTGTCTAGGTTGGTCATAACTTTTCTTCCAAGGAGTAAGCGTCTTTTAATTTCATGGTTGCAGTCACCATCCGCAGTGATTTTGGAACCCCCCAAAATAAAGTCTGACACTGTTTCCACTGTATCCCCATCTATTTGCCATGAAGTGATGGGACCAGATGCCATGATCTTAGTTTTCTGAATATTGAGCTTTAAGCCAACTTTTTCACTCTCCTCTTTCACTTTCATCAAGAGGCTTTTCAGTTCCTCTTCACTCTCTGCCATAAGGGTGGTGTCATCTGCATATCTGAGGTTATTGATATTTCTCCCGGCAATCTTGATTCCAGCTTGTGCTTCTTCCAGCCCAGCGTTTCTCATGATGTACTCTGCATATATAGATATAATTTTTCAGATTCTTTTCCATTATAGGTTATTATAAGATATTGGATATAGTTTCCTGTATTATACAGTAGGTCATTGTTGTTTATCTATTTTATATATGGTACTGTGTACCTGCTAATCCCAAACTCCTGATTTATCCCTCCCTCTCCATCCCATTTTCTTTTTTTTTTTTTTCTTTTTTTAATTTTTTTATTAGTTGGAGGCTAATTACTTTACATTTCAGTGGGTTTTTTCATACATTGATATGAATCAGCCATAGATTTACACTTATTCCCCATCCCGATCCCCCCTCCCACCTCCCTCTCCACCCGACTCCTCTGGGTCTTCCCAGTGCACCAGGCCCGAGCACTTGTCTCATGCATCCCACCTGGGCTGGTGATCTGTTTCACCATAGATAGTATACATGCTGTTCTTTTGAAACATCCCACCCTCACATTCTCCCACAGAGTTCAAAAGTCTGTTCTGTATTTCTGTGTCTCTTTTTCTGTTTTGCATATAGGGTTATCGTTATCACCTTTCTAAATTCCATATATATGTGTTAGTATGCTGTAATGTTCTTTATCTTTCTGGCTTACTTCACTCTGTATAAGGGGCTCCAGTTTCATCCATCTCATTAGGACTGATTCAAATGAATTCTTTTTGACAGCTGAGTAATATCCCATGGTGTATATGTACCACAGCTTCCTTATCCATTCATCTGCTGATGGGCATCTAGGTTGCTTCCATGTCCTGGCTATTATAAACAGTGCTGCGATGAACATTGGGGTGCACGTGTCTCTTTCAGATCTGGTTTCCTCAGTGTGTATGCCCAAAAGTGGGATTGCTGGGTCATATGGCAATTCTATTTCCAGTTTTTTAAGGAATCTCCACACTGTTTTCCATAGTGGCTGTACTAGTTTGCATTCCCACCAACAGTGTAAGAGGGTTCCCTTTTCTCCACACCCTCTCCAGCATTTATTGCTTGTAGTCTTTTGGATAGCAGCCATCCTGACTGGCATGTAATGGTACCTCATTGTGGTTTTGATTTGCATTTCTCTAATAATGAGTGATGTTGAGCACCTTTTCGTGTGTTTGTTAGCCATCTGTATGTCTTCTTTGGAGAAATGTCTGTTTAGTTCTTTGGCCCATTTTTTGATTGGGTCATTTATTTTTCTGGAATTGAGCTTCAGGAGTTGCTTGTATATTTTTGAGATTAATCCTTTGTCTGTTTCTTCAGTTGCTATTATTTTCTCCCAATCTGAGGGCTGTCTTTTCACCTTACTTATAGTTTCCTTTGTAGTGCAAAAGCTTTTAAGTTTCATTAGGTCCCATTTGTTTAGTTTTGCTTTTATTTCCAATATTCTGGGAGGTGGGTCATAGAGGATCTTGCTGTGATTTATGTCGGAGAGTGTTTTGCCTATGTTCTCCTCTAGGAGTTTTATAGTTTCTGGTCTTACATTTAGATCTTTAATCCATTTTGAGTTTATTTTTGTGTATGGTGTTAGAAAGTGTTCTAGTTTCATTCTTTTACAAGTGGTTGACCAGTTTTCCCAGCACCACTTGTTAAAGAGGTTGTCTTTTTTCCATTGTATATCCTTGCCTCCTTTGTCAAAGATAAGGTGTCCATAGGTTCGTGGATTTATCTCTGGGCTTTCTATTCTGTTCCATTGGTCTATATTTCTGTCTTTGTGCCAGTACCACACTGTCTTGATGACTGTGGCTTTGTAGTAGAGTCTGAAGTCAGTCCTCCAGTTCCATTCTTCTTTCTCAAGATTACTTTGGCTATTCGAGGTTTTTTGTATTTCCATACAAATTGTGAAATTCTTTGGTCTAGTTCTGTGAAAAATACCGTTGGTAGCTTGATGGGGATTGCATTGAATCTATAGATTGCTTTGGGTAGAATAGCCATTTTGACAATATTGATTCTTCCAATCCATGAACACGGTATGTTTCTCCATCTGTTTGTGTCCTCTTTGATTTCTTTCATCAGTGTTTTATAGTTTTCTATGTATAGGTCTTTTGTTTCTTTAGGTAGATATACTCCTAAGTATTTTATTCTTTTTGTTGCAATGGTGAATGGTATTGTTTCCTTAATTTCTCTTTCTGTTTTTTCATTGTTAGTATATAGGAATGCAAGGGATTTCTGTGTGTTAATTTTATATCCTGCAACTTTACTATATTCATTGATTAGTTCTAGTAATTTTCTGGTAGAGTCTTTAGGGTTTTCTATGTAGAGGATCATGTCATCTGCAAACAGTGAGAGTTTCACTTCTTCTTTTCCTATCTGGATTCCTTTTACTTCTTTTTCTGCTCTGATTGCTGTGGCCAAAACTTCCAACACTATGTTGAACAGTAGTGGTGACAGTGGGCACTCTTGTCTTGTTCCTGATTTCAGGGGGAATGCTTTCAATTTTTCACCATTGAGGGTGATGCTTGCTGTGGGTTTGTCATATATGGCTTTTATTATGTTGAGGTATGTTCCTTCTATTCCTGCTTTTTGGAGAGTTTTAATCATAAATGAGTGTTGAATTTTGTCAAAGGCTTTCTCTGCATCTATTGAGATAATCATATGGTTTTTATCTTTCAATTTGTTAATGTGGTGTATTACATTGATTTGCAGATATTGAAGAATCCTTGCATTCCTGGGATAAAGCCCACTTGGTCGTGGTGTATGATTTTTTTAATATGTTGTTGGATTCTGTTTGCTAGAATTTTGTTAAGGATTTTTGCATCTATGTTCATCAGTGATATTGGCCTGTAGTTTTCTTTTTTTGTGGCATCTTTGTCTGGTTTTGGAATTAGGGTGATGGTGGCCTCATAGAATGAGTTTGGAAGTTTACCTTCTTCTGCAATTTTCTGGAAGAGTTTGAGTAAGGTAGGTGTTAGCTCTTCTCTAAATTTTTGGTAGAATTCAGCTGTGAAGCCATCTGGTCCTGGGCTTTTGTTTGCTGGAAGATTTTTGATTACACTTTCGATTTCCTTGCCTGTGATGGGTCTGTTAAGATCTTCTATTTCTTCCTGGTTCAGTTTTGGAAAGTTATACTTTTCTAAGAATTTGTCCATTTCATCCAAGTTGTCCATTTTATTGGCATAGAGCTGCTGGTAGTAGTCTCTTATGATCCTTTGTATTTCAGTGTTGTCTGTTGTGATCTCTCCATTTTCATTTCTAATTTTGTTAATTTGGTTCTTCTCTCTTTGTTTCTTAATGAGTCTTGCTAATGGTTTGTCAATTTTGTTTATTTTTTCAAAAAACCAGCTTTTAGCTTTGTTGATTGTTGCTATGGTCTCTTTAGTTTCTTTTGCATTTATTTCTGCCCTGATTTTTAAGATTTCTTTCCTTCTGCTAACCCTGGGGTTCTTCATTTCTTCCTTCTCTAATTGCTTTAGGTGTAGAGTTAGGTTATTTATTTGGCTTTTTTCTTGTTTCTTGATGTAAGCCTGTAATGCTATGAACTTTCCCCTTAGCACTGCTTTTACAGTGTCCCATAGGTTTTGGGTTGTTGTGTTTTCATTTTCATTCATTTCTATACATATTTTGATTTCTTTTTTGATTTCTTCTATGATTTGTTGGTTATTCAGAAGTGTGTTATTTAGCCTCCATGTGTTTGAATTTTTAACAATTTTTTCCCTGTAATTGAGATCTAATCTTACTGCACTGTGGTCAGAAAAGATGACTGGAATGATTTCAATTTTTTTGAATTTTCCAAGACTAGATTTATGGCCCAGGATGTGATCTATTCTGGAGAAGGTTCTGTGTGCACTTGAGAAAAAGGTGAAGTTGATTGTTTTGGGGTGAAATGTCCTATAGATATCAATTAGGTCTAGCTGGTCCATTGTGTCATTTAAAGTTTGTGTTTCCTTGTTAATTTTCTGTGTAGTTGATCTATCCATAGTTGTGAGTGGGGTATTAAAGTCTCCCACTATTATTGTGTTACTATTAATTTCCTCTTTCATACTCGTTAGTGTTTGCTGTACATATTGCGGTGCTCCTATGTTGGGTGCATATATATTTATAATTGTTATATCTTCTTCTTGGATTGATCCTTTGATCATTATGTAGTGTCCTTCTTTGTCTCTTTTCACAGCTTTTATTTGAAAGTCTATTTTATCTGATATGAGTATTGCGACTCCTGCTTTCTTTTGGTCTCTGTTTGCATGAAATATTTTTTTCCAGCCCTTCACTTTCAGTCTGTATGTGTCTCTTGTTTTGAGGTGGGTCTCTTGTAGACAGCATATATAGGGGTCTTGTTTTTGTATCCATTCAGCCAATCTTTGTCTTTTGGTTGGGGCATTCAACCCATTTACATTTAAGGTAATTATTGATAGGTGTGGTCCCGTTGCCATTTACTTTGTTGTTTTGGGTTCACGTTTATACAACCTTTCTGCATTTCCTGTCTAGAGAAGATCCTTTAGCATTTGTTGAAGAGCTGGTTTGGTGGTGCTGAATTCTCTCAGCTTTTGCTTATCTGTAAAGCTTTTGAGTTCTCCTTCATATCTGAATGAGATCCTTGCTGGATACAGTAATCTAGGTTGTAGGTTATTCTCTTTCATTACTTTCAGGACGTCCTGCCATTCCCTTCTGGCCTGGAGGGTTTCTATTGATAGATCAGCTGTTATCCTTATGGGAATCCCTTTGTGTGTTATTTGTTGTTTTTCCCTTGCTGCTTTTAATATTTGTTCTTTGTGTTTGATCTTTGTTAGTTTGATTAATATGTGTCTTGGGGTGTTTCGCCTTGGGTTTATCCTGTTTGGAACTCTCTGGGTTTCTTGGACTTGGTTGGCTATTTCCTTCCCCATTTTAGGGAAGTTTTCAGCTATTATCTCCTCGAGTATTTTCTCATGGCCTTTCTTTTTGTCTTCTTCTTCTGGAACTCCTATGATTCGAATGTTGGGGCGTTTCACATTGTCCCAGAGGTCCCTGAGGTTGTCCTCATTTCTTTTGATCCTTTTTTCTTTTTTCTTCTCTGCTTCATTTATTTCCACCATTTTATCTTCTATCTCACTTATCCTATCTTCTGCCTCCGTTATTCTACTCTTGGTTCCCTCCAAAGTGTTTTTGATCTCATTCATTGCATTATTCATTTTTAATTGACTCTTTTTTATTTCTTCTAGGTCTTTATTAAACAGTTCTTGTATCTTTTCAATCTTTGTTTCCAGGCTATTTATCTGTAACTCCATTTTGTTTTCAAGATTTTGGATCATTTTTATTATCATTATTCTAAATTCTTTTTCAGGTAGATTCCCTATCTCCTCCTCTTTTGTTTGACTTGGTGGGCATTTTTCATGTTCCTTTACCTGTTGGGTATTTCTCTGCCTTTTCATCTTGTTTAGATTGCTGTGTCTGGAGTGGACTTTCTGTATTCTGGTGGTCTGTGGTTCCTTTTTATTGTGGAGGATTTACCCAGTGGGTGGGGTTGGACGTTTGGCTTGTCAAGGTTTCCTGGTTAGGGAAGCTTGCGTCAGTGTACTGGTGCGTGGAACTTGATTTCTTCTCTTTGGAGAGCAATGGAGTGCCCAGTAATGAGTTTTGAGTTGGGTCTATGTGTTAGGTGTGACCTTGGGCAGCCTGTATGTTGACATTCAGGGCTATGTTCCTGTGTTGCTGGAGAATTTGCGTGGTATGTCTTGCTCTAAAACTTATTGGCTCTTGGGTGGTGGTTGGTTTCAGTGTAGGTATGGAGGCTTTTGGACGGTCACTTATTACTTAAAGTTCCATGTAGTCAGGAGTTTTCTGGTGTTCTCAGGTTTTGGGCTTAAGTTTCCTGCCTCTGGATTTCAGTTTTATTCTTCCTGTAGTCTCAGGACTTCTCCAACTATACAGCTCTGATAATTAAACTTCTAGGTTAATGGCGAAAAGATTCTCCCCCGTTAGGGACACCCAGAGAGGTTCACAGAGTTACATGAACAGGAGAAAAGGGAGGAGGGAGATAGAGATGAGTAGGAGGAGAAAAAGGGGGACTCAAGAGGAGAGAGACAGATCTACGCAGCTGTCTGTTCCCAGAGTGTTCTCGTATCTCAGACCCCTACAAGGATTCACAGAATTGGATGGGGAAGAGAAGGGGAAAAGAGGAAATAGAGGTGTTCTGAGGTAGAAAACAGAGAGTCAAGATTGGGAGAGAATAATCTTCGGTTTAAAGATAGGGCTTCTCTTTTTTTTTTTGTAAGGTTATAGTGTAGTGAAGATGAAAATGAAGAGTAGTAGAGGAGTACTAGAGGACTTTAAAAGAAATAAGAGAAAAAGAAAAATAGAAAATAGAAAAGAAAAAGGAAAGGAAAAAGAAGGAGAAAAAAAAAGAAAAAAAAAGAAAAAAAAGAAAAAAAAAATTTTTTTTTTCCCCTAATTAAAAAAATCGTAAAAATCTATGAAAATGAAAGTTAAGGAGTAATGGGGGAGTAATAGGGAATTTTAAAGGAAACTAAAAGAGAAAAAATAAAAAAGAAAAATATAAAAAGAAAAAAAATTTTTTTTTTTCCTTACTTAGAAAAAATAAAAAAATAAAAAAAAAGTAAAAATATGTCTAGGAATTTCTCTGGAGCTGTTGCGGTCAGTGTGGGTTCGGCTCAGTTTCAGATAGCTCCTCGTTCCAGCTTGCACTTCTCGATATCTACAGGGCCCTTCCGGTGAAGTCGGTGTTTTCTGCAGGGATTTTAATCTGTTGCACCAGTCCCTTCTGAAGCGGTTCCCTTTGTTTATTTGGCTTCTGTTTGCCGGTCTCTTCAGAGCCTCATTTCCGCCCTGACACAGGCGGGCGGAGGCGGACTCTTATTCAGGTAGCTAGTTCCGTTGCGCTGCTGGGAGGGGCTGACGCTGCGGGGATGGGCTGGCGCTGCGGGGAGGAGCTGGCCCTGCGGGGGCGGGCTGGCGCTGCCGGAAGGGGCTGACGCTGCTTTCTGCGTCTGCGCTGCTCAGGCTCCCGGCTGTTCTATATGGAGCGCGCCCCGCGCTGCGCGAGGTTCCAGCCCTCGGGTGTTACACAAAAGCGCGGAAGGAAAAGCTGCGCCTGCTCTCTGTGCCTTCCCCGTCAGAGCGGTCCAGGCAGCCAGGGGCTTGGTGGGCGCACTCTCCCCAGGTGTGGCGCACTCACTCCCTTCCGCGGACCCAGTCTCAGTTTCCGCTGGCGCCAGTCGGGTGCGTGCGCCTTCTGCCCTCCGCGTCCCCAGCCCCAGTCCCCGCCCGCGCCGGTTGGGTGCCTGCGCCCTGTGTCTCGCCGCGACCTTCCCCTCCCCCCTGCCTCCTGCCTCCGGCGGGGCTGGGCCGGTCCGCAGCCTGCGAGCTCTTCTCGGGACTTTCCCCGTCCCTTTGTTCTGCGAACGGCCGGCAGTGTGTTCCGGCCGGTTAATTTTCTCTCTCTCTTTTGGTCTCCCACAGTTCAAGTTGGCACCTCACAGAAGCTCCCTCCGATTGTCCTCAGGGCACTCAGGCCCGGACCCTAGCCCCAGCAAGGCCGCCTAAGACTCCCTTCCCGGGACGGGTCTCCGTCCTTAGCTCTTTTGTCTCACTTTTTATCTTTTATATTTTGTCCTACCTCCTTTCGAAGACAATGGTCTGCTTTTCTGGGCGCCTGATGACCTCAGCTAGCGATCAGAAGTTGTTTTGTGAAGTTTGCTCTGCATTGGGTTATTCTTTTGATGAATTTGTAGGAGAGAAAGTGGTCTCCCCGTCCTACTCCTCTGCCATCTTGGCTCCTCCCCCCCTCCATCCCATTTTCTGCTTCGGTAACCATAAATTTGTTTTCTGTTGGTGAGTCTATTTCTATTTTGTAAATAAGTTCATTTGTATCAATTTTCTAGATTCCACATCTAAGTGATAGCATAAGATATCTGTCATTCTCTGACTTCATTCACTTAGTATGATCATCTCTAGTTGCACCCATGTTGCTGCAAATGGCATTATTTCATTCTTTTTCATGGCCGAGTAATATTCCATTGTATGTATGTATATGTATGTATGTAATTACATACATCCAGTAGTTACATTCCTGTGTGTGTGTGTGTGTGTGTGTGTACACCACATCTTCTTTATCATCCATCAGTGGATGTTTAGGTTGCTTCCATGTCTTGGCTGTTGTAAATAGTGCTTCTATGAACACTGGGGTGCATTATCTTTTCAAATTAGAATGTTCATCTTTTCTGGGTATATGCCCAGAAGTGGGATTGATAGATCTTATGGTAACTATTTTTAGTTTTTTGAGGAACCTCCATACTGTTTTCCACAGTGGCCTTACCAATTTACATTCCCACCAACAGTGTAGGAGGGTTTTGTTTTCTCCACACGGCCCCCAGTATTTGTTATTTGTAGACTGTTCAATGGTGGCCTTTCTTACCAGTGTGAGCTGATACCCCATTGTAGTTTGGGTTTACATTTCTCTAATAACTAATGATGCTGAGCATCTTTTCATGTATTCTCCACCTGACTTGTTTTCACTTAACATTGTAGCTGGGAGATCACCCCAAAGCAGTATATCTAAATGGCCCTCACCATTTTAGCTGCTGCTTGAAACTCCATTGCATGGATGGACCATAGTTTACTCAACCAGTCCCCAGCTGATGGGCATTTGGATTGTTTCCAGCCTTTTGCTACCACAAACCATACTGCAACAAGTAGCTTTGTGCATATATCTTTTCTATTTTGCCATTGTGGTTTTTGGACAGATTCCTAGAAGTGGGATTGCTGGGTCAAAGGATAAATGCATATGTAATTTTACTAGATACTGCCAAATTCCCTCCTATAGTAGGTCTACTGTTTTGCATTCCTGCCAGCAATATATAAGCACACTCAGAAGAATTACTCTCCCAATCTTATGTTTTATAAATGAAAGAACAGTACAGGACCATTAAATAACATGCCCAGGTCATGGAGCTATTAAGTAGCAGAGCTGGAACTTGGCCCCAACCAAGCGATGTTTCCCCAGTGGATGAGATGTATGGCAGCAGGCTGGGACGACCTTATTCTCTACCCTTTGGGGAGAAAGTTTAGGGAGGTTAACCCCTCCATACCCAGCATCCTGGCCTCCTGTGACTGGCTCAGTCTCCAGTAGCTACGTTCCAGTTCCAGAAGAGCTGTGTGTTTCCCACCTTTGGGGCCTCTCAGGATGGGGGGTGTCATCCCTCCAGGGTGACCCCTGTTAGAAGCAGCCTTTCCTTCCCGTCCCATGTGAGTCATCACTGAGCAGCCACCATTCTGGAGCTCAGGCTTCTCTCTCTGCTAATTAGAGCATCTATTTTCATGCTCAAATGTGATACATGCATGCAAAGGGGGAACAAATGTTCCTGACGATCAACTGCTTCTCTGGAGACAGAGTCATTTCAGGGAGCCACTTACATTTTTTAAATTTTATAATAAAATGACTCAGCGTCCCTCAGAATTCATGGAGAGGACCATGCCACCAAGGACAAGAATAAAGGGAGCTACAGAAAGCTTCACACGCAGAGCCCAGTACATTCTTCACATCAGTAACCCTCACACCATCCTTCATTGTGGGTGTTGTTACCTCCTTTTCACAGAGGAACTGAGGCTCAGAGAGGTTAAATGAGTTGTCAGAACTCACAGAGCCGGCTAATGGCAGAGGTTGTTCATCTCTAGCTACTCCGGCACTGGGTTTTTCCCAGGGCTTTCACTTCCTCTTCAGTAGAAGATCCAGACTAATAACAGGAAAACTTCTGGGACTGCTGCCTTCAGCAGTCACAGCCCCCTTTATCTGGGAAACTTTCACTAGCCTTCCTCTGGGTCCACTCACCCCCTGGTTCATCTACACTCTCTTCCAAGAAGATGGCATCTAGCACCATGTCTGTTATATCCACTGGGTTGTGTTGAACTGCAAGAAACAGAGGTCATAGCCCAGTCTGGTTTAGATCCTTGGGTGGATTTCTTGTCTCACAAAACTTGGATGCAGAGTCGGCTTCAGAGACTAAGTGTCAGACCTTTACCTTTTTGTCTCTCGTGTCTTCTGCTCTGCCTTCCATTGTGTCAATCTGTCATCCTGCAAACTTCCCCACCCCCACCCAGCCGGCAAAATGGTGGCCAGTGACTTTGAGATTATTCATGTTCAGGGAGAGAGAGGAGGTTTCTTCCAGAATATTCTCGAGAAGGCCAGAAAACCTCAACACTTGCCTTCTTTAGTTTCATTGGCTCAAATAGGATCCAGTGTCCACTCCAGACCAGTTACATGGCCAGAGGATGGGGCCCATTACTGCTTAGACTTGAGCATTGTATTCCACTCCTAGTGCATGGATGGAGTTACTCCCCCAAGCACAGGGGAGATGTGGACAGCAGAGCATAAATTAGGTAGTTATCATGAGAAAGGGTATTGGATAAGCAATCTGTGTCCACTGCTGTTCTCACTCTCGTACCTCTACCCTGACCTCTGAGTTCCAAACTACTAAATCCCTTTAGCTATGCCATATCTCCACTTAAATGTCTAATATGCACCTCAAGGGTAACATGACCAAAAGAAAATCACTTGATTCACCTCCCACCATCTAGCTCTCCCCCAGTCTTCTCCATCCCAGTAAGTGCGTGAACCATTCACCCAGCTGCTGAACCCCTAAATGCATTCATCTCTTATCACTCACTCCTTCACGCAGCAAGCCCTAGTCACACTGGTATTATTTTGGTTCCTAGAATTGTTCCCACCTCAAGACCTTTGCACATGCTATTCCCTCTGCCTGACAGACTCACAACTTAAGCTTTCATGGCAAGCTGGTTCTTATCATTCAGGCCTTTGTTCAGATATCACCTTTCCTGGTCGCCCTATCCAAATTCAGTGCCCACCCTGTCCCTCACTTGTCACTGTCTGTCTTGTCACTGTTTTGGTTTCTTCTGAGAACTTATTACTATGTGAAACAGTCTTGTTCATTCATTTTGTTTGCTTGTTTATTTTTGGTCCTCTTTCTAGAAGGAAAGATTTATGCCATCAAAGACCACGCCTGTCTCGTTCACCTCTGTGTCCCATGGATCTCTGCAAATATCTGTGTGATACGTATGCGAATATCTACTTGCACACTGCTCCCTGGAGTTGTAGCAGCCCCACCTGTATCCCAGAACCTAGCATATGCCTGGTACATAGGAAATGCTTAATATATGCAGATAGATATTGGAGTGGGTGCACAGGAGGATGAGTGGAGGGATAAGTAGAAAGATGGGCCTATGGGTGTACCGGGGGTGAATGGATGGATGGATCGATAGATGGGGTGGAGGGTGTCCTTAGTTATAATCCTGCCTGTGAGTAGAAAGACTGTAAGTTCAATAGGTTCTTATGGGGCCAGAGGTGTTCTCTGTAATCCAGAACCCAATTTATTGCCTTCCCTCTACCATTTCATTCTTCAGTTAGGTTGGCAGGGGGGGAGTCTGTTAGCTTTGAAACCCTGAGTGATTTCAATCATCCATTCCTATCAGTTTCAGTTCAGCTGCTCAGTTGTGTCCGACTCTTTGCGACCCCATGGACTGCAGCACCAAGCTTCCCCTGTCCATCACCAACTCCCAGAGCTTTCTCAAACTCATATCCACCAAGTCAGTGATGCCATCCAACCATCTCTTTCTCTGTCATCCCCTTCTCCTCCTGCCTTCAGTCTTTCCCAGGATCAGGGTCTTTTCCAATGAGTCAATTCTTCACATCAGATAGCCAAACTACTGGAGCGTCAACTTCAGCATCAGGCCTTCCAATGAATATTCAGGCTGATCTCCTTTAGGATGGACTGGTTGGATCTCCTTGCAGTCCAAGGGACTCTCAAGAGTCTTCTCCAACACCACAGTTCAAAAGCATCAATTCGTTGTCACTCAGCCTTCTTTATGGTCCAACTCTCACATCCATACATGACTGCTGGAAAAACCATAGCCTTGACTAGATGGACTTCTGTCGGTAAAGTAATGTCTCTTGCTTTTTAATATGCTGTCTAGGTTTGTCATAGCTTTTCTTCTAAGGAGCAAGCATCTTTTAATTTCTTGGCTGCCGTCATCATCTGCAGTGATTTTGGAGCCCAAGAAAATAAAGCCTGTCACTGTTTCCATTGTTTCCCCATCTATTTGCCATGAAGTGATGGGACAAGGTGCCATGATCTTAGTTTTTTGAATGTTGAGTTTTAAGCCAGCTTTTTCACTCTTCTCTTTCACTTTCATCAAGAGGCTCTTTAGTTCCCCTTCGCTTTCTGCCCATAAGGATGGTATCATCTGCATATCTGAGGTTATTAATACTTCTCCCAGCTATCTTCATTCCAGCTTGTGCTTTATCCAGCCTGGCATTTTGCATGATGCATATTTATATGCAAACACATAAGTTAAATAAGCAGGATGACAGTATATAGCCTTGAGGTACTCCTTTCCCAATTTGGAACCAGTTCATTGTTCCGTGTCTGGTTCTAACCATTGCTTTTTGACCTGCATACAGATTTCTCAGGAGGCAGGTATTCCCATCTCTTTCAGAATTTTCCACAGTTTGTTGTGATCCACATCGTCAAGGGCTTTGGTGTAGTCAATAAAGCAGAAGTAGATGTTTTTCTGGAATTCTCTTGCTTTTTCGATGATCCAGCAGATGTTGGCAATTTGATCTCTGATTCCTCTGCCTTTTCTAAATCCACCTGCAACATCTGGAAGTTCACGGTTCACAAACTGTTGAAGCCTGGCTTGGAGAATTTTGAGCATTACTTTGCTAGCGTGTGAGATGAGTGCAATTGTGTGGTAGTTTGAACATTCTTTGGCACTGCCTTTCTTTGGGATTGGAATGAAAACTGACCTTTTCCAGTCCTGTGGCCACTGCTGAGTTTTCCAAATTTGTCCATTCCTATAATCCCATGTGATTCCCAATCCAATAGTGCATTTTGACCCAGACATCTCACTGCCACCCAGACAGGCCATTGGCTGCTCATGACTCTGCCTTAAAAAGTGTCAAAGAAATAGCATCCTAAAACTAAAATAATAGCTATTATCATAATAACTAACATCTGTATACCACTTTATAGGCTACAAGTATTTGCATAGATTATCTCAATTATTCTTCACAATAAATCTGGTGCCATTGTCATTATTATTATGTCACTTAGGCTCAGAGGGAACCTTATAGGTGATTTAGTCCAGAGATAGCAAACTCTTGACACACAAGCCATCACCCTCTAATCTACACCCGTGGCAGACATCACTAATTGATCTACTGTTTTCTATTTAGCTCAGTCTCAACCCTTGAATCCTTCTCAATATTGCAGCCCAAGCAGCCACCTCCAATCAATCAGACTGATACACATGACAGAAAGTGTTTTCTCTGTGGGCTGGTCCATGTCCCTCATTGTACATCTGTGAACCTCAGGACTAGAGATGCTACTCAATGGGTTAGTGGCAAAGCCAGTGTTAGAACCCTGGACTCGGCCCACGTGCACATTGTCAGAGGTCTTCCCAATGACTCCTGCACATGATTCAAGGTGATTACGATTCTGATTTAACCGAGCATTGGGGGCTTTTAAAGGTCCTCAGGAGACTCTAGTTTGCAGCCAAGTTTGAAAATTACTCAAGTTTTCTCCATCTGTAACAGTGCTGGTCATATTTTCCTGATGTTAGGAAGTGCCTGTGGCCACTTGTTAAAGGTATACTGTGTATTTGTAAGTATGCAGGTCTCCCTCCAGGAGAATCTGATTCAGATATGGCATGGGGCCCAGGAATCTGCATTTTTATAAGCATCCCAGGTGATTCTGATCACCCGGGAAGTTGGGCTATGCATCTCTGAGCATGTGCAGCTGTGACTCTCTTTGGGAACCCCAAGAGTTCCAGTCAGCTCCTGAGTGTCAGGAGGCAAGGAGTGGCCTGGGCTTTGGCTCTCTAAACAGTCGCAAAGACCTGTCCATTTACCAGGCGGTTGCCTTTCTTTTTTTAAGTCTGCAGTCTAGATTATTATGTAATCCATCTGAAGAATTTATAGGAATAATATCACCCTCATGCCTGGCTTCTGTAGAAAAAGGAACAGTAAGGAGAGAGAGAAAGTAGAACACAGAAGTAAGAATGAAATGAAAATTATTTGTCTATTTTAGACAAGCAATTTTCTCTAATGTTCTGTTCTCTTATATGGTTGTCCTTCTGAGAGCTCAAGGGCTTTTTAAGGTGGGGCAAATCTGGGGGCTGTTCTTGAGAGAGACAATTAGCCTTGGTGGCTGGGAATGTGGGCAGGCCTTGCTGGGATCAGAGCCAACATGTGGGCCAGGAGACCCCATCACCCTCCACCCGTCCCCGAGGGATGGGACAGCACAAAAGTGCTGAGATTTCCCTGTGTGTCAGACACTGAGCTGGGTTCTTTTCACCTCCAGGAAATCCTGCAAAGTACTATTAATAGCTCCAATTTACAGATGAGTAAACTGAAGTTCAGGCTTCCCGGGTGGCTCAGTGATAAAGAATGCATGTGTCAATGCAGGAGACATGGGTTTGGTTCCTGGGTCAGGAAGATCTCCTGGAGAAGGAAATTGCAATCCACTCCAGTCTTCTTGCCTGGAAAATCCCATGGACAGAAGAGCCTGGCAGGCTATAGTCTCTAGGGTCTCAGAGTCAGATACAACTTAGCTACTAAACAACACTAGCAACAATAAAACTAAGGTTTAGTAAATGACCGTGTTTTGGGCTTGACCTAGAAACTTTTCACTCTAGAAGGGAAAAACAGCATTTAATCCAATTCCCAGTATTACTAGGAAGAGCCAGGCACACTGGAATATCAGGGTGAGAATATGCTTGGATATGCTTGGTGCTTTAAAAATGGAAACTATAGTCTTTTTTTTTTTTTCCAACCATACATATTAATGGAAAGACATAGTCTGGAGAATTACAAATAGCAGAATCTCTACCTAAATTTACTTGTCCTTGTAAAGTGGGTGATAAATCCAGAGCATAAAAGAAATGGGTCTGGAGTTAAGAACAGAGCACAAAAATGCACCAAAAGCTTTGAATATGTACACACTCTCTGGCCCAGCAATTTCACCTCTAGGAAGTTAGGCTCCCCAAATAGCGGAGTAAGTGGGCCAAGAAGTATTTGCAAGGCAACATTGTTTACATTTTTGAAAAACTAGAAATAACATAATTGTCCAACACCAGACTTAATGACAATATAGCACATTCACAGAGGCAAATGCCATATATTTGTGAAAAATAGTGGTGCAGACGTAGATCTGTTGAAACCGAAAGCAGTCCATCCTACATTTGCTGCATGAGAAAAAAGCCTGTGCTGAGTAGCATGTGTGATTGTGGTTGTGTTAAAATAAAGAAGTAATATTCCAGTAATGATAAGTGATCTGATATCTATATCAGCTGCTGCTGTTTAGTTGCTAAGTTGTGTCCTTCTCTGCAACTCCATGGACTGCAACGTGCCAGGCTCCCCTGTCCTTCACTATCTCCTGGAATTGGTTCAAACTCATGTCCAATTGAGTCAGTGATGCCATCCAACCATCTCATCCTCTGCTGCCTCCTTCTCCTTTTGCCTTCAATCTTTCCCAGCATCAAGGTCTTTTCTAAACAGTTGTCTCTCCCGGCCCGGGGAGGGCGCAGAAGATCCGGGCCGCTCGGCCGCAGGCCGCCTCCAGCGACGCGGGATGTAGCGCCGGCGCCGCGGTCCCCAGCACAGCCCTCCTCCCGCCTGTCCCCATCACAGGGAGCTCTCTGGCCCCTGGGGCTGAGAGACCCCACCCTCTCCCCAGGCTGAAGCCGGAGGGCCCCGAGGTACCATCCTGATGTCGTCTCACAAGGGACCCGCGGTGGCCCAGGGCAACGGGGCTCCCGCCAGCAACAGGGCGGCTGACACAGTGGAGCTGGCTGAGCTGGGGCCCCTGCTAGAGGAGAAGGGCAAGCAGGCGGTCACCAGCCCAACCAAAGCCGAGGAGGAACAGGCCTGCCCGGGGCCGCAGGAGGAGGAGGAGGAGGTGCGAGTGCTCACGCTGCCCCTGCAGGCTCACCACGCCATGGAGAAGATGGAGGAGTTCGTGTACAAGGTCTGGGAGGGCCGCTGGAGGGTCATCCCGTACGACGTGCTCCCGGACTGGCTGAAGGATAACGACTACCTGCTGCATGGCCACCGGCCGCCCATGCCCTCCTTCCATGCCTGCTTCAGGAGCATCTTCCGCATCCACACGGAGACGGGCAACATCTGGACCCACCTGCTCGGTATTGTGCTGTTTCTCTTTCTGGGAATCCTGACCATGCTGAGACCGAACATGTACTTCATGGCCCCCCTTCAGGAGAAGGTGGTGTTCGGGATGTTCTTCCTGGGAGCGGTGCTCTGCCTCAGCTTCTCCTGGCTCTTTCACACCGTCTATTGTCATTCAGAGAAAGTCTCCCGGACTTTCTCCAAGCTGGACTATTCAGGGATCGCCCTCCTGATCATGGGGAGCTTCGTGCCCTGGCTCTACTACTCCTTCTACTGCTCCCCACAGCCGCGGCTCATCTACCTCTCCATTGTCTGCGTCCTGGGCATCTCCGCATCATCGTGGCGCAGTGGGACCGGTTTGCCACGCCTAAGCACCGGCAGACACGAGCAGGGGTGTTTCTGGGGCTTGGCCTGAGCGGCGTCGTGCCTACCATGCACTTCACAATCGCGGAGGGCTTCGTCAAGGCCACCACAGTGGGCCAGATGGGCTGGTTCTTCCTCATGGCTGTGATGTACATCACCGGAGCCGGCCTCTATGCCGCACGCATTCCTGAGCGCTTCTTCCCTGGAAAATTTGACATCTGGTTCCAGTCTCATCAGATCTTCCATGTCCTGGTGGTGGCGGCCGCCTTCGTCCACTTCTACGGGGTCTCCAACCTTCAGGAGTTCCGATACGGCCTGGAAGGGGGCTGTACTGACGACTCCCTCCTCTGACCCGCCCCCAAGGGCACAGGAGGAACTTCCCAAGTGCTTTTAAAATAACTTCGGTTGCTGAAGTGAGAGGAAGAGTCTGAGTTGTCTGTTTCTAGAAGAAACCTCTTAGAGAATTCAGTAGCGACCAAGCTTCAGCCCACTTCACACTCACTGGGCAATAAACTCTCCATTCCCTCACTGAGGAAGGTGGGGGAGGGCAGGCGCGGCCACCCTGCCCCCGGCCGCCCCCTCGGCCTGGTACCTGCTGTCCCCTCCCAGTGATGGGGCTGGGAAGCTCACGGTGAGCTCTGATCCCTCCTCGCTCCATTCTGGGGAAAAGCGATGGACTGGGACTCTTCAGAAATTCCGTTTCTGGAAGAAACTGCCCCTCCCTCACCCCTGTCCTGACATGTGACCTGGCTTATACCAGGCCATCCGTTTTTGTAGCACACTTTTCAAAAACAATTATAACCTGGTCCCATCTTTCTAGGGCCTGGGCCTGCTCACACGGCAGGAAGAACAAAGCCACCAACTTTTACACAGCCCGGCTAATCATGGAAGTGTGTCCAGGCTCCAGATAACTTGAGTTTTAATTTTTTTCTTGGCAGAGCAATGTAAAATTAAAAGTGGGGAAAGATATTTAATATTTAATACTAAGCTTTAAAAAGAAAAAAAAAAAAAAGAGTTGTCTCTGCATCAGGTGGCCAAAGTATTGGAGCTTCAGCATCAGTCCTTCCAATGGATATTCAGGGTTGATTTCCTTTAGGATTGAGTGGTTTGATCTTGCAGTCCAAAGGACTCTCAAGAGTCTTCTCTGTCACCATAGTTCAAAAACGTCAATTCTTCAGTGCTCAACCTTCTTTATGGTCCAACTCTCACATCTGTACATGATTCCTGGAAAAACCATAGCTTTGACTATAGCAACCTTTGTCGGCAAAGTGATGTCTCTGCTTTTTAATACACCGTCTAGGTTTGTCATAGCTTTTCTTCCAAGGAGCAAGCTCCACCTCTGGTAACCACAAATCCAATCTCTTTTTCTTTGAGTTTGGGGTAGTTTGCTTGGTTTTTTAGATTCCAAATATAAATGGGATCATAAAGTGTCTTCTTCTGTCTGACTTATTTCATTTGGGATAATGACCTCTGACCTCGTCACATCCTGCTTTTCTGATCTCCTAGCCAGCGTGTTTGAACTGTGATGTTCGAGAAGACTCTTGAGAGTCCTTTGGACTGCAAGGAGATCAAACCAGTCAGCCCTAAAGGAAATCAGTGCTGAATATTCATTGGAAGGACTGATGCTGAAGTTGAAACTCCAATACTTTGGCTACATGATGTGAAGAACTGACTCATCTGAAAAGACCCTGTTACTGGGAAAGATTGAAGGCAGGAGAAGAAGGGGAGGACAGAGGGTGATATGGTTGGATGGCATCACTGACTCAACGGACATGAGTTTGAGCAAGCTCTGGGAGTTGGTGATGGACGGGGAAGCCTGGCGTTCTGCAGTCCATGGGGTCGCAAAAAAGTCAGACGCAACTGAGCAACTGAACTGAACCGAAATGGATGCCCTCAAAGTCCATCCATGTTGTCACAATTTGCAGGGTTTCCTTTTTAAGGCTGAGTAATATTCCATTGTACATACATACAACTAACTTCTTTATCTGTTTGTCCATCAGTGGACACTTAAGTTTCTTGCCTCTTTTGTTCCTTTCCTTCCTTTCCTCTTTCTTGCTATTTTTTTCCTAATTTTTTCTCTTCAGAGAACACATGTGACTTGCACACTTAGATGAAAGTTAAGTTGTTGCGGTGGTCTCCCTTGCTATGAAGCACGGGTTCCAGGGCGCCTGGGCTTCAGTAGTTTCAGCATGTGGGCTCAGCAGTCGAAACTCCCAGGCTCTAGAGCACAGGCTTAATAGTTGTGGTGTACGGGCTTAGTTGGGCTTCGTAGGTGGTACTAGTGGCAAAGAGCCTGCCTGCCAATGCAGGAAACTTAAGAGAGAGATGCAGGTTAGATCCCTGGGTCGGGAAGATCCCCTGGAGGAGGGTGCAGCAACCTACTCCAATATTCTTGCCAGGAGAATCCTATGGACAGAGGAGCCTGGTGGGCTATGGTCCATAAGGTCACAAAGAGTCAGACACGATTGGAGTGACTTAGCACACACATGTGGGCTTAGTCACTCTGCAGCATGTGGGATCTTCTTGTACTGTTGAAGCCACGCGTTCCGGGAAACAAACTCGCTCAGAAGGACAATGCAGATAGCAGAGTGCAGCTTATTACGCCAGCAGGCCCAAGGCAGAGTCTCCTCTTAGCCAAGGACCCCAACCAGCACTTGTGAAAATCTTTTATACCCCATGTGTATGTGTCTGAACCCACCACCCCAAATTCCTTGAGACTTACATAAACTAAGGAAGAGTAAATACAATCCCAATAACCCCATCACTCATGTGTCATGTGCTCAGACAGTTAAACAATTAGCCAATAATCAATAAGCACGAGGTTACACTCCGACAGGTACAAAAAAATTTATGGCCTGTGTGGAGGAAGGGGTGATTACTGTATGTGTTCTCTTAGGCGATGAGTAACCTGGATACGATCTTCAAGATTCCCCTGTCCGGAGGGGGTCTTATCCTTCTGTCGTCGTTTCCATAGACACTAAACACAGAGTTCAGTCCATTGGAGAGGTGGCCGAGCGTGATCAGCATGGATAGGCCTGAGATGGAGTCCAGGCCTTATGAATTCCTTCTTCAGCACCAGGAATCATACCCATGTCTCCTCATTGGCAGGCAGATTCTTTACCACAGAGCCACCAGGGAAGCTCTAAGTCTACTTTCAAAGGAGGATACCCCCAAGATCCTGCAAAACTGCCCCTGGTGTGTGGTTTCTCAAGAAACTGGGCCACAGGGAGGGGGCCTATTAATACCACCAGTGAGGGGTAAGTAGGGGAGAGATCTGGGGGTGGGCAGAAGTTTCAGTTCAGTTCAGTCGCTCAGTCGTGTCCGACTCTTTGCAACCCCATGAATCGCAGCACACCAGGCCTCCCTGTCCATCACCAACTCTTTGCATGAGGTGGCCAAAGTATTGGAGTTTCAGCTTTAGCATCAGTCCTTCCAATGAACACCCAGGACTGATCTCCTTTAGGATGGACTGGTTGGATCTCCTTGCAGTCCAAGGAACTCTCGAGTCTTCTCCAACGCCACAGTTCAAAAGCATCAATTTTTCGGCGCTCAGCTTTCTTCACAGTCCAACTCTCACATCCATACATGACCACTGGAAAAACCATAGCCTTGACCAGACGAACCTTTGTTGGCAAAGTAATGTCTCTGCTTTTTAATATGCTGTCTAGGTTGGTCATAACTTTTCTTCCAAGGAGTAAGCGTCTTTTAATTTCATGGCTGCAGTCACCATCTGCAGTGATTTTAGAGCCCCCCAAAATAAAGTCTGACACTGTTTCCACTGTTTCCCCATCTATTTCCCATGAAGTGATGGGACCAGATGCCATGATCTTAGTTTTCTGAATGTTGAGCTTTAAGCCAACTTTTTCACTCTCCTCTTTCACTTTCATCAAGGGGCTTTTTAGTTCTTCCTCACTTTCTGCCATCAGGGTGGTGTCATCTGCATATCTGAGGTTATTGGTATTTCTCCTGGCAATCTTGATTCCAGCTTGTGCTTCTTCCAACCCAGCATTTCTCATGATGTACTCTGCATAGAAGTTAAATAAGCAGGGTGACAATATACAGCCTTGACGTACTCCTTTTCCTATTTGGAACCAGTCTGTTGTTCCATGTTCAGTTCCAACTGTTGCTTCCTGACCTGCATATAGGTTTCTCAAGAGGCGGGTCAGGTGGTCTGGTATTCCCATCTGTTTCAGAATTTTCCACAGTTTATTGTGATCCACACAGTCAAAGGCTTTGGCATAGTCAATAAAGCAGAAATAGATGTTTTTCTGGAACTCTCTTGCTTTTTCGATGATCCAGCGGGTGTTGGCAATTTGATCTCTGATTCCTCTGCCTTTTCTAAAACCAGCTTGAACATCTGGAATTTCACGGTTCACGTATTGCTGAAGCCTGGCTTGGAGAATTTTGAGCATTACTTTACTAGGGTGTGAGATGAGTGCAATTATGTGGTAGTTTGAGCATTCCTTGGGATTGCCTTTCTTTGGGATTGGAATGAAAACTGCCCTTTTCCAGTCCTGTGGCCACTGCTGAGTTTTCCAAATGTGCTGGCATATTTAGTACAGCACTTTCACAGCATCATCTTTCAGGATTTGAAATAGCTCAACTCAAATTCCATCACCTCCCACTAGCTTTGTTCATAGTGATGCTTTCTAAGGCCCACTTGACTTCACATTCCAGGATGTCTGGCTCTAGGTGAGTGATCACACCATCGTGATTATCTGGGTCATGAAAATCTTTTTTGTACAGTTCTTCTGTGTATTCTTGCCACCTCTTGTTAATATCTTCTGCTTCTGTTAGGTCCATACCATTTCTGTCCTTTATCAAGCCCATCTTTGCATGAAATGTTCCCTTGGTATCTCTAATTTTCTTGAAGAGATCTCTAGTCTTTCCCATTCTGATGTTTTCCTCTATTTCTTTGCATTGATTGCAAAGAAGGCTTTCTTATCTCTCCTTGCTATTCTTTGGAACTCTGCATTCAAATGGGAATATCTTTCCTTTTCTCCTTTGCTTTTCTTCTTTTCATAGCTACTTGTAAGGCCTCCTCAGACAGCCATTTTGCTTTTTTGCATTTCTTTTCCATGGGGATGGTCTTAATCCCTGTCTCCTGTGGGGTAGGGGACATCAATATCAGGTGATCTGGCCAGATTTTGAGCAGAGAGGTGTTGAGACTTCATAAACAGTCATGAGCTCGTTACGTCATGCCTTTCAAGCTGGTTTGTGGCATGTGAAACTCAGCATCTGCCACACCCTCTGTCCACACCACGTATCTACTTGGGTCAGCTGAATTATGTGGGTGGGGAGGGGGTGGCTGGGCAACCTCTTTGGAGGAAACACATAAGCCTTGAGTCACGTATACAGCTGGAGTCATTCATACTGAGTATGGTGGGCCACCCTGGAGATGATGGGCTGGCTGGAATATGAGGGTCCCTGAAAAGAATTCATGAAGAAGGGATGAGCCTCTCACACAGGTAGGCCCACTTAGAAACCGGCTTCTCATTAAAAAGAATGAAATAGTGTAATAATGCTGTTTGCAGCAACATGAATGGACCTCAGTTCAGTTCAGTTCAGTCGCTCATTCATGTCCGACTCTTTGCGACCCTATGAACCTCAGCACGCCAGGCCTCCCTGTCCATCACCAACTCCCGGAGTCCACCCAAACCCATATCCATTGTGTCGGTGATGCCATCCAACCGTCTCATCCTCCATCGTCCCCTTCTCCTCCTGCCCTCAACCTTTCCCAGCATCAGGGTCTTTTCAGATGAATCAGTTCTTCACATCAGGTGGCCAAAGTATTGGAGTTTCAGCTTCAATATCAGTCCCTCCAATGATACACCCAGGACTGATCTCCTAGAGACTGTCATATCGAGTGAAGTAAGTTAGAAAAGGAGGAATATCATATGACATCCCTTATATGTGGAATCTAAAAGGAAATGATACAAATGAACTTAAAAAACAGAAACAGACTCACTGACTTGGAGAATGAACTTATGCTTGCTGGGGAAGGAATAGGGGAAGGGATAGTTGGGGAGTTTGAGATAGACATGTACACATGGATGTATTTAAAATGGATAATCAACAAGGACCTACTGTATAGCACAGGGGACCCTCTTCAATGTTATATGGCAGCCTAGATGGGAGGGGAGTTTGGGGGAGAATATAAATGTGTGGCTGAGTCCCTTCACTGTTCGCCTGAAGCTATCACAACATTGTTAATAGGCTATTCCTCAATACAAAATAAAAAGTTTAAATACAAAAAAAAGAATTACAGAGGTCAAGCAAACATTACATTTTCAACAACTATACTTATAAAGAGAAAAATAATAAAATGATAGCTAGAAAGAAAGAAAAGAAAGAAACCAGCCTCCGTGGTCTTGGTGAGGATGGTTCCATGTTTGATGTGGCAGCTGCCCGGCCTGTGAGGGGTCTGTGCTCAGGGTAGGGAGCATGTGAGCCACTCAGCACCCAGGAGAGGAGCAGACGCCTGCTGTTCCTTGGAGGGTGTCAACGTCTACTGCTGGGTGAACAGGCAGGGACCTCCAGATCTGGGGTGTCTTGGAGAAGCCCACGGGAAGACTGTAGCCAGCAGAGGCAGCTGTCTTGGAGTCACCAAGGAAGCGGCCATGGCCCGGTAGAACAGGCAGAGGACAGCCAGGATGGCCTGCGATGAATGTGAGTGGCCATCTGTCCCTGGGACTTAGCTGGTTACAGCAGTGTTCCTTTCCTGTTGCTACTGTAGCAAAATACCACAACCTTAGTATTAATAGCTTCAACCAGATTTATTCTCTTACAGTGCTGGAGATCAGAAGTCCTAAAACTAGGGCATTGGCAGGGTCATGTTTCTTCCAGGAGAGAATCCATTTGCTTGCCTTTTCTGACTTCCAGAGGTTGCCCGCCTGGGTCACGGCCTCTTCCTCAAATCACTCTGACCTCTGCCTTCTCTCCTCTGCTCTGTCATTGCATCATCTTCTGGGACTGGCGCTCTCCCACTTCCTATTATAAGGACCCTCGTGATTGTATAGGGCTCACCCAGATAATCTAAAATAATCTCATTTTAGGATCCTTCGTTTAGCACATTTATGAATTCTCTTTTGCCATTTAAGGTAACACATTCCCAGGTTCTTTGGATTAGGACGTGGACATCGTTCAGGGGTCATGATGAAACCTAGCACATAACCCAAGAAGGCAGGCTGGACATCTTCTTGGGGGGCTGTCAAAAAGATGTGAGGGATTCACATGGCTGGGGGTAGATTTTTGGGGCTTGGAGTTAAGCATTCGTATTAAATAGTCATTCAGACTCACAGGGTCGTGAAGCTCAGGGACACTTAGGGGTCAATACAACTGGGAAAACTGGGCTCCAGTGGCGTCTAAGGACCTGTTGAAAGTTGTTGGGCTGGGTTTCCTGCTTTCCTGCATACTGTCTGTTTCATTCAATTGACATTAGAGAAAGGGGTGCTTTTTTTTTTTTTTTTTTTAGCTTTTTATTTTGTACTGGAGTGTAGCCAATTAATAATGTTGTGATAGTTTCAGATGGACAAAGGCACTCAGCCATACATACATATGCATCCATTCTCTGAAAGGGGTACTGCTGTTTGTGGTCGCTCTTGTTTAAGGCAAAGAACAAAATCTACCAGATCTTTTGTGGGATAGGCAGTGGTCCTTTGGAAAGGCCTGGAGCCCCCAAGTGTGAGCAGCCTGCAGAGACTTGCAGGGCCTCTGTGCTCTCCGAAAGGTTCCCCCACCGAGGCTTCCCATCAAGGGTGGGTGGAGAGGGCCAGGCATGCCCAGAACTGCTGTAGGGAACGAGTGATGGCAAAAGGCCGTTGCCCCTGAGGCCGCCCGGCCACTGCGGTCACTGCCGGCTCTTTCCACAAGGAGGGAGCTTTTCCTCCTGCTCCAGACTTAGATTGCAGGGTGGGTTCTGGGGGTGAAGGGGAAGCACTTGGAACCCAGCCAGCAAGAAGGCATTTCTCTCTCTCTCTTTGACCCTCCAGAGAACCCACAGGTGTGTGTGTGCCTGGGTGTTGAGGGGAAGAGGGAGGCTAGGCTACATATTTTAATTATTTTTTCTTTTCTTTTTTTACATATATATATATAAAATCTTTATTTGGTTGTGCCAGGCCTTAGCTGCAGCATATGAGCTGCTCTAGTTCCCTGACCCCAGGCCCCCTGCATTGGGTGCGTGGAGTCTTAGCCCCTGAACTGTTTATATTTTTGAGTCGGCCAGTTTCTCAGTGAATTCATCAGAAAGAATCACTGATATCAGAACACCAGGGTTTTAATCCCACCCCCCTCTCCAGGTATATGACTCTAGATATGTCATGTGACTTCTCTGGGCCTCAGTTTACCCGTCTGTGGCATCAAGGGACAGACTGAGTGATCCTCAGGGTGCCTTCAAATTCATCCAGCTTTTGCTTGAATGCTTCTAAACAGCTCCCCCGCCCTTCTCCCCACTTCCCGGTACTCCTGGGCTCTCAAGCCCAGCTGCTCACTAGGATCAAATCCCCAGACCACATTCACTTTTGATCTCCACTGTGTCTGAATGGCTGGCCTGCAGCCTGGTCCCTCAGCAAACCAGGCTCCGTGAACAAGTAGGGCATGAGTCCAAGGATGAGGCCCCATGCAAAGGGGCCCGAGTCACACTGCCCGCGCCCAGGGAGGGGAAGCCCCCGGTTCTGGCTCTCTTCTGCAAGGGAGCTGCAGAATCCCAGGAAACCGGTTGTTAAGGAGCCGGCAGCCGGGTACCAAGTTAGATAATGAGTGCTTGGGTTTTTCCACCGCTGTTTACCTTGGGTTAAGTATACGAAAATGATGTCATCTCTGCACCCGTCCAGCTGGCCCTGTCGCTGGGGTCTCGGGCTCATCAGGGGCTCCTTCCCTCCCCATTCCAGTCACCCCCTCCCCATTCCAGTCACCCCAACCCTCACCAGTATTGGCGGGATGTGGAGGGGGAGCAACGAAGCCAGTCAACCTCACATCATCTGTCTCCCTCCCAGCTCCCGTCTTCCCCTCCCAAGTTCATCCATTCTCATCTCTCACCAGGAAGACCGTGCTGGGGTCTCATTGGCCTACCTGCCACCCGCCTGTCTCCTCCAACCCCTTCAACCCCCAAGGCCAGAGGAGCTTCCTAAATGGCCTGCTGCCTGGACCCTTGTCTGGCTTCAGTTGTGTGCTCAGAGGAAAGTGTAGCCTGACCCCAGGCCCCAGAGAGCTGCTCATCCATCCACCCTCCCCCTACTTCCCCACCACACCCTGGACTCCAGCTTCAGGCCTTCAACCAGCCAGAGCTTCTTCCAGATTCTGGAAGCTTTACCTCCTTTCCTTCCCCGAGACCTTCACCCCTGGAGGCCCCTCTTCCCTTCACCCTAGTTCCTCCTCAGGTTCAGAGCACCCCACAGAACCAGCCCTCTCTGCCCTCGGATGTGCCCTTATGGCATCCTGCTTGAAAGAAAAAGGTCAGTGGCTTTTTTCAGAGACTGGCAGAGGGTGCAAAGTTTGCAAGATGCAGAAAAGGCCCTGAGAGTTGCTGATCACCTTGGGAGCAGATGTGTGTGGGGTGAAAGGAAGGGTGAGAATTTGTTTGGAGAGGTAGATGAGACATTTAAGGCCGGGGGGGAGGCCCCCCCTTCGGGTCACGGCCATAACAATGCACCTCCTGTTGACCCTGATATTCTCTACCCAGCCCCTCCCTCAGTCCTCCCTCCCATCCTGCCTGGCTTTGAGATGAGGGCCTGAGCCCTTCAGCAAAGACCTCACAGCTGCTTCGGGCATCCCCAGGACACAGCGTGCACGGGGTCACTGAGGACAGCAGTCACAGCGGCCGCAGAGAGTGGCCAGATCCAGGGCTCAAGAGGGAACTGAGGATGGAGGCCCTGGGGGTACAACGGAGGCGTGAGGGCTCCTCGGACATTCTCTGAGGGCGAGGGCACCTTTGCCGCATCCACTGCGGCCCTCGGCTGGTTTCCTCTGAAGTGACCCCCGTAAGCTCAGTTGGAAGGGTCTCCTGTTCTGGAAATTGACCCCCACCAAAAGGATGTGATCAGAGATGCAAGCTCAGATGTGAAAGTGAAAGTGTTAGTCCCTGTGATTCCTTGTGACCTCATGGACTGTAGCCCGCCAAGCTCCTCTGTCCATGGGATTCTCCAGGCAAGGATACTGGAGTGGGATGCCATTTCCTCCTCCAGGGGATCTTCCTGACCCAGGCATTGAATTTGGGTCTCCTGCACTGCAGGCAGATTCTTTACTATTTGAGCCACCCAGGAAGCCCAAGCTCAACTGAGGACAAAGTAAATAAACCTCGTGGACGGTGCGTCATAAAGAGATGACAACACAGAACAGCCAGCGTCAGCTCCTTCACTCGTCATGGCACCCTCAGACAGGGCTCCACAGTCCCCCTTTTGCACATTTTGTACAGTTAATACACACTTGTGCACATGTTCAAAGCCAGACAAGTACCTTAACCATCCTGAACCTCAATTTTTACTTCTGTTAAATGGGCTTATTGATACCTATGTTAAAGCCTTTGTGAGATTGAACGTAACAGTGTATGTGACAGGGTTCAGCTCATAGCAGGTATCAAATCATAGCTTCCTAAGAACAGGAGCCATCCTGGCCACGTGGCCAGGTGGTCGCTAGGGACAGGGGGGCCTTTGACCGATGAAGTGAGTTGAGACTCCCAACATGGGAAGAATAGGATGAGTTTCTGGGGTCCAAACTTCAGAACGCCTGGCCTCTGGGTATTCCCTTCACCTGGTCTCTGCCCACCCTTCCAGGCTCACGAGAGGCCAAGCCACCCTGTGTTTACCACCTCCTATACCTCAGTTCATAGGTCATGGGGTCCCAGGGCTCATCTCCTGGCCCACCCCCACCTTGACCATTTCAGAGTGGAAGAGCTAGTCCAGTTGACTCCCAGTCTGGAAACCACCACCCCCCGAGGCGGGTGGAGGCGGCCGGTGAGGCCTGGCTTCATCCGGGTTCCAGCACCGCTGCCCCATTCCCCTGACTCGCCAGCCACGGCCACTTCCTCCCACCAGGCTGGGCCAGCAGTTGTGTGGCCTATAAATAGAAGAGTGAGATTCCTCGTGGCCCAGTGAATGGGCCGACATCCTGCCTCCGCCTGACTGAGCCCTGAGTCACAGGCCCCCACTGGAGGCCCGCCCGGGGCGGCCCAGGCCCACCCCGCTGCCTCGGCCTCAGAGGAAGCGCTGGGCGGCAGAGTCCCTGGGGAGGCCGAGACAGGCTTAGAGAAACGCGGCTGGCATTTCCTCCCTGTGAGGCCGGCACGCTGGCTGGCTCAGGGGGGTGAGTGTGCTGAGGGTGTGGGTGTGCACGACATGTGTGCCAGGGAGGGGTGCCGGCCCCAGGAGGCCTCCGTGTCCCCTTCCGTGAGGGTCACGGGAAGGGGGGATCCCAGAGAGCCTCGTCTGTGCTCACAGCGCCCTTGTTCTGGCTTTGCTCATCTCAGAGCCAAAACTAAATCCATGCAGAGATAGACAGCCACCCACACGAGCACCAGAAATCGGTGGGAAGGCTGGAAAACGGGCCTGGGCAGGGGTAAGAAACAAGCCGGCCCCGGAGGGCTAGGTGGCCAGACTGGGAGCAGGAATGAGGGGCGGGAGGCGGCGGGGGCTGTGTGTCACTCTGCCCAAGAGTCAGAAGGAGGTTCTGATCGGCTGCCCTGGGGTCCCGGGTCCGTCCTGTGGCCAGGGCAGGGCGGAGGCTGCCGGGTCCCAATCTGATTTCTGGAATGTGGTTCTGCTTTCTTGTCTATTTCTCTCTCCTCCCCTAGATCCACTAGATTGCACGCTCTGTGAGGACAAGGGCCAGGTCGGTGCTTGCTCACCGCTGTGTGCCCGCCGTATGCTTGTTAGATGAGCACTGTTCACCCGCTCACACTCATCACACACTCCCCGGCAGACTTGCACACACATTTACACACTCACCCGCACACTTTGACTCTTGCTGCCCGCTCAGGCCTCTTCGATGATTTGAGAATGTGAGCAGCCCCTCCCCCACTGTCACCTCCAAATCTCTCTCCCACCAGGGTGCCACAGGGGCGAGAAATTTCGGGGAATTGTACCCTTTGCAGTGTTGACCCATGAATTCCTAGGAAGAATGACAGTCTCCTGATTCATACAAAGGCATCCAGTGGTTTCTTCATCCAGAGGGACCAGGGTGGAAAAACCTGCTCCCGCCCCCATTGAAAATCCTTGCTGGCTCCCTGTTGCCCCCAAGATGACATCCCATCTCCACTGCATGGTTTTCCAGGGGTCACAGGGAACCCCTGTCCTCCAAACACTCCATGCTTGCATCCCTCTGTGCTGTGCCTGGGCTGATCCTGTCACCTAGAATGTTCTCAGCTCCCCCCATACCGTCTGCTATCACTTGCTCGGTTTGCAGACTCTTAGTTGTATTTCAAGACCCACCCGAATATCGTCTCTCTCTGAGACCACAAGCCTCATTAACAGTTTCCGCCCCTTCCTTCCTCAGTTTGTCCTGAATTCTCCAGAAACACAGAACTGTGGGCTTGGTGATGTCTTAGAGACCTATAGCAGCTTGCAACCCAGGAGTGGTTGGAAATGTGTGGGGCGTTTTCTGGTTGCCACAGTAACAGGGACTGCTGTGGGCATTTAATGGCCGGGGCCGGGAATGCAAACTAGGGAGAACTGTCCATCCTGAAGGTCAATAGCAGCCCACCGAGAAACACAGCAGTCTCCTTTTTGAATGGCGAACCCAAGGCCCAGGAAGGGAAAGTGTTTTATCAAGGTCATGCAGCCAATTACGCAATAATGTGGTCGGCATCAACTTCCTGGGGGAGCATTTCTGGGCGGTGGGCCTGAGAATGGGCCTCTGACTCTCCAGGTCCTCAGGTCCTGGCCTGGCCACACTACCACCACCAGGGATGTTGGAGGAAGTACATGTGGGAATAACCCCCAGCTCCCACCAGCTGCTGGCTTCCCAGGTGGCTCAGTGGTGAAAAATCCACATGCCAATGCAAGAGACGCAGGAGAGGTGGGTTGGATCCCTGGGCTGGGAAGATCCCCTGAGACCAGAAATGGCAACCCACTCCAGTATTCTTGCCTGGAAAATCCCATGGACAGAGGAGCCTGGTGGGTCGCAGTTCATAGAGTCGCAGAGATGCAGACACTGAGAGACAGGGCGTGCACGCGTGCCCTCTCCTGCCAGATGGCCTGACGTGGCCCAGGATGTGCCTGGAATACAAAACTGGTGTCCCCTGGGGAGGACAGAGGTGGGTTGTGGGCAGGGACCAGGGTTCTGCAATTACAGTGTCCCAACTCCATGAGCTCATCTAAACACCAAGAAAGCTACCCTTTAAGTCTGAACCTGGGCACGAGTGATTGCAACATTCCAGGGCTCAGCCTGGCCATGGGAGGTGGGCAGGGAGAGGTAGGACCTGGTGTCCCCTTAGTCAGCCCCCAGCCCTGCTCCGAGAAGCAGGCCTTGGCCATCTTTCCCCTGGTCTCCCACCCTCAGCCCTGGCCACCGCTGGCCTCTTGCATAGGCTGGAGAAACTTTTTAAAAACTGAAAACTATACACAAAGCCGGAGACAATAAAAATATAACAACCCCCATATCTCTGTCACTCAGCTGTGACAATCATCAACCAATGACTCATCTTGCCTCATCCAGACCCACCTCCCCATCCACATCTCTCTTTCTATATGACTTTGAAGCGGATCCCAGGCATGACATCCATTCATCCATAAATATGTCAGTGTGTATCTCTGAAAGGACCCTTCCTTACAAATAAACTAAACCATAATCATAGCACCAGGATCATGCCCCCCCAAATTAACAATTCCTAATATTATTGTTAGGGTTTCCCTGGTGGCTCAGATGGTAAAGAATCTGCCTGCAATGCAAGAGAACCAGGTTCAATCTCTGCGTCAGGAAGATCCCCTGGAGAAGGGAATGGCAACCCACTCCAGTATACATGTCTGGAGAATTCCATGGACAGAGGAGCCTGGCGGGCTACAGTCCATGAGGTTCCAAAGAGTGGGACATGACTGGGCGACTAGCACTTCCTAATGTTATCAAAGAGCCAATATTCACATTTCCAGTTGTGACATAATTATCTTTTTATAGTTTATTTACATTTCAATCCAAATAAGGTATATTGGTTAGTATGTCTTTGAGTTTCTTTGGGCCTAGTCTTTTGTTTCATTTGTTGGAAGAAACTAGTTGCTTATCTTGTTGCATTTCACTCCATCTGGACTTTGCTGATTGCTGCCCTGTGGTGTAGTTGGACAGTGTTCTTCTACCCTTTGTCCTACTGGTTATTAGAAGCAGATCTAATTTGTTTGTTTTTTGACAAAACTGTGTTGAGATTGGCAAGGTGGTGTTGAGATCTTTTATCAGGAGGTCCATGGTATCTGATTTTTCTTTTAACTGCTAGCTGCCATTCAGTTTGTTAAGGGGCTGCCAAACAGTATTATATTCATTCCTTCTGCTTTCATTAGCTGAAATCTGTCTATAGAAGAAATTCTTTTCTCTTAATTAGTTACATAGTAATTGTTTGAAAGGGACTTTTAAAGTTTATCCACTCCCTCAGACTCTGGGCTGAGTGTTCAGAGGGTGCAAGTCCCTGCTGAAAGGACACAGGCTGGGAGCAGGTCCAGAACTCACACCCTGGTCTGTTACGTCACGTGCGGCCCTGGTCTGGGGCAGGGTGGTGGAGCAGAGAGAGTTTGGGTCTGAGAACTGGTGATCTGGTCTCGAACCTAGGACCTGCCATTTATAAGCTGTGGGACCTTGGACAGACCATTCAGCCCTGATGCCCTCATGAGGACAATCCTACCTCCTTCGTGCAGCCCACGGCTCACCAACCTTTCAGCCGCTGTTTAAGAGGGAACTTGAAATAGGGCAGCCCGACATCGCCATGTGGGGCACGTTCACAAGCCATCCCTCAGGTCCACAGCGTATCACTTTAAATTTTCCTGGCTACTTCAGGACCTGCCTAAGGTCCCTGCTTTCCTCCCAAGGGAAGGTGCTCAACAAAGGAGTTTCTCAGATCACTTGGGCCTCTAGCATCAAGGTTGTGAGCTTAGGACTGGCCACATAATTATGGGACCTTGTGTTCAAAAGTACTTAGAATTTCAAGATAGCAACAGCAATGCATCAAACCAAGCACAGGGCCCTTCTGAACACAGGTGCTGGGTGACTGCTTGGGTCACAGGCCCAAGAAACGGGCCCAGGGGGAGCTCTGTCCCAGAGGTGTGGGGATACATCTCATCCAGTTCAACAAAACGACCAAACACAAGCCTCAGTCCAACCAGCTTCAGTTAAAAGGAGGTGTTTACAATAAACGATTTTTAACAATTATAGTCACATAAATGCTATTTCAAGGCTTTTACTCTTTTGAGTCGACCTGTGGAGAAAGCAATAAAGACTTGATTGTGGAGCAGGAGAGGATGTGAATGTCAATAACAGGAACAATGTGAAAAACTTTACCAAGGTGGGGTGTGGACCGGCAGAGGAGATGGTGGGGCATTGTTGCCCAAGGTCCCACTGCTTATGAACGGCAGGTCCTAGATTCAAGTCCAGATCACCGTTCTCAGACCCAAACCCTCTCTGCTCCACCACCCTGCCTCCACACCAGGGCCACACGTGATGCAACAGACCTGGGTGTGAGTTCTAGACCTGCTCCCAGTCTGCTGCGTGTCCTTTCAGCAGGGACTTGGCCCCCCTGTCCACCTTCTTTGAAGGTGGCTAAACAGGTTAGTCCCAACTTAGCTTAAAACCCAAATGCACTCTTTAATTTCATTATCTGACCTGTAAAAGAATACCAGAAAATTATGCAAATGCATAAAATAACCTAATTGTACCAAAATTGTCAACATACATCTGCCTTAGAACGGAAGCTCCCTGAAGGCAGGCAAAGCATTTTTCACTTTGCATCTCTCCCTGGTTCCCGTGACACGCGAGACGCTGACCAGGGATCAAACCCATGCCCTCTGCAGTGGAACCATAGCGTCCTAACCACTGGATCACCAGGGAATTCCCTGTCATTTTATGTAGGTAAAATAAAAAGATGAAACTTTTCTTCCCTGTGACTCTTATGATCTACTTTTTAAAAAAAAACAAGTACAGCTGATTTACAATATTGTGTTAAGGATCTCTCTCATGTGCTCAGTCGTGCCCAACTCTGTGACCGTGTGGACTGTAGCCCACCAGGCTCCTCTATGGGATTTCCTAGGCAAGAATACTGGAGTGGCACCTTCTGTGATGGCCCACACTCCGTCTGTGCAGTGTGTTTCTCTCTGAATAAATCCACTTCTTACCTATCAAAACAAAAATACTGGAGTGGATTGCTATTTCCTACTCCACGGGATTTTCCCAACCCAGGGATTGAATCCACGTCTCTTGCGTCTCCCGCATTGACAGGTGGGTTCTTTACCACTGCGCTACCTGGGAAGCCCATTTCCTAACTTTCAAAAATACCATACAGTGGTGTTAGCTATAACCGTCATGTTGTATCCTTAGATATTTGTCTTATAACTGAAAGTTTGTACTTTTAACTGACCGCCTCCATTTCCCCCTCCCCACAGCACCCAACCCTTGCACAGATAACAAATCTTTTTTTTCTATGCATTTGGCCTTCTGTTTGTTTTAGGTTGCACACACACATATATATGTGATTATAGTATTTGTCTGACCGATTTTACCTGGCGTATTGCCCTCAAGGTCTACTCATGTTGTCACAAATGGCAGTATTTCCTTCTTTTTATGACTAATATTCCATTGCATGCATGTATATAATTGTGCGTGGGCATACCAGTGTCTTTATCCATTCATCTGTCAATTGTTGGCATGTCTTGGCTGTTGCAAATAATACTGCTATGAACATGGGGGTAGATATCCCTTTGACATAGTATTTTCATTTGCTTTAGATATATTCCCAGTAGTGGAATTGCTGGATCATATGATAGTTCCACATATAGTAGTTCTATCTTTAATTTTTTGAGGAATCCCATGCTGTTTTCCATACTGGCTACACCAATTTACATTCCCACTGACAGTGCATTCTCCACTTATCAGTCTTTGGATGACTGTCATTGTAACAGGTGTGAGGTGATGTCTCACTGTGGTTTTTTCATTCCCCTCATTAGTGATGTTGAGCATCTTTTCATGTACCTGTTGGCCACTTCTTTGTTTATTCAGGTCCTGTGTTAATTATAGCATCATCATTATTACTTTGCTATGGACTTGTAGTTCTTGATATATTTCGAATATTAACCCCTTTCAGATATATGGTTTGCAAATATTTTTTCCTATTTCATAGGTTGTCTTTTCATTTTATTATTTCTTTTGTTGTATAGAAGCGTTTTAGTCCGATATAGTCCCACTTGGTTTTGATGCTTGTGTTTTAGGTGTCATATCTAAAAAAATCACTGCCAAGACCCATGTCAAGCTTTTCCCCTGTTTTCTTCTAAGAGTTTTATGGTTTCCAGTTTTGCATTTAAGTGTTTGATTCACTTTGATTTTTGTGAAAACTGTGATCCATAATGGACATTTCTAATAAAGAAGGCTTTTGGAAACTGAGTATATGAGCAGATGAAGGGATGAGTGAGGCCCTAGGAAGGACACTGTGAAAACGGATGTTTGCCAAGACAGACTCCTGCAGAACACACCCCAGTGGGTTCAGATGTCAGCCAAGGACAGAGGGCAAAATGTGAAGCCAGGCCTGGGGGCTAGGGGGCAGTGGGCCAACTCCGTTTGCTCATTCAGTGGGTGTCTGTTAATCACCTACCTTGTGCAGGCAGCAGGCACCTGGGATGCATGAGCAGCACATGAATCCCCCGCCCTTGGGGAGCTCATATCCAGGGTTAGTATAATGTGTGGAGAGCAGCAGTGACCCCTGGGGGAACCTGGCCTGTGTGTCCCCAAGCCTGCATCTTCCTAGGAATGTGTTTATAATAATATTAACTGCAATAATGGCAGTGATCATTTATAAAGAACGTATAGTCAAGACCATTTGTTTTTTAAAATTATTTTTGGCTGCCCTGGGTCTCTAATGAGGTGCAGGAGCTCTTTGTTGCTGGCCTCAGGCTTTTTCTAGTTGCAGGCTCTTCCTTGTTGCATGCAAACAAGCTCCTTGTTGCAGTGGATTCTTTTGTTGAGGAGCACGGGCTCTAGAGGGTGGGCTTAGTTACCCTGTGGCATGTGGGATCTTTCCAGACCAAGGATCAAACCCATGTCCCCTAAGTTGGCAGGTGTATTATTCACCACTGGCCCACAAGGTAAGACCCAAGACCATTTCAGTTTTAAGTAGCAGAAATGCAACTTGAACTGGCTTAGGCAACTGAAATGGAAAAATTTTGCATATGTATTAATTTTTAAAAATACCAGGGGTTCCTTAGCTGCTGGCATGGTGGATCGGGAGCTCCAAGGCCATCACCAGAGTCTGTGTACTGCTCCATCTCGTCTTTGTTATCTTCTGATGTCACTGCACTGACGTCATTCTCACATGTCCAAACAGTAAAAAATGGCCTCGGGTACCTCCAGGCTAAGGATCTCAGCAGAGAGCAAACAGCTCTTTCCTTATTCCAGAAACTTGAGGGGACTGGTCTGACTTGGGTCTCATGCCCAAACCTGATCCAATCCTGTGGTCAATACTGAGATGTGTGGATTGGCCTGGATCTGGCAGTAGGGGTGGGACAGCCCTATTTACCCAGTAGGGACAGAAGGAGGGGTGCTTCTCAAAAGAAAGCAGGACCTCTGTTGGACACATGGTCTCCACAATGCCCTCCCCTCACTCTGCTTTAGGCACAAACCTAGTGTCCATCAGGCATCTCCACACTTCAGGGGGTGAGACCATTCTTATCCCCCTTGTACAGATGGGGAAGGCAGCTCAGAGAGGCTGAGTACCTTGCCAGCATCACATACCCAGCGAGTGATGGATAAGGAGCATGGACTGTTTTGTATTGGACAGAGGTTAGCGGGGGAGGCCACAGTCTCTGACCTACAGCATGGAGTCAGGATTTGACTGATTAGACCCAGGGAGAGATGAAGGGGACACCTTTATCGCTGGCATCTCTGATGGTGAATTTGACACCATTCATATTTCCTCTTCAGTCCCCAACCGCATGGCCAAGACCCGTCGTGTATCTGTCCTCTTGTTCAGCATTCACCGAGGCCGTGCAGTGCAGACACAGGAGTCAGACTGCAGAGTTCCCTAGAAAGTGGGCCCTCTGGCAAGGGATTAAGGGCTGATACATTAACTTGGAAGTGGAATTCCAGGGCAGCTAGAGGGAGGGATAAGAGAAAGGAGGTCGGGAAGAACAGGAAGCAAAGCAAGGTGATGTGTAACCACTGTACAACAAACCCCATCTGGAAAAATGTGCCTCAAATGGTCCAAGGGAGGGAGGATGAAGGAATTTATCCTCCCGTCTCATCTGCTGTTTCCAAACTCAGTCCAGCTGCTTGCAAATCAACACCCAAGAAGCAGTTGTCGATAGAAAGTTCCTTTTAATCAGGATGCCGGCAGTCTGGGGAGATGGTGCACTTGGGTGTTCCGCCAAAACCACCTCTGAAGAGTCTGCCGTGGAAGTTTCTAAGGGGAAAAAGGGAAGTCAGCTCAGATAATCACTGATGGAGGGGGTCAGAGGTGTCATGATCGCCAGCTGTGTGCCGGCTTGTCGACTTCTTGTGATCTTTCATGTTAGTGCTATCTTGTTCCCACCATTTGTTCGTGAGATTACCGAAGGGGAAGCTGGGGAAGAGATCTGGTCACCTGGTAATTACTTATTCTTCTTTTCTACTTCTTTGATCTGTGGGAAGAACCAGCAGGTTAGGCAAGGTATTGTGTGATCTAAAGATCTGAAAGGTGTGCTAGGTTACTGACAACAGGGCCTCCTGCAGAGAGTTCTTTCCTGCCGAAGGTGCTGACGCTACCACTCAAAGTGCATCCCGAGAACTCCCTCCCTCCACGTGTATGGTGCGACTTCTCCAGCCTCTTTGGCCATTCGGGATCCAGCCCCCTTACCCTGGCCTGTGGTCTGGGAGGGGTCAGCTTCAGCTGTGGGACAAGAAGCCAGGAATCTGGTGGACAGAGGGGCTCCAGAGGTACCCAGGTATGCAGTACACCCACATCCCAGTAAAGTGGGGATAACAGTACCTCCCCGCGGGTTGCTGAGAAGACTTGCGAAAATGCCTGTAAAGCACTTAGTAGTGTCTGGCTCCCAGGAGGTGAGCTGGACTGACCATTAGTTGGTTTTGCCTGGAGGTTCTTGGGCGGAGCTTCACTGAAGGGTGCGGTGGTTGAGCTTTTTCAGGCAGAACTCTCTTCTGTGGTGAGCTGGCTCAAAGGAAGGGAAGGCTGTATTGAACCACAAAACTGCGGGGCCCAGAGGTGCATCCAGCTTCAGCACAGTTGGACCAGGAGTGACTCTGGGTCTCAGGAGAAATGACCCAGGTTGATGCATAATATGGGCATCGAGGAAATGCTCTCCTCAACCTCCAGGGACCTGAACCAAGAGAAGATTGAATGAATCTCTAGGACAAAGGCAGGTCAGTGGTTGTTTGGGGTCAGGAGGGCTGACCATAAAGGGGAATAAGGAACTTGAAATGTTCTACAACTCGATTGCAATAGTAGTTACAAGGGTGTACACATTTGAAAAAACTCATGAATTGGACATTTAAAATGGGTGCATGTAAAGTATAGCTTAAAGTTGATTTTTTTAAAATGAGATCAAAGAAAAATATAGCTTTCTTAGGACCCTATGACAGAAACCCAACTCAGGATAGTTTTAGAAAAAATGAAATGCATTCATTGGCTCATATAATTAGATTAGTCCAGAGATGTGGTTAGTTTCAGGCATGGCTGGGTCCAGGGGCTTACTGATATCTGGACAGCATACTTTTTCCACCTCTTGACTCTTTCCTCTTTGTTGGCTTCGTCCTCAAGTGGAGAACAGGAGTGGTTACCAGAAGTTCCATCAACTTGGCAACTCCCATGAAAAGTGAATGCCTCTTTCCCTGTGGCTGCTGCAGAAATCCCAAGTGGGGCATCTCAGTGTCCAGCTGGGACACATGCCAGCCTCTAAAGCCAGGGGATGGGGCTGGCCCCATGCAAACCTCAGGGGTGGGGAGGAGTAACCCCCAGAGGAAAACATGAAAGGGCAGAGGACCTTGGGTCAGGAAAACCAACTGATGGTTCTCACCTCTCTCCAGGTACCCAGAAGGCAGTGTTATCACCCATTCCTACCTCCAGACACCTCCACTCCCCAGGGGCCAGGCCGTCAGGGATGGGCCCCAGACTCATTCAAGACCCAAGGCTGCTTTTCTGCCATCTCACAGGCTGTGTGTGTTAGCTAAATATAAGAGTCAAAACAGAAAGTGAGCAGTAATCTCTTCCCCACCAGCCAAGGCAAACAGAGGGCTATTCCTGACTGTGCTGGGCCGTCCATCTGCACCCCAAGGAGGCTGGTGGGGAGGGAGGAGCTCTGGCCCAGAGGGAGGCCATGAAGCTGACGGCATCCGGACCTGTAGGATGAACCCCAGTGAGGGGGAGGATGCCTCCCTGGGCCTCAAGGGCCAGACGAGAGGAGCAAAGGGACAAGGAGGGCAGCTACTTAGTCCAGAACCACCATCCTAACAGGGTCTGGCCAAGGGCAGGAAGGCCAGAGAGGAGACTGCAGGAAAGGTCATCTTTGTAGAGATCACAAACAGAAGAGACTATGCAATGCCTGAAGACCTACACTTGCTTCCTGAGCAGCATGGCTGGCGTGAAATGAACATGCTGTCCACACGGATACCTCCAGGTCAGAACACTGGACTGGGTAGCCGTTCCCTTCTCTTCTCTTCCCTTCTCCAGGGGATCTTTCCAACCCAGGGATCGCACCCGGGTCTCCTGCAACGCAGGCGGATTCTTTACCAACTGAGCTACTAGGGAAGCCAGCTTTACCCAAGCCTCAGGCTAAATGATTGCCCCTCATACAAACACCCACCAACTCCAGGAGCTCAAAGTTCTGTCTTCAGCGTGGCTGCTTGAGGCTTCCAGTTAAGCTGAGGTTACTTCTGACCCAAGTAAGCAAGGTTGCTTAGGGTCACCCCCCACCCAGATCCCTAAGAAATATGGGCAAGAGAAGACCAAGCTGAGGGGTCCCCCTCCCCTTCTCCCACCATGCTGCTGGCTGAGCCGGCCAGCGTAACCATGCTGTCTTCTGGGAAGCAGGTTAAATGGATGTCGTTGCCGCCAAGAGCATGTACTTGGCAGCAGAGCTGGTGGGGAGCAGAGCGGGAGCCAGACGGAGGAGACAGCCCAGGCCCAGCAAGGGAAGGCGTGGCCCAGGCCCGGGTCCTACCCACCAGGGCAAGCCTGGGGGCCAGGCCCAGAGCTGCTGGGCCTTGTGGGGGGCGTGCTTAGCCCCCAGCTCCCATCTCTGCTGTTATGTCCAGGCCCTTCGGTCCTGCGGACCGGCCCAGGAACAGAGACACTTCCTGGAGCTGACAGTGCGCCTGCCTGCTACTTCCCTGCACTGGCAGCTTGCCCAGGCGGCTCTCAGGCCAGGCTCCGGGAGTCCAGCTCTGCAGGAACAAGGGAGGGGCAGGGAGGCGCCCCCAGCAAGCGTCCTGACCCTGAGGGCTGCCAGCTCAGAGCAAGGCCCCGATGAGCAAGCCCCACACAGGCTGGGTGTCAGCCTGCCAGCAAGGAGCAGGGGCCAGTGGGCCTCCGCCACCCCTCAGCTGTGAGACCTGGGCCATGCCTTTTATGAGTTCTGCAAACAGGGTTAAACCCTGCCCTGCTCAGAACTGGGATCCTCGGCAGCATGCAGGCTGATGGGGGCAGACTGTGGATCTAAGCTGGCCACGTACACACTCGGCATTTGGGGAATTAGGGGCTGACCACCCAGCCTCCCCGGGGGGCAGACACCTCCTCCGTGAGACAGTGGCATTTACCCACCCACCTCAGGAGGTTGTGATGACCACATCTGGTTCTAACGACATATGCTTACTATAAATAGCAATTCTAGAAAGAGCACTGGCCTTGGAGTTAGAAACTGCAGGTCTATACCCCAGCTTGGCCGCATCCTTGCTATGTGTCCTCTGGGGAGTCTCCTGAGCCTCCGTCCTCCGTCTGTAAAGTGAGGATCAAAAGTGACAGTGAGCAGCAGAGAACATCCTGGAAGTGAAAGGCTGTCAGCGGCAAATGGCCCAGTCTCCTCCATCAGGTCCTGAAGGAAGGGCTGGAGGAAATCACTAACTTGTGAGTGTGGAGCTGGCTAGGAGTTCCCTGGCCACTTAATAGAATCACCTGAGGAACAGAAGGAAAACAAAGATCCCAGGGCCTGGGTCCCTCCCAACACCCAGCAATTCAGATCCAACTGGTCTTGGCATGGGAGGTGGCGCTGACATTTTTTAAACGTTAAGTGATTCTTCTGGGTGACCAGTCGGGAAGCGGTGCAGCAGCTTTACTTAGAACTCAACTGGGACACAGCCCACATTTTTGCTTGTTGTTGTTGTTTGGCTCTGGCTTGCAGGATCTTAATTCCCTAACCAGGGATCAAACCTGTGCCCCCTTAGAGGAAGCACACAGTCCTCACCACTGGATGGGCCAGGAAAAGTCCCAGAGCTCACGTTTCTAGCACCCTCCCCAGTCTCTGTTTAGAGAGAGAAACCCCGTGCTGCCCCAGTATCCTCCAACGAACTTCCTGGCTGGAGGCGAACTTCCGTCCCCAGTCCACTTGGCAGAAAGAAAATCAGAGACTTTCTGCCTCCTGATGGGCCCAAGGCCATCACGCAAATGAGTTACAAGCCCTCCTCCTTTCGGAAGCCCCACTCCTGCTAACTGGGTGAAGGATGCACAGGTGGGGCTAGTGGTAAAGAACCCACCTGCCAACGCAGGAGACCTTAGAGACGTGAGTTCAATGCCTGGGTCAAGAAGATCCCCTGGAAGGGGAAATGGCAACCCACTCCAGTATTCTTGCCCGGAGAATCCCATAGACAAGTGGGGCTTGGTGGGCTACAGTCCATAAGGTCACAAAGAGTCAGAGTCACTACTGAAGCAACTTTGCACGCATGCTCGTACATGCAAAGAGGAAAAAAAATCCTGGAAGACTCTCTAGCCAACAGGATCTCTAGGTATGGGCACCTATAAGCCTCTTTCATCCTTCTGCATTTTTGAAATGTTCTACACTTGGAAAGCAGTTCTTATATGATTGAGGGAAAACCAGTAATGTTTTGCTTCTTATGTATTGTCTTTTTTAAAAATTGATTTTTTTTTTCCAGATGTTTTGGGATAAAGAACCAGAAAAACACTCTGGAGCAGGAGGTTCATGGGGATAGAAGGGAGGGACAGCTGAGTGGACATTAGCAAATGCTTAGCTATGAGGGAGGATGGGATGTGTTCTGTGGCCCTATGTCCACCTACGATGTGAGAACTGCATTTCATGAAAGCCTCGCCCACCTCTAGAAAAGAAGTAATAAACATCACCACCATCCCCGCCCCCCGCCCCCCGCCCATGTTAACCTTTACCTTGGAGCCAGCCATCCCTTCCCCTGGACAGAAGAATGTTGAAGCTCCTTAAAAACTGTCTCTGGGGCTGGGGTGGAGACACAGCTGGGATCACAGGTCCCGAGGAGGAGGAGGGGACGGCTGGGGCTGGCCAGGAGGAAGGCGGGTCCTGGCGGTCAGGGTCCCACACACGGCCATCTTCTCAGGTGACAGGAGCTTGCCAGTCAGCACCTGGGGAGGGAGCCTGAGCAATACCTTAAGGATGAACTTCCTCTGCTGACCTGGGAGACCAGTGAGACCCCCCGGGGGGTACCTTGGGAGCAGGTTCAGCCCTGCTTACTGCCTGGCCACCTCCCCAGCCTCAGCAAGAGTGGACAATTGTGTAGCTGTGGCATTTAGTGACATCCTTGTTGAATGGTGTTCTTGTGTTCAGGAAGACATGTCACCAACTTGTATTTCTGCTTGACCATCCCCCAGGAACCCCAGTTCTACCCAAAACATCCAAAATAACTCGTTGAGGCACCTGCTGGGCAAGGTGGAAACCCAGGAAGTGAGATGGGGTAGAGACCACCTGCCCAAGAGAAAGCAGGCTCTAGGGTCAACAGCTGCAGGGAAGACCTTGGTCCACTGCAGGCAGATTTGCAAAACGGCCAGCTCAGTGGTCTCAGGGTGCATGCTGAAGCTCCTCCTGTTTTAAAACAGTGCCCCTAAATGGGGCTTCCCAGGTGGCTCAGTGGTAAAGAATCTGCCTGCCAATGTGGGAGACACAGGTTCAATCCCTGGGTCGAGAAGATCCCCTGGAGGAGGAAATGGCAACCCGCTCCAGTATTCCTGCCTGGAAAGCTCCATGGACAGAGGAATCGGGCAGGCTACTGTCCACGGGGTCATCAAGAGTAGGACATGACTTAGCCCTGGGTACACCTGCCCTTGAAGCCCCCCTTCCCTCAGGTTGTAATGTGCAGCTGGGTTCTGGGGACCCTTCACTGCGCACAAACCAGGGAGACCTTGCATTCTCCTGGGCTCCCATCTGTGCGTGAGTGTCCCGATGCCCAGCCTACCCCATCCTCCACCCAAAAAGATGTTATAAAATTACATGCCAATCAATGCACCAACCAACAAAACATTAAATCATCAGCAAATCCCCCTACAGTCTCATTTCAGGACGACGCGGGAGGACACGCCAGCTGAACCCCAGGTAGTTCTCCCCATCCCAGGGGGGCCAGGTGGGCAAGGGCTGGGCTGGGGCCGCTGCCCGATGCACACTGCAAGAACAATAAGGATTTTTAGGGGCATTATGACTGAGTCAGAAAACACAGCTGCCCCTGAAAGTCCCTCATTTTTCTTGCTGTCCTCGAGCACTCTCCAGGTGAGGAAGGAGTTAGCCAGCTGACCCAGGTGAACCAAGGTAGAAACGGTGACCCCCTCCCCGACACTGGCCCACCCCTCCAGCCCACAGGAAGCTCTGTGGCAGGTGGGGTGGCTGCAGGGTCTCCATGGTGGCACAATTCTCAGCCTGGACAGCAGCTGGCTTCACTGCCCCACGCCCCAGGCAGTCCCAGGAGAGACCAGCCCTTGGTCTACCCAGAGCCAACTTGGAACCCAGCATCTTCTGTCCACAAGGAGCCACAGGCTAGAATCCTGGCAGAACCCCAAGTGGATGAGGGGGTCCCGAGGGATAGGTCATCTGGCCTCTGTCAGAGCTGCAGAGGCTCAGCTCCCAGCATTAGGGCCCCAGACTAGGAAGACTCCAGCTGGCCACTCCCATAGACCCCAGACCTTTGGCATCCTCAGAATGCCACCGGTCACCGGTAACCCATCACCTGAAGCTAGGCCATCCCACCCAGGGCTGGGCTCAGCTGGCCGCTGGGAGCCTGCCCTACCCAGCCGGGCACTGCACCCACTCCTCAGGGGCCCCCAGTCACCGGCCCCCCCGTGGGTGCAGCAGGACACGTGGCTTTTCAGAACAGGGCGGACCCTGCTGTAAAGTACGTCCCACAGGGAACAGACCAGGCTCCACTACCAGCTTACTTGCTGTGGGATGGCGTCTAAGTTGCTTAGATTCTGTGTGCCTCGGCTTGCACATGGGTAAATAGAACGAATGGCCTCTTTTGCAGGGTGATGTGAGGACGGAAGGAAGGAAAGCATACAAAGGTTTGGGCTGGCCCCCAACACAATGTCTTCCCCTATCCAAGCAGCTTCCCCCTTGCCCTCAGACCCCAAGAGCTGGGCCAGGCTCCCTGGGAGTCTCCGAGGACTCAGGCAGTGCAGAATTCCTCCCTCTAGGAGGGGCAGGTGGAGATGGGGTGTTGGGGCACAGGCCTTGGTGCTCCGTCAGCTCTAATGCTGCACCGTCTTCCCACACCCCAGGGTCCGGCCTTGTTCAGACGGAGAACACCTGTGCCAAATCCCAGCTGCCTCTCAAAGCTACATTATAGCAGCTGTTACCTCACTACAACTTTCAGCCCTAACCAAGATCATCATGCATATACTCCACCAGCAAAAGCCAAACTGTCGGGCTTCGCTGGTGGCTCAGTGAAAAAGAATCCGCCTGCCGATGCAGAGGACACAGGTTCAATCCCTGATCCAAGAAGATCCCACATGCTGCAGAGCAACTAAGCCCATGTGTCCCAACCATCGAGCCTACGCTCTAAAGCCCAGGAACCGCAACTGATGACCCCACGCACTGCTACTTTGAACCGCTGCCCCCCAGAGCCCAAGCTCCATGTCAAGAGAAGCCTCCATGATGAGAAACCCAAGCACCGGCACTGGAGCAGCCCCCGCCTGCTGCAACTAGAGAAGAGCCCGCGTGGCAGTGAAGACCCAGCACCACCAAAGATAAATTTTAAATGAAAATTTTTTTTTTTTTAAAGCCAAACCGTCTCTACACTCTAGGATCCAAACCTGCATCACTCAGCAACATGACCACATCCAAAGAAGCCCCTGCCTTCGGTCTGCACAGCCTTGGCCTGAGGGGGCCCTGCGGTCTGGGTGCTACGGCTCCGGTGCAGAAGAACAGATGAGGAGGACGAAAAGGGTCAGCTGGCCGCTTAGCAACCAAGAACCTCAGCCAAGCTTCTAAACCCTTCTGTGCTCCAAGATCAGGGTAATGAGAGACCGCCCTGGTGGTTTGGTGGCTAAGACTCTGTGCTCCTAATGCAGGGGGCCTGGGTTCGATCCCTGGTCAGGGAACTAGATCCTGTGCACTGCAACAAAAGGTCTCACATGCCGCACCTAAGACTTGGTGCAGCCAAATAAATACTTAACAAAAAAAATCAGTGTAACTACGTATTTCATGGTGTTGCTAGAAGGATTAAATGAGTCAGTGCCTATAAAGGCTTAGAGCTGTGCCCAGCATCGAGATTTCCAGAGTCAGCAATCACTACCATGCCTGCTTTGTGCTTCAAGGTTCAGCTCACCTTTCCTGACCCCAGCCCCCCCACCCCCCCAGTTAGAGCCCCATCTTCTCGGTGCTCCCCGACTCCACACTCATCACATGGCTTTGCCTATTCCCCCACCCCCGCCCCTCCCAGCACCGACCTGGAACCACCCACATGACAATTCCTTGCACTTATTAACAATGGTGACTCTGGGGTCCCAGAGGTCCACCCAGGGGCCCTGGAGTCTGCGCTGCTAACAGTCTCCTGGTGTGGTTCACAGGGTCACGCAAGTCTGAGAAGCACCACTCTGGGCCCTCTTACCACCACGGTACAGGCAGTGCCTGGCCCAGGTGCTCAGTAACAAGGTGAGGTTTGGGGGATGGGGGTGCCCTGGATAGTGGCCAGAGGACCCCCCACACCGTGCTAGTGTGTGACGGGGACCTCCCTGGGCTTGGCTCTGACATCACCAAACACACCAGCCCCCAGCCTGGTTCCCCTCAGCCCTCCCACTGAGTTGAACTCTCGCTGCTGATTGGGGGCGGGGGGCGCTGCACCCTTCTGCTGGGGGCTGAAAAGTCATCAAGGCTTCTGAGGGAGCTGCCGAGCACGGGGGCTCCACCCCAAAATTGCCAGCAAATCACAAAACCGTGATGGAAGGAAAAGAAAAGGCCAAGCCCTTGTTTGCAGCTTGAGAAAGTCCCACCTGGACTAGGGAAGGAGGTGGTGGAGCAGAGGTGGCAGAATGTCCTGGAAGGAGCTGCTGGGCACAGCCAGGGCCCATGGCAGGGGTGGCTGAGCGGGGTGGGCCTGGAGGAGCTGGGCACAGGGGCGCTCAGCTTAGGGGCGTGGGCTCTGTAAGGTGCTGCCCTCCTTCCAGCCACCCAGCCCCCTGCCCCCAGGTCAGCCTGCCGTAGGGGTGAGAGTCAGAGGTCTTGGCTGGATTTGGGCCTCCACTGCGATGGAAAGCCTTCTTGGACTCGCTGGCGCATCCACCCTTGCTGGCCACTCTGGGGCTGGGATGAACACAGTCAGGAGACCTGAGCTCCTGGGTTTACGTTCACTCATCTCTCTGCCAGAAATTCTCTGGCTGAGAACACCTCCTAAACACTCACTCTCACCCCCTCAGATCCCCCCCACGCCCCACGAGCGCCAGCCCTGCCTGGCCCGATGCTGATGGCCCCTGTACCCTGAGGTTAGCTCAACCCCCGAAACACTCATCGGCGGGTGGAGGTGCAAGTGCCCCTTGGCAAGGCTGGACCGGAGCCCAAATGCATTCATCTACATGAACACCCACTCCCTTGAACCAGGCCGGTCCAGGGAGCGCGGCGCCTCCCTTTCAGCCATGTTTCCAGAGCATGCGAGAGGCAGACACCAGGGGGTGGGCACTGCCTCATCTCTTTACTGCAGACGGCACTGGGGCAGGGAAACAAACTGACCAGGCCTGTAGACGGCAGGGCTAACAGATGGGGAAACGTCTAGGCTTAGGGTGTGTTTATCCTCCTCACAGGAATCAGCCAACTGTGGACCCCCAGGCCAGACCCACTACCACATTCACTGTTTTATCAGAACACAGGTACTCATTCATTTACATGGTGAGGCTCAAGTGGTAAAGAATCCACCTGCAATGCAGGAGACACAGGAGACGTGGGTTCGATCCCTGGGTCGGGAAGATCCCCTGGAGGAGGAAATGGCAACCCACTCTAGTATTCTTGCCTACAAAATCCTGGGGACAGAGGAGCCTGGCGGGCTACGGTCCATGGAGTCGCAAAGAGTCACACATGACTGAGCGCGCACACACAAATATCCCACGGGGAGGATTCACCATAATGTATCTTACTGTTTTCTTTATGTTGTTTCTAAACTTCCACTGTTAAAATAATAAGCATAGCGAATATCTTTTTTTGTCTTCAGCACTTTGTATCATGGATTCTAGGAAATGGAAGAGAAGAGAGTTGCAACAGAGGCCCCATGGCTCCCAGAGCCTAAAATATTTACTATTTGGCTTTCCCAAACAAAGCTGGCCAATGCTTACTGCTGACCAGCATTCACTCCGCACCTAGGAGGCTCCAGGCGCCCCGCTGGGTAGCGAGGATGTAACAGTGAGCAAAACCTGGTGAGCCTTCGTGGAGTTCAAGGTCTGGGGGGAGAGGGCTCTGCAGGCCTCGGGTCCAGCCGCCTTTGTCAGGCGCATGCTCCTACTCCAGGACTGCATCTTCTTACCCCAAACCTTCTGGCCCGACGTGCTGCAGAAGTTTTCAGGTCTTAGAAAGATAACATGGTGCACAGGCCACATACTGTGCAACACACCAGCAGAGCAGCACCCCCCGCCCCCCTGAAATTGCACGAAGGAACAGCTCTGCAGGGAAAGCCATGAAGATTCATGCTCCCCGGGAGAAATCTAGACTCAAGTCAGTTTGGGTCAAGAATTCCCATGAAATTCGTTATAAAAACAACGTTTGGTTTTCAGAGTTTAGAATTTGGGATAAAGGACTTGGGGCTTGCCCCGGGCACTGTTACCAAATGGGAACTGAGTCCATTCCTTGGTCGTGGTTGGAGGTGCCCACCCCTGCAGGCTGCCCCCTCTCCTTGCCAAGCCTCCTGGCACAGGAAGCACACACAAGGCACAAAGTGAATGAATGCAGATCATCACAAATTTTTTTTTTTTTTGGGTCCAAAGGACAGCTACCAACGTTACTGCTGAAAAATGTACAAAAGTAGCATTTAAACCCCACCTTCATCTGCCTGCTGCACTGTCAGGAGCAGAGAGAAGCCATCATGAGTGAGAAATGTTTCCAACTCTACTCAGGACAAGGAAAATAAAACTGTTTTCTGGCCACTGTTGCTGCCTAACAGCAGGCAAATTAGGTATTCTGTGGGGAGCAGGTGAGTAGGTGGCAGCCAGAACTGAAAACCCATGATCTTTCCCCTCATGTACGTCCTTGTGGCCAAAGTTTCATTGGAAATCTAAAATAATTTATCTCATCACAAATTCCTAACAGTTAATTAGAAAAATGTACTAATTGGATACAGATGAGACTGCTGGCTGGCATCACCAATTTACTGGACATGAATTTGAGCAAACTCCGGGAGATAGTGGAGGACAGAGGAGCCTGGCATGCTGTAGTCCATAGGGTCACAAAGAGTCGGACATGACTTAGCGGCTAAATACTACTAATTGGGTAATCTGGTTTCAGACGTTCTAATTATACTCCTGTGTGGGGGGTGTGGAATCAAAAAACATATATAAAATAATAGCACTTTTCCCCCAAAATGTAAAGTATCTAAAGTTTAAGATTGAATAAAAAAATTGCACACACCTCAAATCCTGACAATGAAAGAATATTTTAGTATCTATAAATAGTGCAGTTCTTCTGCATTAAAGGGTGCTATCTGAAAAGGATTTTGGCGACAATTCCCATCAGATGTCCTAGAATTAAATGGATATCCCCCTTTTTAAGGCAACGCGGTTTTAATGAAAGGTCCTACCCTATTTCTTAATAAGAGCACACCCACGAATGACTCCCAGAAATTTCCTCATCGCCTGAGATTTCTAAACCAACCGCAAATTGGGAAAGAGGTGCTGGACACCCCTGGTGATCTGTACCAATACCACGGGCACTCGGCAGGTTTCTAGGAGGAGTTTTACTCCAGGAGTGATGAGCAGGCGTTCTTAGCCTGCCTGACATAAGGCCTGGGGGAAGAAGATCAGAGGGGATGGCGGCCGCTCTCAGCAGGTGAGAGCCCGGTAGGCAAGTATCTGGAAGGTGGCGGTGATCAGGGGGAGGGCCGAGCAAACCCTTCCAACCAACCGAGGGCCGCCTCGCCCTCCAGGACTATATTTAGTCAGGGCTGGCGGCCCCAGCAGGGCGGGGCCCGGGGGAGGCCCAGGCCGGCCACCTGCACAAACCCCAGCGCCTGCCGCCCTGCCGGCATCTCGGTGGGGACGTGCTGGGGCACCACGACTGCTGCTGCCCAGCCACCGGCACCCTCGCTGACATTTCCTCCAGCCCTCTGCCGGGCACGTGCCACCCATCTGACTGACAGATCTGGCCCACGACAAGGGAGGGGGCGTGCGGGGCCGCGGCCGGCAGGGACGCTGGCCAGGAGAGTTAGTTTCACTTTCTAGTTTTCTTCCCTGGGTCGCCTCTCACCCAGACGGCAGAAAACGTCCTTGAAATGCCAAGGGAGAGAGGAATCTTCAAAAATGTTCCCTGTCGTTGTCTTTTTTTTTTTTATTTTCTCCCTCCCAAGGTCATTGTTTGCCTCTGAAGACCGGGTTAACAGCCTTTGGTGAAAACCCCAACTACGTAACTTCGGTCCCCGGGGCTGCTGAGCCCTAATATGATTACACATCTAAATGCAATAAACGGGGCAAAGTGGTATTATTTTTCTGGGAAAAACCAACATCATAAAAGGGTCTTTATTGAATCAAGGGCCGGTGAACTGTTCTCTTGCCTAATTATGGCTCCCCAGTGAATGGGGCTGGGTTTCCAGGCAGGACGCCTTACAGCTCTCCAGCCCAAAGGGCGACGGGATATTTGTCAGGACTTGTCTCATCACAACAAAATCCACCGAGAGGACGATGGAAGGGAGGATGCCAAGGCAGGCTGGCCGCAGCCCCCCTCCCCCACCCACCAGCTCTGGAAACAGGGGGAGCTGGTTCTTGGGGCCCTGCTTCTGTTTTAAGGCGTGTCCTCCTCGCGGCTCCATCCTCACCTCTTATGTTCAAAGTCAGGATCCTAGACCCTGCTCCTTCCACTGTCAAAGCTTAAGTAATTTCCCAGCGTCCCGACACTGCCCACTCTATCCCCAGCTCTATAGAAAAGGCCCATTGTGGAAATGTGATATTTTGCAGATGTTTTAACATTCAGCGATTTGGCCGAGGTTCACATGCACCCAGACCTGGGCGACAAAGCAACCACCTGCTATCCCCAGACACGGGAGGAGAGGCAGGGCTGGGGGGCTAGATGGACCGAGGCTCAGCCCAGGGCGGGAGGAAGCCTCCGCACTGCCCAGCTGGGAGCAAGTGGGCTGGTTGACTTTTCCCAGATACACAGGGGTCTGGCCAGGCAAGTTGGAGACCAACATTTTGCTTATACGCAAGTCCTGGTTCCAAATAGCTGTTGAATCGCCCTCTTGGTTCCAAGAGCAAAGACAGTTTTTTTTTTCCCCCATGTTCTTAAGCTCACAACAGCAAGCTCCCTAGGAAAGGATTCTCAAGAACAGTATCCCGATGCTCTCACTTCAGTTCAGTTGCTCAGTCATGTCTGACTCTTTGCGACCCCATGGACTGTGGCAAGCCAGGCCTCCCTGTCCATCACCAGCTCCCGGAGTTTACGCATATGCTCTCACTTACAAGTGATCAAATGAACTCACAACCGGAAGAATCTGTGACTTTGCGCCCCACCCTCCCCTCTTAGGGTATACCAGGCCTATCTCTGCGAAGAAATGGGAACCCCCACCCCACCCCCACATGGCTTTTCTTGCAGGGTTTTCTCCCCAGACAGCAAAGTGGCAAGGAGGCTTGCCAGGCTCAGGGTGTACTTCCCTGACCTCACTGAGGTTCCTTCACTGGCCCCATAGATCCTGGGGTGAGCTATAGAGTCACTTAAGAACAGCCACTGGGACTCCCCCCCACCCCCACGCTTGGGTCCCCCACCACGAGCCCGCCGGCGTTTCACCCAGGCCTCCTCATGTGACCCCTGTATTGGACTACAGAACGGACATGTATCATCACTGATGGGGAAACAGTCCCAGGAAGGCATGTCACCGGTCCAAGGTCACCCAGCTAGTCCAGGGAAGAGAGCCTATAAAGCTATCGCCCTTTCCCCAACGCCTGCCTTCAGCCTCCTGCGAAACCAGTTTCCGTCAACATGTAAGCAGCGCTGCAACTGACCTGTTTTCAGAAGGGTTGGGGGAGGAGGTCTGCCTCATAGTTGGAAGGGCCAAACTTAAGCCTCAGTCACCCAAGGAGGAGAAGCCAGCGTTTCTCCTTGAGCCCCACACACCCCAGGGCAGAAATCCAGTGCGAGGAAGCTCGTTTCGTGAGAATGAACCACAAAATCCTCAAAGACGGATCCAAATCTCCCAGTTGCACATCTCAGTTTTGCTCCCAACCCTCCCAGGGTCCCAGGCCCGTGCCCTCCTCTGCACCTCCAGGCAGGCTGCCGCTGGGCTCCAGACCTTAGGATGTTTAGGCTACAAGGGGTATGCGCTGTATTCGGTGCAGACCCCACTTGACAGAAAAAGGGGGATCTCAGGTCCAGAGTGGCAGAGCTGAGATTAAAATCAGGCAATGGTTCTTTCCACATAGCACCTCCTTCCCCAGTCCTCCTGGGCAGCCAACACAAGGGGTCTGGCTCCAGGGCAATTTCAAAATTCCCCAGAGCCTGCCAGAGGGGAGGAGGGAGAGGGGAGGGAGCGCTCAGTGGGTAAGAAGTCACCTGCCCGGTGTCCCCGCAAACCCTGCCCACTGCCCTGGGCTGGAGGGATTAGGGTCTACCTCAACCGCCAGTTTGAAATGCAGAATAAAAACACCACTAAGTCATAAAAAGGGCTTTTCCTGGTGGCTCAGTGGTAAAGAATCTGCCTGCTAATGCAAGAGAAAGTAGGTTTGATCCCTGAGTGGGGAAGATCCCCTGGGGAAGGAAATGGCAACCCACTCCAGTACTCTTGGTCTGGGAAATCCCATGGACAGAGGAGCCTGGCGGGCTACAGTCCGTGGGGTCACAAAGCAACTAAAACAACAACAAGGCCACAAAAAAGCATAAGGAAGTCCAAGGAAATCCTATTTTTTAACTTCCCATGCTGATTACTCTGCAGCACTTTTTGGAATATCAAAGTACTTCCTTCCCCTCCCTCAGCCCCTCGATTCTGCACCCTGTTCGACTGGTCCCACTAGCGTGTATCTGGCTGGCCAAGTTGGTCAAGAAGGTCAAGGTGGTCAGTGAGTGAGCAGGCCAAGAGCAGTTGTGGCAATTTGTCTTTCCTGGGGGCCTCCTTGGGACCTTTCAGGCTGGACGCATGGCAGAGTGGATGTGCGAGGTGGCCACTTCTGCACGCCCAGGGCTCCTTTAAGGAAGCAGACCCACCCACCTCCCTGTTCATAGCTCACTGGGGGCTGGCTCCAATCCAGGAGGCTCTACTGCACCTAGAAGGCTGAGCTTCCCACTCCCTCAGCACAGGAGGCAGTTGTGAGATCCTGGGGGAGTCTTGCCCCTCAGAGTTGCAGCCTCAGCTATAACAAGAAGACACACCACACCCCTCATCTGCTCTCAGAACTGGGGTACTGACAGGAATGGGCAGGAGGGGCCATGACCGTCTTACCCACGGTTGTCACCCCAGCCTGGCCCAGGCCCTGGCATGTGGTTGGTGGACAATAGGCTCCGACAGGGGAAGGGGGTCCCAGACATCACCCCGCTTTAGGATTACAAAGCTGCTGTTCCCAGTGGGTTAAGTAACTTGCCCAAAGCCACGGGCTTATTCAAAATAAGAGGGACTCTTAAAGGTCTACTGGTAAGTGCCAGGCACTTTGCCTGCACTTTTCACATAAGCCTCACCACAGTGTTACAAGGGAGGTCTCAGAACCCTTGTGTACAACAGAAGAAATGGGCACAGAGAAGTTACTTGTTAAAGGCTACCCAGCTGGCAAGCGGCAGTTAGGAGGACTCCAACTCTACCCCCCAGGCTCCTCTGTCCATTGGATTCTCCAAGCAAGAATACCGGAGCGGGTTGCCATGCCCTCCTCCAGGACATCTTTCCACCCCAGGGATTGAACCCAGGTCTCCCACATTGCGCGCGGATTCTTTACCATCTGAGCCACCAGGGAAGCCCAACTCTAGCCTATCTGTACCCCAAATCCACCTTTGTGGCCCTCACACCGGGCTGCTTCAAGAAAAGCCTTCATGGACCCCCAGTGGATCCCTGCTTCTGACAGCTGGGACATCAGTGCACAGACCCGGATCGGGAGCGCTGTCCTTCTGTGTGAAAGCACAGAGACAGGCCAAATATTTACCAGCCCGTGCAGAGCCACAAACCAGCCTGACAGCAGAATCAACTCCGTGCAGGAATGAAGGCCAAGCTGTCGCTACAGAAAGGGGGTGGGGTGGGGTGGGGGGCGGGATCCTGACCGTTGCTGAGGCTTCAGACAGCTTGGCTTTGGTCAGAGGAACTGAACGAGACCTGGGGAGGCAGCTCGGAGGCTGTCTCTACAACTGCCACCGGAGAAACCCTGGAGCGATTTTCAACTATCAGAGTTGCTAGCTAGCCCTTTGGGAAGGAGGTGAGAGGGTCGGCCTCTCCCAACGCTCCTTTGTCCATTCAATCTGGCTGGACAAAAATTGATCTCTCATCTTTTCACAGGCTTGGATATTATTTTTCTTTAAAAAAAAAAAAAAAAAGCTAAATGGGTGAGGTTAATTATTCACCAGGTTGCAATTTACTTAAGAGTCAAGGGAATGCACGTTTCCTTCCAGTAGGCAGGGGGATTTCACAGTCTTCCCTGGGGGTCTGGCTAAAACCCTCCCCTCCCACCAGCTTCCCACCTAGCATTCAGCAGCTTCCTGAAGGCAGCTCCAGGGCAAACAAGTTCCCTGTTTAAGCCACTCCCCCCACCAAGTTTCTAGATATCCAGCTTAGAAGGATGGATTGGGGTGGGGGTGGGGCGGATGGAGGCATCAGCACCAGGAAACTTTGAGAATTCAAAAGGGGCGGGAAATCAAAAAGCTCTCAATTCCTAAATACAACGGCCTAAATCAGCATAGTTTGGCAGCTGGAGACCAGGCCAGTCCAGACCATAGGCGTAGCTGATTCAATCACATCTTGCAAAGGGGGAAAAAAAAAAGGAAAAACCTAATCACTCACTCCCTCACCCCCCAAGAAATGAAGCCCGAGGTGATTCCTAAAAATCCCTGTAACTCTGAGCAGCCCACAAGGATGCGGCACAGACTTAAAGAGAAAAATGCCGGCCACCTGGGCAATCCCTTATTCCCAGGGATTTATGCCCCTCGTCCTCCGTGCCTGTTACCTCCAGGGTGGTTGCAAAGCTTTTCTGTATCTCATTGCTCCAGACCAATCCTGCGGGTGTTTTACGACCACGCAGTATTCTAGAGATTTCCACTTCATTTAAGATACTGATCCCCAGGGCCGGGAGAGGCATGGGTTCAAAGGGAGAACTCTGTTTTCCCAGCCTGACTCAGTACTCCGAACAGACCCTTTTCTTTAATTAGGGAAAACCCTCCAGCTGAGAGCTTCCCAGGTCGCTCAGTGGTAAAGAACCCGCCTGCAATGAAGGAGACCTGGGTTTGATCCCTGGTCGGGAAGATCCCCAGAGAAGGAACTGGCAACCCGCTCCAGCATTCTCGCCTGGAGAATTCCATGGACAGAGGAGCCTGGTGGGCTCCAGTCCGTGGGGTCCTAAAGAGTCGGACATGACTTAGTGACTAAACAACAAACAACAACTCCAGCTGAAGTTCCCACCAGTCCCCTCCCAGACAATTTTCCTCAAAACTGAGTATGTCTGCACGTTTAGATGCATGGCCCTAAGGAAACTCTTTTCTCCCACAATTCTGGCGTTTGCACGGTCCACGGGTTAGAGTTGGCAGGACAAAGCTCACACGGAAAAAATGCCGGTCAACAGCAGTTCTGGGCTCTGCCCACTCCCAGGCTCACGCACCGGCCCAACCCTGCCTGGGTGGCCCCACAGCCCAAGTGTCCCCTCCATTCAGGCCCCTTCATGGCCACTGGAACAGGGACACAGGTGTGGCAGGATTCCAGCGAGGTCTCTACACAGGCCCACAGAAGTCAGAGAAGATTCTGGAAGAACCTTCCACATCCTTGAGAGAGGTGGGCCGACCTGGCAGGGTGGGTTTCTCCCTCCTCCCTGCTTTCAGAAATCTATCCTGTTTTCCAAAGCCAGGAAGAAGGGGGCCCAAAGAGCCCTATTTTGTCAATTGGCCCTTTGCACGGTTCAGGTCACCTCCCGACATGTTCCCAAATGTTTTCCCAAGGTCCCCACTGCCAAGACAGCCCAAACACAATACAAACAAACAAAAATAAACAGAAAGTTCCAACGCCAGGCAGATGCGAGGTTTCAGGGGTTACTGGGGTTTTTCTTTTGCCGGAGGAGATAGAAGCAAAGTTATAGGATAAACAGTTTAAGAAGGGAATTTGAGCAGAAAACTTGAAGAGGACTGGGGGTGGGGGGAGGTCAGCACAATGTTGCCTAGGTCAGGGAACAAAAGGCTGGCCATTAAGAACACACCTACAAAAATGCATCTTTAAAGAAATGGTAGTGCCGCTCGGGGAGAGGGGCTAAACCTCCACATCCTGGCCCGGGGCAACTCTAGTCCTCGCGCGGTCCTCACCACCCTCAAGATCAAGGTGGAGGCTCCGGAAAGCCCAGCAGGGCAGGGCCCCGCAGGCGAATAGGCTCGGCCGGGGAGAAAGAGGGGCCCGTCTCTCCCTTCCCTCCAAGTCGGCCGCGGCCAGGATCCGGCTCCACCCGGAGGACACTAACCGCCCGCAGGGACCAACTCGAAACTCCGAGTGCGTTCCCACCGCTCCTGCCAAGCGCAGGGATCCCTCGAACCTTCCACATAGAGCCCGCGGCGAGCGCGCCCCGCCATCCCGTCTCCGGTGTGGACCCGCGAGGTGCGGCCCGGCCCGGGTCCCCGCCCCGCCTTGGGCACCGAGCTCGCGTCCGCCGGGGAGAAAACGGCGAGGGGCGAGGAGGAGCCGTCGGTCCTGGGGGCCGAGGACTGGGACTTTGTAGGCCAGTTGAACCGACACCTTCATCTCGCCCGCAAAGACCCAGCTCTCAGCTCCCGCGCGTCTCGGATTCGGGCTGCGCCCTCGACGGGCTTCCTGGGGCTGGATCCGGCCGCCCTCTTTCCACGCGCTCGTCTCGGCTGAGGCTCTGGGTTTTCCCCAAGCGGCATCCCCCAAAGGCGGCATCCTGCTCGCCTGACCTCCACCAGCTGGCTCCGAGACCAGCCCTCGAAGGGTTACATGACGCCCAGCGCACGGCGGCGTCCGGGCCGCCGGGGCGCAGGCCGAGGGACAGGGCTGGGGCGGAGGAGGCGGGGGGACCTAGCCTTTCCCCATCCTCCACCGCCAGCCGAGCGCAAGAGTTCCATGCAGAGAAACTTCGCCAAGATCCCACGCCGCGCCCGCGAGGCCCAGCGCCGCGCCGCCTGGGTTACCTGCGCTCAGATATGCCGGGCGCAAGGCCGGCCGGGCCGCTCGCACCACAGGCCGTGCCCCACGCTGCATCTGGGAGTCCGGGGGCGCATCCGCCAGTCGTGCCCGGCACCCCGACGTTCCGGGGACCAGCGCAAGCCGGGTCGGGGGCCGGGGCCTCGCTCGACCCGCCTGGGACCTGGGGGCCGCCGCCGCCGCTTCCCCAAGGAGCGCGAGCCGGGCGCCGCGGGGAGAGAAGCCGGGCGGCGAGACCCCTCGAAAGTTGGGGGAGTTCCTCCCGCTAGCGGCGCGGCCCAAGCTGGCTCCACGTGCTGGTGACACATCAGGAAGGCTGCGCGCCCCAAGGCTCCAGGCGGGCGGACGCGGCCAGCGCCCGCCGCACCGCCTCCCGGAGCCTGGAGGACGCGCCCCGCCCCGGCCCGCCCTCCGCCCGCCCCTCGGCGCCACCGCCCCCGCCCCGGGCCGCCGAGTCCTCTCCAGCCGGCGGCACCGGCGGGAGGACACCCGGGCGGGGTCGGGGAGGCACCGGCGCCCCTTGCCCTGGCCGTCCGCGCCGCTCCGGGGATCGAGTCCGGCCGCGGGCTGCCAGACTCGACAGTCTCAGTGCCTTCCTCCCAGGCACGCAGCGCTTCCCGCCCCCGAGCTCCAGTAATTTTCCTTTTTCCTCCTCGGACCGGTCGGAGGCCGCTGCCAGCGCTTCCTCCCTCGAAGGCCGGCGCCGAGAGCCCCCTGCCGGCCACTCCACTCCTGGGCCGCGTTCCCGGCCCGCCTCAACCTCCCCACCAGGAGCCTGCGGGGCCGGCCAGGCCCTTCTCCTGGGCAAATCAGTTCAGTTCAGTGGCTCAGTGTCCGACTCTTTGCGACCCCATGAATCGCAGCACGCCAGGCCTCCCTGTCCATCACCAACTCCTGGAGATTACTCAAACTCATGTCCAATCAAGGAGATACTAAATGTAAGACGCCAAGCACTGTACCCTGCAGCACTATTTTTGAAACGTTAATTTTCCCCGCCCCCTTCCAGTGACCTGCTGACCACCACCTCTCTTCCTTGCTGTGCTGTCCTAAAGGAAAACCCGAGGTCTTTAGCGGGGAGGGAGTAAGGATGTACGGAAAAGCCTCGAGGCTGAGGGAGAACTTTCCCAAGGCTGGAGAGGGGTTGGAGTTCAGTGGAATCCCCACTGGTGGGGACTTGCTGCCTCACTCATCTCTGGGGGCACCAGGACGTGGGGGAGCAACCGCCTGCCTCACCTGAGACCAGTCTGGAGCATCCCTAGGCCTTCACCAAGATCCCCATCCTCAAGGCGGCCGGGACTCCAGGGACCATGGCAGAGGACGGGAGAGCTCAGTCATTCAGTCCTGTGCAACTCTTTGCCACCCCATGGACTGTAGCCTGCCAGGTTCCCCTGTCCGTGGGATTTCCCCAGGCAAGAACGCTGGGGTGGGTTGTCATTTCCTCCTTCAGAGGATCAAACTCGAGTCTCCTGCATTGGCAAGCAGAATCTTCCCATTGGGCCACCTGGGAAGCCCATGGCAGAGGGAGTGACGGGTAAACCTAAATGACTGAGGTTGAACTTCCCTGCCTCTCTTCAGAGAGAGCCTTGGAGTCAGGTTTAAATAATGAGACATACCTGCTTTGTGGCCCAGGATAGATATTGGCTATGGTCCTGTCTTCTCTTTCCTGGCCTCATCAATCCAAATCATGCCTTAAAACTTCACTGTGGTGGGGGCTGAGTGGTTTATCTGCTCGATTTGCCAGCTCACCCCACACCCCGACATGGAGATCCCAGCACAGGACAGACAGATGTACAGAAGCAGGTGCATCCAGGAAAGCAGATCTGAGAGGATGGAGAGCAGATGGCGGCCAGGCCTGGCAGAGGTGCCCAGTGCTGGGGCATGGCCGGCCGCTGGCCCCAAGCCTCTGTAATCCCCATTTTGTGGGAGCCCAGGATTAGAAGGGAAGAAAGAGGAAGATGCCCTGACATTGCTGGTGATGCTGCGGGTGCTGGCGGGGGTCTGAGGTTCGTGCTCTGCTTTCTCTTCCTCTTTTATTGCTCTCTCTAAATCTGACAGACCCTTTGGATCTCTGAGACTCGAGGAGTCTGGAGGAGCCGGTGTCCTGGGGGGATGAAAGGGCAGGGATGTAATGGGTTTACCCCAGCGCTGATCCCAGAGAAACCGGCAGAAGATTAAGATTTGCTCCCAGAGCTTGAAATCTCCCTGCTACCCCCTGACCACATCAAAGGACATGGCCGTGGGGGGCGCCTAATCCCATCAATGGAATCAAAGCTGGACAAGAAAGGAAATTCTGCAAACTTGTGCAGCGTCAGGACACGGCTCACAAGAGAAAAGATAAGATACAGCAGGGCCCTGGCCTCCTCCGCTAGGGGGTTACGTCCCAGGAAAGGTCCTGAATCAGTCCACAAGCAGACAGGGCCTGTTCTTTGCTTCTTTAGGTGCCCACTGTGGGAAGATCAACCACAAGAATTCAGAAACTGGGCAGTAGGGCTGGGCCTGCCTCCAAGGACAGAACGGGACCCTGAGAGGGCTGGACTCATCTGTGTCTCACAGTTCTGGTGGCTCTCAGCGTTCAGAAAATGCTTTCAGAGAGATGCTCCCTTTTACCACTGTGTCCCCAAAGCCTGGTGTTCATATGTGAGATGTTTTAGGTTAAAAAACAATGTAATGCTGCTGCTGCTGCTAAGTTGCTTCAGTCGTGTCTGACTCTGTGCGACCCCATAGACGGCAGCCCACCAGGCTCCCCCGTCCCTGGGATTCTCCAGGCAAGAACACTGGAGTGGGTTGCCATTTCCTTCTCCAATGCATGAGAGTGAAAAGTACAAGTGAAGTTGCTCAGTCGTGTCCGGCTCTTAGCGACCCCATGGACTGCAGCCCACCATGCTCCTCCGTCCGTGTATTTTCCAGGCAAGAGTACTGGAGTGGGTTGCCATTGCCTTCTCCAAAAAAAACAATGTAATAGATATTTTGAAAAATAATTTCATGAATATTGTTATCATGATGAGGTTCAAATGAGCTAACTCAAAGACCAGTATTTAGCAAATAAGACTGAGTGAGCATGCACGCACAAGTGGTATTCTGCTCTGGCAAAAGTGAGAACAGTGTGTTAGTGGTTCTGTCGGGTCCAATTGTTTTTGATCCCATGGACTGTAGACCACCAGGCTCCTCTGTCCGTGGAATTCTCCAGGCAAGAATACTGGAGTGGGTTGCCATTTCCTTCTCCAGGGGATCTTCCTGACCCAAGGATCGAACCTGGGTCTCCTGCATTGCTAGCGGATTCTTTACTATCTGCGCCACCAGGGAAGCCAAAAAGTGATGACAGTTGCTTGCAAATTACTAATTAGAAAAATGCTCCTTCTGACCATCTTTAGAGAAGCATTGCTTTAGAAGTGTGGCTTTCAAACAGTCAGCCATGCCTCATGGGAGGAAATATATATACGTTTATAAAATGTTTTATAAAACCATTCTTATGCACTCAAATTACTTGATGTTAATCCATTCTGTTCCATGTTAAAAAAAAAAAAAAAACAGCTGCTTGCAAGCTATTCAATTTACTTCCACCTCCTACAGTTTGAAAAAGCCTGCCTTAGAGAACAGGCCATGATGATGATTGCAGCTCTTAGTTGGTGAGAAAATTTTCAGTGCCAAGACCCCGTGCTAAGAGCTCCGTACACTCTCACAATGACTCTAGGTCAGAGGTATTATTATTGCCCACATTTTACAGGTGAAATTACTTGCCAGGGTCAGTCAGCCAGTAAGTGCAGACGGAGAGCAGCCCCTCTCCACCCTGGTCTGCTGCATTCCCCACCAGCATCTTCCAGGAAAGTATCTCAGAAGCGCCCAGTCTCTGGGCATTCACACACCTCTGCTCTGACCCTCCCTCCACGTCTGCCCTGCGGCTCCTCCCATTTCCCCCACCCCCACCATCCACGCACCTACGGGAGTCAGGCTCCTAAGCAAGCTAACCTCAGAGCCCCCAGATGAGGGTGGGAGTGTGGGTGTGACACAGAGGGTCGTCATGTCTCTGCCACCTTGCCCTATATACCCATCCCCATGTCTGGGAGGAATCAACCTGCCTTGGGGTAAAAGTCCCACAGATCGGGAGACACTGACCTTATTCTTGGGCTTCCCTCCCTCTAGATTCTTCCCTAGGCCTCTCCCTGCTACTCTGTTTGAAACCGCAGCCCCCTTTCCATCACTTCTTATCCCCAACTCGGCCTTTCTCTCCTTCCATAGCCCTCCTCCCCTCGAACGCACCGTCTCATTTCCTCATTTGCATACATTCCGTCTCCCTTGCTGATCTTTGCCTCGGTCTTTCAGGATGTGAGCGCCGCAGGGGTAGGTCGTTTCCCCTCTTTCAAATACCACCACTGTACCCCTGTCCACATAATCCACTCTCAGCAAAGATGTGCTGAACGCCTTTCAGTCCTGCACATACTGCCCTAAGAACTGCTTTGCCATTGCTGGATGGGTTTGGCTGCCCCAAACCAGGGCCCCATCCAGAGCCCCCTCTGGACACACACAGAGGCCCAGCCACTCTCTGACACCTGTGATTTCACCCATTTTTCTCTCATAGGGTGACTGCATTCCTCCCAGGGCGGGAGGGCCACATTCACTGTGGCCTCCAAGGCCCAAACCATGCAAGGTATTTAATATTAACCCCATGTTCCAGTCCTGATTCTCTGCTAATAATGAATATGCGCCATCTCTCTAGGAGGGCATCAAGCGCTGTGATGTGGCAGGGCAGGAATGAGAACTCTGATTTATGGATACAGAAACTGGGCTTGGGGAGATGAAATGATTTATCCAAGGTCACTCTGTACCGAGTTCTTTTCCCTCAACTTCCTCCTCTGGACCATCCAGCCTATCCAATGTCAGGATTGTGCATAGTCACGGTTGTGCCGTGTTCTCTTCAATTTCTTGCCACCAGTCAGACAGAGCTCGGACTGCCCTGGTGAGCGAGTGGATAAGAATCCACCTGCCAGTGCAGAGGATCCGCGTTCTATCCCTGCTCTGGGGAGATTCCACGTGCCACGGAACAGCTAAGCCTGTGCACCACAACTCCTGAGCCCGCACTCTAGAGCCTGCCGGTCGCAAGTACTGAGCGCCGCCTAGAACCCGTGCTCTGCAACAAGGAAGCCACCAAATGAGAAGCCCACTCTCTGCAACTAGAGGAGCCCCTGCTTTCTGCAACTAGAGACAGCTTGCACACAGCAATGAAGCCCCAGTGCAGCCACAAATAAACACATAAATAATATTTATAAAACAACACTAAAAAAAAAAAAAGATCTAGGAGTTTGTCTTCTGGGGAATCCAGCTGTTGACAGGGAATTTCTGTGTCCCTTCCCTGCCTCTGCAGCCTGATATTGGGGTCAAGCCTAATGATTTTGTTCACTATGTTCTTTTTCTATTGATCAAGGGTGAATAGTACACAAGAGAAGGACCAGCTTGGCCCACAGGCTGGCAAAGAGATGGGCCATCTCCTGAGTACATGTCAGGTTATCGTCAAAGATGACTTTTCCCAGCAGATTTGAGCCCATCCTGCAGAAAAAGCTTAACTTATGTGATGAAGGTAGTGCTTTCTGAATGACCTTGAACAAATCACTTCCCTTCTCTTTGCCTATCTCTGAGGCTGTATGAGAGGTTTGGGAGATTGCTTTCACTCCTGTCAGTCTGTGATTCCAAGATGGCAACTTCTGTCCCAAAGGATGGGATTGTACCTTTAGTATTTGCTTATAAAATTATCAACAAGAATATTTGCTTCTTAATTTGAAATTCCATTTTATGTGCAAGGTCAGTGGTGGGATAAGGGGGCTGAGGGGGAGAAAAGCACCTCTCCCTGTTTAGATGCAACCTAGATCATGATATTCGAGTGTCAGTGATGATTGAGTGAGGGTAGAAGTAGCTAGGATTGTTTGTGGTGCTCTGGCAAATTCCTGTTCAACCTCCAAAGCCCAGCCACATTGTCACCTCCTCCAGGAAGACCTCCTCAACCCTTCAAGCAAGGTCCTCTCTTTTAAGAAGGCTCTTTTCTCTGTACCAGGTACTGGAAACACAGACTCCAGTGAGACACAGTCCCAGTCCTGAGGGGCCTCCCGGCTATGGTGTGAAACACACAGAGGTCTCCCATACAATAAGCTGTGAGTCATTCATTCTCTGGGGGAATCAGAGATTTCTCAGAGGCGGTGATACCCGAGTCTCACCAAAGGGATGGAATTTGACTCTGAACCAGTGACTAGATCTAGCCACTAATTTGCAGGCAATACCAAGGACAGAAGAACTTGAACTGTACTAACAGTCTGCAGTCAGCAAAGTCTAGACTATGGGAAACTCTCCAGGTCAAATGGGCCGGATTCCTCAACAGACACTCTGCAAAGAAATCAAAGGGAAGGAAGCGAATTCTAGTGATTGGAGGGGGGGGGAACAAAGCTGAAAAGACATAATTTTTCAAATGGGCAAAGTTCAATTCCAGGTTGTAAAGATATAAAGATGCACAATGAAGTGATAAGTTAAAAGGCAAGAAAGTGATTACTATAAAAGCAGGGAGCATGGTTGCTTCTGGCTGTCGGGAGGTTGTGACTGGGGGGAGGGCACACGAAGGAGTTTTCTGAGTGTCTGATAAAGTTCTCTGACCTGGGTGGTGGTCTTTTTATAACTCATTCACTTGATATGTGTGGTTTCTGAAACTGTGTTTTATTGTACAACAGAAGATTTAAAAATAAATATCTCCAGGCTGGAATATTGGACTAAAAGTGACAGCACAAGGCAAAATAGATCTACTTGCCAAATTCTGCTTTTAAGTTAAATAATATTCGCTCGCAGGAAAGAATCGGCCTGACCTAAAGTAGCTGATATTTTTAAAAATATCTTGGAGGTTTCAGCCGCCCACAAATGGTTGTGCCTGCCTACGTGGCTCTTCAAGTGCAGTCTCAGAGGCCCTGTGTTTGTCCTAGATCTTGGGGGGAGCCACTGTGGGGAGGTTTGAGCAAGGAGAAACTGATGGGGGAGGGGTTGGGGGGGATTTGTAGCTCTGGTCCTGCCCATCAGGGAGGAGAAGCTGTTACTCTGGATGAAGCAGCCAGGGCTGTATAGTCTCATCACGAAGGCGCCATGTCCAAGCCCTACTGTGAAATTCACTACTTTGGCAGCCATGAGAGAGAGAGGGTGGGGTGGGGCCCCTGGAGGCCTCTCCCCGTCCTCCCCCGCCACCCCCCGACCTTGCTTCTCCAAGGGCCAGGCTCACAAGGCACTTAGAAAACATCTCTTTCAACTCTTGAATTTTGCAACCAAGAAAGTTGAAGTCCAGGGTATGTAAGTGATTTAACAGGGGTCAAGCAATAAACACCAGGCTTCCCTGATGGCTCAGATGGTAAAGAATCTGCCGCCAACATTTGATCCCTGGGTCAGGAAGATCCCCTGTAGAAGGGAATGGCAACCCACTCCACTATTCTTGTCTGGAGAATCCCGTGGACAGAGGAACCTGGCTACTCCTCTACGGGCCATGGAGTCGCAAAGACTCGGACAGGAATGAGCGACTAACACTTTCACTTTCACACACGGCAATAAACTCAATACAGGTGTCCCCTTCTGCTTCTGCCCTCCCTTCAAGCATGGACGTGAGTGTAGGGATCTGTGGGCCTGCAAGGTAACTGCCAGGCCTCTTGGCTCACCATGGTGCTTGTATTGGACCTGCCTTCACTTCCACCTCCTCTCACCAACATTGACTTGGGATATGTACTTGACCCCTGCCTCTAGCTTGTTACCTCTGGGTTCCCCCATGTTTCCCCCAACATCTGTATGTTGACCTCTTCTGTACCTTGACCCTCTTTTATTGACTTTGGCTTGACTCATCCACCCCTCCACCCCGCTCTGTTGGGGTGGAATTCTCTGCTCCAGCAACAGCAGGAAACCCAATGTCCAGCCTCCGAGTTCCTTCTCATCAGGAATCCAAGCTGAGGGACAGTATTCAAGGCTGTAACCAGGAATCCAGGACCTTTCCCCTTTGTATCTCATAATGACTGGAGTCTGAATGTCTGGAAAATCAATTTGCACTTAGTCAAAATTCCATGACGACACTCAGCATTCCATTCGAAAACCAAGCGTGGGGGCTTCCCTGTGGTCCACTGGTTAAGAATCCACCTTGCAATGCACGAGACATCCCTGGTCGGGGAAGATCCCACCTGCCTCGGGGCAACTAGGCCTGTGAGCCACAACTACTGAGCCCATGTGCTGCAACTACTAACCTGCACGTCTGGAGCCCATGCTTCACAACAAGAGAGGCCATTGCAATGAGAAGCCTGTGCACTGCAACTAGAGAGTAGCCCATGCTTGCTACAACTGGAGAAAGCCTGCACACAGCAACAAAGACATAGGGCAGCCAATAAATAAATAAGCTTTAAAAAAAAAAAAAAAAACTTGTTTAAAAAAAAGCGCCAAGCACAACTCTTCCACTTATTGGAATCATAGAGGAAAAGATCAATATATTTATTTCTATGCTGCCTGAGCCCTAGACACTGCCCCAAAGAGACTCTGCTGACATCCAATCCACCTGATGCTCCATGCGGTCAACTGTGCAGTGGGACCAGCAGAAAGTTGTGTTCTGTGGTCATATCAACAGAAGTATGAGATACAGAATGAGGGAGGTGAAGTTTCCTTAATAAGACTACACCTGGAGTAGAATTGGGTTGGCCAAAAAAGTTTGAGTTTTTCCATAAGATGTTATAGAAAAAACTAGGATGAACTTTTTGGCTAACCCTACATTTTCAGTTCTGAGGGTCACAACTGAAGAAGGACCACATCAGGAGTGAGAGGCACTAATGTCAGATTAACTGGATTACTGATCCTAGAAATGACTTGGGGAGTGTCATCACTGGCTACGCTACAGGCCAGATTCAAAGGATCACACAGGCAGGCGCCAGTTTCCCAAGGGCTGGGAAAGGAAAAGGCGCTCTCCAGCTGAACGATTTGGTTGGCTTCGTGGACAAGGAGAGAGACAGCGAGCACCGTGTGAATTCATCTTTCAAGCCCAAACCAGAAAACACTGCTCCATAAACGCAAACGCCAGTTCTGGAAAGTTCTCCCACCCTCAGGACGCGCAAAACCAGCGAGACAGGACCTATCCCCCCACCCCACCCCACCCCACCTATGGCAGCGACACCAATGCCTAGAGCGGGCCTTGTTGTCCCCACGGGTAACACAGGAATCTCAGGCCAGCCTCGCCCTGCGCATTGCGGTGGGGTGGTGGGGCTCTGGGGAGAGAAGGCGCCACAGCTGGGGCCCGCGAGCCCGCGAGCCGCGCGAACTGGCCCGGCCTGCGCTGGTGACCGCGGAGCCTAGGGAAGGAGGGGGAAGGGTGGAACTCGAGGACGCCAAGACAGACATGAAAAGTAATAAAAAAAAAACAACAAAAAAAAAACGCCACGTCACGGAGGAAGTGGGTAGCACACGTGGGACGCTAAAGCTCCCACAACCAAACCCAAACCCTCAAAGGACAGGCACGGACGGGGTTCGAACCCGCGATCTTCGGTTTACGAGACCGACGCCTTACCACTTGGCCACCGCGCCTGACAGCCAAGAAAGCAGTGGAAGCTCTCAGTGGAGGGGAGGCGGCGCAGGCGCGGGAGGGGCGGCGCCTCGCCCCCAGCTCCGCCCCCGGCCCCGCCGCCCGGCCCTCCAGATCCGCGGGCCCGGACCCGGCTCTGCGAGCTGCCGGGGCGCGCTCAGGACCGAGGCCAGGCGCCGCTCGTCCCCTGTTCTGCCCGCGGTAGGTTGCGAACCCGCAGCGCCAGCCAGCCCGGCTCCTTCCTGCCTTCGGCGCCCGCAGGGGCGCGGCGCCTGCGGAGAGGCCAGCGGGGGGATTCGAAAGGGGCGGCGGCGGCGGGCGGAGAGAAACCGAGACCGACGCCTGCTACGGAGCCGAAGCGGGGACGGCGGCGGTGGCCGGCGAGCCAGCGCAGGGCGTCCGCGCTGGCGTCTCAGCCGGCTCCGCGCGCCGCCGTGTGACCTTGGCCGGGTCATTTCCACCCCATCAGCAAGATACTGGGGGCAGCGCTCGGGAGCTCAGACCGAGTGCACCGGGAACCGAGTGGGCTAGAAGGGCGGTGTAGGCACGGACGAGACTAGTTCCCGGAGAAAGATTCAGGGAGCCGCGAGGGATGGGGGCCGGGCTGCAGGGACGAAGGGACGTGAGCGAGCCTCCCTGACCCCGCGGGGCCGGTCACTAGCAAAACCTTCTTCGGTTGCTCTCGCCCCCCACCCCGGCCCGGGCGTCCTGCTGGAGATTCCCGAGTAAACATTTGTGTAGACCCGGTGGCCTTGCCCGGGAGGGCAGAAGTAGGCGCACGTGGAGATGCCCCAGGGATGTTCCTGGGGACAGTGCTAGAGTGACCTGAATGGAGGTGTCTGATAGCCTGTTCGCTCCACGGAACAGCAGGTCACTCTTGAAAGGAATGATCCAGATTCAGAGGAATCAGCATAGAAACAGCACAAAAGGACGTGTGATTTTCAGATGTAGAACAAGACGTACCGTTTACTAATGCAAAGGGTACCAAGTAAATACCAAGTAAAAAGTAATACCAAGTAAAACCAAGTAAAGAGTAAAATCATTAGAAAAATAGAGGCGGGGAGACTGGAGTTAAGGAACCAAAGGGGACTTTAATGTTTTGTTTCTATTGTGTGAAAGGGGCAAAAAAAAAAAAAACCCGCTGAGGATGGAGATAAGAGTGTTTATTATGATACTGTAGGTTTTGTATTTTCTTTAAAAAAGGAAGGAAGGGAATTTCATGGCGGCCTAATGGTTAGGATTCCAGGCTTTCACTGCAGTTGGGCAGGGATTCCATCCCTAGTTAGGGAACTAAGATCCTGCAAACTCCCGCAAAGTAAATGATAAAGGAAAAAAAAAAGTAAAGGGGCTTCCCTGGTGGTCCAGTGGTTAAGACTAGGTGCTTCCACCGCAGGGGGCATGGGTTCTATCCTTGGGTGAGGAAATAAGATCCCATAAGCTAAGTGGTGTGATAAATAAAAATGGAAAAAAAATTATTTTTAAAAATAAAGAAAAGAAACTATGTCCCTCTGTCCTTATTTGGCCTGTGGCCATAGGGTCTGTTGCAGAAGAGGTGAGTGGGGTGGATGGGGAAGAGGCACCTTCTTGTCCAAGCAGTGTGTGGTCAACTGCCAGCCTCCACAGTGCCCAGCGCTCCTGCACACCAGTGTCAGAGAAGGGGACATAAGCCAGATCTATCCACTGTTCATGACCCTGCCACCTCCACCGTCAGAGTCATTTTTATTTGTTGAACTTTTAAAAAAGTACAGTAAATATAGTTTGTGGAGATTTGGGGAAACAGAAAAGTTATGGGTTTCCCCTGGTGGCTCAGCTGGTGAAGAATCTGTCCGCAGTGTGGGAGACCTGGGTTCGATCCCTGGGTTGGGAAGATCCTCTGGAGAAGGGAATGGCTACCCATTCCAGTATTCTGGCCTGGAGAATGCCATGGACAGAGGAGCCTGACAGGCTACAGTCCATGGGGGTCAGAGAAAAGCTATAAAAATTACAAACATTTTAAAGTGTACAATTGTGTTAACTACAGGCTATGTGACATCTCTGGAACATTTTCATCTTGCAAAATGGAAACTCTATACCCATTGAGCTGCAATTCCCCCGTTTCTTCTCCCCCAGCCCCTGGCAACTACCATGGTGCTCTCTAAGAACTGAGCTGCTCAGGGTACCTCATAGAAGTGGGATCATACAGTGTCTTTTTGTGACTGATTTCTTTGAGCATAAATAAGGTGTTCTAGGTTCATCCATATTTATCTGCATATGACAATTTCCTTCAAGGTTCAGTATTCCATTGTAAGTTTATCCATTCATCTGTCTTTGGACCTTTAGTTTACTCCTACCTCTTGGCTGTTGTAAATAATGTTGCAGCGAAGTGGGGTGGTGTATGCAAATATGTTAAGATCCTGTGTTCCCTTTTGCCTCATTGCAGCCAAGAAAGCAACATGGGTCACCAGTAGCTCTACTGGAGCCATTGAGAAAATTCGGTCATGGTTCTCGCTCTTCCCAGGTCTGATCCAGAAATATGGCCTTTATAATGTCCAGTGTTTCCGCCAGTATGTGAAGAACATCGGCTTCATTAAGTTGGACTAACTGAACTTCCTTAAATGGATCATCCAGCACATCTACCTAATGCAGAAACAATACTAGCTCTTTGTGTATAAAAGTTTAAAAACTTCAAAAAAAAAAAAAAAGGATCCTGTATTTAAAATATATACCCAGAAGTGGGAATGCTGGACCACATGGTAACTATTTTTAATTTTTTGAGGCACCTCCAAACAGTTGTCTGTAGTGACTGTGCAATTTTACAGTCCCACCAACTCTGCACAAGGGTTCAGATGTCTCCATATCTGTGCCCATGCTTGTTTTGTTTTTTTTAGTGACCATCCTAATAAGCGTGAGCTTGTACAATTTCATTGTGGTTAGATTTGTGTTTCCCTGATTAGTGATGGTGAGCATAGTTTCATAGACTTGTTGGCCATTTGTTTATCTTCTTTGGAGAAATGTTCAAGCTCTTTGCAAACTTTTAAAACAGGTTATTGGGTTTACGGGGTTTTTTGCTTTCTCAGTTGTAGTTCTTTATATATCTTGGATGTTAACCTCCTATCACATACATGGTTTGCTAATATTCTCTCTCATTCCTTAGGCTGTTTTTTCACTCTTGTTTCCTTTACTTTACTGAAGTTTTCCATGTGCTGTAGTCCCATTTGTCTGTTTTTGCCCTTTTTTGGTGACATCAAGGAATCATTGCCAAATCAAATGTCCTGAAGCTTTCCCCCTTTTTCTCCTAGAGTTATATCAACGCAGGTCTTATATAACCTAAGTTATATCAACTTAGGTCCTTAGTCCATTCTGGCTTAATTTTTGCATATGGTTAAGGTAAGCACACAACCTCATTACTTTGCCTATGGATATGCAATTTTCCCAGCACCATTTGTCAACAACTGATTACAACTAATGGAATCTTACAATTAGCAATTTTTAGTGGCACATAAGTTTTTTAAAATCAAATTTGATGAAATGCACTATATATGTGATGCAGTTAGGAGAGACAGGCTCATATTCACATTAGTGTATTTCATGGTGTCCTCATTTTTCTCACCATTGTAAGATGAGCACATCCTACGTCCTTAAAAGTGTGGATCATTTCATGGCTCATAACAGGTGTACAACCCTGGGGCAGGATGTTAGGAGAAGTTGTGCATCAGGGGAGGCTGGGAAGGGTAATATAGTAACTTTGCGCTTTCCACTCAATTTTGCTGTGGATCTAAAACTGCTCTAAAAACTAGCCTATTTTAAAAATACCTTTTAAAAAACCACTTTTTTGGGGTGGGGGGTGGGATGTGGTGCTACGAGGGAAATTTTTTTTTCCTTTTTTTTTTCCCCCAATTATTTTTATTAGTTGGAGGCTAATTACTTTACAATATTGTAGTGGTTTTTTGCCATACATTGATAAAAACCACTCTAAAAAGTAGTTAATTCTTGATCCTTTGTTCTGACTCCCCTGCTATGAGTCAGGGCCAACCCTGGGCTGCCCTGGGGCTGCTCCTTGGAGGGGTCCCTGTGGGCCTGTCAAGGTCTACTTCTCAGCTGGGTAGGCCCAGGAGCCCAACTTTGTCATTCTTCCAGCAATGAGCAGACATAAGAACATGGCCTAACTTCTGTTTCCTAAACGCATGTGTACCATTTTTAATAGAGAGCTTTGACCTTGGGAAAGATGCTCTGAAGCTTGACTGCAAGGTGAGAGCTGGTTCCAGAACACCAGCTCCTAGCTGACCATCAGGTCATACCTGTTTCCGTGTAATGCAGTCATAAAATCATCCAGTCATTCAACAAATCCTCACTGAGCACCTACTAGGTGCCAGACTCTGTTCTAAATGCTGGGGCTATAGCAGTAAGCTAAGCATCGCAGATCCCTGACCTCCCTCATGGAGCTTCTTTTTTAAAATATTTATTTATTTTTGACTGCTCTGGGTCTTCACTGCTTTCTGAGTCAGCTTGAGGGCTCTAGAGCAGTGGCTCAATACTTGTGGTGTATGGGCTTCGTTGCCCCATGGGATCTTCCCGGGCCGGGAATCGAATCTATGTTGCTTGCCTTGGCAGGCAGATTCTTAATTATTAACCAGTGGACCACCAGGGAAGTCCGTGGAGCTTCTATTCTTAAATAAACAAAACATCCAATGGTGATAAGTACTAGGGAGAAGAATAAAGCAAAGAAGGAAGATAGGAAGTTCTGGAGGTAGGCGGGAGAGTTATAACTTTAAGTAAAGAGATGTAGTAGACTAAATTGTGGTGTTGGAGAAGACTCTTTAGAGTCCCTTGGACTGCAAGGATATCAAACCAGTCAATCCCAAAGGAAATTCAACCCTGAATATTCATTAAAAGGACTGATGCTGAAGTTCCAGTACTTTGGCCACCTGAGCGAAGAGACGACTCATTAGAAAAGACCTTGATGCTGGGAAAGATTGAAGGCAAAAGGAGAAGGGGGTGGCAGAGGAAGAGATAGATAGCATCACCATGCCATGAACATGAATTTGAGCAAACTCCAGGAGACAGTGGAGGACAGAGGAGCCTGGAGTGCTGCAGTCCATGGGGTTGCAAAGAGGTTGGGGTTGCAATTTAGCGACTGAACAACAGAGGAGATTAAAAAACAAGCACAAATTCTTTGCTGCTTTTCATACCCGAAGGTAGGGTCTATTACCGCATCCTTAGGCCGCCCATCTGTCCTGCCTTGACCAACAGAATGTGGCGAAAGTGATGGTGTGCAAGTTCTAAAGCTTAGGTCTCCAGAGACCTGACAATTTCTGCCTTCACTATCTTAGAAGCCTGTCCCGAGACCGCCGTGTAAGGAAGGCAGTCCAGCTATTCAAAGAGAGGCCATGAGGCACCTCCCAGCCAGAAAGCCAGCATCACCTGATGGACATGTCAGTGTGGCCACCTAAGACCATGCCCAGCTGACCCTTCAAACTGAGGGCAGTTGCATGAGTGAATCCAGGCACAGTCTGCAGAGGAATTGCTAGCCTACCCACAAAACGGGGAAAAGTAATAAATTGTTCTCTTACATTTTGAGGGGAGTTTGTTACATAGCCATACTAGTTCCTAGACATAGGAGGTTACATACAACTAACACACTTCCTGGTTCTAGGTGTGTGAGCTGGTGGTTATTTGCATGGGGTAATCGAAACCTTTGTGATGCTGGATGAACCTGGTAGGGATCATACCCAGTGTCTCCTTAGAAGTTCTTTACTCTCAATTGCCTCATCCACAAAATGGGAGCGTTCGTTAACTATTAGCCACAGCCCCTCGTTAATTAAGAATTGAACCACCTTTTTCATTATTCATAGCCAAAGGACTGCCAGGGAAGTCCCCGAGACCTGGCATTTCATGTATCTGTTGTTCTGTGACCATTTTTTTGAGGTGGGTATGGGCACAAAGGAGACCCACTTCATACCTCTCTGCCTACCTCTAGGTTTTGAGGTAGCTTGACCCTTTTCCTGACACGTTTCCTATGCTCAGATTCACTGTCCCTTTACCGGCACGAAAGCTCTAAATTAAGTCTGCCGTTAGCAGGAGAAAAAAATTTTAACACTGCTTGAAAACTTTCTGGAGTGTGTACAACCACATGTGTAGATAGTTAAATCAAGACTGCTTTTCATACTTGGGGTTTTTTTTTTTTTCTTTCTTTCCCTTCTCAGTGTTTGGACATTCACCTTCTCCTGACTCTACCACTCATTGGTAGGCTCGCCCCGCATAACAAAATGTTTGCAGGTGTTTGTAATTTAAAGGGGTGTGGGGGGGCTCACAGGTGAATCATGGAATAAATGAACATCAGAAGCCCTCAAACAAGGTAGGAGCCTTAGCGAGCCCAGCGTTAAGCAGCTATAGCCCTTGGGACTTTTCCTTTTCTTGAACATGATCCTGAGGTGATGGACAGTCAGGGTTCTCTGACGGGGGGGGGTGCTCCTGGACCCTAAGACACCTTCCCAGTTGAGGTCAGAGCCCCGATGGACCAAGTCGTTCCCGAAGATGGCTCCTGTTTGGGTGGATATCTTTGGGGGAAAGATTGATCTGAAAAGAAGCCTGGTTGAGCTGAAAATGCTCCAGCATTTTAATTTCTTTATTTATTAAAAACTTTTATTCCTTTAAGCCTTTTTGTATTTACTTTGGCCACATCATGCAACATGTAGGATCTTAGTTCCCTGACCAGGGATCGAATGCCTACACTGGCAGCTCACAGTCGTAGCCACGGGACTGCTAGGGAAGTTCCCAAGACTCGCTGTTTCCTACTTCTGTTGCTGTGTGACCAACTACCTCAAAACGTAGAGGTAGGCAGAGAGGTACCAAGTGGGTCTCCTTTGTGCCCACACCCACCTCAAAAAAAAATGGGAACATCTGCAGGCTCTCTAGGGGAACAAGCTGGATTGTTTCCTCTCCTAGCCTCCTTCTGGCCATGACAGCCTCCAGCGTGGACCTTAACAACATTCCTCCCGCTCCCAGCACCACCACAAAGGTAGACAGCAGCCCTGGGTGTCTGGCCTGCCACTGCTAGAGACCAGGAGAGTCCAGCTTGTGGTCTGGGGGCGTGGCCTGCTGGACTGGATAAGCTGGGAAGGCTGAGTGAAGCCAGAGGAGAATAGTGGGGCTAGAAACAGGGGATGAGGGTCTCACAAGCTCCCCAGGGCTGAGTGCTGCCAAAGGGTATAGAAAATGGGCTCAAACTTCAGCGCTTTTGCCCTCTGGGTTTGGGCCTTCCAGGAGCTCCTATATTATTATTATTTTTAACCCAGAGGCCTCACAAGTATCATAAAACCCAAATCAGAACCCAGTATCAAAGTCAGACTTTGGAGAGAAAGGGCTACACCAGGGACAGCAGAAGAGTGAGGGGGAGCTTCCTGCATCCCCAACTCAGTCCCCTGGTAAGTTCCAGAAGGACTGGCTTGAAGCTGGCTCCAGGCTTCCTGGGCTCATAGAGCCCACAACCTTACCCCAGCGGGTTCGGGGCACTATTGACCCCTCAGCCCACATTAAGCTGTAGCCCTGCCAACCAGGCTGACCCACGGCAGACCCACCACTCCTCCTGGGCCTCTGCCCCTGCCCTTCATCAGGGCAAAGGGGCTGCACAAGTTTCACCCGTGTGCCTCCTACGGGACCCCCATCCCCACTCGCCACGCCAAGCACTCAGGACACTGCTGAGCCCTAAGAAGACTCAGCCACACAAAAGAACCACCTCCTTATCGTCGGCTCTTGTGGGCTAAACACGGCGTTAGGCACGGGGATGAAGTGGGGGCAGACCACAGGGGACAACTGTGGCCGAATCCCACTTCTCCACGGCTCAAAGGTCCAAGAGCCGCCAAACAGACAGACTGACCCCGATTCACCCCTCCCCTGGGCCCCCGGCTGACCACAGGTCTGGGGACTCCATCGTTGGGGGTGCTATGCCTCCTCTCCTGAGGGTCCCGGGTCAGAGCCTTTTCCACCCTGGGCGTGGTTTAGTCATTTTCTGGAGATGAGCTGGCTGAGTGGACCCTCCCAGCACGACCATTAGAAGCCTTACTCCCTTGCCCCAGCGACCACCCAAACCTGGTGATGCAAACTCCCCATCTCACACAGCACACACCCACACACAAAACCAGAACAAAATAAATCAGGTCTTACCTGAGTCCGTGCTGCCTACGTCTCCTTTCCTCTCTCAGCAACCTAGTCCCCCTGCCGCTCTCTGGAACTCAGCTCTGTCCAGGCGGCCCCCAGCTAAAGAGGCTTCTTCGTGGTGGCCATGCACAGCCCTGCCCCCTGACCTCTGACCTCTGCCCTGCTGGTTATTTGCATATGTTCTCGGTGTCCTTCCCAACCTCCTTCACCTGGCCATCTCCATCTTTTCCTCCTGAGGTTTCCCCCTGATTCATCAGATGATTTCCAGAATGATGATGCAATGACTCTCAGCCCTAAACACGCTGGAATCCCCTGGGGGGCTTTGGAAAAACCCGTGTCCAGCCCCACCCCTTACCAGGTGAATTCAAGTCACTGGGCTGGGTCCCCATATCCACGAGGCTTCAAGTTCCTCCAGGTGATTCAAATATGCAACCCGGTTTGATAACCTCCTTTTCTAGAAGCTGCTCTGCCGTGAGCGTGGGGGGCGGATCTGTCTTCCTTGCCCTACCGCTTGTCTGTAGGGTGCTGGTGGCTGATGAAACACTTGCTTAATGGATGATGAGACCCACCCTTGACCCAGCACACTCTGAATGGCCTCAGCTGTCCCATTTCCCTAGCCCCACCTCTCCACTCACCGCCCAGCCACAGTGCCCTGAAAGGGCCAAGCTTTCTACAAGCCTCCTCCACGTGTGATTCCCAGATCCTACCATCCTTCAGGGCTCTGCTGAAATGCCCTGTCCTCAGGGAAATTGTCCCTGATGCCCACTGGCCTCAATCCCCCTGCCCCCAGCTCCCATCCCTGCCTCGACTTTTCCTTGGAAACTCTCATCACCCAAGTCACCTATGTCTCTCCTTCCTCCAAGGAAGAGTCTTTGCTGTCTTTTCGGTACCAAATCCCCAGGGCCTGGCACAAAACTTGTCACAGAGCTGGTGCTGGCAGATTAAGTCTGTTGGTTGAGTGATTTTGGTATCCAGGTATTTTTGACCCTTCAGGAGACTTTATCCTGGGCCCAGAGGTCTCTAAGAGGCCCTAAATTTGAGGGCATGGCGAGTTGATAGGATTCAATCCTTGGTCAGGGAACAAGATCCCATGTGTTGCAACTAAAGATCCTGCATGCCACAACCAAGACTCGGCGCAACCAAATAAATAATTTTAAAAAAGCAACAAAACGTGGATACATGGAGGAGGATGGTCATGTGACAACAAAGGGAGCTTTGAGTGATGTAGCCACAAGGAGCACCAGGGACTGCCGGTAACCATCAGCCAGGAGAGGCATGGAGTAGACCCTCAGCTGGAGCCTCAAGAGGTGGCACATTGCTAAAGAACCCACCTGCCAATGAAGGAGGTGCAAGAGACGTGGGGTCAGTCTCTGGGTCATGAAGATCTCATGGTGGAGAACTTGGCAACCACTCCAGTATTCTTGCCTGGGAAATCCCATGGACAGAAGAGCCTGGCGGGCTACAGTCCATAGAGTCACAAAGATTGGACATGACTGAGCAACTGAATACACAGTGGAGCCTCTAGTAGTAACTAATCTTGCTGATACCTTGACCTCAGACTTCTGGCCTCTGGAACTGTGAGAAAATTAATTTCTGTTGTTTTAAACCCCTCCACTGATTTCTTGTCTATTTTTACAGCCACCCTGGAAAACTAATTTTATAGAGGAGACATTCTGATTAGGAGCCTTTGGGGGAAGAGGAGTTTTGCCTCCCAAATCCAGATTCTGATTCTGCAAGCACATGCCAGGTCCCATCTGGTGACTTAACTCCTCGGGTAGGAACTGTTAACTTCCCTTGTTTTACAGATGAGGCAACCGAAACTCAGATAACTTGCTTAGTCACATGGAAGTCAGAGAGCGGGGGTCTGATTTCAAGTGCAAGAATTTTTCCATGAACAGAGTTGGTGCTCAGCAAATGCTTAATGGCCTAATTCTTGTGAAACATCAGCAGGTTGGAAGTTTAATACTGGGGTTCTCAGGAACACCCCCTGTCCCTACCCTGAATCCCAAGACGTCACTGTGCTTTCCTCTGCTTTTCAGGGCTTCAGATCTCAACACACACCCCAGGGTGCAAGGGGGTTACAGATTCTGTAAAGGCCAGCAGTTGCTTCTGGATGGCTGAGGTAGAGGGCAGAACCAGTCTCAAAAAAAAAGTAATGGTTCACTAAGAAGGAAGCTGTTTCTGAAACTGGGGTGTGGGTCCAGTGCTCGGGAATTGGGGACACCTGGCTGGCAGCAGAGGGCTCCTGAAAGGAGCTGGGAATAGAGTTGCCAGATAAAATACAGGAGGCCCTTTTTCATGTTCCTTTACCTGTTGGGTATTTCTCTGCCTTTTCATCTTGTTTAGATTGCTGTGTCTGGACTGGGCTTTCTGTATTCTGGAGGTCTGTAGTTCCTTTTTATTGTGGAGGTTTCACCCAGTGGGTGGGGTTAGACGATTGGCTTGTCAAGGTTTCCTGGTTAGGGAAGCTTGCGTCGGTGTTCTGGTGCGTGGAACTTGATTTCTTCTCTTTGGAGAGCAATGGAGTGCCCAGTAATGAGTTTTGAGATGGGTCTATGTGTTAGGTGTGACCTTGGGCAGCCTGTATGTTGACGTTCAGAGCTATGTTCCTGCGTTGCTGGAGAATTTGCGTGGTATGTCTTGCTCTAAAACTTATTGGCTCTTGGGTGGTGGTTGGTTTCAGTGTAGGTATGGAGGCTTTTGGACGGTCACTTATTACTTAAAGTTCCATGTAGTCAGGAGTTTTCTGGTGTTCTCAGGTTTGGGGCTTAAGTCTCCTGCCTCTGGATTTCAGTTTTATTTTTCCTGTAGTCTCAGGACTTCTCCAACTATACAGCACTGATAATAAAACTTCTAGGTTAATGGCAAAAAGATTCTCCCAAATGGGCATGGTAAGACCTTTCTATTGTTAGTTCTAATCTTGTTCATTTAAAAGGTATGTTGAGGGAGTGGGTCTGGTAAAAGCATTTAAAGCTTTGATTAAGACCAGCGAGTGGGGCACTCTTCATCCCCCTCGCGATGTCTATGTCAGAAACTTTCTCTGTCCCTTTTTAGACTTTAATAAAACTCTGCTACACAAAAGCTAAAAAAAAAAAAAAATACAGGAGGCCCAGTTACATTTGAATTTCAGATAAACGAATAACAGTATGGCTTGGGACATACTTATACTGAAAAATTATCTCAAATTCAGATTTAACTGGGTGTTCTGCATTTTGACTTGCAGAGTCTGGCAACCCTAGTTAGGAAGGAAAAGGCAGGTTGGGAGTAAAGGTCTAGAACACATGACTCCCAGCGCTGGAAGATGACTTTGCCATGAGCCCAGGAGGCCGTGTGAATCCATTGAAGGGGCACCGTCCACCCACCCGGGCAGACCCAAGGCACCAGGGTCTGTGTGCGGAGGTGGGGGGTCTGGGCCAACAACTTACCTCCAGAGGCTGGACCTGTGAGCCCCTTCAACACTTGGAATCGCATAACCAGGAGCAGGCAAGGAGGGCAGGACTCTGGGGGTCTGGGCCCCTCACCTGGAGTGCCCTCCAGGGCTTGGCAGGACTCAGGCTGGCGGCCTGGTGTGAAACCAGGCTCAAGTGGAGGACGTGGGCCTGGGACCCAGGGCGGCACAGGAGGGGACACAGAGGGAGCTGGCACCAGGATCCAGCTCGTGATCAGAGCAAGCTGAAACCCTAGGAGGCCCCGGCTGAGAAAGTGAACATGGCTGCCCAGAGGACAGCTTTCAAACATCACCAGGGATGATGATGGGATCCACATCTCCTCTCCCAGGGACAGCAGGCTCACAGGAGGGTCTGCGGGGTGAGCCCCTGACCTGGAGACTGTTACCTGGTACCCTGGGTGAGGCCCACTCTTCCTATGAGACTGGCCCCAGGAGTTCCGAGACCAGGCCTCCCTTCTTCCACCCTCCCTCCTCCAGCAAGGAGACACCATCAAGTCAGGCAAGAAAAGCAAAGTGTTTATTTACATCTTGGTCTGTACACGAGAGTTCCCCAGGGAGCCTGCCTCTGCAAGCCTGCTCCTTTTTGGCCCAGAAGCAGGCAGGAGGCAGAGGGCTTGGGACCCTAGGACTCAGCCTTGGAGCCTCAACCCCCTCCCCTCACGCTGGGGCCTGGACGTGGAGGTCTCGCCCCAGCCCCAGAGCTAAGCCTGCTTCTGGATGGAGGCTCCAGGGGCAGAAGACTCGGGTGAAATCCCGCGATGCGAGGGAGGCACCTGACAAACCCCTGGATGAGCCTCCGCGTGCAGCTCATCCCTCTCGGCTCTGGAGACCCAGCGGAGAAAGCAGAAGGAGCAGGGAGCCTCAGTGACACGAGGTCCTGACACCACCGGGGATTTAACGGCACCCGGGTCTGAGCACCTTGGGCGGATGAGGAAGAGCTCGGTGGTTGTTAACGGCAGGTGGGGGACACAGCCTGAAGCTTCTTCCTTCTGCCCGCTTGGGGTCTGAAGCTGTTCAGACAGCAGATGGCGGTGGCCCTGAACCCAGGCCCGGCGTCCAGCCCTGGGAGCCATGCAGCTGGAGCTTCTTCTGGGGGGCCCGGGTGCATCCTCCCAGGGGCCCACAGAGTGGCTGCAGACCCGATGCCCCAGTGAGAAAGGTGCGCTCTGCCGGCTACAAGAACTGACACCCACTCGTCAAGGGGTTGGTGGGAGAAGCTGCTTTGCACAAAGTGAGCCTTTTCTAGAGTGCAGGGTTCCTAAAGAGCGGCGGGCTGGATGAGGCGCTGAGTGGGCCCATGGGCCCCCCAAGCTAGAGACCGGAATGAAACATCTGTCTCAGGTTAGCGAGTCTGCGTGGCTGAGCGGGTGGAGGGCCTGGGGACGGCGTGCGGGGGGCCAGCCTCGTGGGGCGGAGGCGCGTGGACACAGAGGGGCTGCTTTGTACACTTTGCAGGGCTCGGGCAGGGCCAGGGTAACCGAGAGGACATAGAAAAGGGGGCAGTGGAAATGTGGGAACTCCTGTACAGGGTGACGGGGGGAGAAGGCACGAAGACGACGATCCCAAATCATGCAGACAAAACAGCCTGTGCAGCACAGCAAAGCCGTGGGCCCGGAGGAAGCCCGTCCCCCGAGGCTGCAGCGCCTAGACCCCCCAGATGGGGTGGCCCCGGGGTGCCCATCTCAGCCACCCACTGCTGGTGGCACCGGGCAGACGACCCTCCTTTACAGTCACAACGAAAATGAAGAGAGAAACCTACGAGGTCAGAGCACCAACGTCACGTGACATCTAGCTTCGCAGGGTCTATGCTTTTAGAAACAGACCTTTCTAGAAGGCAGCCTGTTTCCCCAAGAAAGAGGAATGTGGCAGAAGGGCGGGCAGACAGGCAGGCAGGCCCAGGGCTCCGGCCTCTCATGCTCCCTGCCCGTTCGTGGGCCCGCTCAGAATGGGCTGGCAGGGCTTGGAGATCCTTAAGGTCAGCAGAGGGAAGGGACTTGCTCAAAGTCACCCAGGTGGCCCCTCACCAGCCTGAAGCATCACAGGAGAGGGGCTGCCCTAGATCCAAAAGAGGAAAGTTCTGAAGTTCTGCACTGCCCCCTCCTCAGTCTACAACCCACCCCAGTCCATAAGAGAGTCGCTGTAGATCTGCCAGGCGAACAAAGTGATTGCCTGGGCACCGTAACCATCCCAACACATCCCCTGTTCTGATCACATCTATAATTAGCTTTTAGGTATAAATTTGCTAACACATTAAACCCACACACCTACGGAGCACAAAAAGAGGGCTTACTTTCTGCCTGGTCCACCAGGCCCCACTGGCCCCTGCAGGCCTTTGCCTGTTACTAAGTCCCTCATTGGAACAAAAGAGCCTGCTTTCCTGACCCCTAGGACCTGGCTGGGCCAGGAATTCAGCAGACTAGAGCCTGGAGCCTCCAGGGCTAGGGAGGGATGCTGGTGTGGTGAGGAATGGGGTAGGGGCTGGGGTGACCTTTATCCACCCGTTCTGAAAACAGATCAGAAAGCGGGAATCCCCTTGGGCTCAGCTGTGTGTGGGTAGCTGCTATTTCTGAGGCTGCTTTCAGCACTCGCACCCACCTCCACTCTGTTCTACTCTCACTTTAATCACTGGGCCTGAGACTGATACATCCCAACACCTGCCACCCACCGACTCCATGAGCAGCAGGCAGAGACCCACCTGCCCACTCAGGTTTGCTAACCCCTAGGCTGGTGGCTCAGCTGGTAAAGAATCGCCTGCAATGTGGGAGATCTGGGTTCAATCTCTGGGTTGGGAAGATTCCCCTGGAGAAAGGGAGAATTCCATGGACTATATAGTCCATGGGGTCCCAAAGAATCGGATATGACTGAGTGACTCTCACTTTCCAGGCTCCTGAGAACAGCTGGATCTACCCACTCCTGAAGGCATCTGGCCTCCCCTCCTGGGTGTGAGGGGGTCTGCTAACGTCTCATCATCTGACATCATTAAAGGAAAAGCCACCAACGTCTCAGCAGGGGAATTCAATGTTACCTAGCACCTAGGTTAACAAGCCTGACAGAGGTTTTCCCTGCCTCTGGCTAACCGCCTCCTAGGAGTCCCAACCTCGGCTGCACACTACCATCACCCAGGGAGCTCTCTGAACAGTTAGGTGCCTGGGCCATACCCACACCAACTGAATCCAGGTTTCTGGAGGCCCAGGCAGCAGCATTGAAAAAAATCTCCCTAGTGATTCCAATGCACAGCCCAAGTTGAGAACCACTATTACTATTTCAGGTCTGGGTACTTTGGGAGGTTGTCAAACTCTGTTTTTAATGGGTCAGAAACAGATTAGGAGTTTACAGATAAAGGATAATTTCTCTTTGACAATTCTCAAAGAATCGGCAAATTTAAAATAACTTATCTGACTCTGGCAATTCAAAGTTAATTTGTTTTTAGACATTGACTTGCTGGTTCAACGAATTTTGTTGGGGTTCTGATTAAATGTGAGAACCGCCCAGGGTCATGTCAAACATGAAACTGCAGTAGAACCCCCTCCCCATATCCCGAAACAACCTCTAAAACCTGCAGACAAGTCATTGCTAACCCCTACTTGGTAGCGTTGCCAGGCTTAGCAAAAATGAAACCCACCCGGGGCACCCAGTTGAATTATAATCACCTGGGGAATTCTTAAACTCCAATGATGCCTGGGCTGCACCCCACAACAACAGAATCAGAACCTCTGGGGATAGGGCCCAGTTACCAGAATTTTTAAAACGTCTATCGTTTTAAATATATCCCAAGTATTTGTACGGAACACCTACTGAAAGTTATTTGTTTTGCCTGAAATTCACATTTCATGGGGCATCCTGTATATTCTCCAGCAGCCCCACCACCGAGAGGTAAAAGCAGAACCTTCAACCAGGAAGCAAAGGGGATAACACATGGGGAGAAGGGTCTGTCCCCCGGGACCCCGTTCTAGAACCTGCACAGGGGCTGTGGCCTGGAACCCCTGTGGCATCGCTCCCTTCAGGCTAAAAAGCTACAGGATCTGAACAAGCCTATTGGATGTATTATGGCTGAAGAAGGCTGGATTTAACTTGGGGTGTGTGTTAAATAGAACTCAGTCTCAATTTTAAAGTCAGCCAGGTTCTCAGACCAGGTCCAGAGGCGATATTCCAACCAGCGCTTCCTGGGGGGAGTCAGCTCCCGTGGCACCCCCTTCAGGCTCACAGCTTTCTCCACCCGCTTTCCCCTGGGCGGAGACTCCTTGCCACATTCTGACTCTGTTATAAACTCAGGCCTCTGTGGCCTTCCCTGGAATTCCACATCAGTGAGGCTAAAGAGCATGTACACTGTCACCCATAAAACGCTCCTCCCCCAGGGCAAGCCCCCCCCCCACCCTGCCCATGGACCAGGACCCGGATCCGGCTGGCCTCTCTGCAGGATGCCTTCCCATATAAAACCCAGACCCAAGCCGCAGCGTGAGTCATCAGCTTTCCGGTCTAGATTCATGCCGTTCCTTCCTCTTAGCAAAAACTCTCAAGAGACCCACTCCCCATGCCTTCCTTCCACTGCCGCTTCTGCTTAGACCCCTGGGGGCCCCAAGGAGACCAGTGTCCTGAGGGGTTGAGAGACTCCCAGGAGACTGACCCCCTGTCCTCATCTTCCTGGTGCGGGTGGCCCCAAAGTCCTGGATCAGATCCATGCACATGCTCAAACAGAAGTCGCAAAATACAACGCGAGTGACTGGAACCGGATGAAGACCAGTCCTGGCTGCAGCCCTGCTCTGTCAGTGGGAACACACCTCAGTCCCCAGGTCCCCGCTCACCCTCCCAGCCCTCTCTCCTCTGCACACATGTGTCCCCAGCGTGCCCAAGCCTTCTCTTTCACACGACAAGTGCTGAAGGAAACAAATGGCAGGGGTGTGGCGCGCGCGGGGTGGCGGGGGGGGGGGGGGGTATGTTGGAAATAAGACTATGCGCATTTATCTGTATTTGGATTAAGGAAATGGTTCAGAAGCCACACAAAATTGAGACAAACTGGAAAACTCAAAAGAAGAGTACCATATCTGCTCCCAGCCGCCTAGAACAAAAGATCACGTGAAAGATCCAGAGGGTGAATTTCCACTGTGTCACCAGGCTGATCCTTCTTTACCTTTGAAACGGAACTGGGAGTCTGTACTGATTTATTGTTTCTGTTGTGGTTCAGTTACAGCCATGGCCTGGTCATAGCTATGTCTTTTGACCTTCTTTTTCTTCCCTTAAAATCTGTAACTGGGCTTCCCAGGTGGCTCAGTGGTAAAAGAATCTGCCTGCCGAGACAGGAGGCGTGGATTTGATCCCTGGGTCAGGAAGATGCCCTGGAGGAGGAAATAGCAACCCACTCCAGTAGGTTGGATTCATGGAGAATCCCATGGACAGAGGAGCCTGGTGAGTTACAGTCCACGGGGCTGCAAGGAGTTGGACACAACCGAGCGACTAAACCACCAAACACCACCACCAGCATGGAAGACTAAGGTTTCCCTGCAACTTCCCCAACTGTCTCTCACACCAGCATAGCATTTGTTCTCTTGGCTAAGACATGAGTACAGGCGTGTTTCTAGAGGCTGGGACAGAAGGGCCTCACTGTCCGGCAGAGCCAAACCAAGAGCATGGATTCTGAAAACCCAAACCTAAGGCTGTGGCCAGGGACAGGTGAGCAAGGCCCACTCCCAGTCCCTGGGGGCTGTTGAGAGGGTCCATCCACGCTCCTCTCCTACAAGGCAGCCCCTGGGAAGGAGGCCGACAGGAATGAGACCGTGTCTTTGGTTGCCCAACGCCAGCACGTGCCCTAGACTGTCCCCACCCCCTTCCCTTTTCTTTTAGTCCTTCATGTACACCCAAGTGAATGCCGCTTATTTTTCATGGTCTTAAAAGACAAAACCAAGACAGAAAAGGAGAGGTAGGTAAGCAGGAATGGGCAGGTTGACGGAGAACTCTCAAAATGCCAAGATCCCCCAGGATGACGGCTGCCCCCCATCCCCAACCCCCGCACCTCCAGCTCCTCTGCAAGCCTGAATCCTTTGGATACACTGTGCGCGAGCCTCACGGGGGGCTGCTGGCTGCAGGAGGGGCTCCTGAGGACCCCCGACATGTCGCCCCCCACCACCTCCTTCCTTCTCTCCGAACTCAAGCACCTGGGCCTGAAAGGTGGCCGAAGAGGTTGATGAGGCGTTCAAGCTCCTGGAAAAGGGTGTCACTTTGCCCCGGCTCCCAGGGGGAAACAGGGATGGGGGTCAAAGGGCCTGTCGCACTAGAATGCTTTTCAATCCTTGTCCCCAGAGGTAGAATCATTTTGTCCAGTATCTGAAACGCAAGCTGCTTCTAGCTCTCGTCATTACAGTAACTCCTGACGGCTGACCTCGCCCCCGCCCACCTCCACGACCCTCTGCCCCTCGCAAAGGGACCGCAAAACACAAGGACGGCTGATGGCGCAGACGGCGCCACGGCTGCCCAGGCTCACGCTGTGCTGTGCGCACGGCCTCCCCACATCCACACCAGTACACGTTACACAGCGGTGGCCAGAGACACATTTACAGTGTGCGTGGGAGGCCCGGCCCGGGCTGCATCCTGGGGCGGGGTTCTGCCCCTGAATCCTGGGGTCCGGGGGTCCTGCGGCTGCTCTGCAGCCAGCAACCCTCGTCTCAGTGTTTGATCTCGAGGATGGAGGGATTGTGGTCCAGGATGGCAAGGATGATCTTGTCCATGTACTGCCTCAGCCGGAAGTTGATCTCCTCCTGCTCCTTGAGGGCTTCCATGAGCTGGAGGGAACGAGAAAGCAAGGTCAGAGGGCGGGCAGGGGGCCGGGGTGTGGCAGAGCCAGTGTCCCAACAAAACCAGCCTTGGAGCCTGGGCACCAGTCTCTGGTGTCACACCCGGGCAGGGGGAAAGGTGCAGAGGTGCAGGCCACACCCCCAGAGAGGCCTGTATCACTGGCCCGTTGGGGGGGTGCCCAAACGTGTGCGATAGTTTTGCTAAAGGCAGAGAATGCTTGGCCAGAGGCATGTATAATCAGGAGTGACACCTAATGTCCCAAGACCCTAAGACTGCCCGCTGTTTCCTCTTGCCACCCCCAGCCCTGCCGCTGTCCTTCTCAGGTCGACTCCTGCCATGTCCATGGGCTGCACCTCTGCCAGCAGGCTAGAGGCTGCTGCCAGGCTCACGTGGGCACTCCTCAAGGCCAGGGGCCAGCTCCTGGCTGTGTGCCCCCAGCACGGGGTAAAGGGGTTTGGTGACTCTTGTTGAAATCTAACCTGGGTATCTCGGAGGCCTGATCTCTCATAACCATACCCCAGTGGGGCAGAAAGAGTGAGCTTTGGTGCTAGGGACCTGGGTTCCTCTCTCTCCGTAAGCTGGGTGATCTTGGGTGATCCTGGTCTCCCGATCTGTGACATGAAAGTTCAGAAAACCTTCGCGTTCTCAGAAGATTAAATGAAGACATACTGCAAGCAGGTGCCCCCCAAAATACTAGTATCCTTCTCCTGCTGGCTTGGGTCCAGGGGACATCTGGCCTCTCCTGGATCACACACCGATGACATCAACAGGCCATTCCGGCACGCGACCTAGCGAACTCAAACTCCGCCCTGCTCCAAACCCCACTCTCCTCCCACCACGTACAGGAAATTGGAGCAGGTTTAACTCTGCCTGCAGGCTTCCCCTGTCACTGCTCTGCCACATCACTTGGGGTCACTGCAGATGGGGACTCACAGGGGGCCAGGCCCTGGCCTGCTTTTCCTGCCCCGGGGCAGGACTCACCGGCAAGGGGCCACACTCCACGACGAGAGCGTGTGGGCACCTTACCTCATCGCGAGAGGCTGTGTCTATTTCCGCTGCCAGGGACTGGGCTTTGGTCTGGGTGGCAAAGAGGTTCTTGGCTTCGTAGAGGCTGAGGCTCAGGATCTGTCCATTCAAGTCGTCATTCTGATCTCGGAGCTTGTGATTCTCCTGCAGAGGGGGACACAGGCAAGTCTGACTCCCACCGGGACCCGCTTCTCTGCATCCGTGGCCTCCTGACCTCCCCCACAACCCACCTCCTTCCCCCCGAGTATGTGTCACCGGCCAGTTCAGGACACCCATGGATGACCAGGCCTCTGCCGGATGCCAGGGCGAGAAGGGCTGGGTCCTGAGGGGTCTTGGGGTTCTGAGGAGGAGTTATAGCCCTGCTCAGAGAGCCAGGTTTCCAGAGAGAAACATGGCTCCAGACCACCCCTTCTTCCCTGGGGGTGGGTCAGCCGGAAGAAGGGCCCCGGAAGACACTGCCCACTCAGTGGCTCCTCCAACACTGGCCCTTGGACAGGGAAAGTGATGCTCTGGGCCCTGGGGTGGCAGGTCAGCTGATCTCCTTGGCTCCTCCTGCAGTCGGGCTCAGAAGTCCTGCTCTGGGGAGTTCTTTCCAGAGGCCTCTTGGCTCCTGCGTGCAGCCAGAGCAGTACCATCCTGCCCGGACCCAGGTGACCAGCCCCCGCTGTAGCTTTTGCCTCAAGGCTCCTAACGGCTCACATCTGGGACCCCGGGCGCCCCCTTGTGGCTGAGAAGGGCTGGGGTTTAGGACTGTCGTGGGACATGAACCTCGGGGAGCTGCCCCACGGGGGTAATTTATTCTGCAGGGTCTCTGAGCACCCTCAGGCCCCTGCTGGGTCACCGCCCCTCCTGATCCCGCTTCCCCCACCCCCAAGGGCTCCCCAGTCACAGGAGAGTGTCCAGGAACCCTCTGAAATGGACTCTTGATGATCGAGGTGTCGGGAGAAGCAGGCAGTTACACGGGGGAAGGAGGCGCTCCAGCGCTCGGGCCTGCAAAGGAGACACACCCCAAGGGGACCTGGACACCTCATTCCCTGGGACGGGGGCTCCCGGGGCCTACCTGCTTGAGCCGCTTGACCTCATGCTCCAACTCGACCTCTCGGGCTCTGGCGTTGAACTCGCCGAGGCTGGAGGACGAGCTGCGGCCCCTGCCCGGCCGCTCGCAGTCCAGCTTGTACATCTGCAGGTGCTCCAGCTCCTTCCGCAAGTCCTCGATGAGCTGCGGGGGAAAGAGGCCGGTTGGCAGGAGCATGGATGAGGTGGGGGGTGGTGGGGTGGTGGGGTGGGGCGCCCTGGAGCCCGCCGACCCACCTCCTGCGTCGCCTCCCGCTCCTTCTGGAACTCCAGGCGGTTGTGCCGCAACTTGTCCATCATGCGCTTGTACAGGTCCATCTCATCCTTGAGCCGCAGGCTCGTGTCCTCCAGCCGGTCGGACATGCGCTGCCGCTCCTGCAGCCGGGGAGGCCGGGGCAGGGGGAGAGTTCCCAGGGGACCCGCTGTACTCTGGGGGGCGGGCTTCCCTGGGGGCCTGGGGCAGGCAACTTGACAAATGGACAATCAGACCAGCCCCCTGGACAGAGCCCTCGGAGGCATGAATTAAAGAAACAGCTACATCCCCTAATTCTAGCGCTGCAGCAAGAAAAGCCTCAGGTCTCCACAGTCCTTCCATGACGCCAGATGGACTTGAATAGAAGGTAAGAGTCCAAATCGAGGCTGGCCTCTTTCTCCTCATTTTCCCCCATAATATAAAGAAATGTATTCACTGTGCAACATGTGGAAAATCAGAAATATGCAAAGACAAACTATTTGTATTTGTTCCCGCCCCCCCCTTTTTTTTGGCTAGGGCAATGAGAATTTCAGAAACTAGAAACTAAAAGGCCAGTGATGGCCAACACGGCCTCTCTGTGGATTCAGCTCAAGATCCAAGTCTGAGCAATGCCTGAACCTAACGCTCACCTCATCCAGCTTCTCTGTCTGTGACTTGAGCCGAGTCACCGTCGTTCTAAGCTCGGTGTTTTCTTCCTCTAATTGCTGCACCCTGGGGACAGGAGAGGGAGAAGAATGTCAGAAATGGAGATTATCTGACAACCTGACAGTCTGCAGCAATTCTCTGCTCCCTGGAGGAGGGAAGATATCAGAAAATGAAAGAAAGAGAGAGAACATGAATAATTGTTCAAATGGTAGTATGGCTTTGAGCTCCCTGTCATTCAAGGCAAAATGATAAAGATCCTGAATTATCATCTTCGAATAAAAGGAAAAACTCACTTGTGAATGAATAAGGGCATGAGGTTCTTTGTACATACATGCTTAGGGCCTGAAACACCCCGCGGGGGCAGACGCAGCCATGGTATTTTTCTGCTAAATGGAGAGTCTTCCTGTGGGGTCCATGGCAGGGCCCTCCTGTGAGGATCCACAGTTCGAAGGCAACGAATGCACCATGCTTGGTTTTCGTCCTCCCCTGGGGCTCTTCCCTTCGCGTGTTCTCTGACCACGGGCAGTGGTTCTGACCATCTAACCCTCTGTGTTAATGTTCACAATGGACTGTCCAGGTCAGTTTTATGTGACCCGAGAAGAGGGGCAGGTGAGTTGGGTCCTCAGCCAGTGGCCCTGGGATGGTGCTGGGCCATTTCCAGTAGGGCATTCCCTCTCCTTCCCGCTGTCATGTCCTCCTTGGACGGAGGGCTTCTTGGCCCCAACTGTCCTCTGGGCTCCCCAGGAGAAAAGACTCCCTCTCCAGGGCTTGAGGGGAACTCAGACCTGCCCCGCACCTGCCTCTAAGGAGGCCGCCTCACGTGACGCACACAGCATCTGAGGGAACAGCGCCCCCTGGAGTCAGGTAGAGGGCAGGGCTCCGGGCCGGCTCTCAGGAGGGCCGGCTTTCTGGGCTCTGGCCTTGGCCCTGGCCCGCACACCCACCGTCTTCTTCCACCTGCATCCCAGCCGCCTCTCAGCCAGCCCATCAGCCAGCTGTCAGGAGCAGGCAGAGGATGTAATGCTGAATGAGGGACCAGGCTCATTAAGAAACAGGTGCGAAACAACAGCTTCTAGAACATGAATGGACAATTAAGGGAAATTGGTGGCAGTGGGGTGTCTGACTGCAAGGAGGTCTCGCCCGCCCGGTTCCCTTTGGGCCTGCTTGACTGTGCCCATGAGGTGCAAGGTGAGAGACCACCTCCCACCGCACCCTCTACCCCAAGCTGGGCCGGGCAGACTCGCCAAGGCTCAGCTCAGAGCCTGGGGCAGCAGGGGGCTTGAGGAGAAGGGGAGGCAGCCATCCTTTGTGTCAGGGGCCTTGGGGGGGCCCCTGGCCTGGGTCGGGGGAGGGCCTCGGACATCCTCAGAGCCCTCACCTAAGTGCAGTGTTCAGCTGTGCCGCAGCCCGTCTGCCTTCCCACTCACTCTACGGGGAGGCTGATGGATGGATACTGAGGCCCAGGAAGAGACAGAGAACGTCCAATGTCACGGAGCTACTGAGTGACCAAGCCACGGCCCCGGGTCGTCCTCCCCTGCCTGCCTCCACTGCAAACAGCTGTGGCCGAGGCCCAGGGTTGGCCCTGTGCAGCCTCTGTCCCTGGGTCCCTGGGTCAGGGTGCCCTAGGGTTCAGGGGCGGGGAGGACCCGACAGCAGGGGGCGCTCCAAGCCTGGACAGCAGACCCAGCCCAAGACCTCTGTGTGTGTGTATTTCCTTAACCTAGTCTCTAATTGATAGATAAAGCATCACTTCCAGTTGGACCTACAACGAAAAATGTTACTTTGAACATTCTTTTACCTGTTTCCTAGAGAACACGCCCAGGCGTTCAGGTATCAAAAGAACAGTTAGGATCGGAGGCCTCCCCGGGGGCCTAAATAATGGGACTGCGTCTGCCCACAGGGGAGAGACCGGGTGCGAGGGGTCATCAGAGGGGCCCACCTGGTGGTGAGCAGCTCGATCTCCGTGCCGCGCTCGCGCTCCAGCTTGCTGTAGGCCTCGCGGTGGCGCCGCGCCTCCTCCTCCAGGGCCTGCTCGGCCGTGGTCTCCTGATCCTTCACCATCTCCTCCAGCTCGTGCACCCTGCAGAGAGGCGCGTGGGCCCCAGTGCAGGGCCAGCTCTCGTGGCCTCACCCTCCTCCCCTCAACCTAGGCTGCGACCAAGGGGAGCCCCGGACCCCACGTCACCGACACCCTGACTGTGGACAGGCAGCTCTACTGAGGGATGAACGGGGGACCCTGTGGCAGCTAAGGAGAAGCGGGCCAGCCACACACGCCACTGAGGGGTCCAGAGGGGAGAAGCGGGTCTCCCAGGGTGGCACGGAGACGGCCGGCCTCACCGCAGCAGGATCAAACAGCCCTCAGGCCTCGCCTCCTCTTTTCGCTCCCTCCCTTCCGGCCCGGGATGTCTCTGATCAACAGTTCAGCTCACCGGGCACCTTGACTGCAAACATGGGCACGTACTGGCTGGTGGAGAGCATGCCAGAGCCGGGGAAGGCCTGGCACCACTGTGGACCTTCTAACCCTGTGACGGGTGGCCTAGATGGTGTACCACTTTGGGACATGACCCTCCGTGAGGCTGACCCTCCGGGCTGCACAAGAGGACCCATCTTTGAGCCCTTCAAGGTTGAGGACCAGACCCTGGGTGGGGATCAGTTTACCAAGTTTCAGAAGGATTACACTCTACACGCACCATCTCATCAAGTCTTGTTCAGTGGGCCTCTGTCAGGCGGAGGGCGCAGCAATGCCTGGACCCCTCCCACAGGTGGCAGCCCCTGACTCCCACCAGCCTCTCCCTCTGTAAAGCTCGTCCCCCAGAATGGAGCCAGGCTCTCATTCAGGACAGAGACAGGAAATGGGTCCCAACTTCCACCTTTGACCTGAGCTGGGGCTGCCGACCTGGAGGGCCGAGGTCAAGCTCTGCCTGTCTCCCTGTCCCCCAAAGACCTGCCCTCCTGGGCGCCCAACACGGGCAGGGCCCACAGCAAGGCGCTGACATATCACAGGCCCTCCGAGCTGGAAGGACTGCAGGTCACCCTCGCCCCGACTTCCCCTGGGGCCGTCGCAGCCAAGGCCGGGCCTGACCTGTGCACCAGCTGTGTGTTTTCCTGCTTCAGCTTGCTCTTCAGGTCCCCGTTGGTCAGGCTGTCATTCTCCAGCTCTGTCACCTTTTTTTCCAGGAAGCTCACCTACCATAGTGGGGTGGTGGAGAAAACCTTTGAGTCCACGGGACAGAGAACCTAACGATGGTGGGACTGAGGCCAGGGCCCCCACGGATGGTGTGTGAAGAGGAGTCATGTTGGGCTGGGGCGGATGTGTCCAGGTGATCGGGGCTGCCTGCCCCCAACTCCCGGGTCTCCCACATCCCCAGGCAGTAGCTCGGAGCACCCCAACCTCATCCCAGGGGGCACGTGTGGTGAGTCCCGTCTGCCCACGGCCACCCTGGCACACCTTCTCTGTGATGTCGTTGTCACAGGAGTCGATGCTGTCCCGGAACAGGTCCTCGGTGCTGCCGTTGCTGCTGCTGAAGTTGCTGCTGTGCATGAGCTGCCTGGGGGTGGGGGTGGGGGGGATGCATGTCTGTGCATCGGCTGCCTGGGGGTGGGGGTGGGGGGGATGCATGTCTGTGCATCGGCTGCCTGGGGGTGGGGGTGGGGGGGATGCATGTCTGTGCATCGGCTGCCTGGGGGTGGGGGGATGCATGTCTGTGCATCAGCTGCCTGGGGGTGGGGGGTGGGGGGGATGCATGTCTGTGCATAAGCTGCCTGGGGGTGGGGGGATGCATGTCTGTGCATCAGTTGCCTGGGGGTGGGGGTTGGGGGGGATGCATGTCTGTGCATGAGTTGCCTGAGGGTGGGGGGTGGGGGGGATGCAAGTCTGTGCATCAGTTGCCTGGGGTGGGGGGGATGCATGTCTGTGCATCAGTTGCCTGGGGGTGGGGGGTGGGGGGGATGCATGTCTGTGCATCAGTTGCCTGGGGGTGGGGGGGCATGCATGTCTATGCGTGAGCTGCCCGGCGGGGAGGGGGAGGCCTGTCTGGCTGCAGGGGCTTTGGGGAGACTGGGGTTCAGACTCAGCCTATGCGCTGGGGGAGCACCCCAGACCGCTGGGAGAGTACCGGGAACCCCCTCTGAGGAGGCCGCCCTCCCTCAGTCAGGGGAGCAGAGTGGCCTGACCCCTGACCTTAAGAGATCACTCTGCCCAGAGGACAGCAGACAGGCTGCGATGGCCCTCCTGAGCCCCGGCAGATGTGGTTAGTCCATCACAGACTTTCTTCCTGCTGCCTGTGCTCACCGGGGGTCCAGCTAAGAGGTGACGTGGGACCCCAGCCAGTGGAGGCACCCTCCCCCACCCCGAGCCCCTTCCACCTGGGAAACCACCCCAATGAGGCAGCCGGGCACCACAATCTGGGCAGAGGGCCTGGGCCCCCTGAGACCACGCAGCCCCCTCAACCAAGCTGGCTCCTGCTATGTCACTGGGGACCCAGGCGTGGGTAGGGGGAAGGAGACCCACCCAGGACCATGGGTCAGTGGGTGGGATTGGAAAGGGGCCACTGCTGTCTAGGTGACCCTTACCTGAGGCAAAAACCCCTGCCGCTCCCCAGCAGCCCTGACTCCCACTCCATGCCAAGCAGCAGCCAGGGTCTCAGCCAAGAGGCTGCCCCACCCCAGTGCCTGGACCCTCTCTGCAGCTCCCAGGGCCCCGGGTGTGGACCTGGGCGAGTCCGTAGGAGAGCCGGTGTGGGACCCGGTGGGCCCAGGAGCAGAGGGACCAGCTCCAGGGGAGACCCTCACGCCCCATCTCTGCCCGCAGGAAGCCCAGGGCCTCTGCTGGTAGAGCCACCTGCTCCAGAGCACAGAGAAGCACATGGCAGCGTGGGGCGGACTGTGTCTCTCTGGGCATCTTTGGGGTGCCTGCCAGAGGCAGGGGCAGCTGCGGGTTTGGAGAGGCTGAGCCCTGCCAGGAGGGGCACCAGATAGGCCGGGGAGGAGCCCACCCTTCTTTCCTGGAAGAGGGTCTTCCGCTGCTGCATTGCCCTGGGACGCCTCGTCCCTTCTGTGCGTCCAGCCACACGCAGGGCACTAGCTGCGTCTGGGTTCCTGGCACAGAGTTGGCCACCCTGGCAGCAGGAGTGTAGCGCAAGAGGACAGCATTCAACCCGAGCTACCCTGCTCAGATGGTAAAGAATCTGTCTGAAATGCAGGAGACACGGGTTCAACTCCTGGGCAGGGAAGATACCCTGGAGGAGGGTGTGGCAACCCATTCCAATATTCTTGCCTGGAGAATCCCATGGACAGAGGAGTCTGATGGGCTACAGTCCACGGGGTCACAAGAGTCAGACACGACTGAGTGACTAACACACACATACACACCCTTGGGGGGCAAACAGGCCAGACCTTCCAGGGGGCCTTACCGTCCGAAGGCTGTGCTGGAGATCTTTCGATTGGGGCTACACAGAGAGACAGGGAGAGAGAAAAGGTCATTGAACAGAGAGGCCTCCAGCCCACTGCTTCCTCTGCCCTGGCTATAGGACACGCAAACGCAGGCGAGGCTTTTTTCTGCCCACTGAAGGGAATTTACGCATCAGCTTGGCCCTCAGAAACTGCCCCTGATCACTGGCCAGGAGAGAATGGGGCCCCCAGTCACTGACCAGGAGAGAGTGGGGGCCCCCGATCACTGGCCAGGAGAGAGCTGGACCCCCGATCACCGACCAGGGGACTGTGGGGGCCCCTGCCCCGATGCTTCTTCCCTGGGTCCCCACCCCATCCACCCGCCCCTACACAGGTCTCTGGGGCCTCACCTATTGGCCTTCAGGTTTTTCAGCCGGGCTTCCAGGTCGTTAAGCAGGTTGATTTTCTTGCAGCACTGAGAGCAGTAGACATCCAGCAGTTCGCTGTTGTATGCATGCCGCATCTTTCGAGGCGTCTGCCCCGCGCTGGGTCATAAGAAGAAAAGAGGTTCACCTTTGGAATCGCTGTCCAGTTTGGTACCCTGCCCCATCCCACCAAGATTACCACTAGATTCTCTGAAACCTGCGAGCCTTGTGTATGTGTGTGTTTGGGGGGTGAGGAGTGGAACTAGAACAACAGAACTCCCTCCTCCAGTGCTCTCAAAGACAGGAAGCCAAAGAGCTGTACCCATTTCACAGAGAAGGAAACTGACAGTTAACGTCAGAGTAAGCAATGACTCAGCTGCGTGGGAAGGTATCAACATGCCACTTGGCGTCTGTGGCCCTTCAGGCTGGTTAATTTGGTTTCTTCCCCAAGGTAGAAGGAAGGAGGAATTCCAGACCCCCAACCCCCAGCCCCAATCAGGATTCAAAGGCAGTTCCCGCCCATCTACAGGAGCAGAGCCCGGTTAGTTCACGACTCTGCCTGCCGAACCTCCCCCCCGGGATGAGGCAGGATTGCTTCTGCCACTTTCCCTGGATCCCAAAGGCCGCTGTAGACCGAGGGGCCACCTGGAGGACACTGAGGACCCCAGGTCCGAGTAGACGTTGGTCCTGGTCTCGTCGTCCGGGCAGGGGCTGCTGGGGGCACAGTCCACGTCATCCGCCTCCCCGTAGTCCTCAAACTGCTCCTCGTTGCTGATGAGCGAGGTGGTGGAGTGCGTGGAGAGGTCTGACGTGGTCATGGACGGAGGGTGGCCCAGGGACCTGCGTGTAGGACAGGGGCCAGCTGCGAACCAGGGCGCGCCGCAGCCCGTGGGGGACAAACAGGCCAGACCTTGGGGGTCCGTGGGTGGCAGGACACCAGGACCCTGATGAAGCCTGTACTTCCTGCCCTGGTTAAGCACACTCTGGGGATCGTATCCTAAGGGCAACATCTCCTCACAGAAAGGGTTTCTGCTCCAGAGATGTCCAAATCGATGTTTCCACAGAGCAGCAAGACACTGCTTACAACTCCAAGGCTTATTGAAGCGACACTGAAATAGCTATTAAGTGACAGCCTGTATCAGTAAATGAAATGATCACAGAAACTGTGGACTCTCAAACTGTTGTGGAAAGGTTTGTAAAAAAAAAAAAATTAGCAATAATGTGAAAAAAATTAAAACTCAAAGCCTTTTTTAATTTAAAAAAATTTTAAAAACGGAAACTAAAAGCTAAACTTAAAAAAAAATTTTTTTTTTTTTAAGTTTTCCCAGGTGGCACGAAGTGGTAAAGAAGCCACCTGCAACCCGCTCCAGTATTCCTGCCTGGAAAATTCCATGGACAGAGGAGCCTGGCATGGTTACAGTCCATGAGGCGGGAAAGAGACATGACTGAGCAACTGAGCGCACACACACAAATTAAAACTAAGAATGAAACAAAAGATGTAAAATTTTAGGCATAAGTCTAAGCATGCAATGGGTCTACACAGAAGAAGGAAAAGCAGGAAATGAAAATATTTAAATGGCAACAGGGCTTGGGGTGCGGAGGGTGGGACCATGAATCAAGTCAGTTATCTGCCCTTCATTCTCACTTTTCCTCCCTTTTTCAAGCTGTGTGTAAGTGCTTATGTTCCAACAATGAATGAGGTTTTAAAATAAACAACAATGAGCTACTAGGCAGGATGCGTCTCCTATGTTTATAGAGAGGACTTCTTGTCCAAAGAACCCTGACGCCACAGATCACGGGTCAGAAGCCCTGGGTCTCTCACGGGTGACCCAGGATGGCCTGGGGCAGCATCAGGGGCTGGCTGCACCTGCTCCACAACCTAAGAACAAAGAAGTGCAACTAACGCGTCACCAAAATATACCTTCCCTTGAGTCACTGGGCAGCAGTTGCTCATTAACTAGAATCACTCCACCCTCTAAGACTCCGCACTCAAAAGTGGGAAACAGTGATCCAGGCATCACAGTATTAATGACAGAGTGACAAAGATCAAGTCTTTTGATACCCCCGCCCTATTTTATTTATTTACTTATTTATCTGCCCTTAGGTTCCTTAGCGCCTGGGGTTGCATTCGTCATATTCCTCACTTTGTTCTTGTATAAATTTTACTAAAACTCTTGGCACCCACTGCTGGCTGCCTCCTGGTGACTGCTCCCAGAAAACAACGAGAATGATCAGGTAGCAAATGATTAGCCAATAGGCCAAAGGGTCTGTGGTCCCCATGACCCGCTTTCCATGGGCTGTGGTCACAGGCACAGAGGATGGACCGTTCCCAGGACGCAACACAGATGAACTCCAAAGGCACCTCCTCCCTTGAAGACTGTGATTTCCAGAGCCGCTGCGGTTTGAGAACACCTGAACTGAGGAAATACATTAGGCTGAAACATGAAATTGCCTTTTCCTTCAAAGATACGAACACTGCTGCTGCTGCTAAGTCGCTTCAGTCGTGTCTGACTCTGTGTGACCCCATAGACGGCAGCCCACCAGGCTCCCCCGTCCCTGGGAGTCTCCAAAGAGCCGACAATTTTGTTTGGTCAGTGGATACTGGAAGCCCTTGCTTCCTTCTCCAAATCTCTGGGCGGGCCATGCTCATCACCTTATCCTGATGCCTGAAGCTCCAGGCAGTTTTAACTTACTTGTCCTCTGGCAGGAACAGGCCTCCTAGACCCGCATCCTTCTCAGCGGGAATTCCGACCGGCCCCTCCAGGCTCTGAGTGCTCTCCACTGGGCCCTCCATGTCTGACTCCTGGGGGCCCTCGGGCGGGGCCAGCGTCATGGCCTCGTCCTCATCCTCGGGAAAGAAGTCTGGCTCTGTGGGCAGGAGCTCGCCATCAGCAAAGGTGGGGTCTGGCACCTCGCAGCCCTGGGGAAGACAGAAGGGGACAGCGTGAGTGAGCCTGGCTCCTGGGGCTCAGCACTGCTGCTCAGACCACACGGACGCCAGGAGGGGACTGGCAGGTGGTGCCAGGGAGCCAGAGACCCCAAGACCTCGGGTAGGAGACCCTGGCACGTGATTTGTGTCGGGGGCTCTTAAGCAAGCCCAGTGAGGGGTGGGAACCTCTGGGACCGCCGTCCGTGGAGAAGGGCCACAGCCAGGCCAGCTGCATCGTCCAGGGCACCTGGGCCGCTCGGCAGGGTCTCCATCCCAAAGTCTGGACAGGAAGCCAAGTGACTCGGAGAAGGCTTCCTGGAGATTATAAGGGCACAGCCCCAGTGACAATGACCTAGCAGAGTGTGATACAGCATGCTACAGGGACATCAGCAGAGCATGAGGGCTGCCCCCTCCCCGCACCCGAACACCTTGATTCTGGGCATGTCAGATATTGTCTCTGAACTCTAGCTCTGGCCTCTGTGTAAGCATGGCAACGGAATCCCTGTGTCCCAGCAGGCCCTAGATGGATAACGCGTGGCAACAGGTCTGTCCTGGCCCTGCCACGGCCACCTTACTGCTGTTGCCATTCAGTCGCTAAGTTGTGTCCGACGCTTCGGGACCCCATGGACTGCAGCACGCCAGGCCTCTGGCCCTCACTATCTCCCGGAGTTTACCCAAGGGCGCGTCCATTGAATCAGTGATGCCATCCAACCGCAGCCACACTGGGGAGCAAGAATTCCAGCCTGAGCTTTGGGCCGGTCCCCACAGTCCTCACACACTACCCGGCACAATGCCAGCACACCATAAAGATCTGCCCAAACCTTTCACCGTCTGAGAAGAGGCCTGGTTTTATTCAGCATTTACCCTAGTCTGAGAGGCAGCTTTCTGCAAGTCGTTTTTCAAGGCTGTTTTGCCCCTAAGGATGTAGGAACCCCAAAGGATCCTTTGCCCCTAAGGATGCCTCCACCTGCTCCCAGCCGAGATGTCAACTACCCCCCAGGTTCTTCGGCCTGCTTCTCAGCTAGGGTTGGCAGAACCCGGGTGAGAGGTGCTTCCTCCAGCCCCAGGACAACAGGAAGGGTAATTGTAACCGGGCTGTGAAAAGCCTCGGGGCATCTCAGACAAGAACAGGATCAGAAACATCCAAGGAAGGTGGTGAGCGAGCAGCATGGCTGTGCCCGCTGGTGAGTAGGCAGCCCTCCTGGGGGTCTGTCCCCACCAAGACGTGCCAGGGCTAAGAATAGATGGTGATTAATGAGCCTGGCTCCTGCCTGTGCCGTGACTCGGGCTGAGCACCAGATGGACCAATATAGCCAGCATCAGGCAGCCAGCCACCCCTGACTGTGGAGGCCGAGGGGCTGTGTAATTAAACTCACCCCTGTTGTTCACGTGGCTCTTTCCACCTTTGTTGTTGTTTAGTCGCTAAGCTGTGTCTGACTCTATGTCATAATCCAACCCCACAGGGCTCCCAACCTAACAGATCTTATGTCCTAAGCAAGCTCTTGTCTGCAAGCCCAAAGCTGTGTCCCCGTAGGAAAAGAAAATCCAACATTCACAGACCACCCCTCAATTCTGGAGACTGAGTTGAGAGTTAATGTATAATCTCATTTGGGCTTTACGACCCTTTGAGACACAGATTCCTATCCCCATTTTACTAACGAGGAAGTCAAGGCTCAGAGAGTAACCTGTCCGAAGTTCCCTGGCTGGCGGGCAAAGGACCCCCACCTGCCTCTGACCACCGCTCACTTGGTTCCATCTATCACTGATGCAACCCACGCTTCCTGGATTTGCAGACCCCACAGTGACCATGACGAGTCACACAGGCCAGGGGCATGTTACTACTGTGAAGCCCGGGGGCTCCGCCTAATGCTGCAACTTCCACATGCCACCCCCTACCGCCCCCCCAGCAGGGCATCTCTGGGTTGGTGCAAGGTCACCTGGCGAGGGTCCTCCGGGGAGAGCTGGGCTCACGGAGGAGTAAGGTGTGAGCTCTGTTCACCCACCCGCGGGTTTTCACCCTCCCAGACTTGGCAGCACAGCCCCTGCTCTGCGGCTCGTGAGCGGGGCCTGGCCACTCTGCAAGTGGGCGTTTCTCTCCGTCTTCATGGCCCCGAAGGCCGGGTCTCCTTCCACCGCTGTCTGGCCTGGGGCCATGTGGGCATCAGTGGCAGTGCTGGGGTCAGACTGTGAGTCACCCACGCCCATGCCTTCCCCCTAGAACCATGTCAGCAGGGGTCCCCAGGAGGCTGCCACCCAGCCGGCTCCCAGAAGGCAGGCAGGCAGCCTCATGGAGATCAGCATCTGTGTGCAAGCATCTGGCTTGGTCTAGGGCCAACTCATGTTTGCCTCGCTGGAGGCTGAGTTTCAGCCAGGCACTCTGTCCTGACACCCAACTCATGGGATGCAGGTGGGGACGAACGGCCCCTGCTCACCTGAGGTCCCACGGAGACATACCCACACTCCTGGCACCTGGCCCAAGGCCCTGCCCAGGGGGGAGAGAGTGGCCTGGAGTGGGCTGTCTCAGCCACAGGAGGGCAGGGGGGGGCAGGAGAAGGGTCAGACCCCCCACAGGGGCCCCTCCCCAACTCGACCCCCACCTCCTGGCCATAGTTTTACTCTGATTGAGCAGGGTCCACAGCTGCTGGGCCCTTCACCCTTGACAAAGCGTCTTGTCTCACACACACACACCGTTTGTCTCACAACAGCCCTGGGAGAGCTCCGGGGAGAGAAGGGGGTTGATTCCTCTCATTCATCGACACACACGGGAGATGGAGCGGGAGGGGCTGGAACCTCCGGGGCCACAGACGCCCCCGCTGAGACCTGGAGCCCGGCTCCGGACACGCCACATCCCAGACCCTCAACCCCGCATCCCCACTACACACCCACGTGCACACCCTCTCAACACACCAGCCTTTTCTTTTAGAAAATGGCTGCTCTCCCTACGGCAACACCTCTTGGTTCAACCCACAACTGTTGCTCAAGGCAAGTGGAAATTTTAATTGTAACTTCAAAACCATTTCCAGGGCAGACAGTCCCTGACTTATGATGGCTTGACCTATGGGTTTTTTTTTTGTTGTTGTCTTTTTTTTGCTTTGGCTCCGTCTTTGCATTCTTTCTGGAGTTATTTCTCCACTGATTTCCAGTAGCATATTGGGCACCTAACGACCTGGGGAGTTCATCTTTCAGTGTCCTATCTTTTTGCCTTTTCATACTGTTCATGGGGTTCTTAAGTCAAGAATACTGAAGTGGTTTGCCATTCCCTTCTCCAGTGGACCACATTTTGTCAGAACTCTCCACCATGACCCGTCCATCTTGGGTGGCCCTACACGACATGGCTCATAGTTTCATTGAGTTAGACAAGGCTGCGACCTATTGTTTTTTGACTTTACAATGGTGTGAAAGTGACATTCGCTCAGTAGACACAAGGACTCTGAAGTCTGAACGTTGCTCTTTTTCCAGGCTAACAATGTGTGGTCTGATGCTCTCCTGATGCTGAGGGGCCGTGGCACCCGGTTAGACAAGTGATCATGAGGGTGAACAACTGACATGCTCACAGCAATTCTGTTTTTCACTTAGTACAGCTTTCAGTCAATTACATGAGCCACTCAACACAATTTCTGCCCCTTCTTAGGGTCTGTGTGTTGCAGGAGCTGAGCTGTCCCTACAGCCCATGGGTCCCTGGCTAGTCAGCCAGTGAGATCCAGGACAGACCAGAGGCCAGGAGGTACGCCATCCTCAAGGGACTGGGGTTTCTGGAGAGTTCTGAGCCCAAGGCTGAGCAAACAGGTCCCAGCCAGCTGCTCTGGCAGGGAAGGTCTGCAGCACCAGCGTCTGCTCCCCCCGCCCTCGTCCTGCGCTGGGGCGGGATGCCGCTGGCCTCAGCTGGAAGTGGGAACCCAGAGGCACACAGTCTGCCCATGGCGCCCCGCCACCCCAATCTCAGGAGCAGCCTTCACCCACCAGCAGGCCCCACATCACCTCTTCCTTTGTAGGAAGCTGGCGTGAGCTGAATTCAATGGCTGATGACAAGGCCAAGCATCAGGATCAGTGGGGCTCTTCCAAGCCTTGGAGACGCCAACACCGCCCCACTGTCCATGCTCTGAGGGGGTGTGGTGGGGCCCAGATGGATGACTTTCTTTGGCCCTCCCCATCCCAGCCCAAGGGGCTTCCCAGGTGACTCAGTGGTAAAAAATCCGCCTGTCAATGCAGGAGACTTGGGTTTCCTTCCTGGCTTGGGAAGATCCTCTGGAGAAGGAAATGGCAACCCACTCCAGTATTCTTGCCTTGAGAATTCCACGGAGAGAGGGGCCTGGTGGGCTACTGTCCATAGGGTCGTAAAGAGTCGGATACAACTGAAGCAACTTAGCATCCCAGCCAATTTTCCTGGCAGCTAAAAGACTCCAGGTGACCCTACTTCCACATTTCCCAGGAAGGGGGAAGACCCTAAGGGGATAAACATGAGGACTTCTACACCTGAACCCCCACAATCAGCATCACAGAGCGCACAGCGTGGGTGATTGACAAGTGCACCCAAACCGAGGTGCAGATGGATCGCTGGGAAGAGCCCAGCATGGGAGCCCTGAGTGCCGACCCCAGCGTGGCTGCTGGTGGCTGTGACCCAGCTGCTCACTCTTTGAGCTTCATCTATAGACAGGGGTGCAAACACCTGCCTGGCGAGACTGCCGTGAAGAATCTAGAACAAAGCCTTGCACCGCACAGGGGCCAGAAATACAGCAAAGCAGAGGGGCAGAGTGGTGTTAGGAGCAAACTCTGAAGGCAGACCGACCAGTTCAAATCCCGGCTCCCCATCCATGGAATGGGGTTAACACTTAGGACTGATTAAATGAGTTGGTACCTATTTTAACCCGAGGTGAAACTATAGTGTTAGTTGCTCAGTCACATCTGACTCTTTGCAACTCTATGGACCGCAGCCCACCAGGCTCCTCTGCCCATGGGATTCTCCAGGCAAGAATATTAGAGCAGGTTGCCATTCCCTTCTCCAGGGGATCTTCCCAACTCAGTGATCGAACCTGGGTCTCCTGGTTTGTAGGCTGATTCTATACCATCTGACCCACCAGAGAGGCCCATTCTAAGCAGAGAGTGTTCAAAAAATCTATTATTGTCTTCACTGTATTGAGAGAAGGCAGTCGGGGTGCCTGCAGGCCTAGTGGCCCCACTCCAGTCCCCACAAACCTTCCCTCTGACTCCAACAGCACACGGGGTGAATGCAGGTTGGGTCCAGCTTCTGGGAGCCAGACTTTCCAAGTACAAAGACTGCTCCCCAAATAGGTGCCTCTTTTCTCCCACGAGGTCATCTTCTGCCCACTGTCTTGGAAGATCTCTCCGCACACTAATCACACCCTTTGATAAGTGTCAGGATGAGATGCTGCCTGGGCAAGGGAGTCTGCGAGGCTCGCAGCTCCGGCTGTCCACCCCCAGCCCTGGCAATGGCTCTGCTCCCCTGGCAGTAACAGAGCCAGAAAACAGCTCTGTGGGGACAGGGCCGGGTAAAAATAGCTTGGGTGGGCACATCCCAGCTTCCCCTGCTGCCAGGCACCAGTGGGCACACGTGGAACCCCTGCAGGGAGGGTATGGGGGGGAGAGATGGACACAAACCAAGCCCAGTGTGGGGGAGAGGCCAGCCTGCTGTCTGGGCGAGGCTGAAGCGGGCTTGGGGGGCCAGGCAGGGGACCGAATCCCTCCTCACCCTCTCAGCTGGCCAACCCCCCAGGAACCATGACAGGCTGGGTCAGGGTCTCTCTGGGTCTTTCCTGCAGGTGGCAGAAAATTCAGGTTAAGGAGTTAACTTGTTGGTGTCAACGCCCCAGGTGCACGGGGAAGGGATGAGGTCGCCTGGGCGGGGGTCCCCTACTCGCCACTGTGGCTCAGCCGCTCTCATCATGCAGAGATGCTGGCAGCCACCATTAGCAGCGATGCAGGTGGTCCCCGACCCCTGTTTGTGGCCACAACTCCTGCCCTGAAGCCAGGCCTGGCTCTGCAGGCAGTCGGCGCTCATCAGGGGCTGATGGGAGATTCTGGTTTAGTAGGGGCTTGCCCGGGCGCCATCCAAGGGGCGAGGGTGGGAATAAGGGGGATTTAAAGTGTCCACACAGAGAGGCTGGTGCCTTAGCCCTGCCTTCTGAACAAAAACAACCCTGACTCAGATACAAGGCCTCAACTCGTCCCCATCAGAGCCAAAGACAAAAGTGGGAGCTCCCGGTCACCGAACTATCACAGGTTATCAACCATCTCAGCCAGCCCTGGGGACTGATCTCATACTGTGAGATCAAGGCTCTGGAGCTCAAGCTTTGCGCTCTGATGGGGTGGCTACATCAGGCAGGCAGATAGACTCCATGTTTCCAGCCCCAGGGACAGAGCAGAGTCCCCTCTAGTTAACCCCCCTCCCAGGGAGGGGGCAGTGGGGCAGCCAAAGCAGCTTTCAAGCTGTCTCCTCCCAGCCAGGGGCTCCCGGGTCCCCTCCTGAACCCTCACTTTAGGGAGAGTGCCACCGGCAGCTCAAGACCACCCTCAACTGGCCTCCCACCCAGGAGCCTCTGGGAGCAGATCTCAGAGTAGACGCCCCCACCAGCCACACTTGTTCTTTAGTCACTAAGTTGTGTCCAATTCTTTGTAACCCCATGGACTGTAGCCCACCATGGGATTTTCCGAGCAAGAATACTGGAGTGGCTTGCCATTTCCTTCTCCAGGGGATCTTCCCGACCCAAGGATCAAACCTGCGTCTCCTGCATAGCAGGCAGATTCTTTACCACTAAGCTACATGGGAGGCCCCACCTGCCAGACTACTTCCACCATAAAGTGGATCCGCACCTCCTGGGAGCAGGACCACAGGGATAACTGGGTTTCCTCGGGAGCTTATGATTAGTCTCAAGTGAAGAACACGAAGAAAGTTTGCTTCTCACATCACCCTCTGGAGGGAGGTATCAAACCAGACCATTTTGCAGATGTGGGGACTGAGGCTCTCAGGCAGACTTGGCTCAGTCCTGGATCTGGCCCCCATCAGCGGTGGAGTCTCAGACTGGTAACGAACAGAAGAGAAAGCCATGTGCATGTTTCTCAAGACCTCGCACTTACATAAAGCCAAGGTGGTCAGATGAGGTGGTCCACAATTGCACACACCACCATGATGGAAGCGATGTGGAAGCCCACACTGCCTTTTACTCAGTGTTTTGATTTCAACTCTCGAGCTGTGTCTCGGCCCGATCTCTTCACCCTCCCTCTAACACACACTGCTGACAAAGCAGGGTCCCCCGAGTGTACCGGAAGGGGCTGGGGGCATGACACAGCTCCCAGGAAAACTTTAGAAGTGAAGGATGCCCAATGGTCCCTCTGGCAGCCAAACTAGGACGAGAGGTGGGTGAATTCCCTGAAGGGCAGAGCAGAGGGACCGCAGGCATTGAGGGTTAGTGGTGGGCAGGGGGGTCTGAGGCAGATCCCGGCAGTGACCACCTAGGCACTGGCCAGGCGTGTTTTGTCCAGCTGACCCATGTGTCCTGTCTGCCCCAAAGGCCGCGGGACCTCGCTGAGCTGGCCTGAGAGCTGGAGACCAGTCTGTGTCCATTCAGATCTGCTAACCAGCTCCCCCGGGTCCAAGTTCACCCTCCACCCCTAGGATCAGGACAACTTCCCAGGAGGCTGCTGACAAGGAGAGGAGGCTGCCCATGCTCACGGCGGAGTGCAGTGCTCACTGAATCAATCAGCTGGCACCTGGGCTCTGGGTGTCCGTGGAGGGACAATCCATGGGCATAAGTGGCGCTCGAGTCTGGGCTGTAGGAAGGGCCAGTGAGCCAGTGAGATCAGTGAGATCTGGCTCTTTGGGCAAGGTGTCAGACCCTGGGACCCCCTGGAAACGCCCCTCACCATCTCCCTGCCCAGGAGACACTCTGAGCCCTCTGTCCCCACTTTGTTCCAAGAACACATTTGAGCATGTCAAAATGTATGTTAAAAAAGAAAGAAAAAGTTGCTGCTAAAAATCTAACGGAGAAAAAAAATGGAATAGGGAGACACGTAAGTCATCCTGAAAGGATTCAGGAAAATGGGAGGAAAAGAGAACCAAATATAAAGAGTTCCACCATATCAGTAATTTATTAAATAACATGGAACAAACTATCCTATTCAAAGACAAATATTGGGGCTTCCCTGATGGCTCAGTAGTGAAGAATCCGCCTGCCAATGTAGGAGACATGGGTTCGATCCCTGGTCCGGGAAGATCTCACACGTCTCAGAGCAACTAAGGCCGTGTGCCCCATTTACTAAGCCTGTGCTCTGCAACGAGAGGTCACTGCAAGGAGAAGCCCACACACTGCAACTGGAGAGTAGCCCCCGCTCTCCCCAACTAGAGAAAAGCCCAAGCAGCAATGAAGATCCACCACAGCCAAAAATAAAGTTTTTTAAAAAGACAAATATTGTCAGATCAGATTAAAAAACAACTGCATGGCATTTATGAGACACAGTTTAAATGTAAGGACACAGATGGGTAGAAAAAAGATATACCACCCGAACACCAACCAAAAGTTGAAGGGGCTACATTAATACCAAAATACACTTTAAGGCAAGAGATAGAGGACATTAAAAAACAATACAAATCAATTTAACAAGATGTAACACTCCTAAGCATTTATGCATCCAAAAACATTGTTTCAAAATACGCAAGGCCCACTGGAATTCTCTGGTGGTCCAGCGGTTAGGACTCGGAGCTTTCACTGCCGGGCCCAGGGGTCCATCCCTGGTCGGAGAATTAAGACCCCACAAGTTGTGGGGCTTGACAAAACAAACAATGCCACAAAGCAAAACTTAGAACAACAAGCTGGAGATTTTAACTCCTCTCTCAGTAAATGATAGAGCACGCAAACAAGAGAATTACAAGGGAGACAGAAGATGTGAACACAAGTTTGACCTGACACAAACAGAACATTACACCCAACAGCTGTAGAATAAAACCATTAGGCCAAAGGTTGATGAAGATCTGGACACCTGCACAATATCAAAGAATCCCCCTACAGATTACTGAAATCCCCACTGCACCCCTAGTACTGCTACTATGGAGAAAACAGGCTACCGTCCTTTTAATGCAGTGATCAAACCTAGCACCACTAATCAGGAAAAACCACACACTGGCCTCCCGAAGTGTTACAGTATGAAGGACACAGCATCACCTACCATACAGTCTTTACAAAACACTTAATTCTAATCAAGACTTAAAACCTAACCTCTGCTAAACGGGAAAGCAGCCAACAGAGGAAAAAGTTACACATCACCACAGGGAGATAGTCAGAGTGTGGCATCTTCTACAAGACAACTGGCCTGGTCTTTTCCAAGAAAGAATGTCATAAGAAGAGGGAGGGGGATTTTTCTAGACCAGTGGTTCTCGAACTTCATGTGCACCAGAGTCATGTGGAGGGCGGGGTGGATGGTTGAAACTCAAATCGAATCAGTTTCAGATTCAGTCGGTCTGGGGTGAGGTCTAAAAATGTGCATTTTGATAGGATGAAAGAGATTTTTTTTAAGTGCATTTCTCACCACTTGTCAGGAGATGCTGGATCTCTTGTTAGGCCATACTGGGAGAACTACTGTTTTTGATTAACCGAGAGACATAAACATTGAACATTACCTTTGATTAGATCCTGGTTTGAACAAGCAAGCAAGCAACACCACCAAGATGTAAAGGCTCTTTTGGGGACAAACAGGAAGCTGGAATATGAACCATCAATAGAAGCTGGGTGATATTAGGGAATGATGCTTGGATTTCACTAGATATGTTAATTGTATCTAGTTACGAAGGAGAAATACCCTTCGTTTTGATAATGCCTTGCTTCATTCTGAAGTCTCCCTGGTGGTTCAGACGGTAAAGAATTGGCCTGTAATGCAGGTAGACCCGGGTTCGATCCCTGGAGAAGAGAACGGTAACCCACTCCAGTATTCTTGCTTGGAGAATCCCATGGACAGAGGAGCCTGGCGGGTTACAGTCCACGGGTCGCAACAGAGTAGGACACGACTTAGTGACTCGACAGCAACAAAAGGTAGGGTTGGCAGAAAGAGGGAGCTTGGAGGAGCAGCACAACCTCCTCAGGTAAAACCAGTCCTCGAGGACAAGAGCTGAGGGCGAGCAGTCTGGGTTACGAATGACCAAATGCAGAAGCGAGGGTGGCTCAGGCTACAAGAAGGAAGGGCCCCTCATCGATGGTGGGCCTTTACCTGAAGGCAGAGCTGCCCACTCTCAGGCTCTCTCTGGATGGAGGCTGTGCTCACCTCCTCCACCCTTGGAGGACCGTTCAGAGAAACTTTCTGTTCTGGGCAGAATTCTGTCTGCCCAACCCCCCTAACCAACAGTCTTTTAGAATGTAACTGTATTTGGAGACAGGGTCCTTAAAGCGGTAATAAAATGAAAAATGAGGTCATAAGGGTGGCCCTAATCTAATATGACCAGTGTCCTTATAAGGAGATTAGGAAGCACGTACACATACATACACACACACACGTGAAGACACAGGGAGAACACAGCCAAGAGAGGCCTCAGAAGAAACCAACCCCGTGGACACCTGGATCTTGGACCCTGCAATCCAGCAGCACCGTGAAAAAAGACACTTCAGATGCGCAAGTGCGGTACTGTCACTGTGGCCCAAGCAAGCTAGCACACCTTCCTCCTCCTCCAGGAAGCCTGTGAGGAGACCCCTCAGCGAGGTCCACGTTCTCCACCCACCTTCTCATCCAGGTAATAAGAGCAAATTCCTTCAAGGTCAATTCAATGCAACCTCTGTAGAGAACTAACTATTGGGTCTCCAGAATCTCATCAAGAAACTTGGGATTTTTTTGGGGGGTTGGGAGGGGTCTCTCCTTAGAGAAATTCTTGGCTTCTCTTCCATGACCATGTTGAGGTTCTGCTGCTTCTAAAGAGACTGTACTGGGACTTCCCTGGGGGTCCAGTGGCTTAGACTTCGAGCTCCCAACGCAAGGAGCTCAGGTTCTGATCAGGGAACTAAATGCCACACGCTGCAACTAAAGATATGGCATGCCACAATGAAGATCGAAGATCCCGAGTGCCGCAACTAGGACCCAGTGTAGCCAAATAAATATTTTAAAAATGATAATAAACTATTTTATGGATACTGAAAGCCTGGTGAATCTACAATTATCAGGATGATGTTTTGTAATACTATTTATATATGGATCTTAAATAAATTATTTCCATTTCCTGTGTTCTCTCAATAGCATAGGAATTATAGTTTAATTTTAAAGAAGTGTGTATGCAGTTCAACCACAGGCATTTAAAATTTGCGAAAGCAATTTTTGTGTGCCTATAAAACTGTACATAGTACATAAATGTAAAAGTTATTTCCTCTAAATAGTGACTGGTTGACAAGAGATCAGCAGTTAGCCCTGGAACCCACAGAGCCTCTAACCCTGGGCCAGGCCACCTCTGTGGCCAGCAGTGCCCAGTAATTGAGCAGGATATTACCAGTTTCTCCACGCCAGGCAGTATTTCTGGCTGCTTGAAATCCAGGGCAGACTTCTTCCCTCTGTTGTGGTCAGTTTGGGAAGGAGGGCGCTTTGCCACTCCTGGGACACGTGGGCACCCCGCTCGGCTGTGGTGCCAGCCTGCTCCTGCCATGGCCAGAACCAGAGGCTCCACTCCCCGCCAGGGTTGGGTGTCTAAGGTCAATGATCATCAGTGACCAAGAGGCCAGGCAGATACTACAGCTGAGTTTGGCTAAGAGACCCACCTCTAAGGAGAACCCACAAGGGAAGTCAAGGGTCAGCTGTTGCTCCCGCAGGGACCAAGCTCTTGATGGGGTTTAAATTGTCCCAGCAAAGCCCAGGGTCCCAGATCTGAGCACCCTAGTGAATCCACCTCCTGAACAAAAAGAATTCAAACAGGCTATCCAACCTCCCTACTGCCCCTGAAGTCAAGCCAAAGGTCTTGATTTTCAAGAGAGAACGTGGACTTTGGAGGCAAACTGTTGGGGATTATGAAAACAGAACTTAAATTGCTTCCACATCTGGAAACCAAACCCAGCGGCCAGCCCCAAGAATTCCAGGCATGTTAGCCTGGAGAGGCTGCAGGTCAGGGGAGGTGTTTCCTGTTGGCTGAGTCCCTGGCATCCACCTCCCCGAATCCATAGGCAAGAAGTGACTGCGAGAAGCCAGGTGGAACCACACCAGAGAGGAAGCAAAGCCGGGAAGGTAAGACAAGGCAGCTCTGGCTGCCTGGCCCGTGTCTGCTGCATGCTTTGTGGGGGTGGGTCTCATTTCCTTCCCCTAAAATCCCTGCAAGTAAATACTGTCTCCTCCTTACAGATAAGGATGCCAGAGAACTTAATCCACACTTTGCCCTCAAGTGATGCTGTGATTCTTCCCTCTAGGCCGCTTTGTCATCACACAGACAGGAGCAGCCATGGGAACCTGAATCAAGAACCCTAACTTCCATGGGCCCCTCTAAATTCTCAAAAAAGTTTCCCCAAGTGCCCACCGGGAAGCCCCAGTTCCCACCAGCTGTTGTCTCTACGGCTCTCCTCGAGAAAATCATGGGCGAGGTGGAGGGCCAAACGTCAAGTGAACTCTCAGGGTGCACGTTGGGGGGTGTGTGTGTGGGGGTGTGCATCAAGGGCTCTCCTGGCTCTCAAAGCAGGCAGCTATTTTGGGCTACAAATTATAGCTTTTAAAGATGTGGCTGTTTGAAGGGAGGGCTTAATTACTCACACCACAGCAGTCTGAGGGGCTTGTCTTGGGGGCTCCCTGTGTTCCCGTCTGATAAGAGGAGTTTAAAGTGAATGCTGGGGAAGGGATACCAGGGGCCAGCTCTCCACCCCCAAGCCCACCAGGTGGGCCCAGCGGCACTCCCTTCGGCAGGGCGCCCTCAGACAAAGTAATGACACGACCTTCTGGGGGAACACACCTAAGCAGTTGCTGTTGTTCAGTTGTCCAGTTGTGTCCAACTCTAGGTGATGCCATGGACTACAGCATGCCCAGCTCCCCTGTCCTTCACTGTCTCCCGGAATTTGCTCAAACTCATGGTCTTTGAGTCAGTGATGCCATCCAACCTAAGCAGGGCTGACAGCCTAAAGCCAGGCAGGGTACCTACCCAGCCCTACCCCATTCCCTCTCTGCCACAGAAACCCCTGGGCCTTGAAAGTCCAAGCAGGTGCCAGGGTTCACCCACAGCCGACAGCCAAGGCTCCTTTTGATTCATCCTCCTGGAGCAGACAGGGGAGGAAATGGCAACCGTCTCCAATATTCTTGCCTGGGAAATCCCATGGACGGAGGAGCCTACGGTCCATGGGGTCACAGAGAGTCAGACACGACTTAGTGACCGAGCACCTGGGGCAGACAGTGGGATCAGCTGGCCAATGACAGGATGACTTCTTCCCTCCCCACACCGCAGAGGCCCCCTGCTTTTATAACCTTCCAGCACCTTCCATCAGCCCAGAGTCCCCAGCAGGACTGAGCTCCCGGCAGGCTCAGTCCAGCGGTTCCTTTTTGTCCTACGGCCTCCGCCAGGTCCAGCTACCCAAGCTTCAGGTTCCAGGGGTGCAGCCCAGTGCCAGGGCCACCAGCGCACGGCTGGCCAGGGTGGACTGAGCCAGCTCCCTTCCCAGGCCTCCCCCCGCAGTGGGGACAGGGGAGAGCACTAGGTCCGACCACTGAGCTTGGGGAGCAGAGGTGAGAGGCGCCCAGGGAGTCCAGGACACAGAAGTCCCTCAAGTCCCCCTCACAGAGCCTGTGGGCTCCCCACTGGCTGCTGAACAACCAGGTCCCAACTCCTCAGACCAGCGCCCACGGCCCCAGGACAGGACACTGCCAGCCCTCATACCCCAAGCTCCTGTCCAGCTTCACCCCCCACATCCTGGCACATGCTGTTCCTTCTTGCCTGAAACACAACTCCTCCCGGGCCACACATGCCTGTCCCTAAACAAGCCCCCAGTTAGAAAGTCACCGCATTTGGGAGGCCAGCCCCTCCCCCTTCTCTCCACGTCCCCCCTCACCCTCAGCCCTGAACTGGGGTCCCTGAGCCCTCCAGCCATCTCGGGGCGCCCTCCCCACAGTGAGCCCTGCCTCCACCCACAACCCTCCCTGGGGCACCGGGTAAAGAGGCACATGCCAGGCTGGGTCCTCTAATTCACCTCCCCTGCCCCTTATGTACCATTTTAAGGAGAAAAGCATTACTGAGCAGGCAGTTTTTTCTTTCCCAGCCTTAGCACAGCTAACCCACTGGTTCCCCCCCAAACTAAGCCAGGAGCATTGCCTCCCGGGGGCCCCCGAGGAGCCGCTGCGCCAGCTGATATGGGCTCCTTTTGAGCAGGGTTCTACCCTACCTGCATCTCCATGCCTCTTAGGTCTGGTTAAAAGCATTACACCCCTTGGTACATGCAAATAACCGAGGTCCACCCTCAGATCTCATCAAGGGTAGGGCTGCGAACCCCCGACACTGTATGCAAAATGGAGGAAGTCAGGCTACTGGCTTCATCAGGATCTCAAGAGAGGCAGAGAAGAGACCACTGATGAAAACAAGGTCTAAGATGACAGCCGGGGGACTTCCGGCTAAGACTGTGCTCCCAATGCAGGGGTCCCAGGTTTGATCCCTGGTTGGGGAACTGGATGTCGCACATACCGAGAGCTCGCATGCTACAACTAAGATCAAAGATCTGGAGTGCTGCAACTAAGACTCAGTGTAGCCAAATAGATATTAAAAAAAAAAAAAAAAGACCACAGCCCGCTCTGACAGTCTCCCTCCAGCCAGCATCTGAGCTCCTCAGCTCAGCGTGGCCCACTTTCAGGTAGACATCTCAATCTCGACTTGCTGCTCCCTCAGAACTGCTCCTCCCTTAGTGAGCAGCCCCCACCTTGTTAATTTCACCCCCAAGTATTGTGCCGAGTACTGACTGGTTACCCCATTCCCTCCCCTGCAGCCCAGCCAGCCCACCCATCACATCCCGCTTACACAGGCGGGTCCCCGTGCCTTCACCGCCCTACTCCCTGCCCTGGACTCCTCCAGCTGTTTCAGGGCACTTACTTGGAGTGACGCTGTCGGCGGGCACTCCCTGAGCCCTTGGCACCCAGTTCAAGAAACACAAGTGGTCTTAAACATTTGAGGAAGACCAGGAAAGAAGACATCAGGCAACTAGCACATGCTGGATGTTTCTGTGCATCAGCCATGGTTCAGATGAGAAAACCGGGGCTCAGAGAGGTTAAGCAATTTGACAAGGTCACAGAGCCCTCGGGACTAGGATTTGAACAAGGTCTGCTTTCAATACAGCAAGGAAGGTATAGGAATATTAAATACTCTTGGTGATGGCAGGGTCCATCACTTAGCATTGGAGCAGCCTCTCAGGCTGAGCTCTGCAGGCCATGGGAACAGGAATTAGCCGGGCTGGTGGCATCAGAAGCTGGACTTGAGCTGAGGGTTGCAGGGACCACAGCACACTAGACCACTGACTACTGTCTTGAGGCTCCAGGGGCCTGTGCCATCCTGGAAACGGGGCGTAGCCTCCTCCCCTCTCCCAGCACAGGGAGCTTTTCAAAGAGGCTACATGTGGGAAGATTTTACAGAAAGGGAGAGGAGAGAGATTTGCAAGAAAATTGCTAAAGGGAAACACATGTGAAAATGAAAACTCCGGCAAAGTGGGAGGAGGAGGAGGGGAGGAAGGAAAAGATGTGTTCAAGGATTATACACTGAGTCAAGAAGCCAGGGAATGGCCGGGCGCGGTGGCGCGCGCCTGTAGTCCCAGCTACTCGGGAGGCTGAGGCTGGAGGATCGCTTGAGCTCAGGAGTTCTGGGCTGCAGTGCGCTATGCCGATCGGGTGTCCGCACTAAGTTCGGCATCAATATGGTGACCTCCCGGGAGCGGGGGACCACCAGGTTGCCTAAGGAGGGGTGAACCGGCCCAGGTCGGAAACGGAGCAGGTCAAAACTCCTGTGCTGATCAGTAGTGGGATCGCGCCTGTGAATAGCCACTGTACTCCAGCCTGGACAACATAGCGAGACCCCGTCTCTTTTAAAAAAAAAAAAAGAAGCCAGGGAATGAAGGCCAGCTCCATCTGTTATCTTCGGAAGGCCAAGGACCCACTTGCTGCCTTCATGTTCCCTTTCAACTCAGGCGGAAGGAAGAGTGTGACCTTAGATGGTCAGTACCCAGCAAGAGAGGAACAGCGAAAGCCACACTGTCAGCCACAGCGTACAATCCTGATGGCTGTGGAGCCATGACCCACAATTGGTAGAGGAAGAACCCAGGGCTCAGAGAGGTTGCTCTACTTCCCCAAGATCACACAGCTTCTGAGCTAAAAAGCTGGAAACTGAGTCCAGGTCTGCCCGGTTTCCAAGCTCATTCCCTTGAACCACATCAGGATGTCATGTCATAAATTCTCCCACCACTATAACGTGGTTCTACTTCCTTCCTTCAAGAAACTGGGCACTAATAAGACCTCTACAGGTTACTTACTTTGTGGGTTTCATTAAATTCAAGATGCCTTCGATTTCAAGATGCACCATTATTTCAAGTATGCTAAGAGATGGCACTGTCAAATTATAACACACCAACAAATGTATGACACACAGCAATTTGAGATGCTAAAATGTGAGAAAAAAAAGTATGTCTTAGGATCTATAAAATACAGTGTGAGTATTAGTGGGGAAAGGGACTCAGCCAGTTCCTTGGCTGTGTGTATGCTCAGAGAAGGGTAGGTGACAGCTCTAGGCATGCATGTGTGCATACACGTATGTACGCACGTACACACACACACACACACACCCCCGTACTGTGAGCTCCTTCTCTGCTAATAACTCGTGCAGATAATCACACAACAATGTGCTGGCCAGACCTGTCTTGTCAACGAGGACCCTCATTTTTCCAGGCCACCAATTCAAGGTTACTCAACACTGTCAGCCAGAGCTTGTCCTGACCACCACCCACCTGGCCAGCCGGTCTGGCCAGCTTCGCCTCAGGGGTGCTGCAGACCTCCGAGTAACCAAGCTGGAGAGACAGGCAGGTCTGCTCCTTGGAAAATTCCTGAGGGCAATCACTCGATGTGGCCAGGTGGCTGCACAGCCCACACCTTTCCACTGGCTGCTCTCCCGGTCTCCTGGGGCCTGCAACCAGCCAGAGCCATAGTGCTTCAATAAGGCGGGGACTGCACGGCAGCGGCAGGCGGGCAGCCCAGGTCTAAGCTGGCTTTTCCAGCTGAGCATAGGTGGAGGGACAGGCAGGCCCCGGCTGGAGGTGAAGGGCAGAGGCGCAGACCCCCTCTCCTGGGTAGAGAGGCCATGGCCCTGCAAAGCAGGCAGCCTCTGGGAGGAAGCGCCAGGCCCAGCCCCACACCAAGCCCCGGAGGAAATGGCTGGCACCTGGGAACACGCTCTGCATCTCATTCACAGACTGCCTCTGGGCAGGTGGCAGTCACTTCATCCAACCCCAGAGTCTGCAAAGGCCACGTTGGTTTATTTAAAAGCACAGAAGGACTTCCCTGGTGGTCCAGTGGTTAAGCATCCGCCAGTCAATGTAGGGGACACGGGTTTGATCCCTGGTCTGGGAAGACTTCACATGCCACTGCACCACAACTACTGAAGGCTGCAGGCTCGAAAGCCCATGTTCCGCCACGAGGGAAGCCAGTGTACTGAGAAGCCAGCGTACCCAACTAGAGAGGAGCCCCCACTCTCTGCAACTAGAGAAAAGCCCACACAGCAATGAAGATCCAGTACAGCCCTATATAAATACATTAAAAAAAATCTAAGTTAGCGACAAAAAGTGAAACTATATTAAAAAAAAAAAAAGCACAGAAGCTAAGGACGTGCAATCTTGCTCCTCCCATAACCGTCCTCCGGTAGTGTAGTTTTTCCCACCACCTTCCTGTTTCGGGGCTGACAGCCTCCCTGCGAGAAGTTCTGTTAGGGACTTCCCAGGTGGCCCATTGGTTAAGACTCCGTGCTTCCAATGCAAGGGGTGAGGGTTCACTCTCTGGTCAGGGAACAAAGATCCCATATGCCACAAGATGTAGCCAAAAAGTAAAAATAGAAAGCAGTTTGGTTAGGTGCTATGGCTATCAGTCATAAGAATCAAACCAGCAGAAGTCTGAAAGAACTAAAAATAAGTTTGCTCTTATGCCAAGCACTGTTTTAAATGCTTTCCATACATTTACATATCTGATCCACATAACCACCTTGCGAGGGAGGTAGTAGCATCATTCTCTTTTCACAGACAAGGAAACTGAGGCACAGACAAGTTAAGTAAGTTCCCTAGGATTCCACAAACAGCAGCTGGAAGAGCCAGGACTTGAACCCAGAGAGCCCAACTCCGGAGCCCAGGCTCTCAGGGACCACACTATGCTGGCCCTAGTTACCTAATCATCCACCAGGCGCCAACTGAGCAAGATTCAGAACCCACTCTGGGTACTGCAGGTCACAGGAGCTCATGTTATCTGCATTACTACCCTATGAGGTGGATAGTATTATCACACCCATTCTACAGGTGGGAAAACTGAGGCTCGGGAAGTCAAGATAGCGGTTGGTGGTGTAGTCACTAGGTCGTCTCTGACTCTTTGCGACCCCATGGACTGTAGCCTGCCAGGTTCCTCTGTCCAGGGGATTTCCCAGGCAAGAATACTGGAGTGGGTTGCCATTTCCTTCTCCAGGGGATCTTTCCAACCCAGGGATTGAACCTGGGTCTCCTGCACTGGCAGGGGGATTCTATACCAACTGAGCCACCAGGGAAGCCCAGGAAGTTGAGGTAGCCTGCCCAAAGAACTTCACGCAGCAGAGCCAGGGATCTAGATGCAGGTGTTTTCTGGCTGTAACACTTTTTTTCCTGCTTTAAGAAAACAGGCTTTGGGTGCTGAGCACTTGTGTTTTGAGGCAGGTATTTCTCCCAGGAAAACGGGTGAGCAAGAAGAAGAAACTTGCTCCTATGTCTCTCCTATCCTAAGGGGTAGACTGAAGTCTGGTGCTGACAGAAGACCCCTCTCTGCTCTCTGATCCCTGGTCCACCGCAGACAGCACTGGCTACATGAAATGCACGTGGTCCCTTTCTATGGAAATTAGGCCTGCAGAGCGCAGGAGGGTGGGGGTGATAAAAGATGACTCAAGGGTGAGCGAGCTCCCACCCACTCTCCCACACTCCCGTTTTGATTAGGCCTTCCTCTTTTCAATCCCTTAAAAGAGAAAAGCACCCATGAGCAGAGCTGCAGATATTAATAATAACTGCTACAGAGCTTTGTTTTCATTTGAATCATGTTTACATTGCTGGGGAAGAACCCACTTGTCTGGAAAGACGAAGCAGGTTGAATCAATTAAAAATACGTCCAACAGTCGGGCAACTTCCCATTTCTTGAAGGAAGTCAAGAAGAGGGGTTAGAAAAGTCAGTATTACTTGTACTGTCTGCCAGAAGGAGCTGTGTCAAGGTCACTGGGACCCCGCCTCCCCCAGACCTCCACGTGCCCCTTGGAGGACGCACTGGTTTCTGGATACCCAGCTTCTCCTTCCACTTCACACACACATTCACCATCAGGGCCCTCAGCTATACAGAGATGAGCCCGAGGCTGCTGCCCAGGTGCGTGAGGGCCTCTGCTGGGCTCCCAAGGAGACCGGGGCACACAGGTGAGCTGCCACCTGGCCATGGGTAGCGGGAGTGAAGAGGGCGCTAAGGGAAATCAGGGAGCCGGAGGAGGAGACGAGGAAGCTGAGCCCTGGGTGCGGGGGGCAGCCAGAGTGAGGTTGAGCGAGGGCTGCCAGCTCTCCGCAGGTCTTGAGGGCTGTGCCTGCCGCACCCATGGCAGCAGTAGCCCTTGGGGACGGGGGCGAGGGGGACAGTCCCGACCGTGATCCACCAGCTTCGACAGCGTTTATGGACACCATCCAGGTGGGTTTTGCTGGTATCGACTTGAGGAATGGAAACAACAGCCTGACAAGAACAGTTTCCATATTTACTCGGACAGGCTCATCGGACCCAGAGATGGCCACGCAGCCCCACACCTCTCCCCAGGAACGCCTTCACGTCCACACCCCTTGACAGCAGGGGCCCGGTGAGGACCGAGCCCTGAAACGCATCTGTGCCCGCGGCGTTCTCAGCTGCACGGCTGCTCTCCTCCTGGCACCCCGGCTGGCCCCTGGCACAGCACACCTGCCCCAGTCTCTCTCTCTCTCTTTGATCTTGGCGGCCTCCCTTCAAGTCCGTGGGTGCACCTCATCAGCCGTGGGCCTACTTCCGGGCCTCTGTGGTCAGAGGCCAGCTTCTCCTGGAGGACTTCCCTGCCCACTCTGTTTAAAAACACCTCTCCCCGCACTCCCCAGGACCCTGCTTTCTCTCCCGGCACCTCTCACGCTGCAGGTTTTCCCTGTTTGCCTGTCCTCTGCTGTCACAGTGAGCTCCCTGAAGGCAGGGACTGCTGTCGGCTGGGTTCACTGCTGTGTCCAGCACAGAATCTAACACGAATTAGATGCTCAAATGTTGCTGAATGAAGGAATTGCCTGGGCCCAGCAATGTGCTTGGTGCAAGCTGGGGGAATAGGTATGGGGAAGGATCTGTGCCCTGGAAACCACCTAGAGGAGGAGACCGTGTACCACAGCCCGGGGACATGTTCACACAATGTCCAGACAGATGCCAGGTGGGCCTGCCCAATCAACAAGCCTGTCGTGTGCTCAGCTGGCGGTGGGCAGGTTATCCAGCTGCGGGACCAGGCAGTAGAAGCCCTGAATGGTCCTCCCCATTGAAGAGGCCAGTGACTTGATGCCATCAACACCCAGTTGCTGGGTCAAGTCACAGAGGAAAACGTCCACCCCCAGGGATCCTGCAGAGCCAAGGCACTGTGCCCACTGCCAAGGTCAGGCAGCAGACAATGCCAGAGATGCTTTCTCATCCAAAGGCAATAAGCCTTGTGCTGGGGGGCAGAGGGAGGTGGGCTCCCTCTGCCCAGGCTGTCCCCCTGCCCCCTGTCTAAGGTCCTGGGTCCCTGAGGTGCCTACCTCCCAGAACTGCTCATTTGCTATTTTATTTGGAACCTCTCTCCACCTGCTCCCCCTGCGTGCCTCTTCTCTATCTACACCTAAAATATAAAAGGCAAAGTGAGGGCTTCCCTGGTGACTCAGTGGTAAAGAATCTGCCAATGCAGGAGATGTCGGTTCGATCCCTGGTCCAGGAAGATCCCACATGCCACGGAGCCACAAAGCCTGTGCACCCCAACCACTTAACCTGTGCTCTAGAGCCCATGCTCCGCAACAACGGAAGCCACCGCATGGAGAAGCCCGCGCACCGCAACTAGAGAGTAGCCCCTGCTCTGTGCAGCTAGGGAAAAGCCCGTGCGGCAACAAGGACCCAGCGCAGCCAATAAATAAATAAAATTATTTTAAAAATAAATAAAAAGTCAAACTGTGAAGCCCCTTAAAGCAGGATCAGCTGTGAAACATCCCTTGGCACAAGAGCCACCTCAGAGGAGGGATTGGAGCCCTAGGAAAATAAGTTTCTAGCCACCGTGGTGAGGAATGAGGAAGGTGCTGGCAGGTGAGAGCTGAGAGGGCTCCAGGTGAGCAGCTGAAGAGAAAGCCCTGGGTGTGGGGCTAGCTGGTCCCTGCAGGAGGGGAAGGGGCCAGGAGGCCATGAAGCAGCGAGTGTGCTTTGGGGAGGGGCCTGAAGGTTCTGAAGAGAGGCCAGGAGGGAGGGAGGGTGGAGGACAGGAGAATATTCACCAACCAGCAGTTCTCCTGCTGAAGCCTAGTGCCTCCCCAGGGCAGGCTGCTCCAGGCACTCTGATTTCTTCTTTCTGCCCTCAGCTGAACGAAAGTCCTTTCCAAGGACAGGCTCCAGGCAGTCTCTCTTACTGGTCCTCCTTGGGGCAAAGGCCACGCCTCCTGCCTGCTCACCTGGTCCAGCTTGTCCCGTCCATACTCTAGGCACAGTCTTATCTCATGCCTGCCTTAGTCATCTGCCCCACCGTCTCCATCAAAGCCAGGGTCTCCAAATTACAGAGCTGTTCCCCAGTTGGCATCTGCCCGAGTTGTACTGCCTCCTACTTAAGAATCCCACAGGGGACACAGGCGCCTGGGTGAAGTCACAGGGACCTTGGAGACAAGCCAGATCAACTCCTCCCTGAGGGCTGGGGCAGGGCAGGGTTGGGCAGGGAGCAACTGGACCCAGATTATCAGTCCCCCACCTCCCAACAGCCTTCAAACACCTGGAGGGGTGGAAAGTGTCCAGAGTTTATAGCCCTTGGGCACAAAATCGGCATTTCATGAATGTCAGCTGAGCAGGGTAAGGCTTGGGACAGTCGTGGAGTAAGCTGGTGGCGAGTGGGTGGCAAGACCAGTGACTTGCCAGTCAAAATCAGTGACTCTAAGACTCCACCAAGGCTGGGCTAGATGGTTACAGAGAGAGATAAGAGAACCCTACTGCAGGGTTCTGAGGTGCACCAGCTGGGACCCTCCTCCCAGCCCTCACTGTAACTACATTTCACCAGGGAAAGGACCCGGGGGTGTCCCTTCCCGGGAGCCCCCGCGATGAGCACCAGGCTCCAGGAAGGGAGGACAGACGTTTGGTGGATCACCAGGAATCAGCCCAGCGGGCTGCCACCCAAGTCCCACACGCTGAGTATCCAAGCCCACCTCCCTCACTCTCCTGTGAGGAGGCGGCCTGTAAATCAGTCAAGGAACACTGGCATGTCCCTCAGGGCTGAAAGATGTGTCCCCTCCAGCCATCTGTAGGAGAGCAGGGGAGAAGGGGACATGTGGAAAGAGGTACCCTGGAGGGTGAGCAAGGACGGGAAGAAATAAAGTCCGGGGCTGCGTAGGGTTCCTACAGCTCACTCGGTTCTCCAAGCCTGCTCCGCCCAGACCTCAGAGAGAAGCGGCTGTGACAACTGCCACGACTACCGGGGCGGACCTGCGGGTTCTTGGGGCCCTGAGAACTAGGAGGTGGGAGCCCGCGCACACGTCCGGCCTCCGTATCCTCTCGGCTGGGAAGGAGCAGGGCCAAACCCCAAACTAGGCTGGTCCTCCCTCCTGTCTAGCAGAGACCCTCGAAGATGAGGGAAGCCCGGGAACAGGGTCCGTGCAGCCTGCGAGAGCTAAGGGAAAACTTCGCCTGTGGACGGCCCGCTTTGGGACTCAGTAGGGCCAAGGGCAGGGAGCTAGGGTAATACTGGTCCTGGAGGGGCAGGCGCCCTGGGAGCCGAGGTGGGACGCGGGGGCGGGGGATGTCCCAAGGGAGGCGTCCGGGCAAACAAACCTCCTTTCCAGCCCACTAGATCCGCCTCTAAACACCTTCTGAAACGGCGCCTAGAAGGAACTGACCGCCTCTCCTCGCGCCCCGGGGCCACCGCTGCCCACCCTCGCACCAGGGAGCCGGAGAGGGTCGGGGGTGGCGACTTACACTCCTGCGGCCCAGCGCACCCGGGCGCAGGTAACCGGACCTCCCCGACCAGAGGGACCCTCCCAGGGAAGTGGCCGGCGCCCGGACTGCGGGCGAAGTTCCGTGATCCGGCAACTTCCCCAGTCCCGGGCCCACGGGCCCGGCAAGGTGCGCGTCGTCGGAGCCCCAAGCCCTCCCCCTGCCCCGGCAGCCGCTTACCTGGCCCCCGGTGGCTGGCGGGGTGCGCATCCCCGTCCGGCCGCGCGCGGGTCGGTGTGCTGCAGAAAGGAGAGAAACGGCCGGGAGCGGGTCGGTTGGGCGAACCGGGAAGCGGCAGGCCGAGCGCAGGGAACAGCCCGGTGCGCGCCGAGACTGCTTGCCGGGTTCGGCACCAGTTGACGGCGCCGGCCCCGCCCCCACCCGCGCCCGTTGCCGGGAGACCCGCGTGGGCCGAAGGGTTCTTTGTATCAAAGCTGCCGTGACATCACGAGGCGCCCGGGCTCCGGGTTCGAAGGGGGCGGGGCCTCGCGCCGGGGGCGGGGCGAGGGGAGAAGGAAGCGCGGCCTGGGAACCCGAGCCGCGGGGGGCGGGGTCCAGGTAACCCCGCCCCCTAAGGTAGGGGCAGGTGGCGGGGGCGACGCCGGTTATTGGCCGCGCGGCCGCGAGGCGGGCCCGGGCCACGCCCCCTTCCCCGGGCCCCAGCGGGCGCCTCCGGAGGTGGAGCTCGCCTGGGCCCTCCCGAGCCCGCGCCGCCAGGTTACTGCCGCCGGCGTTTCGGCGGCCGGGGCCCTGGGATTCCGGAGTTTGTAAATTCACGCGCCTCTCAGGCGGGCGCTGTGACCGCCGCTGCCCGCTCCAGGATACTCTCAGTTTGCCGTCATTGCTTCCTGGTTCACGTTTGCGGACGCGAACGGAGACCCGCCGACAAGACCCCACACCCGCCGTCGCCGCCCACTGCCACCCGCCTGAGTCTCAGTTCAGGTCACTTCAGTCGCTCAGTCGTGTCCGACTCTTTGCGACCCCATGAATCGCAGCACGCCAGGCCTCCCTGTCCATCACCAACTCCCAGAGTTTACTCAAACTCACGTCCATCGAGTCGTGATGCCATCCAGCCATCTCATCCTCTGTCGTCCCCTTCTCCTCCTGCCCCCAATCCCTTCCAGCATTAGGGTCTTTGTGACTCCTAAATTGATTCTCATTCTGAATCCCACCCACAACTTTCCCGACCTTTTGATGTAAAGTCAAAGTTGTCTTTTTAACCAGTATGGGAATACAAAGAACCAAGCAAGCGGCACAAGAACTAAAAAAAAACAAGGAAAGCACCTCATCTGTTGGATCCTAGTAAGTATAACATAAGTAAAAAATGTGCTCCCTCATAACTCTTCATTATGCTGCGGATTAAAAGACGGCAAACTGTAAACCAGCAAATTTTGCAAGCGTGGCTTCCCTTTGACTTGACGTTGCACTGTGTAACCGGGGAGGGTGCAGAGCAGACTTACCCTCCTAACTGTCTGGTTCAAGCCCATGTGAAGCTATCTTGGCCATCCCTGAGTTCTCACTGACCAACAAGGTGGCACTTTGGTATGGGTAGCGCCCTTTGGTCCAACATCAATACACACACACACACACACAGCTTTTTCAGCCCCCTTATCTTTGGCTCTTTGCTCTCAGCTTCCTCTCTCCCCAATATCTCCCTTGTAAACAAACTTCCAGCTGCCTTTCTGTTTACCAGGGCCTGTCTCTTGAGGCAAAGCATTCCACTGGGGCTCTCAGACCTGCTGGGGACCCTCCAAAACGGACAGCATTAGCCAGAGGGTGGGGAGCCTTCTGGCCAGGGTTGCATGTGGGAGGAGGCTGGGGCAGTGTAGATGGAAACTCTGTCACAACTGGCCCTCTCCTCCCTGCTTATGCGCTGCAGTTCTCAGATCTACATGTGGAGGCCACAGACTGTTTCTCACTCTGGTTTCGTGTCCACCCCCACAGTCCTAACACTCAGGAGCATTGTGGTGTACCAGAAAGAGCAGTGGCTTTGGAATCAGACAGAACTCGGTTTGAATCCTTTTGGCCAGTTGCAAGTCTTAGGACAAGTTCTATGACATCTCAGACTCAGTGTGTTCATCTGTAAAATGGGACTGGCACTGTCTACTTCATGGGTTGTTTTGCACGCTGACCCAGTGGGTACACTTGATTTTAGGCATTCATCAAAGGTGTGCTGCCTGACTGAGTCCATGCACCCTGGGCCGGCTCTGCCTTTTCAGCTCCACCCTGAGACCTTAGCTTGGCTCCCTCAGGTGAGGTTTTAGGGTGGCGCTGAATCCTGGGGTTCTGTCTCAGTTTCTCCTCTTCCAAGTCTCTTGTTGCCTCTTAAGGACTATTAGTTCCAGAAGGCAGGTCACATGACAGGGTCACCCAGAACAGGGGAAGAGAAGCAGAAACCCAAGATGATCTTGGCTTTCTCAAAGTCAAGATTAGTGGAGAGTCAGACTGTCAAGCTCCTCCTTACCCCACTAGGGGGAACCTGATGGACATGGTCCAGAGCTCCGTGGAGGGGGTGATGCTACTGATCCCTCTTTATTTTTCCTGAAACTGGTGTGGTGGGGAGCATCTCCAGGTATTTGTCCTGAGAAGTAGAATGACAGAGAGGAGTGTCACAATATGCTATCACAACTCAGCACTGGACAAGCTGAGTTAAAGCCTGCCAGTCCTATAGTGTACCATGGGCAAGTCATGTAATAACTCAGAGCCTCAGTTTCCACTTCTATAAATTGGGAACAAGACCTTTCCTCTTCCAGTTGTGAGGTTTAAATGAAATGATAGGAACTTCCCTGGTGGTCCAGTGGTTAAGACTCTGCTTCCAACGCAGGGGGCCAGGCTTCCATCCCTGGTCAGGGAACTATTAATAGATCTCACATGCTGCCACTAAGAGTTCACAGGCCACAGTTAAAGATTGCGCATGCTGCAACAAAGATCGAAGATCCTGTGTCGCAACTAAGACCTGGTGCAGCCAAATAAATAAATAAATAAATACTATAAAATAAAACACTCATCCCCCATGTTATGGATGAGAAGATAGAGACTCAGAGAAGGCTGGGAATATGTCCAGATATCAGATGAGTAGGGACGGGGCTCCTGACTGCCAGTGCCAGACCCTCTCTTTCCTAGGGATGGGGTCAGACAGGCCCAACGTGGGAAGCAGCAGGGAGGTGATGCCCTCACAGTGCTTCCCCAGTGCTGAATCTCCCAAGGGGTCTGACTTGTCTCTTCAGGAGAAATAACACTCTCATTAAAAACAGAAGCCCTCTCCCAGGAAACATACCCAGGAATAATTTTCAGACTGCAATTCACTCTAATGGATTCTTCTTATGTCATGCAACTGATTCTGCCACTGTTGATAGGAGCATACTCCCATGACGCTGAATGCCAAAGCCAGAGAGAAGCAGACGGAATGTGGACAAGCAGGAGTTAATGGCCCTCCAGGAGCTGATGGGGGCAGAAAACACATGATCACCTGGGTGATCCAGGTCAGGGGAGAGATCAGTGAGTTCTCTCTGTACCATGGCTATCTACCCCTGTTAACTTCCCTTCTGCTGTCACTGTGCAGGAGTTGGCTCAGGATCAGAGGGTGTGAAGAGGCAACATTTTGTACATGTTTGGGGCCATGTGAGAGGCCAGGCTAAGCAGGTAGGGCATCATCATGGTCCAGTGGTTAAGAATCCGCCTTCCAGGGGCTTCCCTGGTGGCTCAGTGGTAAAGGATCCGCCTGCCAATGCAGGAGACACAGGGTTGGATCCCTGATCCAGGAAGATCCCACATGCCATGGAGCAGCTAAGCCCGAGCGCCATGACCACTTTGCCTGTGCTCTAGAGCCCAGGAGCCAAAACTATTGAGCCCAAGAACCACAACTACTGAAGTCTGTGCTCCTAGAGCCTATGCTCCACAACAAGAGAAGCCACCACAGTGAGAAGCCCTCAAATTAGAAGGTAGCCCCAAGTCACTGCAATTAGGGAAAAGCCCAGCACAAAAAAAATAAATTAATAAATAAATGTAAAAAAACAAAATAAAAACATGAGCATGATTATGTTTCTTTTTTTTAAATAAAAGAATCCACCTTCTAATGCAAGGGGTGAGGGTTCAATCTCTGGCCGGGGAACTGAGATTCTACAAGTCCATAAGTGTTATTAAAGAAAACAAAAACAGGAAAAGAGCTCTCTGGACATTACCTGGTGTTAACATTAGTCAAACAACTGATGCCAACCAACATGAGCCAAATGATCAGAGAACAACAGCATGAAAATACCAGGGTTCGGCAGGGGACGAGCATCAGGTCCAGTGGTTCTCAAGCTGGGCTCCTTGAAACCCTCAGGGTTCTACGGAGACCTTGCAAAAGCGGGGTGAGGGTGTGCTCTCCATAAGCAATAGGAATAACTCCACTTCTATCTGCTTTCCATTTAGGCTTCCACATGAAATTTCACACGGACAGGGTGTTTCATGGCTTAGAAGGTGTTTCAAATCACTAGTCTAGTGAAACCACTCATTTCCAAACAAGGAGACAAGCCCCAAGGTGGGAAATGGTTTCTCCTCTCACAGTTCACAGCAGAGCTGGGATTAGCCCCTGGCTCCTGACTCTCTGTCTAGGGCTCTTCAAGACGAGTATCAGTCATCAACCAGGACTGTCAAACTGGTCAAACCTGGTCACACATTGGACTCTACTTCTGTCCAAACACCTTATCACCAGCTACTGCTCTCTGTGTGGAAAAAACCCTGCACGTTGCTGGCTCAGACTTCACCCCAAGCACTTGTCTTCTCTTGGTTCCAAAGTCAGAGAGCATCACCCCAAGTATTAAACAAGCCTCAGCTTTCTGGGACTTCCCTGGTGGTCCAGTGGCCAAGCCTCTGTTCTTCCATTGCAGGGGGCACAGGTTCGATCCTGGGTTGTGGAAACTAAGATCCCACATGCTGCAGGGTGTGGCCAAACACACACACACACAACAAAGTCTCAGCTTTCCATCCCAGGGGACAAATTCAACCTTTGATAAAGTCAGCAGTGGCTTCAGAAAGAGAAAATGTGCTAAGGAAGTAGGCGAGATCATGGGATTACATAGGCCTCTTAACCCAGAGGGAAAGACCTTCCCACTCCCCCACGGCTCCAGCAAGGGCCTCCAGGGGTCTGTGCTGCCCAGGGAAGAAGAGGTACCCCAGACCACCCCTTGTTCTGGGAGCTACGGTCCAGACAGCACATCACTTCCTACCCTACCTCGCCTAGGAGCAGGTCTTGGACCAGGTGTGTGCCCCAGAAACATGAGCCCCCTTCCACTGGCAAATATCTCAGTGCTGGTGGCTGTCCTTTGGCTTGGATGCCTTAGCAATCTGCCCCGGGGCCTGCTGTCCTGTGTGATATCTGGCTGATATGGGCTGGGACCAGGTCCTACAGACTCTGGACACGGGCTGAGTGTCAGAAGGCTGGGCTCTATTTTTGTCAACCTGTGCTCACGTAAACAATGGGTTTTCTTACTCATGCAAACCCAATAAGCAGGGAAGATGGTCAGAGAACCTGCCTTTCCTCTGACTCACCCAATCATCTAAGAGGAGGTGGTGGCGGGTGAGGAGGAAATGGAACAAGGTCTTTGACTTGGACTGGGAGAGGGCAAGGGGGGAAAACTTCCCTGTCCTTTATTCTCTGTAAAGTCAGGTGACTGCAAACCCTTGGGAGCATAAACCACTCTTCTGTTTCAAATGCCTCCCCTGACCCTCCCCCCCTCCTCCCAGACTTGGCAGCCCACGTTTCTGATTTTTAGGAGTGGATAGTAAAGCCGCAGTTCCAAAACTGCGCTGCGCACTGGACTCACTTGGGAGCTTAAAAAAGTCAATGCCCACGATTTCCCTGGTGCCACAGTGGGTAAGAACCTGCCTGCCAATGCAGGAGACACAGGTTGGATTTCTGGTCCAGAAAGATTCCACATGCCTTGGGGCTACAGAGCCCATGCTCTGGAGCCTGCGAGCTGCAACCATGAACCCCGCGAGCTGCAATCAGTGCCCCTAGAGCCTGTGCTTGGCAACAAGAGAAGACATTACAATGAGAAGCCTGTGCACCCCAATGAGAGTAGCCCCACTTGCAGCAACTAGAGAAAGCCCAAACATAGCAACAAAGACCCAGCGCAGCCAAAAAACTTTTTTAATTAAAAAAAAAAGTCAATGCCCAGGTTATATCTGATGGTAACTGAATCACAGTGGCTTGGGTAGGAGCCAGGCGGCAGCTGTTTTTAAAGATGCCCCAGGGGACTGCAGTGTAGCAAAGTTTGGGAACTATTTTGCCAAAGGCTTGTGACTACAGCGGGGGTTGAAGCCCAGGTGCAGGCGTCGTTAGCTCATTCATTCATTCCGTCATTCACTCACACATCTTCTATGTGCCAGACACTTTTCCTCGTGCTGGAGACACAGCTGTGATCAACGGTCTCAGTTCCTGTGGCCCCTGCTTTCAGGTGAGGAGAGTCAGACAAAAATCAATGAACGGATGATGTATGTGACATGTACTATGAAGGAAATAAAGGAAACCAAAGCAGGACAGAGACTCTGGGGGGTAGGGGACTATTTTCACGCTGGATTTAGACACTGACTTTTGCTTCAGGGAGCAGCTGGGCCCCCGCCCGCTGTCCCGGACTTTATCCTGCCGTCTGGGTAAAAAACAGCTTTCCCCGGACATTCCGCAAAGTCCTCCTGCCTTTGGCCCCTCACAGGGTGCACTGCTTACGTCTTTCCCTTAAGCTATCTCTTTAGGTGGGGCCTGGCATCTCTTCTGAAGTTCCTGAGATGGAATTTGAAAGGAGAGAAACAAGGAAATGAGAAAGACCTTTTTCAAATTCAGTTGCCCTCCTCCTAGATCGTGTCAGCTCTCAGCTCTGAAGAGACACCCTCTGCCCTAGTGAGTGCCTTGGCCAGGGGCTCTGCAACCAGAGAGAGACCACTTCCCCTGCAGCTTATTATTAATAGCAGCTAGTAGTCACATACAGATGTGAGAGTTGGACGATAAAGAAGGCTGAGTGCTGAAGAACTGATGTTTTTGAACTGTGGTGCTGGAAAAGACTCTTGAGAGTCCCCTGGATGGCAAGGAGATCAAACCAGTCAATCCTAAAGGAAATGAACCCTGAATATTCATTGGAAGGACTGATCCTGAAGCTGAAGGTCCAATATTTTGGCCACCTGATGCAAAGAACTGACTCCTTGGAAAAGACTGGGAAAGATTGAGGGCAGGAGGAGAAGGGGACAACAGAGGATGAGATGGTTGGGTGGCATCACCAACTCAATGGACATGAGTTTGAGTAAGCTCCAGGAGTTGGCGATGGACAGGGAAGCCTGGCGTGCTGCAGTCCGTGGGGTCGCCAAGAGTTGGATATGACTGAGCGACTGAACAACAATAGCTAACTATTGGAGATCCACTGTATGCCACTCATTTCTTCTCATTCATTTTACTCCAATCATCTTGTGTGAATGATGTACTGCACCTAGATTACAGATGAGGAAGCTGAGGCTTAAAAGGGTTAGTGCTATAGCCAGGGTGACAGAACCAAGATGCACACTCAGCCCAGGACTCCCAGCTGCCTCTCTTACTGCAAAAGCAGTTTATTGGCAGCAACTGAATGGCCTGAAATCAGCAGAAACTAGTTAATAAAGATGATAAAAGACTGAGCAAGTCAGGTCTCCTGCCCTTCTCCATCATTCTTGGGGCGGCATCCACTGTCCAACTCAGCATTACTTTAATCAGTTGCAGCTCTTACCTGGCCTCTGTGATGTGTCCCCATGCACCTCGTGATACGTCCTGGGGAGCGTCTTGCCCTTGAAGGTGGGATATTATCCTCCCTGCCTGGCTGACCACATGAGAGTGGAAAGCTGGCCACCCTTCTGGTGGGAACTCGGCTGCTGCCTCCTGCCCCAGAGACAAGCCCAAGGAGACGAGCCCTGATTTTTCCCTGGGTGCTACTGGATGAGAGAAGGATGCGGCCAGGGCTCCAGGGAGAGAGAGAGGGAGGAAATATTTGTTGCTTTCAAAAATGTATTTTGCAGAGTCCCCATCGCACTCTGAAAGCATAAAAAGGGCTTTGTGGTTCACTCAGCAGGCAAAACTCTTGGCTCCTCCTTGGAGATGTCACAGAGCATGTCAGGGGAGAGAGCCTGGGGGTTTCTTAAGGCTGTCCAGCTTTGGACAGAACCCCTTCTCACTGAACTAACAACAAAAGGACTCGGTGTTGTAAGGAACATACTTGGGAAAACAATGCAGCAGGCTCCTGGCACGCTCACACTCAGACACACAAACACACACAATAACATGATGTTAGTGTCTTCATTTTAAAGATAAGAATAGCAAACAGCTACAAAGTATTTCCTATGCACCAGGCTCTGTTCTAAGTGCTTCACCTGATATTCACTCATTTAACTTTCACAACAATCCGGTGGGGTAGGTATTATCCCCATTCTACAGATGGGGAAACTGAGGCTTAACGAGGTTACTCAAAGACATAAAGCCTATAAATGGAGAGTCAGAATTCAAACCCAGGGAGCTGACCCCAGAGACTGTGCACCAAAACAAAAGGAGGCTCAGATTTGTAACATCACCTCCTCAAAGCAATCATAGTGGAACCAAGATAATTTATTCATCCAGTCACTAGTTATTCAAACATTCACTGAGCAGAGACCACAGGCCAGCCACTGGGAAATATAAGAACAGGATGCAGAGTCCAGGGCTCACTGGTGCCAGAGCTGGACACCCAGGGCTGTGCGCCAAGGCAGGGGGTTAGCACTCAGGCATTAGCACGTGTGCACACTCGTGTGAGCTGGGTGTGTGAATCCCCAGAGAGGTCCTCCACTTGAGATGCTGGGGTCCAAACACTGCCTGGACTGCTGTGTCCTTGAGCTGCAGTTTCTGTATACGATGGGGTCCCGTGCCGGCTCTTTTCACCCCAAGCCTGGGCTCCTTTCTGAGCCCCACAGCTTAGCATCCGAGAAGCCCTCTCTCCTGGGTCATCCACCCCAACCCTCCCCAGAGTCATTCCGGAGGCAGCCTGCCCAGAACAGCTGCTCTCCAACAAGGTGGGGCCCCAGGCCCTCTGAGCACGCCCTCACCACGGGCCTGACTCCCTCCTCACAGCTCTGTGAGTCCTCCTTGCACCCCTGCTCTCAGCAGCAATTCAGACATGCCCCAGGGATGCTCTGGGGCCATTCATCTCAGGAATTCAGCCGCTCCTGAGAGGAACGGGCCTTTGAGACAAGCCTGGGAGTGGACGAATGTCACCTTACATCTTTTTTTTCAGGGCAGAAGGACATATCCTCAAGGGCTTGTAATTCCACTTGGAGAACACAGTCCCCCACAATTGTCTCCTCGATTATCTGGAGATGAGAAAACACCCCAAACCCACAACAAACAAGCCGGCCCGTGAATGCCAAAAGTAGGGCTGCGGGTTCTGCAGGATGAGAGGCTGGGTGCGGGGCTAGGAGACGGCGGGCGGCGGGCAGGAAGGTTTGGCAGGGTGGGGCAAGGCCAGGGCCAAAGGCGCACTTGGATCCACCCAGGCTGGGCCCGGCTGTCCCTGAACAAACAGGCTCATCTGGAGCTGGAAGCCGGCCTCCCTCTCAGACACACACACCTCGTTTGTGGCTTCTCTTCCAGGGCTGGGCTCAGCAACGGGAAACCAAAGGCCCTGGCCCCGGGACACTGAGCCAGTGTTCCTCCCACTTAGGGGAAAACCGCAGCCTGGGAGGGCGGGCCGAAGGGGCTGCCGTGTCCAGGTACAGACGCGGGAGGGGCGGCCCAGAGGAGGCCTTCGCAGGGGAGGGAGAGAGGGAATGCTCCCGGGCGCCCAGAAAAAGAAACCTTTCTTCGAGGCCCGGCCCCCTGCCCTCTCACTCGACCACAGGGCCACATTCTGGCTGGCCAGCCAGGTTCAAGCCCCAGCTCGGCTTCAAGCCGATAGCTGGTGTTCAAGTCGATTCCTGCCAGCCTCTGATCACATTTTCGATAACCAATCAATCCCTGACCTGGTTTTCCACGTGTTTAAAGACACCTTATTTGATGGATGGTGTTGACTCAGAGTGCTAAGTTCACTTCAGTCGTGTCCGACTCTTTGTGACCCATGGACTGTAGCCCGCCAGGCTCCTCTCTCCATAAGGATTCTCCAGACAAGAATATCAGGGTGAGTTGCCGTGCCCTCCTCCAGGGGATCTTCCCGACCCAGGGATCGAACCCTCATCTCTTAAGTCTCCTGCACTGGCAGGCGAGCTATTTCCACTAGTACCATCTATAATTCATGCTTGAACAAAGCTTACGCACCACGCATTTTCTCCATGAGGCATATCACAGCCTTCCCACACTCAGGAACATGAGGAGCACTTCAGTCCTACATGTGAGGGTCATTTTTAAACAGCAAAAGCTGCCCCCCTCCGCAAAAAAAAAAAAAAAAAAAAGAACAAAAACGCAACAATATGGCATGAAAAACACTGTTGAAGGGACACTTGTTTGCAGAATGAGATGAAAGTGAAGACCTCAGTTGGGCAACTCAAATTGTCATCTCCGAGCATGTCTGCCGATGAGCACGAAAATGCTGCGGGGATTTTGGGGATTACAAATAAATTTTAGCAAGTAAGCAAATCTGCAACCATGGAATCTAAGATATGAGGATCGACTGTGTCTGTGCTATAGGGTGACCGAGGGACGGGGAGGGAGGTGGGTGTTAAGTGAAATAACTCGCGAAGAACACTTGGAGGTGTGGACCAGCGGCACGGTGGCGAACGCATCCGACCACTCAGGGTACTTAGCACAGTGATAGTGCCACACCTGTCTGTAGGGTTACCACCTCTATCACCTGTTGAACAGGTGATCGATACCTCTGTGGCTCCCTCTGCTTGGAATGTCATTCCTTGCACTTTCTCCAGCTCAGGAAGCCCAGAGGCCAGGGTTTCAAGTTAGTTTGGGGCTGGGTTTGGATCACATCTTCGCCACTGGCAGCTGGGAGCCCTGAGGCCAAGTCGGGTCTCCTCCTTACCATGCAGCACTGCCTCCCCCTTGCTCACCTGCAGCTGATGATCGCCTCATAGAAGCAACCAGAAGAGACCCTACTCCTGATCCCTCCGCGAGTCTGCACACCCACCTGTGCAGGTCCCGCTTGCCTTCGATCTGCTGCAATGCCTGGTTCACAGAGGGACCCTTCTCCTTGGATCCCGGACCCCCTCCCTTGAAGGTTCTTTGTCCCTGCAACCACCCGCAGCCCCAGACACTCCTTGTGTCATCAGTGTCCCCTTCGAAATGTCTTTCTCTCCATACGAGATTATGCCCTGGCTTTGAAAATCCCTCCCGAAGCTCCGCAGGGCAGAAATGAATAAACCAGAGACACGTGGGTCCTCACCTCACCGCAGCATTTGACCCCGTGGGACACACTCCTTCACCTTCTCAGCCTGGCTTCTTGTATGCCTGCCTTCCTGGTTTCCTCTCCAGGACTGACTTCTCCTTTTCCTGGGGCTCCCAGAGGTTTACGTCCAGCTTGGACCTCTCCCCCGAGGTCCCGACTGTCCGTGGAGGAAGTTTACTGAGGGGCGAGTTAGGGGTCGACCCGGAGAGGGCACGAGGGAAGCAGGATGGAGCAGAGGGAGAGGGGAGTATAAGGCAGTTGTAACGAGGCCTCACCTGACCCTGCAGGTGCTCTGGAGCTGGACGGTCCTTCAGTGTTGTCTCCAGAAGAGGCCAGGAAGGGACTTCCCTGGTGATCCAGTGGTTAAGACTCCATGCTCCCAGTGTAGGGGGCCCAGGTCCAATCCTTGGTCAGGGAACCAGATCCCACATGCTGCAACTAAAGAGTTCACATGCCTCAACTAAAGATCCTGCATACTGCAACGAAGATGCAAGACGGAAGATCTCGCATGCCTCAACTAAGACCCGGCACAGCCAAATAAGTCAACAAAAAGGTGTTGAGCAGCTAAACAGAGTGGGTGGCTCACTGTAGGTGCTTAAGGAGTGCTAGTCCCCATCCTACCCCACTCCGGACTACCTACTTCCTTCCAGTGGGTCCTGAGAGCTATGTTTCATCCATTCCCCGCTTCTGCTATGCCTGTCAATCCTAGGGAGAAGCTTATTCCTCTACTATGGTTTTCTGAACCCAATACTTGGGCTCCTCCTCCCCTACTTGTTTTTTGAACTGTGAGCTTTGTCTTAACGGTTTGAGTGCATCTTGTGCCTCACACTGTGAGCACCTCCAGGCCTCCAAGGTAACAAGTAACAGAGCATCAATGACCCCTGCAGGAACAGATGCACCAAGTGGGTAGACCAGAAAGCCAGGACAGGGCTGGCCATGGGAACTGGGTCTGGAGAGTTGTACTAATGATGCAGATGCATGAGAATGTCAGGAAGGCTTTCCCAGTCTGGGAGACTGAATGCTCTTGGAGTCTGATATCCCAGGGAGGTCACAGCTGCTTTGGTGGTAGCAGTAGTCTGACCTCTGAGAAGGTCATGAGGTCACATGAGCCTACAAGGGCATCTGTGCATCTATGTCAACCACGTGGTGTAGCTGAAAGAGCTGGGATGGTAGAGGTTTGAATCCCAGCTCTGCCACTGAGTACATATGTATCAGCTAAGGAAGACTTCTCCTACTTGAGCTCCATTCTCTGGCCTCAGAGTTGATGAGGAGATGGAACAAGATAACCTTTGTTTACCTTCTAGTTGGACCTTGGTCACTGTGTCAGCCTGCCTTCCAGATGGACGTGCATAAATTGGAGTAATAAGAATTCTTTTCTTCTTTTCATATCTCACGAGAGAACTTTCTTTACATTCCAAGTCACATGATTTCATTTTTCTCTCCCCTAGAGATCATCCTTGTGGCTCAGCTGGTAAAGAATCCACTTGCAATGTGGGAGACCTGGGTTCGATCCCTGGGTTGGGAAGATGCCCTGAAGAAGGGAAAGGCTACCCACTCCAGTATTCTGGCCTAGAGAATTCCATGAACTGTATAGTCCATGAGGTTGCAAAGAGTCGGACACGACTGAGCGACTTTCACTCACTCAGAGATCACCTGACACACCTTCCACTTCTCATATCATCACCATCCCATTCGGAATCGCCTATTTGTGTGATTAACTGGGGCTTCCCAGGCAGCAGTAGTGGGTAAAGAACCTGCCTGCTGATGTAGGAGGCATAAGAGACACAGGTTCCATCCCTGGGTCGGGAAGATCCCCCGGAGGAGGGCATGGCAACCCACTCCAGTATTCTTGTCTGGAGAATCCCACGGACAGAGGAGCCTGGCGGGCTATAGTCCACGGGGTCGTAAAGAGTCGAACACGACTGAAGAGACTGAACACACACTCATGCACAGGATTAACTGATGTCTTGGTTGCCCATCCCAGACTGAGAGTGTTTTGACTCCAGACCTCAACACAGCGCCCAGCCCATCGAGAGCACTATTAGATGAACTAATGAGCACATCTTCAGCACCAAGGGTGGGGCTGCAGGCATTAACACTGCACACACCTAATGCTCACGACAACCCTGAGAGCCGGTAAGAGGGCCTCACCCTGTGCCAGGCACTGTAGGAGCTCTATACACATTAGCTCACTTGACCCTTCACAGCCCTGCCAGGTAGATGTGTACCCACGAAGCTAATAAAGTTAAATGTCTAAGATCCTCATGTGCTCGGGAGGGGCCCTGCCAGTGTGTTCAGGCGGTCACGTGCTCTGTAAAATTTGCACAAGGAAGCTATATCAAGATCCTGAAGGATGACTCCATACATTCTAAGAGCTTCAGGTCCCACAAAATCTGGATGCTTCAGAGCAGAGTCACTACTTTTCCCATTTCAGAGATGAGAAAACTGAGGCTCAAAACCATTATGTAACCTGCCCAAGGGCATTCAGAGCCAGGATCTGGATGCAGGCCTGCCTCCCAAGCCCTTCCACTCTTCTGCAGACCTCTTGAATCTAAGAAACGAAGCCCTGGACAGTAGTGACACGTGTCTGCCCAAGGGCACCTTGGCACCTATGGGATCTGAGCAGAGGGAGGAAGGGAAGGAGGAAGGAAAGGAGGGAAGGAGAAGCTCTGATCAGAAGGGTCCCAAGTTCAGAGCCCTGGGCCCCTGCATTTGGCAGCAGAATCCTGGTTAATCCAACTGTCTCCTTCATCCACCCCCTTGTGACCCAAATCCACTGGTTGCCTTTCCAACTTCTGGAAGCACTGACAGCAAACTGCCATGAGCCAGCGCAGTTCACCCCAAATAAACCTGCTCTCCAGCCCCTTCCCCTTCCTGGGCCCCTCCACCCGCGCGGCAGGGCCCAGCCCGTCTCGAATGCCAGGCTGAGGCAAACAAGAGCTGGCACACTCTGCCCTTGAGGGCAGCCCTCCCCTGGCTGCTTTGCAAAGGGCCGGTTTCAGCCGCCCAGGCATTCAGTTACCTTCATTAGAATGGGCCCTGAGAGCTGGCCGGGCCCTGACCGCTCAGGGCAGATTCTATCCCAGCGGAGATGAAAGAAGAGCAAATAAGCCGTAATGGAGCCACCAAGAGGGAGAGGGGTGGGCGGCGGAAAGAGCGGGCAAGGCGCCTGCCAGGCCCTCGGCAGGCTTGAATGGCCCCTCTCTGTTCCTGAGGTCTCGGGACAACCAGAGAGGTACTTTGGGGCCATTTCTGAAGGTGGGCACCAGCCAGATGCTAGACCAAACTTCCCAATTCCAGCGGAACCACTCAAATGAGAATGAAGGCAGAGAAAGACTACAGGGTGGTGGGCGGTGGGCTAGAGGGGCGCTGTGAAGTCCTTTCCAAACGCCAGAAGGCTCGAGGCAGAGATTCGGTTTAAGGACATCTGGACTTTACTTTCCGTTTGGCTGCACTATGTGGCATGTGGGATCTTAGTTCCCTGACCAGGGATCAAACCCACGCCCCCTGCATTGGAAGCGTGGAGTCTTAACCACTGGACCACCAGGGAAGTTCTTAACTCTGCTTTCCTTCCCAGACAAGAAAGTGGCACCAGGACCAGAAGAGCTGATGCTTGAAAGCATGCTCTTAGACCAAAATGCAGAGGTTTGAAGTGCAGTTTGTATCAGAAATTGAAAGTAAGCTTTCAATTGAGTATAAGTGAGTATTGCCATAACAAAAATTGAGGTTTCAAGATCGAGGGTGGCAGCAGCTTCTGTCCCAGTGAGGGAATTCACGGGCAAAGGTGGCTCCGTCTGGGGCTAAAAGAACTGATAACCAAGCCTAACCCGAGGTGTGCGATGAGGGGTTGGAAGGGCAGGGATGGGGGTGTTTTCCTTGGCCAATCTGTAACCCACCACCAGAACTGCAGGTGGCTGGCAGGGCTGGGGAGGCTGTGGACACCCAGGCAGCTATTGTGTAGGACAAGCATTGAAGCCCCAACCAACTCTGCTGCATAATGGCTATGTGACCTTAGGACAGTCTCTTAACCTCTCTCAGCATAATTTACCGAGCCTGTAAAACAGGCATAAACAGTGACGTTTCTATGGACTTTACTATGTGCTAGATACCAGCCTAAGCACTTTATTTGTACTAACTCATCGAATCCTCACAACACCTCAGGAGGGAAGCTTCATTTCCTCAACCTACAGGTGAGGAAACAGAGGCACCAGTGGATGAAGAGACGTGTTGAGGACCCACAACCCGGGGCTTCCCTGGTGGTCTAGTGGTTAAGACTTCACCTTCCAATGCAGGGGGTGCAGGTTCAGCCCCTGGTCAGGGAGCTAAGATTCCCATATGTTTCTCTGCCACAAAACCAGAATATTAACAACAGAAGCAATACTGTAACAAATTCAATAAAGACCTAAAACAATAAATGAATAAAAGGACCCACAACTAGAAGTGGCAGATGTGGGATTCGCTCCCAGGCTGCCTGGATCCAGGGTGCATGTATTTATCCGTGACAGGACCCTGCCTCTGTCCCCTTCCCCTGGGACACACTCTTGGCAGCTGTACCACGGAGGTGGTGCCTTCTGTGATTCGGGGTTTGGATTTTGATGCCCGAGAGGAGCGGGGAGGCCCAGAGCTCAGGTCTGGGGCTTTGGGACCAAGGGGGACCCAGTGATTCCAAACCTTGATCAGACGAGCTTGCTAAGGATGCAGATCCCTAGGTCCGCCCCAGCTCCTGAGTCAGGCACTGGGGCCCAAGACTCTGCATTTCCCACCGAAACACCGGCTAGGGGGTGAGGTCTCCAGAGCACTACCCTGATTCCTCTGTGGCTGCAGCCATCATAGGAGGCAGGGGAATGACCTCCCGACCCAGAGCCAGGAGAACTAGGATCCAGCCCAGCCCCACTCGCAGCTGGGGAAGTCCAGGGCTGCAGATGGTCTGTCTCCCCATCTCTAAGACACAGCATCGTACAAGACAGCCTCCGGGAGCCCTGCCCTCTGAGATGCTGTGACTCTGAGCCTGTGTGGCCCTGGCTGAGAAGATCTAAACCCGCCCACCCCACCCCGCTCCTCTGCTCTTGGTAACAAGGCTGCAGAGCTAACGTTTCCTTTTGATTCTGGGCTCCCAGAGGGAGGGATAAAAATAACCGTGACAGTGACAGCTGCTCGGTCGTGAGTGGGCCCATGCAGTGGGAAGCGTGGCACCAAGCGTGGCCAACTTCTGCTTGATGAGCCCCGCAAGGCTGGGGAGTCCCCCACGCGGGGAGCACAGGTCTCCCCAGAGCCACCACACACACATGTAGGGGACGGCAATTGAGCCCGTGTGTCTGGCAGAGGAGAAGAAAGGTATGTGCCTTCGGGCCTGGGCCCCAGAGGTTCAGGGTGTGCTGCTGGGGACAGAGACTGGTGTTCCCGAAACCCCCGGGGCCACGCCAAGTGACGCTGAGCCCTCAGCCACCCCAACGCTCTCTGGTGCCCACACTGCTAGGCCCGGCCTGCGGCTCTCTCCCCTTCATCCCACTCAACCCGAGCACTCCTGGAGCCAGCAGGTAATTGTGCCCAGGTTACAGATGAGGAAACTGAGGCCCGAGACGCTGCCGGGTGAGTGTGAGCAGCACAGCTGATGGGTGGCAGGGCTGGGGCTCAGACCCTGCCCGCCTGGAGTCCGCTGCTCTCCATGAAGCTGAGCGGCCTCCCAGCGTGTGTTCATCACACAAGAGGACGAGGTCCCAGTGTGTTAACCCAGCGGGCCCCAACCTCTCTGGCACCAGCGACTGGTTTCGTGGAAGACAATTTTTCCACGGACGGGGGCGGTGGAGGAAGGATGGTTTCAGGATGATTCAAGCGCATTATATTTATTGTGCTCTTTGCTTCTATTATTATCACATCGGCTCCACCTCAGACCATCAGGCATTACTAGATCCCGCAGACTGGGGAACCCTAGGTTAACATGTCTAGCTTTGGTGGATTTAACTTTCTTGGATTCAGGGTTGATTGGCTGGAGTCCTGAGCCAACAGCCAACAAAGCAAGATCAGAGCAGGGGTGGGCTTACTGATCAGTACCCAGCCGAGGCTTTGTTTAGAGGACCGAGGGGTGGAGGTAGCACCTCTAAATGCCAGGGAAGGAAGTGTTGGGTCAGGCTTTGCAACCAGTCAGCTCTGGGACCCTAGGACGGTGCCCTGCTCCCCTGGGCCTCCTTGGGGCGGGTCCAAGGCCTTCACTGCTTCCCTGCATATTTCCAAGCTGATACCCCAGACCCTGTCTGCTGTGCACCCACCCACGCACCGGCCAGGGCCACCCGGGCTTACGCCCTTCCTCACCAAGTCCTACTGACAAACACAAGCAATAACACAGCTTAGGGATCCATCGATAAGACTGAGAACCATGATTTCCCAAACTTCTCTGCACATTAAATCTTTGTAATGAAGAGCATTACAAACTCTTCACATCCAGGACTTCCCAGGTGGTACAGTGGATAAGAATCCCCCTGCCAATGCAGGGGACATGGGTTCAATCTCTGATCTGGGAAGACCCCACATCCCACATGCCGTGGAGCAACGAAGCCCAAGTCTGCCTGCTGCAACTTCTGAGCCCACGTGCTACAATGAATGAAGCCCGCGCGCCTAGAGCCTGTGATCTGCAGCAAGAGAAACAACCGCGATGAGGAGCCTGCGCACCGCAACCAAGAGCAGCCACTGCTTGCCACAGCTAAAGGAAGCCTGTGCAAAGCAATGAAGACCCAGTGTAGCCGAAAATAAATAAATACAGAGATAAGTTAAATTAAAAAAAAAAAACAACTCTCTGCAACAGGCCAAACATCAAGCCAGTGAAATCCAGACCTGGGAGTGGGACCCAGGCATCAGCACAGCTTAAATTCCCCGGGTGATTCCAAGCTCAGTTGCAGGGACCTCCAGGCGCACATCTCAGGCTTTGGGGAGCATGTGAATGAGCCACCTGGAGTCTTGCTAAAACGCAGATTCTGACCCAGCGGTCCGGGTTCAGCCTCAGAGCCTGCAGAGTCCTCAGTCAGGCTCCTGTGCGCCCTCCCCGGACCACGCTCTGAACAGGAAGGACCTGGAGTCTGGGCGACAGCGGTCCCCACAGCGTGCTCCTGAGGGGAGGACAGGGTTCCCCAGACAAGCCTTGTCACCCTCTTTGACGGTCCTGAAGGAAAGCACCATGTCAAACTGAGGAGTCCAACACCCATTTCTTTCTTTTCTTGCTGCATGTGGGATCTCGGTTCCCTGACCAGGAATCGAACCTGCATCCCCTGCATTTGAAGTGCAGAGTCTTAACCACTGGGTCACCAGTGAGGTCCCCCATTGATTTCTGATTGGCTGTTAGGCTCGTGGCGTTGCCAGGTTTCCTAGTGATGGTTCTTATCTGTGCATCTTAGGGGTCGGCTGAGCGGTCTTTGGGGAGGATGGAGGTGTGGATGGCATTTGATCTGAGTCAAGGCTTGTGTGTGGGGAGGGGGCTTTCTGCTTCACCCGCACACCTGCTCCTCTGTGGCAAATGGCCTTAAGGTACTTATCAGACAGGTGGGGATGGGGAGCTGGGGGTGGGGAGTCGGGAGGCTGGGGATGGTGGGGGTGTGAGGTGGGTGAGGGGGCCGCGTCACCCTGGCTGCAGTGGGTGGAGGTCTGTGGGCAGTGAGGGTCTGTGGGGGGGTGTGGGTAGGGGACCATGGGTGCGGGGCTCTTGGTGGCGGGCGGGGGGGCTGTGGACCGTGAGGGCTCAGCACGCCACCCAGCGTTTACAGCGGAGAGTTGTTCTCTACTAGTCATGTGTGATCGCTCCTGTGAAGTGAGACGAAAAAATACACAATTTTGTTTCCATGAAAAAATAGTCCTGGAGAGAAAGCCACCTGCTAGTCATGGAAAGCGAGAAAAAAATAAAGCGGTCCAAGAACTTCCTGGTTCTTTGCCAGACAACAGAAGTGAAGTCGTAATATTTATAGCTACCCGTGTTTCCAGGGCTCCGCTCGCTGTCAGGCTCCACGACATCCTAACCAACGCCTCCGGCTCCGACTCCATCTCCCTGAATCTTCACAAGTCTGAGGAAGAGTGTACCAGGCTGTGCCCATTTCACAGACAAGGAAACTGAGGTTCGGAGACATGACAGGATGTACCCAAAGTCTCACTAGGAATGGGACAAGCTGGGATTCAGACCCAGGTCTTTCTGACCCCAAAGTCCATGCTCTCAAGGCAAAGCTGTGCGCCTCCTTCCACAGACAGCAGACACTGCTTACTTACCACAAGGCCGGGTCCTTGTGGTAAGCATTTTAAATGTTGTGTTTTTTCTTTTTAAGCAACGACAACAACACAGGCTTGGTGAGCCAAGACACCAAATATGAGTCTCCAACGTGCTTACTTCTGCACTAGACCCAAAGATCACTTTCTCAGCAGACTCCAAACCCGAACTTGAAGTGCCCCACGCCACACCCCACGTCGATATCAGCACACTGATCCGGCCCAGCTCAACCTGAGCCTGTGCTGGGAGGCAGCTGGGCCACCCATCTTGCCCAGAATTTCCTCCCTCCATCAGGGGCACCTGAGAGGCCTGGGAGAGACTGGAAAGATGGCAAGAGCACTGTGGCCATCACCAGCTTCTGGGCCACTCTGGGTCCTTCCATCCTGAGCCCCACCCTGTGCCTGGCACCAAGCAGGCTCTGGGAACCTCCAGAGGGTGCAGTGAAGTGCCAACCCCTCCTCTGCCTAGAACAACAGAGGAGCCTGGTGGGACAGAAGGACCCCACAGTCAGACAGAGGTGTCAGGGCCATGGGGGAGGGGTTGGTGTGGGAGAGGGAGAGGCTGCTTCCAGTGGGGGTGGGGAGAGAGGCCTGGGAAAGGTTCTGGGGTGGCAGCTGAGCTATCCCCTAAATGCTTAGGGCAGCTGACAGAGCAGAAGGGAATCCTAGGGGAGAGAACAGCAGCGGCAAAGCCTGGGAGTCAGGAGGGCAGACAGTGTTCAAGAAATCCAGGGTCAGTCAATCAAACACAAGCAGGGAGGCTGCAAAAAGGTTTTGATTGGAATGACCACACATTTACCAGGACCTAGGAGGTGCCAGACACTAGAACAGAGATGAGTGACAGATAGCCTTTGGCATCCCGAAGCTCAGAATCTAGTGATAAAGAAAACTATAACCCAAACATCTTATCCTTGATTTACAAATGGAGATGCTGGTCCCAGAGCCATTAAGTGATTTGCCCAAGATGATACAGCCCATCGATCTCAGAAGCAGGACTCCTCTCGTGGGGCCCTGCACAGCTGGAGGGCACGTGTAGATTCTGGCAGCTGGCTGAGGGGAGAAGAGACTTGAAGAAGGATAGGACTCAAGAGGTGACACAAGGGACAGGGGGCAGGAGACACCAGAGGAGGCCAGCTGCAGCCAGGAAGTCAACAGACAGGTTGTTGCAACAGTCAGACAACCATGATGAGGCCCAGGACCAGGACTACCATGTTCAGTTGCACAGGTTGTGCACTGCACAACTCCCAGAGGCGCCATTCAGTCCCCTTCGAAGTTATGTAGCACAGTGACCCTCCTAGTAGACAGAGGGTCCAGACTCACACATGATGGTGTATGCTGCCACCAGCCTTGTGGTCCCCGAGTAAACAGTTGCTGACCAAACCCCACACTGTTATCATAAGGCCACATTCTGCTTCCTCTGGGGAAGCAGTGGCAGCCACGCCCCAAACACATCTCAAACCACACTCCGGGGTACCCACAGGGCCCGTCAGTTCCACATTTCTGTAACAAAGATGCTGATGCACAAAGGGTTCCCAGAGCAAAGAAGACTGGCATCGGCCTCCACCTCTGGCCCTAGAGGTGCACGGGAGCATTCTGAAGGCTCCCTGCAGCCGAGAAGGCAGCTCATTTTTTCTTGACGTGTTTCCCAGACCCCCACGCAGAGGAGCTCTTTTCTTTCTTTTTTTTTGGAGTGGGGGACAGCCACGCTGGGTCTTTGTGGCAGCACGCAGGCTTCTCTTGTTGTGGCTCTTGGGCTCCAGAGGGTGCAGGTTCAGTAGTTGTGGCCCTGCAGCATACGGGATCTTGGTTCTCTCACCAGGAATCGAACCCATGTCCCCTGCATTGGAAGGTGGATTCTTAACCACTGGACCACCAGGGAAGTCCCGAGGAGCTCCTTTCTGAGAAGCACCTTTTAACAGTCTCAGCACAGCCTCGCACGGGTAGGTTCGGCATGACCTGCTGCCTTCACCAACCAAAAGGCTCTAGGATCCTCTATGTGTGGGTGGTACTAGTGGTAAAGAACCCGCCTGCCAAAGCAGGAGACACAAAAGATGCAGATTTGATCCCTAGGTCGGGAGGATCCCTTGGAGGAGGTCATGGCAATGCACTCCAGTATTCTTACTTGGAAAATTCCATGGACAGAGGAGACTGGCAGGCTACAGTCCATGGGTTGCAAAAGAGTCAGACACGACTGAGCACCAACGCTACTGATATTACTGATGTGCAGGTCAGAGGTCACTTCAGAGCGCCCAACGAAGTAGGAGTGGCTGGGGGAATTCTTCTGCCTCCTCTCCCCAGCCCAGCCTAACCCTCATCCCCCAAACTTCATTTCTTTCTCTTTTTTTTTTTTGAGTAAAGATTGTCCTTCAGCAATGGAGATATTTCAAACAAGTTACCTTTGGTCCTAAGAAAACCTCTCTGGTCCTTTCTCCCAGACCAGGGTCAGGGAAGTGAGGAGAGGCCTGGGAAACTCGAGAAGCCTCAGGAAAAGTGGACGCAGAGCTGGCTATCTGCGGGACCGGGGGCCAAACAGGTGCAGATTCAAGTCCTGGCTCTGCACACTGCAGTCCTGAGACCGTGGGCAAGCTACTTAATTGTCATCTGTGCCTCAGCTTCCTCACCAGTAAAATGGGTGTAATGGTACCTCCTTGGCAGGGTTGGTCTGAGTAGACAGGAGGGGGTAGTGATGAGAGATTAGATAAGAAAACAGCCTTTGCAGGTTTGACATTCCATCCCTCCTGCCCCAGCCCTGCCCTTGTATCTGGTTCCTGCCAAGATCTGGGGCCAACTCCAAGTGATAGGAGAGATCAGAGGGCCAGAGAGAGATGGGCTGGAGAGAGACCAGAGAGAGAAGGAGGGGAGAGAGAAAAGACAGGGCATCCCGGCACAGACAGGACAAGTTGAGAGAGGAGGCATCCTGGCAGCGGGGCGGGGGGAGGTCCGGCCCGCCAGCAGGCAGAAGGGGGCCCTGCCCGGCCCGGCTCCCACTCCTAGGCTGCAGCCTTGCTGCTCCCTCTGGGTCTGTGTCCTTCCCCCACCTCCCCACCCTCTCCTCCTCCTTGCCCCCAGGAGAGGGGGTGGGTGGGAATCGGCAGTGCTGGCCTGGAGTCAGGCACCTTCTAGAGAAGGGGGAGGGGGTGGGGGAGCTAGGGACCCCTCAGGAAAGGGGGCAGGGGCCACGGCCCAGGGCTGGGGTCCCTCAGGGAGCGGGTGGGTGCAGTCTGCTTGTTCCTGCACCTTCCAGAGAGGTGAGCTCCCGACTCCAGGAAGGCCCTCATTCAGCCAGTCAGTGAACACTAACCGAGGAACTCGCTCAGGCCCAGGACTGGGCAGCGCAGGGCGATCAGGGAGGCTGGACTCCCGCCCCGGGAGCGCACAGTCTAGACGGAGGGAAGCAGGAACCAATGGGGCCCACCCTCCAAATCTCCATTCTTGAACTGCTGGTCCACACGACCAACAGAACAAAATGCTTGTTAGCCAGACTCTGATGAAGCATCCCTTCAACATCAAAGGGGAGCTGTGAACTGTGAACTCCGGCCACCCTTGCTGAGTCAGCAGGCAGGCCCTTCTCAACAGTTCTCCAAGCAGAGGCTGGCTTCAGATCCACCCTGAGGGCCAAGCTGCCCTGTGGCCCCTACCCCGCAGAGGTTCTTCCTCTGTTTATTCCTCCTGTAAAGAAATCTCCTCTTGCCTAACTCTTTCCTGAGACGCTTGCAGAGCTTCCTCAACATTGAGAGTTTCTTTTCCCCCTCCCTTGAAATAATCCTTTCAATTAGTCTCTTCTTACTGAATCCGAACTCATTTTTTTTTTGGGGGGGGGTACTTCTTATTTTTTTGTTGTGGTCGACATCTGTGAAATTATTTACAATAAAAGACACTCACAGTTGGGCTTTAAAAAGATAAAAATAAGCCCTACAGAAAAAGCAGGTAAATAAGTAAATGAAAAGCTGATTCACCATTGGCTGTAAGTTTTCTAATGACCAAGACAAAAAAAAGGGAAAGCAAGTCTGTAGTTACAGCATGATTCTCATAATCTGATGTAAGAAGGAAATCAGTTCATCAGGAGAGACTTTTTCTCTGGTGCAAAAATCCTAAAATACATACACACACACACACACACACACACAAGATCAAATCGTGCAAAATGGCAAACTGGATAAAGTTTCCAGCAGCAATTTTAAGGAGGTTGAAGAAATAAGCTGCTCAGCATTGCCTTCCACTGAGCCAAGGGAATAAAAACAAAAATGCACGTCTGTGAAGAGGTTTCTGCAAGAAGGTAAGATGAAACAGCGCTTTCTGACGTGGAACTGGATACCAGGAGCGGAAAGTCTAAAGGAATGAGGGTTAGTGTGTCCTCAGGAAAATGTTCTCTCATATCACTCTTCTGGGCTGAGCTTCTGCCTATAAATTCAGGACTGAACTCTCGGTGGAGGGAAGTATGATTCCTTCCAGGCCACAGCTGATGTTCACTGCAGCAGATAAAGGTCCTGACAAGCCTCTGCCTGGGTGCCAAACCCCTCACTCATCTCAGGGGTCTGTTCAGCCCAGATTAAAAATTTCCTTGAGGCTTTTCCTGTAAGCGGCCTGAGCTGACCCTTAAAAATGGTGCGCTATTCACTCGACCCAGAAAACCCCACAAAATCATGCAAATCAAGAGGTTCAAATCTTCGTGTTCACTTTAAGAACACTCGTGAGACTGCCCAGGCCATAAAGGGTATGCATATCCGAAAAGCCACCAAGTATCTGAAGGATGTCACTTTAAAGAAGCAATGTGTGCCATTCCGTCGTTACAATGGTGGAGTTGGTAGGTGTGCACAGGCCAAACAGTGGGGCTGGATGCAGGGTCGGTGGCCCAAAAAGAGTGCTGAATTTTTACTACACATGCTCAAAAATGCAGAGAGTAATGCTGAACTTAAGGGCTTAGATGTAGATTCTCTGGTCATTGAGCACATCCAAGTGAACAAAGCCCCCAAGATGCGGCGCAGGTCGGATCAACCCCTACATGAGCTCTCCCTGCCACATTGAGATGATCCTTACTGAAAAAGAACAGATTGTTCCTAAACCAGAAGAGAAGGTTGCACAGGAGAAAAAGATATCCCAGAAGAAACTGAAGAAACAAAAACTTATGGCCCGGGGAATAAATGCCGCAGAAAATAAATGCAAATAAAAGTAAAAAATAAATAAATAAATAAAAAATAAAATAATAAAAATTTCCTTGAGGAAAGCAAGAAAATTCCAAGTTACAGCACCAGAAAAAGCCCAGGCCGGGAGTGGTAAAGGCAGCCGTTCTAAACGGGTTCTGAATGGAGCCACAGTGTCAGTGTTGAGAAGATGCTCAGCTGCCCAGCCCTGTGGTCACAGCAGCCCCCTCTATCCAACCAGATGCAGCGAGTATGTACACAGCAGATCTGATCTGGAAAGACTGATGCTGAAGCTCCAATACTTTGGCCACCTGATGCGAAGAGCCGACTCATTAGAAAAGATCCTGATGCTGGGAAAGATTGAGGGCAGGAGGAGAAGGGGACGACAGAGAGTGAGATGGTCAGACGGCATCATCAACTCAATGGACATGAGTCTGAGCAAGTTCTGGGAGATGGCGAAGGACAGGGAAGCCTGTCGTGCTGTCGTTCACGGGGTGGCAAAGACTTAGAGACTGAACAAGAGCAACGAAGCAGGGGCTGGGCGAGGCTCTGAGGCAGGGACTTGCGCAGTCTCCCTCCTACCCTTCTGTCCCGTGCTGACAATCAGGGAAGCCTGGGGGAGAGTCATCAGCCAACAGGGGACCCCCACAGAGCCCACAGAAAGTTCCCTCGAGAGTCAGACTTCCTGCAGTGTCTTGTATTATGTTCAGTCATTTTTACTGCCCTGGTCAGGAAAGGGAACAGCTGATATCCCTTACAAAATGTTTGTTTTTTTCCCTCGGACTCAGCAGGTGTGGTTTTCAGGCCCTGGAGCCCTCCCTACCCTGGGAGAAGGGTCTGACACTGGGCTGGGCCCAAGCCCCAGGGGCTGAATTTCTGGGATGCTAGTGTGGAAGGAAGTCTGGGACCCAAGCATCACCAAACAGCAACCCTGGGGCAAAAGGCATTCAAGTCTCCCAGTCTAGGCACTGTGAGCTCAGAGATTCCAGCATTTTCTAGGCACTGTACTGAGTGCTTTGCATGCATTCTCATTTTTTGTTTTTACAGTAACCCTGTGCAGAAGACACCAATTTAGCAAAGGAAGAAGGTGAGACGTGGGACTTCTCTGGTAGTCAAGTGGTTAAGAATCTGTCAGTGCAGGGGACCTGGATTTGATCCCTGCTCTGGGAAGATCCCACATGCCCTAGGCAACTACATCCATGCGCCACAACTACTGAAGCCCACTCAAGCCTGGAGCCAGCCAGCTACAGCTATTGAGACTGTGGCCCTAGAGCCCATGCTCTGCAATGAGTGAGTAACCCCTCCAGTGCAGCCATAAACAAAGGAAACTGAGGCTCAGAGACGTTAAGTAGTTTGCTCAGGGTGGTCCACTAGTAAGTAACAGGGTCAGGATTCAAATCCAGGCCCCTCAGACCCCAAAGCCCACGCTCTTCCCAAGGTTAACTTAGCCCTTTGCCTTCGGGGCTGATCAAGCCTGCCCCTAGGGTGCCTACAAGTGCAAATGCATGAGTGCTCAGCAGTGTCTGGCCCTTTGCGACCCCATGGACTGTAGTCCACCAGGCTCCTCTGTCCATGGGATTCTCTAGGCAAGAGTACTGGAGCAGGTTGCCATTTCCTCTTCCAGGGGATCTTCCCCACCCAGGGATGGAATCTGCGTTTTCTGGATTGGCAGGCAGATTCTTTATCACTGTGCCACCTGGGAAGCCAGTTGGAGCCGAAGCTTGGGAATCCCTCCATCGCCCGATTCTCAGCCTGCTCAGCTGTGCCATCCTGCACCAGGGCAGTGACTTCCCCCAGACACAGAGACCCCAGGAGTCTGCTTAAGGAAAGGAGCTCAGAGAGAAAAGAGAGCAGTGATGGAGCAGGCGGCTAAGCTGCTCCCGGGAGAGCGTGTCCTGTCTGTAACGGTAGCAGACATGTGGAGACAGACACCACGCGCCTCAGCACGGGCGGAGGTGATGGCGACTGCTAGAAACAACACTTCCTGGCAGAGGGTGGGAGGGAGAGAAGCAATGGGGGCACCTCCAGGCTCTTTCTTTCCACATCTTCCCAAGGCCCTGAAGGGACGGGGAGGCGGGGGGAAGGAGGGGTTCGGACCCAAAAGGTACCAAAAGCACGGTTGGTGTGGTCCCCCACCAGGTCACCACCATGGTGGAGCTTGTAGGAGACGCACAGTTGGGTGACCCCAGAGCTGTGTGGATCAGAATCTGCACTGTCAAGCCCCTCGAGTGATTCATATGCATATTAGAGGTTCAGAGCCCCGGTGCAGAGGCAGAGAAAATGAAAGAAAGTGAAAGTATTGGCCATTCAGTCATGTCCAACTCTTTGCAAGTCCATGGAGCCCACCAGGCTCCTCTGTTCGTGGAATTCTCCGGGAAAGAGTGGGTTGCCACTTCCTTCTCCAGGGGATCTTCCCAACGCAGGGATGGAACCTGGGTCTCCTGCATTGCAGGCAGATTCTTTACTGTCTGAGCCACCAGGGAAGCCCTGTACACATTAGCGTTTCAGAGTCTAGGTGCGGGGGCAGAACAAACAGCCCCTTTTCCGTTCCTGACCCCTCTACCTCCCCTCGCCGCACCGAAGTGTGGTTTTTACACCCTTTGGCCTGGAGAGGGCGCCTCTCAACTGCTCCCAGGTGGGAGGAAACCCGCCCGCCCCTCCCTGGCAGAGCTGACCTGGCATTGCTGAGATGCATCTGCACAACAGGTACTGCCAGCTGCTCCGTGACAGCACCGTGCTCCACGTGGAAGGCACAGCGCCCCGCCCACGTGGCGGAGACAGACAAGACCCAGACGGTTAAGATCGCGGCAAACAGTGCAGACAAGCAGGGTGTTATGTCAGTGACAGTGGACGGGGTGTAGAGCGCGTTCCTTGAGATGAGTGTGCAAGGAAGGCTTCTCTGAAGAGCTGACACTTGTGCTGACCCTTGAAGGACACAGCATGGTTGTGCAAAGACTTGAGGATGAGGGTTGGAGGTAGAAATAATTGCAAGGCAGAGGAAAGGAACTGGCTTCCGGGGTTTGAGGAACAGAAAACAGGCCAGTGTGGCTGCAACAGTGAGGATCACGGGGAGGGTGGGAGGGGAGCAGGTCAGAGGTTCAGGCAAAAGTGAAAGCTGCTAGGTCACAGTGGGAAGTCAGGGTTTAGAATCTGACCCTCAGATAACAAGTGATCGGAACCTCTTCAGTGAGGGAGTTGTAGGACCTGATTTAAGAGTTTGAGAGGACACTCTGGCTGCTGCGTGGAGAAAGGCAAGTGAGTGACAGTGCAGGGACGAGGTGGGGGGTGGTGTGATGCTCTGATAGGGTGTAATATGGAGGCGGAAAGAAGCCGTCACCTCGGGACATATCCTGGAAGTAAAACCCAGCAGGCCTGTGGACAGTTTGGCTATGGAAGGAAGGAGAGACAGTGGCCACGACTCAGTCCTTGGTCTGAGCAATCAGGTGGGTGGCGGTGCCAGGTCCTGAGATGGGGAAGGTTTTAGAGGGCTGAGAGGATGGATCTGGATCAAAGGGCTTAGTGCCAGACATGTGTGAAACACCCACTAGACATTAGCACAGGGTGCCCAGCATTTCCATACGAGAGTCTGGAGCCAAAGGCAAAATCAGTGGGGAGACGTGCTTTTGGGGGCTCGGAGGTGATGGTGCATAGAGAGCAAAAGTCTGGTAAATTATTCTGGATTAACCAAGTCTAAACAGACACGACAACTAAATGTAACACTTGGATCTGAGTTCAAAAAGAAAAGCTATAAATACATTGGGAAGAAACTTTCCTGGTGGTGCAGTAGCTTAGACTCCACGTTCCCAATGCAGGGGGCCTGGGTTTGACCCCTGGTCAGGGAACTAGATCCCACATGCTGCAATGGAGATTGAAGATCCTGGGTGCTGCAACGAAGACCCGGCACAGCCAAACAAATTAAAACAGAAGCAGCAGCCTTCATCACAAGCAAAAAAATAAACATGGAGTTTACGTTAGATAATATATTGCTATATCACCCAAGGCTGATGACTGCGTTGTGGTTATGGAGGAGAGTCTGAGGGAGGGTCAAGCGTTTAAGGATGAAGTGGTCATAATGTCAGCGACTAGCTCTCAAACAGACGAGCCCCCCCGGGCACCCCAAGTGTGTGCCCAGAGACACACACAGATGCACAGAAGGAAAACTGCCAACACGCTCACCAGTGGTGAATGCAGGGCGCCGGATCTGTGGGTTCTCACTGTGCTGCTCGCTCACAGCTTTGCTGAAAGTGGGAGGACAAGCACGTTTGCGGGGTCTCTGTCAGTGTGATCTGCCCTCTGTTCTCGCACCTTCTGCGGGGCGCCCTGAGCTCTCAGAGGTTTTCAAAACTGGGTCGCAGATGAAGAACTCTTGCAATGAGAAACCCTCTCTCTACATGAGATTCCTGTTTCGGCTCTGACCCGTGGAGCCCCGCCCTGCTCCCCGTGGGTCCTCGCAGGCCTCTCTGAGGGAAAGCCGTCATGGCTCACTGGCCACCAAGAATGTTCCCTTCCCTGGGGCCTGAGCACCCAGGCAGCCTGGCTCTGTAGGGGACGGACACCTCCCACCAGGGCCCTGCGGTCCCAAACCACTCTCCCAAGAGGTTACTTCTGGGAGGAGCACGTGAGAAGGGCAGCCGGCATCTGAACACAGGCGCTGTGCCAGGCACTGGCCATTTTCAAGGTATAAAACTCTTCTCCCCACCCCCCACACCCGCCCCCCCCCCCCACCCTAGCCCCTGCATTCCATCCTCAGGGAAAGTATTGATGTGAGCTGACGAGAATCCAGGATGCTGTACGGGTCACCGCTTCATGGAATCCCCTGAGGAGCTTTAGAAAGTGCTGACGCCTGGGTCCCACCCTGAGAGGTTCTGGGCCCATTGATCTGAGGGACAGCTGGGCATCTGGAATCATAAAAGCTTCCAGGGAATTCTAATATACTGCGGCATCGAGACTTCCTGCTGTAGATCCTTGGTTTTCAATATCAGGTGTGCATTCTAATTACTTGGGGAGCTTTTAAAAACAGATGAGTGGACCCGTCCCCAGACTAAATGAATTAGAATCTCTGGGAGGAGGGACCAAGGTATTAGTATGTTTTGAAAGCATTCTGCATGACCCCAGGTGTTGCTGGTGGTAAAGAATCCTCCTGCCAATGCAGGAGACTCTGATCCCTGGGTGGGGGAGATCCCCTGGAAGAAGAAATGGCAACCCACTCCAGTATTCTTGCCTGGAGAATCCCATGGACAGAGAAGCCTGGCAGGCTACAGTCCACGGGGTTGCAAAGAGTCTGACACGACTGGGCAGGCATGCAATGCATGACTCCAGCTTGAAGCCTGGCTTAAGAACTGTTTGTTTAGACGGTGCTGTTTCTGAGAACTAGTGCCCATCCTGATGTGACTGTATGCGTGAACTAACGTCTGTCCTTAAGTCATTGTGTATATGTGTGTTTTCCCAGTTACCTGTGTCAAAAATTTACTTAACTCATCAGTGAGGGAACCAGCAGGCTGAGATAGCTGCTTCAGAGGAGAACAGGAGAGATCAAAGTATGTATAGTCAATGAAAGAAACGATGCTGAGGGGACTTCCTAATGGTCTAGTGGCTAAGAGCCTGCGCTCCCAATGCAGGGGTCATGGGTTCAATCCCTGGTCAGGGAACTAGATCCCACATGCCGCAAGTAAGTGTTTGCATGCCACAACTAAAGATCCCACATGCCACAATGAAGATCAAAGATCCCCTGTGCCACAACTAAGACCTAAGGCAGCCAAACAAAGAAATTAAATGTATATATATATAATATATTATAATATATAACAAATATATTTTATATGTAATACAAACATAAATATTTTAATGTTTAATATATGTATATTTAATACATATAATACATATACATATTTTTTAAAGAAAGGATGCTGAGAGATGGCCAATTTAGTTATGAACCTGGCTAATACCCTACAGGATAGTAAAACCAAACCTTTCCCCTTCTGCTCAGATTTAAAAAGACAAGATATAAGTAGTCACTCCCTCAAGTTTGCTCAAACTCTAACTCAGTGAATCTAAGTTCTAAAAGCAGGTGTGAACTTGAGCATTAAGACTGGAGTAGGCAGGAGGTGGAGGCTTCCCTGGTGGCTCAGATGGTAAAGAATCTGCCTGCAATGCAGAAGACCCAGGTTTGATCCTTGGGTCGGGAAGATCCCCTGGAGAAGGGAATGGCTACCCACTCCAGTATTCTTGCCTGGAGAATTCCATGGACAGAGGAGTCTGGAGGGCTACAGTCCACTGGGTCACAAAGGGTCGGATTCGACTGAGTGACTAAGCATGCATTCGTGAAGGCAGAAGATGGAGTTCAAGATGTCCTGGAAGTTGGACTTACAAGACTGGCCTAGCCCAGCCTTTCTAAGGCAGGGATGGTCGGGGCAGAAGACGGGGGACAGATGGTCCAGGACAGGCCAGGGAACAAACAGTAAAGGTCATCAACATCGCTTCTTCTTTGGTCCCAGCCGCCTTTGGGTTAATCAGAATTTAGTTTCTTCTCAAAGATATGACTCAAGGATCTTTTTATTCTTACAGAAATTCTCGGGCTTGTGATAAGTAAATTATTCTTTCCTTTGGAAGGAGGAAGGTGTTGAAACAGAAAACACACACACACCGGGGCCATGTATAAGCGGAGAGGATCAGACCAGGCCCCTCCGTGAGCTCGGAAGCAGCCTCCTCCCTCTCCCTCACCAGTGTGAGCACGGCCACCACCCACACCTTCATCAGCATCGCTGAATCAGAGCGCTGTTTGTCAGGAAAAGTATTTTTAGAAGTGAAAAGTATGGTTGTTGCCAGTGGTTTTAGAAATGCTTGCTTTAGACTGGATGAAATTAAGCAATGGTGGACTTGGACCTTCAGGTTGGACACACCCCCAGTTTGGCAGAGAAGTTCAGGACAGATATTTAAAACCTGTGCGGGCAAGACTGAAGCTCGGGGACTCCCGTGATGGTTCAGTGGCTCAGACGCCACGCTCCTAGTGCCAGGGGCCTTGGTTTGATCCCTGGTCGGGGAACTAGATCCTGCATGTGGCAACTAAGATCAAAGATCCCCCGTGCTGCTAAGACCTGGCACAGTCAAATAAATAAATATTAAAAAAAGAAAAAAGACGAGTTTGCCAAAGCTCCTTCTGATTATGAGCCAGTTTGGGCTCAGGCGGAAGACCTGATTCCCAGCAAACCCCAGTCTGTTTTGCCCTCCAGGGACCCCTTAAGTATAACTCTGTAAAGAACTTCTCACCTGTGAGGTGAAGTGGGCAGGAGAGGGGCTGAGATTAAAAAGGAAAATTGGATCCCGATCTTACCATAGACATCAACATTCACTCTGTGAATCAAAGCTTTAAATATAAAAACCAAACACATAAAATAAAAATAAAACGGAAAAGTGTCACAACCTTGGGTAGGAAAGCTCTCTAAGTATTACATCAAAGGCGGAAGCCACAACGGAAAAGATTAATGAGTTGGCTATAAAAATCTTCTAAACTTGCTGTCATAAACAAAGTTAAAAATAAATGACAAGCTGAAAAAATATTTGTGGTGTATGTCCAAAAGTTAATATTTCTAGTTCTTTTAAAGCAATGGAAATGAATACATCCACAGAAGCGAGGGTGAAGAATGTGGGCTGCCAGTTAATGAACAAAAGAACTCCTGGTGACCGATAAAGGCAATATAAGAAGTTAAACCATATTATGATTCAAAAGAGCAGTCCTAATTTTAGCCTCTCAAATGAGAAAGATCTGAGAAAGCAGAACAGCCAGTATCCAAGAGTAGGAGGAATCTGACAGAATCCTGAAGAAAGATTAATTGACATAACTTTTCTGGAAAGGAATTTGACAGATGTATGAGAAATTCTAAGATTTGCATGTTTTGGATGAAAGAGTTTCCACCTATCAGAATTTATTTTAAAGACTGGTAAATGGGTCCCTCTGATGGTTCAGTCGTAAAGACTCCGCCTGCTGCTGCAGGACACACAGGTTTGATCCCCGGTCCGGGAAGATCCCACATGCCGCAGAGCAACTAATCCTGTGTGCCACCACTACTGAGCCTGTGTTCTAGAGCCCAGGAACCGCAACTACTGAAGCCCACATGTCCTAGAGCCCGTGCTCTGCAACAAGAGAAGCCACCACAATGAGAAGCCCTTAAACCACAACTAGAGCGCAGCTCCCGCTCACCACAACTCGAGAAAAGCCTGTGTAGCAACGAAGACCCAGCACCACCAAAGATAAACAAATAAATAATATAAAAAAGTTCAGTAAACCTTTTCTGTAAAGGGCAGATAGTAAATATTTTAGGCCGTGTAGCAGCCACTCAGCTCCACACTGTGGTGGGAAAGCAGCCAAACAAGTGAGCAGATGATGGGTGTGGCCGTGTTCCAATAAAACTTTATTTACAAAAGCAGGCTGCTAGACTTGGCCCATGGGAACTGTAGTTTGGCAACCTTTGTCCTACTCTAAAACAACGGGGAACAGTTTAGCTACAGGAAAGATTATATAATGATTATAACAGGAAGCCCAGGGCTTCCCTGGTAGTTCAGCTGGTAAAGAATCTGCCTGCAACGCAGGAGACCGGGGTTTGATCCCTGGGTCAGAGAAGATGCCCTGGAGAAGGGAATGACAGTCCACACTAGTATTCTTGCCTGGAGAACTCCATGGACAGAGAAGCCAGGAGGGCTACAGTTTATGGGATTGCAAAGAATCCGACACAACTGAAAGACTAACACTTTCATATACATACATATATAAAAGTATATATATATAAAACCAATAATAAGGAACTGGTAAATAAATTTGATTGTCTTCTTGCAATGAAATATGTAACCATTTAAATTTATGTAGAAAAAAAGAATATGACTGCATTGTTATATAGATTAGGCAGACTAGAAAATGGTTTGTAAATGAACCATTAGAACTAGTAAAAAAGTTTAGTAAGGTTGTTATGACAAGTTTAACATCCAAAACCAAGAGGTCTGCTAGACATTTAGCCATAACCAATTAGAAAATATCATGGCAAAAAGATTCTACATGTAACAGAAATAGAAACTCCAAAATAGAGTCACCCTTGGAAGAAACGGAGCAATGCCTATTTGAGAAAATTGTAGCATTTTCCTGAATGACATAAAAATGAAGAGATATACTATGTTGTTGGATGAGAGAATTCAAAATTGGAAAAAAACCCAAAAATAACAGTTCCCTTCCACTGATGTACAAATTTCAAACAAAATCTCTAATGGGATTTAAAATGAATTTTGGGAAAAAAAAAAGTATTCTGGAAGAGAAAATATACAAGAATAACAAAACACATTTTATTTTATTTTTTTCCAAAAAACATTTTAAACAGAGAATGACAGAGGGCTTCCGTTGTGGTCAGTGGTTAAGAATCCGCCTTGCAATGCAGGAGACATGGGTTCAGTCCCTGGTCCGGGAAGGTCCACATGCCGAGGGGCCACTGAGCCCGTGAGCCACAACTAATTAGCCTGCGTTCTGGAGTCTGAGAACCGCAAGTGCTGCGCCCACACGCCACAACGACAGAAGCCCGTGTGCCCAGAGCCCATGCTCTGCAACAAGCGAAGCTGCCACAATGAGAAGCCCTCGCACTGCAGCTAGAGAGCAGACCTACACTTGCCGAAACTAGAAAAAGTGGCACACGGCAACGAAGACTCAGCACAGCCAAAAATAGAGAAATATTTGTTTTAAAGTGATCGGGACTTCCCTGGTGGTCCAGTGGCTAAGACTCCACACTCCCAATGTAGGGGACCCAGGTTCACTCCCGGGTCAGGGAACTAAATCACACATGCCACTACAGAGATTGAAGGTCCCAAATCCTCCAACTAAGACCTGGCGCAGCCAAATAAATAAATAAATATTTTTTTTAAATGATGAGGGAGGCTTTCTCTATCAGATATCATGCTATAAAACAAGAGTAACTGAAACTGTGGTTTTGGCTTACAAATAGGGAGACAAATAGACCAATACAAATAGACCAGAATTCAGAAAGAGACCCACGTTATATAGAAATTTAGCTCACAATAAAGGTGTGAAGCTTCAAATAAGTGGAGAAAGAGGGACTATTCCACAGTAGCAGTGTGAACGACCGGCAACATTAGGAAAATGCCAGATATTATCCTTCACCATAAACAGCGACACAGATGGACGCGAGAGTGTTTTCCACCAGCAGAGAGAAAAAAGGGCTGGTGGGATGCAAAAGCCCCCTACCCAGATGGACTCACACTGTCTGGACAGCAGGCCCAGAGCCTCTGCGGTGACAGTCAATGGTGGGGGGTATTTGAGGGACCTGGAAGAGGGGTGAGTGGGGCGGGGTGCCCTAAGGATGCAGGGTTTGCATCAGTTTACCAACCAGCAACATAAAGCATTTCACTATTTTATGAGGTCCCTGCCCCACCCTGAGAGTGGGGGGACGGGTAAAGGCTAGGAGGACAGGCTTCTGTGGTCCCACCGCCCTGTGTCATCATCATCATCCACACTTGGTCCCAAACCCCACCTCCCCGAGTGGCACCTGGGAAGCCCAAGTAACCATCCAGGCGCGCTCTGGCTTGGTCGGTCTCGAGCTGACCCCTAGGGGACACGAGGGACACAGCAGGGCGCTGAGGGAGCAGGACTGCAAGATGAGGCGCGGCCCCGTGTCGGCCGCCTCAGCTCCCCCAACCTGAGGAGCCGTGGCCTCGCCCCTCCTGGCCTTTAGCCGAATGGACCCCACAGCTGCCCAGACGGTGCAGGAGCCCAAGCTCCTGCAGGAAGGGCTTCATTCACATCACGGGGCCTCCAGGAGTGTAGCCAGGCTCCTCTGTCCATGGCGTTCCCCAGGCCTTCTCAGCCCCTCCCGTGGGAGCCCACCGGCCCAGCAGGCTGGCTTTGCACTGTCCCCCTCCCCTCCCAGCACCCAGGACCCCGTGGTGAGGAGCAGAGCCTCAGTCACAGACGCTGCCCCCCAGGCTGCCCAGCGCATGTAGTGATCAGCGGTCACCTTGCTGGGCTCCAGCCACCAGAGCCCCCTGCACGGGTCAGACCTACATGAGGGGCAGAAAAGAGTTCACTGGGACAGGCTTACACCTAAAGTCTCGAGAGAGGTGTTGTGGGGAGTGTTAGGGTTGCTGAGATTCCATTGACCTGGTCTCAGCTTTTCTGTAACCCCCAGATTCTACAAAATAACAATGCTGCTTGAAAAAGAGGAGCACCCTCTCGGAGGCCAACTCCTCCAGGCCCACCTCTCCCCTCTTCTCCACCTGCCAGTGTGGACAGCCTCGTGTGGAGACCGTGGAAGCAGTCCATGGCTGCAGGAACAGGACCGGCCCCTGGGCGGCTGGCAGCCCAGCCAGGGTTCCCCTCTGACCTCCAGCTCCTCACAAGCAGGTCCTTATTTTGACATGATTTTGAAACACTATCCAAGGGTGAAAGAAAGATGCGGATTTCAGCCTGCTTCTCAAACGAATCTCCAAGACACTGCACGTGGAGGAAGGGGATTCTCTTGTATTAGCAGCCACTTTCCTCACTGAAATCACCAGACAGGTATGGTGAGCCTTGCTTCACAACTGCGGGAACTGAGGCTCAGAGGGGTTGCCGGTAACATGCCTGGGTTTGCAGGCTAGTCAGTGGCCGAAATGGAGCGCGGACCCAGTTTTGAAGGGCTTCACGGCCCACTTCCTTGCCTTGCTTCCTGTTCAATCGACGAGGGGCTCACTCCCCAGAGCTCCAGGACACTACAAGTTTGTCCTGCTTTTAGGGTCCTCTGCTCAAATGTATCTTCACTCCGCATCCACTGGCCCTCCCAAGGCAGGCCTGGAGCCCGCACTGTTGGCCTCTGTGGCTCCTGGAGTCCACTCCCTTCACTCATCCCTTCGGGCCCCTGTTTCAGGCACACCACCGTGGGGTCCAACCCCCTAAGCCCTACCTTGGAGGCCCTGGCCTACACCTGGTCTCCGCCACCTTTGAGCCTTGGCCTTCTCTAACACCATTTGTTGGGCAGCTTCTGGGTATTATGGCCCTGTCAACTGAAAAAAATATGGACACCCAGCTGGTGTCAGAGAAAAGAGAGACACTGTCACCCCGCCTGCTGCTGACCAGCAGCTGACACTTGCCCCCTGGGACTCGGCTTCTCCTTGGGGCGCAGAGCGGGGAGAAGGTGCCCAGTGAGGGGCTCCAGCTCCCCCGCCCTCTGCAGGGGCTCGCGTTGCTCCAATTTCAAAATCTGTTTCTTGATTTTGAAGCCAAAGGGCCCTCAGAGGGGGCTCTGGTGTCTCCCTGACACCAAAAACGTGAAGCAAAGGCAAGAAGACCAAGCGGGGCCAGTGGGCGGCTGGAGGCTTCCCCTCCCCTCGCCGCAGACACCCTCTGACCTGCTCCACACAGTCCGGGATCTCGGGTGCGCAGGGCAGCGTCCCGGCGCTCTCCACGGACAGCACGTCCTTCAGCAGCTCCTCACACCCTGTGGATGGACAGACAGACAGAGGAGGGTCAGGGCTTGAGCCCAGCCCAGCAGTTTTGCTCCTGATGAATGAGCCTTGGGTGGGTAGGGCTGCTGGGAGGCAGATAACCCAAGTCTCCAAGAGACCAACTGATCATTCAAAGGCAGAGAGATGGGGCACCCAGTTTGGAGAGAAGCCAGGCCAGGCCTGGGTGCAGGGAGCCCAGACAGTCTCTTGCCCTCCAGATGTTCTTCCATTAGGACTAACCTCAATAGGGAACACACAGAAGACAGACTCCCAAATGTGGAGGGCAAGCCACGGGCAAAGAGAATCCAGGAGGCCTTCCTGGAGGAGAGGATGTAAGGCCATATTGCCTGCCTGGCTCCAGGGACTCCAAACACACACGGAGTTTGCAGGACCCTTCACGGCCCTGCGAACCCCAGAACATCGAGGATAGGACCACCTTCAGGAAGGCGCTACCTCCTGCTGACTCAGCACACAGCGGCCTCCCTCCCCCGAGCAAATGCCCCCAAATCATATGTAAAAAAAGGTGTGCAATACTGTGACTTGTAAGAAATACATATTTGGTCTTCATTTTGGACTTCAACCAAACAGTTCCTGACTCACAGCTCCCAAAACCCTCGGAATTTCCTACATGTTGGAGTGAAAAAGGAATCATTTTATGTTAAAGAGGTGACTTGTGAATCCACCCAAGGATGGGGGCTGGTCGCCAGGAGAACCAGCCAGGTGATTAGAGGACTGAACTTTCAGTCCAGGGAGGGGAGAAGGCCTGGAGGTTGGATTCATCATCAGTGTCCAAAGATTTAATTGGTCATAACTATAATGAAGCCTCCACAAAACTCCAAAAGGACCAGGTGATAGAGCTTCCAGGTTGGTGCACACGTGGAGATTTGGGGAGAGTGGTGCCCTCCAGAAGGCATGCTTGCCCGACACCTTTCCCCAGTCCCGGCTCCACCTCCCATCTGACTATTCCTGAGTTGTATTCTTTTGCAATAAATTGGTAATCTAGTAAGTAAAATGTTTTTCTGAGTTTTGTGAGCTGCTCTGGTAAATTAAGGGTTTCCCTGGTGGCTGAGTGGTAAAGAATCTGCCTGCCGTGCAAGAGACAAGGGTTCGATCCCTGGGTTGGGAAGAGTCCCTGGAGAAGGAAATGGCAACCCACTCCAGTATTCTTGCATGGGAGACCCCATGGACAGAGGAGGCTGGTGGGCTACAGTCCATGGGGTCGCAAAAGAATGGGACACAACTTAGTGACTAATGGTTTCAAAGGGAAGAAAGGACGGAATTCAGAGGAGTTAGGAGAAGGGATGGGGGGACGGAACAAATGAAGGGAACTCAGAAGGGAGGGCAGGAGATGAGGGGACCAGCTCCATCCCAGTTTGCCCAGAACTGTCCTGGTTTTAGAACTGGAAGTCTCATGTCCTGGGAAACTCCTCAGGGGTCTGATCGTCCTTGAGGGAGATGAGCATCCTCAGGAGATGGAGGGAGAGAGAGGAAAGGACAGCAAAGAGGGAGCCGTTCCAGGGCAAGGAACAGGCACCAGGAAGGCCAGAGATGACTGTCCGGCCAGTCCAGTCGCCTGGCTCCAGGCATGGGACTCCAGGGCAGAGATTCAGAGCCATGCATCGCCCTTCCCTGGCAGGTGCAGCTGTGGGGGCCCAAGGACCGGTCTCTTCAGCCCCCCCTGGGGACTCAACACTTCCAGAACACAGTCTGGGCTCCCGGGACCCCCACGAGGGGGAATCTGAGCTGAAACCCAAGCCACACCAGCCTCCCAGACAGACAGGATCCTGGGAGCCCCTGGGACCCCCTCCCCCAGAAGATCTCACCTTTCATGGCGAACACCCCTCGGCAAAAGTCCTTGAAGTTGATTCTCCCCAGGTCGTTGGGATCCAAATACTTCACGAGTTTTTCCACCTGTGGGAAGGAAGGAGGGACAGGCGTGAGGCCCCCAGGACACCCCAGAGCTGGGGTGAGGCTGGCCAGGGGAGAGGGCTTGTCACCTGAGCCAAGGGGACACCAGAGGTCCTCTCTAAGCCCTTGCCCCCTCAGTGGGATCAGTGCCCGCCTCAGACTATGGGGGGACCACTTTATTCTGAGGTGGTTATTCTTATGAGTGAGGAAAAGCAAATCCCTTCCCGCAGTGCTCAGAACCCGGGTTTCTTTGGGTGGAGCTTCCGTCTCCAGGCTGTTTCTGCAAAGACTGGAAAACGAATGCTCCAGAGCCCCCTGCGATTACGGGGACGTGCCAGTGGGCTGTGGAAGATGAGTGGCAAGGGCAGACCCTACACGGGAAAGCACCCCTCCTCCATCTCCAAGCTTGCTGACCAGGCTTCTCCACCCAGTGTGAGTCTGGGGGTGAAGGGTGGGCAGAGGTTACGTCCTGTTTCTGTAACCTCCCCGCCACTGAACCTGGCACCCAGCGGGCCCTCAGGAAAGGCCAGAAGAATCCCAGGGAAGGAGGAAGGTGGTTTCCCACCAGCTCCCATCCTGGCCGGTGGCACCTCAGCACTGCAGCTGCCCCCCGCCCCGCCCCATCACTCAGGCAGCCTCTGACACTGCCAGGCAGTGACGTGGCTCCTGAGAATAGCGATGCCCAGGTGCCACCTGCAGGGCGGCGGGGAGCCCACCCGCCTCCTTCCCTCCTGCCCTCTCATCAGTGGCAATGTAGGGGGGCTATGCGTGCAGGGATGGGCTGGGGCTCCCGGTGTTCACCCCTACAATCCTCTCCATGGTCGGGAGCTATGCTTTAATTATCTCTGATGAGGGTCAAGGTCAGAGTCACCCCCGAGTGCTGAGTGGCTGATGCGGAGGTTGATCTCAACCTCAGATCCACGTAAGGGGAGGCAGGCTGTGGATTCCGTAATCGGTGGGTGGAGTCCCTGACTCCCCGGGGCTGGGGGACACTGGGGGAGGGGGGCAGGCTGTCCATCTCCCTGCCTCTGGGGAAAGCCAGCCTGGAGCAGAGGTGCCAGGATCCTTGATGACAGGCAGATAGATGAGGGTCCCTGCAAAGTCCCTGGAACGCCCCTGAGCTGTGGGCCCAGGACTCCCCCAGGGTCTTCAAAGAGGGAAGGTCCCAGAACACAGCGGGTGTGAATCAGGTGGCACACCACCTGCTGTACAGTCGTTTGGTTTTTTAAATTTTCTTTTTTTAATGTAAGTTGTCTTTAAATTTAATCAGTCCCTTCTCCAGGGGATCTTTTTGACCCAGGGATCGAACCCGGGTCTCCCGCATCGCGGGCAAATTCTTACTGTCTGAGGAGCCCGGTAAAAAATGGCTTATTTTAATTGTACAGCCCTTGAAAAAACAGACAGAGCTCACCAAGGGCTCACCAGTAGTCTCATCTGATCCTTACAACAACCTTAACAGTAGCTACTGTTATAGTCTCCCGTTATTGTTGAGGAAACTGAGACTCTGACATTTAGAGAGGTTAAGAATTTAGACAGTCCCTGTAGTGGTAACTCCTCCTTGACCCCAGGTCCCACTGACCCTGTACTTCCCAGAGGCGGCTCTTGCCAGGCTGTCTGCACCAAAATGTTCTTTCGCTCTCCTGGCCGCTTATGTATGGAAGGAGCTTTAGCCTCTATGGCTGGACTCCCCTCACCTTGATCACCGAGAGTGTCAGCTTTACTGGATACTAGATAGGCTGTTGCCAGTACCCCTGGGTGTGTGTGGTGGGGGATTCAGCTGACCCAGCCCTTGATTTTACAGATGAAGAAGCTAAGGTCCAGGGATGGAGACGGGCTTGCTCAAGGTCACATGGTGAGTATGGTATATAAACACTCACATGCGGTCTTTGGGCTTCCCAGGTGGCGCTACGGGTAAAGAACCCACCTGCCAATGCAGGAGACTAAGAGATGCGGGTTCGATCCCTGGGTTGGGAAGATCCCTGGAGGAGGGCATGGCAACCCACTCCAGTATTCTTGCCAGGAGAATCCCATGGACAGAGCAACCCACTGAGGTACAGTCCATGGGGTTGCAGAGTCAGACTGAAGCAACTTAGCACGCACACGTGGTCTTCGTGGTGAACCGGGACCCCCGTTCCCAACCTGTGTGGGGCGCACAGTATGCAGGGCTGGGCTGCACTGCCCGGCAGGCTCCCGGGTGGGAGGGGTGGCCGCACGGGGCCTGGCAGGGGCTTCAGGAGCAGCTGTTGTTGCTGGCGCGCTCACAGCTGGGCCGCGGGGCTGGCTGCCGGGGGAGCAATCAGTTTCCCTGGCAGTAAAATATTGATCCTCCTTTTTCGGGCCACTCAATTACCAGGCTTCCCCTTCTATTTCTGTTGCCTTTCTCTTCAGGCTGATTTTCTCCCCCACTCATTCCTCCCCGGGTCACAGCTCTTCTATCTCAGGCCAGATGATGTTTGGAGCATCACTGCCGCTGCCCTCTGATTGATCATCAGCCAGATCGCCCTGAGCCCGAGCCCAGCCACCCACGCCTCCCCAATTTGGACATCTGCAAGCCAGACGGACTCAGGCAAGCTATTATCTGAACAAGGGAGATAAGCTGGCTCAGTCTGCAGTTCTAATAAATGTTAGCGATTAAATTATTAATCAAACAAATGCTTAGTAACTCCTCTCTGATGCCAGGCCAGCTCTGAGCACTGTATACATATGAACTCATGGAAGCCTTACAACCACTTCAGAAGAAGATACTATTATTATTCCCATTGTTCAGGTGAGGACACTGAGGCTCAGGAAAGCTCATTCTGGGTCAAGGTCACACAGATAGTAAGAGGTAGGGTTGGGATTTGAACACAGGCTGCCTGGCCCCAGAGTTCATGCTCTTGACCAATAATGACTATTGTTTCTACTAATATAATGATACTCACTATTATTATCACAAGTGTGGGGCTTGCTCTGACCAGAGAAAGGATAAATCTGTATTCTCCTGTCTCTGGTTTTGGCCATGCCATGCAGCTTGTGGGGCCTTAGTTCCCTGACCAGGGATCAAACCCACAGCCCATGACAGTGAAAGTGCCGAGACTTAACCAGAGAATTCCCAATTCTACTCTCTTTTCACCTAGAAAAACTGGGTCCAGAGAACCTTTGTTTAAGAATTTGAATATTTAGTGGAGAAAAGGGAACCCTCTTACACTGTTGGTGGGAATGCAAACTAGTACAGCCGCTATGGAGAACAGTGTGGAGATTCCTTAAAAAACTGGAAATAGAACTGCCATATGACCCAGCAATCCCACTTCTGGGCATACACACTGAGGAAACCAGATCTGAAAGAGACACGTGCACCCCAATGTTCATCGCAGCACTGTTTATAATAGCCAGGACATGGAAGCAACCTAGATGCCCATCAGCAGATGAATGGATAAGGAAGCTGTGGTACATATACACCATGGAATATTACTCAGCCATTAAAAAGAATTCATTTGAATCAGTTCTAATGAGATGGATGAAACTGGAGCCCATTATACAGAGTGAAGTAAGCCAGAAAGATAAAGACCAATACAGTATACTAACGCATATATATGGAATTTAGAAAGATGGTAACGATAATCCTATATGCAAAACAGAAAAAGAGACACAGATGTACAGAACAGACTTCTGGACTCTGTGGGAGAAGGCGAGGGTGGGATGTTTAGAGAGAACAGCATCGAAATATGTATATTATCTAGGGTGAAACAGATCACCAGCCCAGGTTGGATGCATGAGACAAGTGCTCGGGGCTGGTGCACTGGGAAGACCCAGAGGGATTGGGTGGAGAGGGAGGTGGGAGGGGGGATCAGGATGGGGAATACATGTAAATCCATGGCTGATTCATGTCAATGTATGACAAAAACCACTACAATATTGTAAAGTAATTAGCCTCCAACTAATAAAAATAAATGGGAAAAAAAAAACCTAATAAAAAAAAAAAAAAAGAATTTGAATATTTAGGGAATTCCCTGGCGGTCCAGAGGTTAGGACTCCACACTTTCACCGCTGTGGGCCTGGGTTCAGTCTTTGGTTAGGGAACTGAGATCCCACAGGCCTGTGACATGGTCAAAAAAATTTTTTTTTAATGTTTAAATAAAGGATGTGAAATACTAGATAATAGTATTTCGAATGTTGACTTGCTAAAGCACAAGTCTCCAACTAACATCCTAAATGCAGCTTGTAGACAAATTTAAATATTTAAAATGAAATGCCAAAATCCAAAAGGCTTCTAGTTCAGGTTAAGATGGAGTCAGTAGCTCTACACTGTCTCTTGCACTGGTTATAACTGAAAACTCTGGACAGAATACATAAAGCAACTATACAAGGACTCTGAAAAGTAAATCACAGCAGACAACTTGGGAGAAAAATTAGAACTAGACATAAACAACAAAATAAAAACCAAAAACAAGCCAAACGACTCAAAGTAAGATGAATACGGTGGTGAGTCCCCTGATTTATCTTTTCTCACATATTTTCTAGCCTAGGCTCAGGTAGCTCAAACCCTAGAACTGCACAGCAGGTGTGAACAGAAAAACCTCTAAAAGAAACTCTCTTTTATATATATATATGTTGTTTTTTTTTTTAAGAAAATGTTTTCTTTCTTTTCTTTTTCTTAATTTACAAAGAAACTCTTTTTGATGAGAGGTCAGGAAAGGGGACCCTTTTGGAATAGAGAAAGGGGGACAAATGCCGGTTTTTTTTTTTAATGTGGATCATTTTTAAAGTCTATTGAATTTTTTACAATATTGTTTATGTTTTATGTTTTGGTTTTTTTGGCTGCAAGGCCTGTAGGATCTTAGCTCCTCAACCAGGGATCAAACTCACACCCTCTGCATTGGAAGGCTAAATCTTAACCACTGGACCATCACGGAAGACCACATGTTTGTTTCTTTTTCTAATCCCTCCCCCCAGCCCTACCCCGAGGCAAGGCCCAGTCTCAGAGGTGGGTGGGAGCAGCCAGGCAGGCACCTAAAACCCAGAGAGGAGGAAAATCTTTCTCTGTGGAATGAGACACTTGGAAAAAGGGTCCCTGTGGTCAAAATGGGGAGGGGGGATTCCTGTTGCTTGGTCCTCTTTTTTTCTCTCACCACTGCACCCGGCAGGTGGACCAGTCCTGGGAGATGTCAAACAGCACAGGGTGGCCAAGACCTCAGATTTCCAGTCAAAGGACCAGGGAAAAGGGGCTCCTGGGAGCTTGGGGTTTGGGGAGGCAGTGATCACAGAGAAGACAGAGTTTGAGATTACGATCCAATAAGATGTGCTTGAAGTCCTGGTGGCCCATTCCTGAGCTGCAGATATGTGGAACTAACCCAAAAGAGTATGCCAAAAGCTTTGAGAACAGAACTGCAGTGAACAGTCTGGCCCCAGGAGAGTGTACATTTGAGGTGGAGCCAAACAGCACTTCAAAGTCTTTGAGAACTGAATTGACTGCTCAGAGGGCAGGTTGGGATCTGAGGCTTCAACCTAACTGGGTTGATTTTCTGATTAAACAAACAAACAAAAATCAGTACTCTTCAGAGTATTTTTTAGGGCTTGCCAGGTGGCTCAGTGGTAAAGAATCCTCCTGCTCATGCAGGAGACACAGGAGATGAGGGTTTGATCCCTGGATCGGGAATATCCCCTGGAGAAGGAAATGGCAACCTACTTCAGTATTCTTGCCTGGGCAATCCCATGGGCAGAGGAACCTGGCAGGCTACAGTCTAGAAAGAGTTGGACAGGACTGAGCAAAAGAGTTGGACAGAACTGAGCTACTAAGCATGCAGCAGGAGTATTATTAACAGGACCCAGAGTCTCATAATATTCAGAATGTCCGGGACACAGTCCAAAATTACTCGAAATGCAGAGACACAGGAAAAGCTCAGCAATGCACAAGAGAAAAGATAATAAACACCAACTCCAAGGTAACCCAGATGTTATCATTAGTAGACAGAGTCTTTAAAGCAATTATCATAACTGTATTCCATGAAGGAAGGGTGAGCATTCTCGAAACAAATGAAAATAAAGAAATTCTCAGAAGAAAAATAGAAACTATGAAAAAGAACTGAATGGAAATTTTGGGATGGAAAAATAAAGTAACTGAAATATTAAAAATTCATTGGATGGGATTGGAAGCAGCATGGAGATGACAGAAAAAACAGTTGGTGTACATATAACACTGTATGATCTGTGGTTAGTTGAATCTATGGATGCAGAAACACAAATACTGAGGAACCTTGGATAACAGAGGGACAACTTAGGGACTTGAGCATCCAAGTTTTGTGGTATCCATGTGGGTCCTAGAACCAATCCCCAGATACTGAGAGACCACTGTTTAATGACGGAATATGTCATGATACATTTGTGAAGCCCACAAAATATGCAATCTATACTTATTTATTTTTATATGTTAATTAATTTGTTTACATGGCCACAACCAAGTAGAGTTTATCCACCAAGACTAGTTCAATATTTGAACATCAATTGATGAAATCTAAAGATGATCAAAGAAGAAAAATCACACAATCATCTTAATGGATATAGACAAAGCAACTGACAAATTCAAAATCCATTCACGATAAGAACTCTCAGCCAACTCAGAATAGAACGGAACACCCTTATTCTAGAGAAATAAAAACTTGTGTTCACACACAAAAAACTATATGAATGTGTCTAACAGCATTGCACACATCACCAAAACCTGGAAACATGTCAAATATCCTCTGTGAACAGATAAGCAAATTGTTCTGTAATAAAAAGGAACAATTAATAACAGATGGATGACTCTCAAACGCATTTACTGTGCAAAAGATACCAGTCTCAAAAGGTTACAAATGGCGATTCCAGTGCAGTGGAAAAAGCAAAACTATCAAGACAGAGAACAGGTCGGTGGTTGTCAAGGGGATGAAGGAGCAGACAGTTTGAACACAAAGGGATGGCACCAGGGAATGTTGGGGGGGGTGAACTGTTTTGTACCCTGACTGTGGTGGTGGGTATAGGAGTCTATGCAAATGTGAAAACTCATGGAATCATATGTCTCCTCCCCCACAAAAAGTGAAATTTATTATTTGTAAAGCTAACTTGTGTGTGTGTGTGTGTGTGGCCAAGCTGCTGCAGCATGCAGAATCTTAATTCTGCGACCAGGGATGGAACCTGCGCCCCTTGCACCGGAAGTGCAGAATCTTAACCACTGGACCATCAGGGAAGTCTCTCTAAAAATGTCTTTTTAAATCAAGGAAACTGCACACACAGAGTGGGATATCTGGCTTTTCTTAAAGATTTGGGAACACTGGGCTTACATTTCCCCACAGCAATAGTGGGCCACCATTGAGTTACAGCATACCCGCTCTCTCTCTTTAATATTTATTTTTATTTATTTGGCTGTGCTGAGTTTTAGGTATGGCATGCACCTAAGACTTTGATCTTTGTTGAGGCATGCCAGTCTTTAATTGTGGCATGTGGGATCTAGTTCCCTGACCAGGGATCGAACCCGACCCCTTGCTTTAGGAGTCTTAGCCACTGGACCCCAGCGAAGTCCTAGAGCATACTCTTTTAGACAGGCCTCTGCTCTCCTCCCCAGTTTGCCATGGTAACCCCTAAACCCCAAGTTCTCCATCCTCCCAGGCTGCTTCCCTTCCTGAAACCGGGGGCATCTCAGTGGCAGGTCCTGCTACCCTAGCTGGACACTTGGCTTGGCCCCTGAAGTTTTCTGCACCATCGAAGGGAGTTCCAGGGCTGGGCTTGAGATCGGGTGGAGTTGAAACTCCCGAGCATAAAAAGAGCAGCTGCAAAGTCAGGTGGGCAGTCAAGCGGGGAGGCTCAGGCCCCTGGAGGACCCTGGGCCGGACCAGGATGTGCTGTCAGCTCTGATGGGGGACCACTGCTGGGAATCGTGCTCCCCACTGCCAGCCTAGTCTGCCTTCTGAGTACTTCTGGGGAGAAGACCCCCGGAGGCGGTGAGGCAGCTGCTGGAGCAGAGAGCTCCAGAGACAGGGACACCTGGGATAAGGAACATGGCCCAGGGCATCCTGAATCCAGGACTAGCTGGACAGTATTTTGCTGGGAGGGGCTGGTGGGGAAGGGTGTGGCAGGCAGCCAGGGGAGCAGCGGAGAGAGGGGATACCAGCCAAGGCGAGAGTTCTGGGCTGAGGGAGGCCATGAGGGCATATGGGAAGCCGAGGGTCATCACAGATGAGGCCAGGAAGAGAGGGAACAGGGTCTGAAGGAGAAGGGTTTGGAAGCCACGCCCAGGAGGCGGTACTTTATCCCCAGTGTCACAGACCTGGCAGTGACAGTCACAAGTCCCAAAGCCCCCAGCTGAAGAGCACTGCCTAGGTGTCGAGTGTTATTTTGAGCATTTCGCACATCTCACTGCTTCCAGTCCTCCCGAGAGACAGGGCTGGGTCACTCCCATCTTATTCCCACCACCCCAGGGGATCCTGTCCTTCCCGCGGGCCTCAGGGGCACACCCTCAGGACTGCTTGTTTATCCACTTTCCCAGGCAGCCCAGCTGCCCGCCACCAGGGCACACAATGGGGCCCTGTATTCTGGAGCCCCCAGCCCCACCCCCAAAGGACAAAGGGCACAGAGGCTGGGGTGGGGGCAGCCACCAGCCCTCTCTGTTCACTCTCTGCAGGGAGCGGAGAGGAGGGAAGTCAGGCCAAGCCAGCTGGAGATGAGGGAGGGATTCCCAAGGGGTCCTCTCAGGTCCTGTACCCCTGGCTCCGCTGGGGACCACCCCCAGCCTCTGGGAGCCTGCTCTCCTCCCTGGGAAGGGCTGTCCCACGGAGTCAGTCAGATTTGCTGACTGGACCACAGGTGGGTGGGGAAGTGCGCCTTGTAGGAAGTGCCCCGAGGAGTCAGGAGCTGGGGGCTCAGCGTAGCTTTGTAATTTGTGGGGCCAGTGCAAGTGGAAACGTAAGACCCTTCGTTTAAACTTTTATTTGGAATTTCAAGATAGTGACCGCAGAGCATTAAACCCCATGTGACTGCACGGGTCACGAGCCAGTAGGGTGGGCTCCAGGCCTTTTTTGTGAGTCTCAGATTTGCTGTGCTTTCTTGGCCCTCAGTCCCGTGCTAACTCTGCCATTAGTGACCTCACAGAGTGGTCTTGGGGAGACCCCTCCCCCTCTGGGCCTCAGTTTCCCCATTTGGAAAATGGATTGAAGCCACGGATGCCATTAATATTGAGGGGCTCTTCTGCTCTGATGTCCGTAGGATTGTAATGCTTTTCCCAGGAAGTCCGTGGTTGGAGGGGTAAGGAGTTAGGCAGATAAAGAGAAGAAAATCAGAGAGAGAAACAGATGGAGTAAAGGGCTGGTAGCAAAAGTCTTCATCTAACACAGCTTCACTAGGGACCCAGTGAATAAATGGCATGGGGACCCTGGAGTGTGACCCCGGGGGCTTATTCAACCTGACTCTTTCACTTCCTGTCTTCTATAAAGTCAAGAAATGCGGACAAGGACTGAAGCAGATCTCGCTGGTCACCTGCACGGTGCCCCTCCTCTACCCCCGCCCCTTTGGGCAGCCCTGATGTGGCTGAGATGGCTGCCCACCTCTCTGAACCAGGTGTCTTGGGGCGCCTCAACTCCAGGGCGTGAGTCCTGATTGGACCAAGCCAGTCAGGCGGGCTCAGCCCCCTTGACAGTGATTGGTTTAAGCAAAAGCATGTTGTGCACTTCTGACCAATGAGACACGAGGAAACCCCTGTAGGAGGCTTCTGGGAGAGGTTTTCCTTGATGGTGGGGAAGAAGAAAAGACAACCCACAGGAAGTGCTCCCCCCACTTCTTAACCTCCTTGAGAGGGGACACCACCCTGGGCCTAACTGGGGGAGCTGACGGAATGGGGTTAGGTCCTGGACGATGCCTCTGAGCCCCGGAAGGTGCCAGCCCTGGAGCTGCCCTACCTCGGGCCCACGTGTAAGGATGAAAAATACATTTTCTCAGCATTTAAGCCACTTTGCATTGGTTTCTGGTTCTTACAGCTGGATGTGTGTGTGTGTGTGTGTGTGTGTGTGTGTGTAGGGGGCTGACAGATGAAGGACGCTCTCCTCTAGGAGCTGCAGGAGTTAAAGGGAGGGGTGGGAGGGTGTGTGTGTGAGTAAAGGTGCTCTGTGCACAACAGAGAAAGGCCATGGGGTTGGGGTACCTCAGGCCAGGTGGCCTGGAGGGCCAGTCACATGGTACCCAGGCCACCGCCTCCAGGGCTAGAGATGCCTTCCATTATGAGACCTCCAGCGTGTCCCAGTGGCACCACATGGCCCCTCATTCACAGTCTGGCTACTCCTGATCAGAATCCCTCAGGCCACCCAAGAGGGCTTTGTTTGGTGTCTGAATAGGAATGAAAGGGACAGAAGCTGGGTGGTCTCTGAGGTGAACTGGCCTATGTATCCATCTGTCCCCCTGTCCAGTCCCTCAGCAAACATCTCCTCAGCTCCTCAGCCTGACTGCCCAGGGCGGAGACAGACTAGCTCCCAGGAAGCTCCCAGGAAAAGGACAGCTGTCCTGCTCTATTTCTCAGTGAAATAAAATAAAAATAGCCTAGAGAACAGCAACCAAGTGTATAGATGACTGTTAACACTGCCATATGCCCAGGGGCAGTAGAAGGTCACCTCCTCCATTCACCAGCTGAGTGACCAAGAGTGACCGAATCAACCTCTCTGAGCAATAATGTCTGCCTCATGAGGTGTTAGGATTTAAAGGGACCTGGCAAAGAGCAAACTCTAGATAAATGAGCATGTTCCAGGCACACAGTGCCCGAAGGCTGGTCATGAAGCTGTGAACACAAGTTGTCTCTGTCTGCTGGGATAGCAGTTCTTTCACCTCTTCTTTCTACATTCTTTACTTGGTTGAATTTTTAAAATGGATTGGATTTTTTTTTTTTAAACTTGGAGGGGGGGACAAAAAGCTTGTTTTATTCTTTTAAAAAATTACTCACGGTATTGTGGAGTTAGAAAAGAACAGAATTCACCGTGCATGCATGCTCAGTCGTGTCCGACTCTTTGTGACCCCATGAACTGTAGCCCATCAGGCTCCTCTGTCCATGGGATTCTCCCGGCAAGAATATTGGAGTCAGTTGCCATGCCCTTCATCAGGGGATCTTCCCGATCCAAGGATCAAACCTGGATCTTCTGCATTGGCAAGCGGATTCTTAACCATTGAGCTACTTGTGAATCCAGCATAATGCTCATATGTGCTCAGTCACTCAGTCGTGTTCAACTCTGCGACTCCATGGACTGTAGCCCGCCAGGTTCCTCTGTCCATGGGATTCTCCAGGCAAGAATACTGCAGTGTGTTACCATGCCCTCCTCCAGGGGATCTTCCTGACCCAGGGATCGAACCCAGGTCTCCTGCCTGTGGATTCTTTACCATTTGAGCCAACAGGGAAGCCTATAATGCTATAATACTACCTAGATCTTCAGCAGTGGGAGCCAAGAGGAAACAGAGGGCGTGGAGGAGGTGGTGGTTATGCTGGACCCTAAAAGATGGCAGAGTTGAACACACAGCTGGATGGGGGATGGTGAAGGGGGAACTGCGTGAGCAAAGGCAGGGAGGAGGAAGAAGGCAGCCAGGGCCAAGGATGGGCCTGAAGGACTTGGGGAACCATCAGCTGCCCTGTGTGGCTGGAGGGCAGGCGGACAATGAGTGGGGGAGGGGAACAGGGCTGGGACCCATCAGACTCCCCTTTAGGAGAGGGCCAACGAAGCATTTTTGTGGTTTGGGAAGGAGCCCAGAGTTCACAGGGCAGCCTGGAGGGAGATGGGAGACCTGCAGACCAGGGCCGTGTGGGGGAAGGGGAGAGAGGTCTAGAGGGAAGAGCTTAAAGGCCAGAGGCCGGACTTGCTGGATTTGGGCAGGGAGGAGGTGCACAGACTCGCAGGCCCCGTCTCAGGGCTCTGGGTGGATGATGGGGACAGTCCCTGGGAGGATCCCGAGAAGAAGGAGGAGTTTGGGGTGAGGAGCCTGAGGCACACTGGGAAGACTTCAGCGGCTGGGGATGACTCTCCAGGGTCTTTTCCTGACCACAAATCCAGATCCTGGGGCACTCAGCCACAGGTCTCCCTGCCAAGCCCAATGGGCGCCAAGAAGAGAGTCCCCTCCACTTCTAACTAGTGACACTGACCTGTCTCCAAGGGTGGCAGGGCAGCCCTGACTCCTCTCCATGGTGGCAGATGTAGGGAATGTGTCTGGGATGAGGGACGGGGGTGGCCACTCGCACAAAGGGGAAGGCTGTGCCTTGAGGGCTTCAGAAACCAGGACTCAGAGAGGCTCGCAGGTCTGGGCAGAGGCCCCCCATGGGTGCCCTCCCTCAGTCGGCCTGTGCCCGCCATGGGCAGGGCCAGCACCAGCCGTGTGTGGAGAAGAGATGGAAACACAGACCTGCCCTCTTGTGGGATGGAAAAGATGCAGGAAGTACCCTCTCCGGGCCTGGGACTTCAGGGTGCCTATGACCCACCTGCGTCTTGTTTAAATGCAGGTTGTGATCAGGGAGGCTTGGGGCCAGTCTTACGAGTCCACATCTCTGACCAGCTCCTGGGAGATGCTGATACCATGGACACTCGGACTGGTGAGGTTCCAGGTGACCTCTAAGGAAGTGAGGTTTTAGGTGACTTCTCAGGATCCTTCCAGGATTGGGAGGGAGGGGTCCAAGAGCGAGGCCAGTCTGTGTGCCACTTGGGACTCTGGGGTGCCAGCTGGGAGGAAGACCAGGGGTGGGCCTGAGAACAGGTGGGCTAATCCTCACACAGGTGGGTGGTGAGGCCAAGGCTATCCCGCCCCGGGGAAGGTTTCCTGGCCGGTGGGGCAGGAGGGAACTCGCCCTTTAAGGGGTAAGTGGAGAGGAACTTGTCCCGGGACACTGTTTGGGACACTGTTTGGGGAGGGTTGGGCATCGGCTCAAAGAGCCCCGGGAGGGTGTAGGTTGCGTCCACTGGCTCTGACCTTGGCGTTAGGCCCTCGGTTGGTATCTTTGATCCTCAGAATAGTCTGAAAGGCGCACCTCACTATGGCTTTGGTTGGTTTTAGGTCCACTCCATTTATTTAATGGAAATGGTCGCTCATCAAAGGGGCGTGCTGGCCCAGGGGAGCTGAGAACCCTGTGCCACTCCAGTGTTCCCCCCAGGCTGTGGTTCCCCGACCGCCCCACCACATACCTTTCCCATCCATCCTACCCCCACCCTCCAGTACTGGCCCAGCTCCTGGGTCCAATCACCCCACCTTAGCCCCAGGCTGTACCCCTCAACCCCGCACAGACAATTCAAGTCAAAAAGAAATGCCTTCCTGTCAGCCCTCTGTTACCCAGAAAATGGGGCTAACAGGAAACACCTCATTCATTATCTTCTAGTGAATTCAGGTTTAGTTACTTGAAATAACAAAACAGGGGGCTTCAGCCAGAAATTTCCGTGTTGTTGCTGTCAGCACAACAGAAGGTGGCAAATGAGAAAGACCGTGAGTCCCGAGAGCCTCACTGTGGAATTTCTGAATCAGGGCGAGGAGAAACGCAGCCGTGTCGCTCACTCACCCTGGACGAACCCTGACCTCGCTAAGCCTTGGGGTTCTGGCCTGTGAGATGGAGCTGGCAGACCCCACCTCATTCTGTTCCTGTGGGGACCCATGGAGATTACGGATTGGAGAACTTGGCAAAAAATAAACACTATGCATATGTACATCTATGGCTGATTCATGGTGATGTATGGCAGAAACCAACACAATAAGGTAAAGCCCTTATCCTTCAATTAAAAATACATGAATTAAAAAAAAAAATACCATGTAGGTGTATGCTGCTGATGCCCCATCAGCCTCAAGTGCCCCACGTGAATCAAGTCCCCTCCCTGTTGCCTGGTGGGGGTCAGGCAGATACCTCTGGTAGCCACAGGGCAAGGGCGATGTCTTGCCTACCATGGGTCTCTCCCTTGAGGAAAACCCAAAGGACCTCAGCAGAGCTGCACAGCCTGCGGCCCTGGCAGGACCTGAAATGCACGTGTGCCTGGAGCCTGAGGGCGCCATTTCCAGGATCCTGTCTATTTCCATGGGATTCGTGGGTGTTTACCCCACACTTCTGACGACCAGGTCCAGGTAGGGGCTAGAGACACCAAGAGGCTTGGCCATGGTCTGGTCACTGTGTCCAGCTGCCTCTCGGGCCAATGGGGACAGCAGGGACTAACATGGCCCAGCCCCTTCCCATCACTGTCCCCGTGAGGTGCACAGGATGGGGGCGAGGGTTCCAGTTTCGCTAAGGAAGCAAACAGAACCCAGAGAGACTGAATCCGTGCCCAAGGTCAGCAGGAGGGCATTTCTTAGGGTATGTCAAGGAGTACCATGAAAAAAGATTCTGAGATTAACAACTTGGAGACATCCTGGGCGCAAGTCAGAATTTTTAACTGAACTGCTGTGAGGGGTAAGTAGGTGATTTTCCAAACTTGCTTGACAGGATGCCCTCTCTTTACAAGACCAAGATTCTTCAAACTCAGGGCTCTTCAAACTCAGGGCTCTTCAAACCCCCTGCTGTGGGCGCCACCACCATCAGAGTTTCTCTCGGTGCAGGACGTTAAATGGGCTATTTCCACTGCAAAATGATGGGTGATGGAGGTGGGTGATGCACAGCGGTACCTAGAGACAGAAGGTACCCTGGTCCACTCGTCCAGCCCCCACTGCCAGGCAGCTCCTGGGGTGCAGTGCCCAGTAGTGACTGCACCTCTGCGAAGAGGAGATGTCCAGTGGGATCTCCCAGGGACCTTCCAGAACTAAGCATCTTCCGGAAAGGAAGCTGGCTGACCCTCCTGGAGTCCTGACCCCCAGGGGCCAGAAATGGGCAGAAGGGGCTGCCGCGTCTAGGACGTTCCTACTCCCACATCCTCTCTGCCACAACCGTCACTTCTCCTGGGAATTTTGAAGGAGCTCTCACATTCTGTCTCCCAAGAGAACCACAGAAAGCAACACCACCTCCCACACAGCCTCCTGACCCTCCCAGGCAGGCTGCACGGTGGGTGGACCCACACACCTGCGGTTTCTCTCGGCCCAATGCCAGGTTGACCCTCACCTGGCAGGTGCGCCTTACTTGCCTTTGGGGAACTACCCCTCCCCATTCCTGGCCCATCACAGATTCCCCCGCTTCCAGGCGTAATTCTTTGCCCTGATTGGGAAAATAGCAAACATCACTAAAACACTGAAAAGATGTTGGGAAGACACATGGTACAATTTACCATCTGGTCTTGAATTATATTCTAATGGAAGAAGAATGGAAAGCTCCCTGGCATCTCAGTGGTTAGGACTCAGTGCTTTCACTGCCGTGGTCCAGGTTTTAATTCCTGGTCAGAGAACTATGATCCCACATGCTGTGTGGCCACAGCCAAAGGGAAAAAAAAAAATGGGACAGGGAGAAGGTGGTCTTTGGTCTTCAGTAACGTGCTAAAGATGATAAACCTAAACCCAGGTACCAATGTTATACTCAACGGTAATGAGTAATAGTCACTCCATTTGAAAAGGATAACAAGAAAAGGATGCTGGGTTTCTGCCTCTGCCACCCCCACCAACCCTTATACCGAGTGGCTCCACCAACTAGTTCAAGATCAGAGCAGAGGACAAGGGACACCTTCCTCAGCCCACCAGCCATGTCTGGCTCCCAGCACCAGCTCTGTGGTCATCTGTGCCCAGCAAGTTTCAATCTGTCCATCCCACTGGTGCGCTGCTTCTGTCGCGTTTCCCTGCCTTTGGAGGGTGGCGTCCTCTGCTGGTCCCCAGCCTAGACACCTGACCACCTCTTGCCAGCCCCTTGCCTCTGCATTAGACACGCTCCTGGAGCAACAGCACTGCCTCTGGGCCACTGTCGTGAGACCACCCAGGGTTCTTAACTTACAACTCAGCCTCTCCCGAGCCCTCCTCGGGGCATGTCTCCAGGGCCCAGGCAGGTTCCAACTAGTTTTGTTTTTTTTACATTATACAATTGTCCTCTTTTAAAAAATTTATTGAAATATAGTTAATATAGTTGATATACAGTCAGCTAGTTTTAGGGACTTCCCTGGTGGTCCAGTGGTTAAGACTCCACGCTTCCACTGCAGGGGGCTTGGGTTCGATTCCTGGCTTGAGAACTAAGATCCCACATGCTGCAAGTTAAGACCAAGAATAATAACTGTGATAATAATAAAACCAAATAGTTTTAGAAAAGGGTGTGGGTCCCATCTCAGAAGGAAAAGTCATTACACTCATAAAAACAAGAAAAGAAGACATAATGAAATCATTACTTTTGGAAGATGACATGATTGCTTACCTAGAAAAATCCCAAGAAATCAACCAGAAAAAGTACTATAAATAATAACTGAGTTCAGGCCAGTGGGGAGATATGTGACAAATTGACAAAAATCAACTGCATTCCTATATACTAGTGACATGCAGCTAGTGAAAAAAAAAAAAATCACTGGAAAAAATTATCTCATTCTCAGTAGTAACCAAGCACATTAAATATTAAACACTCATTTAGCCTAATTCTAAGACATTTATTTTCAATGTTAATATTTTGCCACTACTGGGAGGACTAAGCATATAATAAAGATGGTGATATTCTCTAAATTAATAAGCTTAATGCAATACCAATTAAAGAACTTGAAAATGTGTTTATATACTTAAAAAATCCATAAAGGGAGAAGAATCAGAGAGCTCTTTTTTTTTTTTTTAAAGGTAACGATGGTTGACTTTTCTCAATTTAAAAATATACCAAGTAATAATGATCAAAATTTTACAATGCTGCATTAAAAATAAGACAAAAAAAATCTTTGAGCATCAAAAAGAATAACAATGGTAACAGATTATAATACATGGGAAAGAAAAGCGTCCATCAGTCCATAGCTACACCAGGAAAGGGAGTGAAGGAAAGATCTTTTTTATAGAATAACCTCTATATCTAGAAGGAATGACAGAAAAACCACCATTTTGCAGCTACCAGTGTAATTTATGTGGGCCAGGAGCATCCAGGAATGTTAAAATCAGACTTCCTTGGTGATACAGTGGACAAGAATCCGCCTGCCAATGCAAGGGACACTGGTCCAATCCCTGGTCCAGAAAGATTCCACCTGCCACAGAGCAACTAAGCCTGAGCGCCATGACTGTGCCCCAGAGCCTGTGCTCTGCAACGAGAAGCCACAGCACTGGGAAGCCCTGGGACGTCACCCAGAGAGGAGCCCCCCGCTGTCCGCAACTAGAGAAAGCCCAGACAGCAACAGAGACCCAGTGCAACCAAAAATAAAAAATAAATAAGCTCTAAAAAAAGAATGCTAAAACCACTGTGTGAAAAGTTATGAGAGAACCAAATATTTACACTGTCTAAGGTATCATCCCACAAATTACTTATTAATTATAAAGGAGAAAAGCACCATTATACTGAAGAGATCAAGCAGATGCAGCCTTACCCAACTGGTCAAACTCAGCATCACCAGTTAATGGGACAAACTGACATCATGTGACCCCTCATGTGCTGCTCTGAGGAGCACACGCCATCAACTCTTCTTGCCAGAAGTGCAAGGAAACAATCAGATATATCCAGGCTATGGCAGAGCCTATAGGTCAACTGGCCTTGGATTTGGCAGAAAACATCAATGCTGGTTATAGGAGCAAAGAAAATCAGAGATAGTACTGATTTCAGGGAGATGAAATGGGCAAAGGACAAACCAGATGCTGTATGCGATCCTTGACTGGATCCTAAATCAAAACAAAAGGGAGCTAGGCACGACATTTTGAGGACAACTGGGGAAATCTGATATAACATTAAGCCCTAGGTGTGATGGTGGCTCTTGTTTAGACAGGAGACTGTCCTTGTCCCTACATTCCGAAGTGTTTATGGGGAAAATGTCAAGACGTCTTTACTTATTTAAAATGCTTCTGCAAAGCAACATGAAAGGAGATAGATGACAGATTATCAGTGACAAAATAAATAAAGAAAAAGCAAATGTGACAGAAAGTAAGTGAATCTAGATGAAGAGTATCTGAGTGTTTATCAGACCCTTCCTTCAACCGTGTTTGAACATTTTCAAAACAAAGCAAGAGGAAAAGAAATAGAAAAAAGAAACAATGCAATTCAGTTCTAGTTTAGAAATAAATTCAAACTATTAATAGAACCAAATGTTAGATGAGCCTCATGATAAATTCCAAATGAGTAAAAGTCAAATATTTTCATAAATTGGGGGTTATAAACAAGATAGCTTATGTATTCTTGCTAGAGATGGAAAATAAGTGCCTAACAACTAAAAAGTGATAAATATAATTAGAAATAAGGAAGATATGATATAACTGAAAACAGAAATATTCAAATACAGGAAATAGAATGAAATGAACATGAAAAAACAACAGAATAAGGAAAAAAGATAAATGATATTAAAAATACAAAGAACTGATTTAAAAATATAAAGATCAAAACAAAAATTCCTCTTGATAAGTGCTCAAAAGAGATGGACATAACAGTTTATGCAGAAGGAAATACCAAGAATAAACAGTAACATGGAAAAAAATGCAAGGTCGCATTAGCAACTAAAAAATGAAAATTTAAACAAGTTTGAAATCCTATTATACACTCATTAAGCTGGAAAACAAAACTGAACTAATACTCAGTGTTGATTGGGGCCCTCATGCCTCAGAGAGGGTCTGATATTCAGCCAATCAGGAGGTAGGGAAGGGAAAGGGGAGGGGACAGACACGGAGAGAAATAAAGACCATCCATGGCCCCAGGAAGTAGGTCCAGAAGTCCAAATGGCTGTGGCCAGTTGAGTGGGCAAACAGGCTTTCGATTCCATCCACTAAGTGCCTGGAATTGAAACAGGCTTTCGATTCCATCCACAAGGGAGCAGGCGTCCCTTGGTCATGCCCACTCAGAGTTGGGGTTTTAGAAGTCTATACCACAGGCCAATCCTCTGGCTGGCAGCCAACTGCTGCCAACTGCTGGGAAGGGCCCACCCAGGCTGGGACAGTGGTACTGAGGGAGGTCCATCCCAGCACGCCCTGCATGCTCGGGGGTGCCCAGGACCCCTCCCTCTTCACCTCCACCTCCACTCCCTGGGATCACTGCACCTTTTGGCCTCCACCCTGCTCACATCAGCTCAGGGGCCGGGCCCGGCAAAAGCTGCTGGAGTGTCAGGGGTTGAGGGGTTGACCAGCCAGCCAGGTTCCCCCCGGGGGGAACACAGTGGGGATATTAGTAGTGACCAGGGATGCTCAATCCTGGCCCAGGTTTAAGCAGAGAGGTGACGTGGCTCTGTCTGGGACTCAGACACAGCAAATATCATCAGGTGGATATTGTATGAGCCAGAACGGCTCACACACGTGGGTCACAAATGCACGTGGGTGACCGCTAAGGACAGGATGTGGATCCTGAGATCTAGAAACACAGTTTAGCGCTAACTTCCTTGTCCTCTAGAGTTGTTTATAAATCGACAACAATATTTGGAACTTTTCTGTCTTTAAAATAAACAGCAGCTGCCCTTGTGGGAATTCTTGAGAGTAAAGGCAGGGCTATGAGCCCCAGGAGCTGCTCATGTGTGTGAGCATCCTCCAACCGGTAGTACCTGCACTTGAGCTCAGACCCCCTCACCCACTCACCTAGGTGCGGTCACACAGGACTCTTACTCATGAAAGGGTGCGCTGTCCCGTTCGTCCCAGCTCTGTGCTGTGAGGGCCTACAAACGGCCCAGCAGCTGCCCTCTGACCTTCCCCTTCGCTCCATCAGCCCAAATGCCCCTCTCCTTGTCCCTGAACGGGGACAGAGGTCTCCCAACTCGGTCTCTTTTCCCCCGCCCCACCTGACTTCCAGGCTTCCCTGGCAGCTCAGCTGGTAAAGAATCCGCCTGCAACACGGGAGACCTGGGTTCGATCCTTGGGTTGGGAAGATCCCCTGGAGAATGGAAAGGCTACCCACTCCAGTATTCTGGCCTGGACAATTCCATGGACTGTATAGTCCATGGCATCGCAAAGAGTCAGACATGACTGAGTGACTTTCACCTGACTTCCAGATGGGCTTGTCTGAAACACAACAGAGCCGCCTCACTCTCTGCTTCCTCCTTCGGGATAAAATCCACCTGGTCCTCACCTGCCTGGCCAGCCCCTCCCCTCTCTCACTCACCCTCTCTCCTGCCAAGTTATCCTTCAGCCATCCTTCCCTTCCACTCTGGGGGACCCTGTTCAAGACTCAAGTCCAGGGGCTTCCCTGCTGGCTCAGTAGTAAAGAATCCTCCTGTCAATGCAGGGGACACAGGTTCAATCCCAGATCCAGGAAGATCCCACACGCCAAGGGACCACTGAGCCCTTGCGTCACAGTTACTGAGGCAACGCTCCAGAGCCTGTGAACTGCAACTACTAAAGCCCGCACACCTAGAGCCTGTGTCTGCAACAAGAGAAGCCGCCGCGATGGGAAGCCCGCACACCGCAATGAAGAGCAGCTCCCGCTTGTCACAGCTAGAGAAGACCCAGAATAGCCATAAATAAATAAAGAAATCTTTGAAAGGAAATAAAAGACTCAGGCCCAGCATCACCTCCGGGAAGCCTTTCCCATCTCCAGGCAGAGCGTGTCTACTGTCTTCACGCCCCAGCTACACCTGAAGAGGCCACCAGCCCTGCCCTTCTCGCAGCTGGTAACCGAGATTTCTCTCTTAGAGCCTCCCTCCCCCGCAGAAGCTCCCTTCCTCAGGGCAGGAGTCCTAACCTCGCCACCTGTGTGTCCTTCTGCATCATAACTGAGCAGGACCCTATGGGGCCTTCCCAGGACCAATCATCCCCCATGTCCTCACCTGCCTCTTGTCTGTAGAAAACTTTTAGACTCTGAGGTTTTCCTTGAGTTCCAAAGATCATATCTACCAGAGAAGTGAGAAAAGGCAGAAACAAAGGAAAACAAGTCAAACAAGACAATAACAGTTTAGCCGTTAAGCAAAATCAAGGACCTTTAGTTCCTCCTCAAAGGCTTCAGATAACATTCTGAGCCATATCCTTGAACTGTTCTGCAGATACTGAAACCCCCACCAAGCGGAAGATGATAAATACCTGCTGACCACAAGCATGTAGACCCCAGACCAGGTGGAACCAGAAAATCGATGATGTTGACTGCTGATTACCTCACCACCAACCAATCAGAAGAGTGTTCATGAGCTGATCACGCACCATGCGTGCAACGCCCTCACTCACCCGGTCTTTAAAAACCTTCCCCTGAAAGCCAGTGGGGAGTTGAGGCCTTTTGAGCAGTAGCTGCCTTGATTTCTTGCTTGGTGCCTTCAACAAACGTTGCATTTTCTTTCACCATAGCCTGGGTGTCAGGAGATTTACTGCAAGGGGGCAAGTGGACCCAAGTTCAGTTTGACAACATCAAACTTGACACAGACCAGGTTCTCAAAAAGATCTCTAAAAGAATGGAAACAACCCATCCAGAAAATCTAGAGTTAGCGGCAGTAACAGCCACATTAACAGGAGAACTAAGTGACATGGGTTTGATCCCTGGGTCGGGAAGATCTCCTGGAGGAGGAAATGGCAGCCTACTCCAGCATTCCTGCCTGGGGAAATCCCAAGGACAGAGGAGCCTGGTGGGCTACAATCCATGGGGTTGGAAAGAGTCAGACAACTTAGCAACTGAACAACAGTAACGTTATCCCACTTTACAGATAAGCAGACTGAGGCACAGAGGTTAAGTAACCTCTCAGGGTGATGCAGCTAGAAAGTAGCAAAGCTGGGTCTCAAACCAGGTGCGCCTGATGCCAGGGCCGGGCTCCCAAACACTTCTCTGTGGCACGGGGAGAACGCTAAAAGCCAGCCTGTTCTGAACTGAGACGCCAGGAAGAGGTGGAGTGGCTGGAGAGCAAGAGGAGTCACAGGCCTTCCATGGCTGGGAAGGGCCCCCGCGCAGGCCTGGGGAACATGGACTGGGTGCTAGTGGGGTGTCCAGATTGATGTCCGGGCCCTGCCCTTGCCACACCCCCGCCCGGGACTGCAGAGGATCTCGGAAGGGCGCCAGGCAGGAAAGCAGAGCAGCCAGAGAAATACTGGCCTCCCGGGGCTCTTTAATCACCGTTTGCACAGGAAGTGGTGGTGATGCATAATTCAGGGTGAGGCTGTAGGCAGTCTGCTCTGCTCTGAAACCTCAGCTCCTGCTGGCCCCTGCCGCCTTCCCTAGCATCTTCTGGGTGGCACATTGCCCGCAGTCCCACCTACATGCAGTGCTCGCCCGCCCTGTGGATTACAAACCTACTTATAGACCCTGCCTGGCACTGCTCTGCGTCTGGAACCCAGACCATCCCAGATTTAGAAAGCCTGAGGAGCTCTCGGATTGGAAGATTCGATGTCAAATTTGTGAAACTCAGATCTGATCATTTTCCCATCCCCTGGCACTTGAACCTGGAACTCCCCATGGCAGGCAGCTAAGGAGGCAGTTTTAGAATCAGACAGACCTGGGTTCATATCCCAGCTCCACCAACAACTGTGGGACCCTGGACAACTTATTCCACCTCTCAGATCCTCAGGGCTATGGCGGGGATGAAAGGGAATAAGAAATATGGAGGCCATCAGCACCCATCCTTCCCTCACCCCACTCTGTCCACAGGGTCACCAGTGGCTGCAGGAGCAACTCTGGCCCTTGCACAAAGGAGGCCAAACCCAGAAAAGTACCAGACATTAGAAAGGGGCCAGAGATGCCCTCCAGTGGCTGAGAGCAGCAGGGGCACCAACACGGCTCACGGAGCAGGTGGGTGAAAGAGCCCGTGCCAATAGTTGCCATGTTTGGCCTTTATATATTATCTCCTTTCCTCAAAACAGGCCCAAAAGAGGACTTCTGACTCCCATTTTACAGAGATGGAAACTGAGATCTCTCCATCATAATAAGCACCTTTTAAATAACCTGGGCTTTCACTTCTTTCAGAAAGACCTTGCCAGACCCAACGGCCTCTGTGGAAAGTGAGAAATCAAATTGTAAAAACAGCTAAGTCCAGCTGTGGGGGGTGGTGGGCAGGCGCTGGGCTGCTGCCACCATCCAAACTCAGATCTGAGCTGGTCGCACAGTCCCAGCCCCTGAGCCCTCCCTCAGGTCCCCCAGGTCACCAGCCGGCCTGTGCTCTCACCCCGCTGCCCTTCCCTGTGTGGAGCCGCCTGTCACTCCCGGCAAATGCCAGTCGCCACCCCTGGATCTAGGTTTAGGCTTTGTGCACATAGATATTCAGGAAATGTTGGGTGGTGGACGGAGAGATGGGGAGGCTGGTGGGTGGGTGGGTGAACAGACAGAGGGACAAATGGATGGATGGGTAAGGAATGGATAAGGAGATGGATGGGTTGATGGGTAGGTGGGCAGGTAGATAGGTGGCCCCGTGAATGCATTGCAGGGCTGAAGTGCATTCTTCGGATCTGTCCCTGGCCGGCTCCACAGCCCCACTGGGATGCCAGGTGCATCGCGGGTTTCACAGGCCAGCTTGGAACTCCTGACTCCTTGCCCAACCTGCCTCCTGCCTCAGTCTTTCTCATCCATGAAATGGCCACCTCCGAATTCTCCAAATTCTCTACTCTCACACCCACTTCCAATGGGCTCTATTATTCAATTGCAAGTGCATCTCTGCTGCTTCGCCCTAGTTCCACGCCTCCAGCAAGTCTCACGTGGATGGAGGGACAGCCTCCCCACAGGTCACCCTGCCCAGCCCTGCCGCCTCCCTTCACTCCTCTTGCTGTGCCTCTAACCCCCGGGACCCCTCCTGCCTCTGCCTGGATCAGCCTTCTCCAGATCTCTGCAAGGCACAACCCCCACTTCATTCCAGGCTCCATCTAAATGTCCGTCTATGAGAGAAGAGGCTGTCCACGGTTATTCTAAGGGCAAAAATCTTCTTGTCTCAGTACTTTCTGACTCTTCCTAGTACCCGACTCCACCAGACAGTAATTGCCATTCCTTTGCCAGTTTCCTTTCCAGCCCCTCCCCCATGTAAGTTCCAGGTCACTCCTGAGTCCTGGTGCCTGGAGGAGTTCTGGCATATAATAGGTATGCAAGATATTAATGAAAAGAAAAAATTTTTTTAAATCCTGGACACATGTATTGACAACCAGCAAATGTGAAAGGTATTTCCATTAAGACTACCCTACAAAAATTTCAGAGCATTCACCCAATCATGTTGAGGACAGCGGTTCCCCCAGGCATGACATTCACTGTTTCCAGGCCAACGGGCATTTTGCCTTCCATTCCACTCCAGATCGGGTTCATCCACCTCTAACTATCAACCCCAGCCAGCTGTCAGCCTCCCCTTCTGTGCTCAACCTGGTGGGACTGCTCCGGGCCCTGGGGTGGGGATGACCACTGGGGGCCGCTGCAGCAGGAGGCAAAGGAGCACCTGCCCTCAACACTCCCCAGCCCCCAACACATGCATACTCCCACCAGAGCTGGGTAGAAGCCCCCTCCCAACCCCACACCAGTGGACCCATGAACATGGGTGTTCCTGCCTGCACCAAGTTATATGGGGGGGCACCTGGACGTGACCTGAGATACCTCCGTTTACAGGTGCAGCTCAGAGCCGGAAGCTCAGAGCTGGACAAGGATCTGGACTGTTCATAGATCTGGACCTCAATCCCCCAAGAGCCTTTCAGCCTAGAACAGCCTCTCAAAGATGCCAGCAAGTGTCTACAAAAAAATAAGAATAGCAGCAATTCTGACAGCGGGCCTATTCCATGCAGACACTGAACGCTTTACGTGTATTAACGTGTTCAAGCCCCATGATAATGCTATGGAGTGGGGCCTGTTATCACTCCCATTTTATGGATGAGAAAACAAAGGCCTAGGGAGGTTAGAAACAAAAGCAAGATATGAGAAATCAACAGGAGTTCAGGGCACTGGGCCATCATTTCTCATCCTCATCATAGAGGTCCCACTCCTACTTAGTACAGACTTCCTGGGCTGGGACAGTGTTGGGTGCCCCCTCCCCCGCCCCCATCCTTACATTCTGAGAAATGTCAAGTTATATATCTCACATATGACTCATGTTTTCATCAAAATTTCTTCTCTTTTCTACTATGAGTCCCAAGACAATACATTAGGGGAATATCAGAGGCCAACCTGATATTATATATAACATCATTATTAACTAAAGTTTTTACTCAAACTTCTTGTTCCAGGGCCCCATCCAGGACACCACATTATATTCAGTTGTCATGTCTCCTTAGACTCTGCTTGGCTAGGACAGTTTCTCAGACTTCCTTTGGTTTTGATGAACTAGACAAATGTGAGCAGGACTAAGCAGGTGCTATGTAGAATAATGTCTCTCCATTGAGGTTTGTGTGATGTTTTCTCATGACTAGACCAGGGTGAGGGGTTTGGGAGGGAGATTGCAGGGGCGAATTTCCTCTCCCATCACATTGTATGAAGTATACATACTACTAATATCTACATGACTTATCATGGCTGATGTTGACCTTGGTGACCCAGCTGAGGCAGTGTGTGTCGGGATTCTCCACTGAAGAGTTGGCCTTTTCCCCTCTTTCCACACTGTGCTCTTTAGAGGGTGTCATTATGCATATGTGACACTTACAAGGGTGGGGGATTATGCTCCACCTCATTGATGGAGAATTATCTACATACATTATTTTAATTTCTGCACAGGAGACTCTCCTAGTATTTATTTATTCATTTATTAAATCACTTATTGATACCAATATGACCTCATGGCTACCTACTTTATACCCTGCAACTTAGCATACTTTTGCAAAGCATTTGATTCTGGTGTCCCTGGTATTTCTGGGTGTAGCTGATAAAATATGGATAATCAGCTCTGATAAATTTACTGAACTCCATCTCTAATGAACAACAGTAATCCACTCTTCGGCCCTGGGGATTTGGGAAATCAAGGTTTCTATGTGATTTTTAAACAAATGAGATAGAAACTGTCAGAAAACATAGCATTTTGAAGGGGAAATGACATTCCTATTTTTGTAGTGCAAAACAGGTGTGCACGTGTGAATTTGGTGTGCAGAGAGCAGGGCTGAAAAATGTAATTCTGTGGATCTCAGTTCTTAACACCACGTGAGCAGAACCACCCCTACAAGGCTCTGTCCGTGGTCCTGCCTGGGTTTACAACCAGCCTGGGAGATTGAGACATAAAGCACCCACTTCTCCAACCAGCAGGAAGCACAGCATCTGAGTGACAAATGTAGGATTGTATTGGGTAGGCAAAAAGTTCATTCGGGTTCTTCTGTAACATCGCGTGGAAAAAGCCGAATGAACTTTTTGGCCTACTCAATAAATTCTCTCTATTGTCTGTTACAACAGGATGAAATGAACAAGATGAAATTCAACAGGAACAAGGTCCAAGTTACAGGTTTAGATCCAAGAAATTACTGACACAGACAACAGGCCTGATCTCTTCAACAAGTCAGGATTATTCAAATTAAAAAAAAAAAAAAGAACTGCATTAAAGTAAGAAAGACCAAGAGGTCAGAACAACTGGATGCAGTGCATGGGTCTGGTGAGGAAAGTGGTTTGAACAAAACAGCACAGATTGGCCTTTTGGGGCCAAATAGGGAAATTTGAATAAGGTACGCATAATAATTAAGATGAGAATTTATTGGAGCAGAAAAGTGCTGATCATTTACTGGGAAAAAATCAGGTTACAAGACAGTATGCACAGCATGACCTCATTTTATGGAGAAAATTTACATATAAGCATAGAAACAGCTCTGGAAGGATGTGAGCGAGGTGTCAGAGTGGGGCTACCTGGGGGATGGGGACATGGCACTTTGGTTTTTGCTTGTCCATATTTCTATTCCCACAGTGCATATAAACTGATTCTGTAATGATAGAAAATTATGTTTTTAAAAGAAAAATCAGGGCTCCGCGTTCCCAATGCAGGAGATACAGGTTCGATCCCTGCTCAGGGAACCAGATCCCACATGCCACAAATAAAGAACTTCCGTGCCACAAGGAAAATCAAAGATCCTGCATGCCACAACTAAGACCCAGCACAACCAAGACCCTAAATAAACAAATACATTTAAAAGAAAATCACTGATCCTCCTCCAGGATGAAGGGGCATCCTGGCTTGGCACGGGTTGCTAAGAAAGAAGGGATTTCAGTGGCCAGAAACTTAACTTGAGGGCACCACTCAAAAGACAGCCTTGCCCCAAGCCACCTGCTACGTGTGATGCGTTGGGGCTGGAACAGTCCCGGGGGTCTCCTGGTCCAGCCCCTCCATGTTATTACTAGGAAAAGTGTCACTGTTGACGGTGGCTTCAGGGCTGGAAGCCAGAGGTTTGGCCCCTGCCAGGTCCTATGGAAATGGCCTGGGGCTTCAAGAATAGGGGGTACTTGGCCTGGGGGAGAGGGGGAAGGGGACAGGAGTGCTGCTTTCAAATATTTAAAGACGGCCACATAGAAGCGAGATCCACGAGTCCCTGTGCAGAACCACGATGACAAAGTGACAAGCAGGTGTGGCTCCTGAGTGTTAAGAGGCAGAAGCGCAAAGAAGAGGCGCTGTTCAGCTCCAGGAGAAGGGGGGCTGGTGAGGGGCTCACCCAGAACCCACGTGGCCTCCTGCCAGAGCCTGCTGGGAAGCTCTTCCCACCACTGAGACCACAGCTCTGGGACTCCAGTTGCAGCCAGGGCCAGCAGCTTCTTCCCCCCACGCTTGGGGTCTGCTCAGCCTGCCTCAGAGGATGGGGGGTCACACCAGCCTTTGGGAAGAAGGATCCAGGGGTACGCAGGGAAGCGCCCTGAGCAGATTCTGGCAGAGGGAGAGCCTGGGCTCCCAAGGGCGGACAGCAGGGGGCCTCTCCCACACGCGGTACCTGAGTTCTCAGACTTGACACCTGCCTCATCCTCTTCCACCTACTGCTCCCAGGGACTCCAGGCCCCGGCCCAGCCCAGCGGCCACAAAGAGACGATTATCTATCATCTTTCCCTTTGCCAGGTGACAGGGAGGCATGGATCCAACCCAGCCAGGCCCGGTTCCTCCCATGTTCTGGAATGCTAGGCCCCAGCTGTTCCCGGAACAGAAGGCCAGGGAGTGCCGATGTAGAGCGGGAGGCCTCAGGTGGCCTCGGAAAGTCACTACTGAAGGCTTCATGCCCTGACCATTTCAGAGTGGGCAGTAGCAGGTGTGTGGGATGCTCTCCTGCCAGGCGGGTGCCTTGCACACCCCCCCGCCACACACACATGGCCACCTCTCCTCCATGGCATGAGAGGACACTGGTCTCTGCCCACCCAAATGGCAGCACCCACCCTCGGATTGCAGCCCTGCTAACACTGTTCCTCCTTTCCCCCAAATCCGCGCGCCCCCCCCCCGCCCCGCCGCCGTTGCAGACACTGCTCAGCTGCTGTCCCCCAGCTTGGCTGTGGCAGGCTTGTCGCAGCCGCCACAGCCAGCTGCCAGCCAGGCCTGCCCCTCGGAGCCCGCAGGGTGCGGGGAGCGGGGGTGGTCACCAGGCGCTAGGCTGAGAATCCAGGAAGGCCGAAGGCAGACCCCTCCCGCTAGGTTCCAGGCCGGCTGGGTGCAGTCAAGGAGGCGAGGCGGTAGAGCGCCCCTAGTTGTCCTCTGCTCCCCTCGGCCAGGCCCAGTGGGGCGCTTGCCTCCCCCCTACCCCATCCCGCCCCCACCCCCGGCCCCCGTCCTGGGATTCCTGCACACGGACCTCTGCATCTCGGTCTCCGCAGGGTAGGCAGGGGAGGGGGTCCCGGAGCTAGGATCTGACGGTTCCCCTCGCCCCATACACCGAGTAGGCTGCAGAATGGTTAGAGGGACCCTCAGGGCCCGGGGTAAGCAAGGTGGGCAGAGAAGCCCCCCCTCCCCCGGGGCGTGATGCGTGACACTCGCAGCACCGGCGCGAATGGTGGAAAGCGAGGGTCCGACAGGGCGGGGAAGCCCCGGGGCTCGAAGTCCTCAGGTCCGGCGGGATCCCTCCGGGCTGCAGCCGCCGCCGCCGCCGGGGACTGGGAGCGGGCAGGTGAAAGGGCGAGGAAGCCTGGGATGGGGGTGCTGGGGCGCGGGCGCCCCCACCGCGGGGCCCTTACCTCCTCGCCTTGGCCAAAGCGCAGTCCGAGCGCCGCGACGCGCTCCACGCGCAGGAAGCCGTCGGGGTCGCGGCCGCACACCTCGAACACCTCGCGCAGGCGGCGCACCGAGCGCAGCAGAGCCGCGGGGGCGCCCGCCCAGCCCGCGCCGCCCGCCATCCGGGCCGGCCCTGCAGCTAGCCCGAGCCCCGCGCCCGCCCGCCCCGCGCCGCGGCCGCCGCCGCCGCCGCCGCCATCGCCGCGCGCCCTCCGCCCGGCGCTGCGACGCGCAGCCTCCGCCCGGTGGCGGCGGCGGCCGAGCCGTGTCAGCAGCGGCGCCGCAGCCCCGCGGCTCGGGGCGGGCGGGGGAGCGGGAGGCTGCAGACAAAAGGAGCCGCGCGCCTCAGAGGGCGGCCGCCCGCGCGGCCCCGCCGCCGCCCCCCACAGGCTCGGGGTCTCTGGGCGGCTCCGAGCTCGTCCCGTCCCCTAGAGAGCGGGAGGGTGGGTGTGCGACCCGCGCCCGGAAACCCAGGGCGGCCCCAAGGCCCCGCCTCTGCTTGGAGGAGTCTGCGAGGAAGCTCGAGCCGCCCCCGGACCACCCGCGCTGGGGTCCAGCCGCCTCTCCCCCACCTCCGCCCCCCAGCAGAAGCCAACCCCGCCCCGCTCACCGCGCCCTTCGTGGGCGCGGGCGGGGCCGAGCGCTCAGTATGTCCTGGGGGTCCCTATATTAGCGCGCTGGACTTGTTCCACTCACCGCAGAGGAAGCTGAGACTCAGAGAGGTTGAACTACTTGGCCTAGGCCACTCAAGCCTGCAGGGGGCCAGGTCAGGATTCCTAGCCAGTCTGGAGCGGAATGGAGCTAGACCTTCTACTCTTCCCCTCCTCTGTGCTGCCCCTTAAAGAACAGTTTCCAGGCTTAGGTCCGCACGGGCCTCCCCAGCAGAACTCAGGGCCAGCTCCGGTCTGGGCAAGGGCCGGGAGAGCGGGAGCGGGGACCCTGGGACAGGAGCGGATAAGGGAAGACAGAGCAGTCAGGAGGAAGGAAGAGCAAGGACTGCCCACCAGGCCTGCCCGTGGCCGCCCAGCATCTTGGGGAGGTTCCCTCCCTTCCCTTAGGCTCCCATGCTCACCCCTTTATTGCACCCTGGACCCTCAAGCTGAGAACCCGGGACAGTCTTGGCCCTGGGGCTGATGGCAGCCTCCAGGGCTGTACCTTAGCCTCCTCCCAGTCCTGCTTAGCTCCCAGCCCCTGCTCCTCGGGCTCCCAGTCTTGCCCCCGGCTCTGCAGAACCTGGCCTGGCTCTCCTCTCCTCCTCCTTGTTGCTCAGCATGCCGGGCCCTTGTAGCACTAGTTGCACCCAGCCCAAATGCAGGTCTTGGCTGAACCCACCCCAACTTGTTTTCCAGCTCAGTTCAGAGGTTTCCTCCTTTAGGAAGCCTTCCCTGGTAGCACTCCATTTTGCCTGTTACTCTGATCTCTGGTCCCTTCCTCCAGATGCTGACTTAGTTCTGTAATTCTCTGGTGGGCTGACCATCTCCCCCATAGGCATGCTGGGAAATTCTCCAGGGCAGGATGTATCTTAGTCACTTCTTGTTCCTCATCTCCAGGCAAGGAGGAAGCCCCTGCCCAGAGGAGATGGGGACCTACCCTATCATCTGCAGGAGCCAAGAGCAGTGTAGGAACCTAGTCAGGGAGGCTAGAGTGAGGCCCAGTTCTGCGCATGAGCTGTGTGACTTCTCTTCCTGGACCTCACTTTCCCCCTCTGTGGTCTTCCTGCTCAAATGTGAATATACCCTGCTCAGGGGCTGCCATATGGCTTCTCTGATTCTCCCTCCCAAGAGGTTCAGGACAGAAGGGAAGTGGGCAGGGCTGGGTTACCCCGTTTTGGAAGCTGTAGAAATGGCTCTCAGAGCTCTCCCTGCATCAAATTCCCCAAAAGAGGAGAACAGGGAAGCTGAAAGATCTCAGCTGGCATAGGAGGGGCCTCAGACCTGAGCATGAACAAATCCCAGGTGACCCAAGCTCAAAGCCCACACCAGATTTATGGCTCTTCTCCCCAAAAACAAGGTCACACAAAATTCAAAAGTCCCTTCCTCAGGGGAGCCCTCCCTGACTCCTATTTCTCCTTCCCATAGCCAAGAGCATCTAAGCTCCCTCTGCCTCCCTCTTTCTGGGACACCTCAATCCTATCCTCTCCCCATCCCACTTCCTCTGGCCAACTCTCATACTTCCAGATTCCATGGAAATGGCACCTCTTGCAGGAAGCCTTCCCTGATCACACCCCCACCGCTACCTTGGCTCACTTTCCCCTGGGCTGCTATAGCATTCTGTGCAGGGAGGTAGGGATAAGACTGTGAGGGTCAAGTGATCTAATACACGGAAATATCAGAAGAATGGTGCAGGTAGTAGTGCCGTAGTGCCAGGTATTGTGACTTGTCCTGATCTCTTACTCCTGTTATTTATCACAAGAACATCTGGCAAGTAGGTATGAAAGTTGACACAGTGGCCACAAGGTCCATGAAGGCAGGGACTAGGTCATTTCTCTCTTGATTTTCTAGCTCCTGGCTCCTAGCACAATGTCCAATACAGACAATTAAGGTCTGTGAAGGAATAAATTAGGGAAAGAATGGGCACATATGGTGTGGTAAACAGAAACACAGTTTCTCAAAAGATACCCATGTGCTAATCACTGAGACCTGTAAATGACCTTATTGGGAAAGATTCTTGCAGGTGTCATGAAGTTAAAGCTCTGGAGATGTGGAGAGTCTCCTGGGTTAGCTGGATGGGTTCTAAGTGCAATCACAGTATCCTTTTAAGAGGGAGGCAGAAGCAGACTTAACACAAACAGAAGAGAAGGTGATGTGGCCACAGGAGGAAGAAATCGGAGGGATGCGGCCACAAGCCAAGAATGCCAGCAGCCACTGGAATCTGGAAGAGGTAAGGATGTGAACCTCTCCTGGAGCCTCTTTGATCTTGGGCTTCTGGCCTCCAGAACTATGCGGGAATGAATTTCTGTTGTTGTAAGTTTCCAAGTTGGTGGTAGTTATAGCAGCCACAGGAAACTAGTATGTATGTTATAAATATCATGGGGAGGTTATTATAGATGGATAAGAGCCAGGCTTTGGAATCCAAAACAGTGGTGCCAGGCACCAATTTCTGCTGCTCATTTAGCCCTTTGAGTCTAGACGAGTTAACTTCTCTGAGCCTCGGTGTGCATATCTGTAAAGTGGGGATAGCAGTTCCTACATACAGAGGGCCTCACGTGAGAAAATGAATGTAACGTGGCTGGCACAGTGCCTGGCATGTACCTGGCCCATATGATTATGATACGTGTTGGCATGGAGAGGTTGGGAACTAATATGAACGGGAAAGCATTTCTGATTTTCATCTCTAGGCCTTGAATTCATTGTTCATGTTATGTGGAAATGGGGCAGGATTCACAGTTTCTTCCTGCTCACAACCTGCGGGTTTTTTTTTTTTTTAAACCATGAATAATTATCGCTCTGGAGGGGAACAAGGGGTGTGAACACATGGGCCTTCTTCACTTGTCTTCTAATACCTGCGTCTAATACCTTCTTCTAATGCCTGGGTCCCCAGAACCAGAAGCAGTAGCCCTGCGGGGGTGGGGTGGTGGTGGTGGTTGGTGCTGAGGATCCTGGCAGGACTTCGGTGAGTCTGGGGTGAGCAGGGCATCTCAAGACCCGTCTGTCCTTCCTTGTCTGGAGGGGTGTCCCGGCTGGGGTGTCACTCACTCGGGGTGCCTACCCACAAGCTTCTCTGACACTCAGAAGCGAGTGGGTCCATTCGGTTGCTAACATTCCTTCCAGGATTCTAAGAAGAATAACGAAACTGTACTTATTCTACCCAACTAGGCTCCACATCTGCCTCAGAAACGGATCCTGGAAGTGGCTCATGGCTTAGGAAGTGGCCTCCTGTCTTGGTCTCACCTACCAGAAGTCCTTTAATCTCACCTGCTGGAAGTGCCCTCAGATCAGTACCTGCCCAGCCTTCTCCATGGGCCCTTCTGCTGAAAAGAAATGCCAGAGTCCTCAGTTACAGTCTGTATGGAATGGAGGGGAGATTGGGGAGATTAGGTGGGGTATCGGCCATTTGTTACTGAAAGGTAGTGGCCCCACCCTGACTGATATAGGAGGAGGGATCCTGGTTTCCACAGAAGGCCTGACATTCAGAAAGCAGAAGACTGTCAAGATGGGAGACACCTTTCTCCCAACCCCCGCTCCTCCAAGGTCACAAAGCCTTTTGGTGGCAGAATTAGGACCGCGGCCTAAGAAGCCTCCTAATTCCCATCATGTTTCTTTCTGCACAGAAGCTTTGGGGCAGAAGGTCCTGGAGTAGAATCTCTGGGCTAGAGCTGCAACTACCAATTCTGCCATCTCCACCTAAAAAGCTTAAAAACAAAAGAAAACAAAAATCCTGGCATCTAGTCCCGCTGAATTCACAGCTGGGAGGGAATAGGGGCTGGGGGCTGGGGTGGGGGCTGGACAAGCCAGGGTCATTGAGATTTAGCCATGCAGAGGGCTTCCCAGGTGGCTCAGTGGTAAAGAGTCCGCCTGCCATTGTAGAGGACACAAGAGGACAGGTTTGATCCCTGGGTCAGAAAGATGTCTTAGAGGAGGAAATGGCAACCCACTCCAGTATTCTTGCTGGGATAATCCAATGGACAGAGGAGCCCGGCCGGCTACAGTCCGTGGGGTGGCAAAGAGTTGGAGTGCAGAAGCCAAGGTCTTCTTCCTGGGACTCCCTCCAACAAAGATGATGCACTAGGTGTATGGCTTGGTCACCTTAGGGGTGAAGCCCTCCCAGGCTTCTTGGAACAAGCTGAGGTGCAGTGTTTAGAAGGGACCCCGGCAGGGCCCCAGCCTAAGGAAGCAAAGTCACAGAAAGAGAGGGCTCCGGGACTCTGCCTAGCCGCCTCCCCCAGGACAGACCCAGTTCTCTGGCGCCCCCTGCTGTTCCAGAGAGGTTTTAAAATTTAAGAATACTCCTTAGAAGCAGCATTTCTTTCCTAGACGCCTTCTCTTGACAAATAGGTATTGAGCATCTACTGTATGTCAAGCTCTGTTCTAGGCTCTGGGGATACATCAGTGAACAAAATGGAAAACTTCTCGGACTTCACAGAGCTCATTTCCTTGTGAGTTCTGGGGAATTCCTAGGAAATACTAGGCCTCTTCTAAGGGCTATCCTGGATGTAAATGGTAGTGAAAAAAATTTTTCTGGCACATAATGTCTAGACAGGAGTTATTAACTAATGCCACCTGGATATGAAGACTCCATAAGAGACAGAGGGGCGAGGCACCAGGGACATAATTGTCACACAGATTCCTGGCCCCCCAGGGGGATGGGGGTGAGATTAATAATGAGCAGCCAACAACCCTCAGTGCACTGCCCCCCAGGACAGATGTAAGTTCCTGAGGGAGCAGGGATAATGGCCCAGCAAAGTCTTGCTGGAGATGCCTTTTGAGTGGGGGTAGGTTCTCTTGGAAGACGAGTTAGGCTTCCCTGGGAGGAACTGGTGTCTGCATGGCACCCCCTGCCCCAAGAGTATTGTGAGATTCAGGGGGACAAAACATCTCATTCTCAGGATTTGTGTTGAGGAAAAGCTGAACAAATCTGAATTATCATGAGAGAAGCCACTGTGACTGGGAATGCATGCGCAGAGGCCAATAACTAAGTCCCTCCCACGAGACAGTGATGGGCCTTCAAGGTGCCCTGGGCTTCCCAGGTGTCTCGGTGGTAAAGAATCTGCCTGCCGATGTAGGAGGCACATGTTTGATCCCTGGGTGAAGGAAATGGCAACCCACTCCAGTCTTCTTGCCCAGAAAATTCCATGGACAGAGGAGCTTGAGGGGCTACAGTCCATGAGGTCACAAAGAATAGACACAACTGATCGCGTGTGCGCGCACACACACACACACACACACACACACACACAATACATCTCTAGAAGGGTTGTGAGGTTCTTGCTGTGGGTTGAAAATCTCCTCTGTACCTCCTTGTAAAGCCCTCAGTAAAGTTTAGAGCAAATGGATGCTTCAGTGGGTAGATGGTGCCAGGCTATGTGTCAGAGTGGGTTCGGGTTGAAAACAAGAGCAGAAGGAGGGGCCTGGCAATATCTAGGTTACACGTCTAACAGTCCATCATCTCAGTGCTTGTTCTCCCAGCTGAGGAGCTGGGAACGGCTGGAGCTAGACTGGGCTGGCACAGGAGATGGGCCTGAAAAGACAGGTAGGGGTCAAATAGGCCATATGAATCCTGGCGAGGACCTAGGACTTTGTGTGTTGGTGGTGAGGAGGAGGACTTTAAGTATGGCCTGGCTGCACCTGTGATGGGGTAGAGTGTGATACACTGGGGCCACTGGGTCAGGCTAGGGGACTCTTGTAAACAGGCCAACAAGCTGGGCCCCTGAACAGTCAGGGAGGTGATGAGGATGGTGAAGGGATTTCAGAACGCACAATCAGTACAGTGTGATGACTATCCAATGTGGTGGTGGTGGTGGGGGTGGGTGGTGAGTGGGGAGGAACTGAGGATAATTCCCAGGTTTCTAATTCAGGTGCATTGTTGGGGGTGGTGGTACCATGGGCCAGTGCTGTCAGAGCAGTGGGGGTCGGGGGGAGAACAGGGATGGGGAGCAAGCACCTGAGGGAGGTAACAGCACTGTGGTCAGTGCACAACCCTCACGACGTGATGCACACAGCTATGCAGTTATAGGCTCCTTAATAGCCCAAGGTCCAGGACCGTTTCTAATCAGCCTTGTTAACTTTGAAAGATTGTAAGCTGTGAGCAGAAATAATAAAGTCACAGTGAAGGGGTGGTGGGGGCTGGCGTGCTCTCTTGGAGTCCATGAAGTCGGCAGGTACATCCCTGAACTGCTCTGATTCAGGTAGGCAAATATGCCCCTTGGAGGAAAAAACAAACACAGCTCCCTGGAATCTAAATTAGGTAAAAAGCTACCTTTTTGATACAAGGAAAAACACTAAGGTAAAAAGCATTGAAAGGATGGCAGTTGTTAATTTAATACCTAAATAAATTACACTATTACAAATACCTTTTCAGTAGAACTGAAAGTCAGCATTATCTACACCTCTTAAAAACAACTTGACTTTTTAAAGTAATAATACTCAATGTAAAAGGCAGTAAAATACAGAGAAATAAAAACTAACCATAGTTATTTCATCTTTTTCTTATTTATAACAGTAGTTTCCTATGTGTAAAATACATTGATATTTTACATGATTGGGGATTTACCCTCATATACAGCCTTTAAACTCTTGATTCTATTGAAAGTTTCCTCCCAAATTTAAATATTATTCTTTAAATCCATTTTTAAACGGTGCATAAGGATGCCCTGTAAGTTTCCAGGAAGTGCTGGATGAATGTAGATGATTTAGCCAAAAACTCATCCATGTGTTGCCTCCAGGTGTTTTGGTATTATAAACAGCACCTTGATGAAAGTCTTAGTTCTCCGATCACGTATTACCTAGACTAAACCCCTACATATAATATTACTGGGGCAAATGGTGTGGACATGTTTAAAGCTAATGACACAGAAAGATGAGATCAAGTGCAGGAGTGAGTCCATCACACCACACTCTAACCAGCACTGTACTAAAGATGTACTAAATACACCTTTGCTAATTTGATAGATGAAGATGGTATTTCCCCGTTTCAAGTTTGCAGTTTTTGTTTACTTCTGAGCGTGATGACCTTTCCCGTCATACAGCAGTTAGCTATTGGTACAGCATTTCATTTCTGTGGGCTGGCTGTTCACGTCATTTTGTCCTTTGCCCATTCCGTGTCGCCCCCCTGCACTACCCTCCAGCTGGGGTCTTTTCTTAAAATTGGTTTTTAGGAATGCTTTTTAAAGACCATTTTGATGTGGACCATTTTAGTGTTTTTACTGAGTTTTGTTACAATACTCCTTGTTTTATGCTTCGGTTTTTTGATCACTGAGGCATGTGGGATCTTAATGCACCCAGGAATCGAACCTGCACCCCGTGCAATGGAAGTCTTAACCACTGAACCACCAGGGAAGTCCCTGAACTCTTTATAATGAAAATAATTCCCCTGTTTTCTTGGCCTTTAAATTTGGGGTTTTTTTTTTTTTGAGAAGGGAGACAAGAGGATATTTCATGGGTTAGGTAGTAACAGCGTAATCTTAAGGATTTTTTCCATTGCTTCTAGGTGTACAAAATCCTCGCCTTTTGTGGGAAACAGGTTTCCCAGGTGGCGCTAGTGGTAAAGAACCCGCCTGCCAATGCAGGCTACTTAAGAGATGTGGGTTTGATCCCTGGGTCAGGAAGATTCCCTGGAGAAGGGCACAGCAACCCACTCCAGTACCCTTGCCTGGAGAATCCCATGATCAGAGGAGCCTGGTGGGCTACCGTCCACAGGGTCGCAAGGAGTCAGACAGGGCTGAAGAGACTTAGCATGCACATGTATTGTGGGAGTCAGTGTTCTTGTCAACATTTCCAGCTCTCCTCCTCCTGGATGGAAGAGGACAGTTCTTCCTGACCTTTGAGATTTGTGGAGCTGTGTGATAAGTTCCGGCAGTGACTGTGAGCAGAAGTGACTGCATGTCTGGCCTCAGGTCTTTAATTGCTGATGTGAGATGCTCCAGATGCTAGGCTGTCCAATCCGGTAGCCACTAGTCGCCAGATCTATTTAAATTACAATTTAAAAGCCAGTTCCTCAGTCTCAGTGTTTGCATTTCAAGGGTCTGACAACCCCTGCAGCTGTGGTGTGGATATGGAACATCTCCATCACTCCAGGGGCACTGGGCGGTGCTTGTCTGAGCCCTCCTTCCCCCGTCATTTATTTGCTACGGTGGCTGATCAGTCTCTGGGGCTCGAGAAACTGCGGTGAGCAGAGTCCCCCTGCTGACCAGTGGTGGACATGCAGAGAGGTGAGGAAGCTTGAGTCAATGAAATTTGGGGGTTACTGGTTTTTTGTTTTTTTTTTTAACACCATAACATAATCTGGATCTGTCTGTTCCATTCTATTTACCTAGTTTAATTACCATCATCACAGTTTTAAATATTTCAAAATATTTTATTATCTAGTAAGGAAAGTTTCTATGCATGCTTTTATTTCTTAGCTGTGCTTTCTTGTCTATTTTATAAAGTAAACCCTAGGATCATTTTGTTTGGGTCCACACTTTCTTCTTGTAGGGATCTTGATTGGAATTGCGTGGGATCAGTAATTAGCTTGGGAACAACTGATGACGGTATAGTCACTAAGTTGTGTCCGACTCTTGCGACGCCATGGACTGTAGCCTGCCAGGCTCCTCTGTCCGTGGGATTCTCCAGGCAAGAGTACTGGAGTGGGTTGCCATTTCCTTCTCCAGGGGATCTTCCCAACCCAGGAATCGAACCCAGTTCTCCTGCACTGCAGGCAGATTCTTTACTGACTGAGCTACAAGGGAAGCCCAAGGGAACATCTGGCACTCTAATACCCGTTCTTCCCATCCAGGTCCGTGGTCTGTCTCTCCCTTGACTCCTCTCCTTACAGCCCGGGTCAGGCAGACTGAATCAGCGCTAGCACGAGTGAAATAAAGACAACACAGTGACTTTCCATAAAGCACAATCAAGTCCTTTTAAAAAACTGTATTTTTCATCTTATGAGTCCCTCTTTCCCTATTCTGTTGAGGGTTGAAATGCCCTATTATAAAAAGACTGTTCCTGCAATTGTTTGTTTTCTAAGTGCATAAATTAACAAAACACATCTTCAAAATTTTACTAGTGTGTGAAATTTCAAAGTCTGGATTCGCTTTCAACAGGTCTTTATACAAATACACAGGACATCTCCATTTTGGCAGGGATTTGTGCATGGGGGTGGCACTTGTGCATGAGGTCTTTCTTCCCATCCTATTTGCATAGTTCCCTGATAACATAAAGCTTTAGGTGCTACTCAACAACCCTGGCTCCTTGAACAAGGCATAGTCCTTGTACTTGGAAGGCCCAGAGTCTAACCAGGGAGTTAGGAACAGTTGATGACCACAACACTGTAAGGAGAAGCAGTTACAGGACCAAGAGAAGGGTGATGGGGGCTCAGAAAGCATTTCCCAGAGGTGCTGATGCTGGAGTTCCTTGAAAACAAGAGGCCGAATACATGTCAGCTGGATGAATGAATGCTGTAAACTCAAAAAGACTCAGTATTTTAATGGAAACTAATTTTTTGGTCTCCTGTAGAAGCCTAGATATGAGTATATGGTGAGTGGCCGTATTGTTTTTGCTTAAGGCATAAATACCTAATCCTTTCTGCCTTCCATCCATGAATTATCAAGTTGGGGAGGTAGTATCCCTCACCATCAGTTTCTCATCCTACTTTGACTTTGGCCAGGCTCAAAAATAGAAAGTACCTTTATTTTTGCTCTTGGGGCTACAGCAGGTCTTCATGGGAGCTTTTAATTTTTTATTTACTTGGTTGCACCAGGTCTTAGCTGTGGCACAAGGGATCCTTTTTTTTTTTTTAGTTGTGGCATGAGAACTCTTAGTTGCGGCCTGTGGGATTCTAGTTCCACTACCAGGATTGAACCCGGGCCTCCTGCATTGGAAGCACAGAAGCTTAGCTCTGGGATCACCAGGGAAGTCCCCTCATGGAGTTATTAAATATGCAAAATCAGGGTGCATTTCCAAAGTGGGATGAAAAGAAAGGAGGAAAATAGAAACAGAATGAGCCAGTCTCCTTTCTGGGGCACTGCCTTCTGCCTGGACACGTCTCTGCTGCATGGGCTCTCTGGGCAAGGCCGTCCCCCAGCCTCACGGACACCCTATACAGAATTGAAGACTTCACAATCCTATTTTCAACTGCTCAGTGCACATATCCATTTGGATACACTTCTTGGTCATTCTTCAGGGCCCAACCCCTCGGTCCACACCTTGCCCACTGTGCTCACTGGCTCTGTGGCTGTTGCCCTCACTGAACTGTGATCTCGTACAGGGCACAGACCAAGCTTTCTTCTTCTTCTTTTCTTGGCACCTGCAATGCCTGGCAAAGGGCTTGGTACGATCATAACCAACTGAAAATGTTTCTTTCAACAAATGAATAAATCAGCTGAGGCTACCTTTGTTGATGTTTTCTTCCTTGAAACATATTGTTGGGCAACGCTTTCTAAATGTTTGACCAGGAAAGGGCCCTACTAAGATTTCAATGTGACTTTTCTATTTTATATGGAGGAAGTGGTCCCCTTGGGGGAAGTTCTTAATTACGTAACTCCATAGGCTTCTCTTTATCACGACAGCTTGACTCACGGCATAAACACATGCTAAAGACATAGAAAAATTTTGCAGTACAATCTTTTGGGGATAATATAAAAAGAATAAAGGTAATTTGACCCAATATGTTTAAATAAAACATATGATGCTTCTTTGGAAACTTTAGACATACATGTATACATATATGTGGTGTATGGAACATGTACATGCTTTCCTGGTGGCTCAGTAGGTAAAGAATCCACCTGCCAATGCAGGAGACGTGGGTTCAATCCCTGGCCAGAAAGATCCCTTGGAGAAGGAAATGGAAATCCACTCCAGTATTCTTGCCTGGGAAATCCCATGGACAGAGGTGCCTGGTGGGCTACAGTCCATGGGGTTGCAAAGGAGTCAGACATGATTTAGCGACTAAACAACAAACAACAGTATGTACATACTACAAGGCATAAGTGGATTTTTAGAAGGTACTTAAAAGTCAAATCTATTAAAATTACAGTTTCACATTATTAAATATCCCCTTCATGATTTAGCTAGTACTTTTTAAAAGAACAAAATGTGAGACTCAAACCTACAGGGTCTACATTGCTGCAGTGCGGCTTAGAATTTTTAGAACCATAATCAACACTCTAAGAAGGCTTCTCGTAAGCTGGCAGCTAAAAGGGTCTTACGTGGAACTTACTTCAGTAAGAAGGCTGAGTCTCTAATGAAGACAGGCCTGGCAGGTTACTTGGGGCAACCGCCCCTGACAGAGTTGGGGTGCTGCTGTGCTGGAAGCTGTTCTGACAGGCAGTGTGCAAGCCAAGTTTCACAGGTAGAAATCAAGGGAGAACTAGGGGTGAGGGTAAGTGTCATAGAGGGGGCATGGGGGTGGGCTGGGTTGCTTTCTGGAAAAAGGAACACTGTGAAGCTACCCCTTTGTTACAGGTTAAGCTTTTACTGTTCTTCTAGTGCCTTTCTGCCCTTCCCAAACCCCCTTGGGAATCAACTTTTCTGGCCAGACAGTTCAAAATTGGCAGACTAGCCTGAGACTGTCCCAGAAAAGTAAACTGTGCAGACAAAAAGTGAGCATGGGCCCCATGAATGACAGATGATACTGTCAATGTTCTCGAGCAGCTTACTAGTAGTCCAGGGATGGAGAGGTGTGGCCCAGATGGTCACTACCCAAAGGCATCCCTACTTTTGACTGTGATGCTTTAGTCTGGAGGGAATAGAAAGTTATTTGCCGTACAGCTGACCCTTGAACAAGGCAGTGTATAATTTATAGTTGGTCCCCTCTGCATCTGCTCTCCTTCATCCCTGAATTCAACCAACCATGGACCATGAAGCACTGTAGTATTTACTATCAAAAAACATCTGCATGCAAGTGGACCCTTGAAGTTCAAACTCTGTTGCTCAAGGGTCAACTGTATTTGAATTTTCTGGTCTCTACTCCAGTGGTCTTTAAGCTTTAGTGGCCAGAGAACTTACCTGAAGCTTCGAGAGTGCGTACGCCTGTGGGTCCCCCTTCCCCCGGCCCACACACAATCTCTGTCTTTCCCTTCCTCCCTCCCAGGACATCCCTGGAGACTGCATATACTCTGCCTTGAAGGTTTGGGCCCAGAGTGCTAGCAAGTGCTCCAGATGAGGTTCCTCTGCTTCACAAATGTCTTCCCATAAACAGACCAGTACTTGCCTCAGACCTAAGGTGTCTCCTTCATGGTCTTTTTAGCCCTTTATCTAATTTAATAGATACTGTTGCCCTCATAAGGATCAGCTCTGTCCTGGCCACAGGGTCTATGCTGCATTCTTTCTCCATCTGGGAGTAGCCCACATAATGGGGTAGACAAAATGTTAAAACTCGCAGCAGTGGAGCCAAGGAGAGTGTTTTGACAGTGCTTACACATGCTGTGTCTGGGAAGGTTCTGCTGGAGAGAGCTGAGAAGCTGGAGAGAATTGTGGGGTCCTAACATAAGCCCTCTATTGATCTTAGGGTGTCCTGGCATTTCTGATTGCTCTTTTTTAAAGAACTAAAGTCAGCCTAACCTCAGAAAGCAGAGTCACCCTTCATATTGGCAGGCCCTCAAAATGCATTTGGTGGGGTTTAGGACATGCAATCTCAAAATATGCCACCTTGAAGGAGCCTGAGAAAATGGCAGAAGCAGGAAGGTTCCCTGACCTTTCTCCTCCCATCCTTTCCTGAAACACACATAAAACCTTCACTTGAGAGGCTGGGCCCTCCCTAACCCCGGTGGAAAGGAGCATCCAAATCTCTGAAGACAGAGGGACTTCGAGAACTGGAATAGATCTTGCTAGGTTTCCTAACTTTACTGCACTTACCTCACAGTCTGACCTATAAGATTTCTACACGAATGCCCACTCTTCATCAAACCTAGGATAGAAATACTCAGGTTTAACTGTTTTTTGTTTTTTTTTTTGCGGGGGGGGGGGGGTCCTCTCATCTCTTTTTGAAGGCTCCTGCCATGTAAAATTTATACTAAATAAATGTGTAGGCTTTTCTCCTATCAATTTATCAGTCTAATTTTCAGACTCAAGGGAAACTTTTTCCCCCCTACGCATTTCACCAAAATTATTTTACCTTTAGTTGAGAGAAGTTCTCGAACTAGAAAGGTCTTTTCCATGGCAGGGTAGGGGGTGGTGGTGGTTTAAGAACCCAAGACATCCTTAAAAGAAAGGAAATGGCCTTAATGTTTCAAAAGATCAGGGAGGAGTAATGGGCAAGTAAGAAAAGAGAGCTGATGCATGTGAAGAAATTAAATAACTCCCCACATCTTAGAGCAGATTGAATTTACATTTTACTTAAAAAAAGGGGGAGGAGTACATACACAGGGAGAATGGGATGGGAACAACAGTGATCTGAAATGGATTTCTACAGTTCTCCCCTACAATGGTGGACTTTGTCTGTTGGGCAGTATTTCTCCTGCTGGCGTACAACTGCTTACAATATTAACGAGGCTGTAGACAAGGGAACTGCCAGAGTTTGGGCCTGAACAGAAAAGAGAGGAAGTTATCATATACAATGTAAGTTTACAATACACAGCATTTTCTTTAAATGATGTAACGTAGTCGCAGGAAGAAGTTAACAATACTAACACGAGAATAATCAAATTTTTTGTTTGTTATCCATGTACAGCAACTAACTGCTTTACAAAAAAGCAAAATAATACAATATATCATCACATGTATTTACAGTGTAGTAAATATACTTTTCTGTCAAATTTTACACAAACTATTTACAGGTGAATATACTGCATTAAAAAAAAAACTGTGTGGCTGACACTAAGAGTGAATTTTTGTATAAGTCCATTGCATAACATTGAATAAGACATGCCTCATATGCCTGGGTTAGGGGTGGGATGTAAAGACAAAACCAAAAAACAAACATAGAAGCAAAACAGAACTGAGAACCCTAAAGCCCGCTAAGCAGGGTGGGCTGCCGCTTCCATTCTGTCTCCCCCAGGACATCCCCTGTCCGTTCTCTCCGGGTCCTCGGCCCGGGCCTAGGACCTGCACGGAGCCGGCCCCAGTAATGACAGGTGCTGAGAGGGTGTGGGAGAGAGCACTGGCCGTGGCCCCCAAAGCTAGAGAGCCAGGTTCAAGGCTGGCAAAGAAGGGCACACCCCTGGGACAAGGCGGGTGATACGGCAGGGAGAGCATGACAAAAAAATGGTGAGTTAATGTTTTCCTTTTTAAAAAGTCAGGGGAAACATCTACAAACCCAAAACAAATTGCTTTATAGAACTTACATCAGATTATGCAGAATAGGCAACTGCTGTAAACTTCAGAATTTCTTGTGCAGTTTATATGTATGAGGCCTAAAAAAGAGTTTCATTTCTCCAGGGGAAGCATATTGGTGAGACTGACCTCATGTTCATTTTAGTTTCTTGGAAAACTAGAGTTTCCTCAAGAGTCAGAAGTTCTTTAAACAAGGTGAACCTTAAACCTCAATAAGTTTTCAAATTTTCTAGTATGTACTGGTTAAAAGCACTTCTGCAATTCAAAAAAGGTTCAAAGTTCTGATTTATGCAATGCAGATCATTTCATGAGGTACTTCAAGTGAATTCACTCCCTTCATTACACTAGAGGGAAGTTAACAAATAAATTTCAGAAATAACATACCCTGGAAAACTTGTTTATGGAAAGATCAATATTTTTTTAGTGGTAAAACTTTGGAAGTTTCTCTGTTTTGATGGGAGAAGCAAAATAGCGTAACACTACCCACAGTCATTGCACCAAACCAACCAACAAAGAGGGAAAAACACAGAACCAAAATTATTAAAAGCTCACATTCCAGGAGCCAGGGTGCCCACCCCAGAAGCTCTGGGTTGTGGGAAGACACGGACCTTACCGGCAGCTTGGCATTCTTGGCACCAGGCTGTTAAAGATCTATTTCTAAGCTCAGCTCTGGTCTTACTTCCTTATCACCTTAGTTGCTCTGTTATTACAACATTCTATTCTAATGAAGCCTCTACAATAGTTAAAAAGTTTAGTTAATTGCATGTATCTTCAATATTTTCCAACAATTCAGGGTCAAAATAACTATTAGCAGTAAAGTGTTTTTTTTTATTTTGGCAAATGGTTCTTACTTTTCCCAGGACTGTAAACAAATTAAAAAAATTAAATTCTTGTTATTTCTGAATATCAAAAGCAATTTTATTTACATTAACATATTACATTGTTACTGTGTGGATAAATGTGAAATGTGTTATATTATTAAAATCAGAACACTTAAATGTACCATTATTTATTGATTTAGCTGTGGAATTTAATTTACTGAAATCCACTCATGAAACAGCACTTTAGGAAATTCCCCCTCCCCTAAGTTTCTTTTCCCCTCCCAAAGCCATTACATCTTAACATATAAAGGGAGCCCAGGAATAGGGGGATAATATCTTCTTGTAATAAATATGGTTTAGTCCTAAATTGGAACATCCAGATACTAATATAGTCACTGAAGTCAAATTATTTTGCATACTGCAGGTACCACAAAGAAATTGGATCTGCATTACTATGGAAATTCCAATGCCATGATAATCCATACCATTCAGCATAGCAGCAACTCTTAAGGTCCCCTATTGTCATAATAATGCAGGCTGACCAGTCTTTTCACAGTGATTAAATGCAATTCTATCATATAGAACCGAAACGTTTTGCTAGAGATTCCTGATTTTTTGGAGGGGAGAGGAAAGATTACAAGACATTTAAAATACATCTCATCAAAAAAATTTTTGATAATATACATCATACTCTATGTTTCTGGGAAAAATATTAAACAAAATAAAAGCATCATCTACTCTAATAATCACGTACCATTCCATTTTGTATGGAGCTAATGCAACCATCTACGAAATTACCTTCTAGGAACAATTTTTGACACTTTGTTCACTGATTACCCTGCTTGGAATTATTTAGTAAAGAAGAGGAGGAGGGGAAAAATGTATAATTACTATACTTAGTATAGTTTTGGCGTACAAAAACAAAAAAAATGACTTTTAGCATATTTAAAGATTAAAAGATAATCAACTGGAGAAAAATATAAACTAGTTTGGATGACTGAGTTTGGATAAGGCCTCAGAACTCATCTCTTTAATTCAGTAATGTTAAGATATATGTGGTTATGTTTATTTCCTGTAATTATTGCTAATACTCAAGTGTTAGTATTTCTTAAGAACCCACTACAAAATGCTAAATCCCTCCACCCTCCCCCCTACCCCAAAGTACCTTGCCTGTGGCTTTATGGTGTGAAGTCACTGAGGCTTGACCTCTATGGTTCTTCAGTTTTGTAAGGTAAAAAAAAATCCACAGCTAAAAGTCAGATTAAACATACTGGGGTTATAATATTATTTCTCCCATAAACTTCTATCTTGAAAAGTGTGTAAATAAGACTAACACTTTACTTTATGTTGAAGAAGGGGAAAACATAGAAGGCAGAGCTCTGTGCAAATGGCTTTCATAGCTGGCCAGTAGTAGCAGTATTCAAGAATTCATCCTCTCTCACAATTGGGATGTTCTCAGTTCAAGTGTCCTGACTGCCCACTCTCTGCAGCTGTTCTGAACACTTGCTTAAACCGAAAGTAAAAAAAAAAAAAAAAAAGTTAAAGAAAAAAGCAGCATTAAATTTAGGCAATGCTTCCAAGAGTTGATCATCTGGCAACATGGCAGACTGGATGGGCTCATTAGAAAACATGAAGTGCAGCATCACAGCACGGAGGTGAGGGGTCACTAGTGAAGAGCCCGTGTCAGTTAAGTCTGTTTGAAAAAGGAAAGAAAGAAAGCTTCACACGATCTTCTTAATGCTATTACGTTTGAAACTGCCAGCACTTCTCTGCTTCTGCACCTGGCTTGCGGATCCATGGCGAGTTCGTCCACTGTTACAGTGCCCAGTGGTGGGAGAGAGTTCAACGTTCTCCTTGTCGATTCCTGGAGAGAAAGGAAGCAGCCAGTTACCCCCTTCTCCTCTGGCGTTAAGCTCCAGGACTGAATCTCACAATTTGGAAATGAGATACAACCTGGTCTATTGTTTTTGCATTCATTTTAACAGTCAACTGCTAGAGTGTTTACAAAGATCTTGAGGTTTACGCACCTCACACTTTGTTCAGCAAAATTTGCTACCAGAGCAGAAAAATAGCATAAGGGGGGAAGAAACAAAACAAAAACCAGAGAAGTTGCAAGGAAAAGCCAGAGGCAGGCAGGCTTGAGCTGAATGAGGGAAACGCTAGCAGTCGCCAGACCAGAACGCCCTCCTCCAAATCATACCAGAAGTTTCCAGCAGAGGGCCATGTAGCTTACTAGCTGTTTACACACAGGATATATTCTGCAATTGCAAAACCTATGGAAATATGCCATTTCAAAGAAAGGGAGATGCTCTTTCTTCTCAAAATCATAGTGCCTACCCCAAAGGAACTCAAGTATTTACTGAGAAAATAATATATCCCAAAGGTCATACAGCAGAATTTTTGCTTTGATCTTTTCAACTCTGCCAAGTCATTTTTTGTTCTACACCTTAACAGTTGCCATTTACTTCTCTCATGGAGGAGATTAAACCTCCCCAAACAGGGCCCTACAATGTATTTTATAAATGATCTGATTAGTAACTTCATAAAGTGACAAGAAGCAAAAAACAGGTTTTTTTTTACTCATCAGATTAGTAAAGATTACAGATTAGACAGGTCACAGGATAGTGGTTACCTCTGGGGAAGGAGTGACTGGATGAAGGCATGAGGATGGTTTCTTGGGGGTGCCAGTGATGTTTTGTTTCTTGATGTGGATGCTGGATTTTTAAGTATGTTTACTTCTTAAAAGTTCATTAGGTTGTAAATTTATAATCTGTGTGCTTTTCTGTTATACTTTAACAAAATTTACTAAAATACTTGGACCGATTATACCCACCTTTGACATAACTACTGGTGTCACAAGAAAATGTATTTTAGTCATTTGTAGCAAAATTTAAGCCATTTGTAGCAAAATGTAGCAAATCTTTACTAATAGAGAAAAATGACCACAATTTGGGAGTAGGGGGAAAAGAAATACACATACAGGAAGAAAAAAAAGGCTGGGAAAACATCTGCCAAAATATATTATTACTGGATGGTATGATTTCAGGTAATTTTTAATTTATTCTTTTTATTGTTTTGGCTGTGCCACGTGACTTTTGGGACTTTAGTTCCTCGAACCCATGTCCCTTGCAATGGAAGTGGGGAGTCCTAACCACTGGAACGCTAGGGAATTCCCTACTTTATTCTTATTTGTACCATCTGAATTTTAAAATAAAGAGTAAATTTGAGAATGGAAAAATTTCTATTTATGGACAAAAAATAGCACTTCAAGTCAAAAAGTACTTATGTGACTGAAAATATACAAAGATCCATACATCTTTCTGTTGTCTCATGAATAGAAAATGGCTCTGTGATGACCTCCTTCTAGGAGTCACACATCCTTTGTTTGGAGTCAGCCTTGAATTCCACTCAGAGTATGGAGCATCTACAGGCACCTGGTCTGATTTACACAGGCTTCCTAGAGGGTTGCTGTCTTGAATTTATCAAAGGAACATAGGCATATGGAAAAGTGCACTGGGCTGGGAGTGTGAGTGCAGCATTAAAAATGTCAGCAACACCTCTCTGGTAGCCAAGGGCAGTGAACCTGCACTGAATCTGTTCTAATCTAATCCTATGGGTAGAAAGATAAATGGAAGAAAATACACCGTGATGTTCAAAGAACTTTTCTCTGGGCAACAGAATTCTGAATGATTTTTATTCTCTTCTGCATACTTATTTTAATCTTCTCCAGAGCTTTCTAGAAAAGAAATAACAAAATTGAAAGAAGACTGCTTATCATCTTTTGAACGTACCTTGCACTCTGTGATGTGTGTGCAGCTCTTTCAATTGCCTTACTGATCTCTCCAAGATCAAGGGCAACCCACATTTTTTTCTCATTTCTGTTTCTTTCATGATGCATTCTCCCTGCTTTTATATGGTATTTATATTTTGTCTATATTGTCACCATCTGTGTATATGTCATATTTTCTCTACTAGAATAAAAGCACCTTGAAGGGCAAAGATAATTTATTACTCATTTTTGTTTTTTCTCTAAGATCTAGTTGATGTCTTTTCCAACAAACACTGGTTGAACAGAATGTTTCCATTTTTAAATGTGATGGCTGCAACTGGGGAGAGTCAAAAAGCATCAACCCTCCAACTAATAAAAAAATTAAAAAAAAAAAAAAAAAGCATCAACCCCTTTGATTGCCAGTGTGGCTGCACCATATTTTTACTGGAAAAGACAATACTGTTTTTAGCTTCTTCTGTCTGAAAGGATCATGAACTTGTCTGTGTATTTGACCTTCCCTTTCCTCAAATCTGCACGTGGCCTACAAGTACAAGGCCAATAGTTCCTTATCTAGGGTTATTTCCTTAATAGGAAGTAAGATTCAGGCAAAACTGGAACTTTAAAGATAAGAGTTTGAAACAATCAGGAGATGGTCATCAGGAGGGACACAGTGTCAACCACCAGAGAGTTGGTGTCCCTCTGCCAGCAATTTTCCACCCTGGGGCCCTTTCTTGTGTGACCACCTTTGGTGAAGTCACACCCCTGACTAGACTATGGCTCTTTCTGGGGGTGGGGATTGGAGGAGCAGTCATCACACTGCAAGGAGGCAAAGCTTCCATCTGAGGACAAGGGCCTGTTCAGTTTAATTCTTAAGAATTAAAAGTTATATAAATTATAATCAGAGTAAGTCACTAGGGTGAAGGTTTCTTCAAAGATATACTAAGAATATTTCATTTCCTATTTGTTAAGCAAATAACCTTCAGACCTCTAAATAAAAATTTAGATGTTAAGGGTAAGAACAAGCAATAAAGTTTTACACCTACTGTGATCTCAACTACATAAAGAAGAGAAATTAGAAGAAGAGGCACCGAAATGTTAATAAACAGTGATTATCTTAGAGTGGTGGGATTATAGGTGACTTTTTTCTTCCATTTTGCTGAATTTTCTAATTTTTCCCCCATACGCATGTATGTTCCTTTTAATTAAAAATTTTAAAGTATCATTGACTTAGGACTGTCACTGATAACCCAAAGTGTCAATGCTATGTGAGAGGTGGAGGTCCTGTTTTTACTCTCAAATTCAATTTTCATCTCAATTCATTTTGTGTTTTTGTGTGTGTGTTTTCTTCCTATTGAGTGACCCAACCCTAAAAGTCACACACAGGTAAATGTGGCATGATGGTGATTCCTAAGTTCGATTTCACAGCAAAAATGTTTTATTTTAAGGATCAAAGGAGAAGCTGACATAAAAATCTTGGAGGCTTTTTTAAAATCAATTATATCAAAGATAGCATCTTGAAAAAAGCCAAGTTAGTATGAAACAGAATGATCCCAGTATCCTGGTTTCTAAGCTCAATTCTCACTTTTGAGAATTTTGGCAGCATTCTTCTTTTCAACCCTCTTAAATTAAAACTAGAAACCTTTCTAGAAGCTAGTGAAGGATTTGGTCTTGATATTCTATAGGAAAAACTCTCAGATTATCAGCCCAACTGCCTAAATGGACACAGACCCACCCTGCTTTGGTACACGACATTTTATACGAGTGAGCAGGCCTTGGTCCTGCACGCCCACTCATCAAGGCCTCTTGGAGGCTTTGTGCCCTGGTTTCTGATGCCCCTACACACGGGCCTTCCCTTCCGACTCTCAGTGGGCACAAAAGCAGAAATCCACGAAGTGAGAGAAACTTGGAGGCCACCACTCAGGTGAAATAAAAGGTTAAAAACCTCTGTGGTCTTGACTTACTACTTTAAATTCCCTTAGATATTCTGTTCTTAAACATGCAGCCAGTTACAAACATGCGGGGCAGAAGAAGCTGAAAATTTTTCACAGCAGCGTGTTAACAAGCACTGTGCTTCAGTGAACTGTGGTGGTCTCACGTAAAGATAACACCCGAAGCAGAAGGTGTTATTGGCCAAAATTCACTGCATTGAGTAAGTGGGAAAATCATTACACTACAGTTAAATAACATACATCCATTATATATCTACCTCCTCTGCTCAAACATGAGTTCCTTGAAGGCAGGTATCAGGGTTTACTTTGACAACTAGGGATACAGTTCCATCCCGACAAATAATAAAATACTTTGAGTCACCTATTTTTTAAACACCAAAATGATCTCTCAAACTGGAATCTAATATTTTCATGAGAAAATAAAAGGATCAAATCCTTTTTAGTTCTTGAGAAACAGGAGAAAATGAAAAACTTAATAATAATCCAAACCTCCTGCCACCTGCACAGGGCTCTAGTAAGGTCCCTGAATCTGCACTGCTTAGTTTATCCCATGTATCTATGGCAAACCTGTCAGAAAATTCTTACTGCATCTACGAGAAGGCAAAGGTGTCAGAGGGCTCATAATAAGGCACATCAGAAGACCCAGGGTCCAGTCTGTCTGGATGAGAACTCTTATTTTGTTTCAGTTCTTAATCTGGCACTTAAAATTAACAGTACATGTGCCTATTTCAAAGGACTGTTAGAAGAATCAGATAAGCTAGGTGAAGATTTTTTGCACATAATTACTACACAAATTAAGATGCTCCTAATAACTGGGAAAAAAAAAGTGAAGTACTGAAAGCAGTTTTACAACAAATGCATAGGACTTGAATTTTATACTGGAATTTTTAAAGTTACTGAAACTAATGTAAATAAGCAAGAAATACCATTAAGTTTTCCTAGAAGAAAAGGTAACCAGAGCTGCTTCTTGTGTGTGTGCTGTGCTTGGTCGCTTCAATGTTGCCTGACTCTTTGAGACCCTAGACTGTAGTTCTTTAGGCTCCCCAGTCCATGGGATTCTTCAAGCAAGAATACTGAAGTGGGTTGCCATGTCCCCTTCCAGGGAATCTTCCCAACCCAGGGATCAAACCTCCATCTCTTATGTCTCCTGCTTTGGCAGGTGGGTTCTTTACCACTAGCGCCACAAGTAAATACAATGATGGAGATGTGTTAATTATATATTTAGAATTATTAATCTTTTGAGCTAGATATACAAAAGATCAACTATAGGAACTTTAAAAATATTTGTAATGGATTTTCATCAATTGCTGACATCTCTTTTTCTAAACAGGTCTAATCTTTCTGTATATTAATTACTAAAGAATAAAAGACAGAAAAGGCATCTTTTATAAATGAGACCTAACTGCATCACACTTTTTTCTTCTTAGTCCTTTGAGCTAACTAAGGACCACATTCCTTCCTTTTTTTAGCACAGGTGATTAAAAAAGACAGCCAGCTTTAACTTCTAAGGAAACGCTGGGGTTGGCGTCATATTTACGGAAAATAAATACTTCTTAAGCTAAAAATTCTTCCCCATACCGCATACCCTCCTTGCTCCAGTACCTCTCCCTGGAGTTTCCTGTTAACCTGCCCATGTTAGTTCAGGGCCGGGACAGCATCTTCAGTGTTCAGGGGGAACCTGGGCAGCTCTTCCATCAAGACGAGTCCTGGCCCTGCAGCGCCAGAGGCATTCAGACCTTTCAGGAATGGCCTTGTAAGACCTTTATGTGCCTGAGCCAGACTCTGCTTACAGGGATTGGTGAATGAAGTCTCATGCCATGTGCCTGGGATGAGCGCAGGGTAAGCAGTAATTCGTGCAAAGATGACAAAAGTAAAGAGTACCTTGATGAGGAAACAGCTGCATGAAAACTGCTGATTTAGAGCAAGGCAGAGAAGCTTCACAGACACAGAATGGAAGAGAAAACAAAAGTGAGTGATGTTCATAAGATTTTTAAAGGGTGAAATATGATTAGGTACTGGATAATTATTAATTTTCTTGGTTTTTCAGGATTCTAGTTTTAATTATTGAACTGACAGCTAATTTCCTAAATATTACCAACTCTAAATATTAATAAATGGTAGAACTTACAATTTTACAGATAGATGTGTTTTTACCACCCTTATTAGAAATAAGGATTTTAGTGTAAATCAAGAATTACATTAAAAACTGAAGTGGAAAATTTGCAGAAATTACACCAACTAGTTGCTCAGTTTAAAATGATTTTTCTCCCTTAAATAGAAGGTGATAACAAAGAAAAAGAAGAAAAATAAATCAAGAATATACCAAATAAAGGTCTGCGCTACCATAAGTAGTTTCATAAAACATTAAAAAAAAATGGCTTTGGAGACTTTACGTGGTCTCAAAATAGAGGTTTCTTATGTTTCTTTAAGAGGGAGACACATTAACCCTGGTAAACAGCAGAAGTATGACTAAGTCTACTCTTTGCAGAAATGGTTTTGATGGACTGACCCTTTCTGCACACAGCTGTCAGCACCACTGGGGGGCTGGAGTCCTCAGAATTCCTAGCTGACCCACCCAGCTTCCTGGGAGGGAGGTCTACCTTACAGAAGCAGAAGGATGGAATAACTAACTGACAGTCTTGGACACAGACCCAAAACGAAATGAAAGAAGTGAATTTAAAACAAAGTTCCACAACTAGGTCTTTGCTCTAGAAATATTCATGCTCTAATACTAACAGTAAAATAAGCTGATCAAAGAAAAAAATTAAGATTTTCTTTTCCAAGTGAAAAAATATTTAAAATAGATCACAGGCTTATTTTTGCAAAAAAATGTAATATACATCTCACATATTTTTGAGGTAAAAAATATATTATTAAACTTTAGCCATAATTATCACCTGATTTTTCCAAACAGATGTCCCTTTGAATGATCAGAATACTTTATAGTTATAAGGTACAATATAAGTACAAAAGGTCACAAAAGAGGTCAAAACAGTATACTGTGTATACCCTGCCACTCTTACTGTTCTGAAATCTGTTTGAGGGCAGGTCTCATGTCTTATTAGTGCCCCCACTTCCCTTGGTTTAACAGAGTCCCTTGCATGTAAACAATGAACATCTGTGATAATTCAAGACAAAATCTGGATTTGGGGTTATTTTCTACAGAGTACTGTAGTATTAATCTTGTACTTAAAAATCAAAGAACTTGTGTACACAAAGGATTTGTTAAACATGCCTCGAAAGGAAATAACAACTTCAGCTGAAATTGAATACTGAGACATAGGCAAAAACTGCCAAGTCTCTGGGGACCAGGGTCTCTGTCACCTTTAAATGTTCTGGAGTACCTACTGAATATCTACAATAGAGGAGTTTGAGTGTTTACTGAATTAAATTACAGTGTGAAAAATATTAGGAGGTCTCAGTAGAGTATAAATTAAATTTTAATATACTGTAGATGAATCTATTTAATTTTTTTTTAGTGAATACCATCATCCAGCAACTATCGCTTGTGTGCTCAGCTGTGTCTGACTCTGCGGGCCCGTGGACTGCAGCCCACCAAATCCATATAATGCCATCTGGATGTTTATTTCTAGTATACTTGCTCTTTAATATTTGAAGAGGATACAGGAAGACTGTATTTGAAATGCATACTTGAAATGGTTATAAAGCACTCAACATGGTTTTAAAAAGGCACCTTTGCTCACCCAGTTAGAGAGCCATTTATGGCTTTCTTAAGCAAGAGAAAGTCCCATATACAGCATTTTTAGTAGATACGTTTTTATTTTCTAGCTCTAATCCTGGTTCTTCAATTCATGTCCGGCTCAGCTACACTGGGCCAAAGAATGGATCACAATATCAAATTTGAAATATTCTTATTTATTAAAGAGTAAATGTTATAGATTCTCTTCAAGGTTCTGATAATGGCATGTGGGAAAATCTGAAGAGACAAAGTTCTACGTTCATTTGGCTAAAAGGGCCACAGTTAACACAACTTCATATGCAATGAACTCTTGAGTATACTCCACTGGCTCCACGGATACCAAATTCAATTTCTGCGAGGAGTGGAGTCAGAAGACAGTCATTTATGTATCTTCATATATAAAAATACAAAACTTATAAAAAAAATCCTCCTTGTGTTCAGGGGATAGACAAATGGCCTATGATCATCTGTCAAGAAGAATGTATCTTCAGAGACGCTGGTTTTATGTAAATGACTGCCACGTCCTCAGAAGCTGGTGACTTACTGAATTATCACCAAAATTTTTACTTAAATAAGGTTTAATGCTTGATAGGGAGGGCTAGGGAGTTCATGAATTTCTTATGTAGCTAATTTGATGGCAGAGAATACTGGAGACCAATAGAAGATACAGCTTAGTGGTCAATCCTGCTAAGTACCAAAGATCCAGAAAGCAAAGCCTTAAATCGACAGAAAGTTTGAAGCAAAGTTTCAGCTGTGTGCAGATCAGCATCTTTTGCTTTTTGACAAAAAGCAACAAAGCTTACACCTGCTTAAAATTCAGTAGACTAGTGTGGGTTGATATTGGGTAATTAATGGCAAGCAACACTCATGGTCCATTTCAGGGAGAGACATAGGGCTTCTTTAAATACTTCTGCTTAGCACATGGCTGATCAAAGTGGAAACAGGGAAATATACTGGTTTCTATTCAACTAAATACCAAAGATGAAATGCTACAGCGAGTTATGAATCTGGATTAGATTCATCACTTCTTTCAGCCCTTTGGTATCAGCAAACTTTGTTCCACAAAGAATTGAGGAGACAGGGATATAAGATTATAAGGACCTAAAGTTATAAAACAGCATGCCTAGTTAGAAAGTATACACTCTTATAAGAGGTATTATCTAAGTACAAATGACAAAAACACAATAATTAGGCAGATAGATAAATCAGGATCCTTTCATGGAGATAAATCCACAATTTAGAGATACAAATGGGTTTCATCAAAGAGTAAAGTGACTATTGAAAAGATAAACTCTTTCTCTAATGTAGTAAAATAATCTGGCAAACCAAAGGATATAAAATTTACAATTTAGAGACAGAAAATGCTGAACACCATTATTCTAAAGAATTAATTCTATCACTTTTAAACTTCAGTTTCATTTCAGAATAGTCAGAGGTTTTCAGGGTGTTATAATTCATTCAAGTAGCCATCTTTGGAGAGCTACTAGAGGTGACACTGTAGGTTTAAAACTGTAACCAAAACCACATACACTATTCTTTGATTTTTCTAGACAATTCTAAATAAGAGGTTGCAGAGTAGGACTATTTTTCTAAGCAAATGATATGGTTAATGTCCAATCAACACAGGACATGAACAGTTCATCAGCGACCAGAACGTGTGCTGGTACCTTTATTTTAATCTGATTATTTTGTTGTCTCTATCAGTGGGTAAAAATAGGCAGAAATATCCCTGGTAGTCAGATTTAAAAAAAAAAAAAAAGTCAATATAAAAACAACTAATCATTTTGACAGCTTTAACATCTCTTTAGTAGCCCAAGAGGCAAAACGTTGGTCAAAATGAATCAAACTTGAAAAACAAGAGGATCGATATAGGCAGAGTCTATGGATTTTCTAATCAGGATCAACTTCAGTGGTTGACTAATCCAGACGATAGACAGCTCTACAGGAGAAAAGCTGTGGTGGACTTAGGTAAGGCAAATGGAAATAATGAGACAGACACAAACATATGAAAGAGAACAGGAAAGCAAGGGAAGGGAAGGAAGAAAGATGGCAGATACTGAAGGCAACAGATGTGGTGGGAAGAGCACTGGCCTTGGTTCTAGATAAGACTGTGTGATAAAGCAATTCACTTGGCTCTTCTAAGCCCAGTCTCCCCTTCATGTAAGACACTGTGAGCTCAGAACTAAATTACGTCTGTAGTACCCTCTAGCTCCAAAGAGCTAAGATTTTATCATGGGGGGCTGGGTGGGAGGTGGTGGTGATGAGGGAAAGAGTGTAGTCACTGCAGTATCTAGAAGACAGTAAAGTTTTGCCCTGGCTTTAACAGCTGAAATGCTGATAATGGGGCAAGATCCTATGCACATTCTAGTGTGTAAGAATCACCTGAGTGTTAAAATGCTCGCTGGGCCTACTCTAGGAGTTTCTTGTGCATGAGGTCTGGAGTGGGATTCTAGCAACCACATTTCAACAAGCTCCTAACTGACACTGAGGCTGCTGGTCTGGGACCACACTTGGAGAAACACTGTCCTAGGGAGTAGGTAACAGAGGTCAAATGAACACAGTTATAGAGGAGAAAAGCTGGCAAGATTTCACTTATATTTTTGGGGGGAGGGGAAACCTGACTAGCTGCAGTAAGGTGACTGATAAATAAGTGCTAGATCAAATAATTTGTTTCCTCTGCTGACCAAGGTTTTGTTGTTGACCAAGGCTTAACAGATCATACATGAATATAGCGGTTTAATATAATGGTTTATAATACGTATGAACTGGGCACTAGATTTGCCAAGTTCTTTTTTTTTTTTTGCCAAGTTCTTTAGAACCTTCAAAACTATGTATGTCTAAATATTCAGGCAAAACCAGGATTATAAACTGGAAATTCTATTTATGGATCTTGAACAATACAAAGTAGTTATAATACATTACTTGGCTTTTTAAAAGAAAATCCACTTAACACTTAACTACATTTAATAACTTTTCCTTATAGCATGAGTAAACTTTTCAGATAATGGAAATTTAATTTTAACCACTTTAAAAAGATATCTTTCTGAGTATAAACATGACCTCAACGGAATTCCTTCATTATTACTGTCATTATAACATACACAATGGTGTCAGTTCTGTAATGATTGAGTAACACCTCCAAGGTGGACGGGAGTCATAAGAAATCATCTGCTTTGACACTGAATGAGCCCAAAGTTCTGTGCATTTGCTGTTTCTGCCATCTTGCTTATCTCAGCCCCACCCGAGCTATTAGCTATTTCTCAATGTATCCACCTGTTAGTTGCATGTTGAATTGGTATACTTTCCACACTCGGACCTAAGAGTGACTTCAGAGTAAGGAATATGCTTATGGGCTTTAAGATGTTATGTTTTTGGTGTGGCTTTTTTGTCTGGGTGCTTGTTCACCCCTAGATTTTCAGGTTGTTGCTGGAAGTAGGGAGTTGGGACACTACTATACTGTGTGGATTTTTTGGACCCAGTAGGCTGTGTCAGAGACACAGAGACACTAGGGCGAGATTAGTACATCTAGTAAGGGAGTTATCATTCTGTTCACTTACAGGGGTTACCTGTCCCTGAGGTTACTTTTCCTGCCTGAACTCTTAAAAATGTTTCAACCTTGGAATACTATGTAAACACTCTATAAACATGTCACTATTTTTGTTGCACTCTTTGAAAGCAGAAAGCTTTACAGAAACCAAAATTCAAATCAGCTACAAGGTAAAGAAGAAATGTAAGATGAATTTCATGATAAAAAAGAGCAATATCTGCTGTAAACGGATAACAAGGGAATTCCTAATGTTGTATAGTAATATTATTGCTCAAATTTATATAAAGAGTACATTTACTGACCTGGGGAATGCTGGGAAGTTGCAAGTGAGGTCATGGAATTAGAAAGGTTAAGGTTAGCAGTAATACTAAGCTGGCTCTGCACTGCAGGAGGATAAGGAGATGTGGGTGTCAGGAGGGACTCCTCACTGGTTTCTTCATCAATTCCAGGCAAATACGTGTCAATCAAGGCATCAAGAAACTTAACAATAAGCTCAGCATAGTCTGGGATTTGTGTTTGCTGTAATGGAAAATACGAAATTATTTTAGCTCCGTTCTTTTTTATTTTTTCTAAATCCCCTTTGAAGCCAAAAAAGAGTAATTCAATTTTTATTTTGGGCTTAATTTACTATTTTTCTTCTTTTATACTACAGATCATTAAAAAAAGCGAGGGGAGGGGAATGAAATAATATTTATAGACTACCATGGGACTTACAACTGGGAATTTTATTCAGCTTACACTTAACGGCTTCCAGATGAACCTGCAATTACTGGAGGCCATGCGTAGACAAAGACTGAATTAATCCTGAGACAATCCAATTATCAGGAATGATGTCTACACTATTTTCCAAAACAGGGAGAATGAGCAGAGCATCATTCCAGCTGTCATTTAGAGATTCAACTAACTAATAAACACTCTAAAGAGAATGGAGGGTTACTGGCCATCAAACCACAAAAGTTGCTGCATGACACACTTATTTCTGTGACTTCAGGCCCATTTTGTAAATGAAAGCCTTTGCATATCAAGAGGTATTCAGTAATAATAAAATAAAATAAAACTAAACACTCAATTTTTAAAACAAAGTTTACACTATTTACATTGATTCAGCACCCCTATCTCTAGAACACTGCACTAGGGGAAGAAATAGAAGTCCTGCCTTCAAGGAACCTCAATCAATTTGGAAAGAGAGCATATACAGACAGAATCATTAAAAACATTATTTATGTCACACTATATCAACAAATGCCAATCAAAGAACAAACTGAATGGACCACATGAGGATATTTTCAGGGAAGAGTGAATCTAATGCAACAGCTTGAGAGGAAAAAAATGTTTTCACAAGGTAAATTTTTTTCATTATGTAATTTTAAAAACAGGTTTAATCGACATATAACATTGTATTAATTTCAGGTCATGAGGTAGACTTCGGCCATATGTTATGCTCTTTCCTAATCATAAGATACCTAAGTGTGTGCCTTAAGGTCATCAATTACATGAGGGACTGAGGGCAGAAAAGTTTACAGAGGTTTATTATACCTTTCTGAAAAGTCAAGCATAAATTTAGTTGATTTTTTTTTTTTTTTTTGGTAAAAGCTAGTATATAAACATATTAAAGGTATTGCCTCTTGGAAAGAATCTTGAGGTAGAAAACTTTTAATAAAAATAACGTATATGTTTGTATGAATCATTCTGGTTTTCAGCACATTGTGTGTTCTTAAAACAGGCATACTTATATAAGTAAAATTTTCATTTTGTCAGTAGAGAAAAATATATTTTCTTACCTTTGAAAAGGGTCCCGCAAACCTCCATAAGCCATTAAAACCAAAACCTGCAACAAATCAAATGCTACTCTTACAACAAGCAAGATACTCTTTTAATCTTAATAGAAATTAAATAATTTATATAGCTGATGATATATAAAACCTACATGTACAGTAAAATCATTTTTTTGAGGATGAGTATCAAAGTAGACTAAAACTCACTGAAAGTACACTCAGTATAAAAACATAACTTTAGTTAAAAATCTGCCAACCAGTTATCATACTGAACACAACATTAAGACAGTAAGAAAATGGCACACTAGAGAGAGATGAACAAGCCTATTCCTCATGAGAAGTTCTTCAGCTAGTGTATTCTTTAGCAGCACGCCTGTGTCAAGTTCATCAACAAGCCTCCTCCCGATACATTTATTTACTTTGCAGGTAAGATGTTTGGTATTGTGGTGGGGATTCTTCATGGTACACCACACTTTGCACAATTCCATGGATCGGATTTAACAAATTTGGATCTTGGCACAATGACAACAGGGTGTTGATCTTAGAGTCCAACAAATTGTGCCTAAAAAAAAGTCAACAGAGGAACATTTTAAAGATAAATTAAATGAAAATATACACTGGAAAACATATGTTCTTTCCTAGAACAATGTGATAAAAATAAAGGGTGGTGAGTGCTTTTTTACTTCCTGGTGCTTTTCCAAATTTTCTAATATAAAGGTTTTTACTTTTCTGGTTTTTTTTGTTGTTCTGAGTTTATAGTCATCAGAAAAAATATGGTAAAAGCAACCAACTAGTAAAGTCACATAACTATGCTTAACTATACATGCTGACTGTCTGCTCAAGACAAGGCTGGCTACTATAAGCCACTCAGCATGCTTTAGGACCATCTCTTCCTGTTGATTACTGATATGTACCCAGGAGTTAAAACTAAATTTACTATTAGTCAGTGTTAATAAATGCTGAATCAGATCAAATAAGGAACACAAAATTAGCTTGGAGGGAGTGGAATATATGATCCAATTCAAACTTACGAGGAAACTGACTATTTCTAACCCAGTTACACTCCATTAATAAAAATAACCAAGGGCCAAGTACATAAAACTCTGAAATTTATGAATAAGATTAAACAAAAAGAAAAGGCTTCCCAGGTGGCTCAGTGGTAAAGAATCTGCCTGTTAATGCAGGAGATTCAAGAGACACGGTTTGATCCCTGGGTGGGGAAGATCTCCTGGAGAGGGAAATGGCAATCCACTCCACTTGCCTAGAAAATTCCATGGACAGAGGAGCCTGGTGGGTTACAGTCCATGGGGTGGCAGAAGAGTCGGACACGACTGAACACGTACGTGCACACAGCAGGGAACTGGATCCCACATTCTGCAACTAAAAGATTCTGTGTGCTGCCACTAAGACCAGACACAGCCAAATAAATAAATAAAAATAAATAAAAAACGAAAACAAGGAAATAATGACACTACACAGAAGGCCTACATTAGGAATGGTGGTGGTGGTTTAGTTGCTAAGTCATGTCCGACTCCTGTGACCCCATGGACTGTAGCCCACCAGGCTCCTCTGTCCATGGGGTTCTCCAGGCAAGAACACTGGAATGGGTTGCCATTTCTTTCTCCAGGGGATCCCAAATTTCTTTGGGTTATTTAGATTTGAACACTTTGAAGCTAATATGATTTCATCCCTTAAGAGAGAATAAAATTCATCTCCCAAATAAGAGGTCAGTTTTGCTTTCATTCAACTGTGGATTAAAAAGAAAACCTCTACTGAGAAAGAAACCATAACAGGTATGCTAATTTAAATACATTAATAGCAATCTAACAGTTTCCTCCTAAGTGAGGAAATGATGCTCATCACAATGAACAATGTATGGAAACAACAAGATAAAAAAATGTTCACCCTGAGTGACAGGCCAAAACAAATCTTAGGTCTCATTAAACCCACTGTCTCTAAGCTAAAATCACTATCCATGTTTCCCTCTCCACAATCAGTGAACACTACTGGGTGACACTTTTCCTAAGCTTTTATAAAACATTTGACTTCAAGACAGATACAAAAGTTAAATGCAGGTGGAGATACTTACACAACAGGAAAAACTTTGGGGAAAACAACACTGGCCTCTGCTAAATATTCATAAAGAATTCGTTGATCAAACTCATCTGTGGTGTATTTCACCAGTGTAGCCTGCAAACAAAGTAAACAAAAAACATTTTATTTTGTGGCTGAATTTTTATCTGTTTTGGTGAGAAGCTGAATATAGACTTCCTTTCATGTTTTTAATATTTAAGGGCCTTATAAGAGTAGACTGGAGGAAAAAAAACATAAAAAGCAAAAAATATTACCAGAACAGTAAGAAGAAGTGCTTGGATCTTCGGATCAGTAAGTACTTCTTCATCTAAAAGAACATTTGATTCAGACACTGAAACTTTGCGTAAATGTGGGTGCTGCTGTGATGAGGAAATCCTTTGGGTTTCTGTGGTAAGATATGGATTAACACTATCAACTGTATTAATCAAATACAACACACCAGATACTACTTCACCTGCTATATTTTAATGTCACTTCTATAATTCAATAGTTTTTTAATAGACACTTAAATTATCAACATAAAAATCATACAAAATTACTATTCATCTATATATGAAAGTTCCGGCTAGCTGTTTACGATGCTGTTTACAATCCTATGTATGATTGCTTTCCACACATATTTCAGGATTTTGGCATTTTAAGGACTGTACAGCTTATCTTCTGAGAAAGAGCAAATGTTTCTATAGTTCATCCTAATGACACTAAGAAATGGCTAGAAAGCAAATATGGCTTTTAATGTATTCTCCCTCCTTACTTTCAATGATCTAGATTAATTATTAACTTTGTTTCTCACCCATTTCATAATCAGTTTCTGCTACTCTCCTCATTTTGGGGGGTGTTGTGATCCCTGATTCCATTTCTTGCCTTTTAGGAGCCTTTGTGTCTGATATCAAGTGATCAAAACTTTTCCTTGTTCCTATAAACAAAAGTTACAGAATATGGAAGTTTATTAACCACAGTGTCTGTGAATAGGAATATACTAAAAAGAAAATGTTTGGGCATAAAGTGTTTGCGTTTTCACTTAGGACCCAAAGAAAGCTCAAACATCCCTGGGGCAGAGTTCCTCTCTTCTCCATATTTCTTCATCTTCTTAAGGAATTTTGGCTAAACAGCTGTTCTGTTTCAGGACTGGATGTGCCTTATTGGTCCAAATCAAACTGAGATTACATTCACTACACTGGAGGTAAACCAAACTCCACCAGCAAGCATAATATTTAATAATAAGTACAGAGATAGGCGCTATTTAATAGCAAAGAGCAATTATGTCTGAACCATCTTTTTTCAATTTAAGGCATTCTGCTGCTGCCAAATGGCGAAGGCAATGGCAACCCACTCCAGTGCTCCTGCCTGGAGAATCCCAGGGATGGCGGAGCCTGGTGGGCTGCTGTCAATGGGGTCGCACAGGGTTGGACATGACTAAAGTGACTTAGCAGCAGCAGCAGCTGGTGCCAAAAATGAGTCATTAACATATGAAGAATTTCCAAATGAAGGCAAAATCAAACTTTGATTTTAGTTCTTCAAGCTCTGAAAAAAGGATCTGTATGCCTGAAAGTACTAAATAATTGATACACTGGGAAATGTTTCAAAAATAGCAAGGAGAACCATTCACTTGGCTTTGAGTTTCTATAATGGTGTTCTCTATCACTGTTGAAAAACTTTCTCTTAAAGTAAAAGTATTGAAATTGGGTTATTTGGAACTTACATATTTCTGTTCTTTGTATTATAAGAAATTCTCTTATTTTTCTTGGTGCAGCTCTAAGAATAAATCTGGAATACCTGTGACAGTATTACTTTTTAAAACCCAGAACTGAAGCCACTATAATCACATCTGGACAATTGAACACTTGAGAAATTTAATCTTCTATTAACCTCAAGTTTCAATACTAATTCACAACAGTCATAAAAATCAAGGTCAAATAACTTAACAGCCCAAAGGATCTAGTCTAACTTCTTCATTTTCTCTACCTATAAACTGAGGAAGCCATCACTTAAGAGATTAGCTTGAAGTCACAAGGCTAGACATTCAGTCAGTGATCAGTCAAAATATCAAATTTCATTCTTCCTTTTTACTTTACACTCTGCATTTTTCCTTGGAGATCTCCTTTCACTTCTATAGCTTCAGCTCTCTAATGAGCTAATTAATTCTAAATGTGCCACCTGTCCACTTCTCTCTTCCTGATCTCCAGATGTATGTTTTCATTTATCTCTTAGATACACATTCCGAGAATTCTGAAGGTATCCCAAACTGGAATGGGTAGCCATTCCCTTCTCCAGGGGGATCTTTCCAACCCAGGGTTTGAACCTGGGTCTCTGGCATTGTGGGGGGACTCTTTACCTTCTAAGCCACCAGGGAAGTCCACATAAATTATCAACCAACCTGAATTACTTTGTGCTATAAATCTATTAGTCCCAATCTCTGTGAATGGAGTCACTACCCAGACAGTTTTTGAAGCCAGAAACTTTTGACATCTTTCTCGGCCTTCTCCTGCCCTACCTGGCCCATATAGTCAGGTCCTAGTAAATTCCGGGAGTTGGTGATGGACAGGGAGGTCTGTGTACTGCAGTCCGTGGGGTCACAAAGAGTCGGACTGAACTGAACAGAAATCCCAAAACTGATCCCTTTTCTCCATTCTTCCATTGCTCTTGCCTTAGTGTAGGCCTATGCCATTTTTTGCTTGGACTGCTGTAACAATCTCTTAAATGATTCCCTTGCCAAAAAATTTCCCTTTCTCCATACTGTAGCCAAAAACCTTTCCTAAAAATAAAATTTCATAATGTCCCTTCCCTATTTAAAGATCCCTGCTGGATACATGAAAAGGCTAAATTTCTTAACATGGCACAAAGTCTCCTACAGACTAGTTCCAAGCCTTCTCGAGCCTCATTTCCTGTCCCATTGCTTCTCCTGACTTTGCCTTATTCATGCTATTCCCACCTCTCCTGATGCGTGCCTTCCTTATCCTGTGTCTACCTGGCAAACAGGTATCAAATCTTCAAGACCCAGTTTAAATGTTACCTCCCCTCTGTAGCTTTTCCTAATTTCCCCCAATCCTCAGTTTTCCCTCATCAAGATGTATTTAATGGCACCCAGGGATGCTGTTGCACTTGTATGATACTGTCTTAGCCATCAAACTATGAGCTTCCCCAAGGGCAAAGACTATGTAACTTTTTCATCTAGCACATAGGTCGAATGAATTCAATACTGCATTTTCTCTGAAGTTAGTTCTTCATTTACAACATCCTTGGCATGAAAATTGAGAATCACAAAACATTAAGTAACCAGAAAACTCCTAGAACATTATTTATGGCAAAGTATAAACAGAAAGAAACTCAAACAAAAGATAACAGTCCTATGTGACTAGTCATAGTGATTAACATTCATGGTTTCAATTTCTCTCATGGTTTATTGGCAGGTTACTTATTTTATACTTCCTTCGCCAAAGCTGTATAAGAGCACCTTTGTATTCAACATGTGGTGAGGCGGGATCAGTGGGTTCTTTCACTATTTACTTCAGCTTTTGAAAAGGGAAAGGGTCTCACAGCATTTTAGGTGTATTTCTCATGGGCAAATGTTGATATAAAAGAGCAGTTTTAATTTTCAAGAATTCTATGTTCTTAGAGTAATAAAAAAATACAATAATCAAAAACTCTTACCTTTTTGTTTTTTTAAGAAAAGATGGCAAATAGTATTATTACATTTCATAGCATATTGATATATTCTGCCCACAGATGATAATTTTGGAAAATATATTGTTAAAGGCCCTGCATCTGAATGCTGTGAGACTCTTCCTTTTCTGTGAGTACCTAATGTCTCTCCTACTCTCATTCACCTGCTGCCTGGCCAAGGCAGAATAAAACAAGTACAGCCACAATATTTAGTCTAAGAATCCCCCCCAAACTGTTTCGAGATCTCATTCTCATTCTTCTGTCTTAACTGATAGGGCTTAACTGATCTATCAAACTCTCTTATCATTGGCATCAAAACTTTGCTGCATCAAAAACAGAAAATTTTGATAATCTTTAAGAGCTTCAAATAATTTTTCAAGAGTGAAAGTATCTGACCATTTTTAAAAACAACTCTAAAAATTTCTACATAATTTAGATAAACTAACCAAGCAATTTCTTCGTGTTGGCCTGAGAAGGCTGACCCATGTCCAAGCTCATAGATTTCCTGGCTCGGGGACTGGTCTGGCCTGCAGGTGGATAGCTGGCTGCAAGGTACCCTTCAGAAGCTTTGGGAGAGGACCACGGCTGATGCTCCTTTAGTGTCCTGAGAGATTAAAACAATTGAGAAGAATCAATAAACATGATGACAAAAACAAGCATTCTTGGCCCTTCTAATTGACTGTTCTATTTCCCAATGGCAGTGATTAATTAATTTTAAAACTGTACTTTAAAGCACTTTGGAGAACAAACTCTTAATTTATCTCCAGGAGGTATCCACTTTCTTGCCATGACATACATAGCAGGTACTCAACAAATGCTCAACTTAACTGTACTGCATTCATTTTTTAATAAAAGAAAATCAAGTCTAAATAGGCAATTGTACCACTGGTTTAAAAACCAAGGGGAACACAGGCAAATTCACTTTTTACTTTCCATGACAAAAAGAGCATTATCTCAAATAAATATAATCACAGGAATGACTAAAGAGTAAGACTACTGAAAACCAAGTATGCCTGGAAAGCTTCTGCATACATTGTTAACACCTGTTGGAAAATGCCAAGAGCTTTTTATTAAAAAGTGGGATGTTGATAAATTTAATGATACAAGCTCTACAAAGACATGATTATTTTCCTATGTTCAACACTGTACCTAACACTTAAAGGTACCATTAACTGAAAATATAAAAAAACTCCAAATGATGCCAATTTTATGGAATTTCTCTATGTTTTAGTGAAAAACATGCTACCCAAAGCCACACATGACAGCAAATATAATTTGATTATCTTAACTAAATCTGCACTATAGAAAAATTTTTAGTAACTTTAGTGTGATATGAGTAAATACATAAATATGTTGGCATGTATATCTTTTTACAAATCTGTATACCTCAGTTTTCTATCATTAAGCTTGTAATGTTGCTTATATTTCACCTTAGGTTTTCCTAGGCCTTCTCCTACAGTCTGATACTTTCAAGATCATCTCTTCATCATTCAACTGACTTGTGCTTAAAAAGAGACAAAGTAATGTTAACTAATTAGCACAAATAGGTAAGAAGAACTTTCTCACTACTAACCCACATAAAATATCGTACATTTATAAAATGAGTTTTGATTTATATTCTTCCTTGATTATCTTTAGTTTCTCTTCTATATTACCTTCTGGATTACTCTGCTGCTTGACTCCATTGGTACAGAAAATCAAAACCTGATGAAATTATGTAATTATGGGAGGAGAAGCCCACTTACCTATAGCTAGGGTCACCATGATGAATGGGATATGTATCCATAGGAACATTTTCCATTGAAATATCAGTAAGAAGCAGAGACTTTCTATGTTTTAGGCTACAGCGACTTCGAACTTCCTCAGACACTGTAAGTAGAGCTAAAAAAAACAAGAAGGAAGATTTAACAATTTAATAAATCACAAATATGATTTAAAATAGGATATACTTCTTACAAGCTCCTAAAGAGAATAACAGCTGTTAAACATGCATGTAGAGAGTCTTGGAGAGTTGAAGTTTAAGGGTATAAACCCTTAGGACAGATTTGTTTATCTTTAAGGGTTTACCATCTGTTTTGGAAGGCTGCATGTAAACATTAAACAGATTTAAACAGTGCCTATATAGTCCAGCGCTTTAATGTCTATTTGACATCAACAAACATAAAAGGTCAGCAGGCCAGGACTATAATGTCCATTTCTTAGGTAAAGAAAAATACTTTGAAATGTTAAATGATTTGCTCAAGGTCAAATGACTCAAAAAAGTTGCTACAAAGTGAAGTCTGCTAAACTGGGAATCAGCACTTTCCATCAAATGACTATGTTTATACTCAATGCCCTGTAATGACCTCTATGGGAAAAGAATCTTAAGAAGAGTGAATATATGTACATGTATGTGATTCACTATGCGGAACAGCAGAAACGAATACAACACTATAAATCATCAGACTCCAAATGAAAAAAAAGACTATGTTCAACAATTGTGTTACATATAAGTGCTAAGTGTTGCTGAAAGGAGAAACACAAACTGGGCAATAGCAAGCGAGGACAGTATAATGGAAGGAGGGGAGGGGCAGACAATCTAGGCAAAACAGATGGCATCAGGAATGAATATTAAAGAGACATAAAGGCACTTCTAGTGGGTGGCAAGTAGACTAGCTTAAAATAGCCCATCCATTTCGAAAGGAAATAAAAAATGAGCCTGTGACATTTAGAGAAAGAGGACAGATCAGGAGGGCTGCTTCAGGGCTCAAGATGCTGCTGCTGCTGCTAAGTCGCTTCAGTCGTGTCCGACTCTGTGCGACCCTATGGACAGAAGCCCACCAGGCTCCTCTGTCCACGGGATTCTTTAGGCAAGAATATTGGAGTGGGTTGCCATTTCCTTCTCCTTCAAGATGCTAGGCTCAGGCATTTAGATTTTATGACAGACAACAGGGAGTTATGTAGTGTCGTGAACCAAAGATGACAAGAGAACCCATTTCATATACTAATGCAAATTCTTTTATGAGGAAAAATGTTTTGGCAAACTTTCCAAATTTTAACCAATACCACGGGACTTAGCTGTGAACTCTTTACTCTGCTAAGCAATCAGTAGAAGGACCCATAGGTGTCTGTACCTTTTTTGTGGTCCTTAGATATATATGTGCATGCCGAGTCACTTCAGTCATGTCCTACTCTTTGTGACCCTATGGACTATAGCTCACCAGGCTCCTCTGTCCATGGGATTTCCCAGACAAGAATATCGGAGTGGGTTGCTATGCCCTCCTCCAGGGACCAAACCCCTGTCTCTTACATCTCCTGCATTGGCAGGCAGGTTCTTTACCACTAGCGCCACCTGTAAGATTAATTTTGTCTATTTTGTGTTTTTACCTGCCAAGTAAGCCACGCTCTGTGTATTCACCTCAAACTTGTCACAATTTCTATGTTTATTAACCAGAGTTAGTAGTGTATGCAAAATTCTGACTGTTCTTGCGACAATGGCAGGTGAAGGATGCCTGTATCCTAGAAAAAATAAAAACAAACAAGAAGTTAATTATTTCTTTCAGTAAGCATTTGTTGAATTCTTACTCTGTGACTAGCAACTCTGCAAAGAAGAGAAGTATATAAGGGGTAACTCCTGCCTTCTGAGACCAGCCATTGGGGAAGGTAAAATATACACATATGTGAACAGTTAATTAACTACATATAGAATTAAGCACCAAAAATGTGCAGAACAGAATAATGCTCCCTAGAACACGAAGGCACCTCAGGGAGAGGAAAATTAGGAAAGATAATAAGTGTTTCAGATCTTCTATTCCCTACAACAGCACAAGGATTTTTTAAAAAACCTAATATTGTAGTTTGTCTTAAGATATGCTTTGAAAACAGGGTTTTATCACTTAATTTTTTTTCTAGTTAAAGGAAGAAGCCTTATGATATTGGGACTATATGCTCTCAAAGGTCAAAGAAATGGGTTGAGTAGGGTAAGTTTGATCTTTGGACAGCTTTTAATCACTAATGCAACTCCATTTAAAATAGGGAATTTGTACACTGGAAATATTTCATATTCCTTTAGAAATACAGAATAAGCAAGTACTTTATCAGCCTAGTTGCAATTCATCTCTTGGTATCTTGTAGTTAGTGTACTATCTTTTAAGCAATCCCTATTCACTTTAGAGATTAAAACTGTCAATATTTTTTTGCAAAGATTTCATAAGGTGGTGAAATAAAATGCATACATTCACACCAGTGTGTGTGTGTGTGTGTGTATGTACCTGGTTAAAAACCTGGGGGAACCTCTATGATCCCTCAAGCCTAACCATCATTTAAATTGATACAACACTGCAGATTCAAGTTCTAGCTTGAGTCTCTAATTTTGGCCAAATCTAAAACCAGCAATTCATGCTAGCTCCTTATTCCAGGCCATACTTTACACTGCTTTTGCTTCTGACTCACCCTATATGCCATTTCTGTTAACTGCAGTTTTGGACCATGGCTGTACCAGATTAATAAACCGAAGCTAACATTCAATGAAGTCAGAAGTAGGGAGTAAAGTCAGGTGAGCGAGTGAATGAGCTCACTCTGAGGAATAACTGGAGATCACTGCTCTAAGTAATATAGAAATGTGGAGGTGGGAGAATGGGGACCAGAGGGCGAGGTCCTATGGTATGTAATAACAGTAATGAACAATAGTAAATTAGTAACAAGTTAAGACAATCTCTGGTCAAATCTCAAATTTCTAACATGAGTTACTCAAATAACATTTATTAATCTGTAATCTGTCTTATTTTGATAACCAAAAAGATACTTAAGTATCATTAACTAATAAAACAGCTATTAGAAGGTTTAGTACTTAGAAATTGTGTAACAATCAACTCCTTTGCTTTCTAAAGGAAATTTGGTATTTGATTCAGAAGTTAGGCTCTATTAAAATACATACTAAACAAAACATAACTCACTAAGACAAATAGTTTGCATTTAAAGTAAGACATATGAGCCAAATTATATCAAGCACTCAGTTATTTTAGTTACTTCTGGCTTCTTGATACTATCTCATAAAAATATTTTGACACAAGGCCTCTACCTTTTAAGAGGTGTCCAACCAGTGCGAAGTTAAAGTTAGAGTTGAAATTAAGTCCAACAAAATGATCCATTTGTTTGCAGTGCCATTCCAGAGGGTTCCGGATTGCCATGAACACTTCCTCTGGACTCTATTAAAAATAATCATGAGACAGTTGATGGGGTTCACACAGAAGGATCACTAAATTGGATTTTGTTTGCATTCAACAGCTATGGCAAAGTAAATAATCCTTTTAGGTTGAGAAAAATTATTTTCAGATGACTACAAAATACCATAGAACATTTAAGGTATTACAAATAAATTAGTGCAAGACAGTCAAGCATGTAGGGAATAAGGTGATGGAAGATACAACAGCTTTGATTTATAATGTAAAATAAGTGACTGTCAATTTACATCCTGGTGACTTTTAAAAACCTATACTGTTATTTTAAATAAGACCATGCGTTGAATCGTAGCTGGCACTTTGGGTACTATGACTGGATACTCAAGAGAATGAAGAGGACTCACGTTTACTGAGGGCCTGCTGTAGAGAACAGGGTGAGATACACTACTGTACTGAAACCTTAAAGCAATTCTGCGTTAACAGATGTCAGGTCCATTTTACAGACTGATCAACTGACTGATATGTCAGTGAACCAAACAGACAGACAAAAACTACTAGCCCTGGCAAATTTGACGTTCTAGTGTGGTAAAACAAAGAACTGAAACTCAAAAATGCTAGGTAACCTGACCTCTAAATTAAGGTATTTAACAGTATTTCCTAAAGTGTGGTTTTAGGAATACCTGCCTTAAAGTCACTGATGATGCTTGTTCAAGGGTGGAAAGTACTGGGTTCAATCTCAGAATCATGGGAAGTGGTAAGGCCCAGGAATTTGCATTTTGAAAAAAAGAAGCCCTGTGATTCTCTTATACACAGAGATTTTATTTTAAAGCAAAAACTGAAAGTACTTAGGGTCATGTTCAGGTCTGTCTAGGTTTCTACCTCAAAGAAAGAAAAACATTAGACTATAAAATAAATGTAGAGAGATGTTTAGAGTAACATTTTCTATAATAAAAAAAGATAACAGACAAATCAAATGTTCATTAATGGGCAAATGGTTAAATAAGCTGTGGCTCATGCATTCTGTAAAATACTCTGCAGTCATGAGGAAGAATTATACACACACACACACATGAAATTGTGTGTGTGTGTGTATATATATATATGCTTTACAGAGATGTTCATATTGTTAAAAAAAAGCAAGTTGCAGAATATTACATAATATTAAAGTATTAACTTACTATAAGTTCAATGTATATATATATTTTCAGCTTTACTGAGGTATAACTGACAAAATTGGAAGGTATTTAAAGTGTACAATGTGATGATTTGAATAATGAATGTATATCTATATCCTTTCACATATACATTTCTCCCATTAAGTCAATAAACTATCACTTCACATATTTATATCCCATCCCCCTTTTTGGGGGAGAACATTTAAGTTCTCCTCTCTTAGCAAATTTCAATTTATAATACAACAATTATGTTATCAACTATAGTCATTAGGTTAAATAATAGATCCTCAGACCTTATTCATCTTTCATTCTGGTAACTTTTAACAAGCTTTATTAACTGATTCCTAGTATCCAGAGACACTGGAGTCAATATTAACTTCTGCTAATGGTCTATTTTGCCAATGAAAATGCCAAGGCAGATATTCCTAGAGAAACACTTCACTTACAAATATCCTATATTCACACAAAAGGCCAATAGCTAGCCATCTCTCTGACCACTGCTGTCCCAAGACCACTCCAGAAAAGGGCAATGGGATTAGGAAAGAGAGGTTCTAGTTCCAAGTCAGATGTACAAACAGGAACAAGTTATCTGACTTCTTTGTTCTTTTCTGTCCTATAAAATGGATGATAAAACTTCAAGATAACTTCTACATCTAAAATTCTGTTTCCATATTTCCCAGAGCCCCAGCTGTTCTGGGTCTACACTACACTACTGTTTGGAAGACAAAACAAACGATGTTTAGACCAGGCATCTCCACACATAAAACCATGCTCTGGTCTGTTTCTTTCTTCTCACAAGCTCTGTTAATTTTGCTTTAAGCAAATCTCTTATTATATACACATATTTATCTTAAAATTCCTCTCTTTTCTCCTAGACTCTTCTTTTTTTTCTCCAAAGACAAAACGAATATAATTTCTTACTATTGTATTTCTTTTACTATACTCTGTAAACCAAAATCCAATCTCAATCAAGACTAATAGGTGTTAAGAGGGGTGGTGATGGTATTAATATGTTTTAAAGTGGAATTAAGCAAACAAAAGACTAGCATAATCAAGTGTCCAAAAGTTTCCTTTAGACTCCTCCAAACTCCTTATCTGCTTCTAATTATACCTATTTCTCATTAAGTACCATGATTCAATAAAAGTAAGCTTATTTTTAGATTATTTCTTCATGAAGTGAAGTAGGGGTGGGGAATGCTAACCTTTACCCTTAGGTTATGAAATTACAATTAACGAATGTACAGTGCATAAGACAGCATAGAGCCTAGCAAGGTAGCTATTATTATTACTCAATATTTTTATCCTTTTTCTGTTTACCAATATTGGGCAAGTACTGTGTTTTGCTATTTTTATATAAAAAAGTATGCAAAGTTTAAACCATTTTTATGAGCTAGTAAGGAATTATATTCACCACCAGTTGCAGAGAAATTCATATTTAAAGATGGATCTCTTCTAATTTTAAAAGACAACAACAAAAAAAAGGAGACGCTCTAACATGCATAACTTAGAAATACCAACCGAAAGCTTGTTTACCTTGTCGTTGAATATTCGGAGACTGTCTAAGGTGTGCAGGTTTTGTTCCAGAAGTGCAGTGCCTGCTGAGTACAAGTTGACCTCGTCAAGCTGCAGCACTGCCACAGCAACCCAGAAGAGGGCTTTGTGCAGAGGGGAGTCCTAGGCAGGGGAGACGCACTCCAGGTTAGTAAGATACACCACCGTCCCATCAAAACACACTGCAGTATACAAGAAATCATGTGTGAGCTCAGTCGTGTCTGACTCTCTGTGACCCCATGGACTGTAGCCCACCAGGCTCCTCTGTCCATGAGATTTTCCAGGCAAGAATACTGGAGTGGGCTGCCATTTTCTACTCCAGGGAACTTTCCCGACCCAGGGATCGAACCTGCATCTCCTGCACTGGCAGGCGCCTCTTTACAGCTGAGCCATTGGGGTAGCCCCTTAATAGAGTTTATCTAGAAGTTCCTATCTCATTTACACTTGCTTTCCTTAGAAGTTTCTTCAGTTGAGTTACTTTGCTTGCTTACAAATTTGTAACAGATATAACAAGATTTTATTTAACATATTAAACCTAGGCATAATGAAAATATTATGCTTAATATTTTAAGCATGTCTACATTAATTAGATCAACAAATTTTAATACCAGGTACTTAATACTGAATATTTCTTAATTCACGTGAACCTGAAATCCACTTAGGTTAATTTCTCTTGTATTTAGAACTGCTCGATTTGCAAGTGCTTGTTTTTCTTTAGGCTGGTTAGGTTAGAGCTCATTTTACAAATTAACCTCAGCAATATTATCCAAAGACAAAGAAACATACTGAGACATACATATATATATCCAGACAGACACAATGAGAGATATACCTTCATTTTCTAAACTTAGTCATGAATCAGATATGACAATATAAAACAAAATGTAAATAAGTTGGAATAATAAAATTTAAAAGGCTTCTTTCCTTCCCCCACCCCTCAGTTTCAGCAATTAAGAGACAGTCTAGATAAGTGATCCAGAGAGCTCTGGGTCTCAAGGGACAGGGAGCGAAAATCAGGTTCTCCTAGTAGGAGTTACTGCCCTCAGGACAAGAATTCTAAAGAGAGACTTTTTTTTCCGTCAAGCTTTCTCCACTGTTTTGGGAATTAAATTGGTTGGGGGTCAATTTTCTACTGGCATTGGGTAATAAAGTGGTGCAATTAAAGGTTCATAATTTTCATAGATACCCCCTTTTCTTTTTTTTGTAATGGTTTTGAAAAGTTGGCCAGTCAGTGTAACAAGAGTGTTTTGTGTGTAACTCAGACCAACCTAGACTGTCTTTTTGACAAGAGTAGCTAAATCTTCATCTAAGCCTTCTTTAAAGGTGGAGTTAAGCAAAAGGATCATTTTAGTTGTTAGAGAATGATTCAAATGTCAAGCCAGCATATTGCTTAAAGCTTTTTTCCCCCCAATCTTCTATAATAGTTTGGATTGATTCATCCAATCTTTGCTTGCACTGTTGAATCTTTGTCCATTTATGGTTTTTGGAGAAAGCTCTGAGGTAGGTTTGAGTAATTTCTCAGCTAATTCCTTATATTTGGTGCAAGCTTCTGCACTATGTGATTCAAAGTCCTTTAAGGGGTATTTTCACCCTGCTTTCTCTAGTCATTCCCTTGTTTTGCTTTCAGAAACTAACAGCTGCATTAGTTGATACAGATTAAAACCTGGGCTCGTAGGTCCAGATGGTCAATTAAAATTCCTTAACAAATCCCAGAGGATCCTGACTGGGATTGGGAAATTCCTTGGCTAAACCCCTAAGTTCTGTTCGGATCCAGGGTGTATAGGTAAGCATCGAGGATGATTAATTTCTCCCTGTAATAGGTTTCACCTTAAGGGAGCTATAATCACTTCTGATTGTTTTTATCCTCCTCTGCTGGGGAAAGGTGAGAAGCAGGAGGCAGAAGAGCTGCAAGGCAAAAAGCATCTGGGCCAGACACATTCCATTCAGTTTGACCTTACAGTTAGGATTGCACAGTGTCTTTTTTTAACTGTGCACACAAAAATATCAATTTTGGAATATCAAAAGAACCCCAATTTGGCCATTTTAGAATGTTTGTAGAACATAGAATGTTTGTAGAACATAGAGCTCAATACCAGGTCTTTATTTCTCTGTAATCTCTCTCAATCTGGCGTATCTTTGTACTCAATTCACAGAATACAACTTTAGAGTTGGAAGCTAACACTATGCCATTACTTAGTCAATTTATTGATGTGGAAACATAATGTCCGGATATTATACAGATGACCTGCCTGAGGTCACAAAGCTGAGATGAGCTCAGACCACCCTGAAACAGGGTCTGCTATTATCTTATTCCCTTTAAACGTTATCCTCACTTAGCACCAGACTCCTGATTACCAGGTGAACTTTACCCCAGCTTTACATTTCTCTACAATAATGATCACCAACTAACCCACCGTGTATTTTAATTACTTTATTATCTAGCCACTCCTCAACTTTCACATTAGTTCCAGAATAAAAGTTCCATGAAAGCAGATAATTTTATTGGCTTTGTTCAGCACCTAAAACAGTACTTGGCACATAGCAGATGCTCAACTTGATGAAAGAACTAAGAATATATATCCATCTTTCCTTTAAGCACTGATAAAACAATACCCAATACTTAAGAACATACTCTCCATGCTCATTCTTCCTCTAATGTAAATAAAACAACTGAATTTTAAGGTAAGACGTTCTACTTTAACTATAGCTTTTTCTTTATAATTTCTCTATCCATCTTATTTTCTGAACTCTTTGAAAGAAAATAACATTTAACACTAACACCCAAAATAAATGCACTCATTTTCTTCACAGTAATTACCTTATTAAGAAGTGGCTGTAATTTGGTTAGTGCTATTACTGTAGCTTCTATCAGAACTTGACTGTTGTAAGTATCAGGTCCTTTTAAGCAACTCTCAAGAGCCTTTTAGAGAAACAGAATTCTTTATGTTACTTTCATTGAAACAAACATTTACTCCTCAACTGAATTTCAGAATTATTTCAGGAACAATTCCTTATTTAATAAGTGCGAGAATTATTTCCAATGCTTGTGGTGATCTTGGTAGCTAGTAAACACACTTGGAATCTTTTTTAAAAGTATTTCTATAGTATATTCTAACATAGTAAGTCAGGAATTGTTATAGCAATTACAAATTACATAATTTTATACAAGGCTAGTCTTTGTTGTTGTTTAGTCGCTAAGTCATGTCTGACTCTTTGTAACCCCATGGACTGTAGCCCACTAGGCTCCTCAATCCATGGGATTTCCCAGATAAGAATACTGGAGTGAGTTGCCATTTCCTTCTCCAGGGGAATCTTCTCCATCCAGGGATCAAACCTCCCTCTCCTGTATTGCAGGTAGATTCTTTACCACTGAGCCACCTTAGAAATATTATCTAGTTAATATCTAGTTAAATGCTTATAATAAAATATTAATAGTACCTTCTGCCAAAAGAAATAGTTAATTTTTTTAAGATTCTTCTCTAGAGAGGCTTCACTTCAAAGAATTATAATAAATAATCAAAACCCATTTTTAAAGATTCAATAAACAACATATAAGATATTTTATTAAATTCAAATTTAAATGTCCCTTAGAAAAATTCAAGATATACTTTACAACTTGGGAACCACAAATATTTGGGAAGAGAGGGGGAAGTACCTTGCTGAGAATACGGATAATCTGCTTTATCTGTCCATGAGATACTCGTTTGCTAATACAGCCAAAGACAACAAGAGCTCTCGGTTGCAGGGATGGGTTATACTGGAATGCAAATCTGCAATTAAAAAATTCGAAGAGCTTATGAAAACTTTTGTGCTTATATATATACATATAAATACATAGAATAATTATTTAAAATATCAATTATGCAGTAATATCTATCTTTTCAACAGTATACATACTTTTGTAACTTAAATTTGGGACATACCTTTGCGCTAGTTCTGTCCATTGGTCCAGCCACTTGCATGTTGGAATATCTCTCATACATGCCTAAAAAAAAGATACTCTGAATATATTTATGTATATAAGTGTTTCTAGAAACATTCTAAACACAGTCTGTATGAATGTTTTTATTTAAGCATTAAGTACAAAACAGAATAAAACAGTATTTCTTCTATACAGTACCAGTGGAGTTTTAAAAATGAGTTTAGCTTCTTATCATTTTGCCTTCTATACCTCCATGATCTCCAACAAAGCCTCTGTGACTGTTTCCAAGGATGTCAAAGCAAAAGTCTCCCTCTCATAGGAGCCAGGAGAGAATGATCTGTCCCGGTAACTGGAGCGGAAGGCGATGACAGCAGCTGACTTGACTTTGCTAATGCCAAACAGCAGGTAAAATTTGGGTAATGAGAACTCTGTCAAGCTGAGTCTCAAAACTTGCTTGGTCTCTTCTATAAAAAAGAAAAGGAACAAGTAAAGACTTTAAAGATATAATTTTTTTAAAAAAAATTCTGAAGTGTCACATATTTTATTATGAATTTATAAAATTTGAATATCATATCAAATTACCTAACAGTGCTCCCTAAATCAACCCTCTGGATATGTTAGCTTCATGCTCATCAATTAACTCCCTGTCTACAAATTCGTACTAGGAAAGCAACATTGTTAACCAGTGCTGAGCTTTAAGCTTAGGTGATAACTACTAGGTTTCCATGAAAAATGTGCATAGAACATCTCAGCTGTGGCTTGAGATGGAATGAAAGTAATTCATTCTTGTTCTTTTCGATTGTATTTTATGTCATTGCTGCTGCTGCTGCTAAGTCACATCAGTTGTGTCCGACTCTGTGTGACCCCATAGACGGCAGCCCACCAGGCTCCACTGTCCCTGGGATTCTCCAGGCAAGAATACTGGAGTGGGTCGCCATTTCCTTCTCCAATGCATAAAAGTGAAAAGTGAAGTCACTCAGTCGTGTCCGACTCTTAGCGACCCATGGACTGCAGCCCACCAGGCTCCTCCATCCATGGGGTTTTTCTAGGCAAGAGTACTGGAGTGGGGTACCAGTGCCTTCTCCGATTTCATGTCATTACTATAGATCTAAATAAGCAGCTTGGTGTGAAGGCATCATAATATTAATAAATAAATAGGTAATCTAGGCTAATCAGGTGGTATAAAATGGGGAAAGGACTTGGTAAAAACACACACTGCTTTCCTGGAACTTACCACTAAAATGAAGTTGTGAACAAGTACACAGAGAGTGAATGATGTTAATGACCAATCCATGTGTGGAAGCTCTCAAGGAGAGTGGCCCTGTGGCTACTAAGAAAGTAACAACGTGGAAGAGGTAGGGGAGATGAGCTGCCACGTCGAGGGAATTGTTGAAGGACAGCATTAGCATGTAGCGAGCCAGAATGGCAATGTCATCCCACATAAGATGTTGCTCTAAAGTAGGAGTTGGAGATAGGCATGTCTTGTCAATTATTTTGCACATCCTTCCAATAACCTGTAAAGAAGCAAAATTAAAAAAAAAAAAAAAAGGAGCTAGAAAGTTTTATCACAAAAAATTTCTTCTTAAAATGATTGTTATAAAACAAAAAACCTCCTGATTAAAAAAAAAAACAAAAAAAACCAGATACATCAAACCATACCCCAGAAGGCAAAGGAAAAGTGATTACCTTGCTTGAAACCAATTTCACATTTCCAGAAGCCAAAGCTACAGCGGTATCTGCCATCACCTCAGCCTTTATTGATCCCAAGCCACCAGTTGCACTGGTTTTGATGAAACTGTCCAGTACAACATCAAGGAGGTCTGTAATCTAGTGGAAGAGGGAAAGATTAACTTACATTTTAGCTATTCTACCAACTTAATTTTTAACTTAAAAATAATTCAAGGAGCAGTCCAATCAATATGAAAATTCTGTTTTACCTGAGGCCTCCAAAACACTAGGTTTTATTTAGAGACTTGTCAGAAATTTATCATAAAATATCCAGAAAAGGATCAGAACAGTCACTCAATTCCTTCAGAGACTGGTATTAAAAAATTTTAAATCTCTACATATATTATTTTCATTCACTTTTAAAGCACCTCTGTTCTCTAAGACAATAATGTATCAGTATAAAGTACAATTATTTTAAAATAAAAGAAATGACATCAAAGTACTGAAATGTTTTGTAGAGCTACAAAACTGGCTCCAAGGTCATTTAAAATAATGTGGAGGATTCACAGCATTATCTGAATAAGGGTATTGCCTCCTTAAGTAATTACTTTGAAGAAATGATAGCATAATTCTTGTCAGATAGAAATTATATTATACTATTTTAATATTGGCATTCTTAAAACAGAACTATAAGTGAGAGCAAGAGGCCCAAATAACATCATTAGCAAACATTTACTGACACCTGTGGTAGACAGGATACTAGAATATACTATAAGGCACTACTTATCAGAAACAATATCAGATTTTCACAGTTAAATTCTACATGCAGCCATCCCTTGGTGTCCGTGGAGATTAGTTCCAGGACCCCCTGAAGATTATCAAAGTCCCTCACTTAAGAAATGGCAGAGTACAGTTGGCCCTCAACACCTGTGGGTTCTGCACATCATGGATTCTGCGCGGCAACTGTAATAATGCTGTGGAGAAGAGTGCTAGAATAATTAGTTTTTCTCTGGCTCTGAGACACAGACTCCTATGGTTCTGAAGTGGATCAGGGGTTAGGTGGGTGTCTGGCATGCTTTTTGAAAACGGGGACTGTCTTTTTCTATAGCTATATCCCTAGTGCAGTGCTTCGCACAATGTGGGTATCAGACAAATATCTGCACCAAGGAGGTACTAGATAAATATTTGAGCAAACTCAATACCTGCCCAAGGCTCCCCCATATTTTTGCTTGAATAGATGGATACATCTGTTTCTCATTTATGGTCATTGTTATCAGCTTATCAAGAATTGCAGTAACTCTCTGTCGCTTGGCATCATCATTGTGCTTACAAAAACGTACTAGATTTGATAGCCATGGAGTCATGTACTCCAAACAAAGGTGTTTCAATTCAATACCTGGGGGGGAAAATTACATTATTAGCACAGATGGTCCACGAAAATGACATCAACAATTATTTCAAAATAAAAGATTGGGAGGAAAAAAGGTACAAGGTAAAGACCATAACCTAGAATCAGGCCTGGAGAAAAGAGACTTGGCAAATATATTACTGAAGAGAGAGATGAAGAAAGAGAACAAGCCTTAAAGAAAGTAATCTCCAAAGTCATTAAGCCAATTTTGAAAAGTTTTATATTACTTTTCTCCCTTTTAATAGCCTCTCTTCTAGTTAAAAATATTCTCATTTTATTCTCATTTTAAAAGGAATATTGGTAATCATAGGAACTTTGATAAAAAGAGAGTATCACCATAAAAATGAAATTGGATATCAATATATTGGTGTATCACTTGACCTCTCCATAGGCTTTCAAATCTATGCAGAGATACTGTATATTCATGGGTTACACACATGTAACCCATCCCAACTCCTCCACAAAAATTAGGGTTATGCTACATACAGAATATATTTGTTTTTTTTTTATTTTTAATTGGAGGATAGTTGCTTTACAATATTGTGTTGGTTTCTGCACACAGTATGCTCTGAATGTTTATTTCACTATATATTATACTGAGATTTACTCAACATTAAAAATTTTCCAAGGAAGGACATCTTGTAACTTTTTATTTTGAAGTAACTCCAAACTTACAAAAAGATACAAAATTAATGCAAAGATTCCTCTATATAACTTCACCAAGAGTACCCAAAGCATTTTTTAATCATGTTTATATATATATATATATATATATATATATATATAGCATAAAACCTGCCATTTTAAACTGTTCAGTTCACAGGAATTAAGTACATTCACATTGTTGTGCAACCATCACCACCATCCATTTCAGAACATTTTAATCTTCCCAAATTGAAATTCTGTACCAAAAATATTTTTAATGGCCTCATATTATTTCATGATATGAAGATTACATAGAATAATAATGTAATTGGTTCTTCAGTGTTTATTTTTAGACTGCTTCAGCGTTTTGCTTAAGTAATGTTTAGCGAAGCACAAAAGTATGTAAAATAAATCTCTGGCAACAGATATGATAACAGTGGTTACTGTTGGTGAGGCAATGGACTGCCAGAGAGGAAATTTCTGGATGCTGGAAATGTTCCGTATCTTGATCTGGGAGAGAGTTTTATAATGTACTCACGTGTAAAAATTAATCAAATTGTTTATTTAAGATTTTGGCACTTTATTGATGATAAGATGCACATGAATTTTAAAAATCTAAATAAAAAATAATGCTATGATAAACATATGGACATTAATTCCTTAGGATAAATTCCTTAGGAATTATGAGTCCAAAAGCTGTAAACATCCTTAGGATTCTCCATATCCATGTCCAAGCTACTCTCCAGAAAAGTTACTCGTGTTCACAATTCCAAAGACATCAACACTGCATTTTTTAAAAATCTTTCTTTGCCTGCCAACATAGGTCCATATAGTCAAAGCTATGGTTTTTCCAGTAGTCAAGTATGGATGTGAGAGTTGGACCATAAATAAGGCTGAGCACTGAAGAGCTGATGCTTCTTAACTGTGGTGTTGGAGAAGACTCTTGAGAGTCCCTTGGACTGCAAGGAGACCAAACCAATCAATCTTAAAGGAAATCAGTCCTGAATATTCATCAGAAGGACTGATGCTGAAGCTGAAGCTCCGAGACTCTGGGCACCTGATGTGAAGAACTGACTCGTTAGAAAAGTCCCTGATGCTGGGAAAGATTGAAGGCAGGAAGAGAAGGGGATGACAGAGGATGAGACGGTTGGATGGCATCACCAATCGATGGACACAAGTTTGAGCAGGCTCCAGGAGATGGTGAAGGACAGGGAGACCTGGTGTGCTGCAGTCCATGGGGTTGCAAAGAGTTGGACACGACTGAACGACAATTCTTTCAGTTTGAATTTCTTCAAATTTGTTAGTGAACTTTCACCATTTCCTTTGTTTCAATCTATTACTTTTCTTGCTTCATAAGTCCTTACTCAGAAAGCAATTAAATATTATTCCTCTTTCTTACATGGTTCCAGTTTTTATATTCAATTCTTAAAAAAAAGTTAGAACTTATTTCAGCATCATCTTGTGGTTTGGGGTTAAGATGAAGACCCAACTTGATTCATTTCTCAGCCTCCTCATTTCTGAAGTGATTTAATCTTCCCCCATTAGTCTGTGTTACTTCTTTATCAATATGCTTCTCTTAAAGTGATCTGATTGCTGATTTTTGAATACTCATTTTAATTACTGTTCAGTTCAGTCACTCAGTTGTGTCCTACTCTTTGCAACTCCATGGACTGTAGCACACCAGGCCTCCCTGTCCATCACCAACTCCCAGAGCTTGCTCAAACTCAGGTCCATTGAGTTGGTGATGCCATCCAACCATCTCATCCTCTGTCGTCCCCTTCTGCCTTCAATCTTTCCCAGCATCAGGGACTTTTCTAATGACTCAGTTCTTTGCATCAGGTGGTCAAAGTATTGGAGCTTCAGTTTCAGCATCAGTCCTTCCAATGAATACTCAGGACTTATTTCCTTTAGGATTGATTGGTTTGATCTCCTTGCAGTCCAAGGGACTCTCAAGAGTCTTCTCCAACACCAAGTCAAAGCATGAATTCTTCAGTGTTCAGCTTTCTTTATGGTCCAACTCTCACACATCCATACTTGACTACTGGAAAAACCTTAGCTTTGACTATAAGCTCCTTTTAGCTTTTCTTTCAATATTTTCTTAGCTATTGTATTTTCAAATGAAATGCATAGCATAATCATTTAAAGCTCTACCTCATTCTTAATCCTCAACTCTCACAGCTATTTTGAAGGGACTGAACTGAATCACAACCATCTGATAAGAACTGTCCCTCCAGGAACACAATACATGTGTCCATTCACTCAAACCTTCGTTAATATTTTTTTTAATAAAGCTTTATATCCGTCTTGTCAGTTTTGCATGTTTTCTTTTTAGAGTTATAATCCTACATCTCTTGCTGTAAAAATACACAGTGATCTGGTCTTAATGAATTTCCAAAGCTTTCAATTAACACAGAAAAGTCAAGAAATGTGTTTGAGTGTATTAAAAAGTTTTATGTATTATGGAGAGAGAAAGGGAAGGGAAGAATATGTCAGGGAATAAGCTGGGAGAAGAGCAACATTTATACTACTACAGAGTCTGAAGATGGATAGACGTAAAGAATAGATGTTAAATTTACGTTTATGAAAGCCAAGTCAGGAGTTGACTCTGGACCTTGTATTTTGTGCCACTGCATTTCCCATGAACTATACATAAACAATAAAATCACAGTTCAAATTCAACCTGAAGTAAAGAGAAAATGACTACTTCCCTAAAATCAAGGAGACAACATGGATATTTTACACATTTGGAATAACTTGCTAAGAAGAGAAATTTGCTAATGTGAAACACGGAATGAAAAACACTTTGTAAGTGGTGCAGAGACAAAGAAGATATCAAAATCTTCCCATTGTGCATGTATTGCCAAATTTTTTGTGGATTTCTCAATGTTATCTACCATGAAGTTTCTTCAGTAAGACAAAAAATAAAAATAAGAAGTGGAAATACACTAAAGATTTCATTGGCAAATTTTGAAATCAAAGGACTGTCTTTGAATCTTCTTAGAATCATTGTTAGTATTAAAAAAAAAAAAATCATTACTTACTAGATTTGCTAAATCCAGAAATACACTCTTCCAAAAATTCTAAGGTGAGGTGTGGCTCATTGGCTGCCAGGGTCTTACTAATAGAGACAATAAAGAGGGTGTTGTTGGCTGGGATACATAAACCTGACGTCTCTAGTAACTGGCCCTCAATTTTTAAGTTAAAGGTACAAGTTAAGGCACACAGAAGATTATAGGCAGCTGACCTAGGAGAAAACACAAATTAAGTTGTTTTAAACTTCTTTCTTATAATTTCAAATTTTTCATAACATATAACTTATGATTCTGTTACCAAGCATAGATCAACTATTTTAAAATTTTATGACCAGAGATAAGATTTTATAATTCTATGGTAAATTCCAAATACCCCACAATTATATGTTTTAAAAGGAAAATTCTCCATATAATCAGAAGAGAACTCTGAGGCTCCTAACGACAGCGAGTATAAGGCCTTTCTAAAAGACATTCCTTTGGGATATAAAATATGAGAATTTTATGGTCTTAAGATCAGTCAATATGAAGAAAGTCAGAATAAGGCATACCATATTTTCAGTGAGGCCAAAACTCAAAATTGTGGCTCCCCTTCTCACTAGATCCAGATATAACCAGGAGCACAAGAAATGAGATGGCCCTCATAAAATTAGAATGCTAAAATTTTTCATTAGAATCTACCAAATTTCTTTCTAGGTGTCCTACAATTTATACTACAAACTAGAGGTCAAGCAATTTTTTAATATAATTAAGTACCTTCCTCCAAGTGCCATTTTTTCCTTAAATGAACTTCTATTATACATAAAAGCACTGAATTAAAAAAAATAAAGAACACACAAACCGTAATATATATCCAGGTTCCATCAGAACCAAAGTCTTCCCTAAAAATGTCTAAAAATATACTTAAACAATTTAGGAGATAGCTCAAAATACTCAATTTTCAGACTTAGATTTTTCCACCCTATCCAGCAAAACAAATGGTTTGCTCAGTAAATTTCAGGTTTTCCTTATCTCTGAACTTTCATCATGCTAATATATTTATGTAATAACCACACAGGGGAAAAAGCCACTGAAATATAAGTCTGCCTCAAGGCTTTTTCTCTGGAACAATAGGCTTCAGCAAAAAGCAGAAGCTGTCAGTTTGCTTTATTTCACAAGAGAAGAATACAGGTTCATTCAAGCTAATAACTGTTAGAAGTCTGCTAGCACTCTTCTATGAGGAATTCTGAACTAGAAACTCAAGACAGACATAGCTCCATTTTCCTCAAATGAAAATATTAACATCATTGTTTCTAAGTTTGTGTATCTTTTATTAACGCCAAGGAATTCTAAGCGATGCTATTTTGACAGTGACTTTCACTCTTATTTCAACAGAACTGTTATTTCAACAGAACTGGGATTCCTCAAACTGGGAGTAGGTGTCACAGACTCCTCTCAGATAATGAAAGGTAAGCATACGTGAAATTTTGTGTGTATTTTCTGGGAGTTCACGGACCCCATGAGGACCGTCCAGGTAAAGAAATCTTGCTTATTTTTTTTCCTCTTTAATTAGGGAGGATTTGCAATTCTAAAAAACCCATTTATAAACCCTGGGCTATATTATACCCTAGGGAAGATTTTCCAAAGCCAAGAATTTATATCTGTAAAAACTTAATAGTCCCAAGGTACTTGGGGCAAAACATCATCTTAACATGAAAAGGAGAGAGGCCGAAGAGGGAAGTGGTATGGAGACACTGGCAGAGAGGAAAGGGTGGTGGGGGGGTGGGGAGGCAGTTGGGAGGAAATATTTGTTAAGTACAAACAATTTGCTAGACGCTATGCTCTACTACCACACATTTATTAAACTTTGTAAGTTTACAGGAAGGCAGGGTTACCTTTATTTTTAAAAAGAGGAAACTAGTGCTCATCTGCAGAACTTCAGTACCTTGACCAAAGTCATACAGAGCAGCAGGTCTAGATTTAAACCAAAACTCCTGATGCCATAGGCCCTGTCCTTTCCTCATTCATTTAGATACTGAGCCTAACCAGATCCAATTATAACTCTGCTCATCTGACATCTATATTTGTCTTAAGCTTTCTTTCAAGAATTTTGTTAAAGTTACACAGTCGCGGAAACTATGTAATGTTACTCAATTACTGAACATTAAGCCTTCCTTTTCAAATAATGATAATCTTATTTGACTGTAAGGGAGCTGAATAGTGATGTACTTTTAAATATGGGAAAAATTAGAGAACTCAGAAAAGGAGAAATTTTATTTAGAAGTAGACTTAAAAAAAAAAAAACTTTTTTAAAAAAGAAAAACAAACAAAAAAACCCCACCAAAATGGCCATGTTGTTATGTTTCAGATGAAAGTTGAAAGAACACTGGTTTAGTATAAATCACCCTATCCAGATTTACATAGTTCATGTGTGAATCTGATGAGGGCATACTGGTTTACCTATTTAGAATGCCTGCTAATAATTTATAGTATTAAGGTAGAGGCTGCCTTAAAAGTTTATTAATTGATCTCATTTTAAAACCAACAAACCTTAAATAAGACTGAAATGAGTTTTTAAAAAACCTACCGTAAACTAGGGTCTGAACTGCCTAAATTAAGTAATGCAATATTGAGTAGTGTCCCAGGGACGTCTTTTGGCCGAATCTTGGTGTGCTGGGGAATGGAGTCGGGTTGCGACAGCTCCCAACGTGTCCGGATGTGAATGATAGACTGAACGATGGCATCACATTCTTGGTGCATGAAGGTGAGAGGTGTGCCTTGGTTTGCAATCGTTAGGGTGAACTGGTTCTCGTCCACTAGGCAGATCTCTTCAATTTCCGAGGCATAATAGATATCATTTAAAAAGACTGATTGCCCCAGCACTTTTGTTCGCTCTGCTGAGGTTACTTGAACAGCAGTAGAACCAACCTGGAAAATGGCAGCAAGACGGGAGAGTGGAAAAGGATTAAATTTCATTATGTAGAAATCTGAGAGGTTTAAAAAACCAACCAAACAAACAAAATACCATGATTGCCATTTAAAGAGTTACCACCATTATATATTCAAACAGGTTCAATAAAAATTGTGATAAGTGCTGTCAAAAGAAACTGAAAACATCAGAAAACATTTTTTAGCTTCTAAAAGCTTGAGATCCTATGGATAATTACAAATTTTATCCTGAAGGTTCATGTTCATCCTCTGCTAAAAAGCATGTAATAATCAAAAGAACTCTCAATAGGTAGTTCCCATTCCTCAATTATTCCTGCCATTTGACAGATATGCAGCAAACTGCCCACTCTACACTACTCTCCTGCCTCCAATCCAACCTGGAAATCATATTAAGCACACACCTCTCCAGCCTTCTGCAGGACCTCCATTAAGACAGAAAGCTTGGTTTTCCTCCATCTGGACTTTACATTTGCTATACAGTACTAAAGGAACCCTGGGGAGTCTAGTAGATTGGCTGGTTAGTCAAGCAAGGCAAAGAATCACTTACCTAACAGGCAGTGAAACTTACTTTAATAGACACCTTGGTGTCTTTGTGAGCTAGCTTGAGAGCATTGTGGAAAACCTTCAGGTCCTCTTCTAAAGCCAAGGTGGCAGCGGGTAGTTTCTGCTGTTCATGCTCAATGTGCTCAGCCAGTTTCCCAGGACAGTCTATGAAAATGAGTCTTTTGCTGCCTTTGAGGCCAGTCAGCAGCCGCTCATGATACTTGGTATATTCCCTGACCCAGGAGTTACAGTTATAGATATATACTGCAGAGACATTATCATAAGCAAAGCCAGGAAAAACCACAAACCACTTGGAGAGAAAGTCTGTTTTAAAGCGATTGCTAGGCCCAGTATGGGTAAGGTCCACTACAATTTCATATGGCTTTGCATAATATGGCTTTAAAGTCAGCAAGACGTGGTATATCAGCAAATCGCCATTGATTTGACCAGTTTTGAACCTGAGGAGGATGAAAAAAAGGACACAAATCATTAAGAGTTCTGAATTCCTTTATTTTCTGATTAGTTTTCTAGAGAAAACAAACTATAATATGAAACAATTATACAAAGTCTGGATCCATTTTTTAAATCACTTGTTCTTAAGACACTGAGAAGGCTGAAGTAAAATGGAAGAGGCAAATCCCCAGTTCAAAACCTGAGCAACAACAGCAACAACAAACTTGTCTACCACAGTCAAGCAAGGAGGAAGGCAATGGACACTGGTCAGTTGCTTCCAGGCCCACACAAGTTCCCAGGTGAACTATTTAGGTGGGAATGACCCACTTGGTGCCTTGGAGTAAACTGAATGAATTTAGTCAATTCATTTAATCCACCATGACCAGAAAGAATGGGTCAATAGTGATCATGTGATTCAAACCAGGACAACCAGGGCCAATAGGCCCAATTCAAAGACTTCAGCTTAAATTGTTGAGAACTGAGATCTTTTTCTCCCCTGATGTTTATAATTAAAGGAACATATAGCTCTGAGAGTTGTTAGCTTGTACCTTAAGATATGAATGAAAAGCCTGCCTAAAAACTGAAGAAATGGAGCAGAGAAATGACAAGATAAACTGCGGCCCCGGCCATTTCTTTTGAGTCCTAGATAAAGCCCCTCTCCTGGGATCAAATTTATTCCTGTATTATTCAGTTGTGTGAGCCAATATATTCCATTTTTTTGATTAAGTTGTCTATGTCGTATGTTGTCTACATCCAAAAAAATGCTAATCAATATGAGTAGTCAAAATAAGGACCATAAGAAAGCCCCCAAATACAGTCCAGAATTTCAAAATGAATCAACCTTATATCAACTTTGGCCCAACGTTCTATACTTGATGATTCTGGTGGTACTACAAAGTAAGCTAAAACAAATATCCTCTCCTAAGAGTTTTAAATCTTATTGGGAAAAAAATAAGATAAAAATATGACAAGTTTAAGTCATCTTAAAGTATTTCAAGAACAAAGAAGGGATATGAGGTAGTATGTAATCACTTGTCAAAGAAACTACACAGAAAAATACTTTTGTGAAGTTCAAAAGAGGGAGAAATCAACACAAACTGGGTAATCAGTGAAAGCTACATAGAAGATGCTGAAGTGGGCAGGAGGAATTTCAAACTCAACAAGAGGAGGGAATAGCAGGCCTCATGGAGAGAGAGAAGAAGGGGGAAAAATAGGCAACTAGATGTGCTGAGGCAAGAATCAGCTAGCTGAGCTAGAATGGAGCATTCGTGTAGAGAAATTTTAAGAGAGAAAGCTGGAAAAATACAGAATAGCCAAATTGTGAAGGGACCAAAACTGCTCAACTAAGGGGCTCAGATTTTCTCTTAAGAGCTTGGTATTTCTTGGAGGATGTTTTGTGGCACACCAGCGGTAGAATCAACTCTGTGCCTCATTAAAACGCAGTTTCCTGTCCTAGCCCAGACCTACTATATATAAATCTATGCAGTGGGGCCCGGAGATTTTCATCATTTTTAAACAACCTTTTCATCTGATGTTTATGTGCACAAACATTTCTGAATTGCAGCTGCAGGTGTTAAGAAGTTATTTGACCACATTTTTTTAAAAAGAAAAAGGTGATATGATCACAGGAAGTGATATATACAATATATAAGAAGGAGTTGAGGCTAGTAAAAAAGATATTATAATAGTCTAGGTATGGTTTAATAAGCATCTAAAATATATACAAGGCTAAAAGTGAGAGAAGAAACTGATCCAAAAATATGAAGAAAGGATCGACATGACCCAAGGTCTTTATTAAGGCTGAAACAAAGGATTTGAATTAAAAGGACTTGCTGTATAGCAAGCCTCTGCCATTACCAAGAATGTTACCACCATAAATAAAAACAGAGATCACAAGGGGCAGTCACTTTGGGGGAAAAATGAAGTCCATTTTAGACACATTGAGTATGAGGTCCTGACAGGACATTAGAGGGGAGTGTGTGTGTGTATATACACTACACTTAAGATTATAAGGGATTTTTTGTCCCTTATAACCTAAGTTTACTAGATATTCTCTCCAAACCACTGTTGCATTTCCATACTTTGAAATGCTGGTTATATACATTACTGTTTCTATTATCTGACCAATATCCTGGGTCTCCAAACTCATGTTATCAAATCAGTCTGTGGTACACAAATACAATTTTTAGAGAAGATTTTAATGCTCAATCTCAGGGTAAGTGCTATTTTCTCTTTTTCTGAAAGATACTAACATAGCATTCGAAAGCATATAGCAGACATACATAATAAGCATAGGGTCAAAAGGCATTAAACAGAAAACCCTCCCTACCCTGGAGGCGGGGATTTGTCCTACAAAGCCTCCTGTCATGCCAGTGGCCAAATAGACAAGTTGGAGATTTTTTTTTCCCCTGTGACATGTGCTTTAGCTGCAGTGGAAAGGAAATGTGTCATCTGTGGTTAGTGGAAAGCTAGCTGTACATATCCTTTTTTTTTAAACTGCAGATTTACTTTTAGGTTCAGATTCTTCAAGTCTATTCTGCTTTAAATTATTTGGAAGCTGTGCTTCAAGAAAAGAAAAGAAGTGGCTTATTAAAATCAGGTTATAAGATTTTGACCAAGCATTTTGTAAGGTAGGTCATATATATGGCTTTTCTTATGCCTGTTCATTTATAACTTCTTACAGATTAGTGTTTGAGGAAATTGTACTAACAAAGTAGAATTAGTAATGGAACACGTATGCTGTTTTCTTCTCTGTTCTATTAAGTAAAATTTAAGTAAGAAATGGCAAGAGTTACCATCAACACAGAGCTTTAAATTAAGATTAAGTAGGATTTGAGTTTAGTCTCTTAAGTGAATTGTAAAGTTCATGCTATTCATGTTCATGTTAATAAAATAAGTTTAAAAAACAAATTTCTCACTACTAATGCTTAGGCATTATAAATTTTATTGAAAACTACCAGAGATAAAGGAAAGTTTTGATTATATCACCTGGCCTCCACTGCATAAATTAGAGATGTAGAGACAGCTCTCTATTCTTAGGCATTTGTAAGGATATCAAAGTCTCATTTTGTTAACGGTTTGTTTATTTGGGGATGACAGTACATCTGGCTGAAGACAATCAACAGCGGGCCTATTATTTATCCTGTGGTGAGAACTGCTAAAATGTGTACAAATACTATGAGACATATTACACTGCTAATGAACTAATGTGACAAGAATAACTTGCTTTGAATCATTTTTAGCATCTCATGCAGAAGTCCAGTCTAGTATAAAAGTCTGGAAATTATTTGTTTATCTAATGTAAAGTCTTTCTCTTTGAGGAAAAATCACAAGTACTTCGACAAAAATACTTTGTGGAAGTATCCAAAGATTTATGTCATTCAACTTAAAAATTGAATTCAAACACTATTATAGACAAGTCAGTGCACAATATCTTTAACTGTCTATAAAAATTACAATCTGAAAAGTAATCTTACTTCTAGAACACATAAGGGTTTTTTTTCTCCTCCATACTATCAATAGGAAATATTACTTCAGAGGTTAGTTTCTAGTTAGCATTGTTTATTACATGCTACTTTCATTTGTATAACAGTATGTCACATTTGTTATTCTCAAATCAACTATACTTCAGTTGGGAAAAAAAAAGCATGAGTAGCAGCAGTATCTGTGTCACCTGGGAATTAGTTAAAACTCTCAAGTCCCTCCTAGACCTATGCATTAAAAACAAACTCACATCCATGTACTTTCAAGTTTGAGAAGAACTTATATATAATAGGCAAACAGGCACTTTTATTTGATATATCTCAGGAGACGGAAATGGCAACCCACTCCAGTAACCTTGCCTGGAAAATTCCATGGACAGAGGAGCCTGGTGGTCTACAGTCCATGGGGTCACAAAGAGTCGCACATGACTGACTGACTAAACAACAGAAGAGTAAACTGATTTTTGCTCCCGCTTCCCTATTCATATAAATGCAAACAATAAAACACTCTTGCAAAAGTGGCCCAGACAAACTGGAATACTATTTTAAAAGAGATAGCTCAATAATGGTAATGAATCTTTCCTGCTGGCTTACCAGTACCTAGAACAGATATGCCAGTTGCATTTAAATTTTCAGTCTTATGATGGATAATGAAAATTAGGAACACAGTTTTCCCCTTTGTGGACTGGCTTCCAACAAGCTCAGACCCAAAACCGAAATTCTACCTTTTCATTTATAGGTTGATACTCTTATGATCTGCACTGACTTCCCACTTGAGTCTGAATCCCATGATCTTGATGTTGTATTTCTATTTTATTGTATAACTTATTTTTAAAGATTATGTCAAAATATTCACAGAAAAATTCTAAGCACAAATAATAATGAGAAAGGTCAATATCTTTTGTTGAACTTTTGAGATTATTCAAAGAAACTTGCCTCTTTTCCTCCGTAATGCCAGAGGTTTGGGATGAGAAAAGTGGCATGCCTTTGCTTTCAGAAAGCCACAGTAACTCAGGGGCCATAGAGGTGAACGGAGACCCATCATTATAAAAGTGCTTTCATGGATACTTGAAATGTATTTCTACGCACTAGCTTTATTCTAAGCTTCAAGATAAAACACCCAGGAAGAAAAAAGAACATCTTGAATTTCTACTTGACGTCCGTTTTCTCTTGGTTGCTACCACACTTCCCCTTTCCTGAGCCCCCTGCAAAACTATTTGCATTTTCTTCTCATACACGAAGCAAAATGTCACATTTCTCCTTTACTATACAGATGGGTGACTCATTTGTTAGAGGATGGGGAGTTTCTGCAAGGAGTTTCCTTAAATGGTCAGGAAAAAAAAAAAAAGGAGGAATCAAAAAAGTAAAAGCAGAAGTATGTGACTCAAAGCTAAATTCTTCTAACATGTTCAAGAGGGAGGAAACTCTTAAACCAGGGTATTCAGTTTACAATGACTGGCAGTTATCTGTAATGCTACCTTTTAGCATTTAAAAAATAAGAGAGAAATTAAATTGTTTCTTTATATGTAGCCTAGTAGAAAAAAGATCAGTTCAGAAGGAATTCAAACAGGAAAGCAAATGCCAGGCATGAGTGTAATTATAGCTAAAACTTATCAACTATCTATCCATCTTTTAATGACAATTACCAAAACTAGGAACCATTATTCTTTCACAAGTTAACAAATTATATTTCTTTTCCTACAGATTACCAGTACACTCACAGACATGGGACACACGGGACATTACCTGCATCTTGCCTTTCTGATGACAACAGCTTTTTCTTTGTCTCCTGGAACAAAAGCAAACTATACCCATCTGTGGGATAACAATACTACTGTCTTAGATCCAGATATTCGCAACAAGATGGACAGAAGCCAAAATGAAAACTTTAACACAAACCCTAAGACTCCTGAAGCAGATAAAAAAGATAATTCTACAAACATGCCTGAAACAGCAACATCATCTCATATCACGTTTTTAACTCCTAAATCTGAACTGGAACTTTATGTATCTTCTGTTGTCAGGAACAGTTCTCCAACAGTACAGGGCATTAAAAACACAAGCCAAAGTCACAGCGAAATTTTCAAAAAGGGTGTCTGTGAGGACAACAACAACAAAATGGCTATGCTAGTCTGCTTAATCATAATTGCCGTGCTCTTTCTTATCTGCACCATTCTATTTCTATCAACTGTGGTTCTGGCAAACAAAGTCTCATCTCTCAGACGATCAAAACAAGTAGGCAAGCGTCAGCCTAGGAGCAATGGTGACTTTCTGGCAAGCAGTGGTCTCTGGCCTGCTGAATCAGACACTTGGAAAAGAGCAAAACAGCTCACAGTGCCCAACCTAATGATGCAATCTACTGGAGTGCTCACAGCTCCGAGGGAAAGACAAGATGAAGAAGGAACCGAAAAACTCACTCACTAACAGATGCTTTAGTGAAGAAAATGCAAAGTAGCGATGAGAAAGTTTCTAGGGTCAAAATGAAGTCAGGTTGACATTTAATGCCAAGGTGTTGGTCTGGCGGGCTAAAATTTGACATGGCTGGGCCTTGCTTAGAATCAAGCAAGTGAGAAGGGAAGAAGTATGCCTGCTTACTTAATTATTTACACTGTGTCTGACACTGTTTTAAAAAGCAAATAATAAAACAACCAAGCATTCAAGGAAGGTTCTAAAGACAAGCTGAAGGAACTGACCATAATAGAGTTAGAAAGAGACAATTGATGAGTTTTTCTTTTTCAGCAATAGCAGCCACATGATCTGTGTCCAAATGTAAGTGAACTTTGAAGAGTGTCAGTGTATCATTTGAGGCTATCACATGCTTCAACACCTAACAGAAGTCACATTCCTAGTGCATAGAGCTGAACTGTGGAGTTACATGGTACTTTCTTGGCTGAATGTGACAGAATCCATACCAGTTCATCTATAAACACGGCTAACGTTATGCCAGATGCTTTCATCTTTACACGTGGTGTACATAAGAAAGTCATTTTCTACTATATTTAATTAAAACTTTAAATTTTGTATAATAAATTAAGATGATAGAATAAAAATGACTATGTATATTTACATTCACTTTATTATTTTAGCGAATACACAGCAAAGATCAATAAGAAACAAAGTACAACTGAAACAGATGAGATTTATAGCCTCAACAGAATGCTAAGTGTAAATGTAAAACACATCTTACTGTTTAAGTGTAATGTAACTCTATAAATATTGCTTATGGGATTTTTTATAGCAACTATTCAAAGGCTGATTAGATTTTGGACTTTTTGAGAGTGCCAAGTGACCTAATAAACCAATTTTATTTTTTTACTATCCAATATGACATGAGCAAAGGAAAGATATGTATATATGCATGTGTTTGTTCTAATTTGGAAAACAGGATACTCAGGTAGTTGTTGAAGGTTTAAAGAAATTGGGTTCAAGTAAAATAGTGGCTTATATTTAAGCCAAGACTTTCATCCTCAATTTAATAAATTGCAAAAATTGCTTTGAGAGACTTTCCAACTGTCCACCAAAACTGACACAGAGCATACTTAATTAAAGACCAGGCCACTCTTAAAAATCTCATCCCTTGTCGAGCATTTATTTTGGGAAATGTGCTAGACATTTAAGGAAACATTTATATATGTGTGTTTTTTATTTTTCTTTTTTACAATTCAATTCGCTTTGACAAATGTTTACATATGTCAACACCATTTAACCAACAAATAGAACATTTTCTCAGAAAGCTCCTTTAGGCCTTCTTCCAGTCTCTACTCTCTCCCCCTAACAACAGCCATTGTTTTTTTTATAAAATAATTTGAAGTATAACTGCTTTACAATGTTGTGTGTGTTTCTGTTGCACAACAAAATGAGTCAGCTATATGTATACAAATACAACCCCTCCCTCTCCAACCTCCCACTCACACCCTCAATTCCACTCCTCTGGGTCATCACAGAGCACTTAGCTGAGGAAACATTTTACATATTTATATACACTTTTTCCAAGTATTACTGCAATTCTTTCTAGGTTAGTAATTGGCATCCTGACTGAGATTCAGAATCACCTGAAGAGGTTCACTCACTAATGCCTAAGTTACACCCTTCCTCCTGATTTAAATGGGGTGAACTCCAGATAGAGGCATTGATAATTTTTGCATAATTCCCTAGATCATAATGCTCTTGGTCATCAGATTAAATTCGTAAAATTTCCATTGCTCCAAAGATCTAGGGAAGTTACATTTTTTTTTTAAGGTTACATCTTAAAATGAGAGGGGGAAAAAGAGCATCAATTTTATTATCAATTTATAAAAAATCCATTTCCCAAATAACAAATGATAGCCATATTATTCCAGAAAAAGGTAAACATCAACAAAGGAAAAAGGAAAGCAAGAGAAAGGAAAGCTCATGCCAATTGTGGTAACATCAGGTTATCTTTTGAGGGGTAAAAAGGATCAGATTTGAAATGAACCTGGGCAGAGCTCCCATATTATGCATATAAAAAATCTGAGATTGTGCACTAAAACAGTGATAACTCAAAGCAGTCATTGAATCAAGAAACTGAAAACAAATTATTGTCTTTTTAAAAATAAGAAATTAACTAGGCAACTACTTTCCTATGCAACACATATGTTGAACATTTTCTCACAAAACAGAAAGCTCCTATTGCAAAAATATATTTAAAATTTATCCCTCACTATCTTGGCTATTTAACACACATCCTCAGACTGACAGCATTCAGTGGTAGCTCATGAAAGTGGCTCCATTCCAAACTTAACCACTGTTTAAAAATGACAGGTTAAGATATGTTTTGAGTTCAAAAGTTACTTTTGAACAAGGATACTTTTCTACCATTGGGTGCTATGGTCCACATGCTTATTAACTTAGAGATTTAAAAATAGTGAAACAAAAGTTTATAGCATATTTAAAAATTCTGTAGCATACTTTATATTATATTGGGTTGACCAAAAAGTTCATTTGGGTTTTTCCATAACATCTTACAGAAAAACCCAAACTTTTTGGCCAATTCAATACATACAGCAAATTATATTCTATAAAATATAAAAAATTTTAAAAAAAATTTGTTTTTTAAATCTTCTTTTTCTACCAAGTTATAAGTGCCCTGAAATTAAGAACTAGGTCTTAATTATCTGTGTTCCTCAGCAGTGACCAGGGGAAAGCAGTGCATGGTTTAATGCTTACTACATCTACTATAATAGTTGTGATGCTAGGCACTTTACATTTATTTAATCCCATAATACATTTATAAATTAACAATTATGATCTCCATTTTTCAGATGAGAGAGTCTAGAAGGTGACATGCTCAAAGAAATGTGTTTTCATACTGACTCATACTCTTCTCGGCATACTTATTAGTTAACTTATTTAAAAGATGATTCCCAATTTATTTTTACTTTGCATTGACAATTACCTACTTTGTGGGTAACTAAAAAGTTGTGAACTTGAACTTAAAAATCATTTAGGAAACTATTTGGTAAAAAATTAATCATACTTTTACTGGGGTTTAGCCTAAATTATGTAAAAGGAAATAACATTTACTGGCTACTGACTGTGTGTAAGGCATTTATATATTTTATCTTACTGAATCCTTTCAAAACCTAGTAACAGAAATATTCCTCCAGAGGAGTAAACGGTGATTCAGAAGTACAACGACTTGCCTATGGTCACACAAGTAAACAGGATACATCATTCATTTGTTATGAAAAGAAATCTCACTATGGGTAGTAACCCGACCAGCAGTTTTTCCTTATATAACTTTCTCTCCAAGGTTGTATTTTAAGTGTTTAAACTATATAATCACATCACTGTGTGCCGCAGTCCATGGGGTCACAGAGAGTCAGACACGACTGAGTGAAAGAACTGACTGAATCACATTACTAGAGAGTCTCAAATGTTTACTTATAAATGTTAATTAAAAGCACTCAAATCATGTAGCTCCAAATTGTGTTTCAAATTAAGTTCTGTTAAAGTAGTACTTTACCTCTTTCTTAGTCATTTTGTGGCTTATTGCACTTCCGGAACCAACTATTGATAAACTTCCTCTTTCTCTACAGAAACTATTTCAGTGTGCTAGAGGATCATTTTTAATCTGAACTGAACCACTTTTTGCTTTCTTAGCCAAAGCACCAAAATGTCCAGTTAGAACAAGAATTTAGCCTTCTGCAAAAGAAGTTAACAGCCAAGGTAAGACAATTTCACACAGGCAATCTGGTTTGATCTTTGTTTTATACAAAATTTACTTTTTGTTCGACTCTTTGTGACCCCATGGACTGTAGCCAGTCAGGCTCCTCTGTCCATGGGATTTTCCAGGCCAGAATACTGGAGTGGGCTGCCATTTCCGTCTCCAAATTTTAAAACTAAAATGTTATTATTGTTTTAAAGTCTGATAGTCTAAAGATATCTGTAACAGGTATTGTGGTTTTGTTGCACAGAATTTTAAAAATTCAGTGTTGAACTTGCCTCAGAGAAAAATTTTCACCTAGGTTTATATAATATAAACCCTTTAAAGTTTATTCAATCACTATGTTTGTTGATCTCAGTTCTGTAATTAAAAGAAATAAAACTACAGCCATGGCAGATAAAGCTAAGGGTTGGAAATAAAACTAGAATTTATGAGCTATGGCTGAATCTACAACCCCAAAATATCAACTGTTAAAAAACTTTGATTTTCTTTATATGAAAATTTCCTATACATAACATAATCCATAGGTTTAAATTATTTTTATTTTTTAATCCCCTTCAGTTTTCATAGTAAGAACACTCACCTTCACTTAATTTAAAAATAAGCAAAAGTGATTAGATGAGACACTCAATGATCATTATTAAATATGCTTTTTTACACAAATAGAATTTTAGTATTAATGATGACATGAAAATATTATCACTAATTTTTAAAGCTAAGAAAAAAACTGCTATGGTAAAATGTGTGGATATATACTCATCACTACATATTTATGTCACATATTATCTGAGTCTTTAGTAAGCAATATAAAATAGATATGGAAAATGAAACTCACAAAATAGAAAGTTGCTAACATGGAGAAAAGATGTTTTCTTTGAGTAACTTGGGCAATTACAAAGTGAATATCCTCCAAAATAAAAATTGCCAAGAGTTTATTTACATAGATTCGTAATATCATAGAATGGTAAATTCATAGTGGGTAATATCCTATCAACATTTCATAAAGTACTTATGACTTTCTCTTATAGAAGTCCACTTTGGATTTCTTCTAAGTAACTATTACAGAAATTAATACAGAAAGATTTTAATCTTTTTTTGGACAACACTTGTCTATATATTTTTAAAGAATCCGTTTCAAAAGTAGGGTTTAATAGTGCCTGTGTTTTCCAACTAATCCCTATATAATTCCACTCAGAGGGAAATTATGAATTCTGAGTAAGTCTGAATTTTTTAAATGAAAATCTGATGCCTGTCAATGTCCAATCTTTAAAAGTCATCCCAATTATGCCAGTTTACAGGCTAACTGATCAACACTCCCCTAAGTGTTTTCCTAGTCACAGGACTGAAATTGTTTTCTGGCAGTTCTTGTCCAACCTTTTAAAAAGCTAACTCCAAAAGGTACTTAAATTATCTATTCCCAGAGAGTTCACATCTCTTTTCCTCTTAAAGCACTCCTATTTCAGAATTTTACTATGAATGTACTGGAAGGAAAGAGATCTTATACAGGACTGACTGATTTCTGTATCAGTGCCACTACTTAGAGCCGTGACACTTTGGCAAATTACCCAACTTCTCTGTGTCTCAGTTTTATCTGTAAAGTGACGATAACTTCACCTTCCTCATATCTGGCATGTACTTAGTAAATGGTAGCTATTTTTGATAAAAGATAGTCATCCAATAATTCCTATCATAGTTCAAAGTTAATTTCCCCTTGCTGCTTTTCGTCAAGATACGGATTTGCTGTCTTCTTCCTTTTCTGGTTTCATAAATTTACTAGCGGGAGATACAATACCATTAAATTTTAATCTAGTCTATCTGTATTATAACAAAGTAACTGAAACTCAGATGTTATTTTTTGATACTGCTACCTTATTTGCCTTATCTAGGATATGCCCGCCAAATCTCCTTGATTCCTCTTTAAAAGACAATGACATCTCTCTTATCATATCCAACTTTGCATCAGTTTTACAGGCTAAACTCTTTATGTACTTATGCATTAAGGGGACTCCTACTTCACTATAAATGCCTCTCAAATGCTTAGTTAAAACAGCTGATGTTTTTCTTCTTCCTAAAATTTTTTCAATATTCAGGAAAAACAAAGAACCAAAATCTGAGTTAAACCTCAAGAGTCCCAACCTAAAAAAATGAGCAAAATACTGCCATATAAAGGTAGACAAATTCAGGGTTTGCTTGAGCAGCAGACTAAGGAAATTCTAGATAAAATTCTATATAGATTGCTCATAGGTTATTTAGAGTAATTAACAAGTAGCTTCTGAGTGCCAAAAAAAGGCCAGGGGTGGGGGTGGGTGGGCAGAGGGGAGTAGGGAATCTTAAGGATGCTCAGAGCAGATAGGAGTCCTGAAATGAAAGGTAAGAGAGTTTGAGAAGATGGGTGATCTAAGGCCTGTCCTCCATTTTGGGAACACTGTTCCTCTGTTGATTCCTACATCCGCAAGGACAGAAAGCAGCATTCTGTGGTTCCTTCTTTCATCTACTCTGGTCTTCTCCCCCAACTTCTATTTTGTTCGCTTTAACCTTCTACCCTTACTTCTTGCTAAATACATAATCACTCTTTGTTCTTCAGCCTTTTATTAACTTTTCTTTCTTTCAATATATTCTCTAATCAATTTACCTCCCCATTCCATGTATTTGCTGTTTATCCTAAGTTTGGCTTTCTTTTTCTCTTTTGTATTATTTTGTATTTCTTTGCATTCCTTTTTCATTTCACCGTATCCAACATTTTCTCCTCCTTTTTACTCCCTTGCCCCCTCTATGGTTCTTTCTTTCTACCTTCTCCTGCAGAAATAATGTTGGTATTTCAGGTACACATGACTTACATATATATATATATATATATATAAAACACATAAGTAACTTTCTGCAGTGGTAATAACACTGGCCTCACTGTCACTGAACTAGAAAAAAAAAGTCAGTTTCTTCACTACTATACCTCTCCCCCTCATTTACTCTTCTTTTAAGTCCTATTCCTTTTCTCTGGACTATTCTGAATTGCTGTAGCAGAATTCTAAGACAGATTTGAGCATTCTGATGTAGCAGACCCTAGGAGGGTATAGCTAACTGAGGAGCTGGGGAAAGGGGTAGGATAGGTAAAAAACAGAATTTGGTTTTAATACTGCTGTAACCCTTTAATGACAAGTGGAAAATCTCACACACTTAATGGTCCTATGACATTCCTATTAACAAAAGAGGCTATGTCCTATCAAAATTGACCACACAAACTCAACTGGGCTTATAATTATGTTCCTATCTGGGTTCTTTCCTTCTCTAATGCCTTTTTTAGCTAACTGAAAAAAGGAACTGTAAAGGTTTTTTAAAAATTTTAAGAAAAGTCACAAGACACGTTCTTGGCTGAAGATAATTCATGGCCTATGTTTTCTGTTGCTCTGGATGGCATTTTTTAGAAAACTAAAGTGAATCTCTAAAGAATAACACTTTCTAATAAGGCCTTCTTTGGAGAAAGGGGTAATCTGTAAGAACAGTAGGTAGGAACTGCATGGATGATAACCGTGTAGAGATGATTTAAATTTCCATATTTATGCCAAAAGTTTCAAAATTTTCCCTATTAAACCCTTTACAAAACGAAGAGAAGGCATAATTTAATAACTCAGATTTTACCTCTCTGCTTACATTCTAACCATCTGAATGAGATGGTTAAATAACATCACTGACTCAATGAACATTTTGAGTAAACTCTGGAAGATAGAGGACAGAGGAGCCTTGCGTGCCACACAGTCCATGGGGTTGCAAAGAGTCGGACATGACTTAGCAACTGAACAGCAACAATTACATTCTGGAAGAAGTATTAATAAATAGCAAAAAACTGAAATGAAAAAGAACCAAGAAGCCCAATATAGGTTAACTGTTTACTGAGCTGCTAACACCTTCAGCATTCTGATGTAAAGAAGTCAATATGTAAAAACATGAGACAATTTGGAGTAGCAGAAACAGCATATGCTTTGAAATCAGATGGTCTGTGAGTATAAATTCCCTATCTGTCACTAACAGTGACATAACATTTGGCAAATTGCTTAACAAATTTAAATTTGTCTCTTTATCTATAAATCAAAGATTCCTCTATCTTTCTCACAAAATTATGTAAAAAGTTAAATAAAATGACGTATGTAGAACACCTGAGATGGTACAGCACTCAGGATGTTCTAGATAAGGATTTTTCTTTGCTACTTTCTGCCTTCTTCAAAGTCCTTTATAATCTTATTTGAGGTGATGGGAATAACAAAAAGAAAATGTGAAAAGTTAAGAAATAAAAAATAAACACAATTATTTGAGAGAAAAGAAGTGTGAGTGAGGTACATACATGAAGAATTATCCAAGGAACTATAAAGAGAACAAGAACGAGAGGAAATTCAAGGAACAGCTGAGCTCTCTGGGCTGTGCTCAGTCACAGAGAATTTGGTCTAAGAGGAGAATTTAAGCTGAGGTCTGACAGATGATGATAGATTCACAGTTAGGCAACCAGAACAGGGAAGAGACTAGTTTTAGAAAAAAGAACGCACTCTCAGAGTGTGAAGAGTAGCATAATTAAAAGTGTCTGTTAAGGGGAGAAAAAGTATGTGTTTCGGAAGTATGCAAGATGAGGAAGAGGCTAAATGAGAAGTTTCAGTCATGAGATATGAGTCTGTACTGGTAAAATCAGGCCAAAAACAGAAACTCAGTTTAGATTTTTACCTTGATTCCAATGGGGAACCCTCAAGCAAGGGAGATGGTGAAGGACAGGGAAGCCTGGAGTGCTGCAGTCCATGGGGTCACAAAGAGTCAGAAATGACTGAACAACAGTAAGCAAGGGAGCAATGACTTGATCAAACTTGGTTGTCAGAAGATTAATTCATCAGCAGTGTGCAGGGGAATTTAAAGGAGAAATATTTTAAAATTAAAGCTTTAAGTATTACCGAGAAAATAAAAAGCAGGAGACTACATAGGGGAAAAAATCACATTCCTTCTCCTCTACTAAAATAGGGTAATTTATCATCACTGTGTACCAAGTGGTAGAGGAATAAGCAATGAAAACCACTCAAATATGCTAAAAGTCTACTTGTTTGCAAACTTGAGGGAGTTCCTCATCTGTTATTGTACCTTGCCATCAAGGCTTGTACAGACCATCAAACCTCTCTCAGACTGGCTTAAAAAATCACAGAAAAACTATAGTTTCAAATCATATTGACCGGGATTTAAAACCCAGAGATTTTCCTTTCCCTAATATTAAGAAATAACCAAATAGTTACCATTGTGTTTAAAGATGTATGAAACAAGTATATTACATACAGAGCTGAAAATTAGCCTTACTTTAGAGATAAGACATTTGAGACCAGGAGAGATTAAGTGACTAGTTATGGTTAGATCGTTAGGCCACAGAAATAGAAATGAAACTTGAAAAAACTCTTCAAGTTTTAGCATCTGCCACATCCCACAGGTAACCCTACCCCACAAACTTAAACACATGCCTTGTCTTCCTGTGCCTGCATGTTGTTCCCCTGGCTGGAATATTTTATTTACCTAGTTCTTACAGACCTTTCAAGATTCAGTTCAAGTTTTACTTCTCTGAGAAACCTTCCCTGAAGCTATCCCAGGCTAGCTTAGTTCCTCTGTGCATCTCCTGCATACCTTTCTGAGAAAACTTATGAAATTAGATTTATTTATTGTTTCTACTAGTAGAAGAAATTTTTAAAAATTTTGGTATCTCCTAAACCAGAACAGAGCCTGACAAAAACATGGTGCTTATCAATAAATAAATGAAAGTAGCAGCAAGACTACTTCCCTCAACCAGACTTGAAGAGCATTTTAGGATTGTCAAGTATGAGCTGAATTGAATCCTTTAGAAATATGAGCTTCTAATGTAAAGACACTGTCCTGAACACTGATATAGCTGCAAAGGTTACTTAATAGGTTGTGGGCATGAGAAACTCATAAAGGTAATACCATTGGCAGAAAGAAGTCAGGAGAAGGGTCACTTATAAGATGAAGATGAATTCTGACTTAAATACGCTGAAGTTGCTGATAGTGAGATATATACATGGCAATGTCCACCAAGAAGTCATACAAATGGAATGAGAATTAAGGAAATTTAGGCTAGATATACAGATTTGGGAGCTAGAGGTTAAAGGTGAGAGCTGAAATCTGATAGATTCAGGATTAAGAAAAGCAGTGAAGAGTGAAGACAGAATACATATCAAGTACCATATTTAGGATGCAAAAGAAAAACAGGAGCTAGTGAGATGAATATGAAAGGAAAATTACTCCAAAGAGCTATTCGAATAGCAGTGAAGGAATAATCAACAGTGTCAAATGTGATCAAGAGAGAAAAAAAAGAAAACAAACCACTGGGTTAAGTAATAGATGGTTACTGGCGCCCTTCGAGGCAGCAGGATCAATGTATTTCTAGTAGTAAACAGGAAAAAGTAGTGTGCACACAGTACCAGCATACAGAGCCTATGCATTTGAGATGTATGACTGTGAAATGAAGGACTGTAATGTAATAAACCTAGGGGCACCAGGACAAAGTACAAATCTTACGAAAGAATTAAGAGAGATCACTGCTTTTGGGGTCCAAATGTTACATGATAAGTTATAGTATAGTTAAGAGCTGTTCATGTTAGCTTGGAGTGTATCGAGTCTAAATTAGGAATGATAAATACTTATCAAGTACCTACCTACTTTATGCCAGATACTAAATGATACCTAATTATCTTTCTTTCTTTTATTATAAAACTACTGGTAAAAAGGAAACATTCTGAAATGGATCTCAAGTATTTCATCTTAATTTTGTTTTGTGGACACCTGAATGATACTTTTTTCTCAGAGACAGAAGCAACTACAACAGAGAAGCAACCACAATCTACTTTATTTAGACCATCAATGCCATATATTTCGGCGAATTCTCCGGGCATGATAGAGAAACCTTCAAGTCAACCAACACAATTCAACAACCTATCTTCTGGACAACCAATAACAACTGCCAAAGTTGCTGCTGGACAACCAACACCAGCTGCCTATGCTTCTTCTGGGAAACCAGCAGCACATACTTCTGCTGTACAACCACTTGTCTATAATGTCACCAGAAAAACAATACAAATAGCCAACACCTCCTCCCAAGGAACAGCACTGCCTGTGTTTACCTCTGCCAGACAGCTACCACCATCTGCCTATTCTTCTACCAAACAATCACCACCATCAGTTTACACTCCCACTCAACAACCATCATCTACCCACAACTCTTCCAGGAAATCAATACCCCCGACTGCTCATAATACAGCCATACAACCAACACCAACTGTCAAAAGTTCACCTAGGAAGACACCAGGATTCAACTTCGAATTTAGCAGTACAACAAATATCCCAAAGGAAGCCAATTATGATAATTCAATAGCAGCCATATTAATTGGTACAATTCTGACTACTATGTTGGTAGTTATACTCATGATTGTATTATGGAAATGTTTGCGAAAACCTGTGTTAAATGATCAAAACTGGGCAGGTAGGTCTCCGTTTGCTGATGGCGAAACCCCTGACACATGCTTGGATAACATTAGAGAAAATGAAGCATTCCCAAAACGTTCATCAATTATTTCACTTACGGTTTGGAAACCAAGCAAAAGTGCACTTTTAGCAGATGACTTAGAAATTAAGTTGTTTGAATCAAATGCAAACACTGACGTTTCTAACAATCCCAAAACAGAGAAAATAAAAGATCAGGCGAATGGTACATCAGAAGACAGCGGTGATGGATCAACAATCGGCACAGCTGTTTCCTCTTCAGATGACGCAGATCTGCCTCCACCACCTGCTTCCCTTCTTGATACCGAAGGACAGGAGGGGAACAAATCAGACAAATTCACAATGATAACTGAATCTCCTCTTCCAAACGATTCCACCAGTCTCCCACCATCTCTAGATTGTCTCAATCGAATCTCTGAACATCATAATTCTGAGTCCAAACAGTCATTTCCACCTCCCCCTGACTCATTTAACTTGACCCTGCCACCAGGAGATCTTATGAAAAACCAGGAAGATTCCAGCAATGAGATCCAATTTCAGGAATTTCCTATTCCTCCTGACTTTGATCAAGATCTCAATGAATCTCTGCCACCCCCACCTGCAGAACTGTAATAAATATTACTACTTGCTTTAAAACTGATTTTCTAGTCTTCTCAAGGGACTCCAATATTTTGTTTTTCTTCGTGTGATTAAGATATATTAAATGGCAATTGGTAGCCAATTTTGATTTTTATTCAGGAACTACCTGAAATCTGCTCAAAGCCTATGTATGTAAGTGGAACTTATTTATGCCTATAGGACCTAACTTTAATGTATGCTATATTTTACAAATGTGGATGGTATGTGTATCGATAACTTAACCATTTTGGAAACAAGTTAACATACATATACTTATTATTACCCAATAGATATGTTGTTCCTGAAAAGCTATCTATCTATAAAGTTACCTTGGTTAAACTTTATTTTTCCATTTCAAAATTTGAGGAGGAGTGTGTCTGAGAATTTAAATGCATACACCAAGTTTTAAACAAAACTTTAAGTTTTAAATTAATACCTCAGATATTAAATATTCCAAGGTTGTGGGGATGAGAGATTAAAATGCATGTGTTTGAGAATAAATTTCCTTTTAGCTCTCATTGGGAACTGAAAGACAAACATATTAAAACATCATACTGGGGAGTTGAGCTGGGAATACTTACCCTGAAAAAAATACAAGCAGGCCCATAAAATGTAGATGTAGACATTTTCCTATCTCGTTGGGGGAGCACAAAAATTTAAAACTAGCCTCTTTAAAAAGTTTCTTCTTCTTTTTTTTTTTTTGGCCAGGCTACATAGCTTGCAGGATCTTAGCTCCCCAACCAGGGACTGAACCCAGGCCTCTGGCAGTGAAAGCATGAAGCCCTAACCACTGAACCACCAGGGAATTCCCAGTTGATTTTGTATATGCCTCAAGCACCCCAACAAACTGAAATCTTATTAAAAACAAAAACAAAAACCTCTATGGCTTCATTCCAAAAAACTCTCAAACCACCTTTCTCACACAGCATTTCATCTTTTATTCACTACCTGACAAGTGATAATGAGTTATCAGAATAGGGGGTAGGCCCAATCTTTGTTAAAGTCAAGGTATAGCTTCACTGGCTTACTCATGTGGAGATGCCAGCCCATGCCTGCAAAAGTGCTTCTCTGCCGAAAAGTGCAAATTCTTCCTCCTTATCCCTACCTGAGCTCCTGAAGGCAACACTCACTTAGAATGAAAGATGGTGGCCTTTATGAACCTTTATGAACTGCTTATAGTTCTGGAATTTTCCAGAATAAGGCATTTACTAGTAGCACTGGTGTTCAAGAAACTCACAAAGCTTCATCTTAATAAAAAACTAGCAGACTTTCGGACACTGAAAGTTTCTTTACTAGTAAAACCTTTTTATCTGCAGAAACATTACCTTGAGCTTATTTTTCTTGAATAAGCATGATATTAATCGTCAATATTATGTTGGTTTTCCTCTGTCTTCCACATTAAAAAGTTTCTTTCATGTGCTTTTCAAACTTAGCATTTTTAAGATTAACTTATTCAGCAACAATTAGGAGTTTAAGAATTTCCAATTATTCTTTTGAATTTTAAGTATTTTAGTTGGGGTAAGTAAGGTATAAAGTTTTTATAGTTGGTAAAGAGTTTGACATGTCTTAAACCATCATAACCTTTCTTGCTTTATATGTAAGATTGTTACCTAATGAGCTATTTCCACAATTCTGCTCTTCTTTTTCTGTCATTTTCTTCCTGACCTCTTGAAGGAAGTGTACTGGGAAATACAGGGAAATACCAACCCTCACAGATAAATCAAGAGCTGATGACCTGGTCATAGGCTTGTCTGGTTTCTTCAAACACCAAAGAGGAAGCTTTCCTTGTTCTGTTCTTTGTATAACAGAAGAACAGACTACTGTCAGCAGCTGCTTTTTGTTTTTTAAGAAATTCTCTGCCAGGGAGAAAGTAATTCCCATTTACTGCATGCAATTTTTCCCTACTGAGGTCAGTGGAAGCTGAGCAGCCAAACGGTGGCAATCCTTGCCTAATCAGCAGAAAGAAATGCAAGCTAATAAAAGAAACACAGGAGAAAAGAAAATGCTGGAACAAAGAAAAACATACAGAAAAGATTAAAGAAGCAGGATCCAGAAGAGAAAGTTTATTTCATGACTATGGCAAAAGGATAAGGTGGAGGGGAATAAAAAGTGGAACTACATACTACACATCAGTAGTGCTCGTACCAATTAACGAGATTCAGGACAACTCCCAAGACCATGTAATTCAACTCCTTTTATTTGTTAAATGCTGAGAAAATGGGCTCAGAGAGAGTAGGTGACTTGCTTACAAGTGGTACTGAAAGCGGAGTTTGTTTCCTGACTCCTGGTTCAGAATTCTTTTCACTAACATAGGACCAAAAAGCATCTACTTCATGCACTGTAACACACATGTATCACATGTGTATTCCATTTGGTGTTGGTAGTGGGCAACATGATGAATTAGATGAGAATGACTTTAATTGTTATCAACCAGTTCTGAACAAAAAGTAGAAGTAGCAAAAATATACAGTCACCTCTAAGTAAAACACTGTAATACTAATACATGATTAGACAAACAGGTCAATGGAACAGAATGGAAAGTCCAGAAACAGCCTTAAATCTCAAATCATTACTGGGACAACTGGATAGATGTTTGGAAAATGATGAAATTGGATCTATACTTCATATCACATTAGAATAAACACCAAATAGATCTGAAATCTAAATATAAAACATGAAATTACACAAATAATAGAAGAAGTATGAGTGAATTCCTTTATAATCTGAAAGTAGGACAAATCTTTCTACTTGAGAGTCGAAATCCAAAAGTACTACTTTAAAAAAAAGGAACTCCATTACATAAAACTTTTAGATGTAAAATAAAACAAACACCATTAAAAAAATCCCTTTGTCGGGGGGAAGAAGAAAAAAAAAAAAAAATCCCTTTGTCAAAAGACAAAGGGCAAACTGGGGGAAAATGTGCAAGTTAAATTAAGACAAAGGGTTAATAACCCTAAATTTTAAAAAACCTAAACATAGATGTGGCGGGGGAGGGATACCCACAACACACTAGAAAAAATATGCAAAACATATAAAAGACAGTTACAGAAGAAAAATTTAAAATGATCCTTGAAAACAAATACAAAGATATGCAACTTTTCTTATAGTAAGAAAAAAAATACAAAAGTTCAGCAACAGAGTCTCTAGGTCTCCAGAACCAGACACACAGACACACTGCTGGTAAGACTGCAAAATGGTACCATCTACACAGAAATCTGGTTAATACCCAGGAAATTTTCAAATGCACTTTTCCTTTCACTCAGCAATCCTACTTATAGGAATTTTTTTTCGAAGAATTGTTGGACAAAATAAAAAATTACTTAGGTACAAGGGTATTCACTGTGGCATTATTTGTAACAGCAAAAGTCTAGAAACAATCCAGATGCCCATCTGGGCACTGGTTAAATAAACCATGGTACACTCCCAAATGCAGCACTATGAATCATGAAATGAATGTGAAAGACCTCTATACGCAGACTTGGGGTGATCTTCGAGATATATTATTAAGGAAAAAGGAACAAGATATGTAGTAACCTTTTATATAAGGAGGGGGTAAGAACATATGATACATACATACATATTTTTGTTGGGTTTTCAAAAAAAAAATACTGTTAAGATACAATCAAAAGCTATCAATAATAAAAACAGTCACTGATAGGAAGAGGAAAGGAATAGGGTGGAGGGGAAAGAGAAGCAAAATTTTCCTGAAAGTACCTTGTTTTGACCTACACAGTCCCTAAAAACTGCTAAGCAACTGAAACAAATGAACTTTACGTAAAGCTGGTGATATAAAAATATACAGAAGACAATTATTCCTTTCAAGTTGCATTAGGACAGAATTGACTATACATCCTTAGTGAAATACATTTGAAAACAAAGAAGGCTGAAACAAATCTTAAACTTTATTCAGTAGTCTGTAAACTAATTGTCTGTAGCAATACTTGATATTATTTTGAAACTACTGTAGGATGATATAAATAAGCAGCATGTAATGCTGTTAGAAACCATTTATTGGAAATATGAGGATAGAGGAACAAATTAAATCTTCACAAGGAAGCAAACAGATAAATCCAAATGAGGGACATCCTACGGAACAAGTGACAGTTTCGGCAACAAGCCAGTGGCATGGGGGGAAAAGGGTGGTGGGGTAAGAGAAAGGTCCTTTCTGAATTTTGACTTGATAATTACTATCTTGTCAGTCCTTCCATACTTTTATAATACTTTATTCAGTACTCTTAGCTGTTTTCAGCAGTAAATTCAGTCTGTATTACTAAAAATAGAGAATATAATACTTTGACTCTCAAATAAGCACAATAAACGCTATCAACTTAAGTAACAAAGATAAACAGACTGGGTTGCCAAACTGTTGATTAACATGGGTGAGTTGTTCCTTGGCAGGTAATTTGTTATACTTTTCACAATGTTGGGGTAACATATCCTAGAACAGCATGTTTCACAAAAGAATATGTAAATTAATTTACTGCTTAGTCTAGAATATAATAGTTGCATAAACAACTGTAGTTCTTGACAGACTGTTATAAAATGTAATGTGTCTGAAAAACATCTAAAATAATTTGTAACAAACACTTCAGCCTACCAAAAATTATTTTTTGGAGTAATAACATACTATTATTTTATTTCATGAGAATTTCTAAAATCATAAGGACAGACGGTTTCAATTCAAGTGCATTAAAATGTACTTCCTGGACTTCCCTGGTAGTTCAGTAGTTAAGAATCCACCTTGCAATGCAAGGGACACTGGTTTGATCCCTGGTCTGGGAAGATGCCACATGCAGCGGACCAACTAAGTCTGTGTGCCGTAACTACTAAGCCCGCACTCTGGAGCCTGTGAGCTCCAACTACTGAAGTCCATGTGCCCTAGAGTCTGTGCCCTCCAACAAGAGAAGCCATTGCAATGAGAAGCCTGTACCGCAAACAGAGAGTAGCCCCCACTTGTCACAACTAGAGAAAGCATGCACACAGCAATGAAGTCCTAGTACAGCCAAAATGTATAAATATTTTTTAAATAAATAAAAAAATAAATAAAATGTACTTCCCTTTTTCTCCCATCTAAGTACTAACCAGGCCTGATCCCGCTCAGCTTCTGGATTAGACACATTCAGAGTGGTACGGCTATAAATAGTACTTCCACCCTCTTTTTCTTTTTGAGAATTTTACAATAATCTTTGAATAATAGAAACAACCTCATATGTCCCCAAACTTAAAATAAGAAACATTGCTACTACTATTATATTGGAATTTTCTATCATAGGCGGCAAAATCTGATCTCAATATAGCCTAAACAAATTCATATGATCCTCTAGCTACTGAAATACCACGTTCTTTCTTTCAAAAAAAAAAAGTACTAATAAGTATAATGGAATTGGAGAACTCTACTTCCACATGGATATAATGAGACTTCCTAAAATTAAAAGGAGAGATTTAAGTGTTTGGTAAACTGACCCCCAGGGCTTCCGTGGTGGCTCAGTGGTAAAGAATCTGCCTGCCAATGCAGGAGATGTGGGTTTGATACCTGGGCCGGGAAGATCCCCGGAGAAGGAAATGGCAACCCACTCCAGTATTCTTGCCTGGGAAACTCCATGGTCAGAAGAGCCTGGTGGGCTATAGTCCATGGGGTTGCAGAGCCGGACACAACTTAGCGACTAAACAACAACAAACTGACCCTCAGTCACTTCCTGTGAAGTTTAACATACATACATACACAGAAGCTGAAATAGAAGAAACTGAAATGTCAAAACTCTCATTCCTTATTTCCACAATATTGTTGAACATAGTATTTTTAAAACACTATTATTAAGCACTAAGATTGATGAGTGGCTTCTCAAATTCACAGAAAGAATCTTAAAGAGTTCAAGGCTGAACCCTCAAAGTAAAGTGGGAATAAAGTACCTGATCAATAATAAATTTTGAACACTACAGACTTTTAAAATGTAGGTACTTTTAATCTCATACAAAACATGACTCCTAGAGTATAGTTTCTTCTCTAAGAAAATCAGCTTCAATTTTTAATACAGTAAATTCTATTTAGGGTAAAATTTGGGGTAAAAGAATGTCAAATGTAATTTAGAGAAAAATGAAGGATTTAGTAAATAGACATAAAGAGATTTTCTTTATACGTAATATGCTAATGAGTGAGCAAGTGAGTGAAAGTTGCTCAGTCCCTCCAACTCTTTATGACCACATAAGTTCCCTGGTTGTCTAGTGGTTAGGATTCGGCGCTCTCTTTATGACCACATGGAATTCTCCAGGCCAGAATACTGGAGTGGGTAGCCTTTCCCTTCTTCAGGGCATCTTCCCAACCCAGGGATCGAACCCAAGTCACCCACATTGCAGGTGGATTCTTTACCAGCTGAGCCACAAGGGAAGCCCAATAACTGCTGGTTTTTATTACTTTTAAAATTTATTTTACTTTTGGCTGTCCCAGGTCTTCACTGCTGTGAGGGTTTTTCTTCAGTTGTGGTTAGCAGAGGCAACTTTCTAGGTGAGGTGCTCGGGCTTTTCAATGCAGCGGCTTCTCTTGTTGTGGAACACAGGATCTAGAGTGTGTGGGTTTCAGTAGTTGCGGCTCCCAGGCTCTAGATCACAGGCTCAGTATGCGTGGCATGCGGGCTCAGTTGCACCAGGGGCTGGGGGATCTTCCCCAACTAGGGATCAAACCTGTGGAGCCCGTGGTTCCTACACTGGCAGGTGGATTCTTCACTGCCGAGCCACCAGGGAAGCCCCATACCTTCTGGTTTTTAAATGGTAACAATTTGGCAAAGAAAATGTCATTACCTTGTTTTCTTTTCTAAGGTAAGTTGGCTCTTCTAGAAATTAGATCCAACTTTTAACAGATTATTTACACAATTGGTCCACTAAAGAGTAGAGCTAAAGCTATCATAAATCTCATTTTATACAGCCCCTAATGAAAAACTTCCCTTTTACATTATTTCATGTACTTTTAGAACTACAAACTGTTTTCTCAGTAAGATAAAATGTAAAACATTCTGAAGAAATTATCTACAATTTATGCTATTATTTTCAAGACATAAAATCAAATAAATGGTCATTCACATATTACCAAAGATGTCTCTGGAGAAAATAATATTCATATTCACTCACCAAAGTAACTTCATGAAGGAAAAAAATCCTTAATCCAAAAGACATAAAATAAAACATATTTACATTACCACATGAACTGATAATTTTAAAAAATGAGACATTTTTTACAAAACGTAGCCTCGTTTGTGCATAGCCTGGGTAAAATAATCCTTTGTATCAAAAAGATAAAGATAAAATAATCATATTTAAATACTTTTGTACTTCCCCAAAAGATGAACAGTTAAGTGGCTGATAAATTTGAAAAGCTGACTGTATATAATAATCACCATACTGGGGGAGCATATAAAAAATCAGATGTTATTTTTAAAAGTGACATGACAATTTTACCATTTTAGGGAAAAAAAAAAACAACAACATGAGAAGGCAGAGTTAAAAAACAGTTAGACTAATATCTTAGAAAACCACCCACAAGGAAGGTCAAATTCATTTTCAGCATTTTTCAATGTATAAAAAGCATGAAAAGTAGGAGCATTAAAAAGAACCACGAATTCTCCACGAGGTAAATGTTAAAATGTGGAGCCAAAGCTCAGACAAACGCACAGAAATGAGTAGGGCCAGGGCTAAAGTCCACGAGGTTTTCCTTCCTACGGCAAATCTGAGATATATGGGCACACTCAATGCTATAAATTAAGAAGAAGGATTTTTTCGGGGTTCACTCTGTTGCGCGTGCACCTCCTGCAATAGATTTGAGCCAGCACCAATGGCAGCTCCGCAGTCCCCCTGTGTGGTGCTGATCAGGTGGTTGCAGAGCTCCAGCTCACAGCAACACAATGCAGCTGAGCAGGCAAGCACAGCCCACAGCCAGAAGCGGTTCCTACTTTCCAGAACAAGGCGACCTTTAAGCTTAAGTTTCCCGGAGAAAATGAGATGCTGATGTTGAAGACGACACTATGGTAAGCTGTTATTTAAATCAGTAACAAAAAATCGACTTCAGAATTTTTTTCTTTTTTTAAGAGAAAGTCAACGTTAGGACTGAATATATATTCAATAGCAAGTGCATGCACCAGAAATTTGCTGCAGTGTCAGTTGAGGGATTTCTTTCTAATATTCATTCAATTTGTAAATATACGCATTGTTTTCCTTTAGACTCGGCACTGAAATATACAGAAATCACTTTATAAAATGTGAGATTTTAAGGTATGGGGTCAGTCAGATTTTTCAAGTGCCTTAAAATGTTTTGCAAGGATATATTTATCCTGAGAAGACGAAGGTGAATTTCAAAGTACTGTCTTAATATCTAAATAAAATCCATCTTATATATACACACTGACTATTTCATTACTGCAGAGATCTTAAGGAAAAAAACAAAACAAAACACCAAAACAGACACGACAGCCATTTTTTCCCATTTTGAATAAGGAAGAATTGCATAAAAAAATAGTAACAGCTTAAGATTCTCTGGAATTTTTATTTGCCAAGAATGCAATTTCATCAAGTCTCAAGGAAGATAAATAAGACAGATTATGGTACAAAGAAAGGAGAAAATGCAGGAGAGAGTAGAGGGAAAGAGTCTGTCTCTACCACATAGCCCCAGTGGAAGGATTAAGCATTTGGACTATAAATGAAGGGAAGCTTTGTTAGTTTAATCACTGGAACAATTATAAAAGAACTCAACAACAACGAGGTTTATTGAAAATTTTGCCTAATGCTAACTGACCCATGCAGATGCCTAATTGTATTTGCATATTAAAAGAAGGGTGTATCTGTTTGTTTCCAGGCTTTGATGGAATATCAGATATTGAAAATGTCTCCCAGCCTGTTCATCCTTCTGTTTCTCACACCTGGTATTTTATGCACTTGTCCTCTCCAATGTATATGCACCGAGAGGCACAGGCATGTGGACTGTTCAGGCAGAAACTTGACTACATTACCATCTGGACTGCAAGAGAATATTATCCATTTAAATTTGTCTTATAACCACTTTACTGATCTGCATAACCAGTTAACCCAGTACACCAATCTGAGGACCCTGGACATTTCAAATAACAGGCTTGAAAGCTTGCCTGCTCGGTTACCTCGGTCCCTCTGGAATATGTCTGCTGCTAACAACAACATTAAACTGCTTGAAAAATCTGATACTGCTTATCAGTGGAACCTTAAATACCTGGATGTTTCTAAGAATATGCTGGAAAAGGTTGTCCTCATTAAAAATACACTACGAAGTCTCGAGGTTCTCAACCTCAGTAGTAACAAACTCTGGACAGTTCCAACCAACATGCCCTCCAAACTACATATCGTGGACCTGTCTAACAATTCCTTGACACAAATCCTTCCAGGAACATTAATAAACCTGACAAATCTCACACATCTTTACCTGCACAACAATAAGTTCACATTCATTCCAGATCAAGCTTTTGACCAACTCTTTCAGTTGCAAGAGATAACCCTTTACAATAACAGGTGGTCATGTGACCACCAACAAAACATTACTTATTTACTTAAGTGGATGATGGAAACAAAAGCCCATGTAATAGGGACTCCCTGTTCTAGCCAAATATCATCTTTGAAGGAACATAACATATACCCCACACCTTCTGGATTTACCTCAAGCTTGTTCACTATAAGTGGGATGCAGACAGTGGACACCATTAACTCTCTGAGTATGGTAACTCAGTCCAAAGTGACCAAAATACCCAAACAATATCGAACAAAGGAAACAACATTTGGTGCCACTCTAAGCAAAGACACCACCTTGACTAGCACTGACAAGGCTTTTGTGCCCTATCCAGAAGATACATCCACAGAAACCATCAATTCACGTGAAGCAGCTGCTGCAACTCTAACTATTCATCTCCAAGATGGAATGGTTACAAACACAAGCCTCACTAGCTCAACAAAATCATCCCCAACACCCATGACCCTAAGTATTACTAGTGGCATGCCAAATGATTTCTCTGAAATGCCTCAACAAAGCACAACCCTTAACTTACGGAGGGAAGAGACAACCACAGATGGAAAGACACGCTTACCTTCTGTGGCAAGTGCTTGGAAAGTAAATGCTTCATTTCTCTTAATGCTCAATGCTGTGGTCATGCTGGCTGTCTGAGGGGCTGCACTTTTCCGAAATTTAATGAATGAACTCCTCCCTGATGTACAGCTGGGAAAATATTCCCCTATCTAACCAATGACTCAAGCTATATTAAGTATTTAAGAAAGCCAGTCTTACCATTTCTGACTCTGATGTAAATGAAGTAACTTGTCTTAAATAAAAGGAGTGCACAATGTCTTGGTACTTGCTGCTATTTTACTGTCTTAATGAAGTAAAACTAATGAGTTTCTTTTTTTTAAAAATGAAGTGTTTTCTTTTTAAGGCTTCAATTTACTGCACAAAATATAAAGCATCTAAACTTTAATATGTATTTTATGTATGTTTACACTGTCAAACATCTGGGAAAAAAATAAAAGGTCTATGCTCATATAACTGTGTCACTTGGCTTTCTAGTCACACCAACTTAATCTACTTACCAGAAATGACATGACAAACTTTTTTGCTCTAAGGTATTTTGGTAAAGTCTTTATGGCAAATATAATACTGGAGGTATCCAAGCGTTCTGCCACTAAAGTAAAACTGTGGTTGCCTTCCCGTGAATGGTAACGTCACATCATTATTTTACACACAGCCATAATTGTTTTAAATCTAAATGATGTCCTGCTTCTGAGGAACTCTTGGCTACTTGACAGATTATATAATGGACAAAAGCTCTTCAAAAAGCTAGAGGACACTAGGCTTTGCATTTTAATAAGGAAAGTTTAATGTCTTTGTTTTTCTGTACTGTAGACAAGTATTAAAAATGCAATACAAATGTAAACTTAAAGACATAAAGAAGGAACAGTTTTAGTGCATATTTAACAAACTGTTCATTAGTAGAACATTAAAATAATTATGCAATTAAAAGTCTTCTATGAGCAGGAGACAGAAATTTATCTTGTGTACATCAGAAGTTAGAATCTGACTTACCTAAGTTAAAATAAAGATTAGTTTCAGGATAAAACATGGGGGTCTAACACACACCAGCAATACTAACGGAGGGAGAGGAAAAGAAAAGGAGAAAAACCAGAGGAGGCTGGAATTGATTTGGTGCTACAGCCAGGTGATGAACCCAACGAAACCAACAGAGCTAGAGCTGGGCGGGAGGCAGAGCGGGACACCCCAGTCAGGCCGCACGGGGCTTCAGCAGAAGGAAACCGAGAACTGTCTACTAATATAACGTAAGCCATGTTTGAATTAAGAGACAAACATCAGTAATAGCCAAGAGTCAGAAAAAGAAGCCCTGAAAACAAGGCTAGATTAAAATGCAAGATAGCATAATTGAGATCGGTGAGCCACAAATGAGGGATTTAATTTGTGCCATAAGGAGGAATCTATTTCAAACATTCTTAGAGTTGGGAAAAAGAGTACAGAAAGAAATTTAAAAATTAAGATAGTTTTCTTTCTACGTTTGGGAACATTTCTATTCAGAGACACAGAAAAGTAACAATCTTACGCGCTCTTCATTTTTTCTTTCTTTTAAGGGGCAGGCTTATGGAAAAATTACTTTTAAGCTTCAGTAAAGCAATTCCTCTCCTATACCGACTTATTAGTACAGTGACTCTCAGACATTTTTTCTGCCCTGGCAAACCTACTTGGTTCACTATTGTCAGGAGGGAATTTCACCATGAAGGAAAGGAGTTATTTGAGATAGTCCCCTAAATGACTTTAAAATCGGCAAGCTGTCTCCACTCCCTCCCAATACTGATCTAGCATCTTCACCATCAATGGTAGAGGCTAACTGCTTAGGTATTTCCTATTCTACCACACACTTGCCTCTTATTTTAAAAATACACACACACTGGACTCCACAGAAAGTAGGTTTCTTAGAGTTAATTGTCTTTCACTCTGAGGGTGCCAAAAAGTCAATGTTGTCTTTAGAAATCCTATGAGAAAGAATGACCAAAAAGTGAAATTTATATATTATAGCATCAGCAGCACCTATAAATTATGCCAATCTTATTGACATGTCTGCAAAATGCAGGAAAAAAAAATTTACCAGCACAACATGTGTCAACCACACAGACTCTAAGTCCTCAGAAAGAAGTACAGTAATTAGATAGTAATTATATACTTCCATGGAAATTGTGTTCTTATCATTAATAATGAAGGAGGGATCATTACTTGCCATTACAACAGGAACTACCATATTATTGGGCTCCATGAACATTCAAAATGCATTAGTCCTCAGCATCTATCTCTCAAACTCATAAGATATATATCAATCCATCCATACTGAAGGTTTGATTTTATTTTACAAGTAATTTTTTTTCTCACCAGCCAAGAGAACTCATATGAGAGAACAAACACAAAAGCAAACGTAATAAGGGATAAAGTCATGGTGAAGAATATGTGCTTTGATGTCAAATCCTCTAGCCCTAAATCCTGTCTCTGACACTTCTCAGCTATATAACCCTGGACAAGTTACCACTGTTCTAAGTCACAGTTTCATACCCCATAAGATGGGCTAGCAGAACTGATTCACAGAGGGTATTTACTTCTGAGGAATAAACGGCATAATTCATATACAGTCTTATCACAGTGTCTTGGCTCCCCACATTCTACACGCAGTAATGTTGCTGTTACATGTCTATGTCTAAGCTCAGTGCATTGAGAAATTCCCATGTATGTCAACACCCAAGCTCTAAGAGCAAAAGAACGAAATGGTATATTTGCTTCAATCCTGCTCCTCTACCCTCCAGGGTTCAAGTTCAGATGTTAATGAGATGGGACCCAGAAGAGAGAGGAACATTCACTTACAAGAGCAGAATGATAAAATGTGTCAAGTATGTGTTGTTCAATGACCATTATCATCAACCACCTTTTACATATTATTTGGGAAATTCCAGAACAAAAACAACAGATAAAATTATCAAAAAAAACTAAAATGCTTATTATTAACAGGTGAAATAATTATTATCTATCTAAAGGATCCCTCAGGAATGCCTTCAGAAGAACAACTTTAATAACAAATATACAAACATTAATGGTTTTCTCATATGCTGGCAACAAATAATTAGAAAATTATAGGAAAAGGATACTATATTCATGACAGCAACTAACAAACCCAAAATATATAATGCCAAGAGAATCACATGAAATGTGCAGGACCAAATGGAGAAAAGTTGAAATAAAATTAATGAGATGTATAAACCAAGACTTGATGGAGATGATAAACAAAAGTCTCCCATTCATTTATTCTTTCACTCAAGTATTTTTTTTAGCACCTGGAATGTACCAGGAACAAAGGTTAACCAAAGGAGACACACCTTGATTGATGTTGTAAAGATGGATTAATTCCCGATAACTTATGGATTAAGCCAACTCTGATAAACATTCCAATGAGATTCTTTTTAGAATAAAATACTCAAGTCCACCTGGAAAAATAAACAGGAAAGAACAGAAAAAGGAAGAAATAGAAAGATCTTAGCCTTTCTATGTCAGCTATAATAATTAAGACAGAGTGGTAGTGCCATAAAAATTAAAAAGAAGATAACCATAACATAGAAATGACAGCAAAATTAGAGCACACAACAACTACGAATTCTTTGTGCCTCCATTTTCTCAAAGGGTGTTGTGAGAAAAAAAAATGAGTTAACACACGTAAAGTGCTTAGAACAGTGCTGTAGTACATTCTCAAACACTGGAAAAAGTCAAAAAGCAAAGGGGAAAGTAAAGATTCAAAAAGCAATGCTGGGAAAATTTGAAAAGAGTCCAATAAAATACTCACTTTATGTGATACACCTACATACTGAACTAAAAAAGATAACATAAAAAAGGAAGTCTTAAAACCAACAGAAGAATAAAAAAGAATATGAATCTCTCAGTGGAAGGCTTTTATTTTAAATTAAAAAAAGAAAAAAACACAAAGAAGTCATCAATAGTTTATATAAAACCCCAAATTTCGGAGGAATCAACCTGCCTGACTTCAGACTATACTACAAAGCCACAGTCATCAAGACAGTATGGTACTGGCACAAAGACAGAAATATAGATCAATGGAACAGAATAGAAAGCCCAGAGATAAATCCACGAACCTATGGACACCTTATCTTTGACAAAGGAGGCAAGGATATACAATGGAAAAAAGACAACCTCTTTAACAAGTGGTGCTGGGAAAACTGGTCAACCACTTGTAAAAGAATGAAACTAGAACACTTTCTAACACCATACACAAAAATAAACTCAAAATGGATTAAAGATCTAAACGTAAGACCAGAAACTATAAAACTCCTAGAGGAGAACATAGGCAAAACACTCTCCGACATAAATCACAGCAAGATCCTCTATGACCCACCTCCCAGAATATTGGAAATAAAAGCAAAAATAAACAAATGGGACCTAATGAAACTTAAAAGCTTTTGCACTACAAAGGAAACTATAAGCAAGGTGAAAAGACAGCCCTCAGACTGGGAGAAAATAATAGCAAATGAAGAAACAGACAAAGGATTAATCTCAAAAATATACAAGCAACTCCTGCAGCTCAATTCCAGAAAAATAAATGACCCAATCAAAAAATGGGCCAAAGAACTAAACAGACAGTTCTCCAAAGAAGACATACAGATGGCTAACAAACACATGAAAAGATGCTCAACATCACTCATTATTAGAGAAATGCAAATCAAAACCACAATGAGGTACCACTACACGCCAGTCAGGATGGCTGCTATCCAAAAGTCTACAAGCAATAAATGCTGGAGAGGGTGTGGAGAAAAGGGAACCCTCTTACACTGTTGGTGGGAATGCAAACTAGTACAGCCGCTATGGAAAACAGTGTGGAGATTTCTTAAAAAACTGGAAATAGAACTGCCATATGACCCAGCAATCCCACTTCTGGGCATACACACTGAGGAAACCAGATCTGAAAGAGACACGTGCACCCCAATGTTCATCGCAGCACTGTTTATAATAGCCAGGACATGGAAGCAACCTAGATGCCCATCAGCAGATGAATGGATAAGGAAGCTGTGGTACATATACACCATGGAATATTACTCAGCCATTAAAAAGAATTCATTTGAACCAGTCCTAATGAGATGGATGAAGCTGGAGCCCATTATACAGAGTGAAGTAAGCCAGAAAGATAAAGAACATTACAGCATACTAACACATATATATGGAATTTAGAAAGGTGATAACGATAACCCTATATGCAAAACAGAAAAAGAGACACAGAAATACAGAACAGACTTTTGAACTTTGTGGGAGAATGTGAGGGTGGGATATTTCAAAAGAACAGCATGTATACTATCTATGGTGAAACAGATCACCAGCCCAGGTGGGATGCATGAGACAAGTGCTCCGGCCTGGTGCACTGGGAAGACCCAGAGGAATCGGGTGGAGAGGGAGGTGGGAGGGGGGATCGGGATTGGGAATACATGTAAATCCATGGCTGATTCATATCAATGTATGACAAAACCCACTGGAAAAAAAAAAAAAAAAACCCCAAATTTCTTATGTTGGAAATAATAAGCCTGATGAAAAATACTCACAGAAAAACATAAAGGAGATTGCTAATCAAAAGGTCATAAAATTGATGAGAAAAATACTTAGATTTCCCAATGTATAAGTGGATGAAGGACACAAACAGAAATGTTTAAAAGATAGGAAGCGTGGGGATTGACAAATACATGGGGAATGTGGCAATCACATAATAACTGACAAAAATAAAATGTGACACTATGCTCATTACTAAATCAGTAAGCAGTTGTTTTAAAGTAATAAAAATCAATGCTGGGAAAGACACAATAAAACAGCCACATTCACATATTGGTACAACTCTTTTGGAAAGTAACTGGCAACTGTGATGAGAAAATAGCTATTTTGAGTTGCTGCCTAAGCATTTTACAGTATGACAACACTACACATGCCCAGTGGCTGGACATGTAGATAGGGACTCAAGTTAGGATTCCCACCACAATTTCCCACTTTGGTTTTCCTGGAGCACCTTTTAAAATAACCATATAGAATTGAGCCTGTAAAAAGTTTTAAGAGACTGTCACCCTGACCACCTCACAGGAGGTATTTACCACCCTGTGCTCTCTCTCTTCTCTTGACCTGAGGCAGAGGACTGCTCTTCCATTCCCCCAGCTCCCTGTGTGCGCTTGCCCCCACCCCTCTCCGCCCCATGTTTCTGGGATCTCTAAGTAATAAAATCCTGTGACTTCCTTTGTCTGAGTGCACTGAAACTGAGCCTTCAATCAAAATAACCCCAAGGGTTTTCACTTTCCTCAGGAATTGAGGGCGCTACTTGCCAACCCTGAGTTGGTGGCTTGTGCCTCATTCAAAAAGTTATAATCTGCATATTTTTAACTTAATATACCAATTATGGGGGGTGGGGTGGGGCAACAAAACAGTGATCAAAAACATAAAATCTTTTAACTTTTAATCTAGTAAATTCTAGGTAAATATCAGCATTCTTTCAAACAGCAAGAAAAAGCAGAATGCTAAGTATCTACCATTAGGAAAGTGGGTAAGTAAATGATGACCCACTGGCCAGAATATTACACGACCAACATAAATATTTATGTAGTTTCTTTTTTAACTTTGAAATGTAAAAAATGCAAATAGTAGAAAGATAAGTGAAAGCTATATAAATGTGTTACAGAACTATATATAAAAACAAAAAACATAAATATGCTGAAATGTTTATATGTATACCAAGTATCTTTGATTGCCTGTTTTATCTTTGAAAAATACAAGAGGTATAAGCAAAGAACTATTGAGGAGTCCAAGGGTTCTAGGTTAAGTAAGAAAATGAGACGATGCAAAATGAACTGTGAATAGGGAAGGGGAGGTTAAGAAAATGGAGGATATCATGACATATAGATCAGAGACTGAGAAGTACTATCAGATTTCTTGGAAGCACATACAGCTTACGTTAGCTCTACATGGTTAATTGTTGCTCAGACTGTTCTCCAGCAAATCTAACCAGATAAGCTCTTTCTCTCCTAAAAACAGCAACAAAAAGACACCAAAAATCTTCAACAGTTGTCTGTGCCTCAGTTAGTCAGTCAGATCAGTCGCTCAGTCGTGTCTGACTTTTTGCAACCACATGGACTGCAGCACACCAGGCTTCCCTGTCCATCACTAACTCCCAAAACTTGCTCAAACTCATGTCCATCGAGTCGATGATGCCATCCAACCACCTCATCCTGTCGTCCCCTTCTTACCTTCAATCTTTCCCAGCATAAGGGTCTTTTCCAGTGAGTCAGTTCTTTACATCAGGTGGCCAAAGGACTGGAGTTTCAGCTTCAGCATTAGTCCTTCCAGTGAATATTCAGGACTGATTTCCTTTAGGATTAACTGGTTTGATCTTCTTGCAGTCCAAGGGACTCTCAAGAGTCTTCTCCAACACCACAGTTCAAAAGCATCAGTTCTTCAGCACTCAGCTTTCTTTATAGTCCAACTCTCACATCCACACATGACTATCAGAAAAACCATAGCTTTGACTAGATGGACCTTTGTCGGCAAAGTAGGATGGCACTATAAAGGGCATGTTTTTTAACATGCTGTCTAGGTTGGTCATAGCTTTTCTTCCAAGGAGCATCTTTTATTTTATTTTTTTTTCAAGGAGCATCTTTTAATTTCATGGTTGCAGTCACCATCTGCAGTGATTTTGGAGCCCCCCAAAAATAAAGTCTGTCACTGTGTCCATTGTTTCCCCATCTATTTGCCATGAAGTGATGGGCCCAGATGCCATGATCTTAGTTTTCTGAATGTTGGGTTTTAAGCCAGGTTTATTACTCTCCTCTTTCACTTTCATCAAGAGGATCTTTAGTTCTTCTTTGCTTTCTGCCATAAGGGTGGTGTCATCATGTATCTGAGGTTACTGATATTTCTCCCAGCAATCTTGATTCCAGCTTGTGCTTCCTCCAGCTCAGCGTTTCTCATCATGTACTCTGCATAGAAGTTAAATAAGCAGGGTGACAATGTACAGCCTTGACGTACTCCTTTCCCTACTTGGAACCAGTCTGTTGTTCCATGTCCAGTTCTAACTGTTGCTTCCTGACCTGCATACAGGTTTCTCAAGAGGCAGGTCAGGTGGTCTGGTATTCTCATCTCTTGAAGAATTTTCCAAAGTTTGTTGTTGTCCACACAGTCAAAGGCTTTTGTGTAGTCAATAAAGCAGATGTTTTTCTGGAACTCTCTTGCTTTTTCAATGATCCAACGGATGTTGGCAATTTGATCTCTGGTTCCTCCGCCTTTTCTAAATCCAGCTTGAACATCTGGAATTTCATGGTTCATGTACTGTTGAAGTTGTGTCTCAGAATAAAATCTAAATTCTTAATAGCTTACTAATATGTATGATCAAGCCCTTGTTTCCCTTTATAGTGCCATCTTAAAAACTTCCAACTCCATCACACTATATAGTTCAAACAAAACATCTTTCTATCCCTGTAATTCATCATACTCTCTCTTGCCACTAGGCTCTCAGAAATTCTGCATGTCCTTGCTGCCACACTCCTTTTCCTCTGCTTTCCCTGGCAAACCTTATTCATCCTCTTTATTTCAGTTTAAATATCACCTCCTGCTAGGAGTTTTTTTGGGGGGATCTTGATCTGAATTTATTAAATAAAAGAATTAATATAGAACAAAGATATGACTCTGATGGGCTAACAATAACCTACTTAAGACAGACCAAGTCAAACCTCCAAGTCTTTCTTATTCTAGAGCCAAAGTTTCTTACAACAGGTCAACGCCACAGCTTCAAAGTCCAGACAAAATGAGATGAAAGAAAAGTTATAAATGAAGGATGATTTGGCTAGGCTGCTATTTGTCACATAAGAAATTAGTTCTAGGTACTGGGGAGTTACCTCTGGAACAATTCCAGAGAAAGGTTAGTTCTGTTACCTGTGAACAATTTAGTACAAGTAGATTTGCTCAAGGGAAATCAAGGAAATAGAAAAAAATAAAAAGCCACCTCAAGGTGTTAATAATGTGTTAAGCAGGTTAGTTTCCTTCACACTTTTAAAACTGATACAAGTGAAGTTTTTAAGAAGCTCGTCTTTCAAGAAATGTCATTTTGGTTCAACAGCCTCAACTCTGTTAAGCATGTTCAGGAACCAGTTGAGACATATGCTCAATACATCCATTTATCTTTTCTATAAACCATGGACTGATACTGTGAATTTGTTGGAAGTTATTGATGAAATCAAAGTACAGAAATTAAACATACACATACAAACACTCATAAAAACAGCAAAACTGTATAGTTTTTTCCTGATTAAAACAATTCTAAGAGTATTTAAAGTGCATTGTGATTTAGTAGAAAGAGCATGAGTTAAGACTGTCACCAATAGTCTTATCTTGGGTAAATGATTAAATGTATGCTCTGGTAAAAATCTAAATAACATGTATTCCAGATGGGTATTTTAAATAACAGATTAAATCATGTACATTAAGGCATTTTGTAGGTGCTACATAAATATTTTAAATATTACTCCTATGCCTTATATAAGAGATTCTTGGTAATTAAAAAGGTTAGAGATGGAGATGACTGAACCCAAAGTGGCATATAATTCCTCATGTACCTATCCTCTTTAATTACACTTTAAATAATTTATAAGGTTTGTTATTTATTCATTTATATATGGAAATATAATTTATCAGTAAGAAAAATTAGATATCTGAATTTCAAATGGGTATCTCAAAGCCAAACATCAAATAAATCTGATGAAATACTCAATACCAGGAAATGCAGTTTTTCACTTTGTGTTATTCTGTTGCCCATAGTCACAGTTCAAACAAACAAAGAGAACACTTCTGGAAGGCTGAGGGAATTCAAATGCCTGTCAAATGCTTGCCTCAATAGAAAATAAACTAAGATTTAATGGCTTTTCATCTACAATGAAAAAAAACAAAACATCACTAAGGAAAAATAAAGATGCCATACACCACAATAACCACTGGGAAGGCCTCTGCTTGCCAAGCAAAGCCTCAGTGACCACTGGTGCCCTGAGATGCTGTGTAGTGTCAGAGTAACTGGCACACAGCCACAACCGCCCCCCGCTTCTATCAGCTAACCACGAGATGCTCCATCCTATTTCTTCGTGCCGATGACAAACAATTAAGCAAAGCTGATACATGTTCAAAAATAATTCCACCTATTTACAGGCTCTAGTATTCTTCATGGTATGGCTTTTCTACAATTGGAAATCTTTCTTGCTTAACAAAGTATACTTTGATAATGTGTTATGAGTCTCTTGCCCTGATATTAAATTTTTTTTAAAAAGCTGTAGGACATTAAACATGAACTTAAGAAACATACTGTAAAGGCTAAAGCCTCTTTAATACATAGTAAAAGTAATCAAAGAATGAAGGAGTCACCTGAAACTAGTAAAACGTCTTCCTATATTAACTATGATGATATGATAAACTGATTCTAATTATAAATACAAATAACACATATCTAAATTTCTTTTTTTTTTTTTTTTAACAATTTTATTTATTTGTTTTTGGCTGTGCGAGGTCCTCATTTGCTGTATGGGCTTTTATCTACTAAGTGTTAGTCGCTCAGTCCTGCCTGACTGTTTGCGACCCCATGGACTGCAGCTTACCAGGCCCCTCTGTCCATGAGATTTTCCAGGCATAGGTACTGGAGTGGGTTGCCGTTTCCTTCTCCTCTAAATTTCTTTATATTTTTCTTCAAAGCAGTCATATTTGAGTCTTTAAGCTCTTATTCCAATGAGGCTGTCATTAGTGAAAACACCTTTGGGGCCTTTCTTTCAAATATTACTACAAGCCAGTTTATATATAACACAAGAAAAAATCATTTTAAGCAAAAATATTACTAAATGACATTTTGCTTTACCAAAAACTTTCAAGAATGAAGATTTTCCAACCACCTTTACATAGAACATACTACACTTCCAAAAATGTACTTCTCTTAAAATGTGTGCTCAAAAGCATCAGGGTTTAAAGTAAGTACCTCACCTACAACAGTGACTCTTCTGAAGGGAACAATATTCACTTGGATACATTTACCCTTAGATGCTTGTTTTAGAATTTTTACATGTTGTTTCATAATATCAAACCTCATAAACATATCTCAGGATTATTTCCTTTCAAGGCTTACATATTTACACTAAAAGAGGTGAGCCACAGTTGATTAAAACTATAATCAATATAAGATAACTGTACTGTTTTCATAGCAATAGATGGATTGCAGCCACTAATTGCTTCTTTTTAAGTACTGTCAAGTCATAACCAAATTATTCACTATGTATCAATCACTACATCATCTTTGTTGAGTAAACCACAGCCTTGTTTCCTAACGCCCAAGGCCACTATACTTCTATAAACTAAGGATCACAGGAAACAAAACTACTCGAGAAACCTTCTGGCTCAATTCAGGACTCCAACTCTAATCCCTATTATTAAATCAAGTCTTCTTCCTTTAAACTATAGTCATGTGTATCCATAATTAAAACTGGAGATTAGCCTTAACACTATCACTGAATGATTACATATATGTAATATTTATATTATATTGTCAACAGCCTAGATTAGAATGCAGCAAACTAGTGTCCAGTGACATGCTACTTGCAGCCTGTTTCTGTGTGACCTGCAAGGTAAGAGTGGTTCTTTTTGTCTAAAAAAACCAAAATCAAAACAAAACAAAAACAAGAAGAAAAGAAAAGCTTTATGTGGCTTGTAAAGCTTAAAATATTTACTACCTAGTCTTTTGACAAATAAGCTTGCTAATCCCCACTTGGATAATTGATAAAACTACCCACTCAGTCTGTAAGGTAAGGATCAGTTCAGTTCAGTTGTGTCCGACTCTTTGCAACCCTATAGACTGCAGCAAACCAGGCTTCCCTGTCCATCAACAACTCCCAGAGCTTGCTCATACTCATGTCCATCGAGTCGGTGATGCCATCCAACCATCTCATCCTCTGTTGCCCCCTTTCCTCCTGCCTTCAATCGTTCCCAGCATCAGGGTCTTTTTCAATGAGTCAGTTCTTCGCATCAGGTGGCCAAAGTATTAAGAGTTTTAGCTTCACCATCAGTCCTTCTAATGAATATTCAGGACTGATTTCCTTTAAGATGGACTGGCTTGATCTCCTTGCAGTCCAAGGGACTCTCAAGAGTTTTCTCCAACATCACAGTTCAAAAACATCAATTCTTCGGTGCTCAGCTTTCTTTATAGAGTCCAACTTCCACATCCATACAAGACTACTGGAATGTTTCGAGAGAACAGCATCGAAACATGTATATTATCTATGGTGAAACAGATCACCAGCCCAGGTTGGATGCATGAGACAAGTGCTTGGGCCTGGTACACTGGGAAGACCCAGAGGGATCGGGTAGAGAGGGAGGTGGGAGGGGGGATAGGGATGGGGAATACATGTAAATCCATGGCTGATTCATGTCAATGTATGACAAAAACCACTACAATAAAGTAATTAGCCTCCAACTAATAAAAATAAATGAAAAAATAAAAATAAAAAATAAACAAAAGCCCTCATTGCAAAAAAAAACAAAAAAGACTACTGGAAAAACCATAATTTGACTAGATGGACTTCTGTTGGCAAAGTAATGTCTCTGTTTTTTAATATGGTGTCTAGTTTGGTCATAGCTTTTCTTCCAAGGAGCAAGCATCTTTTAATTTCATGGCTGCAGTCACCATCTGCAGTGATTTTGGAGCCCCCCCCAAAATAAAGTCTGTCACTGTGTCCATTATTTCCCCACCTATTTGCCATGAAGTGATGGGACTGGATGCCATGATCTTTGTTTTTTGAATGTTGAGTTTTAAGCTAGCTTTTTTACTCTCCTCTTTCACTTTCATCAAGAGTATCTTTAGTTCTTCGCTTTTTTGCCATAAGGGTGAGGTTATTGATATTTTTCCTGGCAATCTTGATTTCAGTTTGTCCTTCATCGAGTCTGGCAATTCGCAAGATATACTCTGCATATAAGTTAAACAAGCAGAGTGTCAATATACAGCCTTGATGTACTCCTTTCCTGATTTGGAACCAGTCCGTTGTTCCATGTCTGGTTCTAACTTGCTTCTTGACCTGCATACAGATTTCTCAGGAGGCAGTTGAGGTGGTCTGGTATTCCCATCTCTTTAAGAATTTTCCACAGTTTGCTGTGATCCACACAGTCAAAGGATAAAGTATAACAATGTAAGGATAAAGTACAACAATTTTTTTGAAGCAGAATCAACAAGACTTAGTGATTAATCAGATGCATGTGGTTACAAACAGGCAGAAATGAAGACTGATGTTTAGCTTTCTATTTAATAAAGAGAAGGAGGGAATACTGGGAGACAGATACTTCTCAAAACATGTATTTTGCAACTAAGGAGAAATGTGTTCTTTTTCTTGTATTACATTCCTACAGTGAAGAGACTGATATTCTACTGTAGAAGTACTTATGTACTAAGATACTCACAGTTAAGTCTAAGATAACAATAGTTTGTTTTTGCACATGTGCATATACACTTTCTCAGGAAGCTTCCAAATATCTTTTTGAAACATAACTGTCCACACTGAAAAGTCACTTGCTACTACACACTATTGGGGGAAAAAAGAGAAACAATCCACCCAAAATGGAGTCACTTGTGTTAAAATCAAGACTTAATATCAAATCTAACTGCAGTTACAACCTTCTCCAGGAATGTAGTCCTAAGCAGTGGAATCTTCTGGTCAGCACCAATGAGTTAATCATTTCCATACTCAAAAGGAAGATGAGATAATCTGCCACACAGACAGACCCTTTTCAGCCCCCATGTAAGTTACTTAAGCTTGAAATAATTTTTTATGATTTCCTTGTCTTGCCTTTAAAAACTTTCTCTTTCCATAATCTTCTGGAGCTCTTCTCTACTTATTAGACGGGATGCTGCCCAATTCATGAACTGTTCAGTAAAACCAATTAGATCTTTAAAACTTACTTGGTTGAATTTCTGTTACTTTACATAGGTAAATGATGTGAATGCACTTTTGACCCACATCATACAAGTAAGAAATCCTCTCAAAAGAGAAGCCAGAAAGTAGAGAGAGGACTTAAACTCAGGCCTCTGAGTTGTAAATTTATGCTTATGGTGCAGGGAAAGCTGTAAATGACCAAATGTCTATTATTTTAGAAATCATTAATGATATCAGCCCTCCCCCATGAAGAAACAAAGATGATATATTTCAGTAAATCCCAGTGTTTGTTGTACACTACTCTGTGCAAGTGCTCACTGTGCCAGAAGGTACAAAGAAGAGGCTGTACCTGATCACAGAAAGCAGAGGACACACTAGAGTAAAAAGAGTCTGGTATATGTTCTAGACATACGAAGTCCTAAAATGTCTGATTTGAAAGTATAGAATTAAGAAAGGCTCACATAAAAAGATGCTGCCATCAGAGTTAGACCCTGAAGGAAGAATGGAATTTTGAACAAGGAAGAAATACTCTGGGCAGATGGGAGAGACTGCACAAAGATAAAGAAGTAGGGGTATTTAAAGGCATGAATAATGGCAAATGATTTCTTTTTTGGGGGGGAGCATTTAAGTGCTGGAGAGTTCAGAAATTTTAATTTTACTTAATTATCATCAAAGGCATGGGCAGCTTAAGATCAGTAAGAAAAAAACAAGAAATCAAAGGTAGTGATGTAGTTAATTTGAGAAAGATACATCTGTGTATAAGAACAGGAAAAGAAAAAATGTTGAATTTAAAATTTTAAGTAAGTTGAGATTGAGGCGTTTGAAGCATCAATAAAAACTTACATGTGCATTATCTTAGTGCTCTGATTTATAATATCTACTATGGTTGCTAAGAGGCTTTTCATGTTTACTTCTTGGGTCTGATCATACAAACTTTCAATTTAATAGAGGTTTGTACCTAATATGAATAAGATTTATACTCTTTATACTATACTTCTACATACCTAATATAAATTAAGATTTAGCAAGCACTGGTTCTATTTATTCAGGAGGAAAAAGAAATCTTCAAAGTAAAGTGAAGTAAAACAAGCAAAGTAAAACAAGACAGAAACATGTACTGACTTGTACTTCTGCCATTTATGAAGCAATTTCCTTGTATGTCAACACAATTGTTCACAGCCCTGCAATTTTTAAAAAGAGTCAGCTAATGTGATGAAAACATTAGCCAACACAACCCAACTTCCCTGTGCACCACTCTTTAAGGAAAAGCAGTGACCAAAAGATGAAATTCCTTTGAAGAATTTACTCCATGTGCTTCAATGTGAGCAATTGAATGTACTAAAAAAAAAACCCTCTGCAAACTCAATATGAAAAGTATCACTTTCACATGCAATTCTTTTCTATTTAGTTTTATATTAATAAAGTTTAACCTCTTTTCTAATAGAATAATTATTTACTAGAACTCTAGAACCTCTAGAAAGCTATATTCTTGAAAACTTCCAATATAATCCTAGCCAAAAACTACCCTCTAAACATATATACAATATATTTTAAGGAAAAAAAAAATCTGTCTCTAATATACTTACTCAATTTTAAGTCATGATAATCACAGTAGGCAGAGTATATTCCTGCAGTTAGTTAAATCCAATGAAGACATTCGCTAATGCAAAACATGGGTAAGAGGAATAACAAAGTGGTATTCACAGGGTTCTTTATGTAAGTGACTAGATTTTAGAAAGACTTTATTTGCATTTGTCCATTTCTGCCACAGTCTGCACCAGTTTGGAAAGCACTCAATAGGCTATTTCCAAAGCGCAAATACCAGGTCAAGTTTATAACACGTGACTTACTCACTAATTCTATTTAAATAGCACACAGTGAGTAAGAAATTAGATTCCCCATAGGACACTGCAGAAAGTCTGAAGCCTTATTCTTCAAAGAAAAAAACGTCAAAAGGTAATATTAAATTGAAATTTTCTCAGTTACATATTAGAACCAAATGTAAATTTAGCATATATTAGATTTCAAAGTTTGAGCTTTAAGTTAAAAAAAAAAGAACAGTTAACTATGTTCAACATGGGCTAGCTGCTTTTTCTCAATCATGGCAAACCATTAGATTTGAAGATAGGATAAAAAAAAAATTAGCCTTACTTTAAAAATGGTTTACTAGTAAACTTTTTGTATATGTCTATAATATGTCTTCATAGTCCCCATCTACTAAAGAACACTAGACCAAGACTCAGACTCAAGTTCTAGTTCTGGTCATTTTTATTTATCTTTTTTTTTTTCTGGTCATGTTTAGATATGCATCCTCAGGCAAACTATGCCCTTTTTCTGAGCCCATCTGCACTTGATCTTAGCCAAAAGGCCGAGAAGCAACGTCTGAGCCCATCTGTAAAATGAAAGAGTTGATATTGATCATTTCTGAATTTCCTTTTATCTTAAAAACTATGTGTTAAACCAAGGTTGGCATTTTCCTGGTACTAAGATAAGGTTTTCTTCATTCCCCCTTCCCTCCTCACCATCACTTTTAAAAATGCAAGTTCTTATACGTGCTTATGACCCAAGTGTTAGATTAATTTTCTATAATTATTTTGAAACAGGAAAATGATGTTCAAGTTATTATTCACGCTGCTCCTATTGTTTGCTGATGTCACTTTGCGGAAAACCAAAGCAATGCCAATGGATACCAGCCTAAGTTCTCAAACAACCACAAATTTCAACACAACTCCGAAGCTCCAAACATCTCTGGATCCCAAGGCAACAAAGAATACGGAAGTGACCTCAACGATAGCCACAACCATGAATACAGAAAGTGTAGCCACAACCAAGAATATGAAAACTGTAGCCACAACCATGAGTACAAAAAATGTAGCTACAACCACGAATATGAAAAGTGCAGCCACAACCATGAGCACAGAAAGTGTAGCTACAACCAAGAATACGAAAAACGGTGGCAGCACATTGAGTGCAGCAGACAGCACTCCCGTTCTTTTCTCCGTCGCCTTTCTGCTGTGTCTGCGCACCTAGGCTGGAGTGGACGTGGGCTGTCTGCGCGGCTCTCAGTTCACTGTATCCGCCGAATGGCAACAAGCGCACTGGGAAACCACGTTTATCTCAGCTCACTTCTGAGTGCATTACCATCACCCTAGCTTAATTTGGTTGTTTGCAAATTTTAATTGTGTAAGTTTAATCACTACCTTAATATGATGGCTTCCTTCCTTATAAATGCTAAAAAAGGCAAAATACTCTGCCTTTTAAATGTCTGCAAAACTGAGTTGCAACTTGGGTTTTTACATTAAAGGTGTAAGAGAAGAAATTATGTTGGTGACATTTAACCAAAGCATGCTTCTGTATGTGTGTGTGTGCGTGCGTGCGTGCATGTGTGTGAGAGAAAAGGACAGGGAATTGGGGACAGGGGTTGAGGAGTGGCATGTGTTATTCTGCATTTATTTTTTATTAAATAGACAAGAGGATAAACTATAGTGCTCTACAAAACAATACAACTATCTGTCACCATATTCCATAAATGTGTAATAGTAATACGTTGTTACAATAAAAAAAGATTCCAATTCTGCTAAAGTTTGGAGTACAGACTACAGCTGCTCCAATGACAGAGTTAGCTTACTTTGTATAAACTTCTATCTTTTATTGCAAATGGTCATTTGTCAATTTGATGCCTAGAATTCAGAATTCTTCCTTACAGAAATATATCCCATAATTACTGGTGAGATTTTCATGCTGGTCTACAAAGATTTATTTAACCTAAAAACCTAGTATTTAATTTTAACAGTGGTAATAAGCATGTATGAACAACTCTGATTCTTACTAGTTGTGCTACCTTGAGTTTAATACCCAACCCAGTGAAACTCCCAAACAAACTGGTAATAAACTTACTTCAAATGAATCACTTGGGGTGTCTGTTAGATAGATTAGGCTCTACACCGAAATTTTTATTTAGCACCCCCATGTTAAATTTTTATAACCCCCGTGCAGGGTCTGGAGATATGTTTGTTTGATAGCTAGATTTGTGAATGACTAACACTGTCTCTAAATTTCAGTTTATAAGTCAGTCAGTCATTGGCAGTAATAATACCTCAGCAGGTTATTTTAAGGGTTAAATGAAAAAGTATATAATATGCACAGTCTGCCTAAGGCAGAGAAAGCACTCAGTAAATTTTATCAGTAAAGCTGTTATCATTATTACTACTAACACCCAAAAAGCAACTGCCAGGTATCACAGTACACCTAAGAGGAAAACTCTTCATCGCACTTTTAGGTTTTATAGTTTTAATTATTCTGACAAAAATAATATGTGTTCCTGGCAACAAGTCAAACAACAGAGATATATAATAGAAACACTGTAATTGATCCTCTAAGGAGAACACCAATGTGAACAGTTTAATGCGTACTTTCACAGATTTGTCAGTCTGCACATATCATATGCCTGTTCACAAACACACCCATATTCCTCTTCATCTTGCATGATAAATGTCAAGAGTCATTTTTCTGGATATTTTAAAAGCTGCACTAGAGGAACTTTCTGTTACTTTTGCCAGCTCAGAATCCACTCTTCCTCATTCTGATATTGGCAGTCCAATTGCCCTTTGGGAAACCCTGCTCCCATCCCCTCCCCTCACCCCTTTCAGTTCATGCAGTTTAAGCTGCCTTCACCAGTAAGCTCTAGGGATGGGCATATGACTCAGACCTAGATACCAAGAAATTCCATCCCCCTCTCCATAGCCAATGCCTTAGGAATTGGCAGGTGACTCAGGCCAATAAGACTAGTACTTTTGCTGTTACTACTGGGAAAGAAGCGTTTTTCACTGGGTTGTTAAGCTGGGAGAACACAAACCACCACTGGGTATAGCTTAGGAAGAGCTGCCTGGGAATAAAATCAACACAAAGAAAGTAGAGTCAAGACACAGAGAAGATAAGATGTTCTCCAGATAATATTGTTCCAAGCCCTACATACAGTCATGCAAGAAGCCAGTCCATCTCTTGATCTCCTTGGGTACATCTACCAACTGACATGCTTTCTGGTTTACACAAGTGTAAATTTCATTTCTGTTACATATAACAAGCAAAAACAGACTTAACACATTGCATATTATTCCATAATACAGATGTATAATTATTTAATTCAACAATTTCCTTTTGATACAAAGCTATATATATTTACATATATATTTGCCACTATAAATAATGCTGCAACAATGGACATGAACTTGGGCAAACTCCAGGAGATGGTGAAGGACAGGGAGGCCTGATGTGCTGCAGTCCGTGGGATTATGAAGAGTCAGACATGACTGGGTGACTGAACAGCAACAACAACTGTCCTTGTATTTATGGGACTTTGTTACAGGTTAGCTTCAAAGGTATATAGGAGAGAATAGAAGGAAAAGACTAAAAACTAAATTAGGTCAAAATTACAAAGCAACCATTATGCCTGACTTGACATGAATCTGGACTTTATTCAGGGACTCAATGGTGCTACTTAACAAATAGAGACAGGATTAGATTTGAACTGGAACTGCCTCCAGAAGCAATGTTAAGATGACCTGGAAGTAGTTATGTGGGGTTTAGGGAGTAGGAGAATAATGCTGCATTAGTACAGGTTAAAGCTAATAAGAGTCTTAGTAATGGCAGTGGGGGAAAATGAATTCAAAAGACATTTCCAAAGTACCTAAAATTAAGCCATTAAGAACCAATTAAAAAAAACAAAAAACACATACCTTAGGACATCTCCTGATAAACGAATAGCACTAGGAGGTTATTTTGCATCACATGACTACTGGGCTAGGAGAAGTACCTGACTTAGTGGCAGCCAGGAATCCACTGGCTGGCCAGGACATAGCAGCATTGCTAAACAGGTATCTACAGCTTAACCACGTTCTCTTTCTGGAATCTGAGCTGTGAAGTACTAAGGTAATGAAGGACTAGCTAGGGTTAATGCTGAAGCGATAGAGAAAGAGGAAATCATGAGATAGAGCTGAATGTGAAGCCAAGAAAGAGGCAACAAGTCAGTTCCAGGACTGACAGACACCTAAGTGCTGTCTACACCTGCTCTAACTCATGTTTTTCCTGAGGCCCACCTTCTTGAGAAAGTAAGAATGATTGCTTTCTAAAAACTGAGCCCTGACTAAAACAGCTTTATTGATTTGCCTAGATGACACAACTAAAATCAAGACATGGTGATTGATAATGAGGAGGATAAACTAAAGAGGGAAGAATTTTAAATGATTAGGGTTTTTAGAGTAAGAAGGGATGGTGATGCTATTGAGAAAGAGGAAATCAGCAAGGAGGAAGCTGATTTGAATATACACTGAATTAAGTTTTGGACATTTCAAGTCTAAAATGTCTGTGGGCTATCTGTAAGGAGGCTAGAATCCATGGTTCAAAAGACATAAATTAATACATGGTAGTCTAAGCCACAAAAACAAAGGAATATCAAAAAGTCAAACCTAAGTGTCCCCTGACAACGTTCACTGAATAGAGACAAGGCCTTCACTGCCTTCTCCTGCTCTTGTACTCCTCCACAGCAGAGTGGGCCGCCCTACTCTGAGTGCTCATGTGCTCAACTGTCCTGGGCCCGAGGCTTCACACCAGGTGACAATGAAGCCAGGAGGCGCTCTCGTACGTCTAAACAAGAAACTGAAATGTACAAAGTCTGAAGTTGGCAGTCACACCCCAAAACAAACAAACAAAAAAGAAAACCTTAAACATACTCTGTATGTTTTCAGAACTTTATAGTTCACAAAATACTTTATCAGAGAGGTAGGCAGGATAGTTTTTCTAAGCAACTCCCCCCTCTTTAAGATATGAAGAAACAGATTCATAAAAACTAACTTGTCTAAGAAGCAGCAGAGCTGGGAACCCTCAGCACACTCAAGTCACCCTATTACATAGGTCTCTTGGAAATCCCACTTATTTAATCTCACAGGTGTCTGCATCAGGACCAGGCTACTTTCCTTTGGCCTTGTATAGTGTACAGACCACCACGGAGAAGGAATATAATCTTATGCTCTGATCCTGGAGAAAAAACCCAGCTTTAAGGTTTTCCAGAAATCTTTGAAACTTGTAAACTAACAAGAATTTAAAGGGGGAGGAGGACACATGTCTACCTACCTCTCTCACCAATGTCTCATTTTTAATTACTTAGACAAAATAGAGAAAATCAAAATACACACCACAAAATGGTGGTATTAAAGATTGGCATTGGTATGCGAGATGGTTCATCTCAATTGCAAAAGAAAATTAAAATCTTAGGCAATTTAGAAATAGCATCTGAGGTAAAAGTTGGAAAGACGACTTACGGGAAGGTGAAGAGATGTTCCTCAGAACTGCTGAAGAGGAAGGCCATGGATAAATGCAAGTTTCTCTGAGCTCTTGATTCCCTAACACCCAGTTCTTGGGACTTCCTGGCTTAACACTGTCTGCATTATCCCATTAGACGAGTCTCCCACCTCCCACCTTCCCTTTATCTCTCCACGGCCGCTCCTCCTCAACCTCCCCTTACTTCTCATCCACTGCCAACTTTTTTTGCTGTTCATGATCATTAAAAGTCTATTGACGCTAATTCCTCAATTTATATTAAATTCAGGAAACTCAGAAAGATTAATTCCTACAGCCTAGTGTAATAGCAGAACTAAGAGAAAACACAGCCCCGAGATTCCAAAGCCAGTGGTCTATTATATAACATTGTCCCTAAGGTTCAATTACCAAGAGTTTACATCACACTAAATGGGAAGAAGGAAAACTGACCAAATAATACCACAGACAAGTTCTCCAGTGGAATGCAGAATAAGGCAAGAAAGAAAAGACAATGGCACGGAAAGCAATGTGAACATTAGACCTACTGTGCAGGAGGAGGATTTCCAGAAAGGTTTCCTGGGAACTAGCCTTGACTGAAGACAGCACAAATAAATACAATCAGTTTTTCAGGCTGTCACTTGTGCCATATCTTTACAGACATTTCCCACAGTGTCTCTGAATTATTTGTTAAATCACCCTGATGTTGCCTTACAAGGCCTATTATTAAAAGTTCTCAGATTCTTCCAGTTTTATTTCCATTTTAAAAAAGGTTTCTCAGTATCATGTTGTGGATATTATTTAAACAGAACACACCAGAAAACAAAAGACTGTGATTTTTTTTTTTTTACTCTTTGTAATTAATTCACTGTAGGTGACATAAAAAAACTGATGTAACAAAGGGAAGCAAATATGAAACAGGCAGTATGAAAAGCAGTTTATAATACATGAAGCACCATTTGGGGACAAGATGGCTGTTTACTAGCTACATTCTCCCAGGAAAATTTGTCTCCAACTCTAGCAAAGTCAAACAAGAAAAACCAAACTTGCTGTCTCTCTACATTTTCTATCATTTTAAAAACTCTGGTAAGAGAAACTAAAACAGTGCTTCTTACCTCCGTGCGACATAGTAAAATATAGGATTCCCAGCTTTGGAAGTCCCAGCTTGGTAGAAAATACTTAATGTTTTCAAAGCCTTGAACTCTTCTTTTTCATGTACTTGATGCCTGAAAGAAAAAAGAGCACAGTAACTCACAGACTTTATATTGTTCATGGATATCTACAAAAATCCACAATTGGAACAATGATAAAATATACAAAATGACAAAATATCTTAAAAGCAACATACTTTCTGAAGGGCAATGTAGTAACAAGCACTAAAAATTTCAAGGAGCTATTATTTGAACCTTGGACTGCAAGGAGATCAAATCAGTTCATCCTAAAGGAAATCAGTCCCGAATATTCATTGGAAGGACTGATGCTGAAGCTGAAGCTCCAATACTTTGGCCACCTGATGTGAAGAACTGACTCATTTGCAAAGACCCTGATGCTGGGAAAGGTTGAAGGCAGGAGGAGAAGGGGACGACAGAGGATGAGATGGCTGGATGGCATCACTGACTCAGTGAACGTGAGTTTGAGTAAGCTCCGGGAGTTGGTGATGGACAGGGAGGCCTGGCGTGCCACAGTCCATGGGGTCGCAGAGAGTCTGACACGACTGAGTGACTGAACCGATTATCTGAACCACGAAAGTGGTTCTTAGGGTAACATTAAGAAAACTACTGGACAGGGATATTAACCATAGAATTGTTTTTAACCCTTTTTCTTTCTAGACAGAAGTTTTTGAGTTTTTATTGATTTTTTTTTTTAAGAGTTCAGTTTATGAATCTTTCCTTTCCCCTGGTTTACTGATTTTGAATGAGTGAGAAAGGTCCATATGTTCTTCTTTATGGGAGTTTATCCTCACAAATAGTGTATCTTTTTCCAGACTAAGTAACCACTTACTGTTACAGTTGTACCAATACAATTTATTAAAAGGCCATTCTAATCTCCCTGATTCTGAGTATCACTTTTATACTTATACACTAATATATATTTAAATACATTTCAAAAAAAGGCATGGTTTAATTATTATATATTCTGCTCAACACAGTGTGTGTCTTTAACCTGAAGATTTATATCATTTACCAGCCCTGGAAAATTCTCATCTCTTGTCTCTTCAAATATTACCTCTTCACTACTCTTTAAGCTCTATTTATTAGATATGTTGGAACTTCTCATGCTATAACCTCCATCTCTTAAATTCTTTCATATTTTCCATTTCTTTATCTCTGTGTGTATCAGTCCATGGAATTCTTCAGGCCAGAATACTGGAGTGGGTAACCTTTCCCTTCTCCAGGGGATCTTCCCAACCCAGGGACTGAACTCAGGTCTCCAGCATTGCAAGTGGATTCTTTACCAGCTGAGCCACAAAGGAAGCCCAAGAACACTGGAGTGGGTAGCCTATCCCTTCTCCAGCAGATCTTCCTGACCCAGGACTCTAACTGGGGTCTCCTGCATTGCAGGTGGATTCTTTACCAACTGAGCTATCAGGAAAGCCCACATACTGAATAATTTGCTCCAAAATTCTCTTCTAGCTATGTATGTGTTTAAAAATATTTTTAATATACATTTTCTTTTACTTAGTATTTCTATGTGTCTTGGGGGTGGGAGAAGAGGCTATAGTACCTCAGTTCAACATACTGCTGCTACCAAGTGAGCCTTTGCTTAATATTAATGAAAACAACATATAGCATTTGAGAAGGGAAATAGGTACACATGTGTATGGATAAATGACAAAGAGGCTATCTGCCAAATGTTAACTGAATTATCTCTAACAGGTGAAATAACTGAAAATTTTTTACTTCCCTTTTTAGATTTCTATGTTTTCACTAATTTAACAACTATTAGTTTTATAGTTGACAACATTATAAAGCTACTTCCATTTTTAAAAGAAAAATGAGTCTCAGGGAGCATCAGTGGAAACTTAGAACAAAAATATCATTTAATGCCTATGAAACACTTTATAGATACACCAGATATTGTTCTAAGTATCTTACACATATTATATCATTTAGTGTTCAAAAGCACAGAGGATTGTTTTGTAGCAAGGTGGGGCCTTAGGTTAAAAGGACTAATGAAGTTTTCTTTGAAAAATGGAAAAAATGGCAAGCACATCCTTAGCAATGCTGAATAAAACATTGTTTTATATGTTTATGTAATTTTCAACTAAGTAACATGAAAATTTTATATTGAAAATATTCCTTAATTACATAGGAATAAATATCTGTTACACAGGTAAATGTAACAGAACTAAAGATAACAACTAAGCTTGGAAGGAGATTGTTACATATTCCTACATTCTTTTAACAATATAAAAAAATTGTAGTCATGTGTACAAAACTATCATCTGTATGTAATATGATTAATAACAGGCATTCACAATCCATGGAACATTATATACAAATCGTTAATGTGAATTAAACTTTAGAATGTTGTATTCTGTTCTTTCCTTTCTGCTTCTGGCACAGACTATGAACAAAACACTTAACTCACACTCACTATGAAGTACTAAGTGGGTAAGTGTAAAGTACTCTGAAAGGTACTTTAAAAGACTAAAGAATTCTGCAAACTATCTTCACTGTAACAACACAGGGGTGAATGTCTAACGATGAGGATCCAAATCTCAATGAGATTCAAAACAAATGTCCACAGAAAGAAATTTTATAGCAGTAGTACCATATTTCTGACGCTCAGTCTAAAAGTTGTATAATTAACTTCCAGGAGAATGCTGAAGAATTTTATAATGTGGTAGAAAGAGTTCAGCACTTAGGACCAAAGGACCTATGACTTAGGGTGGAATCTTATGCAAATTACTCACTTTGAACTCTATTTTCCCTAATAATTATAATATGAAAATAATGTTACCTACCTTCCTTTTAACTATTAAGAGCAAAAACAATTCAAAACAACATGACACAGTACTATTCAACAAGATGTTATTATTTTTTACAAGAAAATCAACCATGAAACAAAGCATATTTCAACAATATATAGGGTAAGAGAAAAGTGGGACCCCAAAACATGGCAATGTGGTTATGAAGTACATCTTTCCCAATAATCCTCTGTCAAATATACAAGCATATCTAACAAGAGGCCTGGAGGTAAAGCTTGCAGCTCAATGAAAAAGACAACAATCATCATGTCGAGGTGGTACTTTACCTAGTCATAAATTCCTCAAACTTCGAACTGGTAAGGTTAAGGCTGGACCAGTGTGTATCTGCCACAGGTTTGTGCTCTGGAGGACCCAGGTATGCAAGAAGTGTTGCCATCTTATCAAAAGGTCGTCTTCCAACAGCTTTGTGATCCCTAAATATAGGAAACTACTTAGGAAAAAAGCAGCAGTTCACATGTAGCAGAACACATTTATTTTTTTTTGAAACTGGAGCATAATTACTTTATGATGTTGTGTTAGTTTCTGCTGTACAATGAAGTCAATCAGCAGGATGTACACATACCCCTCTTGAACCTCCCCATCCCACCTCTGGAGGTCATCAGAGCACTGAGCTGAGCTCCCAGTGCCCGACAGGAGCTTCCCACGAGCTATTCTCCACACACAGTAGTGTGTATAGAAACACGTTTCAGACTGTCATTGGCTGCTTTTCTTTTTACTGTCCAGTGGTGGTTTCTGTTCATTTGTAAACAGCACCCAAAAGACCTCAGGGGTTTTAAGTTTAACTGAGACATCTTAGAAATAGGACCACTGCTCAAACTACAAAACTCACATAAAATTTCATTATGTTCTAGTATTCTTAATCTATTACCATTAAATAGGCAACCGGTAAGTAACAATAACATTCTGATCCACTTTTTCTCAGGATGAAAAGAACTCATTTTGGGAGACCACTGTTTAGGAAGTGGACATAGTGTCCCTGATATCAGATTTCTGCTAACCAGGGTAAATATGAATTTCCAACAACTATTAAACATTTAAAACTAAAGATAACAAGATACTATTTCATAAACATCAAATTGACAAAAAAAAATTATGACGTTTGCTAATGCCAATTTTGGTGAAGAAGTGTACACTGTACTCTCACAGAGTACTGTCAAAGCATAAATCAGTATACACACTATGAAAAATAATGTGGCAATATCTAGTAAAGTTGAGGCTGTGGATACCCCAGAACTCAGCAATTATGCATTTAGGTAAGCCACAAGTAGACAAATGTGAAGAATATTTATTACATTACTATTTAAAATAATGAAAAACAGGAAGCCCTAAATATCCATCAATTAGGAAGTACGAAAATAAACTGATATAGTCATTTGATAAAACGCTAAGATAAGTTAAATAAAATGATAAATCTCAAATAGAATATTATATGAAGAGACTGTATTCAGTGTATCATTGCTATAAAGTTTTAAAACACACAAAACTGTCTTATATGTAACTATGTTATACCTGTACTTTCTTTTTCTTGTCAGTTACACAAGAGAGAAGTTGTATCTTTTTCTCTCCCAGAAATAAAATGTTATAAAGATCTGAAGTAATTCAGCAAAATTAAAAATGTTAAAACTAGGCAGTAGACATGGGTCTCTGTTATATTATGGTCAATAGGTTTTTGTATGTTTGAAGTTTTTAAAAAAAAAAATTGAAAAAAAAAAACTGGTATTAAAGTACATGAATATGTACATAAGTCATATAAGTTTGTATTTTAAAAAATGTCTATAAAAGAATGTTTGCATTTAAAAGTTCCACATTAAGTGCCACACAGATAAAGCATCTCCCTCCTTATGGTCTTCTACCTTTCCTATGAATAAGCAAACCATTTTTATTGGAATTTAAAAATAATCTGGACTCATTTGACCTTTGTAAGAGAACTCATACATAAGAATCTGGGTCACTGTAAACACATGTAACTATTACAGAAAGGACAGCAAATGATTCAGGCTACAAGAGACTTTAAAAACAGCTAATGAAACAATTCCCAAATTAATAATTTTCAATTATTAAGTACTGCCTATGTAAAACTTCATTTGCATGTACTTCAGAGTATCACAAATGGGATTACTATAGAATTGCAATAGAACAGCAATGTTTTAATTATTAACTTCCTAAGAATTAAGCTGCTCTTCAAATTCAGATGCCAAGACTCATTTGACCTAGTAAATTTAAACTTCTCTGTGGCTTGTTGTATATTATGTTTGCAAGCTAGAAAAAAATCCAAAATGCTGATTTGTGATTTCTCAGTTTAATTTTTTGTTCCTTTGGCTGGATTCTTAGTTTTCCCACAAGGGATCAAACCCAGGCCTGGCAATGAAAGTGCGGAGTCTTTCATAACCACTAGACTACCAGGGAATTCCCTCTTAGCTTTAGTATTTTTTTAAAAAGTCTACAACACCTACATAGGTTTGTTGATCAACTAATATGACTTAACCTTTTGCCTAGATATTTTTAAAGGTCTACATTACTCTTTAAAAATCATAATTCTTATTCTAAGAAGATACAAAGTAAAAAGCATTATTCATGACCAATAATTTTATCAATTTAAATTTAAACTGACAGTTTTTAATATCCCCATGACTGAGAAATCTTACCTGTTGCTGGAAAGATACTGGCCAATTTTCTCTTGATTATTCCATAGTAGACGATGTAAAGCAAGCACATTGCCATCACTGATGAAGGAAAGACTATGATTTACTGCATCACTTGTAGGACAATCAGATGCTATATCAAGGAAAAACCTTCAAAAATGAAAAGTTATTAGAATTTCAAAAACAAGATATACTCATATCTATGTTTGAATTAAATTTATGTGAAATAACTTTGTGAAATTACTGATATTACAAATATGGAGGTTTTAGTCACACACGTGACTATCATTAAACAAAACAAGAAAAAACAAGGAGAAACTTGGTTTTCCATTTGATACCTGGCTTCAGCTTCAAAGTAGGCTCTGAAGTCAGACAACAAAATTTAGATAGATGAGACTCTATAGAGAAGCCAGTATTTTACAGATAAAGAAATGGAGGCCCAGACAAGACAAAAGACCTCCCTAAAGTTATACAGCCTGTTAGGTCAAAGTCAGGATCAGAACCTTTGCTCTTTTAACTTTCTATGGGTAGTCAATCTTTCTGTGGATAGTCATAGAATGTGAATCCTATGCTGACATTCACATTCTTTTCCAGTATGATTTACAGTCCAATAATATACCTTTTAAATTCCAATCAGAAAGAAGTTAGTATGAACCATAATGAAAAATTAGAAAAGTTGTAGAAGTATAGCTTAGACTATAAGTCAAATCAATTAGATTCACACTGTATGAAAAGAATTCTTGATGTTAACTTACATTTACAGACACTTTCTTATAAGTTATCTCACTTGTTTCTCCAAAATCAACTCACAGGTAAGTACAGTATTATACCTACTTTGCCAAATCAACAACTCATGAGATAAAAAGAAGCAACTAGCTAGTTATGGGTACCGAGCAGAACTCAAGTTTTCTAAAATCACAAAACTTCCAACAGTTATCCAGTTCTCATGAACAAAATCTTATGCATTTGCTTTACTCGGTTTAAAGAGTAACTTTTTAAGTTTACACACATTTCCAAATTAAACTATCAAAAATATTCTAACATAAAAAAATTATGATTATGCACTATAATCCATTATCTGTACCAGTTTGGTTTTAGTTTTTACTGAAAGAAATCTTTTTCCTTCTACCTCTCCTCCATCTTGTGGTAAACTCAAATCCTTTATTTTAGCAGCTATGTCAAACATCTATCTTGGTTTTTAAATATAGAAATCACTACCAAATTACAAAGAATATCACTTAACTTCATTAATGTCTTTTATAGTGAAATAAGATTAACTATGCTCTTGACCTCAGAGAAAAATAACCTACACGGGAGTTCCATCTAGATCAAGTACATGGACTTAAGCGAAACTGAAAGTATCTGTTCCAAACAGAGCAACTGGCTAAGTAGTAGGCTGCTCACCTTCGTGCTGCATCAAAGTTGCTTTTCACAAAATCATTAAAAGGCCGCATATGCTCTTCTTTTGTGAAGAGGACATGATTGGCAATACTCTGAAGTATCTAAACAATAAAATAAAGTTATAAAGGATCTGATTATTTATGAAATCTACACATCTGAATAACTCTAAAAAATATTAATTTTCTCACTGATACAATTTGTTGGTGAGTAAAATCAGTTATTGATCATTCTGTTTCTATGCTTTCCTAAATATGAGTATAATTATATAAACACACATATATTTATACACATAAAAATAGACATTAAAAATTTAATGTCTTTTTAAAAATCATATAGTATATATTTTGTTTCCCATTTTGGAATTTCCAAAATGATTACACAGAAAACCATCTTCAGAAGACATTTGCTAAAGTATTTTCAAATGATAAGATGTTCCATCAGTATCAGCCTCATGAATTTCTTTATTACATAAAGAAATAAAAATAAAACAAAAGTATGTAAGGGAAAACCACAGGGCATTTCAAAAATTAAAAGAGAGTACAGTGAATAAAAAAACTGAAAATTTATGGAAGAGAAATTTTAAATAGTTATATTATTAAAATGATTCTTCACCTTTGACATTAACTTCAAGCCCCTTTCGATTCTGGGCGGTGGCTTTTTATCTAAAATCCCTGCTTCATATGGTGACACAATGGCAGGATTGATAAATCTGAGAAACATGGCACTTCCTACTGCACCGATGCTGTTCTGAGGGAAACGCTGGCTAACCACCTAAAAACAAGGAGTTGAAGACTGAGTACATGGTTTGAATTAAAACAAGAAAACGGGAAGAAAGAGTTCAAAAGTCAAATTTTGTACAAAAAATCTGAATAGACTAGTCCTTGTAAACAATACATTTGTAACTTTTCCTACTCCCAAAAGATCAGTAAACAAAAATTTATCCTTAATTCTTGCCCTCTATCATTTAAAATCACAATGAAGGTCTCTAAGGGAAAAAAACATCTCATAGATGAGTTCTGTAGAAGAGATCTGAAAAAAGATCTTAATTTTATCACCACTGTTTACACTGCAGGTTTGTTGAGCAACAAAAGCAGAATAACTTTTCACACAAAAATTATCATATTTTACTAAGATTAAGAAACACGAGAATGTGGTCAACTCTTGTAAGGCAGAACTAAGTTTTCAACAGCATACCACTGAAAAATCCAATACCTAATAGTAAATACTTACATTTTGTTGTATACCAGGTACAATTGAATTTCTTGAGCAAAATGCTTGCCATATACAAAATAAAACTTAGTTTTCTTAGATTCCTATCAAGAGAAAAAACTTACTTACAAGTAACGTTACTGCCAGTTCTTTTTCTTCATCAGGATGCTTTTAATATAAGGACCTACTTATTATTTAAACCATGGAGGAATGGGAATTCTTGGGGACTTAAAAGAAAAAAGGATCCCACCAGCCTAAAAGAGAGAATCCCCATGAGTACTTCAATTTGTAATTCTGTCAAATAAAAAAAGTTAAAGATACAAGAAATGGTTGCCCACACTGAAAAATAATGTGAGCCCAACATTTCACATGGATTTATATTCTTTTTAATATCTTATGATATTCCACTTTCAAAGGAAATTAGACTGGGAAAGTGCTATGAAGCCGGCTCAGCTCCCATCTCTCCTAGTAGGTCCTGTTTTAAGTTAACGAATGAAAATTGTAATATTCTGAAATTCACTTTTTTTTTTAACAGATAACACACATATTTACTTTTAAAGAACACTCATGTAACATCTAAACCTCTACAACTATTCATGCTTAGAGTGGCTAACTGCTGCTTAAAGCAGTGCTAACGACAAGGCCACAGTACACCAACTCAATGCTCTGGGATTCTGAGGCTAAAACTGCATTTCAAAGGCTACTGCCGGGAAATGAGAAAATAGGACTTAGGTGCAGAATCTCACAGAGCTCTAGTTTTCTTCACACTGCCTAAGTAAAGTAACACTTCTTTTCATGAATTCACACGGCTCACTGAGTCCCGATTATAACTCTGGAAAAGAGTAAGAATTATTTCACTTCATTCTATTTTCTTCAGTGCTTCATGTGGTATACATTTAAAATGTATTCTTATTCACTGTGTAAAATCTCAAAATAATTTTCAATTATATTTGACAGGAAGTCAGTAAAATTAAGACTTTAGAGAATGATTTTCTAAGCTGAGAAAATCTTTGTAAGAGGTGATAGTAGGGGTGAGCTATAACTAATACATTCTCATCTTCCTGTGTACTGCATAGCTCAGGAAGCTTTCTTGGTGTTACAGTACTCTGAGTGCTATGCTACTGCAAGAAGGACGACGACCTTACACTTCGGAGGAAACTGGTGAAGGTGGTTAAATACAGCAGCCTTAGCAGACTGGCTTTAAAACCTAAATACTGTTTTATAGCTATTTTTGCTAAAATACAGTTTTAGAAACAGAATTAAGAAGAAAATTCAAGTGCTTTTACCACTGTTGTACTGTGTTTAACCTTCTGGGGAGTAGGAACAGAAAAAATAATGTTTATTTTCACACAGATAAAATTCTTCATCTAATTTCAGAATGTTCACAGACCACCAGTGCTACTGTTTCCTGTAGAACTCACAAGTTTAATCTAAAAACATAAAAAACAGATCAACGAAGCTAGAAAAGTTTTAAAGCCTTTCAGGAGTGAGCTAGCAAAAAGAAAGGGAATTAAAAACTGCTTTATATTTCATTGCAAAGGGGTTGTTTTAAAAGAATAGTTTATGTTCAGTTTAATCCATTAAAATCCTGAACTGGTTTTTAAAGAAGTGAAAGTCAAAGAGTTTGGTTTCCAAAGAACTGATTAATTATAAAATACTAACCTGCTGAAAGTGTCTAAAAAAAAAATCAATTACTCATATGCACATGGAGAACTCTTTTCAAATGCATTTTTAGAGTAGCTTATTTACTGGCTTTTTCCAGGAGAGAAAAGTTTTTAAAGTGTGGCTCACATTTATACCTGATGTTTACTCAATATTACTCAATCTCAGAATTTAACGAGTATCTGAGTGAATCATTTCCCAAAAGAAATATTGTAAAACTTATGAAAGGTACTACACCTTCACTATCTTCCACATCTTCAAAAATCATTCATGTCAGAACCCAGAGTATCCACACTACAAGAACACACCTTATTTCATGTGTCATATAATTATGTATCTCATCAATGACAATATACTTTGGGAACTAAAATCTGATAAAACAATATCTATAAAAATGCTCAACCAGTTTTATGAATTAATTAGTTAAAAAACTTCTTTTCCTTTCACCACTAATTAACATCAGTGTAATTTTACCTCATAACATATACATACTCCAACTGTTTTTATTTTTAACCTGTAAAAATCTAATTTATATCCAAAAAACTTTCAGCATAAAAGGTCAAAGTAGAGCCAGTCTGTATGCAGAAGCCAAATATCAGTCAAATGGCCCTTTTACTTTCCTCCTACTCATAAAAGGTGAACTACAGGTTACAAATAAATGTAGTCATACACTATACAATAGCAAGAGGATCACAACCCATCCATCTTTAATTGTCTAATGAGTTAGGTTAATAACTTCAAAGGAGATCTAATTATACAGTACATGTTTGAGTTTAATAAAGAGAATTATCTATGACTACACAGCTACATAATAGAAACCAGAACCTTCTCTACATATTTTAAATATTCTAATCTATGGTACATAGACCCCAAAAGAAAGTTAACTTGCTTTTAAAAAGATCATTAGATTCTGTTAAGCCAACAACTCCATAAACCAACATTTTAGATTTATAATAACTACACAGTCTTCACACTGCAGAATGTGTTCTAAAATATCCACAAGGACCTCATATCACTTGTGCTGAGAAATACATTCCAAAACTTGGTGTTACCCAGAAACATTTTTTTGAAATCTGAAAATAACACTAGTAGAAAAAAACATTTCAAGGAATAACTGTAGATAAAATCTTAATAAATAAAGCAAAGTTAGGAAGGCTAGAAAACATGCTCCAGAAACAGAGAAAGCCTGAATTTTAATTTATGTAATATACTACAAAATGGCATTAGTAAACACCAAACAAGAGTGTTAGAAACAGTAAATTAATTTCAACAGTGATGGTGTATATTATGTTAAATCCACATACGCTGAGAATTAGAAGGCTGAAGCATTAGAAAGAAATGTTTTTATTAAGCAAGATGGCCATCCAATCCAATCCATTTGCTCACAGCTGACCAAATTTATGTAACATACCCAAAAAAGAATCTCTTGAATGGACATAAAAGCATATGTCTCTAAATTTTAATTTAGTTCTGAATTTAAAACAAATTTACTGAAGATAAAGCTCAGACGAAAATGAAAGGTGAAACGAGATGAATACTATATACTAAATTTTACCTTTTAAAGTAAACTATCTATGTGACTCCTGCAGGTTTTCTTTACTTCTTTCTCTAAATTCATTTGGATTATATGAACAAAGGTAATACTAAGCCTGATAAGGATCAGTCATACTGACAGATAATGGCAAATTTAAAATGAATGCATGTTAATATTTTGGAAAAATTTCATCCGCCGGAAGAAAATAATTATGACTACCATAAATTTTCTTCCTTTTAAATTATGACAAGTTTACAGAAGCAGGTAGTACATGCATATCATGTTTGCAAATAAGGTGTTTCTCTATAAATATACACTCACTGCTTTTCTTTATTTCAAAAGTACTATATTGTCAGTGCCAATAGCTTATAAAGATTTTCTCTAAGGTAAAAGTGGTTTTGTTTCACCATAAGAATTTTTATAAGCTAAGAACAATTATCTAAATCCTGGCTGAGACTGTCCAGGTAAAAATCTAAGTAAAAAATAAAGTTTAGCTACTTTTAGTTAAGATTTAGGAAGTGACAGTTTCCTTTTATGTACTTCTAGCAATTAAGAAAAACTTTCATATCTAGGAGAAGAAATCACTCACATTACCTGCAAACAAGAAGCAAGAGTGAAGAGAGTCAGCATTTCCTAAGGCCTTGAAATTAAGTTTCTTTTGCATTCATTTATAATTTTTAAAATAACAATAATAAAATTAGACCAGGGATATCAAATGCACCAAACGCCCCCAAAATGCCTTTGGGATAAATCAAACCAAAGGAACACAGAGATGTTTCAATGTAACTTAATTCCAGGGTTAATTGAAATGAAAGCTATTTTGTGCCAGAATTAGTAGAATGATTTTACAGTGAAGGTCAAATAGGCTGAAGTGAAGATGTTCTTAACAAACAGCAAAAGATTTTTTGTTTTGCTTTGAAAGAAACAGCTAAAAAAAAGTTCTCCAAACTTACTGATTTTTTGTTTTCCTTTTTTTCTTTTACTGTAGCTTTATTCAGTAGGGAGTGGCAAGTTGCCTACAGAACAGAGATGAGCACAAACAAGTCACAGCACCAACTACATACAGCAACAAAAACAATGTTGGCTTGTACATAAAATTACACGATCAAAATGTAACACAAATGGAATCAACAAAAAATTAGAAATCAACTGAATTTTGAGGGAAAAATTTAATTTCTGGATTTTAATCTTTATTATGTCTTTAAGCCAAAGCACTAAATAAATAGCAAGAAATGTTGAGACAATCATATCTACTATTTCTGGCTATAAATCGCAGAAAATTTCTCCTCAAATGAACTGAGGATATACAATATTTACATTTCAGTTAATTCCTAGCTTTTGACAAATTTTATATAAAATTTTCATTATAAGTAGATCATACTCTAAAAATACTTCTATGTGTCTACATAATTTTTCTTGATTTATATATATTTATATATACTTCTCTGTGTATCCTTCAATTGACTTAACAGTTCTTTTTTCAATAGTTGATACTGAACTCATATTCCTACTGATTAAAAAATAAACATTAAATGGCTAAATATAATAGAAAAACACACTTTAGAGATTCTGAGTTAAAAGTCTCTCTCTTTTAAGAAAGATTACTCTTAAAATTTCACGTATTTTTGTTTGCAGGCTGCTTCCTGAAAAAGTTCTAACCAGAGGAGGTTAAAAGCTCTGCAACATTTGGGAAAAGAATGTTATCAGCTTAACTAGAAATAAGCATTAATATCAAAGTGAAGAAACTGCAGAGAAAATCATAGAATAAAACTGTAAGCCTGCTTAAAATTTTTCACAGATTTGACCATTTATCAGAATGTCTCAAACAAAAAACCATCACCAAAAAGCCTCTCAAATCCAGAGACATATTGGCTTCACCTCTCAGAGTCACTTCTAGGCCAAGGAGCTGTATTAAAATTAAAAGATGGACACATACACACAGCTATATTTGAAATGGATACCCAACAAACTATACAGCACATGGAACTCTGCTCAATGTTCTGTGGCAGCCTGGATGGAAGGGGAGTTTAAAGGAGATGGACACATGTATACGTATGGCTGAGTCCCCTCACTGTTCTTCAGAAACCATCATAACATTGTTAATTGGCTCTCTCCCAATAAAAAATTAAAAGTTAAAAAAAATTACTTTTAAAATATTTTGAAAACAAATTAGAATTCTTCAATCTACCATACAAGGCATTTTATTCTAGGAGTTCTGTGATTCAGCACCATAACTTGAGATTAAAGTTAGTTTGATTTGTACATCCATCCATCCATTCATTCATCCAAGTAGTTACTGTGCAACTAATTGCTAGATACCATTCTAACCACTGGAAGATAGCAAACAAGAAAACACAGTCCTTATCTCAACGAGCTTTGATTCAAACTTTAGACTAAAAGCACTAGTAACCCAATTTATCCCAGTTTTATACACTTTGTGTTTTCAATCATGGTATACAACCATCAATTATAGCCTTAAAATTTTTCTGTAAACTACTTCTGTTTGGAGAAGATTTGCCAGGAAAACATGACATTTGTTTAGAATTATATTTAGCTCTTTCTCAGAATTCTCTCACCACAACTTAGGAGAATATTCACTCTGGGAATACTTTCTCATTATTCCAAAACTATCAGGATGAAAGTGGAAATAAACACATGAAAAAATGTCTCAGTTGTAAATCTAACACATGGCCATTCCGATATAACCTTAACCCAGACCACTAAGTAAGGAGGCATATAAAATGAAAGAGCTAGGTAAAGCATGATTCTAAAAAGGTTTAACAGTCAAAAATACTAACTCCAGTAAAAAGACCTAAAGCTCAGAGAAATTTATTAGCTAGCAATGTACTCACATAGCTTTCAAATTTTCCCTAGCAGGTCCCAAAGCAGGAGACATATTTACTAGAGGGAAAAAAAACAATGGACTACTATCCCTCCCAGCAGAACATAAAAGTACAAAGGTACCATTATGTTACTGCCAAAGTCAAAAGGGCAAAGAAAAGCCAGAAGATGGAAGATGAATAAAAATAAAAGAGCAAACTAAAGGAAAAACTACATTTGCAAGGAGACTCAATGAAAGAATATCTTGAGATCTGTTTATTTTTCTTTTTTAATTAGCAAATGTAAAATTTCTCATTATCAGTCACTTATTAAAAAACAAACCCTTATTTATAAATAACATAGCATATCTATCCTCTATAGTACTGTACATTCCAATAATAAGTTTATCCAACAGTTCCAAAAAATGTACTAACATTTAAATAATATTCTTAAGAATAATAATTGTATGTGAAATTTCAATATAATGATTCGCGTCTGTTGTAATATGGGATACTGTATTATGGAATGTTTTAAAAAGCACAACACATAGGGTTAATAAGCCACAAATTATCACCTGGGTTTATTTTCTGCATTATTTTTACTACCTCCTTCCGTTCCTAACTATGAAAGTTGGCAACAATCTTGTTTACTTGGGTGGGAGGAACTGGGTAATTTATTCCTTCACTAAATATTTCCTAAGTACTTACTAAGTGACAAACACTTAGTTCTTTTTCCTTTTCCAAGGTTGCTAATGATACAAAATTTTTTCTCTTAGGGAGACAACTACATGAAGAATTTCCACTAAAATTTACTAGACCATATATGTAACCAGGTGGTCAGTACTCAATCACTTTTAACCAACTAAAGTCAAAGCCACTGCCACTTTAGAAATTCATTTGCTCTCTGAAAAGTTATTATTAGGCCAACCAAGAAGTTGGTCCAGACTATTTTTAACATGTGCTTACCATTTCTTGTCTGCCCAGTTTTATGAATAGAAGAAGGACTGAACTGGACTTAAAGAGAAACCTGAATAATACCCAAACATAAGATGTTATTTACTGAATTAGATTTCATACTATAAACTACCCTCTGGTCTTGGCTTTAACTACCTGCAAAACAAATATGGGGCTCTCCTAAGCTTCCTCATGCTATTTTGAAAAAGGCAGGAAAAGTCATGATAAATTAAATTAAGAGAGTTTTAATGCTAAGTACACTTTTCATCATCTATGAATATGATGAAACATTTTTTTATAGATACAGCAGATACATCTTTATAAATAGCAATGGGGGAAAAATTCACACAGAGCAGCCTGAAACAGGTTTTTAAAATGATGATTTCACTGATCTTGCTAATGTCTCCAAGCAACTGAAGCCCTGTGCTAAAAACAAATGGCTGGGGATAACTCTGCAAAGAAAAAGGCACTAAAGGCATGGGTTTTGGTAAATGCATAAATTCTTTCTCCTACACCTGACCTTGTCCCAAACTCCAGACCCATTAATTTTCTTCCAGAATCACAGTTTTAACAGGCTAATGTGGATTTGCACTAATCTCTCTTGGAGTGATTAAACCATTTCTGAAGCTGCATATGCCAATCAAAAACATCATGGAAGCCATAATAGAACACAGGTGTAATTTCCTCAGCAGGTAGGGGATGACTGTGAACATCTGAACTCAGAAGCATTACTTGCAGTTCTAGTGTTGGAAAGTCTAATAATTGGATGTGAATGATGATGCAATATAAGTAGCATTCTATATAAAATAAACATCAGCCTGTCCTGGGGAAACCTGACACAAACCCAATAGAGTTTAATTTAAGAGAAGAAATTAACTAAAGAAATTAATTTAAGAGAAGAAATCAAAATCAGAGATTAAGCATTTCACAAAACAAAAAGCAAGGGAAGAGACTGACCTCGTATGTGAAAGACCCCATGAGTAATCCAGGTAAAAGATAAAATCAGCAACAAAAACTGTGTAACATGTCTAACTTCAATCACATCTACTATACCCAGTAGATAGGTGCATTTTAAACTTGTTCTCAATGCAAGGAAAACATATTATTTTTAAAGTACCCCATTAAACTACTTTGTATTTTTAAAGCCAATTTAAACAATTCTTAATGTATTCTTCATCCAAACTGATTCAGTATTATCAATCACCCACTATCAGCAGCTGGTTTAGCAGCTAAACCCCTCTTTGGTAAAGCATTCTTTTAAATGTAGCTGTGGATTAATAATGGTAATCTCTAACCTTAAGCATACCTGGTACAAACAGTGGCACACACTTCGTAGTTGAGGGGGAAATTCGGAGGAGGAACTGATGATGGCATGGAAGAACTTCTCAGTCATTTGAAGGAGGTTCCGCTGGTTTTCCTCAAGGCTCTCTGACTGTTCTAACCTACCAAGAGAAAAAAAAAAGCAAAACCAGTTAAAAGCAAACAAACTAACAGACATACTCTTCAAAAAAGACTCCTTAAAGAGCTATTCAGCGAAACGCAATGTTGAGATTTTTCTGGAATCCTGATTTCAACAAACCTATTATTTAAAAAAAAAAAAAAAAAGGCAATTTTGAGAACTGTGTATAAAAACTCTTATTGTTGTTTAGCTACTAAGTTATGTCCTAATCTTTGCAACTCCATGGACTGTAGCCTGCCAGGCTCCTCTGTCCAAGAGATTTTTCAGGCAAGAATACCAGAGTGAATTGCCATTTCCTCTTCCAGGGGAACTTCCCCACCAAGGGATCAAACCCATGTCTCTTGCATCTCCTGCACTGGCGTGGATTCTTTACCACTATGTCACCTGGGAAGCCCAATTATCCTCCTATATTTTCACAAATTTAATACATGATTTTTAATTAAAAAATTTTTTTTGTCCATCTAGTAGGAGAGGGCATCTCACATTTTAAATTTTATTTCCCATGACTTCAGTAAAGTTGACATGCTTTCAATATTTTGGGACCATTCAGGCCCTATTTTGAACCTCCTTTCATATCCAGCCTGATATCTCTAACTTCTAGGTATTTCTCCTGTCTGTACCTAAAACTTAGTTTGCTCAAAATTAGCTGATTTTTTCCTTCTACTTATACGTCTTATTCTGAGTTCCCCATGTTGTCAATGGTACCATTACTGCTTCAATCACGTCATTCAGGAACTGCTGATGTCATTATTGTCTGCAGTAGTCCATTATTCCCCACATCCAATTAGCGTTGCTAATTCTTCTGTAAGACTTTTTTTTTAAGGTAATTTGTTTATTATTATTTATTTAAGGTAATTTATTTAGAAAAGGCAGAGGAACCAGAGATCAAATTGCAAACATCTGTTGGATCATCGAAAAAGCAAGAGAGTTCCAAGAAAACGTCTATTTCTGCTTTATTAACTATGCTAAAGCCTTTGACTGTGTGGACAACAACAAACTCTGGAAAATTCTTAAAGAGATGGGAATACCAAACCACCTGATCTGCCTCTTGAGAACTCTGTGTGCAGGTCAGGAAGCAACAGTTAGAACTGGACATGGAATAACAGACTGGTTCCAAATAGGGAAAGGGGTACGTAAAGGCTGTATATTGTCACCCTGCTTATTTAACTTATGTGCAGAGTACATCCTGAGAAATGCTGGGCTGGAGGAAGCACAAGCTGGAATCCAGACTGCCGGGAGAAATATCAATAACCTCAGATATGCAGATGACACCAGCCTTATGGCAGGAAGTGAAGAAGAACTGAAGAGCCTCTTGATGAAGTGAAAGAGGAGAGTAAAAAAGTTGGCTTAAAACTCAACATTCAGAAAACTAAGATCATGGCATCTGGTCCCATCACTTCATGGCAAATAGATGGGGAGACAGTGGAAACAGTGACAGACTTTATCTATTTGGGCTCCAAAATCACTGCAGATGGTGACTGCAGCCATGAAATTAAAAGATGCTTACTCCTTGGAAGAAAAGTTATGACCAACCTAGACAGCATATTAAAAAGCGGAGACATTACTTTGCCAACAAAGGTCCATCTAGTCAAAGCTATGGTTTTTCCAATAGTCACGTAGTCACGTATAGATGTGAAGAGTTGGACTGTAAAGAAAGCTGAGCACCAAAGAACTGATGCTTTTGAATTGTGGTGTTGGAGAAGACTCTTGAGAGTCCCTTGGGCTGCAAGGAGATCAACCAGTCCATCCTAAAGGAAATCAGTCCTGAATATTCATTGGAAGGACTGATGCTGAAGCTAAAACTCCAATACTTTGGCCACCTGATGCAAAGAACTGACTCATTTGAAAAGACCCTGATGCTGGGAAAGATTGAAGGCAGGAGAAGGGGACAACAGAGGATGAGATGGCTGGATGGCATGACTGACTCAATGGACATGAGTTTGAGTAAACTCTGGGAGTTGGTGATGGACAGTGAGGACTGGAGTGCTGGCATCCAAGGGGTTGCAAAGAGTCAGACACAACTGAGTGACTGAGCTGAATTTATTTATTTATTTGGCCGCCCTATGCAGCATGTGAGATCTTAGTTCCCTCACCCCAAACTCACGCCCCCTGCAGTGGAAGCATGGAGTTACCACTGCACTGCCAGGGAAGTCCCTCTTCTATATGATTCTAAAGTCTTGGGGCTGTGATTAAAGGCAGATGTTCAGAAGGCAGACTTACTACGTTTAAATTTCAGCTCTACCACTTACTGACCTTGATCAAGGTACTTAATCTCTCTGAGGCGCAACTTTTTTCATCAATTAGACAGGAATAATTATAATGCCTATTTCATGAGGTTTAAATTGGGAAGATTCATGATAGCTCAGTTGGTAAAGAATCCACCTGCAATGCAGGAGACCCCAGTTAAGATTCCTGGGTTGGGAGATCCGTTGGAGAAGGGATAGGCTACCCACTCCAGTATTCATGGGCTTCCTTGGTGGCTCAGCTGGTAAAGAATCCACCTGCGATGCAGGAGACCTGGGTTCAGTCCCTGGGTTGGGAAGATCTCCTGGAGAAGGCAAAGGCTACCCACCCCAGTATTCTGGCCTGGAGAATTCCACAGACTCTATAGTCCATGGGGTCACAAACAGTCAGACACAATTGAGTGACTTTCACTTGCCCTGAAGGAGGGCATGGCAACCTACTCCAGTCTTCTTGCCTGGAGAATCCCCATGAACAGAAGAGCCTGGTGGGCTACGGGCAGTGGGGTCGCAGAGCCGGACACGACTGAGCAACCAAGCACAGCACCACAGCAGAGCAGATGTCACCCGGCGGCTGTCGGTCCACACACCTTTACTAGAGCTGCCCAAAGGGTGTCATCTGCTCGCTTCACAACACATTCCCTGTGCAAGTCAGTACTTACCTACTTGTTATATGCCTTATCTCCCCTACAAAACTATAAGCTCCTTGAAGGATGTATTCATCTTTGTCCTCTTAAAAACTAGCAAGGCACCTTAGCAAAACAATCACTGAGTAAACGCTTGCTGTCAATCTCTTAACTAGTAATGTCTCATTTATACTAGTTTACGTATTACACAAAAGTTTGGGAGACTGAAATCACCACTCCAGATCCCCTGCAGCTCACCATGTAGTGCGGCATACGGATACAGTAAGAGTTTGGAAATGAATGTAGACTATGGGCAGGAAAGATTTCATGGACCAGGTGAGTTCTAGAGGAGGGAGAGCATTTGCACAGGCAAAAAGAAGTAAGGGCAGTTCAGAAAGTGGAAGGCAGGGCAAGCACTCAATTCAATCCAATAAACATTCACCACACATCTACTATTTGCCATCTTAAGGCCACATGCTGAGGATTCAACAGTAAATGGCCTTTGAGTTTCTCAAAGAGGGGAAAGACAAGTACACACCAAGTAACAAGTACAATTATTCGACGATATGAAAGACAAAAGTAGCAAACCAGAGAGAGACATGATTAATTCACATGGCAAAGGTTGCCAGGAAGCCAGAGGAAGAAAATGAATTTGGGATACATGAGAACTAAAAAGAGATTGCTCTAAATATGGCAACTTTTATGCAGGGAAATCACTTAAGAAGCTACAACAATAAGTAGAATCTGAAATATGGAGGGCATAGGAGCTTTGTAGTATGAAAGAAAAAATTCATAATTTATTAACAGGGCCAGAAGAGATTCTTAGAAACTTTGACATTCTTGTCTAGTTCTTGTCTTTGTGGGAACTTTGTCTTAATGAAAAAAAAAACAGCATACCAGCAGCAGGTACGCTTCAGACCCTTTCAAATGTTCCTCTAAAAGATCTAAGCCCTCCTACTTCTCACATGCCAATGATAACTCATTGGCTATTCCATTAATTCTGATCTATAATGAAGCTTCGTATTCAATTATTTAAGTGTTTGGGTGTATAAAAAAATTTCCCTCTGATTTTCAATCAGTTTTTTTTTTATCCTATTGGTTTCCTGTTTTTAATTTCATTGATTTCTAACCTAATTTTTATTTCTTTCCTTCTGCTTGCTTTAGGTTTATACTGAACTTTCTCTAGTTTTTTAAGGTGAAAGTTTAGGCCATTCATTTTAGGTCTTCATTTTCTAATATATGCATTTAATGCTCTAAATATTACATTTCACTACCTTCCACACATTCTGATAAGATGTACTTTCATTTAAGTTTTTCTTTCTCTTTACATTTCAGTTTTCAAAATTTCTATTGACATATCTTTAAGCTCACTAATTCTTTTCTCAGTTGTGTTCAATCTACTGATAAAGCCCATCTGAAGGCATTTTTCCTTTCTATTATAATGTTCTTGATTTCTAGCATTTCCTTTCGACTCTTAGAGTTTCCATCTCTCTATTCAAATCACCTACCTGTTCTTGCATGTTATCCACTTTTTTCTGTTAGAGCCCTTAACATATTAATTATAGTGATTCTAAATTCCTAATCTGCTAATCCCAAAATCTGTTACATCTGAATCTAGTTCTTATGCTTGGGAACTAGACTTTGTCTCTCCAGACTATGATTTTTATTGCTTTTTAGTAGGCTTTGTAATTTTTTGTTAAAAGATCCAAGACATATTGGGTAGCAGGAGCAGAGATAAAGAGGTCTTTAGTGGAAGGTTCTATGTTAATCTGGCTAGGACTTGGGTTGTGTTTTATGTTTCATGTTTGCTGTAGGTGTTGATTTCTTCCAGTGTCCTTAGTTTTATCTCCTAATTGCCTGGGTTTCCTTAGGAATTTCTTCTTAGAGTGTCTGTTTTGCAGCTTTCTATTGTAACCCACTATTAATACTTTGGAGTCCTATTGATGTAGCAGTGAGGTCCTGGGGAGGGGAAGCAGTCTACAATCTTATGCTTATATCTCCATTATTTTCTTGGGCCAGAGTCACTGGGCTGTGACCTTCAGAAGAATTTCTTAGCTATTTTTCTCCTCTTATGTGAGTCAGGAAGGCTAGAGGAGGCTGGAGTTGGGTAGCTAGCTACCCATCCTACAGGTCAGATTAGGCTCTCGCAGTTTCCCTCAAAGGCAGGCCTTTGTAAGAGAGAACAGAACACTATGGGCATATTCCAAAATGGTTACTTTTCTCCCTTCCCTTCCCAGAGCACAAAGGGACTTTTCTCCCATCTTCAGCATGAGACTCTGGAAGAGTTTCTAGAGATCAAACTCACAAAGTGTGCGTGCCTCAGACAGAGGGCGCCCTAGAGTTTTCATTCTTAAACTAATCCACACTCAACCTCAAGCAATTTGTCAGTTACAGTCTAAGCATTCCTATGTTACTGACTCCAGCAGTAGTTTCTCACTGTAAGATGGGATTCTCTGAATTTGGCTGTCACTCTAGTGTTTTCCCTTTATTGGAGGCGGGGCGGGGGTTGCCCTTCAATTCTCTGATGAATCTATGACGATTTGCTGATTTTCTGTTTTCAACTTTTTCTTGTTGTGAACATAGGAGTGTCAACTTCTAAGCTCTCCACATGTCAGAAAAACATCAGTTTGATTTTTAAGTAACCTGAATATAGGAAGTTTGTAATCTAGTTCTCTTCTCTGTACCAAAGCATTTACCTAGTACAGGAGATTTCTTTCAGGCAGTTAGTTCACTAAGTAATTTTTTACCTTTTAGAAAGTAAAATTGCTTAAAGGTAACAAAATACAAGAGGACATTAAAAGAACATTGCTTCAAAGATTTTAAACTACAACTACTGAAATATTTCAACAATAACTGGTTAATTTAGGTGCCAGAGCGAATTAGTTACTATAGCTGACACTTCAGCAGAGGCAAAGCCCAAAACACCAACTGATACAAAGTTGCCAAATAAAACTATTTAGGAAGAGAAACCATCAAGAAGCTCTCAACCTGAAAATAAAAAATAAAGCAATTTTTAGGGTCCTAGCTGAAAGACAAGAGATGTGGCTTAGAAAAACCAAGCATAACATCACAGTCTAAAATTTCATTCAACAAATATTTATGAAATGTCAACTATAAGCCAGATACATTAAATACTCACAAAATGACATAAAGATATAAGAAATGTAAAAGAGCCAACAGTCCAGGGGAAGATAAATTCATAAAATACATCATCACAACTCAATGTTACAATGATGGTGCCGAACATGAAAGAGAGATTGTTTCTTTGTTCATGTGTAGTCTGTGTATATGGGTGGCACTTGGGGACAGGTAGAAAGCTTCACAGAGATGGTAGTTTTTAAAATGCACCTTGCATTACCCCTTGGCCTCTTTCCCTTCTCCCAGGTCACTCCTCATTACAGGAGGAATGGTGAGATGGATTTAAAAAAAAAAGAGTCAAGTGTGCTCAGTTCAGTGCCATCCACTCCATTCTAATTTTGTCTGCCTACAGAAGAGATATGTTCTGGTCTTCTCTCCACTTACAATAAAAAGCTTGCCAGCCTCTGTGATGCATGCCTGTAGTTACCTAGCTGTGCAAAAGATAGGGAAGATGATTCTAATTCAAGGTGAAGTATTAGCAAGCCTATATGTATCTTGTGCGTACAAGATCTAAAGTCCCACTTTTTAATCATTTTTATCAGAAATAAAGGAAAGAGTTGATTGCTGGGTGCTTCCCTCCCACCTTTTCTCTCTCTCTGCCCTTCTGGTTTTGAACTTGGGTGGGAAAAAGGGAATATTACTTATTAAGCAACTCTAATCCCAATGAGCCCCACGTGTCAAGTCACTTTAAAAATGTGTAACGTGCATATTTCACTGGAGTTAAAGAACAGAGATGACATGAAAGAATGACAAGCAGTGATATAGATTATAGTCAGATGACTGTATTTTTTCTTGCAGTCAGTTGGGAACAACTGATGGTTTCTGAGAAAAAAGGGACCAAAAAATTTAGGTTTCAGAATAGGTCCTGTAGCAAATGACCTGCAAATAAAAAAAAAAAAAAAATGCTAGGACAATAATTAGAAAGTTACTACAAAAGTCAATGGAATTAATATGACATTGGCTAAATAAATTATGATATTGCCAAACAAGATATTACACAGCAGTTAAAAAGAATAAGATTCATAATCTCTCTACACTGACAAACAATGATGTTAATAAGACACAAGTTTATGTTAAAAAAAAGGTTGCAAAACCATATATATAATGTTACATTTATATTAAGTGCTCACACTGTAATATAGTTTCTACAACTAGAAATACATACATGCAAGTACACTATAAAAAGGACAGAACAGCATAACTAGTAACAGTGCTGTCTCTAGAGGTGATAGTCAAAGATACCTTAAATGTTATTCGTGATTTTCTTTAAGAAAAATGTATTTGTGTGTAACTTTTAAAGAATCAAGGGGAGAAATTATGAGGGCTTTGCCTCAGGTAGTGGTAATGAAAAAAATGGAGAGCTGTTACAGGTGACAGGATGACAAACCTGGTAGGATCCACTTCAAAGCTAACATGCTGCCAATCGGAGGATGTGATCACAACCCGTAATAAAGGATCCAGGAGTTTCTGTAGGTAGGTAGCACCATACACCTACAGAAATACACAGGGAGGAATTTATTATGCCTGCTCCAAATATTTTGCATTAAAAAAGACATTCTGCTCTGTACATTCTGTACATAATCACTGTTTGGCATACCTCTGTATTCCCACACATAAAAAAGATAAATGGATACAAACCTTGAAACAGAAGGTCATTATTTTACTGGCCAAGCTGTTGCCTCGGAAAAGAGTCTGCATGGAGTCTGCCAATTCTACTTCCTTAGAAAACATGTTCCAGAGCAGTTGGTAGAGTAAATGCCGAGAGTCAAACAGAGTCACTAGAACGCGAGCAAGTTCATCCTGACAACAGAGTAAGATTGTGTTAGTGTAAACAGTTCAGTTTTTCCTTAAGCAGGAAACTGAAAGGCAAATTCAAAGCTGATAACCACCTGTTGAATTGAGGTATATGGTGACTGATTAACTTTTCCCCTGGGATTTATCCATGTCCATCTGTCTATGATAAATAACTACTTCTGTATACCTACAGTAGCTACTAATTCTAAGGATTAAATGATAAGAAGGTAAGAGAGGCCAAAGGTTTACCACCTGACAGAAAAAAATCCAGGACTCAGCTCAAATTCTGTGACATAATGAAGGAAAAGTAGAAATAGAAGATGATGACAGAGAATTTGACATGAACAGATCATTTTCCTAGAAAATCAATGAGAACAAATAAGACTGTGCTGACCACGGAGCTCTATTCTTTTCTCCTGTGCTCAGGGAAACTCAGCAAACATTTATCATGCGTTAGGAAAGAAACAACAAAAATGGAAAAACTATAGGATTTATAGCAAGATAGGAAAAAGACCTAACCAGTGCATCCAGAACCAAGAGATTAGCCAGATGCATGTACAAGGTGGGGATGCATAACTAATTCCCATCTAGTACCTAAATGATAACCCTCAAAATTCCCCACAGTAAAGAATTTTTTGCACACTTAAGAAAAATGAATTGATTGTAAATCACTGTTTAACCACACAAGTTGGGAAGAGATTTACAGAGAATGAGGTAGCCAGAATAAGATGGCCTAACAACAAAGTCAGGATCATGGCCTGTAGCTTCTCTAATTCTTGTCTGGTCTCAGGATTACTATCGTCTGTTATTTAAGTAAAGGAAAAAAATTTAACACTCTTAACCACAGATAATTGGAAGCCAAATAAGACCCAATATTCTGCTATACTTCCCATAGTTATATAATACATAATTGACTAGATTCCATTTTAAAGCCAAGTATAATTATGATATAATTTAGTTACAAAATAGAACTATTTTTAGACTGCTGTGCTAAATGTTTTTTCCATTCTAATCCCTCCCCTGTAAAATTCTAAAAACCTTTAAGCACCAGAATTTAAATTTACAAAATAGACTTAAAAAATTTTAAAGTTATCTTTTATTTTGTTCTCCTTTAGATATAGCTCTAATAGATCTGACTTAATATGAAAGTCCTCTTTTTAAAACACATAGATAACCAATAAGAATTTTAAAAATACATATATAAACCACGTAAGAAACTATTTACTGAAAGAAAACAAAGTGATTAAAGCTTCTTGGACTTTGATTCTTTTTTATTGAAAAAATTACTGAGACTTATTAGTACTAATTATAGGTAGGTGCGAAAAGGTAATTTAGAATAGCCATTTTCAAAATAAAGAAGATTTGTGAACTAATGTTAGCCTTCAAGAGGATTTCAATACCTTCCTTTTTCTAACTCCCTACAAGTAAGAGTCCATCTTCATTCACTAAACAATCAGTTACTAAGTCATGGTTATATGCCAGGCTCTACTCCAAGACCCAGAACTACCGCATGAACAGCACAGACACGGGCTCTGCTCTCCTGTACTTCACGTGTGGTGGAATGGAAACAAGCAGTCAAATAAGATAATTTCACACAGTAAACAAATGCTGCAAAGGAAATGTAACAAGGAATTGAATAAAATGACTGTGGGTGTGGTTTTGATTGGATGACCAGAAAAAACCTCAGTAGAAGGTGAAATCTGGCCTGAAACTTGAATAACAAAAGGCCAGGGAATAAGGGCTGTAGGCAGCAGCACCAGCAGCAAGGGTGCTCAAGGGCAGAAATAAGCTTAATCTGTTTGCTGGCCAGTGTGATTCAAATTTGTGAGCCAGAAGGAAACAGCCTAAGATGATGTAAGAGAAGAGGCAGGGCCCAGGCTGGACAGAGCCTTGTAGATCAAGGTAAAGGGTCTGAGTTTCACTTTAAGTATGAAGAGTAAGATCCGATAGCTTTTAAGCAGAAACACATTTGCAGGCAAGAACAGATTACCTTATTAGATATAATTTACTAAGCTGAAATAACTTTTGGTACAGTATAAACTAAACAGCTTTTTAACATGAAGAGGTGTCGGACAACCTTTCTCAAATGTTTAGCCTGAAGTGAAAGTGTTAGTTGCTCAGTCATGTCCGACTCTGCAATCCCATGGACTGTGACCCACTAGGCTTCTGTATCCATGGAATTCTCCAGGCAATACTGGAGTAGGTAGTCATTCCCTTCTCCAGGGGATCTTCCCATCCAAGGGATCAAAGCCAGGTGTCCTGCATTGCAGGCAGATTTTTTTACCGTCTGAACCACCAGGGAAGCCCAAACTCAATAATGTTTAGCATGTCTGTTAATAAAAATTTTTCTAAAACCATATCATTTTTGCTAAGAGGTGCCAAATAGCCATATTCTGTCTTTTGTATTTAAAATAAGCAAAGTCACAATTTCAAATGCAAATAAGAGTGTTAAAGTTTTAAAAAACTGTGTAACACATTCAAAAAAAAGAAAGAGTTCTGAACTAGAGGTAGTAAGCAGGCACAAGCCTCAAATTCTAGTTCTAGCATTACTAACAACTTAATATGAGATTTAACTCTAATTATCTCATTTACCAAATGAAGACACCAGACAAGATCAGTGGTTTTAATTTTATTTTGATGAGTGTTCAGACAGAATTTTTCAGTGGGTCAGGTAAAGGAGTTTCAGTTTTACTTTAAATATGAGAAGTTAAGATCCTCATAATTAAGAAATCTTGTGAGGGCTAGAAGAGCCAGTCACTTTCCACAGCTGAAAATCACTCAAATAATATCTGAAGGTTTTCTAGCTCTAAAAGTTTTAGCAATTAAATCAATTCACTGACACATATTAATATATATAAAACAGATAAACAACAAAGACCTACTGTATAGCACTGGGAACTATACCTAGTTATCTTGTAATAACCTATAATAGAAAGGAATCTGAAAAACATATATGAATCATATATATGCACACACATATACATATGACTCAATCACTTTGCTGTATACCCAAAACATTATAAATCAACTATACTTCAATTTATCCCTGGGTTGGGAAGATCCTCTGGAGGAGGGCACGGCAACCCACTCCAGTATTCCTGCTGGGAGAATCCCACGGACAGAGGAGCCTAGCAGGCTACAGTCCACAGTCACAAGGACTTGGACATGACTGAGCATACATACTTCAATTTAAAAATAATTCACTGAATGAATTCTGAAGCATCTGCTTTATGCCAAGCGCTATTCTTCTCCTCTTAACTCAATGAACTTACCCACTGAGAACAGGGAACCACATTGGCCAGAGCCATAGCTATAGGGAGCTCTCCTTGGTCCCCCATCATCGTGACCAACTCCACCAGTCTCTCAAAACGATCTGCCAATACCGTTTCTGCAAGTGTGTCAAACTCTGTGCCTTGTTGAAGGATTTTTGTCAGAACTTCCATAAACGTAGCTCTAGTCTGGAGATCCTTGTGATAACCTAAACCTAATGTGGACAGACAGATGCAAATTTACTAACATTGTCTTTTTGAAGTAATTTCACTTTTCTTATATACCAATTCTCTAGGTTTTAAATTTCTCTATGAACCTCTCATTTTATCTCACCTATGGAGTGCATGAGGCCGCTGTCCACGTTAGCGTTGAGTAAGTTTGACATTGCCAGCACTGTGCAGTGCCTCAGTGATGCCAGCCTCCGAGACATGCCACGTTTCCTGCCGCCTGTTTGTGCGTTTTCATCCTCGACTTCACTACAGTCATTCAAAAGGTTCATAAACAATGTGAAATACCTGAGAAATAAAAAGACTGACCCTTACCCTGTGAAGGCCACACACATCAACTAGAAAGCTAATCAGACATTCTGAAACCATCACGTGTGCATCACGAGTGGCTCTAGCATCTGCTTCTCTCTAGTCTTAGGAGTAATCAGCCAGCACGGCTCATTAGGTAGTGTTCTGTGTTGAATATGATTTTATCCTGATGAAGTCCAGTACATATTTCACAAGTACCAAATAGATGCAATGTTTCCTGGTTAAATGTATCACATTTAATTTTTAGAATATAAAAATTAGTGGTCCAAATAATTAAGACAATGACTTAATGAGGTGATCTGGGTTTTACTGTCTATAAAAATTCATTGATCAAATTATATTTCCTAGAAAAATCGCAAAACATAGCTGTTTTCCTATACCGGCCCTAAATAGGGACTATTGCTTCAAGAAAGTGCTGTATTTTGTGAGATAGCAGCTGATGGTCATAACAATGAGGTAATGAGGTCCATTTTCTAAATATAATCATTTGCTATTTCGATTACACTTCGTTTTGTTGTGTGTGGGGCTTCGTTTTTTGCTTTTTATTTCTGGCAACTGAAATTTACTTAAGAAACAACTGTGATTTGGCTTCCATCAGCTCCACACCATCTCCTTCCTCAGGCTGCAGCGGCAGACCAGCCAGGAGTGAAACCACTGCTTCCATGCTCGCCTGGTCCAAATCTCTGAGGAAAAAAAAAATTTTAAGACCACAAATCGCTCAAGTTCTTACACTTCACCTTCCCCTTGAATAAACATCTTCCCAATAGACATGAACTTCAATAACTACCTATTTCATTAAACAAATTACTCTCTCTCTCTCTCTTTTTAGTCGCTAAGTCGTGTCTGACTCTCGCGACCCCATGGACTATAGCCTGCCAGGTTCCTCTATCCATGGGATTCTCCAGGCAAGAATACTGGAGTGGGATGCCATTTCCTTCTCCAGGGGATCTTCCTGATCCAGGAATCGAACCCAGGTCTCCTGCATTGCAGGCAGATTCTTTACCGACTGAGCTATAAGGGAAGCCCTGAACAAATTACTATGAAAACCCAAGTAATCAATGAGCTAATATGCAGAGCCCAGAATACAAAGACACTTCAAGTTAGGCAAAGGGCAATAATAACTTTCTACAAAGTAATCTTGGCAAAATGACTACCTTAAATTAAAAGCATGAACTGTGGAACCAAGCCTGGCCAAAGAAATATATGTGAATAGCTATTATGTAATTCGTAATGTTTAAATATCTCTGATACATGGCAGTAAGTATTTATCATTAGAGCAAACTTAAGCAATTACATTTCAGAAAGATGCAAAACAATTAAGTTCTTCAAATAATATCTTTATCCAATCAAAAAATAAAAACAATCTAAGGCCTTATATATCTTATTTTCCAATTGTAGACTATCTTTTCTAAATATACAACATAAACTTTCCAAACAACACTCTCTCACTTTTTACTGAAAATCTTTTAGTTAAAAAGAAACAATAAAGATTAATATCTTTAAATAATCCAAATGCAAGAGCTTGATATCCCAAAAAACAATTTCAATATAAATTAATATGTACACAAACTATAATAAGTAGTACTAATGCCTAGAGTAAACCTGCTAATATGTAAAAGTCTTTTTCTTCCCTCTCTTTTTTTTTTTTACCTTGTAAGACATTTTACATCGTCATCTGCCGCTTGGTTTGATGTCCCCATAACCCAATCTGTCAAGTATTCTACCATCTTATTCCTAAAGAATGGGAGAGAAAAAGAAAAAAGGAAACTGCTTTTTCAAAGTCACACGTAAAAATTCTTGTATGACTAAAAGTGTAATAATTCAAGTAATTTGCCAAATCACTCAGGCAATAAGACAATTTCATAAAAGAGATATTGCTACTACAAATCTAACAGAGAAGGGCACAAACACCAACTGGTATACTGATCTACCACCTTAGCCCTTAACTAAAGACTTTGAAAGAAGAAGGGAATAGCAGAGGTTGAGATGGGGATTAGATAGCATCACCGACTCAATGGACAAGGATGTGAGCAAACTCCAGGAGATAGTGAAGGACAGAGGAGCCTGGCATGCTGCAGTCCATGGGGTTGCAGAATCAAACAAGACTTAGAGACTGAACAACAACAATGCTATCAGTTGGACACAGAATCAAATTCTTAGTTCAAGTGTAGTATAATTTTAGAAAAAGGGAGCACTGTCATGGGCACAAGGCTTTGGGAAATTTACAATGATCTGAAGGAAAAAAACACACAAAAATACTTTTTTTCCACCTCTCCCGCTTCCGATGATAACCAGGTACCACTATTTTTCTGTACTTCACTAAACATAGCAAAATTTACAAGACTTTATTTTGCTCTTTGAGAACTCACCTGAATTTCATCTCTTGACAAAATGAGAGGTCATCTCTCCTTGCCATCATTACCTCGACTAACTGACACAGTTTCGTTTTTATTTGAATTGCATGGACCATATTTCCGAGTACACGAACATATCTATTTAGATACAGAAGCATTTTTTAAAAAAAGTGATCAGATATAAATGAAGGAAAAGGTTTTCTAATGCTTTCACCACTAAGTAAAATGATTAAATGTAACCATAAAAACTGTAAGATTTTCATTTTGCTCATATGAGAAGATATATAACTTCTAATTACCTTATTATCACACCCTGATTTGGGTGCAAAAAAGAAAAGGATGGCAAATTACTTTACTGCTAACTACCAATGCCAATGTGTGCCTGCCACACTTCAATAGAATGCCTACCTGACCAGATTTAACATCATTGTTTCAATGCTGGCTTGCCCCAGATGTTCAGAGCTGCCTTCGGTATGATTATCTAGTAAGTTCTTCATTATAGCTATGGTTTGCTCCACAAACTGAGTATTGGTGTCAGTCAATAAAACCTATACAAAGAACAAAACATTGGGAATTGATTGATTTGAGAATCAATGCACAGCAGACAGACCATAGGTAAATGTCGTACACATGAAGAAATACACCCATGGGCACATATTCAAACAGGCACATAGATACACACAGATGCTCATATCCATTACCAAGACATTGTTAACCCCAGGCAAACCCACACACCACAGTCCCTACAAAGCAAACTAATTCCTGAATTAGATGATTCTCCTTTTTGCAATGTTTTTATCTATCTTTTTAAATTATAAGTGAAAGTCCATGCCAGTATCAAAATTAAATAACCTAAAAGAAAAAGGCTTCATTATTTCAAATGAGTCACTATTTACAGGAAAGGGTAAAAAATAAAACAGAGAACACTTTACCTGTCCTTGGGAGTCAAAAAACTTGCTGATGGTATTCTTCAGTTTGTTAAAGAGCATTGGATAAAGAGCAGGACTCAATTCTAGACCCACCAGATCCTTAACATTGGTCCGTATTTGAAGTCCCACTTTCTCATGGTTACAGACCATTAAGGACAGCAGCCGATCCATAAATTTGCTGACAGGTGTATCTGCATTTCCCTCTGAAGACATCACTGAAATCATGGAACCCTTGCGTTCACTGATAGGGCCCATGGGTGGGCTATAGGTTGCTAAGCCAGAATTGCTTCTCTGCTGCAGGCACACTCCCCCAAGGGCACAAAGGAAGCCAGTCATGTTGATCCATTCTTGTAGCGAGTCCGTGTCAGACAAATCTATGGATCCTCCTCCACTCACATGAGACATTCGCCTCTTAACAATGGTCTTGTGAAGGCTTTCAGCAGCCTAAACACAAAATTTTTATGGAAAGCATGAATTCAACCCAAATTGGTGGAGAGACTTGACAAATTACTTTTTATCCAACATTTCTGTGACAAGAGAACATTTTTTTTTACATTTAAAAAAATCCAAGTCTTTGCTCTGCAATTTCTAGTCACATCAAGGTATCTCACTGCTTGAGGACAGACGAGTCTAATTTACAGAATTAAGGTAGTAATACATGGATCCAGTATCAGATACAGAAGGTGGTGATGGACTGCAGTTCAGAAAGGAACATACTTTCAAAATATTTGCTTATTATTAATTTCCAGACACAGAGGCAATATCTGTGCTGCTTCAAGGAATATAAGCATTTGAAGGTTTTTAACCAAGTAGGGTGTGCATTTAATAACTTAGTGACTGCCCAAGTTCAAAAACTCTGGATCCAGCTGTGTGAACGCTGTACTACTATTAACATAGATTCCCACATGACGAGAGTAACCAAGTGGAAAAACCACTGAATATAGAAAATAATGTAATGAAGGAGTATAGAATGATAAAATCAACAGAAAAAAGTAATTAAGAATTTGTAATCTGACAGAGGAGGAATCTTCCAGGAATTCTGATCCTTTCAGTTTATGGAGTAGAGATGAGAAAGAACACTCTGTGGGTGGCATAAATTTTTCCAATTCAATTTCCCTTATATACTGCCTACAAGCATAATAGTCACTTACTATAGGGGATATATCAACCTAAGGAAGCAACATATTAGGAACAATCTGTGATAGGAATGATGTAGAAGTACCATTGCATTTACTTCATTATGTTTATTCTGTGGGGAAGATGACCTCTCATGAATGATCGCATTGAATGTGGAACTCTTGAAACTTTGCCATTTCTTACAGCACATGGATTTACTACAGCTGTATCTAGTATTAGGGTATGGCTACCTATCTCTGCTGTCATGCAGCACACTGTCCCTTTTAGGCCCTACATTACAGATATTTATGCAAGCTCCCTGGTCAGGAATTAAGAGAGTGGGGTTCACAGGATGGATGATTTAATGTGTAGTACAGTGAAAGAACCATTGGATACAACATTATACTTTGATAAAATAAAGTAAGCCTAGATCTTGAATTTAAGTACTTTATGTGATCTCATTTGACTAAGAGGTCGGTTGGGCTCAAGATAATGAATCAACTTCACACCTTCAACAATATATGCAATAATGAGTCATTGGTATCAGACACAGAAAGTCCACTGAAGAAGAACTTGCAGACTGGCTTATAAGCAACAGTAGGGTAAAGCATATATATGGGCCGAATTTACATAGTGAGATTATCAAACCCTATCAAGTGACTGGATTTTTTAGAAGCAGAAGGATGACTGAATCCTTAGCATATTGACTACATATGGCTTGCAGCACAGCTGAAACACTGTGGTTGGTATATACATGACTTATTTCCTTTACTGATAAAGCATTTGGATCCAACTCTTCTTAGACATCTCCTTAATCTGGTTTCAGGTCTTCAGCCAAGTGTTCGTACTGAACAGACACTGTACTTGGCACTGATGTTAATTAAAGCATTATGGAATAGCGTATTAGCAGCTAAGGCTCAGCTAATAAGCAGCTCTTTTGCATCTTTATTAAATACTTATCTTCCCACTGAAAATAAGAAAGAGGAAGAAAAGCTCAGAAGACCAGCTCCATCACATTGTACACCTGCAGCTGGTCTTCAAATAATAGTGAAACTCATCAAAATGGAGGCAGTGATACTGAAATGGATAAGCAACTTACACTAAGAATGAAATATATACAACAGCAGCTTTCAGACACAACAAAATCCAAAGAAGTTTTGACAAAACTGCCAACAGTGGTGAATATGGAAGCAGTGGTCCTGGAAGCAACAGTGAGCATAATAATGGATCTACCAATGAGGTGATTTCTAGTAATGCAAGACAGTCAGCTGGCAGCTCTGCCAAGAGGTCAGTCAGAAGACACTGCAGAGCTGAAGCCCTTAAAGAAGATCATGCTCAAAATCCTCTTAAAGGTAGTTGTGATACAGATCTTTGAAACAGAAAGTCAAGCAGGCCTTTGCTTAAGGAAATTCCCAAGGCCTATTAGCAAGCAATGAAACAGGAAAAGACCTGCTTTTTAACAGAGTCAATGCCATCAGTAGATAACCAAACACAAATGCTACACGCCTATTCACACTCTGAAGATCCAGGACATGTTTCAGAGGAAATGAATGCTGCCCAACAGCACAAGCACCCCAGGAATCCTGCAGGATCACACACAGGGGACTTTCCTGGGAGACGACTGGAAGTGGGTTATTTGCTGCTGGCAATCCAGCATCACTGCATTTAGCTTCCGTACCACGATGGGCACATGGCTGATGATAAGCTAAGTGCAGATGATGTCAGCTGTGGTAGATTCCAGATTAGTGCAAAATCAGAAAAAAATATGGCTGATTTTGATAGTGAAGAATCTGGATGTGAAGAGGAGCTAGCTCAAATTAATTCATAGGCAGAGCTATATCTCACCCCTAACAACATCTTGCTACTGTAGTATCCATTTACCATGAACATCTTAGTCAAGGAACTATAATTCATAAACATCAATTCAACAGCTACTCCTTTAATTAACTATTAATTTGGATATTGTCTGCAAAAAGGAAACATCTTGTTATGGAATACAATCCAAGATGATGATGCAACTAATCTTTCTGAAGGATTAATAAATAAAGCAGAGAAACTTCCTTGGTATGTTGGTTTACCAATAGACAGATCTAAATGAGATTCATTGAAGGCTGCTCAAAAATTTAGGAAACAACAAGTGAATAGTAATTTTAAAAAATTTTATGCATCTATAAGATCAGCAAAGGACACATTCAAGAATGTTCGTAGCAACACTATTCAAAATAACAATATTGTAATATCCTTTAATTAAAATAAATAAACAAATTTAAAAAAAACACAAACTAGTCTTTGTATAACTGTCTGATGCCAAAAAGGTACAGAAAGGAAAAATTCAATTCAGGACTGTTGAATAAATAAAATATTGCAATAACAAAAAGTGAACTAGAATTGCACAGAAAAGTGTGGCTGAATCTCACAACATTATGTTGAGCGAAAGAAGCCAGATATTAGAGTATACTTCTATTGTTCTGTTCATATATGTTTAACAACAGGATAATGGTTAGTTACTCTTGGTCATTAGTGACTGGAAGGAGCACAATGAAAGCTTCTGATATGCTGGTAATGATTTCCTTCTTGATGTGGGTGCTGACTGCATAAGTATGTTCATCTCCTAATATTTTGCACTGTCACTTCAATTTACACATATTTTTAAATGTAAGTTATCCTACAATTTAAAAAAACGATGTGAAAGATGCAAAGCAAGTTTAACTAAAAAAACCCAAACTTAAGCTTATCATATACATTTTTAAGGCACCACTAACATATTTTTATCATAGACTAATACAGTCAACACAGAATATCGAATTTCTTTTTAAAAGCTTTGATTTACATGAATAAACCTTGTAAGCATTATGCCAAGTGAAAGAAATCAATCACTATTAACCACACATTGCATTATGCTATTTATATGAAATGTCCAGAACTGGCAAGTCTACTCAGACAGAAAGTAGCTTAATGGCTGCTGAAGGCCAAGGGCGGAGGTGTAGAGGGAGGTTAGGGAATGACAGCTAAAGGGCATGGGTTTTTATTAAATTGTGGTGGGGGCTACACAACTTTGAACATATTAAAATCCACTGAATTATACATTTTTAAACAGGTGAATTTTTACAGTATGTGAATTATATCTCAACAAACAGCCACAAAAAAAAGAAAGCTTTCATTCTAAAGCCACATGTCCCTCTTCAAATAATGATATCAGGTGCAGATTTTTGCTTCACAAAAATGTAAGTTTTCTTATTCTAATTAAGCATGACAAGAAAAAGACAATGGGACACTAAATGAATTTTTCTAAAACATGTAATAATGAGAACAATATGACCATTACAAATCAAACATACAGAAATATCGATTGTTAATTTCCAGGGTAACAGATGATAACAGTTAATGAGTAAAACGTTCAAATTTTAAAATTTCATTTAACCTATGACTCAATCTTCTGGCCACCAGATCCCTTAATTAGAATACCTAATAAAACAGTAAGACCTAGTGTTTCAATTTTAACTCTTTTTCTCTACTTTTGTCACTCCTTTCCTGAAAATTCTGTGAAATACTCTCATGGAGAAAGAGAAAGAAAAGAGGGGAAAGGAATGATCTCTATCATAAATCATCTCTAGTTCAGAACTGTCCAGTATTTCTGCAACGATGGAAACATTTAATATCTGTACTGTCCAAGAGAGCAGTCAATTTCCACATGTGGCTACTGTATGACAGAGAAATTGAATTTTAACTGCATTTAATTATAAGTGAAATTTTAATTTGACTAGTGTCTAGTGGCTATCATTTTAGTGCAAGTTTAGATAAACCACAACTAAACCATCAGTCTTAAGACATCTACATACTTATTACACTAAGAGTCACTCACAAAATATTACTAAAGTGTATGCAGTACATATGTTTAGCAGATCCATCAACAGACAAAATCAACTTCACAAACTCACCTGGCCATCTTCCATTTTGGCTTTTGGGTAGTTGAGGATTAGTTTTGTAGCTTGTTCCCACTTTGCATGTGTATCTTCCCAAGCCTAAAATGAAAGCAATTACCACTTGAAAGCAACCTTAAAACTAGAGCTAAAAATCAATCAGTAATAGACAGGTCTCAAACTTGGTGTATATTATAACATCCTACTTATAATATGCACACATTGTAGATTTGCTTCAAAAGCTATTCCTGGTCACATGCACAAAACACAAGGCTTCTGAAATTGCAGGTGGGGGCCTGGGAAGGATATTTCTGTTGCTAAGGACATACCTCAGTGTTCCCTGCGGTGGGATGCTCAATTCGCCGTAGTAGCGCCATCACTCTTTTCTGAAGTGCTGCTCTTCCTAAGCAAAGACAACAGCAAACCAGCCTATTGCACTTGCGAGCCCTGCTTGCCAGTGGAGAATGTGGCAACCCCAACCCAAAAGGCAGAGGAGGAGGAGGGGAGTGAATACTTCAAATGGTAAAGCTGCACACTTCCTTTTACCAGCCTCACAGGAAAGGGGTATTTAACGTGGTCTCTACAATGCCCTTGGCCTAACATCGCTATTTCTACCTACACTTACTCATAACATGTGCTAATGTTTTTGAAACTTCACTATATACAGCTCAAGCAGAGTAAATTGTATAATCTGTAACTGAAAGCAATTTATACTGTCAGTTTTTAAACAAATGCATATGGCATATTAAAAATTCAGTGAGAAAATAACTTATTCCAAATACTATTTACTTTCACCTTACCTTGTGAAAAAAAGGATTTCAGGAAAGGTATTTGAATGAGCCCTGTTAACTTAAAAGAAGTATTGATCTTAAATACATTCCTATGTTCCTAGAGTACTCAGGGTATGTGATTCAAGGTAGACTGAGTAAAAAAAAAAAAAATTATGCATGATTTACCTGTTGACATCATATTGCTAACAGAGGCAAATTCCATGAATGTGTTATAGTTGGGCAAGAAGTTGTGTACTGACACTTCATCCACCCCACACCGGATATCTGCTTCCTCACAGAGGTGACGAAAACAGGACATGGCAACCAGAACAGCTTCAGTGTCGGGGCTCCACAGGAACATATACAGGGCCACTTCTAGTTTGGTCTGGGCTTGTCGGCATATTGGTGGGGTTCCACTGCACCCTGCTGCACTATCCTGGTGGGATCAAGAGAGGGAGGCAAATATTTGCAACTTACATAATTTTATTTACAAAATCCAATAATTCAACAAGTTGTGTACCACAGACGTCTACATACAATAACCCACAAGAGCTTTTTCCCTTTAACCATGACAGAATTTTTATACCTCAAAATATCTTGACTGAATGAAAACTCAAATTATTTGGACCAACATAATACTAGTATCTGTTCAATTTTTTCAGATTCCATAAATACAGATTAAGTCTAATATGAACACAAAGAAAATATGCACAGTATAAATCTACTCAATGAAAAATATAATGCACTTCTCAGAAGAGGAAGTAACAAGAAATTCTATCCACCCAGAGGGAAGAAATTAAATAATCATACTGCAAACTGACTGAAATAAGGACATGAATGAGAACTAAACATTACTGTATAAGGTATATTGGGCTCCAGATAACATAATTCTCAAAACACAAAATAGAGAAATTCTCATTTATAAAACGAACATGCAAATTCTGCAGTTAAGACCAACAGAAAATACCACACTATTGAGTAGTTGTTTTCCTTTGACTGAAGATTATATTGTAAAATAGGGATTAAAGAAAGCTTTGGTCTGCAAAAGAAATTCTTCTATAATGATCTGACATTTTCAGTAGTATTGTGATTTATTTTTAAAGGGAATTATGGACACAAAACTCATGAAAACACTTAATGCACAACATTAAGCAAAATCCTTTTTTTCCCCGGTAAATCTGTACTTTTTTTAGTTGATAGAACTTTTAAACTTCTGGGGTATGAATGATCTTTCTTATGGGATAGAGAGTTATAATAATTATAGCTATCAGTTATAGCTTTTAAGAGTCAAATACTCAATCCAGTGCTATTTACACATAATCTCACTTAATTCTCACAACAATTTTGCAGCAGAAATTATCATCCCCTTTTAAAGTTGAGGAACTGAGACACAGATAAGTTAGTAACTTGCCTGAGTGTCCACAAAGAGCAGTAACAAAACTAGACACTAAGCAGTTCTTTATTATGCTGTATTACCTAGTTGAAATTTACCCAAGTTAATTCAGAAAAAAAGTACAGAGCACAGATGATGATACAAGAAAACTACAAAAGAAGTCCTTTACCATGGATGAATTTCCTTTCCCCTTCCTGAGAGAGGTTCCAGGAGCACAAGTACGTAGTAATTCGTCATGATCCATGGACATTTGACTGGTATTTCCACTTGAAGGAACATCACATCCTACTCCATAAAAGAAGAGAAAGTGACAGGAACTTCTATCTGCCTGCTAGAAAGGAAAAATAAGTAAGCCTTTTCAAAGCACTGATAGCCAAGAGAAATAAATACTTACATGAGTTGCCTTTCTGTTTGAGATTATCCTGGAAAACCTCTCCTTCCCATTCCTACTCCTCCTCACACTGAGAAACATTCTCTAGAAACTCAGTAGTACAAATAATGTTTCCTCAATATCTCTGAAACTCCTCTCAGTTTTCCACTCTTCAAATACTCAGAATCAACAGATCTAGAAATGTAAATTAAGATTTCTAGGTCTAACATGGATACAAGTTAAACACCAACAACATAAATCTACTACACAAAAAATATAATGTACTTTTTAGTCAGTTAAAAACAACAAAGATTTCCCCTCATACAATATGGTCAGGGTAACTGGAAGTTGACTCTTTTGAGATTAAATTCCTCTGAACTAGAATTAACACTGGTATATATGCTAAGTATGAGTGACTTCATTGACCAGAGGACAAGATTCACTACTCGATTATTAATGCTTGCCCTCTGGAAAATTATACTATAGGCAAGGGCATGAAACGCTGCATTCCAATCTCGTTCCTTATCTTTGGCATAATGCCAAATTCTACTATAATAACAGATGAAGGTAAGCCAGATATGAATAAATCCAACTCACCATTAGCTCATTTCTAAACAGAGAAAATTGAACAAGCCACATGGCACACTGAAAGCACATGCATTAGACACATTTAAGATTTCCCACAGATTTCATCCATTCCAGAAACGGACAGAAATTTATTGAATCAAGTACTCCTAAAACTATGCCATAACAGAACTTTTTAATTGACCAATTATAGAAGCTTCATGTTAAAAGAAACTTAAGGCTCTTCTCTAGCCCCCAAAATCCTGTCACCAGGCTTCAATAGTTCAGAATCAAAACTTTTCACTCAACCTTGAGGAAGAAAACTTCTGATATCTTCAAGAGGTAATAACTTTCTCACAGAAATATAAATAAACCTAGATTTATGGCCCTCAATCTCTTTCCTTCAGCTTCTTTATATATATAGATAGATACCATTCTCTGGACTAGCCTAGACATTGGATTCAAGTCTTATGTATGAACCTGAGAGCAGAGACAGCAAATGTTGTTTCTCAATCTTCTTTGATTGTAGAGGCCCCACTCCTCCTAGGTCTGCCCCACAGAACCCTGCGTAACTCATCTAGACTTTATCAGGATTGAGGCTTTAAAGGTAATGGCTCAAAATAATTTTTACCTGAAGTGCTGATTAGTCAGCCATTGTCTTCTGCATGTACATTTCCCTTGAAGACGCTAATAAACATTTCCTTAATCTCTTTTCATTACCATTCCAAATATTCTTCCATTTCAAAAGATGTCATTTTGCTTACCTTATTTTTAAGAAGAAATTTATTCCTGCAGATCAAAATTTCCCGCAACCATTTGAGAATTTCTGTGCTACTAAGCATTTGATGACTAGTTAATTTCTTGCAAATGTAAAAAAGCATTTGTGAGCTGCAGAAAGAAGTTCACTGTTACCAGCATTGCCAATAAAAAACCTAATACAGATAAAGTCAGTATAAAAGAATGGCATTCTCTATTAATGGACAAAGTTTAGAGAAGCTTATTTTCCTTTCCAGGATTTATTTTAGAGAAATGATTATCAAAATGTTAATAGCACTATAATCAAAGGAAGTATACAGATTACATTAAAAAAAAAAAAAGTACTTCTAAGCCCCCTTCTCCCCCAACCACTTCATCCATGCATCATCCTCACAGAGGACTCAGGAAAAATTACAGATCAGGTGTACAGCACAGACTGTATGTAAACCTGGTGCTCTAGAGCAGGGGTCGGCAAACAACTGCCTGCAGGCCAAATCCAGTCCATCATCTGCCTTTGCAAATCAAGTTGTAGTGGAACATGGTCACACTCCACTCATTCATTGTCTATGGCTACTTTGATGTCCCAAGAGCAGAAGTAAATAGTTACAAAAGAGACTACCTGGCCCACAAAAACTAAAATATTGCCGACTTGGCCCTTTAGAGAAAAAGTTTGCTTATTTCTACTCTAGAGCTGCACAGTGCACGTGAAATGTGGCTTGTCTAAACTGAGATGTCCTGTAAGTATGGAACACCCCAAATTTTGAAGACTTTAGAAAAAAGAACATAAAATATTTTATTAATAACTTTTATATTGATCAGTGTATTAAAATATTATATATATATACTGGGTTTAAAAATATATTATAAAATTAATTTTACCTGTTTATTTTTGTAATGTGGCAACTAGAAAAATTTAAATTACATATGTGATTCACATTACATTACTATCAAAGAGCACTGCTCCAGAATCCAGGATTTAACTCAGCTGCCAAGTGACGTGGTGTACCCACTTCTACAAGATAATAACAAAACCTGAGGCTTACACACTTCCATTTTCCTCAGTGTGTTACCTCTAGGCTCACTGAAAGGTAATAATTCATATAACCAAAGAAATAAATTATAAAATTATATATACATATAATTTTGCCTTCTAAGCAGATATTCATTATATTAATTTATCTACAAAAAACACCAGTATTATTGAAAACATGAGATTATAGTTTAAAAAACTGAAATAAACTATTAATATTTAAAACTTTAACACTCTAAGTTTATAAATGATAAAAATCAATTTAAAACACAGTTTAACCACGTAAAAATTTGAAATAGCAGAAGACATACCAAATAATAGTACTTGTGGTTGGGTAATGAAATTTAGCACAATTTTTAAAAATTTATTTTCTAATTTGCTGTGACAATGTTCTTACAGTTAAAATAAGAAATAACCTAATAATTTCAAGTCAAATAAAATACAAAATCATAAAACATCTGGCAGTATAAGTGAATAAAGTTAATAAATCAAGTATATAGAGTTAATATTTAAAGACAAAAAAAATTTAAAATTTAAGTTGAATTAAAAAATAAGGGTGCATATACCTAATTTCCCAAAATGTTTCTACAGGAGCATCAGGATTCCACAAATCAATGCTATCTAACTGATGAAGAACCAGCAGAGCCTGAATTTTTAAAAAAAGAGAGAGAGAAGACTTACTAAAAAAAAAATTTGGTAAACGTAACACTGAAGTATTTATTTTACAAATACTAACAAACTGAGGTACTTAATTATAGCCTCAACATGCAGTAAAAGACACAAGAGAAAAGCTCTGAAGAACCCAAACCTCTAGGGTTATATACGCAAAATGAAGCCACTTTATTCCTCGCATTGGTACTTTAAGTGGCACGTACACATAAGCTAAATACTGATGAATTCACAATAGCAGTATACATGTGTAAAGCAGTATACTGCTTTAAGACACACATAATATGATTTCAGTAAGTATCAAAGAACTCTATGGAAAATAAAATTAACCCCCAAATAAGGAGAGCTCTCCAAAACTAATATACACAACATTTTACTTCTAGGTCACAAGTTAAAAGTAGAAGTCATCTTGTCTGCCACAAATTCTTGGAACAGAAAGGTCAAATTATTTTTCAAAAAGGAGAAAGGGGGAGGAAAACAGATTTTGCATTGCATAGAGATTATTCATCCTAAAATATTTCAATTGACCGTAGAACTGAAATGGATTTGGCTCACAGCACAGGAATATACAACTAACACACAAAAACACTACTATTGAATAAATCAATGCCATCGAAAGTACAGAGTAGAACTAGAGTCTTCCTTCAAACCAACCCTATCTTAACTCCAACAGGTGAGGTTCACAGTGCTTCCCCCAGATGCACATTACTGAGCCTGTACATTCCTCAGTCCTTGGTCAGCTCATTTGGAGATTCTTTACTCCTCTTTAAAGCTTTGTATTAAAACTACAATGAAACATTGTTTGGAACACATAATGAGAACTGATTTCTTCTCTTAAAATAAAATCAAATGAATAAACTGCAAATAGAGCTGCAATGATAACCTGTGCAAATAAGCTGCAATGATAAGCTGCAATGATTCCCTTTAAATTAGGGGGAAAATATGTAAATTTCTAACCTTGGACAACTTTATAATTCCAAAAGCTATAAATGGTATAAAGATCAGACCTATATTATCTTATTTCAAATACTTTCACTGTAATTATTTTGAGATATTTACTAAAAACTGCAATGCACTGTGAGAATCTTCAAAAATTATATGTTATACCTCATATCAAGGAAAAACAGCACAAATTAACATTCAATTTTTGTCTTAACGTGCAAAAACTTAGTACTATTTACTGACATTTTTAGTTTAAGTGGCAAATTCTCTAACATTTTAACATTTTTTTTAATATTCAAAGAAAATCTATTAGCCTTTTCTCTCCCTCAGTGGTTATTTTCCTTTTCATGTTCCTTTCTATTTTAAAACTTTCCACATATAATTTTAACAAAACTATATACACAGTATACTCATTTGACATTTCATAATTTTCCATATTGCTATGTGACCTGCATGGTTTAATGGATGCTTAATAGTTCACCAAATTGAAATATCGTCCTCTTGTTATTGAATATGAACATATCCTCTTACTAGTGAATATTTAAATTTCCCCTTATGTTCTATTATAACTAAGAGCAGTAACCATATATGTGTACAGCTTTTTCCTTTTCATTTATATTCACAGGATTAAAAAATTACAGGAATGGAATTATTTGGACAAAAAAAAATGACATTTGTATGGCTCCTGCCAAATACTGTCAAAGAGCTTTCCAAAAAGAATGCAAAGAATACACTTGTTTATAGAACCAACAGCAATGCACACATATATTAGTTTGGTACAAAAGTAACTGTGGTTTTTACATTGTTGAACTTGACATTAGAATACATTCTTAAAAAAATGTGGTTATGTTACACATCATTTTAATGTGCATTTCTTGCTTTATGTTTTTTTTGCTAATAACATTACTTGCTATTGATATTTATTTTAGACTATAGAAATGATGTTAGACAAAAAGCAAATTTGCGTTATTATTTTATTCACGTTTAAAATGGGTTGTAAAGCAGCGGAGACAACTTGCAACATTAACAATGCATTTGGCCCAGGAACTGCTAATGAATGTTCAGTGCAGGGTGGTTCAAGAAGTTTTGCAAAGGAGACATGAGCCTTGAAGATGAGGAGTGCAGCGGGTGGCCATCAGAAGTTGACAACGACCAACTGAGAGCAATCATCAAAACTGATCCTCTGATAACTACATGAGGAGTTGCCAAAGAACTCAACTACTCTATGACTGATTGGCATTTAAAGCAAATTGGAAAAGTGAAAAAGCTCTATAACTGGGTGCCTCATGAGCTGACTGCAAATAAAAAAATCATTTTGAAGTGTCGTCTTCCCTTATTCTATGCAAAAACAGTGAACCATTTCACAATCGGATTGTGACATGTGATGAAAAGTGGATTCTATACAACAACCGGTAATGATGAGCTCAGTGGTTGGACCTAGAAGCTCTCAAGCACTTCCCAAAGCCAAACTTGCACCAAAAAAGGTCATGGTCACTGTGTGGTGGTCTGCTCCCTATCTGATCCACACAACTTTCTTTTTTCTTTTTTTTTTCCACACAGCTTTCTGAATCCTGGTGAAACCATCACATCTGAGAAGAATGCTCAGTAAGTCTATGAGATGCACCAAAAACTACAACATCTGTAGCCAGTTTTGGTCAACAGAATGGGCCCAATTCTCTACTACAATGCCTAAACACACGTTGCACAACCAATGCTTCAAAAGTTGAACAAACTGGGCTAAGTTTTGCCTCATCTACCACATTCACCTGACCTCTTGCCAAGCAACTACCACTTCTTGAAGCAACTCAACTTTTTGCTGGTTGCTTCCACAACCAGCAGGAGGCAGAAAATGCTAAGAGTTCATCAAATCCCGAAGCACAAATTTTTATGCTATAGGAATAAAAAAACTTATTTCTCGTTGGCAAACAAGATCGTAACGGTTCCTATTTTGATTAATAAAGATGAGTTTGAGCCTCGTTATGACAAGGAAGCCTGCTATGCTGCAAGCCATGGGGTCGCAAACAATCGGATGTGACTTAGTGACCAAACAACAATAATAATGATTTAAAATTCACAGTCCAAAACCAAAGTTATTTTTATAAAAACTTAATACAAGCAACGAGTGTCTAACAATGAGTGCTGAAACATTTTTGGCAAAATAAAGCATGATAAATAATGAAGTAGTAAATCTTAAATATATAGTTTGATGAGTTTTCACAATAGTATATATCCCATATAACCAATGCCGAGACCAACAGTATCAACACTCAGAAGCAGCCCTTTGCACATTCCTTTCCAGTCATCAGCTCCTGACAAAAGCAGCCACTGTTCTGACTCCTATCCCCACAGAAACCTCTGCCTGTCTCTGAACTTTATGTAATGGGAATCATACAGCATGTTCTCTTTTGTGTTCGGCTGTTTTCACTCAACATCATGTCTGTGAGATTCACTCACGCTTTGCACTTAGCAGTAGCTTATTCTTTATGCATTGCTGTAATCAATGGAATGAAATAATCCAAATTATTCTCTATCCTACTGTTCATAAATGAGCTGTTTACAGCTTTTTGGGATACTATAAATTATGCTATTAACATTTTATATGTTTTTTGGTAAACATGTTTGTTGGATACATACATAGGAGAATTGCTAAGTTGTATGTTTAGCTTTTGTAGATACTGCAAACCAATTTTTAATGATGGCTATACTAATTTATTCATTTATTAGCAGAATATGAATAAAAACAAAGTACAGTTGACCCTTGAACAATGAGGAAGTTAGGGGTGCTGACCCCCCATGCAGTAAAAAAACTTACATATAACTTTTGACTGCCTAACAAGTTAACTACTGATAGTCTACTATTGACTGGAAGCCTCACCAATAACAGAGTTGTTAACACATATTTTTGTATGTCATATGTGTTACATACTATATTTTTACAATAAAGCTAGTAAAAACAAAATGTTACTAAGAAATCATAAAGAAAATACATTTGAAGTGCAGTCCAGTATTGATCAATATTGTAAGTTTACTTCATGTTTACAAGATGCATCAACTTTTTCTGTAACAATGATGGCATCTTCGATAGTGTAATCCTTCTGGGCTTTCACGATGTTCCCTTTACTGGGGTTCTCTTCCATAGTGTCAACAATCCTTTCCATAGATTACCATGTGTAATGAGCCTAAAAAGTGCCTATGAACCCCTGATCTAGAAGCTGAATTAGAGACATGTTTTGGGCAATGAGACCACTCTGACATCTTCAGTGTTAAACTCATGGGGTTCTGGGTGGCCAGGGGCACAGTCCAGTATCAAAAGACCTTTAAAAGTCAGTCCACTACTGGCAAGATGCTTCCTCACTCCAGTAACTAAGCATTGATGGAACTAACCCAAAAAACGATCCTCACTGTGTAGGCTTTCTTGTTATACAACTAAAAGACTAGCAACTGGTATCTATCTTTTCCATCCCAGCCTTGGGAGTTAGAAGCCATATGTTATAGATTAGGGCAGTTTTGATCATACTGTATTTGCACAAAGCAGTAGAGGTAAGCCTATCCCTTCCTACCTTAAATCCTCATGCTTGCTTCTCTTCCTAATAAATGTCCTTTGTGGCATTTTTTTTCCCCCTAGAATAGGGCACTTGCATCCACATTATAAACCTGTTCAGGCTGATATCATTTTCCAGCAATAATTTTCTTAATGGAGTCTAGGAACCCATCTGCTGCCTCGTTGTCAGAAGCTGCTTCTCCTTTATCTTGACATTTTTAAAGCCAAACCTCCTTCTAAAATTGTCAAGCCATCCTTTGCAGGCATTACATTCTCCAGCTTTAGATCCTCCACTTTCCTTTTGCTTCAACTTGTCACATAAGGACTTCACTTTTTCTCAAATCATGCTGAAGTCAATAGGTATACCTTTCTTATAGCAATCCTGCATCCACATAAAAGTTGTCTTTTGAATACGAGAAAGACATTTAATAAAAATTAGGACAAGGTTTCATGCCCACTGCAGTAGTTGCAGCAACAGCTTCATGAATTTCCATTTCTCTCCCTCAACAGTCTGTATATTGGATTCATTTATCTTGAAATGGCAGACAACCACAGCTACAGCTCTCAATCTATAGCACATATCAAACAATTCGGCTTCTTATAATGTCATGACTTTTCTCTGCTTTCATCGCTAGTGCACTCTGTGTAGGTCACAAGGTATTATTCAAGGTTTGGTACTGCACCAAACATGATGAAAAATACATGAGAACCCAAGAGATCACTTTTTGCTGATATACAATTTAGTGGGAGAGATAAACTTCTCAGAGAACATTTTAAGCAGATACTCACGACACTTGAGCTCACCAAAATAGTAACAAAACAGATATGAAGTTATTACAGTAGTATAGTATGTACTATAGTTAACGTTATACAACTAGGATTTTTTATTTTTTGGCCACACCAGGTGGCACATGGGATCTTAAATTCCCCGACTAGGGATCGAACCCAAGACCCTGCATTAGAAGGGCAGAGTCTCAACCACTAAATCGCCAGGGAAGTCCTCTATGCAATTATGATTTAATACTGCATCTTTACATTTGCTTACATTTCTTTTGACTGAAAGACACTAAGTACAGACTGTAAGCTTTTGTAAATTTTAACTTTTTATAGTAGATTTATATATATTTTATGTAGTAAATGATAATATTTGGATAAACAACAAGGTTTACTGTATAGCACAGGAAACTATATTTAATATTCTGTGATGAAACAGTGGAAAAGAATATTAGAAAAAGAATGCATATATGTAAATTGAATCACTTTGCTGTATAGCAGAGATTAACATATTGTAAATCAAATATATTTCAATTAGTGAAAGTCAATCAGTCATGTCTGACTCTTTGTGACTCCCATGGACTATAAGGTCCATGGAATTCTCCAGGCCAGAATACTGGAGTGGGTAGCCGTTTCCTTCTCCAGGAGATCTTCCCAACTTAGGGATCGAACCCAGGTCTCATGTTGCAGGCAGATTCTTTATCAGTTGAGCCACAAGGGAAGCCCAAGAATACCGGAGTGGGTAGCCTATCCCTTTTCAAGCAGATCTTCCCAACCCAGGAATCGAACCCAGGGTCTCCTGCATTGCAGGTGGATTCTTTACCATCAGGGAAGCCAAAAACATTTTTCTTAATTTTTGTAATACTTCAATTAAGAAAAGTAAAAAGGTATAATAAATGATCCCCCAAAAATGATAATACAGACTGGTAACCAGATATATTATATGCCATGACATACCTTTTCTTAATTGTTTTGATATTGCAAAGCCAGCAATTCACCTGCAGGTTTTTTCAAACTGTCACAAATGCACAAAAATGTTTCCAATATGTCCAAAAAATCTGCATATAACTGGACCTGCATAGTTCACACCCATTGTTGTTCAAGGGTCAACTATATAATCACTTGATATTTCATAAAGCTTTCTGTTATTTGCTATCTAGCTTAATTTCAATTGGTGATAAAAAATTCTGAATGATTGAATCCTTCAGAATTTGTATGACACTTACTCAAGATATACTAAACATCCCACATGTACTTGAAAAGAAAGTGCACTTATTGAATGTAGTTCTCCATATGTGTCAAATAGGTCAAATTTGATAATCATGTTTTTCAAATCTTCTATCCTTACTATTTGTTTCCTGGCTTATTCTATCAGATATTGAGAAAGGTATACTTAAGTGTCTTGCTATAACTATGTATGTCTATCTGTCCTTTTACATGTTTTTATATTATATATTTGGAAATTTTATGTATTTTTGCTTTATATATTTTAAATCTTTGTTATTAGACTCACATGAAGTTTTATTTTTTTTAATGGATTGGACCCCTTTGTAATAATAAGATGTGTCTCTTTATTATCCAACAGAGAATAACCTAAATACATAAAGCAAATATCAACAGATATAAAGGGAGAAACTGACAGTAACACAATAATAGTAGGTGATTTTGACAAATCATTTACATCAATGGACAGATCATCCACACAGAAAGCCAATAAGGAAACACTGGCCTTAAACGACACATTAGACTAGATCAACTAACAGATATACAGAAAACATTCCATCCAAAAGCAGCAAAACACACACTCTTTTCCAGGTGTACATGGAACATTCTCCAAGATAGATCACATGCTAGACCACAAGTCTCAATAAATTTAAGAAGACTGAAATCATATCAAGAGTCTTTTCCAACCACAACACTATGAGACTAGACATCAAGGAAAAAATAAGGAAAGCACAAACATATGGAAGTTAAACAATATGCTACTAAACAACCAATGGGTTATTGAAGAAATCAAAGAAATAAAAAGATACCTGCAGACAAATGAAAATGAAAACACAATGATCCAAAATCTATGGGATGCAGCATAAGCAGTTCTAAGAGGGAAGATCCCCCTAGTTCTAAGAGGAAGCCTAGCCCAGGAAACTAGAAAAATCTGAAATAAACAAGTTAAACTTAAACCTAAAGAAATGAGAAAAAGAACAAACAAAACCCAAAGTTAGTAGAAGAAAATCATAAAGATCAGAGCAGAAATATTTAAATAGAGACTAAAAAAAAAAAAAAATCAATGAACCTAAGAGCAGTTCTTTGAAAAGATAAAACTGATAAATTTTTTGCCAGACTCATCAAGAAAAAAAGGGAGAGGGCCTAAAATATAAAATCAGAAATGAAAAAGGTGAAGTTGTATTTCTGGCACCACAGAAATACAGAGGATCATAAGAGATAACCATGAACAGTTACATGTTAATAAAATGGGATACTCTAGGGAAAAAAAACAAATTCCTAGAAAGGTACAATCTTCAAGACTGACTCAAGAAGAAATAGAAAATATGAACAGACCAATCACCAGTAATGAAATTGAATCAATAATTTAAAAATTCTCAACAAACAAAAGCTCAGGACCAGATGGTTTCACAGGTGAATTCTACCATTTAGTGAAGAGCTAATACCTATCCTTCCCAAACTATTGCATAGGAAGGACTGCTTCCTCCCTCATTCTATGAAGCTACCATCACCTTGATACCAAAATGAGACAAATATTTCACAAAAAAAATTGTAGGCCAATATCACTGATGAACACAGATGTAAAAATTCTCAACAAAGTATTAGCAAAAACTTAGCAAAATACATTAAAAGGATCACACACCATGATCAAGTGGGACTTATTCCAGGGATGCAAGAATGTTTTAATATCTACAAATCAGCCAATGTGATACATTAACAAACTGAAAAATAAAAATCCTACGACCCTCAAATGACACAAAAAAAGCTTTTGATAAAATTCAACATCCATTTGTGATCAAAAACAACTCTCTGGAAAGTGGGCATAGAGGGAACATACCTCGACAAAGGCCATTTACAACAGACCCACAGCTAACATCATGTTCAATGGTGAAAACCTAAAAGCACTTCCTTGTAAAATCAAGGGAACAAGACAAGGATGCTCATTCTTGCCACTTTTATTCAGCACAGTTTTGGAAGTCCTAGTCACAGCAATCAGAGAAAGAAATTAAAGAAATCCAAATTGGAAAGGAAGATTAAAACAGTCACTGTTCACATATGACATGATACCATACATATAAAATTCTACAGACAACTACCAAAAAACTATTAGAACTCATCAGTAAATTCAGTAAAGTTACAGGGTGCAAAACTAATACACAGAAATCTGCCGCATTTCTTTAACTAATTATGAAATACTAGAAAGAGAAATTAATGAAACAATCCCATTTACCATTGCATTAAAAAAAAAAAGTTATATACCGTGGAATAAATCTACCTAAGGAGGCAAAAGACCTATATTCCAAAAGACTAAAAGACACTGATCAAAGAAATTGAAGATAACACACATATTGACAGATACACTATGTTCTTGGGTTGGAAGAATCAATATTGTTGGGATGACTATACTACCCAAGGCACTCTATAGATTTAATGCAATCCCTATCAAAACACCAATGGTATTTTTCAGAGAATCAGAAAAAAATAATTTTAAAATTTGTACGGAAACACAAAGGATCCAAAAAAGCCAAAACAAACTTGAGAAAGAACACACCTGGAGGAATCATGCCCCCGGACCTTAGGCTGTACTACAAAACTACAGTCATCAAAAAGTACGGTACTAGCACAAAACACTGATCAATGGAACAGGACAGAGAACCCCAAAATAAATCCATGCACTTACAGTCAAACTATGACAAAGGGGACAAGAATACACAATGGAGAAAAGACAGGCTCTTCAATAAGTCGTGCTGAGCAAACTGGACAGCTATTTTCCTTACGTAAAATAAGGAAATTAGAACATTCTCTAACACAATACATAAAAATAAACTCAAAATGGATTAAGGACTTAAATGCAAGACCAGAAACCATAAAACTCCTAGAGGAAATACAAGCAGAATACTCGTTGACATAAACAGTAGCAGTATTTTTTTAGATCTGTCTCCTAAAGCAAGGGAAGCAAAAGTAAACAAATTGGACCTAATTAAACTTAAAAGCTTTTGCACAGCAAAGAAAACCATTGACAAAATGCAAAAACAGCCTACTGAATGGGAGAAAATATTTGCAAATTATATGACTGATAAGAGATTAATATTCAACATACATAAATAGCTCATACAATTCAACATAAAAAAAAAAAAAAACCCAAACAACCCAATTTTAAAAAATGGGCAAAAGAACTGAATACACAGGTTTTCAAAGAAGACATACAAATAAACAACAGGCATATGAAAAGATGCTCAACATCACTAATCATCAGGGAAATGAAAATCAAAACCACATGAGATGTTACTTCACACCTGTCAGTATGGCTATCATCAAAAAGACCACAAATAACAAATGATGGCGAGAGCATGGAGAAAAGGGAACCCTTGTACACTGTTGGCAGGAAGGTAAATTGGTACAGCCACTGTAGAGCACAGTATGGAGGTTCTTTAAAAAAACTAAAAATAGAACCACCGTATAACCCAGCAATTCCACTTATGGGTACATATCCATAAAAACTAAAAACACTAATTAGAAAAGATACGTACACCCCAATGTTTATAACAGTATTATTTACAATTCCCAAGATATGGAAACAACCTAAGTGTCCATCAATGGACATATGAATGTGTCTTTATATACATGAATGTATAAAGATGTGGTGTGTGTGTACGTACATACACACACACACACACACACACATACATACAATAGAATACTACTCAGTCATAAAAAAGAAAGAAATGTTGCCATTTGCAGCAACACAGACAGACTTGGTGGACATTATGCTATATGAAGTAAGTCAGAGAAAGACAAGTACCATATGATATCACTTATATGTGGAAACTGAAATATCCACAAACCAGTGAATATAACAAAAAAGAAGCACATTCACAAATACAGAGAACAAACTAGGGGTTACCAGTGGAGGGAGTTCCAGGGGTGGACAATACAGGTATTGGGGAGTGGAAGGTACAAACTGCTGGATGTAAGGTAGGCTCAAGGATGTATTGTACAACATGGGGAATACAGGCAATATTTTGTAGTAACTCTAAATGGAAAGTAACCATTAAAAATTGGATAAAAAATTCTTAAGGAAAAAATTTTTAAGGAATAGACTTTTAAAAATGAGAATCACACAGTTACAATGCTACATTCAAGAGCCTAGAATTCCTGTTCCCCTTACCTCCATGGCTTCCTGAGCAATCTCTGGCATGTGTGACTGAGGGACCAGCTGGACAAGCCCTGTAATTAATTCTGCTGTACTGCCTTGGGTTTCAGGCCCCTGTTTTCTTGGATTCTGCAAATAAAAAAGCAAATTTCAATTAAAAACAAAATTATAGGACAAGGGCCGAAGGGTGGAGGGAACGGAGACTGACTGCTAATGGGTTTTAAGTTTATTTTTGAGGTGATAAAAATGTTCTAGACCTAGACAGCGGTGATGGCTACACAACCTTGTATACATACCAAACCCCAATGAATTGTCAGCAAATTTCATCATATGTGAATTTTACCTCAAAAATAAACATCATAAGACTTTTTTAAATTAAAAGCTGCTGGGGAAAAAAAAAAAAAGCTGCTGGGAGGGAGATGGGAGGGGGGTTCATGATGGGGGGACACAAGTGTACCTGCAGCTGATTCATGTTGATGTATAGCAAAAAACCACCACAATATTGTAAAGTAATTATCCTCCAATTAAAATAAATAAATTAATTAAAAAACTGCTCTTGTTAAGACAATAAAAACACATTACTTTAAAATATCATGATTGAGATCATTTAGTAGTTATTCCTATATTTATCCGACTTACAAAGATTTAGGTTTTTTTGTAAGTAAAAATATAAAATAATCAAATATTTACAATGAACCTTTCACTATTTTAACTTTCTTTCATTACTCTGAGAAAAGTTGTTTAACCACTAGATGGCAGCAAAGAAAATAATTTCAACTTTGATCTGTTTCTGTCTGCTAATTTCAAACTTGGAAAATAGTATGTTTTGCTTAAATTCTTGTTCCTTGACAATAAAATATTTAACACAGAAGGCACTGGTGACTGATGCATTCTTTGATCCTGAATTACAGCCATGCAAACAGAGTGATGCTAATATATGACATGCATGATGAAGTAACACCTCAAGTAATGTGTGCTACATAACAAAGAAATGAGGGGAAAAGGTATTTCATTCCTTTTATAAAGTCTTAATGATGGATTTTAAGACTTTTTCCATACCAAAGTTCTAACAATTTCTTCTATCAGACTTCCAAATTTGGATGGACTTTTCAAAGAGTTCAAAACAACAGAGGCCATTCTGGGGGTCACTAATTCTTTTGGGAATTCTATTTCTCCTCCCTCTCTCAGAAAAAAATATTTTTTAAATTCAGGGGGTTCAAAGAACTCTTGAAACTATGGACATCAGTTTATAGATTTCTATAGTATAGTAACTTGAAAAATATACCATCAAAATTAAAAGTATACTTAGCACTTAAGCCTGTTACTCAAAGTAACAGGAAATTGTTTTAGACACTATTTTCCCAGGACTGGAAAATTCCACAGAGGTTAAATATGTTATGCTATGAGCTTCAAAATATATTTCTGCTATGTTTGGGGCATTAATAATATTAATGTTAATGTTAACTGTATTTTAATAATAGTAATAACATCCTAACATTTATGTAGTACTCATTATGCATTTATTCTGCATTGTTCCTAAGAGCATGACACATAATATCTCAGTCTGCTTAACAATACAAATTATTATCATTATCACAATATTTCAAATAAGAAAACTAAAGCACATGGATTTCCCTGGTGGTGCAGTGGTTAAGACTCCACACTTCCAAAGCAAGGGGCATGGGTTCAATCCCTGGTTGGGGAACTGGTTCAACCCCTGCTCAGGGAACTAAGACCCTGCATGACCCATGGTGTGGTCAAGAAAAAAAAAGAAAGCCAAAGCATAGAGGGGTAAGTCACCCAAATCACACAGCTAGTAAGTCTCCAGAGCCCATGCTTCTCAGCATTCATATAATTACCACTCATTCTCATTTGTTAGTTCCTAATTATCTTGTGTATTACAGTAATGCTCTCAGGAATCTAATACCATCTCAGGCTATAAGAGAAGAATAACCACAATACTTGAATGCTAACCATACTCATTTTTATCTCCTTTTCCTCCCAATACAGTATAGGCAGGCAAAGTCAGTGATAATAAAAGGCTGATGATAGGAGGAAATAAGGATAGAAAAGCTCAATTTTTAGGTAAGAGCGATTGGAGACTTAAAAAAAAAAACAACTGAACAGATACAGAAAGCACTTGATTTATGGTTGCTTCATTATCCAAACCCCATCCTAGGATTATATCTGAATAATACATAATCTGGTAGCAGGGTATAGACAGAAGATCTCACCAAAACATGTTAGTTTAATCATAAGAAAAAATAAGACACAAGGGTACGATCTGATCTAATTATATTAGTAATCTCTATAAGTTCACTTTCTTAGGAATGTCAAGTTTCACATACGATCAGGAAGGTTCAGTAAGTGTTCTTGAGCTAATAATCACCCTCAAGGTTTTGGCATTTCAGTTAAACCAAATTAAGTTAGTATAATAATTTCAAGGCATTTTACAAAAACTACTCACACAAAGCAAGAGCTTCGGATCTGCATGAATTAGTTTCACCATGGACAAGAGAAGATACTTATAGCTTCTTGTCTCCAGGTCTGTAGGTTTTTCTTTAAATTTAAGGCTTGTTACTTTTTCTTTAAATGTAAGACTCTAAAAACAAAAACATGACATTTACCTTCTAAGAATCAGACATCAGAATCATGATAATAGCCATTCAACATTTTCAAATAAATCTATTTTTTAAAAACTTTGAAAAATAAAGGGACATATTTTATAGCACCAAATGTATGGTATTAGTAGAAACATTCAATAGAAAGTATAAGATTAACACAATCAAGCTTAAAAAGCAAATAAAAAGTATTTTTGCACGTCTATATTGTTCTTATTTCTGTTGTTGTTCAGTCACTAAGTTGTATCCGACTCTTTGCAATCCCATGGACTATAGCACTAGTAGACTCCCTGGTCCTCCACTATCTTTGAGTTTGCTCAAATTCATGTCCACTGAGTCAGTGATGCTATCTAACATCTCATCCTCTGGCACCCCTTTCTCCTTCTGCCTTCCATCTTTCCCAGCATCAGGGTCTTTTCCAATGAGCCGGCCTCTTCATATCAGGTGGCCGAAGTATTGGAGCTTCAGCTTTAGCAACAGTCCTCCCAATGAATATTCAGGGTTGATTTCCTTTAGGATTGACTGATTTGATCTCCTTGCTGACCAAGGGATTCTCAAGTCTTTTCCAGCACCACAACTTGAAAGCATCAATTCTTCAGTGCTCAGCCTTCCTCTTACATATTCTTATATAATCTTATATATATTTTTATATAATCTTGAAAAAGTTTAAGTGAAAATCTGCTAAAATACTAAAATCTTTAAAATAAGGTTGGTGGACTCCTGTTAAAAGCGATTTTCCAAATGTTAGAACAGGGGTAAAATATTTATTCTATAGCTCTCACAGATACAGTGAGTAACTCATGTAATAAAATATCTCATATACATATATATAAACATTTCATAGAAACAATGACATTATCAACTGTAAGATGCATCATTATTTTACGTATCATAAGGAATGAAAATTGTCAACCGCAAGATATCATACAAATAAGATCCACCCCCAAATTCAGAAATGTTAAATAGGTGTTTCTTAGATTTGATGGAATATGCTACACAGGCAATCTCTGTATTTAATAGTTTAACTTTTTCTTTTTCCTTTAATGGCATTCCATCTCCCAAGTTACAGAATGCACGTATTTTGCCAGAAGAACACTGATAGAACAAAGAAAGCTTTCTTTGAGAAAAATTCAATCATGGAAAATGTGTTTCAATTACAGAGATACTATTGTAGAATACTATAATTATGGATGTTATTCAACCAAAAATCCAACATTATATTCTGGATCCAATACTACCTTTTTATCTACTCTTAGAAAACATCTTCCCTTTTCTTTTAAAAGGAAACAAAAATACATGCTTTTGACATGTATGCTTTTTTACGCACATAGTGTTCTTGCCTGGAGAATTCCAGGGATGGGGTCGCACAGAGTCAGACACGACTGAAGCAACTTAGCAGCAGCAGCATATGCAAATACACAGATGGGAGATTATCCAGCATCTACGGACTCTTAATAAAAAATGTCCATGAAAACAAGCTGTCTTTCAAAGGTAAAAAGGAAAGGTGTGTTCTCTATAACATGCAGCAATTATTCCCAATGTTTATGTATGAGAAAAGTGTTTGTTATAATGCCCAAGAGCACTGGAGATTTTTGTCCTTTTGTTTAATGAAATGTGAGATATTTTTAAATATAAACTTTGAATTCTATTTCTAATTTCCCGTGTACAATATGTAGCATCCAATGGGCAAAACAGTGCGTTAGCAGGAACATTCACTCTAGCCCAGGAGTCAGTTTCCCCCTCGCATCCCCAAAAGATAAGGAGCTAATCAAAGTATTTTGATTCATAAGGAAAAATTGAAGGAAAAAGAAACCAAAAAAAGAAAAGGTGACATTCACTAAGATTTTAACAGCATTTTGTCAGAAAATATCTCTAAGAAAAAGTTTAACCCACTGAAATAGTAGAAAACATACATCATTAACTAGCATTGCAACACTACTGCAGTATTCGACATACCACAATTCTTACTGAAAAGTCTCATTTGATTTTCTAAAATAATCAAAACAGCAAGAATGGGATAAAGATACTGAAAAAAAATGCAATCTCAAGAAGATGGAAATCAAAATTCACGATTAATCTTACCGGGGCCATTCGTATTGCTGGGTGTGCTCCACAACCCTGGACTGCTTTATGAAGTGTTTCACCAAACATATTTCGAAGTTCAACTGAGTGGCAATATACAGCATCAATCTTAGGCCACCAATCCAACGCAGACTGGAGGAAAACAGAGACCATACGAAAGAAAAAGTCCAAATTTGCACGAGTTATATGCTCTGGTTATCACTGTGGTTTTATGGTTGATTACTTGGTAAGAAACTTTCTAAGACCATGCAAACACACACTATGATTTCCAAAGTCTTCAAGTAATGTCTTTAATTCAAACACCAAACCACACATCTGCTTTATTATCATAATGAGCATGAGACAAAGCGCCCACTGCACGAGCATGAACACGAGACTGTCTTTTCTCACTGATAATCTAACAAGGCTGAAAGACAGAGAGTAAAGAGCTAATTCTGCAGCCAAGCTTTTTTTTGTAAGTTTAATGTTTTACACATTTCAGAAACGTATGCATATATAGTATATATTGTCCCAAAGCAAGAACGCTATTATCAGTTTTAAAAGAGATCAGTGGTTCAACACGGTGTTGAAGGAATATGTGGTAAACTATTACTCATACGCCTACAGACAAACAGCAATGATAATTACAACATGAAATTAGTAAATGAGATAAAGCTATTAGTAAACCTATAATCTTAAATTGATATGCAATGATGGCACAATACATGAGAAGACTAATGATCACCACAAAGACAAAATGATCATAGCTAAATATTTTTAAAGGTAACTGGGTTTTTTTATGTAAATATTTTTCTGTAGTTCAATTTGTTTAGCTTTGATTCTAGTTTTTAGTGCCTATTTTATTTGAAAGTGTAACTTTTAAATGAAGTAATAACTATATTATGAAAAATGACAACTATGAAAATCACTAAAACTATTGTCTCTCTGTGAATACAAAAATGACTGGATGAATTTTTCACTACCTAATGGAGAGTATGCAGGGAACAGGATTACTTAAAACACAGGCTTTATAATACTCCTGTAACAAAAAATACCTGCAAGAACAATTTGAAACAGTAGATAAGGCGATATAATAGCTTCATATCTTGTTCCCAAGTTCCTTCTAATTCAACACTAAGCTAATTAAATTCTCAGCATTTAATTTTTTTAGCCCTAACCCTTAGAATATTTTGAGGAGCATCGGGTTATATTACCTAAACTTTTGGATTATGAACTCTATTTACTGGATTGTTGTTATTTAGTCACTACATCGTGTCTGACTCTTTTGTGACCCCAGACTGTAACCCACCAAGTTCCTTCTGTCCAAGAGATTTTCCAGGCAAGAATACTGGAGTGGGTTGCCATTTTCTACTCCAGGGAATCTTCTCGACTCAAAGATCAACCCACGCTTCCTGCTTGGCAGGGAGATTCGCCACTTGGCAGGTGGAGCCGCATCTATGAATGTGTGTGCATGTGCTCAGTCGTATCCAACTCTCTGTGATTCCATTGACTGCAGCCCGCCTGCATACCCTGTTCATGGGATTTTTCAGGCAAGAATACTGAAGTGGGCTGCCATTTCCTACTTCAGGGGATCTTCACAACCCAGGGACTGAACCTACGTCTCTTGCATCTCCTGTACTGGCAGGCAGATTCTTTACCATTAGTGTCACCTGGGAAGCCAAGACACATCTACAGTGTACTATAAAACCAATTTACAAAATAAAATCAATACTTAATTCCATTCACAAAAAACCTTCAACACTATTAAGGAAGAAATACTTTTATTTGTACAGTATGGTTGTCTCCATTTTTCTCTCAAATTCTTTATTTACTTCCTAACAAATGATTAAGTTTTCTTAACTTAGTTATATAGTGAATTCCTTAAACTTTAGTCAATTTGGTCACCTGACTTTCCCATGGCAATCAATACTCCTTGATTTCCATATACTTACTAATTTATACAGCTTGTGTTAATCAACTTAAAGTAACAAAAGCTGAATAATCACAAAATGCACTGATATAAGGGTCCTCTGACTATACTGAACTCATAATGTCAGAAACTGCTTAAAGACATACACATCCCATGTAACATCCTATCCAAATTATTATGTCATTGTGATAGCTGCTGAAACTGTCTCATGGTACCAGGTATACCCTATGTGACTTTAACTTAAGATGTAGTTACTGACATAATTGCTATTTTATATAACAAATAAAGTCATTCGTTTTAAAGTACAAGATACACTTTCAAATAAAACAGGCACTAAAACCTGGACATCATGTAGTTGGTAAAAATTTTAGTGTTCCAAGCAATTATTAAATGTGTCCTTTCAGAAACTAGTCAATTAAAGTAGACTTGTTCTTTTTTGTCCTTGAAAATCCTAAGTGTATTGTCAAGTAAATGGCAATACTTTTATAATACGAGCAGATCATATGGCAATTCTTCAAGATTATTTCAAGAAGTTTCACACGCCTTGGAAATAATTTCTCTCAGCAGAAAGAGATAATCTCATTCTCAATATGTGAACTATCCATAAGTAAACTACAGCAAATTGCTATAAGGAAAAAACAATAGTAAGTGTTAAGTACTATACCAGCTACAGCATGTTGCACTGATGGGTGAAATATTTGGTTCCTATTGTGTATATTATTTTATTTCCCAATGATAACAACATATCTAAACTAACCTAAAGGAAGCCTATAAAGATTAAGCACATAACAAAGATTTTATAGCTAAAATTCATCACTTATGGCATTCCATAATAAAAGAGATGACAGAACTACCCGTACCATTTTAGAAAGGGATAAAAAGCTTAAATTATAATCAAATTTGAACAGTTACTACATTTTCAGATTTCTTAAGAAGAAATCTTAAGGGAGGACTCTTTTAGACCTAAAAACAGTACTTATGAACTGAATATGAGTATGCGTCACGAAAGCAAAACAAAACTGCAAACATTATTACTACTTCTACATAAACCCTCAAAACCACATCAGTAATAAAACTTATCGAATTTGAGAATGTGGTAATTTTTAAAAATCTGTGAACTGGCTAAAGAACCAAGGAAGAAGAGAGCTCATGAGGTGTACTGAACCAAGAATCATTTAAAAGAAAATCTTTTACTATGAATGAATTTAAGATCAGGAGTTCAAATACTTAAGAAAAACTTTATGTGATTTCAAGACAAAACATTTCTATAATAACTACATTCAGTGAAATTCCATAGTAGTCAATTCTATAAATTTGCATCTGAACACATGGTCCTTTTCAGTCAGAAAATACTTTAGATTCAGTATCTATTAGCCTCAAACCAAAGGAAAGAAAAACCCTAACAAGAAACAATTTGTCAAACAATCTTATGCTATGATAAAGTATCATTATCTAAGGTCCAACTTTAAAACTATTTTATAGACTAAAATTGATGCTCCTTTTCAAGCTACTCACTAAAAGGTTACTGATGCTTACTTAATATTTTAAAAGTTTAGTCAATACAGGTTTTTCTTTATAAAAATAGATTTCTTAGACGTGGCCTGATACAGACACACTCCACCTTCACACATGCAGTACGCACTGGAGTATAGGAGGATGCACAACCACTTCACCATATACACTGAGGCATGCATGAAGTACCACTCCAGGCATGCTTTAAACCCACAAAGGAGCAGCTCAGCCACTTACAGCAGTGCCAAGTCCATGCTTGAAAGTGCTCTATATATTCAATTGTAGACAAAAATATTTCACAATTAAAGTAACTAGCCACAGAGTATCAAAAAAATATATACCTGGGTTTATTAAATACAAGCTTTAAGCATTTACATAAACCATCCACTCTAATAAATGGAATGTTTTTAGTATTATAAGCCAAAGGATAAAAAAGTAGTAATATTTTATTTCTGAATTACACATAAAATTGAAAGGTAAAAATCATTGTTGTTTCTTTTTTTTTAAGTAATGGCCTTGAAAGTAAACCTTAAGGGCACAATGTCCTGACTCATTACATTGGCAAAAGTAAAGCATAAAATTTTCTAAGTTTTTACTACAAATATACCTTATCTGCCATATCAGATTCATTAAACTTTCCCTTTTGAAAGAAACAGTAGTTAATGTTACTTCTACTTATAACTGATCTTCAACTGAGAGAATAATCATTCCCTCGGGCATTTTTAGTTATTCATAAAGTCTGGGGGCAGAGATGGGAGAGAAAGGAAGTGGCACAAATGGTACTTAATGAAATGAGGACCAAGGATACCAAATGTCCTACAATACACAAAGCAATTCTGCATAACAAAGACTGTACTGACCAAAAATGCTACCAGCACCCCACTGAGGAAAACTAAATGTGTCACCAAATAGTTTTATTAATAGTTATTACTCTTCTGCAGGAATGGATAAAAGAAAATGTGGCAGAATTTGGTATAATTCAATACATCCAAAGCAATGAAGGTGGGAAGGACATCTTTAACTCCCTAGAGACACACTCTTAAAGTGAAATGTGATTATAAAGAGGACAAATATACCTAAGTTAACAATGATTAAAGTCTTTTTTTAAGGGAGGAAAAAAGGAAAAAGTTGAACAATTTACATATACATGTGAATATCTAACAATGGATGAAAGTGGATGAAAAGGAGTAACACCTACTATAACATCTTAAAAACCCTCAAAATATGATTTAGAAGAATAGAAATTTTTAAATCCATGGTCCAAATGTGGTATGGTTACTATCTTTCCACTTAACACACTCACATCACAGCTGAAGCCTTCACAAGTACTTTTTAATGAATTTACTTATTTTGTCTGATATGCTTTTGTGCCATGTAAACACCTCAAAGTATTGTTTCATTTGTTTAAGGAATAAAAGTACAAATATGATCTCACCATTTTTCTTTAATGTACATAATGAGCTACAACATAAATACTGCTACTTTTAACTTAAACAGTAAGGTGACAATTCAGAATGTTATCAAATGCTGGGAAAGAGCTGAGTATTAAAATAATACGTAGAGCTTTAGGATGAAAACGTTAAATTATATTTTCAGTGACACTGTTCTCAAGGGTTTTGACCCAAAAATCTTTTAAGTTTAATCTTTCCAAAGGATCCTATTAATTCCACCTTCCTCAGTAAGGGTCCTGGGATTCAGATTAAATATGAAAAATACAATTGTATTGTCAGTTATTAGATAGAATCATGTATGAGAAATCTTCCTGTATCATACATCTAAATTCAAAATCTTTTGCAAATCAGAAATACCGTTCTTAAAAAGAAATAAGATAGGAAGAAAGAAAAAATTTTAAGCAATTTAGCAATACCTTTTGGACTTACATTGGTGATGATTCGATGGAGTGAATTTACCAGCACATAGTGAAATGTAGAAGGGGAATTCTGAGCCAGGCAGATCTACAGAGGAAAGAAAAAAAAACAGTAAGCTATTTCTATAAGAAAAATATATAGTAACATACACGAGGACAAAAGAAACAACAAAAAGGAAATTTTTAAAAACAGAACACATTTTTTAGGATCTTGAAACTAACTTTAACATATAAAAAGAAATACTGATAAAGGTGCAATCTATCATCTTTCTACTCATTTCGCATTTATAAAGGATCAACAGCGTCAGTAAATGAAACTGATGCAAACCGATGCTCTCACCTTGAAGTGTTGGTTATTGTGAGGGCTTATTCGGAAGCAGGAAACAAGGCAGTCGATCATGAGGTCCACGTCTGCCGGCTGACTGCCCCTCGAGAATGGCTTACTCGGATTAAACAGCAGGTTCTATGAAAATTCCAAGCGAAAATAAAAGCTTTTCAACAATCACGCAGTGTTTTTACTACTAGTACTTAATAACAACACATCATCCACACAGATGGCAGTAACATGTAGTTGCCAGAGGAAACATAAAGTGCTAATGTTGTGGTTCATGATAAAATTCTTACTAGACCACATATGGTTCCTTTCAGGCCCAAATTTCTACCTTATTTTAAACCCAAGTCTGAATATTTATGGTAATTTAAGAAAACTGGTTAATTCTGTGTTTTCTTCATATTCTAAGCCACTTAATGTAGCCTGAGGAGCAGTAGCAAAAGCAGGTCCTATGAATTTAATAAAGTGGAAGTGAAAGTGACTTGGTCGTGTCCAACTCTTTGCAATCCCATGGACTATACAGTCCATGGAATTCTCCAGGCCAGAATATTGGGGTGGGTAGCCGTTCCTTTCTCCAGGGGATTTTTCCAACCCAGGGATCGAACCCAGGTCTCCCGCACTGCAGGCAGATTTTTTACCAGCTTAGCCACAAGGAAGAAGACTCAGAACTTTTGTGTTAGCAGTGATTTTCAAAATAAACTAGTATAGTATTTATACTAGAGATTTATTTTTCATTTAACATTTTTAAGTTTGTATAAGAGAAATAATAAGCATGTTACCTTAAGATCAACCACCATGGACTGAACCAGTAGAAAGATGACAGAGTTATCTTCCCAATTAATGTAAGTACTTGCTTTACACAGTTTGACACAGGCGATTGCAGCGCTTTCAGTGAGCTGCCTGCTTCCTCCATGGCCGGCAAGTGCTTTTCGCAGACTGTCCAGAAACAACTTCTACAAAATTCAAATACAGCAATGAGATGATATATGAAATTTCTTGGATTTCAGACTGATCTAATAAAGTAGCAAATTATCAGCCACTAAAAACTGTACTCTCTATAGAAATACTGATACATAATTGATACTTACGGTTTTAAATTTCATAATTTTAAGTAGTTGTCATAATTTAAACGATTCTTGAATCCCCCCCAAAAAAAGATCTGTTCTTCCCTTTCTTTGCTGAATTATTAAAGGAACATGAGAAACAGTCCTTCCCAAACAATGTAGTTGACTTTTCAACCCTGAATTTAGCTGATCAAATTCTCTTTTTATATTACCTTTAATTTCTAAACACTATTCTTTCTTGGTTATGGTCTATCTCAAACTGTTCCATCTTTACCTAAAACTCCAGGCTATATTCAACCTTCAGCCTTCTAACTAAGGATATATTGAAAGCTGTTCTATTGCTCTCAATTCCATTCTTCACAGAAAATTATGCAGCTTGTAGAATACAGCTCCCTGACCTGGGATCGGACTGCGGTCCTCTGCATTGGGAGCAGAGTCTTAGCCACTGGACCCCCAGGGAAGTTCCTAATCCTAATCTTTAGATTTTTTCTAATTGCCTAAAGAATAAAATTGAAACTTAAACTCACTGGACCACCAGGGAAATTCCTAATCCTAATCTTTAGATTTTTTTCTAATTGCCTATAAAGTTGAAACTCGCAATGTCTTCCAGATTACTCACTATCTGCTCTTCATCTTCACTTACAACTGCCTGTGAGAACCTTCCACTTTCTAGCTAACTTTTCTGAATATATCTTCAATATTTTTAGATCTATTTTCTTGACTTCCCTGGCTTGAATAACACTCATCTTTGGAGAAGGAAATGGCAACCCACTCCAGTATTCTTGCCTGGAAAATCCCATGGACAGAGGAGCCTGGTGGGCTACAGTCCATGGGGTCACAAAGAGTCAGACACGACTGGGCGACTTCACCTTCACCTTCTCTAATCTAAATTCCTTTCTTATTTCAACTAAGGTTCCACACCTCTTCCATAAAACTTTCCTCACTATTCAAGCTTCACCTGAGTTAGTATAGCACATGCGATTGTATTATTATCCTAGTAAACAGGTATTCTTGAAAAATAATTTTTTACCCATAAAGAAATAACTTGGAAATCTAGGGAGATAGCAATCTAAGCTATTCTTGACTCCCGATTTTCCCCCTAGCTCCTTTATTCCTTGGTCTCCATGTTCATCTCTCGTTTCTGGAGTTACAGTCATATTTCTCAGCCTCTCTTACAGTTAAATATGGCTATATGAATGAGTTCAATCAATGGAATGTGAATGAAAGTGATCCATGCCATTTAAGGGCCTGGCCCATAAAAATCCTCAACATGCTTTTTTCCATGCTATCTTTTTCCTTCTGGCTGGCAGAATTGAAACAACTCCTATAAAAGCCATGTATAAAAAGAAATGGCAGAATCTTTGCTGGCCAAGGTCCTAAGAGATCACAAACAGGGCGATTGTCCTGCAGAGCTACTCAGTACTATTTCATTAAGTATAAGAAAGTTCTAGAGTTAGGGACGTCCCCCGCCCCCAGCCCTGAGGAGGGCTCTGGGAGAGTTCTACATAATTTTTGGAGGTCTTGTGAGATAAACACGACCAAAAAAAAAAAAAAAAAAGAAAGTTCTGTTGTGTTGAGCTATTATACTACCTATCCTAATACAGACGGTAACACAACTAAAAATAATAGTAAAATTTAGAAGTTGAAAAAAGAGAACTGCTTTTCACATATAATCTGCAGTCTAGGACTGGTGTAAACGAAAGCCTGGTCTGATCTGTTTAGGGTTCTATTTGTCTGTTGTTTACTGCCTTGCTTCTTTTATACTGAAGTGCTAAGCATGATTACCAAAGCCTGGGAGGGGCTCTGCCACGCTGCCAAAGGCAGCCTGTGGGAGCCCAGCCAGCAAAACCAAGCATTTCTCACAGGATACTATCTCAAGCCACCTACAGGGTAGTTCCAAGAGTGGTTTTAAAGATTTATATTAAATTCTGTGCCCTACTGAAATGATACAGATTCTACTCTGATGACTGTGGGACACTTTTTTTAAACAAATATGTACCACTATTTTCTAACCACAATTAAATTTTTTAAATCACCCCAAAACTAACAATCTGGAAACTATAAAACATTCCTCTAAGTCAAATATGGCATCATTAAGAGAAATCAGAGATTTAAAACTACTAAAATTAAGAACACTTCATCTGAAAACTAAGACCACTGCAAAAAAGTAAATTCAAAGCCTTATAGAAAGTTCTACAATGTTTTAAAAAGCTGAAAATAGATGAACTAAACCATTACCTCAAAAAATAAATGCTAGAAGATATAAAGTTATAAGACCAAGTTTTTAAAGGCCAACAGTATAAACTCTAGTAAACATGAACAAGGAAAAATGAGACATATTAGAAATGAGGAAACAGTCATAAACATGGATACTGAAGAAAATAATTAGAAGATAATATATAAATATTATAAACATATTCTGTCTACATATTTCTATATTATAAATAAACTAAGCATAGATATACATAACTCTTTATTGATAAAACTGAAAAATATATCTCCTAGCAAAGAATAAACTGTTAAAAGTTACCTTAAAAGAGACAAAAATTCCACAAAAACAAGCTATTCACACTGAAATGGTTGAGTAAATGAGGCTCATTAGTGTAACAGAATATTACCAAATACTTATATGAAAGTGTTAGATCTCCATCAACGATTTTGAGGAACAGATAAAATTGGCTTTTAAGTAAACAGAGTAAGATGCAGAGCAATACGTGTAAAATTATTTCATTTTAAAGTATAACAACCATCATATATGTGTATGTATTTTCCTGTAAATGTCTGTACGACCAAGTAGATATGAATCAAAGGATACACACATGAATAAAGGATAACCATTAACACTCGTTAGCACATTAGAAATATGACTAGAAAAGAGAATAAATTTTAAAAAATACATTTTTTAAAACCAGAAGGATTTAAGATCTAAATTTTTTAACCTAGCAAAGTACTACAAATATATATATACATGCTAAGTTGCTTCAGAATATTGGAGTGGGTTGCCATGCCCTCCTCCAGGGGATCTTCCCAAAACAGGGATTGAACCCAGGTCTCCCGCACTGCAGGCAGATGCTTTACTGTCTGAGCCAGCAGGGAAGCCCAAGAATGGGTTGCCATGCCCTCCTCCTGAATTGCACGCACGCACACATGTGTGCACGCTTCCTAGCACTAGTGGTAAAGAACCCACCTGCCAATGCAGAAGATATAGAAGATGTGGGTTCAATTCCTGGGTGGGGAAGATCCCCTGGAGGAGAGCATGGCAACCCACTCCAGTATTCTTGCCTGGAGAACCCCACGGACAGAGAAGCCTGGAGGCTACAGTCCACGGGGTTGCAAAGAGTCAGACATGACTGAAGCGACTTCGCACAGCACAGCACATATATATATCTGCCTCTTTCAAAACTCTTGGGTAGTGCCAGACACAAAGGTCACACAGCATATGACTCCATTTATACAAAATGTCCAGTACAAGCAAATACAGAGACAGAACATACATCAGTGGCTGCCAGGGACTGGGCTGAAAGGGGAATAATGAATAACTGTTAACAGGCATAAGGTTTTTTGTGGAGATGATGAAAATTTTCTGGAATTAGATAGTGGTAATGATTACACAACTCTGGGTTGAGTACACTAAAAACCACTGAATTATACACTTTAAAAGGTAAATCTTATAGTATGTGAATTATATCTAAATAAAATGAATAAATAAATCTTGGGGAGGAGAGAACTAACCCAAAGCCTAGGGAAAAAAAGAGCAAAACTGAGTGGACTTCACAGAAATTTTAAATATCTAAACAGCAAAAACAAAAACCCATAAACAAAGTTTAAAAAGAGAAACCAAGTAAAAAATGTACGGACACTCTACAAATCAATAAAAGACAAATAATTCAATAGAAAACTGAGTGATTCACAGACGATAAACAAATGGCCAATAAGCATTTGGAAAGATGTAGCTGTGATTATTAAAATACAAATTCACTCAAGAGCACTAGTGAGCTCAGAACAGCTTTTTACATATGTGTATTTCTCCAATAAACACAAACAAACAAAAAACAAAATATTAGTTTAAAGGAGTCCAAAACAATGAAACATGAAAAATGGTGTCCTCATAATGGGAAAGTTGGAGAGCACCAAAGCATCACAGACTCCCAAGGATTATCCAGTTCATTTATTTACCAGTCAATGCATAAATTCCCTACACAATACTTCTACAAAGTGTTGAATTCATTCAGCTGATTTTGAACATCTCCATCTATAGGCAACTCATGCAGAAGTCCATTTCATGCTTAGTTGGCTAAGGGTATTTCTCCCAGTGTCAAAAATATATAAATTTTAAATATTTACATTACAAAGAAGGTATTCTCAAAACAAACTGCATAAAGAAATTCAAATAAAACAATAAGGTTAAATACCCAATTCTTTTGTTTTAAAAAAATTATGAGCCCCTGAGAATTATCAGTTGTTAACAGTGCCAATTGCACTACAGATGGCATATATGGTACCCTGCCTTCCTAATAAAATGCTGTGAAAACTGTTCTAGAATGCCTAAAATGAGTTACTAGGCAATTTCATTAGCACCAAGTGGACACAAACCTAAGAACATGCAAAGACACCATAAAAGTGATGAATTTTAGTAGGGTAACCCTTGCAGTGATTATTACAGAAAACTATGTTTAATACTATGTTTAATATTATTCTTTCTGGCAAAAGAATGCAACTATGGGATCGTTTTAAAGCTTTAATCAATGAGGGTTATCACAAATACCCTATTTTTCCTCCAACTAAATTTAGGTCCAAGTATGTCTCTGCTAAGGCCAGCAAAAAAAATACCCACAATGATGCAGCTAGAAATGGACAGAATGCTAAGCTTAAAGAAATATATACCTTGAGTAAAGTAAATTGCTTCATGTGAATTTCCTGGCCATCTAGTGGTTAGGACTTGGTGCTTTCACTGCCAGGGCCCACGTTCCATCCCTGGTCGGGAAACTAAGATCCTGCAAGCCGCACGGCACAGCCAAATGAAAAATTTTTTAAAAATATCATTTCACATCTGAACATAGTAGAAATAACTTTTCCCTCCTCACCTTATTCATGTTGTTTTCATCAACCACATCCTTGGATATATCCTGGATTATTTCTGGACACAAGATAAGCAGAATGATTTGTAGTGGCCAAACTGCTGCTTTACGTTTGGTGCTTTCAGCAAAACCATCCACTAAGTCAAACAGTTTTTCGGCACACTCTATGCGAAAAATACAAATATTAAATGATACTATTAGATGACAAGAAAATATCTGGCATTAAATTAAAAGCTGGCACTATTCAAAAACCAGCAAAGGCCACATTTTAAAAAGATAAACCTGGAAGATCACTTAACTGTCAACAAGTTCATTCAGGTAATCAAACAAGTAATGTTATACTGTCTATGTATTACAAGAGCCATCTTGATCTACCCTGTTGTTGTTCAGTCGCTCAGTAGCATCTGATTCTTTGTGACCCCATGGACTGCAGCATGCCAGGCTTCCCTGTCCTTCACCATCTCCTGGAGCTTGCTCAAACTCATGTCCATCAAGTCAGTGATGCCATCCAACCATCTTGTCCTCTGTCTGTCCCTTCTTCTCCTGACTTCAATCTTTCCCAGCATCAGGGTCTTTTCCAGTGAGTCAGCTCTTCGCATCAGATGGCCAAAGTACTGGAGCTTCAGCTTCAGCATCAGTCTTTCCAATGAATATTCAGGACTGATTTCCTTTAGGATGGACTGGTTTGACCTCCTTGCAGGCCAAGAGACTCTCAAGAGTCTTCTCCAACACCACAGTTCAAAAGCATCAATTCTCTGGCACTCAGCTTACTTTATGATCCAACTCTCACATCCATACATGGAAAAACCATAGCTTTGACTAGATGGACCTTTGTTGGCAAAGTAATGTCTCTGCTTTGTATATGCTGTCTAGGTTGGTCACAGCTTTTCTTCCAAGGAGCAAGCGTCTTTTAATTTCATGGCTGCAGTCACCATCTGCAAGGATTTTGGAGCCCAAGAAAATAAAGTCTGTCACTATTTCCATTGTTTCCTGATCTATTTGCCATGAAGTGATGGGACCAGATGCCATGATCTTAGCTTTTTGAAATGTTGAGTTTTAAGCCAGCTTTCCCCCTCTCTTCTTTCACCTTCATCAAGAGGCTCTTTCGTTTCTCTTCGCTTTCTGCCATAAGGGTGGTATCGTTTACATATCTGAGGTTATTGATATTTCTTCCAGCAATGTTGATTCCAGCTTGTGCTTCATCCAGCCCGGCATTTCACATGATGTACTCTCCATGTAAGTTAAATAGGCAGGTTGACAATGTACAGCCTTGAGGTACTCTTTTCCCAATTTTGAACTAGTCCATTGTTCCATGTCCAGTTCTAATTGTTGCTTCTTGATCTGTATACAGGTTTCTCAGAAAGCAAGTAAGGTGGTCTGGTATTCCCATCTTTTTAAGAATTTTCCACAGTTTTTTGTGATCCACACAATCAAAGGCTTTAGCATAGTAAATGAAGCAGAAGCAGGTGTTATCCTGGAATTCTTGTGCTTTTTCTATGATCCAAAGGATGACAGCAATTTGATCTCTGATTCCTCTGCCTTTCCTAAATCCAGCTTGAACATCTGGAGGTTTTCGCCTACTTCCTAGTTCTTGTCTACTAGGGTGGTGAAGTTGATCCACTCTGCTGCTGCTGCTGCTAAGTCACTTCAGTCGTGTCCGACTCTGTGCGACCCCATAGACGGCAGCCCACCAGGCTCCCGTCCCTGGGATTCTCCACTAGTAAAGTCCAAATTTTACAATGGTCAGACTGGTATTTAGTCTCAATGTGGAAGGCCCTAAGCAAAGTGTGATTATATCCAAGAAACAAAGACTAAATAGCTTCTCAAAGGAGTTCTATTAGTTCTCCAGGAGTCTATTTTCCTTCTTGAAGTTGTGTCTTGAGAATTTTAAGTGAGGATATTCTTACTTAATACTCCTCTCTCTAAACAGGAAATAAAACCTCAGAGCACAAAAAGGGGCTTCTCTACAACAAAGTGCCATCAGTATCCAATCTATAACTAATTAAAAATCAGAGCTTCATTTCAAAAGTTCCTTATCTATTTGCTCAAAGGAAAAAGGTTGCGGGTAATTCAGAAGTATAAGAAAAAAATAATATTTCCTATTTGACGTAAGTTGAAAAGATTAAAAGCACCATAATAATGAAAATAACTTGAAAATGTTAGGTTTTATCTATTAAGTAAGAGTCTTTAAAAGATAAATAAAAAGTCAATCTTATCCTTACCAGCCATATCAGTCTGTGGAATCTGGTACAGCTTTGTAAATTCATCTGGATAATTTTCTACCCAGTTCCAAAATGCCTATAAATAACAAAACATATGTTTTATGTGATATATTCTTAATACAGAAAACAAAATATCATATTGCTCCAATTATATCACAAAATTCTAATTTCTTCCAGAAGAATATTATAATGCATTCTCTCTAAAAATTATGTGAAATTATTACTCTTTGACTCAAAATACTGAAGACAACACTTAGAACCAAAAATTAACAAAACTGTAATACCAAAGAGGTTATTACTTACTTTTTCCAGGCTATTTATAACTGCTAACTGTGCAACTTTCTTTAGGGCTTTAAATTTAAATGCTGTTTCTGGAAAAGAAAAAAAAAAGGTTTTACAATTACTGATTAGCTAACACCAATGCAATTCAGAAGTACCAGCAAAAATAACTTTCCTCTTACACACAAACTTTTGTGCCAGTATTATTTATTAAGCCATGTAAAGGTAAACATAACTAGAATAAACCAAAAACCTTACTGGCTATGTCCACTTAAAGACAAAACTCAACCTTGAAGGTTCAAAGGTTGTGAGTTTTTTCCTTTGTTTCTAATAATAAGTACATTTTTAAAAAAATGTATAAAGTACACAATCATTGTAGAAAATTCAAAAAATACACAACAATCTAGGGGAAACTGAAAATATGATCTATGATTCTACCATTCAGAGACAATCACAATTTACAGTTTGGTTAATTTTCTTCTTTCCCTTTTCCTATGCACATATATAAGACAAATACACTTATCGTAACTGAGAAAATCTGTTCATATCAAACCTGTTCAAACTATTCTACTGGTAGCAGCATACCCCCAACTTTTTCCATATTATTAAAAGTTCCTCATGGGTATATTTGATGGCTTTGTTACAATAATATTCAATATTTAAGTATGTATTAAGACACTGGTTACTCAAACATTTTCCAATTTTGTATATTTGAATATTATTAATATAAATAATATTAATACTTTATATCCAAATCTTTTCCACATTCTGATTATTCCTTTAAGACACATAAATGTGTAGAAAAAGAACTGTCCAGTCCAAAAGATGAATATTTTTAAGGTTCTTGATAAATACTGCCAACTTGATTTTTGGAAGGACTGGGCCAAAGGCCACTCCCACCAAGCAGTATGTGAAAGTGTCCTTATCACATCCCTGCTATCATTAAATATGTTCATTTCTTTTATTCTACTAATTTGATTATTCAAAACAGTACATTTTTAAAATAAGACTAAACATTTCTCCATACAAATACATTATGTATTTTAATTTTTTCCTCTTTTATAAAATTACTGTCCACATTTGTAAAAATGATAACTTTTAATGAAGGGATGCAGATACTTATTAAATTACATAAACATCTTTACAAGATAAAGATGAGTCTTCAAGTTATAAAATTGTCTAAAAAATCTTCTAAAAGTCGCTTTCTTTTTTTTCTGGACTTGCAAATGAGTAACTTGCTCTCCAGGTCAGTTGTTTTTTTTTTCCCCCTTTAAAGAGATAGCCTTTATTTGAAGGATTTTTACACTGAAGAATTCCAAAAGTGGTAGGTTTTTGGAACTTATTGACTTGTATTGAAAAGGAACTGTTGACAAAGATTTACCAGAAATAATCTGAACAAGCAAGAAAATATAGTTAATACTACTGAAACCTACTAAAAAAGTTTCAGGATATACAGTTTCTCTGACATAACAATACCTCTAAGTGCTGTCATGGATACAAAACTGACTGCCTGTTACTTTTCTAAACATTCAGTGGTATAGTTAACAATATTCAATCACTGCTGTTCTTTCCTGAATATATAAAAATTAAAATACCAATTAAAAAACTAATATATTCATCTCTTTAAATGTTTCTTGCAGATACAATTTCCATATTTTCAGTCAATAGTGGTGTGGTTTAAGAGATACTTCATTCACAAGTCAAACAACAATCTACCCAGAGGGAACTGATAGTCTATAGGCTCATAGTGCAAATGAAGAGTTCGGGAATGCAGCAACTGACATTTCTAAAATACAAAACAGGAGATACATGCAATAAGCTCTGAGGAGATACATGCAATAGGCTCTACTAAGCAGCTGGCCACAGAACGAGAATATTGGATCTGTCACTGGTGATTTCAATGGGATGCCAGGTGCTTCCAAACACAACTCAAACTCTCATCTTAGGCTTTGTATTTTTTTTTTCCAGTTTCACTAATGACACACATGTGATTCAAGTCCCTGAAGTAGTCATTATAGTCAAGGGCATATATACCAACATAGCTCAGTTGGTAAAGAATCCACCTGCAATGCAGAAGACCCCAGTTCGATTCCTGGGTCAGGAAGATCTGCTGGAGAAGGGATAGGCTACCCACTCAGGTATTCTTGGGCTTCCCTGTGGCTCAGCTAGTAAAAGAATCTGCCTGCAATGCAGGAGTCCTGGGTTCAATCCCTGGGTTAGGAAGATCCCCTGGAGAAGAGAATGGCTTACCTACTCCAGTATTCTGGTCTGGAGAATTCCAAGAACTGCGTAGTCCATGGAGTCACAAAGAGTCAGACACGACCGAGCAACTTTCACTCACTCACTCACCTAATTAATCACCAAAAGCTATGCAATGTATTCTACTCAAAGATTATATATTCTTCATCCTAAATACCATATCAAATTGGTCCCCACCCTATCCCATTCCAATCAGACCTCCACTATCCTTATTTCAGCGTCACATTACTACAACTACACATTACTACAACCAAGTCCCAGAAGTTCATGCAACTTTCTATCAAATCATCCTGCAAATTTCAAGCAAAGTGGCATATCTAAAATAAAACACTGATCAAGGTAATTCCCACCCAAAAACCTTTGCATCACTTCCCACAGACACTAAAACAAAGCCTCATTACCCATAAGCAAAATAATACAGAAGTTAAGTAGTTTGGCTCTAGAGATGCAGTTGTGAACTGAATCTTTATCCTGCCACTCAACAGATGTATGATCTTGGAAATGTTACTTAGGCCTCAGTTTCCTCATCAATATAAAGGATGATAATAGTAACATCTGTTTCACAGGGTTCTTGTGATTACTGATGAGAAAAAGCCATGTAAACTGCACAGGGTGATGTATAGCACATACTGAAAATGCAACAAATGTTACTATGTTTTTATTAATATGATATGATGTACTGTTGTACCTCTGTATCTTGCTTTTAACATTTCCTGCCTCTAAACACAAACACACTTCTTCTCTCACATTATACTCACTCTATTTAGCTTTGCCACACTGCTTTGCAAATAATCTGGTAATATATTTGTCTCGTAAAACAGGTCATGAGCTCCAAAGGGAGAGACTCAATATTTTATTAATCTTTGTAAGCCCAGCAATCAGCATGGTTTCTTACATACAGTTTCTCAACAAAAGCTGCTGAATTGAATAAAACACATTATTACTTTTACTATTCACATTACAGGAAGTTTCCATTCCTTTCACTATGACTGTGTAGAACCATCTTTTGCTGGTCTGGTTAATATTGCCTTTATATGTCATATTTATCGGTAAAAATTCTATAAATTTATGCTCATAAGGAAGCTGCATTCAATGGGGATAACTTACCACAATAAAAAGAAAGTAATTTATTCATACACTTAGTTTCTCTCATTGTGCATGGAGAACCATCAATTAATGATTATGTATTAAACATTTCTAAGAAACTGATCTTTTAAACAAACACCTATCCACAAGCACTCTGGACTAGATTTCCCAAATGTCACTGAACCGCTACGGAAAAAAAAAAAATCACAAAAGCTCACATTTCTTAAATTTTATACATAGAGGAAATATATAAATACTATCATTCCTTAGCTTTTCAATGTTTAATAATAAATAGTAAAATCCTGAAATTTAAACTGAATTGAGTGGTGGTTTATTATAATCCAAAATAACTACTGTCCACTTGTCTAGCTGTGCTTAGTCATTCAGTTGTATCCAACTCTTTGCAACCCCATGTACTGCAGCCCACCAAGCACCTCTGTCCATGGGGATTCTCCAAGCAAGAACACTGGAGTCGACTGCCATGCCCTCCTCCAGGGGATCTTCCCAACCCAGGGATCAAACCCAGGTCTGCTGCATTGCAGGCAGAATTCTTTACCGTCTGAGCCACCAGGAAACATAATAGCTAAAATGATTCATTTCTCCTTAATTAAAGCTATTGAAAAGTGAAGTAAGCATTGCTTGGTTTTATCATGGTAATGGCCTAAAATCATAAATTCTGAACAATGATAATATAGCTGGAACACAGCCTTATAGTATTCATCTATATAGATACAGTTTTTTTTACATCTTTGGTGAAATAGTTGTTAAGTTTAAAGCAAATGTTAGGAAAACTAAACATGGTATTTTGAAAACTGCACTGCAGAACTGTTCAAGTTTTCAAAGTTAGTGTAACTAAATCTCCTTCCAGGTCAAACATTAGAAAACACTGTTGACAATTCCTTAATCAATATACAAAGTAAAATAAAAATAAGTATGAATCACATACTATAAGGTTTCACATTTAAATTAGCCAGAATCCAATATTATATAAAATTAAAAAACAATTTCTGTGAAATGAATTTAGGCATTTATACTCAGTATATTCATAATACTCAGTATTCATAATACTCAAATATCAGTGATATTTGATTTATATTAACACATTCCTGCTTACCACAAAAACCCTCTCAATTCCTTCTGATAGTTAATTTCAGTCAATATAATGATAGAAAGCACTCTTCAAAGCTTTAAAATTACACATTAGGCATATTCCCACGTGTGACTACTATTGATATATTCTACAAGGAAGCAAAACTAGCACTGAAAGAATAAAAGACTTTGAAATGCTATAAAGTCAGTCAGTAAGGCAATAACAGAGTTGAAAACAGAGTATCAGAAATGAGATTCCTGACTCACATTCTCCTCTCATCATAAGAGCACAATCTTCTGGTTCAATCTGCAATGAAACTTTTATACCCTGCTAAACTATCTGCTTTTAGCACTACTATAGAAAAATACCTTCTATAACACGTAACAATCCTTGAGAGGAAATTCTAGAAAAATTAAGTAACAGCATCCTCACATTCTCTTTAATAAAGAGAAAAAGCAAAAACTGTAGTTGAACAAAAACTTCACATCTCCAAGACTTAAGATATTCATTACTGTATTATTTGCAAAGGTTCAAAAATTACTGAACCATAAAGTATTACTATTCATTTCTCAAGGACATTTGCATTATAAAATCCACTTTGATATTCTAGCTCAACATAATTAGTTCAATTAGTACATTCAAAATACTTATTTTTCACCCACAGTGATTAATTTCATATACATCATTCATTTAAACTTACCCTTCAGGAGTCGTTTTAATTTTGCACAATCCACATTAATATACTGTAACAATTCTATATCATGAACATCCACATTGTCTTCTGAACAAACAGTCAATTCCTGTAACCTGAAAAATAAAAAACCAAAAATAATTTATCAACTGAAGTTTTATGATAGTTCAAAATTCTGAATTCAACAAATTGAATTGATTGATGGTAAAAAAGTACAAATACTACATGATTTTATTTAAAATATTAGCTCAAATTGTAACCAATGCAGTGTAATTTAAAATTGACATCATCATTGCATTAAACCTTCAGTTGCTAAAAAATGAAATCAATGCTATTTCTTCCTTCTGAAATCCTTCTTTCACTCACTTCAGCCTGCAGATGTATAGCTAACAGTGAAATTATTCTAAGCACTTACACTAATGTTCTTCTTATCATCAGGGTGAGAAAAGCTTAGCAGTTCACACTGGGAATGAGAAGGTCCTCAAAACTTATTTACATGCTACAAATTCCACAGCTGCTGCAAAGAGCCTAAAAATACGGAATATGACTCCTTAGGAAACACAACTTAACAAATCAGCAACACCAACTTTTGAAAAGCTAACTCTTGTGGTTGTTTGTGAAAAACGGGAGGAAAGTTTAATTCCTTTTACAGTTGTTATTACCATAAGGAAGGGGCATTTGGGGAATTTATAAGGCAGAGAAATCAAATAAAAAGTAATGTTGGTCAAAAGAAATGAACTGGAAAACCTATCACTAAAACATCTAAAAGGACTAGATAAACTGAACAACAACAAACAGACATTTTAAATGTACAGAAATAAAGCAGCACAAATGCCATTTACCTGCCCAAGTCCAGAAATGGAAAGGAAACTGAAAACCAGAGATGGTTCTGAAAGGATGATCTGGCCAACAAAAGGGTGAGAGTTGGTTAATTTTTTTCTCTCCTTAACCTAAGGGTGTGGAGCTAAACATCCACATGAGACTGGATACAAAGCCCTGAACCCTAACAATTCAGGAAGTAGAACCAGGGCCTTGCATAAAACATGGCTAGAAAGAGCTATGCACTTCCTGAAAAAAAGAGAGAGAGACACTGAAAGGGAAACAGGGAGAAAAAAGAAGAGGTGGGGGGGGGGGGGGGGGGGGGGGTGGTAGCAATTTACCAGCACAAGAAGTCTGTCTGCTCTGCCTAAGCTTTGGGTAGAGAAAAAAGTCACCCAGGTCTGTCACCTTACAAGGATTTGAGGCCCACATTTGTACTACCCATACAATCTGGGACTGAGAAATTAACAAAAACATGGGTCCAAAACTGGGCACTTGGCAAACGCAAAACCATCATTAGGATACTCTCAGAGTCCCAGGTCACAAGAGATTCCCAAAGAAAATACACACTGCACTAAAGATCACAGTTTACAAAACAGAGAGAAACAATTCACTGTGAATGAGAGTTTGAACATACAAACAAATGAGATTATTTAACAGTCTTAAAGAGAATATAAATAATAACATTTTAAATAATTAGACATACAAGAAGAAATTTTAAACTATAAAAAAGAATAATAAACTACTACTAAAAAAAAAACAAACCAGCAGACTTGTAAAAGAATCAAATAGAACTTTCAGAGTCATTGAGTCTTCTGCTTCTGGTAATATCTCAAATCAGACATAATTTGGGTCTTTAGGACCCTTCAACCATAAAACAGGCAATTCGGTGGAGAAAGCAGCTAATGGTCTACATAAAAGAGTACTATGAGCCACAGAACATGATATATACTTCAGCAGAATAAAAAAGTTATCTTAAGATCTGTAACTCATATTATTTGCTGAAAGAAAAGCAATGAGAGAAATACCAAAAGCTAATCTTAATCCTAAAAGAGAAACATCCATAGATAGGTAGAATGGTCAAACACAACAAATTCTCATGACACTGATTCATCTATCAATAGTACAAAGTATAAAATCAATCTTCAGAAAGAACTGTCATTCCAATTCCTTGCATATTTTAAGTCACCTAATGCTATCACACTAGAGTGTCACAAGAAAACTCCTTCTAAGTTAAACCATCGTAATGGTCTTTTTAGGTAAGTGACCCTCTAATAAGATCAGCTCCTATTTCTCGCATAAGCTAGATTAAACAGCAAATGCAGTTGTCTGAAACATAAATTTCAGATTCCATTTCTGAGCAGTCTGTGTCCCCTGAAAGCTAAAGAAACTAGCTTATTCTGGAGACTTATTAACTTCCATTCTAGAAAGGGTGAACTAGATTCAGGAAATACACAAAAGTTGCCTATTTTTACATGTGCTAATGCTGCAAAATAAAATGTTTGGAGACCAGAAGATTTTTAGTTTTCAGAGGTGGGACATTTGCTGTGTTTTAATAAGTAATTTATGCTTGGATAGACTAAAAACATTTTACTCTTTTGATCATTTTCTACCTTCAGTGTAAGATGATTTCAAAAAGTAAGATTGGTCTAGTATCACTTAAACAAAGAAGGGGTTTTGTTTTTTATCATTTTAATGCCTCCTATTACCTATGTGTTTGCTACCTTGCTCTTCAACCAGTATTACTCAGAATATGAAATGTTAACACTTAACATTCATGAACTTAAGAGTTCATAAAGACATGTTCCATTATATAAACACGACTCTATATTATCAATCATATTGTACATTAAATAAAACTTTAATTTTCTCTGCACCAGAATTCTAATGAAACGTTGAAGAATACTGTTGCCTAGAATCACGATTACAGAAATGCCATCTTTTAATAAAAAGACTGCAGGATTTTGAAGTTAGCTGATTCCCCCTAAAAACCATAGCACAAATTCTCAAACTACGATGTATATTTCTCACTGACACCTATTGCAAAACAACACGAGAATGAACTAAGCTGACTCATGGAAATCCAGTGCTCGCTCACACAACACAAATTAAAGCTGTAGGTGTCATTAAGCAAGGAAGATTGCTTTTCTCTATTATGTATTAGTCTCTGATTCATTGAAGCACTAAATGATTTATGTTATGCTTCCTACTTGGTCATAATTAAGGACCCGTTTGACTCTACTTGCATAAGAAAGGCAAATCATCTGCATGAAATTAAGTTCCAGACAGACTTGCTACCATCAGTTACAATTCTATACTCACTTCTCCATTTGTAGCATATCACAACAAATGATGATAATGACTTCTAATTTTCAATAAAAGTTTCAATTATATTTATCATACAATTTTAAAGTACAGCAGTGTATATTATAAAAAGAGATTTCATCAAAATAGGCTAAAATAGAAGTATAGGAAAGCAGCCTAGTACAATGGAACAGACAGACTCTGAAGGCAGTGTGACTTAGAAATTTTGGGACCTCCGTTATTGGGCACACTGCCTTGATTACTTCTTTAGTATTAGTTTGTTTACCTGTAAAATGGGGTATTTACCACCTACATTTCAGGGATACTGTGAGGATAAAATAGCATAGCACATACTGTAAATGTTCAACAAATGGGAGCTTTTACAGTTCACTCACTTAAAACAGTTCACTTTCTAGAAAATTCTACCTTGCAATTACTTTCTTCTGCTTCCCACACTGCTGGTTTGGTTTTTTTGGTTTTTGTTTTTGGTAACTTAGGATCTTGTGATAAGGATCAGAGCTTTAATATCATTAGAATTCTGACTACTCATCTATTATTCTGATTAGACTAATTTAAATAAAAGGAATAACATGCTTAAAAAGCCAAACTAAAAATTTATACCTAGTATTAAAAAACAAAAACTTGATCATAGGTGATATTTTCTTCCTAAAATTTATACTTTCAAGCTTATAACAGTACTCACATTTAATTGTGATTAATTTGGGCTTCCCTGGTGGCTCAGATGTTAAAGAATCTACCCACAATGTGGGAGACCTGGCTTTGATCCCTAGGTCAGGAATATCTCCTGGAGAAGGGAATGGTTACCCACTCCAGTATTCTTGCCTGAAGAATTCCATGGACAGAGGCAACAGTCCATGGGGTAGCAAAGAGTCGACATGAATGAGCAACTAATGTTTTCATTTTCACATTTAATTGTACCCACCAAGATCATAATATTACATGATAAAAATTTCAAAAAAAATCAATGCATAAAATTTCAACAACAACAACAAAAAAATTTCAACAAAAGTCCACATTAAACTTGTTCCTGTCAACCTTTTTTTTTTTTAATGATGATAAAATTTATATTACTTACAACATTCCTGTGAAAATTTACACACTAACCTGGTAGAAATTCGACTAAAGACTGCATTGAAGTTGTTGCAGCTAAGAGAAAATAACACCCCAGAGGCAGAATTCCGAAGTTCAGCTGCATGTTGGTTTCCTTCACGACAAGTATGAAGAAAATGGCAGATTTCTGGCAGCAACTGTTTAACAAGCATCGTTTCATCTAATCTCATTGTGTCCTTTGGTTGCTAAAATAGAAACAATCACATAATTCTAAAACTTTCTTAAACTTCCATGTAAATATTTTCTATAATGAAAAATTTCAAACATATGTAAGAATAGAAATAGAATAATGAATACCCATATACTCATCACCTAGATTCCACAATTGTTAATATTTCATCATGTTTGCTCTATTTATCTACAGTTGGTTTAATAAAAAAAGATGGCTCCATCTTTCACCTCTTAATCACAATAAAAGTCGAGGTAGCCCATCAATCCCCTCAGGACCTGCATTTCTGCTTGTTCCCATATTTGTTCCCCTTAGTAAGTTCTCTCACTCCTGGGAATCCTAGTTTACTATGAGTCCTAAATAAACTTTATTCATATACACTGGTGAGCACATTTAGTCATCTGTCTCAACACCCAAATTAATTCCAGGATGGATAATCACATCTACCTTTGGGCAGACTGACCAAAACAGACAGATATTACTTAATACAAATAATTTTGTTTTGGTTTAACCATTTCAAAGTAAATTACAAACACCATAACTTCACTACTACCTTACTTTAAGTGAAGGGGAAGTCACTCAGTCGTGTCCAACTCTTTGCGACCCCATGGACTGACTGTAGGCTACCAGGCTCCTCCATCCATGGAATTTTCCAGGCAAGAATACTGGAGTGGGTTGCCATTTCCTTCTCCAGGGGATCTTCCCGACCCAGGAATCGAACCCAGGTCTCCTGCATTGCAGGCAGACATTTCACCATCTGAGCCACCAAGGAAGTCCCACTGGTATCACTTAAATACAAGAAAATTCTCCAACTTCAGTGCAATCATCACACTAAGAAAAGTAAAAAATTCCCTCATAGCAGTTAATAGCCAATTCATATCCAAATTTCCCCACTGCCCCCCTGAATGTCTTTCATAGCTGTTTGAGTTTTACTCAACCAGGATCCAAAAAAGGTTTGACTGCCATATGACTGGTACATTCCTTTAAGTCTCTTTATCCTAAAAGTATTTCCCCTCACACTCTGTGTACATCATTTTTACTTTCCATAACACTGACTTTTTTCTTTTAAGAAAACAGATCAGTTGCTTCATAAAATGTTCTGTATTACTGCTCTGATTATGTCTTAGTGATGTAACTTGCTCTTCTAGTTGCTACATCTCCTGTTAAGCTAGAATCTAAACCTAATGGTCTTATTAGATTCAGGTTAAACACTAAGCAAAATTCATTACAGTTCGTATTACATCATATCAGGAGTACATATGCCAGGTGGTCCCTCTGTTAATGATATCTTTGGTGTTAACACTAAGATCTCTACTTTATAAAGTAAATCTACTCTACAATTAACAAAACAACCAATGAATAAGCTACCCTATAAATATACTATTCCACACCAATATTTTACCTAATGGCTTAGTACCCTTATATGAATGACAATTTTGATAATGCCAAGCAAGATGACAAAGAACAGATTTCTGTAACTGTGCTATGTTCAAATCTGTAATTGCATTCCAAAAGCTTTCAGAGGCAAATACATTGAAATATATGAAAAGTAAACAGATATCACAAAATATTTTTTTAAAATGCAAATTTTGAGTTACAATGCTCTTTCTTATTTATGCGCTAACCAAACCAACCAGATGTTGAAACTAAGTCCAATTAATAAACAAATAAAAGGTACGTGAAGTGGAATTTGCTCACTCTTTGCGACCCCACGGACTACAGTTCATGGAATTCTCCAGGTCAGAACACTGGAGTGGGTAGCCTTTCCCTTCTCCAGGGGATTTTCACAATCCAGGAATTGAACCCAGGTCTCCCACATTGCAAACGGATTCTTGACCAGCTGAGCCACAAGGGAAGTCCACAGAAACTTGAGTGGGTAGCTTACCCCTTCTCCAGCAGATCTTCCCAACCCAGGAATCAAACCGGGGTCTCCTGCACTGCAGGTGGATTCTTTACCTACTGAGCTATCAGGGAAGCCCTAGAAGTGTTCAAGTTTTGAATAATGGTCATATGCACGTGTGTGTGTGAGTGTGCTGTCACCTCAGGCAGACTCTTTATGACCCTATGGACTGTAGCCTGGCAGGCTCTTCTGTCTGTGGGATTCTCCAGGGAAGAATACTGGAATGGGTTGCCATGTCCTCTTCCATGGGATCTTCCCAGCCCAGGGACTGAACCCGCGTCTCTTACGTCTCCTGCATTGGCAGGCGAGTTCTTTACCACTAGAGCCACTTGGGAAATCCAATGCTCATATACACAGGAACAACAATACTTAAGATTCTTCAAAGTCTACAAAATTTTACTCATGAAGTTTTGGTTTTAATCATAATATTGTTAAGTATCTGTTCACTTTCATTTAGCTATTTCAACTACTAATATGATAAACATGTACTTATAGGGCTCAGTTCTTAAGCCTCGACTTACTGTGATCTAAAAAGGAAGATAAATAACCAGCAAGGACCTACTTTAAAAAAAAAATTTAAGAATAAAAAATAAAAATAAAAAGGAAAATCAAGAGAGTCAATGAAGGCAATCCAGAAAAACACAACTGTTCAATAACATGAACAATACTATTTTTAATTATAAATTTAATGAAAAAATTATACATTTTCAATAGTAGAGCAAAGCAAGATAATGTCTATTTTATGGATTATGTAAGTTATACCATGTCCACTTAGTAGAGCTTCATTTTGGCTATCTCCAAAGAGTGTCAAATTAAACTGAGGCCAATGATATCAGTGATCATTCTCCAAAATACATTTACTACCACCTCTTGATTATAAATGTTAATGGAGAAAAGATGTACAACTGAAGAGGCAATAAACCAGCCTACTCCCATTCAAACATGGGTGTCAGAGATATATCGGTAACTAAAAAGTAGTAAGACCACTACAAAAAATTGATTCAAGAGAAGTTGAAAAAAAAAAATAATCATGTATCTTCAAAATTTCATCATCCTATTAAACATTTAACAGGTTTTTTGCTCTTCCACCCCATTTTACAAATGAATGACAGCTCATCACAAATTAACAGACAACAGAAAGCTAAAACAAAATTAGCTCACCCCCAATTTAAGTAGAAAATTTGTAAGCACTGTCTCACAATTTAGGAATATGGATAAGGGTCAATAAAAGAATTTACAACATCATGCTTAGGTTTTGTGGCCTATCATCTAAAATAGTTCTCTCCCCGAAGGATCCATCGTTGTGTGAAGTGTATGTATTGTCTACCTCCCTGTCCTACACATTCCTTAAACACGTGTGACTGTTTTCTCTCTTCTCAATGGATCAGTGCTCATATGTCAACGTCCTTTCTTACCTAGGTTTACTACAGAGAACAACTTTAACATGTGAAAGAGAGAAGCAATTTAGAATAAAAGCAAAAGATAGGTCAAAGGAAGGGAGATTATAATCTTCTAAGAAATAAGTTAACCCCAATACATACTGAAGAGAAAGATCTTTAAAATGGAGGTAATAAAGTATTAATATAAAATTTAACATGAATAAATATAATTTTTAAAATAAATATAAAATTTATATATTTATATAAACTCCTACTATTTTCTAGGAAGAGTTAAAGCTGTTGAAATATAGAAACACTATGCTCTATACAACCAATTTTCTTGAGAAAATTCTAATTAAGTCATGGTTGAAAACTCTGAAATAACTATTTAGAGGAAACGTGAGAAACAACTGTTTTGTATTTAACTATTCCTCCACATGGGCTTCCCTGGTAGCTCAGATGGTAAAGAATTTGCCTACAATGCAGAATACCAGGGTTCAATCCCTGGACTGGGAAGATCTCTTGGAGAAGGGAATGGCAACCCATTCCAGTATTCTTCCAAGGAGAATTCCATAGACAGAGGAGCCTGGTGGACTACAGTCTCTGTGGTCACAAAGAGACACGACTGAGTGACTCACACACACACACACACACACACACTCCTTCATGTATCTATTTTACATGTTCATATTTACATAAAAAGTGTTTTTAAGGTAGGATCTATCAGCAATATAACAGCTTAAATTTAAGTTCTCTTTAACATAAATTTGAAAAGTAAAATATTAAAATCAGATTCATACAGGGGGAAATAAGATTCTCATGGTCTTTAACATCACACTCTTTGACAGCCAAGCAATGCCACAGGCCTAACCACTGGAGAAATTAATTAAATGAAATAGTGACTTTTCTATAAAATCTTTTCTAAAAAACCTGACAGATATGACTCCAACTTAACTTTATACTTTATAAATATAAATTTTATTACTTATAAGCAGTCTTAATGTTTATTTAATTTACAAAAGATGAGAATATAATTTTACTTTATGCTACCCTGTCAGCTCTGCTAACAAAATTCCTTTTCCTATGTTTTAGTCCATTACTCTTCTCCTTGTCCACATCTCTGCTTCCTTCAGTACATCAGATCACTCTCAAAACTGAATTCATAAAACATGCCTATTCAAGAATAGATTCACCTACCCCAGCAAGACATTTTTCCAGTGTATCCAATATAATCAACTGAGAGAGATACAAATTTTTTTCAGCAGCTTCTCCAAATATCCTCTAAAAGAAAAGATATTCAGAACACAAAAGTTGGTTATTACTCCCCACTACAAATCAGCACACATCTGAAAAATGAGGGACTAAGGATCAAGAAAATCAACAGTCTGCTATTTTATCTCCCAGATTATACTATTTTTAAATCTATTATTTCTGATTTTATCCTAATGCTCACACAAAATTAATTCTCAGGCAAACAAAAATGCTGGAATTTACTACAATCTGCCATTAGTCTGCCACAGTAAAAGATACTCTGGTTTATACTTTTAAAATATGTAATAAATGTACTTTGAAATGAACACCATTAAAGAGATGGTAACATTAGGAAAACCCCATGTTCTGCTAGTTTTTAAGTATAATTTAGGTTTGAACAATATTTTTTAAATATATAGGATTTAGATATATAGATCTTTACTAGAATGTTAAACATTTAACCTAACTTTGATGCCACAAAATAATCAAAAAATCAAAGCCTAAACTCTAATAGCAACAAAATGCTGTAATATCAACTACAATAAGTCTTAAGCATTCACTATACTATTTACCAACAAGAGAGTATGGCTTCCACAATTTAATTTACTCAATAATCACTAAATGAATGCCAATATCGCAGTATTGTTTTCATTTTTAAAAGAAGGGTCCAAAAACTAAAACATTTTCAGTCTAACTGGAAACATGTCCACTTATTTATATAAGCAAAATCCTATCACTATGACCCACACACTGTGTAACAGAACAGCTCCATAAAATCTTAAATGTATTTCTGTAAAGCACTATATATGTTTATAAAAGGTTCTGCTTTTTTCAGAAAATTTTAATTTTTTTCCTTAAAGAGAAAATATCTTTGTAAAGCAAAAGACTGACCACACCTCCAGTTTACCAATTTTGTAAGTCTGGGATATCTTCCAATCAACTTTTTAGAAAGAAAACACACCAAAGATGATATGACTATGAAAATGGTACTTACTGATTTTCACAATCTACAACCAGAAATCAGTTTCATTGCTCAATACAAACAATAAAAATTGTGGTTTTAAGTGCTCAAAACAAGCTGAGCAGTTTAGGAGTTAATCAAGATATAACAGAACAGATCAGCTGTTCTGAACTGAGTATGAAGGCGATGTTAGATAGGAATTGACACAGAGGAAAGAATCACCTGACAGAAACAGGAACAATATTGATGGTATGCTCAAACGTACACAGAGAAAACAGCAGGAGTATGCTGAAGTCTAGGGAGTGTAAACAAATTTTATAAAACAAGGAATAAAAGAAGCAATTATGAGCTTTTGACAGTGGAAATACTGGATGAAATTGGTATCTGAGGAAAACTGTTTCAACACAGACTCTCTACAATGGAATCTGCCACAGGTTACAGGAGGAAGGAAATAAACAGTATCTTCACAAAAGCAATTTCACATTTTAGGACTACAAAGTCATATTTTATTTACCAACTCCCTCGGGCTAGGACAATCTGATATGTAAATATTCAAATGACAAGCTAAGGAAAAGATTTGAATAGATTACTACAGTCAATTCATATATGACAAAATCTGTATGAAATTCGAATTTCAGAAAAATGGAACAGTAGATAAGAGTCACAAATAAGACAAGTATCTAAAATGAAAGAATTAAAATCTAAAAAGAAAGCTAAAAGGTTATCTGCACTTATCCACAATTAAGATAAATCTTTACATCCAGAATCCACAGAAAATGACTTTACATACTTCAAAATATGTTGGCCCAAATTTTAAAATAGAAAACAAACCAAATTCCCCCCCAAAACAGTAATGCAAATACTCACCATATTGTTAACATTCTTTAAGATAGTGGTGAGGCCACTTATAACCAAAGAAAACTTGTATTTGGAAATATTGATAAGACATTCCTTGTTGTGTTCAGTACTGACTTTGGTATGTGTGTTCTGCTGTCCTGTTTTTATTGGAAGCTGAGGAAAAAAAAAAAAAAACACGTAAACTTACATTTTAAAATGACTAATGAGAAATCTATTTCTCATTGAAAAATCATGAGATTTTAGGAACATTTTATCAACCACAATTACATATATTTGTAGCTGAAGCTCCAATTTTCAATATATAAAGAAATTTATAGCAAAACTAAAATTCTGCAGAAATTTCAATTTTTTAAGCTTTCTAGAAGTCATAAATCTTTATTTACAAAATTAAATCTTTACTCAGCACTATATTAGACAGAATGATGACTCACAGAAATAGAGCTACTTCATTGAAGCTAAAAATTATTTCAGAGAAAAATGTCTGCAATAAAATGCAAACAATCTTTTCCCTTATATATTGAACTCAAGCATCAAAAAAACAATAGATCAAGAAAATCTATGCCTTAGACCTCTAGTCAATAATGGCAAATAACTCCAGATTGTTGAAAAAACAAAACAAACTGTATAGCCTACAATATACATAGTAAAACTGACTCAGGTAAGATAATCACCCTCAGGTACACAGGTGAGGGAGTAACAGAATGACAAAAAGATAAATCTCATGGAAAAAAATACCCTTTAAGGGGACCACACTTATCTGAGAATGAACTAATCTGCACTACAAAGAAGTTTATCTCTAATCGGTTTAAGAGCAGCATTCTGTTTTGAAAGCATGACAAATATATTTACTGTTTAAATATTAGATCCCACTAATACTAACAGAGAACACTGATGAAGTTCCTCCATTAAAAAACAAACTTAAGTCCAGCTTCCTTTTTAAAATGGTGCAACAAAAAGTGGAAAGAGACCAAACAGCATGTCCAAATTTTCTTAGTCAGTTAATCATCTGATGAACTTGACGGTAAAGAAATACTAAATAATGTTTGAAAAGATAATAGCTGAAAACTTCCCTAACATGGGAAAGGAAATAGTCAACCAAGTCCAGGAAGCACAGAAAGTTGCAGGCAGGATAAAGCCAAGGAGGAACACACGGAAACACATAGCAATCAAACTGACAAAAAATTAAAGACAAAGGTAATATTAAAAGCAACAAGGGGGGAAAAAAAAAAAGCAACAAGGGAAAAACAATAAATAACATACAAGGGAACTACCATCAAGTCATCAGCCAATTTTTCAACAAGCCAGAAGGGAATGGCACAATATATTTAAAATGATGAAAGGGAAGAACCTATAACCAAGAATACTCTACCCAATAAGACTCTCCTTCAGATTTGATGGAGAAATCAAAACCTTTCCAGACAAGCAAAAGTTAAGAGAATTCAGCACCACCAAATCAGCTTTACAACAAGTGCTAAAGGAACTTCTCTAGGCAGGAAACACAAGAGAAGGGAAAGACCTATAGAAAATAAACCCAGAACCATTAAGAAAATGGTAATACGATCATACACATTGATAATGCAAAAAGGCAAAATGGTTGTCTGAGGAGGCCTTACAAATAGCTGTGAAAAGAAGAGATGTGAAAGGCAAAGGAGAAAAGGAAAGGTATAACCCATTTGAATGCAGAGTTCCAAAGAATAGCAAGGAGAGATAAGAAAGCCTTCCTCAGTGATCAATGCAAAGAAATAGAGGAAAACAAGCAAACAGGAAAGATTAGAGATCTCTTCAAGAAAATTAGAGATACCAAGGGAATACTTCATGCAAAGATGGGCACAATAAAGGACAGAAATGTTATGGGCCTAACACAAGATATTAAGAAGAGATGGCAAGAACACATAGAAGGACTATACAAAAAAGATCTTCACAACCCAGATAATCACACTGGTGTGATCACTCACCTAGAACCAGACATCCTGGAATGTGAAGTCCAGTGGGCCGTAGGAAGCATCACTATGAACAAAGCTAGTGGAGGTGAGGGCATTCCAGTTGAGCTATTTCAAATCCTAAAAGATGATGCTGTGAAAGTGCTGCACTCAATATGCTAGCAAATTTGGAAAACTCAGCAGTGGCCACAGGACTGGAAAAGGTCAGTTTTCATTCCAATCCCAAAGAAAGGCAATGCCAAAGAATGCTCAAACTACCACACAATTGCACTCATCTCACACGCAAGCAAAGTAATGCTCAAAATTCTCCAAGCCAGGCTTCAACAGTACGTGAACCATTAACTTCCAGATGTTCAAGCTGGATTTAGAAAAGGCAGAGGAACCAGAGATCAAATTGAAAAACATCTGTTGGATCATCGAGAAAGCAAGAGAGTTCCAGAAAAACATCTACTTCTGCTTTATTGACTAAGCCAAAGCCTTTGACTGTGTGGATCACAACAAACTTTGGAAGGGTCTTCAAGAGATGGGAATACCAGACCACCTGACCTGCCTCCTGAGAAATCTGTTCCAGTCAAGAAGCAATACTTGCAACTGGACATGAAACAATCGACTGGTTCCAAATAGGGAAAAGAGTACGTTAAGGCTGTATACTGTCACTCTGCTTATTTGACGTATATGCAGACAGCATCATGAGAAATACTGGACTGGGAGAAGCACAAGCTAGAATCAAGATTGCTGAGAGAAATACCAATAACCTCAGATATGCAGATAACACCACCCTTATGGCAGAAAGTGAAGAACTAAAGAGTCTGGATAAAAGTGAAAGAGGAGAGTGAAAAAGTTGGCTTAAAGCTCAACATTCAGAAAACTAAGATCATGGCATCTGGTCCCATCACTTCATGGCAAATAGGAGGGGAAACAGTGGAAACAGTGACAGACTTTATTTTCTTGGGCTCCAAAATCACTGCAGATGGTGACTGCAGCCATGAAATTAAAAGACGTTTGCTCCTTGGAGGAAAAGTTATGACCAACTTAGATAGCATATTAAAAAGCAGAGATATTATGTTGCCAACAAAGGTCCATCTAGTCATGGCTACTGTTTATCCAGTAGTCATGTATGGATGTGAGAGTTGGACTATAAAGAAAGCTGAACGTCGAAGAATTGATGCTTTTGAACTGTGGTGTTGGAGAAGACTCTTGAGAGTCCCTTGGACTGCAAGGAGATCCAACCAGTCCATCCTAAAGGAGATCAGTCCTGAACGCTCATTGGAAGGACTGATGTTGAAACTGAAACTCCAGTACTTTGGCCACCTGATACGAAGAGCTGACTTATTTGAAAAGACATGCTGGGAAAGATTGAAGGCAGGAGGAGAAGGGGACAACAGAGGATGAGATGGTAGGATGGCATCACCGACTCAATGCGCATGAGTTTGGGTAGGCTCCAGGAGTTGGTGATGGACAGGGAGGCCTGCGTGCTGAGGTTCATGGGGTCGCAAAGAGTCAGACATGACTGAGCGTCTGAACTGAACTGACAAGAGGAAAATCCCAAAATTGTATTATATCCTGAATGAGATGTACAGCAGGACAAGTTTAGAGCTTAGCTGAAACACAGAGGGGGTTTTGCACACAGCAACTGGCACTTATGTGCAAAAAGTCTATAATAAACTTTGAAAAGAAGAAAGCACACTTTAAACCATCACTGTCTAATAGAACTTTCTGTGGTGAGGCACTGTATCAACAATGCTCATTACAGTAGTCACTAGCCACATATGGCTACTAAGCTTAAGCATTTGTTACATGGCTAATGCAAGTAAGGAATCAAATGTTTAATTCTATTTAAATTTATTTTACTTAAACTTAACATTAAGTAGCCATTGTACTCATTGAACAGCACAGTTCTAAACTAACCAGCTAAAGAAACACCCACTTCCAGGATGAAGACCACATTGAGAAGAAATTGCTGAGATATACTCCAAATTGAAAACAGTTAAGAATAACAGGGGCAAAGGAAAAAGATCCCAATCAAAGGTGGAAAAGAGAAGAAAGCCAAAAGAGCTTACAAAGAATGAGATGATGTATTTAATTTCATGAAAGCAACAGAAGTGCTCCAGAGCCATGAAGACAGAAAGCTGTCCTGGCCCACATTTCTCTCCTAACAATTCAAGAAAATTAATTTCACATAAAAATGAGCAACAGAAAACACTGTAGTCAAGTCAGATGTGAAACTATTTTGAGAAAAAAGAATAAGAGACAGAACAGCATTGCTACAGAAAATGAAAACATGCCAAAAAGATATGTTCACCAACAGATGAAACTGTAAATTATTAATTCAAAATGAGCCAAGAGAAGTTTTTAAATGACTAAAGATATGAAATAAATTAGAATTACAAATAAGTTGACAAAATTCAGGAAAGAATTAGAAAAAAAATCATTTCAGAAGTGAAGACTAACCAGAAGATATTAAGAGTAAATAAAACAAAATATAATGCTTTAAGAGAGAAAGGTAAATTGGAGGAAAATTCTAATATTCAAAAAAATGAGAAGGAAAACGAGATGGGGGATTTACAATAAAGTGACAGAGAAAACAGGCAAGCAAGATCCAATATATGTGTAACAGGAGTCCTCAAAGAAGGAAATGAAATAAATAGAGCAGAATGGATATTACGAACGAATTCAAGCAAAGTTTGCTGATAATTTTTTTTTAATATTTCAAACTATATAAAGGCACACCACCTACCTGGAAAAACTAACCCAGAATGACCAATACCAAGTCATATTTTAGTAAAACTATTGATCTTCTGTGAATAAGAAACAAACAAAATCCTTTCAACATTCAGGCTGAAAGAGAAAGTCACTTACACAAAAAACAAAAGTTAAGACTGTCCTCAGACTTTGACAATACTATATGCTAATAAAAAAAATGAAATAACATTTTAAGATTCTCAAGAGAAGACAAAGTAAACAAAGGATTTTACATGCAGGCAAACTGACTTCCAAGTAAAATGGTGATAATCAAACTGTTATGAATTGCATGAGCCCAGGAAATATTGTTCCCTTGAGCCTTTCCTGAGAAATCTACTAGACAATATGCTTCAGTCAACCAAAATAACAGAAGACACATCTATACTATGAGGGACCATTAAATATATATTTACTGAAAGAACTGAAAATAAATAATGATAATAAGGGAGAAAACACACTATGTAACTGCTAAATCTAATGACAGTATAGATATGGTACAGTTATCAAAATTGGGAAAGGGTAGTGAGAATATACAACAAAGTATCTCTTGGCATATGGACTGCCTTATGGTACTAAGAAAAAAAGGACATTATTTTAAACCAAATGCTGGCTGAGAAGGAGATGAGAATAGGTTACTAGCTAACTTCAATACTGCTTAGAGAAGAAAACCACTGTATAACAACTTCCCCTCCCAAAAAAGGGAGGAAATTAGAGTACTATACAAAGGCATCAATATAAAAATAACCAACAGAAAAAAAAAAAATTGCTGGTTTGTGTTGGGTGAGCAGTGGCACAAACCTACCACCAGATGCTTAGCTGAAAATCCACATAGTGGGTAATGAAACTCAGCAAGAGCTCTCCATGTGGCTCACCTTCAGTTTCTCCCACATAGTCCCTGCAGCGGCTCCTCAGATTTCCCTAAAATCCCCAACCGGTCCATCCATTGCCACTGATTCAGAGGATCTGGTCAGTGACTCCTTTTCTCTGATCTTTCAACTCCTCTTTCTAGATTTTCACAAGTCCTCTCAAAACTGTACATGGTCTAATTTCCATAAGTCGCTTACCCCATCACACAATCGGCTTCACTGACTGAACCCTAATACACGAACCTCCTGAAACACCAAAATATATGCTGAGAGAGCAAATGACACAGACCACAGAATTTAAATGACTTAAATAAAAGACTTGTATAAATGTAATATTTAAAAAATGACAAAAGTGAGTCAAAATTCATCAAACTATGAAACAGTCTCCAGATATATCTTTAAGTTACCATTCACCATTGCAACAAAAAGAATAAAATACTTAGGAGTATATCTACCTAAAGAAACAAAAGACCTATACATAGAAAACTATAAAACACTGATGAAAGAAATCAAAGAGGAAACAAACAGATGGAGAAATATACCGTGTTCAAGGATTGGAAGAATCAATATTGTCAAAATGGCTATTCTACCCAAAGCAGTCTATAGATTCAATGCAATCCCTATCAAGCTACCAACGGTATTTTTCACAGAACTACACCAAAGAATTTCACAATTTGTATGGAAATACAAAAAACCTCGAATAGCCAAAGTAATCTTGAGAAAGAAGAATGGAACTGGAGGAATCAACCTGCCTGACTTCAGACTATACTACAAAGCCACAGTCATCAAGACAGTATGGTACTGGCACAAAGACAGAAATATAGATCAATTGGAACAGAATAGAAAGCCCAGAGATAAATCCACGAACCTACGGACACCTTATCTTCAACAAAGGAGGCAAGGATATACAATGGAAAAAAGACAACCTCTTTAACAAGTGGTGCTGGGAAAACTGGTCAACCACTTGTAAAAGAATGAAACTAGAACACTTTCTAACACCATACACAAAAATAAACTCAAAATGGATTAAAGATCTAAATGTAAGACCAGAAACTATAAAACTCCTAGAGGAGAACATAGGCAAAACACTCTCCAACATAAATCACAGCAAGATCCTCTATGACCCACCTCCCAGAATATTGGAAATAAAAGCAAAAATAAACAAATGGGACCTAATGAAACTTAAAAGCTTTTGCACTACAAAGGAAACTATAAGCAAGGTGAAAAGACAGCCCTCAGATTGGGAGAAAATAATAGCAAATGAAGAAACAGACAAAGGATTAATCTCAAAAATATACAAGCAACTCCTGCAGCTCAATTCCAGAAAAATAAATGACCCAATCAAAAAATGGGCCAAAGAACTAAACAGACAGTTCTCCAAAGAAGACATACAGATGGCTAACAAACACATGAAAAGATGCTCAACATCACTCATTATTAGAGAAATGCAAATCAAAACCTCAATGAGGTACCACTACACGCCAGTCAGGATGGCTGCTATCCAAAAGTCTACAAGCAATAAATGCTGGAGAGGGTGTGGAGAAAAGGGAACCCTCTTACACTGTTGGTGGGAATGCAAACTAGTACAGCCGCTATGGAGAACAGTGTGGAGATTCCTTAAAAAACTGGAAATAGAACTGCCATATGACCCAGCAATCCCACTTCTGGGCATACACACTGAGGAAACCAGATCTGAAAGAGACACGTGCACCCCAATGTTCATCACAGCACTGTTTATAATAGCCAGGACATGGAAGCAACCTAGATGCCCATCAGCAGATGAATGGATAAGGAAGCTGTGGTACATATACACCATGGAATATTACTCAGCCGTTAAAAAAAATTCATTTGAATCAGTTCTAATGAGATGGATGAAACTGGAGCCCATTATACAGAGTGAAGTAAGCCAGAAAGATAAAGAACATTACAGCATACTAACACATATATATGGAATTTAGAAAGATGGTAATGATAACCCTATATGCAAAACAGAAAAAGAGACACCGATGTACAGAACAGACTTTAGGACTCTGTGGGAGAAGGCGAGGGTGGGATGATCTGAGAGAACAGCATCGAAACATGTGTATTATCTAGGGTGAAACAGATCACCAGCCCAGGAGCGATGCATGAGACAAGTGCTTGGGCCTGGTGCACTGGGAAGACCCAGAGGGATCGGGTAGAGAGGGAGGTGGGAGGGGGGATCAGGATGGGGAATACATGTAAATCCATGGCTGATTCATGTCAATGTATGACAAAAACCACTACAATATTGTTAAGTAATTAGCCTCCAATAAAGATAAATGAAAAAAAAGAAAAAACAGGATGAAGAAAAGGATATATAGTATGCTACCATTCATCTAGGAAGGGGGAGGAGAAATAAATACACACACACAAATCTTCACACACACAATAACTGAAGATGAAATACAAACGCTTTTAAGTGGTTATCTTTAGGAAACGGAAGAAAATAAAGGTGACAAGGATAGAATCTACATTCCCTGGTTTTTGTACATTTTATTTTAAAATTATGTAATTTATGTAAACATAAAATTAAATTAAAATGCTAAAAAATAAAAGAATAAAAAAATAAACAAATGAACCGAAACTCATATCTAAGCTTTTATTGGCATAATCATGAACAGAAGAACTATTCTAAGTTATTTTAAGCCATACTAGGTTGACTATAGATTCATAATGGAATATACTCTTGGGACAAAGAAAATGAAGATAAATCTTGATTCTGTACATATTGTGGGATCAAGGAAATGAGAGATTAGGTGATATTTTAATTCTATCACTACTGGTGTTATTAAAAACTGAGACCCTCAGGAGAGGAATAGTAAAGTAAAAATTCTGTAGTCTTAAACTGGAATTGAAAATATCTACTGATATATCAAATTTTAACTATAGTTTATCTTGTATGAAGAAAATGAAATATGTTTTTCTACTTTTATTTGCTGAAAATGCCTAGAAACAATGTTCAACCCTGAAGTAATGATCTTGAGATACCATTTCCTGGTCAAAGGAATCGGGACCCCTGCAGAAAACAGCTGATTCCACATCTGAAGCAAAAAGGTACATGGTAAACCTGGAATACCTTGTCATACCAGATAGCAAGAAAGCTGCCAAAGAAAGCTATCAAAAGGTCGAGTCAAAAAAGACTCAGGAATATATTTTGAAAAGGCTCCCACTGGTCAAAAAGGGAATAATTTGAACACTAAGGACAACAATTTTAAATTAAACATCAATTATGTGTTAATTCATACTTTTGCTTCCATGTAAGGTAGAGTACTTCACAGCAAAATAACCCCTCCCTCCCCCTAACTCATACACAAAAAAGATAAAATACAAAAATCAACTGTTTCAAGATTTTAGAGAGTTACTAAGGGAATGAGGCCTAGAGAGGCTAAGCTTCAAAAAAAAAAACAGTGAACTATGCGGAGGTAAGGTGATCTTTTGCAGCTGTTTCCACAGACCCCCACCACCTCCCACTGGGGCATTTGCAGAATCTGGGCCAAAAAAAAAAAAAAGAGAGAGAGACTCAGAAATATGCCTTTCCCAAGCAAGTACCTCTGTGGAAGGAAGGAAAGAGGAACCATCAGAGATTTCGGTTGTCACTGAGAGCTAGAGTGACAAAACTGAAAACATGAGGGAGTCTCAAATGCGTAATTGGGTGGAAAGGGGTAAAAAAGCTAAGCCAGAACTTCTGAAAAGCAGAACAGAAATTCAAAATCTCACAGCTTCAGAAGACAAAAAATTAGAGTACAGAACCTGTTAAAAGAAAGAGGAACCCTCCTAAGTACAGCCAGTTCTTAATTATACAGCCAAGAAGCTAACATCCTAAATAAACAGGGAAAACCACAGCAACTGGAACTTTTGTACTAAATGTACAAGCATATATCAGTAATTACTTTGGAAGACTGACATTAGCTACTAACATGGAACATATACATATAGTCATCCCTCCAAATCTACAGGACACTGGTTTGGGAGTCCAGAGTACACAAAAATCTGTGATGCTCAAGTCCCTTATATAAAACACACTATTTGCACATAACCTATGCATATCCTTTGCTGTTGTTTAGTCACTCAATCGTGTCAGAGTCTTTGCAACCCCATGGACTGTGGCCTACCAGGCTCCTCTGTCCATGGGATTCTCCAGGCAAGAATACTAGAGTGGGTGGCCATTTCCAACTCCAGGAGATCTTCCCGACCCAGGGATCAAGCCCTCATCTCCTGCAGGACTCCTGTACTTCAGGCATATTCTTTACCGCTGAGCCTCCAGAGAAGCCCAGGTAACTTTGCCCATCCTTACGTATACTTTAAATCACCTCTAGATTACTTATAATACTTAATATGATATAAATGCCATGTAAATACAACGCAATGCTATGTAAATAGTTGCCACTTGCTTGGCAAATTCAAGTTTTGCTTTTTGGAACTTTCTAGAATTTTTTCCCCCAAAAATTATCTGCATTGTTTGAATCCACAAATGTGGAACCCATGGATACGGAGACCAACTGTACTCAATAACTTCAATAGGTATATAACCAACAGAAATGTGTACATATGTCCACCAAAAAGTATGTTCAGCAACGTTTATAGCCATGATTTCATAATTTTCAAAAACTGGAAACACTCCAAATGTCTATCAACAACAGAAATGGTTTTCAAAAAGAGTATTTTCAAACAAAGGAAAACTCTATAGCAAAGGGAATCAATGACTTACAATTACAAGCTTAAATTTACAAATACTGAAAGAAGTCAAAACAAAAGATCCCTTATGGATGAATGTTACACAAATTCAAAAATATGTTAAATTCAAATCAGGATAACAGAGACCCTTGGAAAGAGCAAGTAATGACCAGAAGGAAAAGGAGGGGGAGGAGGAACTCCTGGATTGCTAGCACTGTTTTAGTTCCTGATCCGTGGAGCAGTTACACCGGTGTGTTTACTTGGCAAACACTTATTGAGCTGTATATTTACATACATTTGTGTATCATCCCATACATACTTAAGTCAACGGAAATTTTGCTAAATATATACATATTTAAATCCATGGGTTAATGATACTAAAAAGACAGAAACAAACTGTTCACTCCTGTGGATACAGGGGAATTTCTGGTAGATACTGAGGCACTGCTCAGCCCCCCTTCAGGAAGGACTTAACTCTTAGTCAGTCCCACAGGGCGCGCCTCACCTGCAGAGAATGCTGCTGCCCAGATGATACTCTTCCTATACTAACTAACCCAACTAACTGGTATGGCAATATAAAGGCCTGAACACATCAGCCCGATTCTGAGAAACTCAAAAGGGCCCATTCTCATGCCAAAGCTTCCCAAAGGGGTTGGCCAAATCTGATGCCGGGCCTGCACTGCACCAAGAATTTTGCATCTGCCCAATTCTCCCTCCTCGCAGGTGATGATCCCAAAGGAACATCTTAACGAACATCCTGCACTAGGCTCTCAAGGCAGGTGGAGTAGGTGCTAACACAGGAATTTAAAGCTGGCAATGAAGGAGAAAAAGTAACCTCAAAAACAACTGATTTGGAAGAATATTACTAAACTATTTGAGTTCTGCAAGAAAAGATAACAAAAAGCTAATTGACTGCTAACTGGAATCTAAGTATGAAACCCAGAAGCCCTCTGAAAGTACACAAAGACACTCTCGTCTCTTCTCCAAGAGGAAGGCAAAGAAATCCAGACCACCTCCAACTAATAAAAAAATTTAAAAAAATAAAAAAAAAAAAAAAAAAAGAAATCCAGACCAGAACAGTTGCTGGGCTCCAAAAGTTAAATTTCCAAACAAGGAAGGCCTGCTATGCCAAGATCAGAGCTGTGTTTGACAAAGAACAGTAAGACTCTGACAGGTGTAACAGAAACATCTGGGTTGGTGCTCCCCCAAATCTTTTATCTCCAAATTCTCTTGAACCCTCTAAGTCTACAGGAGTGGCCCATTACTGCTTACTAAAAGCAAGCACTCCCCATGCTTGTTTGAAGACAATTCAGACGCCTCTCCTCTGCAAGACAACAGATGTCCTCTCAGAATTTGCCACCACCTCCCCTCATGGCCAAAGAGGTACAAGAGAATTTTGGAGGGTAATGAAACTTCCTGTATCTTGACCACGGTGACGATTACATGCATCTGTGCATTTGTCAAAACTCAGAGGGTTTTATAACAAATAAGTGTTATAGCATTAGGGTATTAAATGTAATCTCTCTGGTAACCACAAAGAAAATAGCCACAGAATATACAAAAAGGAAACAAGAAAGAAATTTAAACATTTCACTACAAAAAGTAAACACAAAAGAAGACAGTAATGTAGGAAATGCGGGACTGAAAAAGCTACAGGGCATATAGAAAACAAACAGCACCATGACAACAGTAAGTCCCCTCTTATCAGTAATTACTTAAAATGTAATTAGATTAAACCCTCCAATCAAAAAACAGAGATTTGGCAAAATGGATAAAAACACATGATCCAATCATAAGCTGCCTAAAGGAGACTCACTCGACATCCAAAGACACAAATAGGTTGAAGATGAAGGAATGGAAAATAATATTCCATACTGTTGTCAAAAGAGTGTAGCCTTTAAAAAAATAAAAGGGGTAGGGTTAGACTAATAAAACACCGAGTGAAAGTCAGTGTTAGTTGATCAGCTGTGTCCAACTCTCTGCAATTCCATGGACTGTAGCCCAAGAATACTGGAGTGGATTGCCATTTCTTTCTCCAGGGGATCTTTCCAACCCAGAGATCGAACCTAGGTCTCAGGCATTGCAGGCAGATTCTTTACCATCTGAGACACCAGGGAAACCCAAAGTAACAGAAAGTAGACTTTAAAAAGCTATGAATACAGAGGAGAACATCATAAGTTAATACAAGGTTCAATACAGTAAGAAGACAGATTATAAACATTTATACAGCTGACAGACCATCAAAATACATGAAGCAAAAACTGACAGAATTGAAGGAAGAAATAGACAGTTCTACAGGAATAGTTGGGAGACTTCAATATTGTGAGACTCCACTCCCAATAGTGGAGAAAACAACCAGACAGAAGGTAAGTCAGGAAATAGAGGACTCTAACAACATAATAAACCAATTAGACCAAATATACATATACAAAAATGCTCTACCCAGCAACAGAATACACAGTCCTCTCCAAGTGTACATGGGACATTTTCCAGGTTAAACCATAGGTAAGGCCACAACTGTTGTTTAGGCATAAGTCGTGTCTAACTTTTTTGCTACCTCATGGACTGTATAGCATGCCAGGCTCCTCTGTCCATGAGATTTCCCAGGCAAAGTAGGTTGCCATTTCTTTCTCCAGGAGATCTTTCCGACCCAGGGATCCAAACCCACATCTCCTGCACTGGCAGGCTGATGCTTCACCACTGTGCCACCACTGCTGTGCTGCGCTTAGTCCCTCAGTCGTAGCCCAGCAGGCTCCTCTGTCCATGGGATTCTCCAGGAAGAATACTGGAGTGGGTTGCCATGCCCTCCTCCAGGGGATCTTCCCAGGGCATCTTCCCAGGGGATCTTCGATCCAGGGATTGAACCCAGGTCTCCCACATTACAGGTGAAAATGGGGACATCTACTACTAATTCTACAGAACAGAAAAGTATTTAAAGACAGTACTATCAACAACTGCAGGCCAAAAAATTGGATAACCTAGATGAAATGGAAAATTTTCTAGAAATACAAAACTTACCAAGACTTTATAGGATCAATTCATAATTGAACTGGATGAAGATGGTTTAAAAAAAAAAAAAAAAACTTACCAAGACTAAATCACTAAAGAAATAGAAAACCTGAATAAACCTATAACTGGTAAGGAGAGATTGAATCAGTAATCAAAAATCTCCCAAAAAAGAAAACTGAAATTATAAAAACAATTAGATAGATAGCATCAAAAAGAATAAAATACTTAGGAATTAATAAAGGCAGTGAAAAACTTGTACCATGAAAACTACAAAACACTGCTGAAACAAATTAAAGACGACATAAGTAAATGGAAACAACTCATGTTCATGGATTAGGAGACTTAATCTGTTAAAATGTCAATACTACACAAAAAGATCTACAGAGTCAACAAGTCTCTATCAAAAACCCTAAGGATATTTTTGCAAAAACAGAAAAACACATTCTAAAATTCATATGTATCTCAAGGGACCCTGAATAGCCAAAACAATATTGAAAAAGATGCACAACCTGGAAGATAACAAATTCCTTGATTTCAAAACTTTACACAAACGAGACCTAGAAGGACATGTCAAATGGTAAACTGCTTGTGATTATGAATGACACTTTGTTTTTTGCTGATGTTGTTTCCTATTATGCACATGTTAACTTTTAAGAAATAAATGTTATTTTTAAAACTTAAAAAAAAAACTTTACTATAAACTTACAGTCATCAAAGCAACATGGTACTGGCATGAAGACAGACATGTAGACCAATGGAACAGACGGCCCAGAAATAAACCTTCTTGTATACGATCAAATGATTTTTGACAAAGTTGTCAAGACCAATTAAAGGAGAAAGGTCAGTCTTTTCGACAAATGGTACGGGGAAAATGATCTCCACATGCAAAAGAATGAAATTAGATCCTTACCTATCCCATAAACAAAAAGTAACTCAAAATGGATCAAGGAACTAAATGTTAGACCTAAAACAAACACTTGTAAGAAAACATAGGACAAAAGCTTCCTGCCATTGAATCTGTTAATGATATCTTGGATATGACACCAAAGGTACAGGTTACAAAAAAATAAATAAATTGGACTTCATGAAAACTTTAAAATTTTGTGCATCAAAAGACACTATCCACAGAGCAAAAAGGTGAACCCCAGAATGGGAGAAAACCTCCAAATCATGTATCTGATAAGGGATTAATCCAAACTATACAGAGAGCTCCTAAAATACAACAATAACAAAAATAACTCAATTCAAAAATGAGCAAAGGACTTCAGAGAAGATATACAAATGGTCAATAAGCACACAAAAAGACACTCAACATCACTAATCGTTAGGGAAATACAAATCAAAACCCATTAATTTGGATAATATCAAAACACACATACACAAAACCAACAAGTGTCGGTGAGAATGTGGAGAAATTGGAACATCTATAACGCTAACAAAAATATCAAATGGCACAGTCAATATGGAAAACAACATGAAATTTCCTCTAAAAAATTAAAAATAGAAGCACAACATGATCAGCAATTCCACTTCTGGGTATATACTCAAAAAAAGGGAAAGTAGGATTCAAATGGATACGTGTATACCCATGTTTGTAGCTCTTAAGTCCCTTGGACAGCAAGGAAATCAAACCAGTCAATCCTAAGAAAAAACAACCCTGAATATTCATTGAGAGGACTGATGCTAAAGCTCTAATACTTTAGCCATATGATGCAAAGAGTTGACTCACTGGAAAAGACACTGATGCTGGAAAAGACTGAAGGCAGGAGAAGAAGGTAACAGAGAATGAGATGGTTGTGTAACAGAACACAACTTTTGAAAGAATGACATAGCCCAAGGACACAACATAAAATGGACTAGAATCAAATGGGATCAAGATGGCAGACAAGACCAGACCTTGATCCTCAATCAGCAAGTGAAATGACACACCAAGAGGTGCCATGACAGTCCCAGGGCACTGTTAAAAGACCAAGGAGTGGGTCGTGGCCCAAATCCTGGAAATCTCCACCCCTTCCCAAAAATAGCTGGAATAATCCTCCCACTCATCAGCATGTGAAATTACCCAGCCTATAAAATCTAACCATGCCAAATTTCAGAGCTGCACTTGCCTTCTGGGATGGCCCACACTCTGTCTGTGGAAAGTGCTTCTCTCTGTATCTGAATAAATCCACTTCTTACCTATTACTTTGTCTCTCACTGAATTCTTTCCGCGATGAGACATCAAGAACCTGAGCTTCATTAGATCCTGAAACCAGGTTCCATGGGTTTTGGCTGGGTTTGAGCCCCAGCCATGGGGGTTCAAGTCCCAGGCAGGGTTTTGGCTGGGTTCCAGTCCCAGCACACGGGTTCGAGTCCCAATCTGTGGTAAACAGTTTCAGTTGGATGGCATCACTGATTCAATGGACATGAGTTTGAGCAAACTCTGGGAGACAGTGAAGGACAGGGAAGCTTGGCATGCTGCAGCCCATGGGGTTGCACAGAGTCGACTGAACAACACGTTCATGTCAGTATTATTTATAACAGCTAAAACATGGAAGGAACCCAAGTATCCACTGACAGATGAAAGAATAAGTAAAATATGATATATACAAACAATGGATTATTATTCAGCCTTAAAAAGAAAAGAAAGTCTCCAATATGCTACGACATGAATGAATTTTGGAGACATTATGCTAAGTGAAGTAAACCAGTCAGAAAAAGACAAATACTGTACGATTCCACTTAGACAAGGTACTTAAGGTAGTCAAAATAAAAAACCAGAAAGTATAATGGTGGTTGCCAGGAGCTGGAGGGAAAGGAGAATGTTGAATTATTGTTTAATAGGTATAGAATTTCAGTTTTATAAGATAAAAAGTTTCAGGGATGGATGGTAGTAATGGCTGCACAACAATGTTAACGTTAAAAAAAAAAAACTATATACATAAAAGGGCACATAATGTAAATTTACACATTTTCAAAATCTGAGATCAGGGAAGAATTCTAACAAACATTTATTGAATATCCACTATGTACCAAATGAGCCCTGGTGCTCAGATGGTAAAGAATCTGCCCAAAATGCAGGAGACCTGAGTTCAATCCCTTGGTAAGGAAGATCCCCTGGAGTAAGAAACAGCAACCCACTCCAGTATGCTTGCCTGGAGAATTTCATGGACAGAGAAGCCTGGTGGTCTACCGTCCACGTGGTCACAAAGAGTCAGACACAACTGATCGACTACCACTTTCACTTTTCAGGTACCAAATAGCAGTGCAGGTGCTATAAATACAAGATATATAAATATACCCTCCAAGTATCAATAATCGTGAAATTATTTCCTAATCTCTCCTCTATTCTCTCTTCTTGGGCAATCTTGTGTATACATTGACTATCCTGATGATTACTACTATGATGACTGATAATGACTAAGATTGCCCCAAGAGTCCCATTCCTTGGTGGACACACCCTGTATAATACTCTTCCTTAAGAGTGAGGACTTGCAAATATGAAGGGATATCTCTTTCATCACTGTTACATGTCATGGCACAAGGGACTATGCAGATGCAATTAAGGTTCCTAACAAGTTGACAATCAAAAAGGGTATTATCCTGGATGAACCTGTCCTAAACAAGGAAACCATAAGAGATCTGAAGTAAAAACACTTTCTGTTAGTCTTGAAGAAACAAACTACCATGCTGTGGAGAAGGCCACATGGCAGGGATCAGCAACAGGACTCTCAGAGCAGGCCTCACTCAGTCCTACAACTATAAGGACCTAAATTCTATCAACAACCAGTGTGAGCTTGGAAGAGGAGCCCAAGTCTCAGATGAGATAACAGCCCTGATCAATACCCTGATTTCAGCCTGGTGAAAACCTAAGCAGAGAACCCAACTAACCAATGCCCAGATTCCTGACCCACAGAAATTGAGATCATAATTTTGAATTGTTCTAAGCCACTACATTTCCAGTAGTTTGCTACACAGTAATAGAAAACCAACACAACCACCAATCTGAATGTTCAAATGTGTTATCCAAATGCCTATTTGGTTTTTCCACATGGGTTTCTTGTAGGCACTTCAAAGTCAGTGCTTCTAAAATGCAATTCATAATCTTCCTACCATGCTTCCTATCTTAGTAAACAGTACCACAATATACCAAGTTTCTCAAATCTGAGATGAGACTCATCTCTGACACTGCCTTTATTCCCTTCCTTTCATCCTTATTTAGTCAGTCAGATTGATAAAAGTGAGAATAATAACTGGACATACACAACTCAACTCTATCCTTTACTTGGGAACAGGCTCGTTACAGAGTACAAGAATTTTCCTCTATAGCAACATGCCAAGAGTTGATCAGCAGACTCCCTTTGCAGATGGGAGTAACCAACACTGCGTGGCACTGAGTCGGGGGTGTGGTGGTGGTGGTAGTCGTGTGTGCGTGCTCAGTCATGTCCAACTCTGTGTGACCCCATGGACTGTAGCCCACCAGGCTCCTCTGTCCATGGGATTTTCCAGGCAAGAATACTGGAGTGGGTTGTCATTTCCTACCCCCAGAGATCTTTCCAACCCAGGGATCAAATCAGAGTCTCCTGTGTCTCCTGCACTGCAGGCAGATTCTTTATCACTGAGCCAACTGGGAAGCCTAATTCTGAGATTTAGAAAGCAAGCTCTTTGAGTCTCCAACCTCACACTGTGAATACAGACATACATTTACACACAAACATTTATATATTTCATAAACAGTTTGGTCTCTACCTTTCCTCTTCTATTTCTCAAGCTGCTCAGAAAACAAGGAGGGAAGAAAAGTGTATTCATGCCCCCCAGGGCTCTCATACCAACACTAAAATCTAGGTAGAAGAAAAAACAAGATTAGGAGTACTAAGGTCGTCAGGGAGAGTTGTCTGCAGACATTTGAACAGAGACCTAAATGAAGAGCACTGGGAAGACCCATGCAAAGATCTAAAGAGCATTCAAGGCAGCAGAGGCAGGTAAAATGGATCTATTGTTGGAATAAATGTGGCATATTCAAAGCCTAGCAAAGAGGCCATTGTGGCTAAACCAAAAAGAACAAAAGAAGAAAATACAGAGGATGAGGTCAAAGAGGAGGAGGAACGGGTCTGATCATGAAAAGCCTTGTGGGCCATTTCAAAAGCTTTGAATTTATTTTGAGCTTGATGGTGTGGTAGATTATATTTTCCAAAATACAGAGAGGTCATGGTATCTCTCAACCCACATACGCTCCTGCAAGAAGACCTTGCCATTCCCACATCAAAAAGTCTCATCTTTTCATTTTCTTGCAACTAGGCAGATTTTGTGACTCTTCTCACCAATAAAATATGGCAGAAGGGACACTCTGCTAGTTCTAGGCACAGCCTTAACTGGTCTGACAAGTTTTTCTTTCCCTCTTCCTAGGAAGCCAGCTGCCATGTAAAAAGTGTGATTATTCTGAGACCACCATGCTGTGAAAAGCCCAGGTCAGGTGGAGAGATTCTGAAGAATGAGATGCCATGTGGAGAGAGAGACCAAGGAGCAATGAAGTGTCAGACATGTGGCTGAGGAAGTTGTATTGGGAGGGATTCTCCAGCCCCAGCCAACCCAGCCAACACTTTGTGAAATACAGTTGAACCCATCATGAATTCCTGACTTCCAAATTGTGAGCTACAAATTTTATAAAAGGCATTTTAAGCTGTAAAGCTTTAGAGTACTTGCTATGCAGCAGTAGATAATGAAAAAGAGGGAAAGAAGATATTGAAGGAATGCAAACAAGGGAGCAACATGATCTATGTTTTCTAAAGAGTCTTCTTGGTGCTGGAGTTAAATGACAGCCTAGGCAAGAGAAATGGTAGCTTAAATTAGGCTAATAAAAGTAGAAGAGAAATAGTGAGAAGACATAATAGATTTGGAAGATGGGGGCTTGTTTAAAACGGTAAGTTGATTCTGAAGGTAATTTGAAAGAACAAATTTGTGAGAATACCAAATAACTTTCTGAAAAACAAGAATCGGAGGAGACTTACATTATCAGGTACTTTAAACGTACTATTAAGCTCTTTAACAAAACCAAAGTATTGGGACTTCCCTGGTGGTCCAGTGGCTAAGACTCCTCGCTGTCAATGCAGGGGGGCCAGGTTCTATCCCTGGTCAGGGAACTAGATCCCACATGCTGCAACTACCAGTTCGCATGCCTCAACAAAAGAATCCTCATGCTGCAACGAAGATCAAAGATCTCAAGTGCTGCAACTAAGACCTGGTGCAGCCAAATAAAATTAAAAAAAAAAAAAAAACCAAAGTATTATAACCATAAACTAATTATAATCATAGAACAGATTTAATATGTACACAGAAAGTTAACATGATAAAAGTTAATGTTTCAAATCAGTGTTAAAAGGCTTATCAATAAAACATTACCAGATTAACTGGCTATCTAAAAAAAAAACAACTTATACCAAATTTTAAAATACGTGTGTGTGTGAGAGAGAGATAGACGGAGAAATAGAGAGAAAGGAGAGAGAGTAAGAAGCTAATATTAAAAAAAAGAAAAAAAAAGTCATTAAACTACTAGGAAAAATACTAAATAATAATCTCATAATATTTGGATAGAACAGATTTTTCCTAGATAAGAAATCCAGAAGCCATTAAGAAAAAAACACCAATATATTTACCTACAGGAAAACACTGAAATTCTGCTTTTAAAAGAAAAGACACTACTGACAAAGAAAAAGACAAGTAACAAGAAGTAAAAGAATGTGCAACAACTAGCCACTAAAAGGTTTGCTTACTAATATAGTATAAGGCTGTACTATATATAAATTAATAAGACTATTCAATGGAAAAATCGAAGAAATATGAAGCAATCATAGAAGATGAGTAGTCAATACATATACAAAAATTTGTGTTCATTTCACTAATAACTTTAAAAGTGCAAAATAAAATGAAACTATTTTTGTGACTCTATATTTTTCCAAAATAAAGTTACATACTACTGGAACACATAATAAAGAAATGACTATGCCTGGTGTGGGTGTACTTTTAGATAAATTGTATTTGAGAGGTAAAAATGAGTTAATTTTTTCCTTTCTTTTACTTTTTGGGTTTCTCTTACTTTCAATTGGCAAGTATTACTTTCCCAATTGGGGGGAAAAAAAAATTTTTGAACACTTCATGCTACCTTATATAAAATGTTGGATATTACTGCAGAAATGTAAAGGGTCTAAACCACATGAAGAAAAATAATAACCTTTTAATATGATCTGTATTAAACTGTTAGCTACTTAAGATAGAAGATTTCAACAAGAGGATTTAGAAGGCATAACATTAAGCATAGTACTGTGAACAATAGATAATTTGTTCCTAGTTGCACTCAGAAAATTCTTCAAAAGGTCATAGGCTAAAATCTTTGCCTCTGTGTACATTTTAACCACTTTCTAAAAGGGCCCTCAGACCATGATGCGGTTGGGGTTGACATTAGAATTCACTTAATGTAAGTCATCTAAATGAGAGGAAAAAGCAAAGAAAAAATCATACTGGGGGGAAAGCACCTAGAAAAGAATCATGCTATGAAAATAAAGATAAATTAGCTCTAGATAACAAGTAACAAACATAAATCAGGAAAATCTATCAAACATTTATACTGATTATATGAACGTATTTCCCAAAGCGGACTCTGCACCACTGGGATGTAATATGACTTTATATGGCACCTAATAAACTTTAAAATTTTTAAGTTCTACATTCACTTTGAATGTGAAAGTGTTAAGTCGCTCAGTCATGTCCAAATCTTTGCAACCCCATGGACTATAGCCTGCCAGGCTCCTTTGTCCATGGGATTCTCCAGGCAAGAATACTGGAGTGGGTTGCCATTTCCTTTTCCAGGAGATCTTCCCAACCCAGGGACCGAACCTGGTCTCCTGCACTGGCAGACAGATTCTTACCGCTAAGCCACCAGGGAAGGGTGTTCACTTTAATATGTGATATAAAATATATAATTAGCACTATGCTCACAAAGACACTATTCCTTTGATAAGGCTAAGTGAACAAGGTAAGCCAATTTAAAGTTAAGCTAAGAAAGGACACAAGATATAGCTAAGCTAATAGTACATAAATGATTAATAAAGGTAGGAAAATACTGTAATAAACATACTGAAATTTAACACTCAGTTCATAAAACAGATTATTAAATAATTAACTGTTTGTTTTTTTAATGGACATTATAAGACTATATGGCCACTTGGGAGCAAGGAGATTAACATGGAGCTAAACCAACTTTCAGAGAAGGCAAGGGCACCCCACTCCAGTACTCTTGCCTGGAAAATCCCACGGACGGAGGAGCCTTACCAGGCTGCAGTCCAGGGGGTTGCGAAGAGTCGGGTACGACTGAACGACTTCACTTTCACTTTTCACTTTCATGCACTGGAGGAGGAAATGGCAACCCACTCCAGTGTTCTTGCCTGGAGAATCCCAGGGACAGAGGAGCCTAGTGGACTGCCATCTATGGGGTCACACAGAGTTGACACGACTGAAGTGACTTAGCAACAGCAGCAAACCAATTTTACCAATAAGTGAGTTCCAAACCATCCTTCCCCCTAAGCACTTTTGGCTTCCCTGGTGGCTCAGTTGGTAAAGAATCTGCCTGCAAAGCAGGAGATCTGGGTTCGATCCCTGGGTCAGGAAGATCCCCTGGAGAAGGGAATGGCAACCCACATTGCCATTTCCTGTGGGCTACAGTTCACAGGTTCACAAAGAGTCGGACACAACTGAGCTACTAAACCACCAAACACTTCTGGCTTTCGGTTTCTTCCCCCCTTCCTACTATTCTGAACTTACAGACTACCCAAGTATTTCCATACATAGAAGTCTCTGATTCACAAATAAAGAACTTGTTTATACCAGTAGTTCCAAATACTAAGGAAGTTCCAAAAGCAGATTCCCAAATGCCCTTTCCAGATTCTCCAGATCTACTACCAAGGCAGGGGAAGATTTACTTCTGTCAAACATAAACTTGGATCACACTGTTCCATTAAAATATGCTGGCTCTTCCTTTCCCTTCCACTCCCTTCCCTTCAGTAAATAATTCAGTACGAAAGCCATTAGGAGGGGTAAAGCAAGGCAGGCATCTCTGTTTGGGGGAGGAGAAGCAGGAGTCTGAGCAGGATGAGTAAGGGATTCGTGTAGGGGAAATGGAGCATAAGCAGGGTGAAGAGGGTGTCCACCTGTAGAAGGCAGCCCAGCAGAGGGTGTCAGAGCATCAATGGAGAAAGGAAAGACTCATATTGAGAGGGTAGCCAGGAATAGGATCTTAGAATCTAAACAGTAAGGAGAGTGAGAGCAGGCCACAGAGGATGTTGGAGCTGCAATGGGATGGGAGGGGGGGGGGGGGGCGGGGGGACGGGGCCATGAGGAGGATAGCCCAGAGCTTAGTTTCAAAGCCTGAGTGAGACAGAGAGACAAGAGTGGGGACCAGCAAGGGGTGCTGGACACTGGTGCTGGGCTTCTGCTTGATAAGACAGGAAGTGTTCTAGCGCAGTCTGAGCAGGGTGAGAAGGATGACCACACAGGGAAGCAGTACAGGGCAGGCAATATGAGCTTGAGCAAGGAAACCAGAGAACCCACATAACGTGAGGGTGGGGGATTGAAAATAAGGGGTGTTGGAGCCCAAGGACAGTGAGAAGGGCATCTGTGCTTGGGAGCAAATGGTGATAGAGAATGACAGTGATGGGAGATTGGTTACATAAAAGGGGAATAATCAAAGAAGTAGGTATATTAAAAATAATTAAAGCCAAGTTTCTATCAGAGAAAGAACTTACAAATAAAGAAAGGGAGAAAACTACAAAGCCTTCATGTTGAAATAAAATTAGAGGCAACAGAAACAGACTTTTCAATAGAGAGACAGATGGAAATAAATATTAATATAAATACACACACACACACACACACAAACACCCAGAATGTTTGGACAGGAACTTATCTATTCCCTAACTCCGTCCATTAAGAATACTCAGAAACAATGAAAACTCAGTAGTAATGAGTCCACCTAGCCCCTGTATCTTGGTTTCAAAGGGACCAATCTCCTCTAAAAGGAACCAGGGCTCCTTAGGGAAACAGCTGATGATTCCAGCTCTGAAACACAAGGAAGATCCAAAGAAGTCTGGAACATCGTGTTGTTTTAGAAAGAAAGGAAATGCTCAAAGAATGATGGAGACATGTCAAAAGGACACAGAAGCCAGACTAAGGCCGCTCTCCCTGGCCCAAATCCGTAATAATGTGAGCAAAAAATAATGATAAACCTATTATCATCCACTGGATAAGAGAAACAATTAGTCTGTACTCACAGGAATCCTTGAATAAACTAAAAGCTTGACGAAGAATGGGCTATTTACAGTTTCTAAGCACACCCATACAGTGTGTGTGTGTGTTTATAAGGGCAAAGAGTAACTTTATAATGAAGAAGCTTGGCTCATCATCTTAATCAAGTTACCAAAGTTAGCATCATCAACAGCTAGACCATCTAAATTGGGTCATTTGATGGATATAAGGGTACAACGTTGCATCTGAATTCCTATCAAGTATGTATAATATAAAGTTAACCATGAGGAAATGCTAATAAATCCAAACTGAGGAACAGTCTACAAAAATTAACCAGATGATGTTTCAGAGTGAAACAGACAAAAGAGACACAACAACTAATTGTAACATGATTCTGGGTTGGATCCTTCTGATATAAAGGGCTTTACTAGGAAAAATATAAAATTTGAATGGGAGCAACCTAAATGCCTGTCAATAGAGAAATGGATAAAGAAGATGTGGTCTATATATACAATGGAATATCACACGGTCACACAAAAAAGAATGAAATAATGTTGTTTACAGCCACATGGGAGGACCTAGAGATTTTCATATTAAGTAAAGTAAGTCTGAAAGAGAAAGATAAGTATCATATGATATCACTTGTATGCAGAATCTAAAAAAATGATACAAATGAACCTTTTTACAAAACAGAAATAGACTCACAGACATAGAAAACAAATTTATGGTTACCAAAGAGGAAAGTGGTGGAGAAGGATAAATTTGGGATCAGCGGATACAAAATACTACATATAAAATAGATAAACATTAAGGACCTATTATATAGCATAGGGAACTATATTCAATGTCTTGTAATAACCTATAAGGGAAATAATTTTAAAAAGAAAACCTATATATATACATATGTATGTGTAGCTAAATCACTATGTTGTACACTTTAAATTTTGCAAATCAAGTACATGTCAATAAAAAAAGAAATATTTAAAAAAAAAAAAATTTGAATGGGGCCTCAGAATTAGGTGGTAGTAATAAGGCATTTCTATACAGTGGAAGTGAGAAATAGATTTAAGGGACACGATCTGATAGACAGAGAGCCCGATGAACTATGGACGGAGGTTTGTGACACTGTACAGGAGACAGGGATCAAGACCATCCCCATGGAAAAGAAATGCAAAAAGGCAAAATGGTTGTCTGAGGAGGCCTTACAAATAGCTGTGAAAAGAAGAGAAGCAAAAAGCAAAGGAGAAAAGGAAAGATATTCCCATCTGAATGCAGAGTCCCAAAGAACAGCAAGGAGAGATAAGAAAGCCTTCCTCAGCGATCAATACAAAGAAATAGAGGAAAACAACAGAATGGGAAAGACAAGAGATCTCTTCAAGAAAATCAGAGATACCAAGGGAACATTTCATGCAAAGATGGGTTCGATAAAGGACAGAAATGGTATAGACCTAACAGAAGCAGAAGATATTAAGAAGAGGTGGCAAGAATATACAGAAGAACTGTACAAAAAAGATCTTCACGACCCAGATAATCACAATGGTGTGATCACTCACCTAGAACCAGACAGCCTGGAATATGAAGTCAAGTGGGCCTTAGAAAGCATCACTATGAACAAAGCTAGTGGAAGTGATGGAATTCCAGATGAGCTATTTCAAATCCTGAAAGATGATACTGTGAAAGTGCTGCACTCAATATGCCAGCAAATTTGGAAAACTCAGCAGTGGCCACAGGACTGGAAAAGGTCAGTTTTCATTCCAATCCCAAAGAATGCTCAAACTATCGCACAATTGCACTCATCTCACACGCTAGTAAAGTAATGCTCAAAATTCTTCAAGCCAGGCTTCAGCAATACATGAACTGTGAACTTCCAGATGTTCAAGCTGGTTTTAGAAAAGGCAGAGGAACCAGAGATCAAATTGCCAACATCCGCTGGATCATCAAAAAAGCAAGAGAGTTCCAGAAAAACATCTATTTCTGCTTTATTGATTATGCCAAAGCCTTTGACTGTGTGGATCACAGTAAACTGTGGAAAATTCTGAAAGAGATAGGCATACCAGACCACCTGACCTGCCTCTTGAGAAACCTATATGCAGGTCAGGAAGCAACAGTTAGAACTGGACATGGAACAACAGACTGGTTCCAAATAGGAAAAGAAGTATGTCAAGGCTGTATATTGTCACACTGCTTATTTAACTTATATGCAGAGTACATCATGAGAAATGCTGGGCTGGAGGAAGCACAAGCTGGAATCAAGATTGCTGGGAGAAATATCAATAACTTCAGATATGCAGATGACACCACCCTTATGGAGGAAGTGAAGAACTAAAAGAGCCTCTTGATGAAAGTGAAAGAGAAGAGTGAAAAAGTTGGCTTAAAGCTCAACATTCAGAAAACTAAGATAATGGCATCTGGTCCCATCACTTCATGGCAGATAGATGGGGAAACAGTGGAAACAGTGGCTAACTTTATTTTTTTGAACTCCAAAATTACTGCTGATGGTGACTGAAGCCATGAAATTAAAAGATGCTTACTCCTTGGAAGAAAAGTTATGACCAACCTAGATAGCATATTAAAAAGCAGAGACATTACTTTGCCAACAAAGGTCTGTCTATTCAAGGCTATGGTTTTTCCAGTGGTCATGTATGGATGTGAGAGTTGGACAATAAAGAAGGCTGAGCGCCAAAGAATTGATGCTTTTGGACTGTGGTGTTGGAGAAGACTCTTGAGAGTCCCTTGGACTGCAAGGAGACCCAACCAGTCCATCCTAAAGATCAGTCCTGGGTGTTCATTGGAAGGACTGATGTTGAAGCTCAAACTCCAATACTTTGGCCACCTCATGTGAAGAGCTGACTCATTTGAAAAGACCCTGATGCTGGGAAAGATTGAGGGCAGGAGGAGAAGAGGATGACGGAGGATGAGATGGCTGGACGGCATCATCGACTTGATGGACGTGGGTTTGGGTAGACTCCAGGAGTTGGTGATGGACATGGAGGCCTGGCATGCTGTGGTTCACGGGGTCACGAAGAATCGGACACAACTGAGCAACTGAACTGAACTGAATAAGGCATCAATGTTAATTTCCTGATTTGGATAGGTGTATTGTGGGTATATTTTAATTTGCAGGAAAGGCAGAGAAGTATTCAGGGGTGATAGGACATCAGCAGCAGCTTATACTTAAATGGTTCAAGATAAAGACTCTTTGTGCTTTACTCATAGTTTTTCTGTAAGCTCATGACTGCTTCAAGATTTTGAAAAAAGATTTAAAATCTGACTGAGCTCTGATTCAATACAGGCTAAACTTCAGGTGTGGAAGGGGCAGAAGGAGAATCCAATGCATTTACAAAAGCATTTCCGTAAGGAAAAAGTATCTGAATTTCACACAGACTTACAACTGTCCGCATATAATCTAGTCACAGGCTGAGGACTCTAGTGCCCCTAGTAATAATTCAGCTTTCTGAAATCTGATGCTCAAACTCAGGATTTAGCAAGGAAAAGTACCTCTGAAACCTACAAAATAATTTTGTTCCTAAACTCAAACAAAACTCTCCTGGCTCTTAATTTATAGCGAAGGCCCATGTTCTCTATCCATAAGTGCTAAAGCCCAGCAATCATTTATTTTTAATGAAAGATATAACTAATAACCACATACGAGTAAAATCAAATATGTCTACAAACAATACCTTTTATTTACTTTATTCACTTTTCTTTGAAGACTTCAAATCACAAAATTAGTATTATTATACACATGAGGAAAATCATAAATTTCTCTACAGCAGGAAACATCAAACTAAGAATTAAATCACACATAACATGTCCCAACACACCCCAATTTGTGACGGGCCTTTCCCAGTATGCATTTCCTCTACACATTAATCAGGTGTCCTCTAGGCAAGAGGATATAATAATCAGCCTTTGAGAAAAAAGGTCCCTTTCTTCTGACACCAGCACTGTAATTTTAAGATTTCTTTCTCATCCTATATAGGGGGTCACACTGACCTGAAGGCTCACTCTGTACACGCATACCTGACCAGAATATCTCTGATGAACTTTATGTATATGACCCATAATCCTTTTTCTCAAAAATGCATAATACTACATCTCTACCTCTTAACCTGTTCAGTTCAGTACAGTTGCTCAGTCATGTCCAACTCTTTGCAACCCCATGGACTGCAGCACGCCAGGCCTCCCTGTCCATCACCAACTCCTGGAGTTTACTCAAACTCATGTCCATTGAGTCGGTGATGCCATCCATCCATCTCATCCTCTGTTGTCCCCTTCTCCTTCTGCCTTCAATTTTTCCCAGCATCAGGGTCTTTTCAAATGAGTCAGTTCTTCACATCAGGTGGCCAAAGTATTGGAGTTTCAGCTTCAACATCAGTCCTTCCAATGAGTATTCAGGACTGATTTCCTTCAGGACGGACTGGTTGGATCTCCTTGCAGTCCAAGGGACTCTCAAGAGTCTTCTCCAACACCACAGTCCAAAAGCATCAATTCTTTGGCACTCAGCTTTCTTTACAGTCCAACTCTCACATCCATACACGACCACTGGAAAAACCATAGCCTTGAATAGACAGACCTTTGTTGGCAAAGTAATGTCTCTGCTTTTTAATATGCTGTCTAGGTTAGTCATAACTTTTCTTCCAAGGAGTAAGCATCTTTTAATTTCATGACTGCAGTCACCATCTGCAGTGATTTTGGAGCCCAGAAAAATAAAGTGTCTCACTGTTTCCACTGTTTCCCCATCTATTTGTCATGAAATGATGGGACCAGATGTCATGATCTTAGTTTTCTGAATGTTGAGCTTTAAGCCAACTTTTTCACTCTTCTCTTTTACTTTCATCAAGAAGCTCTTCAGTAGTTCTTTGCTTTCTGCCATAAGGGTGGTGTCATCTGCATATCTGAAGTTATTGATATTTCTCCCAGCAATCTTGATTCCAGCTTGTGCTTCCTCCAGCCCAGCATTTCTCATGATGTACTCTGCATATAAGTTAAATAAGCAGGGTGACAATATACAGCCTTGACATACTCTTTTCCCTATTTGGAACCAGTCTGTTGTTCCATGTCCAGTTCTAACTGTTGCTTCCTGACCTGCATACCGATTTCTTAACCGGCAGAACCTCAGAAAGCTTCTAAGTGTCTGTCTCCCGGGTTATAATCCTCAGTTGGCTTGAATATAAGTTTTTTCTTCTCCGCTTGATTGTTAACTGAATTTTCATCTATATGCATTATTAAACAGACTGAGATTTATAATCTAATGGGAACTAGAATCTAAAAGTATCTAATCCAATATCCTCTAGCATCTCCAACTTTTAAAAAATTTCTATTTATTTTTGGCTGCACTGGGTCTTCACTGCTGCTCATGGACTTTCTCTTGCTGTGGAGAGGAAGGCGACTCTCAGTTGCGGTGCTTAGGTTTCTCACTGCAGAGGCGTCTCCTGTCGCAAAGCATGAGTTCTAGGGCCCGTGGGCTCAGTAGTTGCGGGGGCACAGGCTTATCTTCCCGGTAGCATGTGGAATCCTCCTGGACCAGGGATCAAACTCATGTCCCCTGCACTGCAAGACAGATTCTTAACCACTGGACCACCACGGAAATCCCTCTAGTACCCCCAACTTTAAGTTGAAAGTAGAAAACATTGAGCTATTATTTTCCGATTAAATCTGAAAAATATAAAAAGGACAAGGAAAGTGGGGAAAGTGAAAAAAAGGAAGCATTAAAAATGCCAAACTAACAAGCTCAAATGTGGGAAATCTCAATTTACGATAGAAACAATGTATAAATATCAAGTACTAGCTTAATTAACCTATACTTCCAAATACATTTGATATACTGGGCTGGAAGAAGATGATCCCACGGATTGAATTTGGGGCAGTCAGTGTCTGAAATGGCTCCCAAGGAGCCACACCTCCTGACATTCACACCTCCCTACATTCCTACCAGTGTTGGTCATTCTAACCACTAGAATACAGCAGACATGATAATGTCTCTCTTCTGATATTATTAACAGGTTATCAACGATGGAGGATTTCATCTCCAACTCGCGTGTTTTATCCATCCCTCACATCCCCCAATTCCCACTTCTTCACTGCTTGCTCTACAGGAAGCCAAAAGCCATGCCATAGGACACTCAGGAAGCCTCCAGAGAGGCTTCTGGTCTAAGGTCTCCTGCCAACAATCGGGAGTGAACTTAGCACATCCTCCTGCCAGTATTTCAGACGCCTGCAACTGCAGCCAACAGCTTGTCTGCAACCTCGAGAGACACTGAACCAGAGGCACTGAGGCACCCAGCTAAGTCACTCTCATGGTCCTGACCCACAGAAACTGTGAGATAATAAATGTCTGTTGTTTTAAGCTGCTAAGTTTTGAGGTAATTTGTTTTGCAGCAAAAGATAATGAATTGCATTGTAGATCTAAGTGCTGGAGCACCAATCACAGTTCCCCAAGAGAAAAAAACTAAAGACTTCATCCCAAGAGATCATTGCTGGCTAGAGGAAAGGTATATGAAAAGGAGAATATTTAAATTTTAATCAAAAGACCACTTCCAATTCCCCTGAAGGAGCACAACCAAACAAATGCCTTAGTAAGGAAAAAAGTAGAGTAGTTCTTGTGTATGAAATCCCACATCCTGGGCTTCCCTGGTGGCTCAGTGGTAAAGAATCCGCCTGCCAATGCAGGAGACACGGGTTCGATCCCCTGTCCGGGAAGATAACCACATGCCAAGGGTCAACCAAGCCCATACACCACAACGAGTGAGCCTGTGCTCTAGAGCCCAGGAGCTGCAGCTCCTGAAGCCTGCGTGCCCTGGAGCCCGTGCTCCACAACAAGAGAAGCCGCCACCGTGAGAAGTCTGCACACCGCATCTGGAGAAAAGCCCGCATAGCAACAGAGACCCAGCACAATCAAAAAAAATTAAAAAAATGTTTAAAAAAAAAAAAAAAAAAAAGAAATCCCACATCCTTCCTAGCTTCTAGGTTACCTGAAATTTCTAGTACCAATTTCAGATTTTTTTTTTTTTAAGACTAAATAAGTACTTTCTATATGTCAAACACTATGCTGGGTGCTAGAGATAGAAGCGTTAAGAAGTTAAGTATGATCTCTGCCTTAGCAATACTTTTCAAACAGCAACATTTTTATACTGTGAGGGAAATTTTTAGTAATAAAAGATTCTATGGACATATTGTCTTATTGTATCGTTAACACAAAACTTTTACTTTTATAAATTAAATGCTAATAATCAAATGTCTTTTTTATCATCCAATATATCAATATTCTACAAACAACAGAATTACTAGTTAACACTTATCAGGCACTAAACATATTCTACACTTCATTTAATCCCACAATTATTTTTATTAATCTCAAAATTATTTTTATCCTGATTAAGATCTTTAGCCTCTTTCTTTGCCACTCTCTCATTTCCCAAACACTTTCCTCATTCATACTTTCAGAGGTATCATCCCTGAACCCCAGAGCAGGTGTCCCATATATGAATGCTCTGTGAGCTTCCAACAACTATAAGTAAACAACTAAATGATAAGTTGTTTAATATCCATCCTTATGTAAGAATGCAAGTCCCATGGGAGCAGAGAAGTCTCTTTCTTATAACCTACATTATTTCCTGGGATTAAAAGTTTTAAAAGGCAATTAATAGGACTTCCCTGCTGGCTCAGTGGATAAGAATCCACCTGCTAACTCAGGAAACACAGGTTCGATCCCTGGTCCAGGAAGATTCCACATGCCACAGAGCAACTAAGCCCATGGGCCACAACTTCTGAGTCTACTCTCCTAGAGTCTGAGAGACCAACTACTGAGCCCGTGTGCTGGAACTACTGAAGCCCATGTGTTTAGAGCTCATGCTCCACAACAAAAGAAGCCACTGCAGTCAGAATCCCACGCACTGCACCTACAGGGTAGCCTCTGCTCTCTGCAACTAGAGCAAGTCCATACACCACAACAGAGACCCAATGCAAACAAAAATAAAATAAATACTTTTAAGAGACAATAAATGCTTGCTGAATAAAAGAATGAACTAGAGTGTTAACACTCCTATCTCCCTTAGCAACAACCTCTTTATTACTTAATGCAGTGTTCTTCAAATTATGGTCCAAGAACAACAGGTGGTTCCTGCTAGTCTATTACCCAGTCAACAGACAGTTAAGGGACTTCAGAGGAAAACCCAATTAACCATTTCCTTCATCTATATTTTACAAATTTGAACCATAAAATAATATTGCCACAATAATCCTATTACTTCCTAGTTGAATGAAAACCTCCACACAATAAACCACCAGCCCCCTTCATCTGGCTGTCAGAATCCTGGAACCAGACATGTATCCTCCCAGGTAAGCAAGTGGATGCCCAAAGAAAATACTTGCATTTGGAGGGTTTCCAACAATGAGCTAGTTTGCCACCAACTCACCCTACAGTAAAGATGATGTGCATGAGCTTCCAACTGTCTCACATTTAAGAATAAATATTTAAAGTGGGAACAGACAACCTAGAATCACCAGACACAAAGAAGCCTTGCAAGCAAGAAAGAAAGGGGATCAAGTAAGCACACACAAATTAATTCTTAGGGGAAAAAAAAACAAAAGAGGAACGAGAAGAAAACTTCATACACAAAGAAAGTTAATCACTGACAGCCTAAAAGACATTAGGAAAGATTGTAAAGGATGCAATTTTAAAAAGAGAGAGCAAGCAAGAATAAAAAAGAACATTGGGAAAGTTAAATATGAGAGTGTGTGTCATGAGTCCCAAGACTAACCCCAGGTTTGGTAGTATGCTAAAAGGACTCACAGGACTTGACACGGTCACATTCACAGCTGTGATTTATTACAGCAGAAGGACACAAAGCAAAACCAGTAAAAGGAAAAGGTATAAAGTCCAGAGGAAATCAGATGCAAGCTTCCAGGGACTTCTCCCAGTGGAGTCAGAGAGAGCAGGCTAAACTGCTCCAGCAATGGGTTGTTGACTACGTATGTAAAATATTGTCTACCGGGGAAGTTCATTAGAGACCCAGTGCTCACGGTTTTTACTGGGGGTACATTCTGCCTACCCATACTAAATGACAGACACTCAGATGGAAAGCAGGTGTTCAGCATAAATCTTGTTTTGAACAGTTTAAGCATAGTGAATCACTCTTATTGAGGAATGGTGGGAACCCTTCCAAACCCAAGGTACCAGACACGAGCCAAGAGCCAACCTTGAATCAGACCTTTCTAAGGATAATAGTTCTCAGGCTTGCTATGTTACCTCTGTACAAATAGAAAAAATAAAAAGGTAAAGAGTTGGAAGATACATTCAAGATACATTCAAGATTCTCTAGGAAATAAGAGGAAAACAGTTTTTTTAAAAATCACATGATCAATCAATTCCAAAACATGAGAAAAGGAGGGAGGAAAAGAGAAATGAACATGGAAGAAAGAAATCACCAAAGAAATATCTCAGATCTAAAGAACATGAGTCTCCGAATTGACAAAGACCCATTAGGTATCCAACTATGTTATTACTGAACTGCACAATAGCAAGGACTAAGGGAAAAAATCCCAAGGACTTCTAGAAAGAAAAAATGAAAAAAATAGCTCACAACATTATAGGAACCAGAATGTCATTAGATTTAGCAATAATTTCTGTGATAAACCAGAAGACAATGAAGAAATTATTTCAAAATTCTGAGAAAATTTATTTTCCTTCTAGAACTTAATATTCAGACAAATTATCAAATAATAAAAAGGTAGGATAAAGATATACTCAAACATTCAGGATCTCAAAATTGATCTCTTCTTCACCTTTTTATTCAGCAAGTTGTGGAAGATGTGCTACAAACTAATGGGATCCACAAAACAGGGAAACTAACATAGGAAAGGAACATGGGAATTTCCAAAAGGAAAATGAAGGAAGAATCTCAGGCTGAGAGCTACACACCTCGCCCAACAAGCAGTCAATCCTAAACAGGAGAACTGGAGGAAGTCCTCTGGAAAAACAATTTCAACGGATAGATTAATAGATTTCACTGTGTGAAAAACAGTACTGAAAGCATGTTAATAATATGAAGAATGGACAACAGGTAAACCAAAAACACCAGGGCTTCCCTGATGGCTCAGACAATAAAGAATCCGCCTACAACGTGAAAGAACTGGGTTCGATCCCTCTGTTGGGATGATCCACTGGAAGAGGGCATGGCAAGCCACTCCATTGTTCTTGGCTAGAGAATCCCCATGGATAGAGGAGCCTGGTGGGCTGCAGTCCACGGGGTCACAAAGAGTCAGACGTGAGCGACTAAGCACAGCACACAGCACTGGTAGAGCTCCAAGAAGGTAGTTAAATGATATATTTAACATACTGAAAGAAAAACAAATGCCTAGAATTCTATACATCCAATAAAACTATCATTCAAGAATAAGGGGGAAACAAAGACACTGACATTGAAAGACACTGAATGAAAGGAAAATAAGAGCAATTACCACAAGAAACTCTCATCAAAGGAAATTCTTAAAAATATGCTTCAAGCAGAAAAAAAATGAACCCAGAAAGAAAGTCTGAGATAAAAGAAAAAAGGAAAAGTTGAACAAATAAAAGCCACATAATAAAATGACAAGTGATTCCAAATATATAGGTAATCACAATGACTACCAATGGTTCAAACTTTCCACTTAGAAGGAAAAATATTCAGACTGGTTACATATGTGCTGATCATAAGAGATGGACTAACATAAGGGGAAAAAAAGATGAGTGATCAAAGACTGAGAAAAGATTTACCAAGCAAAAATAAAACAAAACTAGAGCAAACAAAGACAAAAAAAAAAACACTAAAAATAAAGAGGATTGCTACAGAATTGTAAAGTGAAAGAGGAGAGTGAAAAACTTAAAACTTAAATGTTGGCTTAAAACTCAACATTCAAAAAACTAAGATCATGACATCTGGTCCCATCACTTCATGGCAAATAGATCAGGAAACAATGGAAACAGTGAGAGACTTTATTTTCCTGGGCTCCAAAATCACTGCAGATAGTAACTGCAGCCATGAAATTAAAAGACGCTTGCTCCCTGGAAGAAAAGCTATGACCAACCTAGACAGCATATTAAAAAGCAGAAACATTACTTTAACAACAAAGGTCCATCTGGTCAAAACTATGGTTTTTCCAGTAGTCATGTATGGATGTGAGAGTTGGACTATAAAGAAAGCTGAGTGCCAAAGAATTCATGCTTTTGACTGTGGTGTTGGAGGAAGACTTGAGAGTCCCTTGGACTGCAAGGTGATCAAACCAGTCAATCCTAAAGGAAATCCGTCCTGATATTCATTGAAAGGACTGATGCTGAAGCTCCAATACTTTGGCTACCTGAAGCAAAGAATTGACTCACTGGAAAAGACCCTGATGCTGGGAAAAACTGAAGGCGGAAGGAGAAGGGGACAACAGAGGATGAGATCATTGGATATCATCACCGACTCAATGGACATGAATGTGAGCAAGCTCCTGGAGCTAGTGATTGTCAGGGAAGCCTGGCATGCTGCAGTCCACGGGGTTGCAAAAAGTCAGACATGACTGATCAACTGAACTGAAGATTCAAAATTTAAAAATTCAAGATTCAAATCACTTAGAGGATATCCTTTTAAAATCCCTATGTGCCTAATAACACACACACACAGAAAACTGACACATAATACAAGAAAGTTATAGAGTCCTTCTGCAAAAGAACTAACTAGTAAAGAACTGAGGCCTCCAGCCATCAGCTGTGTAAATGACCAGGTCAGAAGTAAATCTTCCAGGTCCAGTCAAGCTTTCAGATGACTGTAGTCCAGCAAAGAGCCTGACTACAACTTCATGAAAGACTGTGAGCCAGAAACATCTAGCTAAGCTGCTACTGGATTTCTAACACACAGAAATGTTATGAGATAATAAATGCTTGTGGTCCAAAGTTGCTACATTTGGGGGAATTTGTTACACAGCAATAAATAACTATTATAATGCTCAAATTCATAAAGCAAACTTCAAATCTGAAAGTACTGGTATCATACAAACCATATTTACTGGCCATAGGACATTAAGATAGAAATTAACAACCAGAAAAAAACTAGGAAATGTCAAGAAACACTATGGATGAGTAAGCTATAACTAAAACAGCATTTAATAAATAATTAATAATACATTTTATTTTTAATTTTAAATTGAGATATTTTCTAAAATTATTGCTCAAGGAACTCCAAACATTGATTTTTTTCTTTTAAATAGGCAAATGCCTAGGCTTCACTAGCCCAGTCTTAAAGGGAGATACTTCCCCTCCCTCAAGCAAATTTGGCCTGATTCTTATACTCAATTATTGGGAAGTAAATTACTTCTTTGATGTCTCGTGCTTTATCTTAAGATGTTAGTCTCTCAGTAGTGTCCAGCTCTTTGCGACCCCATGAACGGCAGCCTGCCAGGGTCCTCTGTCAATGGGATTGCCCAGGCCAGAAAAGAGATGAAAATTCTGCATTCTATTCCATAATATCCATATTTGTTAATTTTTAAAATTTTTTCCAAAAAAATTTAAGTAAAATTATCTTCCAAAAAGACTGCCCAAAATATGCTAAGAGTCAGAGCTTAGCACACTTATTTGGCCTTAGGTTACATATACCTAAGAATGCAGGTTACATATAGCACAGTATGCAACTTCCGCAGTTTTACAGTACTGATTAACTCTCATATCTGAAACCTAAACATGAAAAAACCACTTCAAAAATCCCTATCAACCTCTACATAGAAAACCCTAAAGACTCTTCCAGAAAATTACTAGAGCTAATCAATGAATATAGTAAAGTTGCAGGATATAAAATTAACACACAGAAATCCCTTGCATTCCTATATACTAACAATGAAAAAACAGAAAGAGAAATTAAGGAAACAATACCATTCACCATTGCAACAAAAAGAATAAAATACTTAGGAGTGTATCTACCTAAAGAAACAAAAGACCTATACATAGAAAACTATAAAACACTGATGAAAGAAATCAAAGAGGACACAAACAGATGGAGAAACATACCGTGTTCAAGGATTGGAAGAATCAATATTGTCAAAATGGCTATTCTACCCAAAGCAGTCTATAGATTCAATGCAATCCCTATCAAGCTACCAACGGTATTTTTCACAGAACTACACCAAAGAATTTCACAATTTGTATGGAAATACAAAAAACCTCGAATAGCCAAAGTAATCTTGAGAAAGAAGAATGGAACTGAAGGAATCAACCTGCCTGACTTCAGACTATACTACAAAGCCACAGTCATCAAGACAGTATGGTACTGGCACAAAGACAGAAATATAAATCAATGGAACAGAATAGAAAGCCCAGAGATAAATCCACGAACCTACGGACACCTTATCTTTGACAAAGGAGGCAAGACTATACAATGGAAAAAAGACAACCTCTTTAACAAGTGGTGCTGGGAAAGCTGGTCAACCACTTGTAAAAGAATGAAACTAGAACACTTTGTAACACCATACACAAAAATAAACTCAAAATGGATTAAAGATCTAAATGTAAGACCAGAAACTATAAAACTCCTAGAGGAGAACATAGGCAAAACACTCTCCGACATAAATCACAGCAAGATCCTCTATGACCCACCTCCCAGAATATTGGAAATAAAAGCAAAAATAAACAAATGGGACCTAATGAAACTTAAAAGCTTTTGCACTACAAAGGAAACTATAAGCAAGGTGAAAAGACAGCCCTCAGATTGGGAGAAAATAATAGCAAATGAAGCAACAGACAATCCCTATCAAAATGAAATACAGGAAACTGGTAAAAACAAAATAGATTTTTAAAGTATGTGAATTATTTGGGAAATTGTTATTGACAAACCTGAAGTATGGACCATGTATTAAACAGGACAGTATTGTTATCGAAGTTAAATCTTCTGACTTCAATAATTGTACTACAGTTAAGCAAGAGAGGTTCTTACTTATTAAGACACTGAAGTATTTAGAAATAAAGGAACATGATGCCTACAACTTACTGTCAGATGCCACCTCTGATACAAAACAAAAAAGAATGTATGTGTGTATCTTTATATTACATACACACAAATACACAGACACATATGGACAGGAAGAGATAATAAATAATAAAACATACAGAGAGCAAAATATAAACAGCCAGTTGTTGTTGTTCAGTTGCTAAGTCATGTCTGACTGCAACCCCATGGACTGCAGCAAACCAGGCTTCCTATCCTTCACTATCTTCTGGAGTTTGCTCAAACTCACGTCCACTGACCCAGTGATGTTATCTAACCATCTCATCTGGGTAAAGACTATATGGGACTTTTTATACTACTGCTGCAACTTTTCTGTAAGTTTTAAATTATTCAAAATTCTAAAAGTGTATAGGTAACACTGGCAGTCCAAAAATTCCAATGTAATGCTTACGTACCAGAACAATTTGCCTCCAGGTCATCATTTTAGCTAGTATTTAAATTATATTCACTTGTAAAAATTATTTTCCTAATACAATTATTTTAAACCATCAACCAAATTTCTAAATCAACCTATTTTTCTAGTTATATCATGCATGCAGTTGGTGTTAAAAATGAAGACAGACATCCAAACAGAGTCCAAACAGGCACAGATAAATGTTTAAGATGTTTACCTCTGGTGGTCAAATTTTTAAAGAACATACTAACAAAACGTTAATGAGTTTGTTAACTCATTATGGATATGAGTTTGAGCAAGCTCCAGGAGTTGGTGATGGACAGGGAAGTCTGGCAAGCTATAGTCCATGGGGTCGCAAAGAGTCGGACACGACTGAGCAACTGAACTGATTAACAAAATATTCTTCTACAATTCAAAAATTATAAATTTTAATAAATTTTAAATTGTGGAAGTTAAGTCAGAACAGTCTGTGAAGAATCCAACCCAGGTTTCACCTCTTTCCTGAGGCTGAAAAAAGATTTTTTGAATGGCAACAATTCTATGTGTTGGTTATAATAGGACATTTAAAATAATCCTAAACTCATTCCAGAGAAGGAGAGGCTTTTCAAATAACAGAGTTTAAGAACCTGGCACTGTGCTGAGCTTACTACTTAGTTCAAACCAGAAGCCTGAGCTCTTTAGTCATGTACCAATGGCCATTTGTTACTACCAGGCTGAATGAAAGAGAATTTCATTCATAAAAATAGAAAGCAAAAGATCAAAATAAACTTGGAATCATTATGAAGAGGCAAAGAGGAGGGTCATTTTACTAGCTGTTATAATTCATCTGAGTTACCTAGGAGATAAAGGACTACTGATATGTAAGGACAGGGAGGACTCTGTCTGGAAGCCCAAGGATTCTCTGATATATCTCTTATACATGTGTAATAGTAAAAGTTAATGGAAAATACACACACACAAAGTAACATGTGAAGAATAGTGAGCAAGATTTGGGTTACTTCACCAGCTGAGGTCCTGTATGAGGGCAAAGGAAACATGGAAAGAGCAGTAGAAAAAAACTAGTTATAAAGAAGAATTTACAATCATTCAACTAGTTAACAAAAGCAAAGTCTACAGCAGTTACATATATATTCTTTTCTTACTACAGATGATTTTGCATGAATGTATAAACCACTTTCTTCTGTCTTCTTCTTCTCAATATGCTATACAAATTTTATTAGTAAAATTTAACTAGCTCAGTGGTAAAGAATCCACCTGCCAATGCAAGAGACGTGGGTTCAATCCCTAGATCAGGAAGATCTCCTGAAAAAGGAAATGGCAACCAACTCCAGTATTCCTGCCTGGGAAACCCCATGAACAGAGCCTGGCAGGCTGTACTCCATGCGGTCGCAGAAGAGTCGGACACGACTTAGAAACTAAACAACAGCAAATCACTTTACAATTTAGTCTTTCAATTCAGTTCAGTTGCTCAGTCATGTCTGACTCTGCGACCCCATAGACTGCAGCATGCCAGGCTTCCCTGTCCATTACCATTCCCAGAGCTTGCTCAAACTCATGTCCATCAAGTCGGTAATGCCATCCAAACATTTCATCCTGTCATCCCCTTCTCCTTCCGCCTTCAATCTTTCCCAGTATCAGGGTCTTTTCCAGTGAGTCAGTTCTTCGCATCAGGTGGCCAAAGTATTGGAGTTTCAGCTTCAGCATCAGTCCTTCCAATGAAAATACAGGACTGATTTCCTTTAGGATGGACTGGTTTGACCTTTCAGTCCAACTGACTCTCAAGAGCCTTCTTCAACACCACAGTTCAAAAGCATCAATTCTTCGATGTTCAGCTTTCTTTACAGTCCAACTCTCACATGCACACATGACTACTGGAAAAAACCATAGCTTTGACTAGACGAACCTTTGTTGGCAAAGTAATATCTCTGTTTTTTAACATGCTATCTAGGTTAGTCATAGCTTTTCTTCCAAGGAGCAAGCATCTTTTAATTTCATGGCTGCAGTTACCATCTGCAGTGATTTTGGAGCCCAAGAAAATAAAGTCTCTTACTGTTTCCACTGTTTCCCCATCTATTTGTCATGAACTGATGGGACCAGATGCCATGATCTTAGTTTTCTGAATGTTGAGTTTTAAGCCAGTTTTTTCACTCTCCTCTTTTCACTTTCATCAAGAGGCTCTTCAGTTCCTCTTCACTTTCTGCCATAAGGGTGGTGTCATCTACATATCTGAGGTTATTCATATTTCTCCCAGTAATCTTGATCCCAGCTTGTGCTTCATCCAGTCCAGCATTTTGCATGATGTAGTCTGCATGTAAGTTAAATAAGCAGGGTAACAATATACAGCCTTGATGTACTCCTTTCCCAATTTGGAACCAGCCCATTGTTCCATGTCTGGTTCTAACTGTTGATTCTTGACCTGCATAGAGATTTCTCAGGAGGCAGGTGGTCTGGTATTCCCATCTCTTTTTTTATTCCCATCTCTTGAAGAATTTTCTGCAGTTTGTTATGATCCACACAGTCAAAGGCATTGATATAGTCAATAAAGCAGAAGTAGATGTTTAGTCTTTATTTATTTAGTCTTTAGGTAGCATGATATTCAGATAGGACTACAAATCTGGGATATAATTAACATAGCCTAAATGTGGAATATGTGAATGTCACCCACAGATGGATACAACAAGTATTGGGATTTTGCTTCCCACTTTGGGAAGAAGGTAAGAACATCTTCATTTTTAAAAAGAAGACTTCCATCTTATTAGGCAAAAGCACAGAGTATTGTACAGATCTGTACAGATCTGTACACAAGATCAAGTATCGGTATAAAGGCATATATGGCTGCTGAGTAGCCAAAGGAGCGGGCTGTGCCAACTGCTAAGTTACTGCCTCTCATGTTCACATATATCCTTCTGTACCTTTTTCTGATGGTGGAGCTACTGTGCAAACTACAGTTCTTCTTTGCTACCTGGCTTCTTATTAAGGCTCTGCCTAGCATACACTGAAGAAATCCTGTTAAGACTAGAGGAGGGACAAAGCTCTTGATTCTTCCCTTTGCAAAGTATCTATACCAACTTATTCTTGAGGAAAAACAACAAACTTGGAGGATTTACCATATCTGATTTCAAATTTACTATAAAGCTACAATAATCAAGACTGTAGATGGGCAAGACAATAGGCATACAGAATCACATCAACTACAAAAATTAACTAAAAGTGAGTCATAGATCTAAGCGTCAAACCTAAAATAAGAAGAAAACACAGGAGAAAAACCTTGGTGAACTTACATTAGACAAAGGTTTCTTAGATACACCATCAATAATATAATCCTTTTTTTTAATTTAGAAAAATTGAAATTTGGACTTTAGCAAAATTAAGAATACCTGCTTTCAAGACTGAAAAGGAAAAAAAGCAAAAAACAAAGCAAGTTCGGAAACTGGGAGAAATATTTGCAAACTACGTTATCTTGTAAAAGACTTACACTTAGTTTATATTACAAGCTCTAAAAACTCTGTAATTTAAAAGAAACAATTTTTAAAAACTGGGCAAAAGATCCAAATATATACTTCATCAAGGAAAATATTCAGTTGGTAAATAAGTGCATGAAAAGATGCTCGTTAGTCCTTAGGGAAATGCAAATCAAAACCAAAATGATACATCATTTCATACCCGCTGGATAAGTGTAATTAAAAATTTTTTTTAGTTAAAAAAAATGTCTTTAAGAAAACAAATGTTGGCAAGGATGTGGAACAATTGGAATCCTCATAGACTGCTATAAAATGACAATCACTTTGGGAAAGAAAAATTGGAAGCTTCTTAAAAAGTTAAATATGTGTGACTTCCCTCGTGATCCAGCAGTTAAAAATCCACCTACCAATGCAGGGGACACGGGTTCAATCCCTGGTCTGGGAAGATCCCACATACCTTGGAGCAACTAAGCCCATGTGTCACAACTACGAAGCCCAAGCTCTAAAGCCTGTCCTCCACAACAAGAGAAGCCGCCGCAGTCAGAAGCCAGCACACCACGAAGAAGAGTACACCCCCAACCCCCACCGGTTGCAACAAGAGAAAGCCCAGGGGCAGGAACCAGAGCAGTCAAAAACAAATTTTATAAATAATAATAAATTTTTAAAAATAAAAGTGAAATATATACCCATGATATGAGCCAGCCATTGTACTTCTCTGTATTTATTTACTCAAGACAGCCACACAAGTCACAGACAGGAATCTTCAGGACATCATTTGCATAACTAAAACTCAGAGCAACCCAAGTATCTACCAACAGGTGAATGAATGAATATTGAGAAAACAGCTCAGTAGCTGCCCAGAAATGGGGTAGAGGTAGGGAATGAATTATGGAGGTCAGAGGAAACTTTCGCAGGAGACATATACATTCATTATCCTGATCACGGAGCTGTCAACACAAGCTTATAAATATAGCAAAAGTCATCAAATTGTACATTTTTAATATATGAAGTTTATTTGTTTACTGTAGTAAGTTACTTTAATAAAGCTATAGAATTTCTATCATTCTAGAATAAAAAATAAATTAAAAAATTCCTAAAATAAAGTTCCTAAGAACAGGGAAAAAAAAAAGAGGCAGAAAAAAAAAAAGAGGCAGTTTTTGCATATTTATTCATAGTGGGTGTATATTTACTAATTTCACACCCAGCTGGGTGCCCTTTATTATTTCCTATAGTTTTATCCTTCCACTTGAGATGTTTCCCCTCTATGTAAAGAACCTTCTTTAGTAAGTCTTATAGAGCAGGTCTGCCGGTGGTTAATTCTCTCAGCTTTTGTCTAAAAATGTCTTTATTTCACCTTCATTTTTGATGGATATTTCTGCTGGGAATAGAATTTTAACTTGGCAGCTTTTTTGTTCAACAGAAAAAATGTCATTCCATAATTTTCCAGTTTCCTCGGTTGTGTTCAAAATTCAGCCATCATTTATATTAATTTCTTTAAAAGTAACATTATCTTATTTTTTTTCCATCTGGTTGCTTCTGAGAGTTTCTCTTTGTCTCTATAGTTTTCAACAGTTCAATTAAGATACATCTGAGTGTACTTTTCTTTGTATTTATCCCGCCTGGAGTTTGCTAAACTACTTAAATTGATGGGTTGATGTCCTTCATCAATTTTGGAAAATGCCTTACCATATCTCTTCAAATATCTGCTCCCACGCTAAGTCTCTACTTCTGGATTTCCAAACACGTTATTCAAGATTTCTTTTTTATTTTCTTTTCTGGGGGCTGCACCACACAGCATGTGGGATCTTAGTTCCCCAACCAGGAATCAAACCCTGCAGTTGAAAGAGTTTTAACTACTGGATCGCTAGGGAAGTCCCATACCTTATTCAAACTTTCACTACTACTGTTTTGTTCTGTCCCACTTTTTCCATTTTTTTTTCTTCCTGTGTTTCAAATTGGATACTTTCTATTGTCTTTATTCTTGTCTTTTATTGGTATAGCCTGCTATTAAATCCACCCAATGAATAATTAATTTCAGTTACTGTGGGCTTTTTGTCATGCTTTTTTTATTTTTAATGTGCCAGGCACTGTACTAAGTGCTGGGAACACAGCAGTGAAAAGACAGCCACAATCCCTGCTCTCACAGAACTTCAATGGTTTATATTCAGTTGACCTGTTTTCCCTCTTTTAGGTAAACGAAGAGTAAGGCAAGGCGTAGACTGAGAGCCTAGGGTTCTGCATCAAAGTTTACTCATTAACATATAAATGACAGACTTCAGCGACTGATTTATTTTTCATTCCCAAAATATCCATTTAATTCCTTTTCATGAATTCTAATTCTCTATAGATTCTCCACCTTTTCCTATATTTTCTTTAGCATATTACAGTTATTTTAAAGTCCCCATCTGATAATTTCAATTACCAGGCAGTGCCAGGCAGCTCAGTGGTAAAGAACCGGCCTGCCAACGCCAGAGATGCAAGGGATGCAAGTTCAATTCCTGGCTCCGGAAGACCCCCTGGAGAAGGAAATGGCAACACACTCCAGTATTCTTGCCTGGAGAATCCCATGGACAGAAGAGTCTGGCGGGCAACAGTCCAAGGGGTCACAAAGAGTTGGGACATGACTGAGTGACTAACATTTTCTTTCACTTTCTACTTCTGTCATTTATTTTTCTTCTTGATTATGGATCACAGTTTTCCATCTTTTCAAATTTTTAGAAACGGCTCATTGTACACTGGATACGGTAAATGAAAGAGCCTCAGAAACCCCAGAATATACTTTCCCAGTGAGCATTCTCCATCTACTCTATTACACAAAAGGGATGAGAGAGAACAACCATTACAATCTATTTCATGAACTGAAATGTGTCAGGACTATGCTGAAGTTTCGGCAAGACTCAGTTCACCTCTGGTTTATTCTTTTTCTTCAGTCTGTGTTCAGAATCAGCAAATGTTAGCAGTTCTCTTCTCACCTTACAAAGGGCTCTTCTATATCTGGAATTTTTTAATTAATTAATTTTAATTAATCTAGTCATCATTACTTCTACAGTCCTCCAATATTTTTTAAAATACAATTTTAAAAGTTCAGTTTTTTCTACTTGTTGCAGTGGTATAGATGACTGTACCATGACCTACTAAATACTACCCAGCAGCTGAAGTCTCCCTGCAATACCATAATAGTCATTCACAAGCCCAGCTATACATCAGAATAACGTGAGGAGAGTTTTTAAACTATAACTCACCGTCAATACCTCTAGAACTCATATATAATCAGCTGTTGTTGTCATTGTTGTTGTTCAGTTGCTAAGTTGTGTCCGACTCTTTGTGACCCCACAAACTGCAGCACACCAGGTCTCCCTTAGGTGTTCAGTGTGGTCAGGAAAGCTGTACTTTTAACAAGAGTCTTAGTGATCCCAGTAAAGCTGACATTTCTAAAAAAGCTAATGTGGGAGTTCCATGGTGGCCTAGTGGTAAGAATTCCAGACTTTCACTGCCATGGCCTGGGTTCAATGCTTGGTTGGGGAACTAAAATCCTGCAAGTTGCCCAACATGGCCAAAAAAATAAAAATAGAGAAACTAATGTGCCTGTTCCTCCTCTCCCCCATCCCCAGCAGAGTACTGATAAGGACATTTGACAAAGAACATAGACTACACATCACAGACAAACCAATTCATGAATATAAAAAGTTAAAAGTTCAGAATCACTAAAGACTTTGAAGATGTTAAAATAAATATGTAAAGGCTTCATATATTAAATATATTATAAATATATTTTATATATTTATATATTATAAATATATTATTAAATGTACTTAATGTGTTAAGCATATTAAATATATATAAAAATATATTAAGATCAAGACGATGAGAAAGGAAAGACAAGCAAGAATCATTAGTCAAGAGTACATAGTATAACACCAACTGGGCTTCCCTGGTGGCTCAGTGGCAAAGAATCCACCTGCCAAAGCAGGAGACACGGGTTTGACCCCTGGGTCTGGAAGATCCCCTGGAGAAGGAAATGGCAACCCACTCCAGTATTCCTGCCTGGGAAATCCCCACAGTCCATGGGGTTGCAAAAGAGTCAGACATGACTGAGCGACTAAACAACAACAACATAATACCAAGAGGGGACTGAAAATAGAACTATACAATTCAATTTCACTTCTGTTTTAGCAGAAAACAATATTATTTTCAAATTTAAATAGAGCATTTTTGCCAGCCATCAGAACACCTAAAATACAGCATAAACCCCACCTACCTGCTTTATCTGAATTCAAGTCTATATGAATTAATCCAAGGGTAGAGATGAAAATTCTGCAATGTGACAAGGGGAGTGGTGTCAGTGAACCTTGAGAACTCATGAAAAATAAGGCATCAGACTAGGAATGAGAAGATGGTGCCTCAAAATGCAGGGATAGATAAAGATGAAAAGGTCATTTCAGGACCATGACCTTAATTTAATGTCAATACCCAAATAATTCTAGGACCGATTACTATGCAGATGACTTTTCAGCACTTAGGCAGCGTTTACTAATAATGAAATCTTACCTTCGTGAAGCAAGTTTACAGACTACCTTCACAGACATTACCTCAAATCTTTGGTTTGTAGAGCCCTATGAAAAAAGGCAGGTAGCACCATGTCTCCTCCCCAACCCTCACATTCACTCTTCAAAATACTCAGCTTGACTCTCACCCAGGTTAACTCATTCCTCAGCAATTAGGACTCAAACTCAAGTCTTCCCCACTGAATACTGTTTTTCTATCACACAGCTCTTAAAGTCAGCATGATTTAAGAATAAGTCATGCAGAAATGATAATTGGGATTGCTTCAAAATAATGAAGAGAAGCTGAGCAGGAAATGGGTAGGAGTATGGATGAAACAAAACTAAGTAGAAGCCAGGTAATGGGTACATGGGGCTTCATTTATAATCATCTATTTTTGTACATGTTTAAAACTTTGCATAAAAAAGCTTTTTAAAAAAAAAATACACATGCACATGCATGCTCTTTGTTAGGTTAACTGTACCAGTAATCAGAAGAATACCAAAAATACAGAGCACCTGAAGCTCAGCATTTTTTAAGCCTTTTTTAAAGACTCAAATAACACCCTCAGATACAAAAATACTTAGAAAAAAAGATGACAAATGATATGCCTGAATACTGACCACCAACTGCACCAACAGAAAAAAGCATCATGACAGTGAAATACTTAACGCTGTGTTCTATAAAAAAAAAACAAAAAAACTGATTAATATATTGCGGGGGGGACAACCCTGAGGAACACTTAGTATTTGTCTTCAAACATTTTTAAAGTAAAAAGACAAACACTCTGAAGCGTTACAGAGAAAACCATTAGGAACAGTGAATAGAAGACTTTAGGAGGCCAAACGTTTCTACTCTCCCCGCGCTTACTTGAGGCTCATGACTCATGTGCTCCTCACTAACAAACCTTGTCACCATCACCTACCAATTTTCTAGACACTTCCCCCATCATCAAAACACTCTTGACTCCTGGCTCAGTTTTTCCTCTACTTCACACATCGACCACCGTCCAGGTTAGTGTTGCTTGATAAAATATAGGACTCCCAATTAAACCTGAATTTTCAAAAAAACATGAGAAGTATTTTTAGTATATCCCATGGAATAATTGGGAAATATTTATACTAAATATTTATTGCTTATCTGAAATTCACATTTAACTGGGCATCCATTATTTCTATTTGCTATATCTGTGAACCCAAATCTAGGTGACTTCAATGTCAAGGTGGACCACCTATCTCAACATCCTCAACATTCCTTGATCTCTTCAATTCTAGTGACTATGACCATAACAAAGACACTGTCTCCAAATCCAGCTGAATCCTTAAAACTGCCCAGTACTGCTAAACGTCCTTAAACTGCACTCTCTCTCTCTCATTTACTCCAACAGCTATTATAAACCAAATCCATTGTCTCCTTCTCTGCCATCTCAGTCTCTAAATTCACCACCTGAATTTAGATTCCATTCTTCTTCTACCTCCTATGGTACTTCACTGTGAATTTCCCTTTATTATATTCTTCAACTGCTCCTACTAAAGCATAAGCCATTAGATGAAATTACATTCACCCAAAACCTTCAAACAAGGGTGGGCATTTTAGTAAGGCATGCAAGAACCTACATGATTGACAACTCAGTCTAGGCTTCACTTTCTGTCAAGTTCTCCCTGACTGCCCAGGCTAAATTAAGGGCTCCTCTTACCCACTCCCATTGTATCCTATGCATTCATCGTAACATTCACCAGAATTTTCTTTTCATCCTTCTCTCTTACTAGAATTTAAGGTGTGAGAGTTTACGGATGTGAGGGTTGGACTATAAAGAAAGCTGAGCACCGAAGAATTGATGCTTTTCAACTGTGGTGTTGGAGAAGACTCTTTAGAGTCCCTTGGACTGCAAGGAGATCAAACCAGTTAATCCTAAAGGAAACCAGTCCTGAATATTCATTGGCAGGACTGATGCTAAAGCTGAACCTCTAATACTTTGGCCACCTGATGCAAAGAACCGACTCACTGGAAAAGACCTTGATGCTGGCAAAGACTGAAGGCGGGAGGAGAAGGGGACGACAGAGGATGAGATGGTTGGATGGCATCACCAACGCAATGGACATGAGTTTGAGCAAGCTCTGGGAGTTGGTGATGGACAGGGAAGCCTGGCGTGCTGCAGTCCACGGGCTCGCAAAGAGTCAGACACGACTGAGCGACTGAACTGAACTAACAAAGACTGAACAGTCATCTGTCAGGGCTATTGCAGAAGTGGATTTAAATAATCTCAGATTCCTTCTAACTAACTATCTGTAACTAATCAATTAGTGACTGGAATTATTTTTTCAGTCAGAGGACTGGCTTTAAAAAAAAAAGAAACAGAAATCAATCCATTTTAAGAATTAGAAAAGTTTTAGACTTTTATCAGATTTAGTCAAATTATATTTTTCCTGTTTAACAGATAAATGAAATAGCTCAGAATTAAGATTTACATAATACAGCAAAGGTAGTTTGTGTCAGGGCAGAAACCAGAGCACAGGTCTTCACTGATCTTTGTTGCCAACATCTGACCAAAACAACACCTTCTCTCTCTCTCATTCCCTACTGCAAATTCAGTTATCAGAAGCCAAAAATTGGAACATAACAGGAAATACAAATGCTTCTTGTCTTTCCCCCCAGTCCATTACCCAAAAGAAAGATGATCTGCCTAGAGGATAAAGGCAAAACATCTTCCCAGCCCTGAGCTGGGATGGAAGTAAAAGGCACTGATAAAGATAAAAGATTTGGAAAGGTACTCCAAAAGACAAAATGAATGATTTGAAAGTTGTTGCTGGGGGTGAGGGGTTTCAAAAAAGCAAACAAAGGAAAGAAAGCAGATGGGCAAAGAGAAAGACAGACTCAGGAATCCAACAGAACAAGTCACTCAAATCCAACCAAAGGTTAAAAGGGTGCCTCAAATTTGATCAAATCCTTAATGGAATGTTCTTAAGAGTATGAAAACCAACTTTACACACTTAACTGTGAAATACCAGATAAAAGAATCAAAGAAAAACATACTCTCATATTTATAACTATACATTCCTGTTTGTATTCTCACAAATTCTACACTCTTACCTTCAGAATTCAACTCTCTTCACCTAAAAATCTGCAGTGAGTTATAAAATGTATATATATATACATTTTATATATATATATAAAATGTATATAAAACTAAAAATAAAAGGGGAACAATGTTACAACTTCCACTAACAGCCTGAGAAGTTTTGATAAGGTGAAAAGAATATAAACAATGAAATTAGTATACAATGCTTAAAAGGTATGTCTAATGCATGACCAATCGAAAAAAGATTTCCTTATGAACTCTCTTATGAACATAAAAGATTCTCTCTTAAGAACATAAAAGACAAAATGTAACATGTTATTTTTGAGTGAAGAAGCAGTAACTTTCCTCTCTTTACATATTTGTGCTATCTGTTCACAAAATTTAGACCTTTTTTGTAAAGCTCTATTTATTGAAAGTTACTGCTCTAAGGATTAAGACACCCACACTCTAGTTTAAACTCAATCACATGTCATATGATAATGAACAAGTTGCTTTGCTTCTCTAGCTTGTTTTTCCACGCATTATAGAAATAATAATAATCACCAAACTATAAAGAAAAGAGAAAAAATGCTGCACAGGATAATTATGATAATAGATTTTTATGATTATTTACAGCTTCCTTTCACATAAAAGATTCACACCAAGACACTAAACAAGACCATGATGCAAATAAATAAAGCCAGGTATTATCCCCAACTTACAGATGCAACCAGAAAACTCAAGTTCAGAGAAGCTGACTTGCCCAAGGTCACACTGAAAACTGTTCAGCATACTGTGTAGTACGAGAAAGAGCTCTTGACTGTCATCACAAATTTGAGACAGTAAGAGCGGTTTTCTCATGCCCAAATTACTAGGAGGACTATCCAAGGTAAGCTGTCAACAATTAGATGGAAAAGGGTTGCTTGAGGTTGTTATGACCCATAATTACCCACAAGGCCATCATCTGGATATAAAAGTATGATTGAAAATATTATTAAACAAAAGTCCTTTAAAGTAAATTTCTAAACGTACTGCTATTTAGTAAATATTCATGCCTCTTGCACTAGACACAACACCCTGCTTGGGGGATGTGAAGTGGAAGGGGCAAGGATATCACAAGAAAAAGTTTAAGTTCTCTGAAATTCAACAGGCTAAAACACTCCAAACTATAAAATATGAATAGGGGCAGGCAACAGCTTGTAGACTGTAGTGGCAACCCTAAGCCAAACCAAAAGAGTGCCAGGCTGTGGTTTAAAGAAAATATGCAATCTGGAAGTCTGCACCTCAAGTTATTGCTACTGCAAAGTAATTAGTACCATTTATAGCAAAAATATGTAAAGTTTAGAGGATAATTCCAATTCTTCATTATAACAGGATGGCATTCCATATTAGCTTGGGGCTTTCTTGTCTTAACAGAAGCCCTTTTGATGATATAGTCAATGGTTCAAAAGCCACTCTCAGAAAACCAAAGAATATAACTATATATCTCAGCCATAAAACATCTGAAGTGGTCAAATCTGCCCATCGACTGCAGGTACCTGAAGACAGTTTACTGGAGGCACTATCAATTCCAGTTATTTATATTCTACAATGTTAAAATTTTCTTCAGCACAACCTCTGAGTGTGCTCTGTTTACTGAAGGCTCTACCACACAGCATGAAACAGAAATTTTACTGCTGAAACCTTAAACTTCATTCAGTCATCACAACGTAAAAACACTTTAACTTTTCTATTCTTCAAGGTCAAAACAAACTTTGTCTCATCTTTCCCTCTCCACCCCCAAGAAAATGGGGTATTCTAAAAGATGTCAGACGGAATAAGCCAGTACTTTTTATAAATTCAAGTCAATCCTCAGCAAAGAAAGAGCTTAAGATGCCTATATTCTACTTCAGTATTGATTCTAAGCCTTTTAACAGTCTAAGCTGACCACAAACCTCCTCTTCTACTTCTTCTATAGAACATTCTTCTCTTTAAACTTCCTTTAAAAGAGCCTTCCTATCTCTCCCCATCCACTGTGTTATATACACACAGATACACACTAAACCCCCAATGGCGAGCAGACTGAGAGCTAGGGAACACATGTGCAAAGCACACGTTTTTAGTTAACGCAAGGCTCACCCTGCAAAGTATGCTGCTATAACGCAACAACACAGAGTCTACACAGGACCTCGTAACACCAAATTTGAAAATAAAACAAAAATGCCCTGCAACAGTCTGAGTAAAGAATAAAGATGCAAAAATAAGGCATGCTTACCGTTGTATCTCTAACCTTTGCTTTAAGGACAAAATTCTCCATGCTAAACACATTCAAAAAAAAAACAAAAGCAGCAGATTTAAGACTCTTAACTTCCTATTGGCCAAAAGTGTCAAATAAAAAGTGTAGCAATATTTAAAATCTAATAAAGCAATATTAAATCTAATATAACAAGCCACACAACACCTTATGACATTTTTCTATTACACTTTCCAAACTTGAACAGCCATCTATTATGTATGCCACAAATAGATGATAAAGCAAGAAAAGAGATTACTGTCATTCATGGTAGGTCACCCAAGGACCCTCTCAGTACGCTAAGCATTTGTCAACGAACGCTAAACTGAGGTATCTATTGGACAAGGTACATAAGGGGGAACATCCAGAGACTAGTCAACCTCCTTTATTTGGTAAATATACAATCATCAGTCAGCTATACAGAAAATGTATAAATTTTACATTTGAATGATCTTAGTCTTTTCAAAGCATTTCACATTCATTACCCTATCAGTTCAGTTCAACTCAGTCACTCAGTCGTGTCCAGCTCTTTGTGATCCCATGGACTGCAGCATGCCAGGCCTCCCTATTCATCACCAGCTCCCAGAGCTTGCTCAAACTCATGTCCATCGAGTTGGTGATGATATACAACCATCTCATCCTCTGTCGACCCATTCTCCTCCCACCTTCAATCTTTCCCAGCATCAGGGTCTTTTCAAATGAGTCAGTTCTTCACATCAGGTGGCCAAAGTATTGGAGTTTCAGCTTTAGCATCAGTCCTTCCAATGAATATTCAGGACTGATTTCCTTTAGGATTAACTGGTTTGATCTCCTTGCAGTCCAAGGGACTCTCAAGAGTCTTCTCCAACACCACAGCTCAAAAGCATCAATTCTTCAGCGCTCAGCTTTCTTTATGGTCCAACTCTCACATCCATACATGACTACTAGGAAAACCATAGCTTTGACTAGACGAACCTTTGTCAGCAAAGTAATGTCTCTGCTTTCTAATATGCTGTCTAGGTTGGTCATAGTTTTTCTACCAAGGAGCAAATGTCTTTTAATTTATCGTATAGATCACTGCAAAAAAATTTCCTTATGCAGACTTGCCACTAAAAGTAGTGACAAATTCAAGATCACAAAGGTAGTCAATCAGATCTGAAACTTGATTCAAAAATGTTGGAGGAAATATAAATAGGTACAAGTTCCTCCTTAAAGCTTTCTTTTGTTAAAAACCTATTCCTAGTTAAACTATCACTTATAAGATGGAGGCCACCATAAACACTAAATTATTAATAAAATTCAGTTATTTACATTTAAAATAAAGCCAAAATTACCACTCCTGTTAGCCAGTCTACCTTTGAATCAAGAATCATATGAAAAACATTCCATCAATGACTCAATGTGTGCTTATAACTCTGCTGGGCCCTGGGGTGACTATTAGTAGAATTCTCAGAGAGTTCTTGCTTTTCAGAAAGTTTACACTCCATTTGATAAAAAAGATAAGAGAAAAGAAAATAATGCTAAGCTATGTTCAATCAACCCTTCCAAGGGGCGACACCTTGGTGTTTCTGTAGAACCTGAGGTGACCAGCACATGAAGTAGTGAGGATGCAGTGAGTTCAGTCTATAAAGACTTCATGGGAAAAATGAAGCTTGAGCTGCCCATTTAAGTGTGGACAGGAATTAGAAAAAGATGAAAGAGGAATTAAAGCATTTAGGCAGGGGCTGGTATAAACAGAGGCAGACAAGCAGGAATAAGCCTGACATACACAGAAGCGACTGAGCCAGCTTGCCTGCAACATGGGTGCACACTGAGACATGATGAGAAAACGTTAGGTAAATCACACGGGGTCAGCGCCGCACGGACCACTGTGACACACGGAGATGCTGTTAAAAGCATTAAGACCATCAAATATTGAAACTACAAAGAAATCTTACAGATTTTTCTAGTCAATTCCAACAAAAAAGGAAATACAGGACCCACAGAGATCTAATGGCTAACATGAGGACTGAGACTGTAAAGAGCAGGACAGAACTCACACCATCATTCAGGAATCGCAGTTCAATGGTGGGCAGCACGGTATGACGAAAAATGCACATCTGTCCAAGGGGTGAAGGATGCGCAAGCGTCATAACAAGACAGCACTGTGTCTTGGGAATTCAAGGAGACTGGTTTCCAGGGGTAATGGACCACCACAGTGGCATCACAGCTGATCAAAAAACCACTGTTTTGCCAGAAGGCATCACTTTCAAGAAAGCACCAATCCAGAAGGAAAGCAAGAGGCAAGAGCTAGTTTTTTCAGAGTTAGAGGACATAGGTTGATAAATGAGGCAACAGGTATCTGGCAACAAAAGGAATAAAAAGACTGATCTATACAGAGAAAGCTACAAGACCAAGCAAATGTTTAAGAGAAAAGAAATCTTAGTAAGTTTGAAGGTGAAAAGGAAGGAGCTCATATAAAGAAAAATTCAATTAGATGCTAGCTAAAGGTGGGAAGAGTGAGGGAGCACAGAGAACTAATTGAGGACCAGTTGGAAATCATTTTTAAAAGATGAGTTCCAGAATAAATAAGCAATTTTTTCTCACTCACCATACCCCTTGCCAAAAGAATATTCATTTTCAATTACTTACAAGGCCTTACAACAATGGCAGACCAGGCTTTAAGAACAAGGCTAAGGAGTTTTTGGGTTTTTTTCCTTAAATCCAAAGCAACTTCAGTTTTACAAATCTATCTGGCCAATTAACATGTAGCTTGTTACTTCAAAGACGCTGGTCAATCATTTTATAACATAAGTTTTATACCACCTATTCAAAGAACATTCCGATTAGCATTCAATTTACAACTACCACTAAGCTAGTATTAAAAATTTAAAAATCCGAGTTTACTCTCTAATATGTTCTTTACAATGTTATTTTTTGGCTTTTTATATATAGCTTTTACTTGATCAGATGTGGAAAACATATATTTACAACAAATCATTTGATGGTATCTTTCTCAACTTCTTAAAACAAAAACTTTCATATAACCAGTTTTTCTATACTCCCTTTCAGGAACAAAGTCCTACAGAAATTGATTGGGCATATGAGCTAGGTAAGGCAGGTAAGAAGGTTCTCTCTAATTTAAGTAACCTGACTGATATGCCACAAATTAAAGCTACACACCCACACCTAAAATTTGCTAATTTCAGTTTAGAAACTTACTATTTAGCACCATACAGGCAGGTTAAGGAGCAGCAGAAGATATAACTTACACATTCAACTTTCTGGCTGTCCACCTTCACAAGTTCCATCCCTAATCGAAGAAGTACTTAGTTTTTAAATTGCTAGGAATTGCTCAGTTGCCATAAATACTAGGTTTAGGTGCAATGCCAGCAGGTTACAGGAATGTTATTTTACCCACTTGGAAACAAGGACTTGAGCTCACAATGTCAAGATGGAACACTACCACTGTTTAATCTGGGTCTACTGCACCAAGCTGCTGAGCAATACCCATCAGAGTACAATAGGTAATCAGCAGTGGCTAGTAAGGCATTTCTGCTTTTATCACCACAAATATTAGAAGTTCAACTAAAACATCAATTCAGTCATAAATAGAGTTGCCATCTTTAGACATGCACATGCTCTCTGGTTCAACATAAGTCTTAGCTGTAATAAAAAGCAGCAGCTTGACTCCCCCTGGACCCAGTGAAACAAAGTACAGACGATATATTCAAAATTTAAAACTTTTAGACATAGTTGAAATATTGAAGACTCTCAAATATCTCTCACTACATGTAGGTTGTTTTCCCCCCTCAATAAAAATGTAAACTCTTCCCTGCTAACTATACTTTTGGATTATTAAAACAAATCCTATGAGATACTTACCAGAAAAAAATATTCCTCATTGTCCAGGATTCAATACTTTTAATACTGAGGCTCTTATTATCAGGTCTGCTATGTGACCTTGAAAAGTCACTTAACCACTCTGAGCCTCAGTTTTTCCCACTTTCCAAACTCAAAGTAAACTCTAAATTAAACATTTATTAATTCCATAATAAGTTACTGTCTACAAGTGCCTTACGTTAAACACCGAAACCTTTATACTTTTACATCCCAAAGTCAGTGGGCTTTAACCCTGTAAGAGAAAAATGTGAGGAATAATTTGTCCTATGGATCTTTCTCTTTAATAACAATATAAAAGTATAGTTTTTTAAGGCTTGTTTAAAGTTCTTATGTCCTTAATTGTTAACAGATGGTGTGAGTTTGATTCCACAATATTCATAACAAAGCAAACAGCCAAGTATAAGGTCTTTCAACACTGGGGACAAAAAGAAGGAAACATTTACTTGCATTACTGGGCATATAATCAAAATCATTCTTCTTTTAAAATTTAGAAAACTATCTTTTCAATATGTGACAGATAAACCTAGAGATCAACAGGTAAGAAGCAAAGAAATAAAGTTTAAAAATTGGAAAAAAAACTTCTACTTTAAAAAAAATTGGGAGGGAGGGGACATGGGTGTATCTATGGCTGATTCTTGCTGATGTATGATAGAAAACCACAAAATTCTATAAAGCAATTATCCTTCAATTAAAAAATTTTTTTAAAATTGGAAACAATAGTTGTGGTGTGAATCCATCAAATTCCTGCATCCAGATTCAAGTATCCACACAGTCCACCTTTGCGAACTGTGTGCCTTTTAAATCCTTTTTTAAAATTACAGAGAAAGTCTTTTCTATCAAGTTTTACACGTAAGGCTCTATCAATAATACAATCCAATATATGTGGTCACATTTCACTTCCTCAAATAGATTAGCAGTACAGTGGTTTAGATACTTTTTGGTCTGGAAGCATTAAGGATGGGTGAAAGAACTTCAAGTTTCTGACAGCTTTGTAATTCTCTTTTATTTAAGTAGTTTCTTCTCAAATTTCTTCTCAATTCCTCTGCCTATTCCCAAGTATCTTGCAGATAGGTCAGAAACTGTTTATGGATCCATTCAGCTCCCAAAATCAGTTTCATGATTATATCCAGTAAACAAAATAGACTGATTCAATCTCAAGCAGTTCCTCATCACAGGAAGTTCATCCTAGAATTGCAGCTACAAAAAGCATTCTCCCAAGCAATCCCCAACTACTTAACAGCAACACAAAGTTAAACTAAATCCTACTGACAAAAGGCTCCGGGTGCATTCATTCTGATCAGCCCCAGGAGTCTGTGGTTCAGACAATAAAAAGGCACCTCCTCAAGCTAGGTAACTTTTCTCCTCCATATCAAATATTCTCAATGTATGTTCTCTTGTCAACTAAGAGGTGAGAGTTTAAAAAAGAAAAAACAGCAAAACACTAGCAGAATTAACGGCTTCAGGACCACTTCCCAGCTGTCTTTGCTCTCTGTTGTCAGTGGTTCTGATGCAGTTTCCCACTTTCCTTTCACTCTGCTCCCCTTAATCCTCAAGATTCCCACTCCAGAAAGCAATATTCACATTCTCAGACCGCTGAGCAAAACATAAAAGGGGAAACTGCAACTACCAAGGAATGGGGGGGTGGGGGGGGAGGAAAAATATTTCATAAGCAGGAGGGAACCAGAACCATGGTTCCCACTGCAAAGAGCAATGTAAAAGCCTGTCTGGTCTTATCAGGCTATGGGGGGTCCGGGGTGGGGGGTGGGAGGTGGGGCATCAAAAAGATGTGCAGTGTGTGTGCACTTGGAGCTCTGCGGGCGGGCTGAGACGATGGAGCAGAAAGTAAGAAAACCTGTGTTTCCCTGCTTTCTTCTACTCTTCCCCCTCAGAGAGAGGAAGCAGAAGAAACTGGGGGAGGGGCGGGATGTTATCTTTCTCCTATTCGGGGTACACAAGAAGGGCCTTGGGGTTCGTTCAGTTATTCACTCCCGTTTAGGAGGTCCACTGAGGGAAGAGGAAACCACTAAATGTTACCCACCTCCGTTCACAAATAAAAAAGTAAGGGGGGGAGATGATTAAATCCAGATGGAGAGCCCCTGAAAGCGCCCCCAGGTCACTCATCCCTATTAGCAAGCGGAAGGGCTGGGATAAAGGGGATGGAGGGTCGGAGGGGTGGTCAGGAAAAAGGCCCCACCCCCCGACTGAGGAGGGAGAGGGGAGCCCGAGACACCAGCCGTCCCCTCCTAGCCCGCACCTCCCCCCTAGGCCACCCCCACTTATCCCCCCAAGCCTTTCCTCCAGAGCCCGAGGCAGCTGCGGGGGAGGCGGCCGCTCCTTCCTCCCCTCACCCACTCTGTCCCCACCCCCACTCCGCTCCCACCTCCCGCCCGCCCCGGGCCCGTTACCTGCTCGTCGAAGCGGCTGACCACGGCCTGGACCCATTCCACCGGCCTGTGCGCGGCCATGTCCTCCCCGCAGCCGGGGGGCGGCGAAGGGACCGGGCGGCCGGCGCCCAGGGCCGGGAAGAGGGCGGGGAGCGGGGGCTGAGGTGAAGGAAGAGGCGAGGAGAGGGTCTGAGGAGTGCAGGCTCCGATCGTTCCCACGGGGGTGGGGATGGGTGGCCTGTGCCCGGTCGGGAGGGGGAGAGGGGAAGGGGGCGTTGGCGAGGAGGCTGGGGGAAGGGGGGCGGGGGAGGGGGGCCCGGGGAGGGGAGGGGGCCTCCTGGTCGCTCTCCCCACTAGCGCCGTCTCCCCACAGCCATCACAGTCCGAGACGCCGCCATGACACCCCACCGGAAGTGGGATCCTTTCCACGGCCCGGGGAGAGGGAGAGCGAGCGAGCTCGAAATTGAGAGCACGGCTGGGAAAGGGGAGGGGGAAGCGAGAGGGAAGGGGGCCTGCGGCGCATGCGCCCGCGCCGGCCGGTTTCATTAATGAAAAAGCGAGTCCTCCTGGAGGTGACGTCACCTAACTCCTGCGGGCCCGGAGGCGCGCGTCCCTCATCGCCGCCGGGCTCACCTCGGCTCGGGCTCTAGTTGCAGCCGGCCGGAGTCCGAGCCCACCCGGGAGCATCCGCTCCCATCTCACCACCGCCTTCAGCTCTCGGTCCCCCGCCGGCCTCCGGGTTTGGATTGCTCCCGGATTGGAAGTTAGGGCGCCCTGGGGCTAGCATTTCTCCCTGCACGCAGATCTTTGCCGCTGATTTCTGGGGAGCTGTGCTTTGCCTTAAGTTCTCGCAAAAAATAAGGCACATAACCTTAGGTTTCCAGGTCCTCCGTAGCTAGTATAGCCTGCTGAGTAACAGGAAAAATTAAGGCCAAGGGAGGTTAGGTGGTTTTTTTTTTTTTTTTTTTTTTTTAAACGTCCTCTTAAATCCCAGTGGTAGACCCAGTGGCAGTCAAAGTACTCAGATTCCGGAATCCCAGTCCACACTTCCTCTGCCGAACTGATGGGCACCCAAGTTAAAACTTTTGCGCATTTGATAATAGAAAGATTTAGTTTTCCACTATCCTCAAAAAAACCTTTAAGGGCTTGGCATACATTATTAATTGAACACATTCATCATCTCATTTAACTCTTTCAACGAGCCTTTCCAATAGCTCTCATAACTCTCATGTAATGAAGCTGGGTCGCAAGAGGTTGGCAATATGTCTTAAATCATAGAGTTGGTTGGTGGGTGGCAGTCAGAATGCAAACCCAGGTGCTTTGACCCCAAAGACAATAGAGACAGATTGTGGCTCTGCTAAAACAGAGGCCTTCCCAGCGCCCCCAGTACCAGAGTTGAAATGATTTCGTGTGGAATTGGGTCATGACAGTTTTCCAGTTAGATGATTACATCCAAAACGATGGATGATCTATCCATATCTGACATGAACTTCGGAGTGAGTTATTTTTAAATTCATCTTCCTAAATTAGCCTAAATAACTTAGGCTAATGTTAAAGTGAGTTTACACATTCTGGAGCACATCCTGATTAAGAGCCAGTGAGGCCACACAGCAGGATACTAACTGGATGACAAGGAAGAGTGAAACCAGAATTTTACTTTTACCATAGAAAACCCACAAAGCCAATAGCAGGTATACAGAAAGATACATCTGTGAGAGAAGTTTCCAATCTCTGCCTGCTGGTGACTGTCCAAAATACATATTAAGTTAATTAATGTTTCATTCCAATAGAACAAGAGGGCAGGGTCTGGATGGTTCTTTGGTCCTTTCTTTAAGGATACAGCATGAATACTGACTATTTTAGATGATGTCAGAAATGATGCTGACAGTGTGGACGAAAACGATGAATATTAACAATGTCCGTCTATGGCTTCCCCAATTAGGACCTTAGAGAAAGCTCTCACTTATACTCCCAAGAACTATCCCAGTGCCTGCACATTAGTGCCAAACTTCCAGACCCACAATCTATTTTTCCTTCTCATTTGTTGTTGTGTTTAGTCACTAAGTCATGTCTGACTCTTGCCACCCCATGAGCTGTATGTAGCCCACCAGGCTTTTCTGACTATGAAATTTTCCCGGCAAGAATTCTGGAGTGGGTTGCCATTTCTTTCTCCAGGGGATCTTCCCGACCTGGGGATGGAACCCATGTGTGCTGCACTGGCAGGTGGGTTCTTTACCACTGAGCCACCAGGGAAGCCTCCTTTTCTCATACTTCCTCTGAAAGTCCCTAATTACTTTTCTGTTGGCATGGCTTTTTGCCTGTGCATTACTCTCATCTTTGCTAGACTGGGTATAATAAGTGCCCAAACTCTTGACTACCTTGCTGTGACATTCCATTGCTGAGGTTCGTCTATATTTCCCTTTCCTCTTTGGTTCCCCTAACTCCCCATTCCTCTCTAACTCGATAGTAAGACATCCAGACTTCAGACCTTTGCCCTTTGCCTCATTTTGCCTTACGGGCTCCGGCCAGCATGTCACTGGGCTTACTCAGTCGTGTCTTTGCAACCCCATGGCTTGTATCCCACCAGGCTCCTCTGTCCATAGGGATTCTCCAGGCAAGAATACTGAAGTGGGTTGCAATGCCCTTCTCCAGAGTATGTTATTAATTTATCCGAATAAACACTTGTCATCCTGGCACCTCCCAGGAGCACCAAACCACTCATTACACTTGGAGGTCTAGACTAAAAATCTTTCTCTCCAATCAAATTCATTCAATGCCACTGAACCAATATTAAGCGTCCAAATGTCTATTATATGTACCATGCATAGTATAGTAGGAACTCTAAACAAAAATGCCAGAGAAGGTCGTACATAGATACTGTGGTGAACTATAGAGCACCTCCCCTCCTGTAAAGGAGCAGCAGTCACTCAACTCCAGTCAATCCCTGCCCTGCAACGATGTTGACACAGTGTTGCTAGATCTTCTGGTTACTCAAGAGAAACTGGAGCTCTGAATTTACATATAAACTCTTCCAATTTTTATGTGGCGCCAACCAATTCACTTTTTTAAAAAAACACTGTGCAGTCAAAATACCTCTGCTTTCTGAATTAAGCCCACAGGGCACCAGTTTGACTAGCTCTGGTCTAGTAGGAAGACATGGGCTTCACAGTCAAATAGAATTAGATGTGTGTCCTAACATCCCCTATTCTGTACTGTCCCACACAAGAGGCTTTAGGAGAACTACTAGTGTTTGGTATGGTTTTAAATGCATCTCTTTCAATCATCCTGTTTTTCACTCAGGCAACAATCTGATTTTTTTCTTCCAACTCTTCAAGAGGAGCCTTCCCCCAATTTCTTCCCTCTCCCCCATCTCCAGCAGGCCAAGGAGCAAGCAACTTCTTAGGACCCAGGCACCCATTTCTGCAGCTGCTGGTGGCCAACACCTCTCAAGGGAATCCCTTTCCAGAAACTGCCCTCACAAGAGAGCTACCTGGAGCCAGGAGAGTCTGCACAAATGATGGGGAGACGCAACTTCATGGTGGGGCCACCCAGGGCCCTTCCCACTCCAGAGTTCCCTTAAACGATCAGCAACCAAGGGGTCAGCCGAGGCCTCGTCTGCGACTGCATTTAGTCCAGCTTCTCTTTCTGCTGAATCCTACCCTTTTCACTCCTGTACAGTGTTCTTCCTAAGGTTTTTACCTAGTAAGGGTCCTGCCTGCAAGTCTCCATATCAGAGTGGGTTTTCCAGAGAATCTGAACTAAAGAGTCCCTTGAGTGTGGTCTGATCCAGCGGGGCTGAATTGCCTTCTGACGAGCTAGGGGTAGGGCCTCAGGTGAAGCCCCCGTAGACCCTGGTACAGAGTTAAAGCCTTCAGCAGCTGTGATAGGATGGGGGTATGGAGGGTATTGATAATGTTAGTGTGAGAATGCACTGGTAGATGCAGTCTCCCAGGCATCTTTAAAATACAGGGGAAAGAGCAGTTTAAGAACTGTGGGATTGGGTAGCTATTGATAGAGTAAATCCTGGCCTTGGGAAAAGACAATTCAAAGTTGAAGGTGATTAATCACCAATTAAAGGCTAAGGATGAAAGCTAGAGTACTTCCTTAGCAGCATATAAATGAGGTGGGGGAGAGAGAGGGGCAGAAAAAGCTCAGAATCAGGCCCAGGACGGAATTATCAGATCTAGTAGAGCTACCCAAAAATTGAATTCTCAGCTCTGCGAAGTCTGCAATGTCAAGGACAGGGCTGCAGCAGGGAAGAAGAGGGATCCTGACACTTCAGACAGGATATCTGGGTCAATGCACTTAAAAACTTTACAACTGCACATCACCCTAAACACTGTGGGTTTGTCAAAATGCCCCACCCTGCCTTGCTTGAAAAGGAAGTATCTAGGAGACTTTCCTGGTGGTCCAGTGGCTAAGACTCTGAGCTTCCAATGCAGGGGGCCTGGGTTTGATCCCTGGTGAAGGAACTAGATCCCACATGCCACAACTAAGACCCAGTGCAGTCAAATAAATATATTTTTAAAGAAAAGATAATGAAGCATCTACCTTGCAGAGCAACACATATCCTCCTCAGGCTCTATCTGTACTTTTCCTCTTGTCTACCAGATCAATAACTAAAGTCAAGTCACAAGATAACCCGAGTGAGAAAATGCTGGAACTGCCAAAGGAGGAGAGGTACTATTCATTCTGAAAGAGCTAAAGGACCTAGCTAGCATATATATTCTTGCAGAAGCTGGGAGTATATATATATATATATATATATATATATATATATGTGTGTATATATATATATATATATAGGGTCAGGTCCCCAGGGTGCTGAATGGGGGAGGGAGGAGGAAGAGGAGGGCATAAGGCCAGACAAAGCAGAGTTTACTGATATGAGCATATTCCTGTTCTACAGTATTTTCATCCTGGTAAGAACCTCAGGAGCTAATGCTCAAGATTGCTAGGATGGCTCTAGGGAGCTTGGAGAACGCAATGGTCCACATTAGGTGAAATACTGACAGAAAGGCTAGAGCTGTCATGACAGACAGTAGAAGAAGAGAGCAAAAGACATAGGGAAGTGGCCATGCTAGGGGGGTTATACTATGTGGTGGTGGTTTAGTTGCTAAGTTGTGTCCAACTCTTGCGACCCCATGGACTATAGCCTGCAAGGCTTCTCTGTCCTTGGGATTTCCCAGGCAAGAATACTGGAGTGGGTTGCCATTTCCTCCTCCAGGGGATCTTCCCAACCCAGGGATCGAACCTACAGCTCCTGGATAGCAGGCGGATTCTTTACCACTGAGCCACCAGGGATTCCTGATATACTATGTCCATCATACCAACTGACTACATTCTGCCACTCAGGACAAGGAACCAGGAATCCTCTAGGGGAAAGGACAGCCTTACTGGTATACTCTTCTCTACAGGTCTGTGTTGATGACAGAAGATACTGTTACAGAGCTAGGCTCCCTCATAGCAATAGGCCTAATAAGACCTTGAAGAAATAGAGACCAAGCAGCAGTGTTTAACCAGCAGAATTAAGTGGCATTGTTAAGAGAGGTGAGATTTGAGTGGCAACCAGAGGGGCATGACCTACAGACAGCTGTGGAGAGAGTTAATAGAACACTGTGTACCTAGAGGAAATGAGGCCACCAAGGTTCATTGTGTACGCCTTTTATTTTTTTTTAAGTACTAGTGGTAAAGAATCCACCTGCCAATGCAGGAGACATAAGAGATGCAGGTTCAATCCCTGAGTGGGGAAGACCCCCTGGAGGAGGGTATGGCGACCTACTCCAGTATTCTTGCCTGGAGAATCCCATGGACAGAGGAGCCTGGTGAGCTATGGTCCATAGGATTACCAAGAGTCAGACATGACTGAAGTGACTTAAGCATGCATGCATAGTTGAGTTACAATATTGTGTTAATTTCAGATGTACAGTAAAGTGATTTAGTTATATTTTTTCAGATTATTTTCCATTATAGGCTATTTTAAGATATTGAATATTGTTCACTGTGTTATTCAATAAATGTTTGTTGCTTATCTATTTTATATAAAATAGGGTGTATCTGTTAATCTCATACTCCTAATATACCCCCCTTCCCCTTTGGTAACCATAAACTAGTTTTCTATGTCTACGGATTTGTTTCTGTTTCATAAGTAGGTTCATTTGCATTATTTTTAGATTCCATAGTATCAATGATATATCATATTTGTCTTTCTCTGACTTACTTCACTTAGTATGATGTTCACCAGGTCCATCCTTGCTGCTGCAAATGGCAATATTCCATTCTTTTCTATGGCTTAGTAGTATTCCACTATATATGTCTGGGTGTGTGTATATATCACATCTTCTTTATCCATTCATCTCAATGGATATTTAGGCTGCTCCCATGTCTTGGCTACTGTGAATAGTGCTGCTATGAACATTGGGTGCATGTATCTTTTCAAGTTTTCATCTTTTTGGATATATGCCTAGGAGTGGGATTGCTGGATCATATGGTAGCTCTATTTTTGGTTTTCTAAGGAACCTCCATAATGTTTCTCCTAGTGGCTGCACCAATTCTGTGTACAACTTTTAAAACTCAAGGATGAATGAGGAGAAGTCTGAGGGAAGCTGTCCCAATAGAATGTCACAATCTTCTGCCTAGTTTTTGGCCCTCAGCTAGTGTTCAGACATAGAACCTAACGACTAAAGAAGGCTGGATTTCCAGTAAGTACATGTAATAACAAGTCCTTTGGTCCTCCCCAAATGTATAATTAGGATAGATATACTTGGTAGTTGGCAGAAGACCCACCTTAGTTCCTTGGCCTGTGGGATGAGTGGTTATAGTGGGGAAGGTCAAGTGGAAGCTTCTGAAACTAACCCCCCCCAACCAACCTAGCCAAGATTCTAAATTAAAAAAAAAAAACAAAACACCTGCCTCCCCTGGGGGAATTACAGAAATTAGCATACATTTGTAGAGTAGCCACAATGGCAGAGATGGAGACTGTGCCCGGGCCTGACGGCATGGGCTCTGGCTCACCAAGGCTGATTGGGCTACTGATGCCACCAAGTGCCCAGCCTGCCAGCAACAGAGACCAAAGCTGAGTCCCCTCTATGGCATCATCCCTCAAAGGAAACCAGCCAGCCAGGTGATGGCAAATTGACTTCTTCCAAGCTAGAAGGAATAGGAATTTATCTTGACTGGAGTAGATACACACGCTGGGTATGGGTTTGCTTTCCCTACCCTCAGGTTGGTTTCTTTGTTTTTAGCCCACATCGCTGTTTACGAGTCTACAGAATATTTGATCCACTGACACAAGATCCTAGGTAACATAGTACTGGACCAAAGAAACCTCCTTACAATAAAAGAGGTGTGTACAGCAGCAGATTCATGATCATATACCTATTGGTCCTATAACATACCACATCACCCAGAAACTGCCAGTCTTATAAGAGTAATGGAATGTCCATTTGAAGACACACCTGAGGCCCAGATTAGAGATGATACCCTGAGAGGAGGGGGCACCATCCTCTAGGACAAATAATGTGCCCTAGTCAAAGACCACTATGTACTGCTGTGTCCCCAGTAGATCAGAGTCACAGGTCTGAGAGCTGAGGTGTAGAAGGAGTAGCCCTGCTTCATGTCAACCCCAGTGATCCATTTGGGGAGTTTCTGTTTCCCATCCTCACAACTCTGGGTTCTGTAGGACCAGAGAGCCTTGTTTCCAAAGGGGGAACTCTTCCACCCGGGGACACAGCAATAGTCCTGTTAAGCTTCAAGCTGTGACTGCCTTCCAGTCATTTTGGGTTGCTGGTACTGACGCTGGCAGGCAAGAAAAGAAGTCACCATCTTGGCAGAGATAAGTGACCCTGATCATCAGGAAGTTGTAGAGATGCTATTAGGTAACAGGGGGCAGAGGAGAAGACGTCTGGGGATTTCCCTGGTGGTCCAGTGGTTAAGAATCTGCCTTGAAAATGCAGGTGACCTGGGTTCCATCTCTGGTCAGGGAACCAAGATCCCACATGTTATGGAGCAACTAAACCCGCCCGCCACAGCTACTCAGCCTGTAAGTCACAACTAAAAAGTCTGTGCACTGCAACAAAAAACCTCACATGATGCAATAAAGACCCAACACAGCCAAATAAATAAATAGATATTTAAAATAAGAATATGGCAGTCTACAAGGACATCTCTTGGTACTCCCTTGTTCAATTAAGATGGTAAATGGACAATTATAGCAGCCACATCTGAAGAGGGTGTGGGGACTAGGGCCTCAGCTCCTCTCAGGGATGTGTGTTTGGGTCATCCTACCATGGAAGCCACTGAGAGTAGCGTCGACGCTAACTTAGGGTCAGGGAACTCTAGAAAGGCAGGAAATGGAGATGATCAGTGCAGTCTTAAGACCAGTAACAGTGGTGAAGGCTATAATTTATCCTCCTAACTATACTCTTGTTAACTTCCCCTTGGAAAAGAGATTAACCAAAAGCTGTAGGAAATAGTCCCAAAGTTTATATGAAGAAAGTGGATTTGAACAGTAGAAGGGTTTGACAATAGGGAACACCACTGTGTCCACTTCAAGACCGAAGCCCTCACTCTGCACCCGCACCCCTGCTGGGAGAATTAGTAGCTGACTGATGCCTGTCTGAGACTCTATTGAGAAATTACTATCAATTGAAAAAGAACTGCCTTGTCCAAGGTCATATCCACTTCCCATGAAAACCCACTCCCAACCTAGGGGGACCCCCACTTCTGCAGGCAGCTAAAGACCTAGCCCTCCAGGACTTTGCCTCAAGGTGGGACTACTCTGATGGGCCTTCTCAACTCCAAAGCTCCTTGTGGGATTGGCCAAATCCTTTGTTGCAATTATGTCCTAGTTTAACTTCTCCTTCTGGCCAGGTCCTGCTTTCTTGTTCCCAAATGGGATTAATCCCAAAGGCACTTCACCGTGAACTTCCTGTCTACAAATCTCCATCTCAAAGTCAGTTTCTACCTGAGATATCCAAGTTCAAATGACAGCACCACTTCTCACTAACTACCTGACTGGCAAGTTAATTCATCACTCTAAGCCTCACTTTCCACATCTATCAGTTCAGTTCAGTTGCTCAATCGTGTCTGACTCTTTGCAACCCCATAGACTGAAGTACACCACGCTTCCCTGTCCATCACCAACTCCTGGAGCTTGCTCAAACTCATGTCCATAGAGTAGGTGACGCCATCCAACCATCTCATCCTTTGTTGTCCCCTTCTCCTCCCGCCTTCAATCTTTCCCAGCATCAGGGTCTTTTTTAGTGAGTCAGTTCTTTGCATCACGTGGCCAAAGTATTGGAGTTTCAGCTTCAGCAACATGTATTCATGGAATGATAATAAAAGTACCTGCTTGGTTGTGCTAGTGGTAAAGAACCCCCACCCCACCACCACCTGCCAATGCAGGAGATTCAAGAGATGTGGGTTTCACCCCTTGGTCAGGAAGATCCCCTGGAGTAGGAAATGGTAACCAACTCCAGTATTCTTGCCTGGAAAATTCCGTAGACAGAGGAGCCTGGTGGGTTACAGTCCATGGGGGTCACAAAAAGTTGGACACAACTTAGCACACACACAGTGTTTCATAGGCTGTCGTGAGAGTTAAATGAAATAATACTAATAAAGGGCTTGGCATGGTGCCTGGCATCCAGTAGGTATTTCCCAGTTGGGTGAAAGAACACCCAAAAAGCTGGAATAAAAAAGATCCAGTTTGACTCCGAAAATTGAAAAGAAAGTAGCACTGGAAAGAGAGGAGGCGATGAGAGGGGAGTTTACGTGTGTGTTACATGTGTGTTAGCAGAGGTTCAAGGAGCATTTTGGTGGAGAGAAATACAGCACACACTGCCAGTTGCCTAGCCATCATTCTTTCCTTTTCCCCGCAGTTATGTTCTTAAGAACATAAGGAATATGTACCCACTTTAAAAGCAAACAAAAATCCTTGCCTTCCCAGACTGTCTTTCTACTAAAGATGGCCAACTGACCCAGTACTCCCAATGAGATATAAATAGGACTCTAAGAGGTAGAGTTTCCAAAAAAATTTTGGAATTATTTTCCTGATTAAAAAAAACCAAGAAGATAGACTCAGCTGGCATGCATGAAGCCTTTTCATTCTTCTTCTTTCTGCAGTGAACACAGATTCAAAGTAGGTATTCAAATACCTACTTGAGGTGAAGTAGCCATTTTGCTAAAGACTAAAGGAAAATGGGGTCCCTGACAATTCCTCAAGCAGTGATACTGGCCCTGAACTGCCTACTCCTGACGTTCTGGTTACATAAGGAAAACAAAACCTTCATTTAGTTATGCCGGTGTGTACAGGTGTCATTACCTGCAGCTGAATGCCACCCCAGTTGACACCAACGGGTATTAAGAAATGAAAAGACAGGACATTAGCAGCTGTTGATTAGAGATCTAGGGGAACAGACAGAGAGGTGACTTTTCAAGTGTTATCATGAGTTATAAATTAAAGAATGCATCTTTCATTTTTGGTTGCTGGATTCTTTTTCTGAATGCAATACCACCCTAAAGCTGGGCCACATGAAGCCTAGGATTTATTTATTTATCGATCAATAAATATGCCATCAGAGTAGCGGTAGTATCATTAGAACTATTAATAGGAACAGCAGGGGCTGGGGAAGAGTCTGCAGAGGGAAACAAGAAATAGAAATTGACTCTATTATGACTTCACTCTTTATATCTGGGCCTGAAATAATTCTTTTTCTGTCTACCTTTTAAAACTCATCTGAGCCAGACAAAGACAAATACTGTATGGTATCACTTACATGTGGAATCTAAAAAATAGTCAAACTCATAGAAACAGAGAGGAAAATGATGGTTGCCAATGGCTGGCGAGTGGGGGAAGTGGGGAGATGGTGGTTGAAGGGTACAAATCTTCAGTTACAAGATGAATATGTCCTAAGGATATAAGGGTCAGCATGGTGACGTCAATAATACTGTGTTGTGGACTTCCTTCATGGTCCAGTGGCTATGACTCTGTGTTCCCAATGCAGGGGAGCAGACCCAGCACAGCCAAATAAAAATTAAGAATAATAATACTGTAGTGTATGTTTGAAATTGCTAAGACACTAGATCTTAAACATTCTCACCAAAAAGAAACCAATCAAAAAAAAGCTGAGGTAATGGATGAGTTAATTAACTTGATTGTGGTAAGCATTTCACAATGTATACGTATCTCAAATCATCACATTGTATACCATAAATATGTTACAGCTTTACTTGTCAGCTATACCTCAATAAAGCTGGAGGGGGTGGAGGAAGCTGGCCTTATCCCCTCATGGCTGAACTTTGCCTGGCCACCCTAGTCCTCACTCCCTGAAGCTTTAAAGCACTCGTTGTCCTCCTATCTTCATCTCAGGTTGTGCTAGGCTTCCAGCTCCTAGCAATCCCAAACCACAGGAGAACCATAATAAGTTTGCTTTGAATGATTAATCAAAGGGGAGCAGCTGGAAACAATTAATTACTGGCTAATTGTTATCAATACTCATCCTATACAAGTGTTCTCATCTAGTTATTTAAAGGTGAGTTATAAACAGAGAAAGAAATGTTTTTCCTTCAGTCTTTGGTGCTATAGTTGTCTCCCAAACTTTAATTTCAGAGAATTCTGCCTCTCTCTTTCACTTCTTCATTCATTCATGTCTGTCTATGGCAGCTAAGTGTTAGATAGGACTTGTGATAGATGGCTCAAATCTTGCCCTGAAGAAGTGCAGTTATGAGAAAAAGACAACTCTCTAAACAATTACCCTACCATTCTATTATCATATAATAATAGAAGCTTCCTTTCAAGAAGTGCTTACAATGTGTCAGGTACTCTGCTCTTCTATATAATATAAGGCACTTATGTACAGTATCATTTAAAAAATTTATACAGCCTGTGAGATAGCTATTCCTAGCTCCTTTTTACAGGTAAAGAAACAGAAGCTCAAAAGGATGCAGTAATATATTCAGGGCACCCAGCTAGCACATGGTGAGTCTTGTAGTTAAATCCAGCCCTGTCTGACTGAAATGCAGGTCCCTTCTGTTAACCATCATACTGTTCACAGAAGATTTGTTGAAACACTCATCTCTCCATATATTCCATGTCCAGAGGAGTTTGAGAAATGCTATGCACTGTGGCTCCACATTCTCAATTCACAGTGTCATTTTGCTTTATAATATAATAGTTTAGGTCAGTGGTACTCAAACTTTTTTGAAGACATATTCCTACCACTAAAATGATTTAACACTCATGCCCAGTATAGGTTCATTTACTTAAACATTCTATACATATTCTAAACTATTCATTTTATTTAATAATGTATTACTTTTTGTTTTCACTAGCATGTCAGATATTAGCAATATTATTAATGATAGTTGATATATTATAGGGCTTCCCAGGTGGCACTAGTGGTAAAGAACCGTTCTGCCGATGCAGGAGACATAAGAGATGTGGGTTTAATCCCTGGGTTGGGAAGACCCCCCAGAGGAGGGCATGGCAACCCCCTCCAGTATTCTTGCCTGGAGAATCCCATGGACAGAAGAGCCTAATGGGCTACAGTCCATAGGGTCACAAAGAGTATATATTACGTACAAATATATTATAAAGCTATAAAATATTATTAATAATGTTTATAATAATATTTTTACTGAGAGCACTATGATTGGACTTTTTCATTATATTCAGCATCATGATTTATTGATCTTTTCAAAGTTCTGGTTCTAAAGATCAGTTTATTTTGTTACTTCTTTTTTTAAAGATGCATTTATTTATTTATTTATGGCTGCGCTGGGTCTCCATTGCTGTGCGTGTGCTTTTTCTAGTTGCGGTAAGGAGGGGCTACTCTGTAGTTGCGGCGCTTGGGCTGCTTGTTGCGGTAGCTTCTCTTGTTGCAGAGCATGGGCTCTAGGTACTCGGGCTCAGTAGTTGTGGCACACAGGTTTAGTTGCTCCACTGTGTGTGGCAGCTTCCCAGACCAGGGATGCAACCCATGTCCCCTGCATTGGCAGGCAGATTCTTAACCACTGGACCACCACGGAAGTCCATTTTGTTAATTCTTTACGGCTACCGTAACTGAAAAGTTTCCTCTAATGATATTAGTTTTTCAGCCTCCGTCACTAACTCTGCAAGGGTGCTGCTGCTCTTGCAACGCACTTAGTATATTTCCATTTTCCCTGAGTCCAATCAGTTTGTCTAAACTAATAAATGGATTAGAAATCTACTGAAACATTTCCTTCTTACCTTTAATGGGTGAAATTGTTTTACTTTCAAATTTTAAAAGTGTGCATCTATGAGAATTTTTATGTGTGCACACAAGTTTTTTTCAGGAAAAAGCCATGTGACTATGAAATGAAGAACTATTTTCAAAATGTTCTCTCCAAGGACTTCCCTGATGGTCCAGTGGCTAAGAATCCAGGCTCCCTATGAAGGTGGCCGAGTTTCGATCCCTGGTCAGGGAACTAGATCCTGCATCCTGCAGCTAAGAGTTCTATGCTACAACTAAAGATCCTGCATGCCGCAACTAAGTCCTGGAGCAGACAAATAAATAAATACAAATAAATATTTTTTTTAAATGCCCTTTCCATAGCATGTTTCATTAGGAATGGAGTTAGTCCCTCTCTTCATCGTTGTCAGATAACATCTTTATCTTGTGTGTGTGTGTGTCTGTTTTTTAAAAAAAATATTTAGAGTATTACTGACAGCCTTTGTCCTTCACAAGAAACCTCCTTATAGCCCTAAGGTACAAAAGATTGTTACCCAAGTACAAAGACGCACCTTGTCTTGGATCCCAGAAAAGAGTACATTCTTTATCATCTGTGGAAGTCTAAGATAAGGGCTTATCTTCGTCCTATGGAATTCCAAATGTGGGAATAATTTCATATTAATCAGGTTCTTGGTTGCACACATTCAGAGGCCACCTGCAGTTTACCTGAACAGAAACAGAGAGTCCTGAAAGGCTATTGATGGGTCACAGAATGGATGGGGAAGCAGGGTGATGAGCCCCAGGAAACAGGCAGGAACCAGTGGGGGTGAGTCAGCAGGAAACCCAGCCAAAGCCTTGACACAGGAGCATTACTCACGGGCACAGGCACCGCTGTGAGTGCTCTCCAAGGGCCCCTGGGTCTGTGCGTCATCACCCCTCCGTAGCATCACTCCCGGCTGGAACATCCCGTTGGCTGAGCCAGAAAGCAACATAGGGATGATCTGGCCTCTTTGAGCTTCTGCTGCAGCCAGGAGCCCTCCCTTCAAGACCTTCAAGACCTTCCAAGGGTGGAATTCCAACTAAATAGAAATGAGATTTAGGTGCTGCATGGGCAGAAGAAAAAAATCATAATTTGGAAATACCCAAGAAAGAACTATTTTCGATCTTTTTCTCATTGTAATTCAGAGACCTGGTAGGTTATTTATTTATTTTTTTTAACCTGGTAGGTTTTTGTTTTTTTTTTAAATATTTATTTATTTATTTGCACCAGGTCTTTACTTGCGGCATACAAACTCTTTAGTTGTGGCATGTGGGATCTAGTTCCCTGACCAGGGATTGAACCCAGGTCCCCTGCACTGGGAGCATGGAGTCTTAGCCACTGGACCACCAGGGAAGTCCCGACCTGGTAGGTTTTTAAAGGACATATTTGAGATCCAGACTATTCAATTTGTCATATGCAATACTTTGGAGGGCAGAATGGGAGACTGGGTTAAGTGTGTGGCTTGAGCTTGCGTCTGAAGGCCAGGTCGGCTGTTTCCGAGCTGTGTGGCCATGGGCAAGAAAATCAGCCTCTCTGAGCCTATTCTTATCTATTAGAACGGGTCACTATAGTACCTGCCTCACAGCGTTGGACTTTGAGGTTTTTGTGAAATAATGTTTGTGAAATTCTTACCAGTGACTAAGACTCCACACTCCCAACGCAGGGAGCCTGGGTTCGATTTCTGGTCAGGGAACTAGATCTCACATGCCGAAGCTAAGGATCCCACATGCCAAAGATCAAAGATACAGCGTGCTGCAACTAAGACTCAGCACAGCCAAATAAATAAAATAAATAAAAAAAAAAAAAAAAAAAAAGATTGGGCACTGTTAACTCTTACAAAGATGAATGAAAGTTTAAATAAAATGCTCCATTGAACATTAAATTCATCAGGATGCTAAGAAGAAACAGGCCTGGCTCTATTCCATTACCCTGAAACCAGGGACCACTATTTCTTTTAACACCTTGAAGTGTGCTTCTTTTTTAAAAAGTCTTTTTCTAGGTTGGGCTCCCAAGAACCAAAGCCTGAGGTGAGGAACTGTGTGCACATGATTTATTAAGGAAGGGCTCCCAGGAGAAATCAGTAAAGGAGTGAGTGAAGGGAAAAGAGGAAGAGACCAGTGAGGCTGCCATTTGGCCCGGCAATGCCGGGGACTCTGGAATGCAAGTCACACCTGTGTCTCTTCCAACTGAAGGCAAGGCCCTTGCACTCCGCACCTGTGGTCATCAATTAAGGACCACCCCAGGAAGATGAAAGCTGCTAGGCACTTCCAAAACCCTGCCCTGGAGGAAAGAGGGGCTTCTGAAGCCTCAGATTAAGTTCCCAAAGAAGAGTCACAGGTGAGGCCATTGTAAACAAAAGCATACTTGAAGCTGGGGAGAAATGACCAAAATGGTTAAAAAAAAAAAAAATCTGGGAGGATTTGGGCAGAGACTCAGCATCCTGCCCTCTCTAATGATTCGCTTATTGAGACCCTGAGCCTGGGGGGATCCTCAAAAGGCACTATGGTGAAGAGGGAATCAACAGCCCAGCAGCACAAACCATGAAGGAACATTGTAAGAGGCATTTGATAGTCTTGGAGGACCATAAAGAATTAAGATATATCTGCAAATCCTAAACTTCAAATTACTATATATATAATAGATAAATGGCAAGGTCCTCCTGTGTAGCACAGGGAACTACGTCCCATATCTTGTAATAAATTACAACAGAAAAGAATCTGAAAAGAACATATACATAAAACCGAATCACTCTGCTGTATTCCAGAAACTAACACAAGATTGTAAAAAGCTATGCTATGCTATGCTATGCGTGCCTACTAAGTTGCTTAGCCGTGTCTGACTCTTTGTGACGCTATGGACTATAGCGCACCAGGCTCCTCTGTCCACGAGATTCTCCAGGCAAGAATACTGGAGTGGGTTGCCATGCCCTCCTCCAGGGATCTTCCTGACCCAGGGATTGAACCCGAGTCTCCTGCAGCTCCTGCACTGCAGGCAGATTCTTCACCGCTGAGCCACTGGGGAAGCCGAAATCAGCTATGCTTCAATTGAAAAAGAAAAAAGAATTAAAATGACTTCCCACTTCCAACCTTCTGTGGTTACTTTTTTTTTTGTGTGTGTGTGTGGTTACTTTTTGTTAAACCTTTTCTGTTGGGAAGCAGCAGCACGTGGTGGCTAAGAGGTGCCCATCAATTAGAGCTACAGTCTTGGTTTTGAGTATCAAATCTGGCCTCAGTTTCCTCATCTTTAAAACAGGGATAATGGGGACTTCCCTGCTGGTCCAGTAGCTAAGACTCTGCACTCCCAGAGCAGGGGACCTGGTTCAACCCCAGGTCAGGGAACTAGAACCCACATGCTGCAACTAAGAGCTTGCATACCACAACTAAAAGATCCTGCATGCTGCAACGAAGACCCTGTGAAGTCAAATAAATAAAATAAATATTAAAAAACAACAATAACAAAAATAAAAATAAAAGAGGCATAATGACAGTGCCTACCTCATACCTAACCTCACCCAGTTACTCATTGTAAAGCACTTAGAGTGGTATTTGGTAATAAGGTAAGCACTCTATTGCTGCTGTTGTTTTTCAGTTGCTAAGTTGTGTCCGATTCTTTGTAACCCCATGGACTGCAGCATGCCAGGCTTCCCTGTTCTTCACTATCTCCTGGAGTTTGCTCAAACTCGTGTCCATTGAGTCGATGATGCCATCCAACCATCACCCATGGTTTGGCCAAAAGCAACATGCCTGGACCACGGCTGTCAAACAACTAAATGAATGGGAAGAGTCTTTGAAAATTGGTTTGTGGATTCTGGGTAACTGGAAATGTACAGAGCAGCTGTATATGAAGTTGAGATAAGTGGACTTACCTAGATGGCTGTGTTGCTGGAGATCTCCTATCCTTCAGGATACCCACCCTCAAAGTAGGGCACCTCGCTCTCTCCTCCCAGGTAAAAAACAGCAATACAGGTGAAGGGTTTGGAGTCAGACCGTCTGGTCTGGGTTATATCCTGACCAGAAACAAACTGGGTGACCTAAGCTAAGCATGTAACCTCTCTGAGACTCTGTGTTCTCATCCATAAAATGGAGTTAATTATATTAATATGACCTACTTTATAGTGAGTTGTGTTGATTTCTTTTTTTTTGGCTATGCCATATGGCTCGTGGGATCTTAGTTCCCTGGCTTCAACCATGAAAGCAATGAGTTCTAACCACTGGACCACCAGGGAGTTCCCTGGTTTTGTTTTCAATTTTGTTTTTTCAAGGTTCATTGGACCTATAGCACATTGCCTGGTATGTATTATGTGATTAAAACATGTTATCCATTATTATTTGGCCAAAACTCCTGAAACAAGCTTCATTCTTGTTAAGCTTATTTAAATATCATCAGCTTTTTGGTTAGTTATGGTTTATAAAGGCAAAATATAAAAATAGTATTATCTTTTCAGGCTGAGAAGAATGTTTTCAAACTTAAAAAATCAGTGAAGCCTTGTTTTCAAACCAATTTCTGTTAGACGCCTGATGTGTAAAACCAATGAAAGCTGCTCTGGGAGGTTGAGCCTAGACAGCTGGCCTCATCCTTCTTTCTCGCTGACGTTTCTGACACTCTGGGGAGCCCTGGACTCCTGGAATATGAACACCCCCCATATTCCTGCATTTTTTCTAGTATCTTCTCTTATTTTACAATCTGAAGTTCACTAGTGGAAAGAGGCTCATTCGAGATCATTCAAGATCTCCCCAACTCAGTGGGATTAGGAAGTGCAAACTACTGGGTGTAAGACAGGCTCCAAGGATGTGTTATACAACATGAAGAATATAGCCAATATCTTGTAATAATGATAAATGGAGTAAATATTTAAACTGTATTAAAAATAAAAATTAAATTGGGACTTCCCTGGCAGTCCAGTGGTTAAGACTCCATGCTTCCATGCCCCAAACCAGGGACACATGTTTGATTCCTGATCAGGGAACTAAGATCCCACACACTGCACGGTGCCACCAAAATAATTAATTAATTAATTAAAATTTTAAAAAGATCTCCCTGGAATAAAAGGCAAATAACAGAGTAGGTGCCTGAATCCAGTCACTATTTCCTTTGATAGTTTCTCACACTTCCATCATCTGAGCAATTCTTGGTTTTGCTGACTAAAGTAGCATTTGATTGGTTTATTTGACAATTACTTGGTTCATAATATAGTTCCTTGCTGTGATTCCTGCCTTTTAAAAATTCTTTACTGTTATAAGCAATCATATCCATGAATCTGACATTTGATGCTATATATTTTCTTAATATACATTTAAACTAAAAAGTGTGAAATTTTAAAAGTACATGTCCATACACCTTTTAAAGCGTAGGTGTGCACAACCCACAGACCCTCCCAGTGACTTCCATAGTATGTTTTGGAAAATACTGCTCTGTATCCAAAAGAGAAAATACCTTAGCTTTAAGGAAGCCAGTTCAGGGGAGGAATCATATCTTTACCAGAGACCAGGAGGTCCAGGCTTCTCAGGTGGCACTAAGTGGTGAAGAATCCACCTCCCAGTGCAGGAGACTCAAGAGACGTGGGTTCAATCCCTGGGTTGGGAAGATCCCTGGAGAAGGAAATGACAACCCACTCCAGTGTTCTTGCCTGGGAAATTCCATGGACAGAGGAACCTGGCTGGCTAGAGTCCACAGGGTCACTAAGAGTTAGACGTGATAGCATGCACGCGAGAGGTCCAGGGATTTTTCTGAGCCCTGTTCCCTGTGGGTTTCAATTCAACAGGATGACACAAGTTTAGAATGAGTTTAAACGCTGATTCCAGTGGAGCTGTTCTGGGTCTTAGTTTTTTGTCTGGCTTTGTATTAACAGAAACAAGACATGGGAAGTCACTGAACCACAAGCTCTTTGGAAACTGTCTCCTGTTCTGTAATTAAATGGGTTCTTGCCTGGAGAATCCCAGGGACGGGGTAGCCTAGTGGGCTGCCGTCTATGGGGTCACACAGAGTCAGACATGATTGAAGTGACTTAGCAGCAGCAAGCACTGTGCAATGTTTGGATTTATAACTTTTAAGAACTTTTCTGTATGTCTTTACTGTGTACACTTCACAACTTACAAAAGTTGCAGTTAGTCCAGCCTTTGTAATCACAAGAAGATGTTGCAGGGCCTCATACAGTGAGGAAATAATTCACACCTTGGAATGCTAATTGCACTTGCTTTTCAACCCAGAGGCTCAAAAGGCAGCAGGACCCGTGTGCAATGGTATACACCCTGTCTTGTCTGGCTGGATCTGGCTTTTGAAATGAAGAAAGAGAAGAAAATCATTTAAGTTTTGCCTAAAAATAGTCTTTTTAAGGGTTCCCCCTCCTTCAAATAATGCACCCAATATAGGCTGTGCTAGATATAGAAATGTAATGCTTTTTTCATTCTCTTCAAAGGTCAGTTTGTTAGTTTACTTTTTCTACTTAGTGCAACACCTATCATTGGCTTGTCACCTTAGATCTGACACAAAGGTAATATAAACCAGGACCAGTCAGATGTACTCCTTGCTTAGATTTCATGTTCAGAAGATCTAATATTTGGGACCTCCCTGGTGGTCCAGGGGCTAAGATTCTGTGCTCCCAATGCAGGGGGCCCTGATCAGGGAACTATATCCCACAAACCCTGCAGGCCACAATGAAGACTGAATATCTCATATGCAGCAACTAAGACCCAGCATAGCCAAGTAAATAATTATTTAAAAAAAAACCTAATAATATTTTTTCCATTTACACAAGTATCAGAGTCCCAGTGTTTGCAAAAGACTTCTAGAAATTTGGGAAACACAGATAAGCTAGTCAAGCTGATCCTTAAAAATGAACTTTAAAAAAAATGATATAAATATATGTATATAAAGCATCATCAGTACACTAGCTGAAAGCACAGACCTTCATTTTAGACAAACCTGAGTTTGAATCCTGACTCTACTGGCTGAAACTTGGAGTAAGTTCATGAACTAGCTGTGCTTCAGTGTCTTCACTTCTAAGGCAAGGGTACAAAGAGTACCAACTTCATAGATTTTCTTTGAGGATTAAATGAAATAATGCACATAAAATATTTAGAACAGGGGCTGGACACACAGAAAGCATTCCAAAAAATGCTAGCTATTATTTTTGTTGTGACCCTCATAATTACTACCATTCTGCCACACAAATTATTAATACCTGAAGTAGGTGTGGTCATTGTGACAGATTTCATGGACTGGCTCCCACAATATCCACTCCGACCCTTTCTAAAATCCCCAACACCTGAATTCTTTTGTAACTAAGGTTTTACATATGACCCAGCTTCTGCTGAGTATATGCATGTGAGCCCCAGAAAAGTGACAGTGATGCAAATGAAGTGACAGTTTCACGTGGGTGGATCCATTTTCTTGCGAGAAGGACAGTGGAGAAACTCTGGTAAAAGTTCTAGTGTCCAGAACTCTCCCGGCAGTCCAGTGGTTACGTTTTGATTTTAAAACAAGGACAGAAATAAATGAGAAAGCTGGTAAAACTGAAACCACACTTCACCCAGGACTCCAGCCATCACACACTTCCACTGCAGAGGGTGTCCCATCCCTGGTTCAGCAGGATTCCATGCAGCCCGATGCAGCTAATACAAAAAAAAAGTTCCAGTGTCCAGTACCTCGTCTCATAGGTATTGAGTGGTAAGCAGCCACAATGGCGTTTCCATGAAAACAGTCCTGTTTATGGTTGCTCATTTCTCCAGAGACTGTCCTGGCTGTGTGGCATGTCAGCCTGTTTTCCTGGCACTGGTGAAAATCCTCCAGCCCACCTAGTAGCCTGCTCTAATCCTGTTCTGTTAAAACTAGCTGGAGTGAATTCTGTTGCCTGCAACTAAGGACACGGTGATTATCAAGCGAACAATACATAATTATCAGAGTAATCCTAATTACCACAGTCAAAAAGTTTTCTTTACCAAGTATATTCTGTTTCCTAAAGGGATCAAGATCAGCATGTATAAAAACCCTCAAAATGCATTCACCCTAAAAGATACCACATGAATGGAAACTTGTTTTGTTGTTGTTGTTGTTTTTAAAGGCTTAATTTTCTTCAGCAGCAGAAAGGGGGTCCCAGAAAGTCAGTTAGTGTGTATATGTACTCGGCTCAGTGTGTTGTATATGGTCATTAACATCCTACCCTCTAGGATGGCACCCAGGAGTGTGCTCAATTATAATGATAAGAATGACTTGAAAGACACTAACAAGGGCATTGAGACCCATCTCCAGACAGATTTTGAACTGATGAAAAATGACAGTGTGATGGGTGGAGTGCTGGGTGAAGTGTGGTTTCAGTTTTACCAGGTTTCTCATCTGTTTTTGTTCTAATTTTAAAACCATAACATAAAATTCTTTCCTTCTACAAACACTGCTCTTCAAGGCATCTTCTCTGAGTGAGACAGAGGCCATCTTTGACAATTCTCTTGTCATTTAATACCTAATTTCCCATTTTTCCCCTTTACATCCTCCTGGCAAAGTGAAATGACCACTTCAGTGCAGATCAGGGAACTTCCCACAACACTGAACTAATAGGCACAACTGTCAAGTGCTTAAGTTACTTATGTCTTTCTCCAAAAAAGTTCATAGGAATGCTGGACTCCTGGCTTAGTCAGTCAGATGGTATATTTGTTTCCTATCACTGCTGTAATAGTTGTCACAAATTTAGTGACTTAAAACTACACAGATGTATTATCCTTACAGTTCTAGACATCAGAAAGTCTTAAATCAATTTTACTGGGATTTAGCCAAGCATCCACAGGACTTGTTCCTTTTGGAAATTTCAGGGGAGAATCCATTTCCTTGCATTTTTCAGCTTTTCCAGGTTGCCTGAATTCCTTGCCTTCCTCACATCACTTCAACCTCTTGTTTTCATGGCCACAACCCCACTACTGACTCTGACCCTCCTGCTTTCTTTTTATGAGGATCTTCAGGATTACACTGAGCCCAGTTGGATAATCCAGGACAGTTTGTTCATTTCAAAATCTTTAACGTTCCTTTAATGTATTTTTGGCATCCCTTTTGCCCTATATGGTAACATTCACACGTTCTGGGGATTGCGATATGGACATGGAGGTCAAGAACCAGAGTTCTAATCATGTTTGCTCAGTCTGTGGGAGCTTACTATAATGTTACATGGAGAAATTAGAGAATAGGAAATAAGAAAACCAACTGGCATTTAAGATACAACACGGATACCTGGTTATCTTTCTGGCCTCTCAGTAACAGATCTTTTGTTTGTGACTCTAGACTTCACTGATATCATGACTGTCTCTACTTCCTCTATTTCTTACTAACTATCTCAGCATCTCTCACAGTCAGATTTAACCAGACACCATCCCGCAGAAGGTCCTCCTTTTCTGTCATGCTCTTGTATCAGACATCTCATTGGCTGCGGTCTAGCCTATAAAGGACAACTTTTGAATCACGTGCCAATCCTTAGTCCAATCGGCTTTGGCCAAGGAAGCATGACCACAGGGCCCAAAACATAGCCCCCAGTGCATAGGAACCACAAACATTTTTCTCTGAAAGGGACCGAGAGGTGGCAAGCATTCAGAGATTGTCATAGACTCCTCTCCAAACAATCAATGTCATAGACTTCTCTCTAAACAAAAAAACAATCAATGACCTCAGAGTTTGGGCCATAATTTTTTACCACCTGATTTTAAGAACTGGTACGTTTATAAGCGCCTGTTACAAATGGGTTTTAGTTACCATTTACAAAGTATTCTTAAGAGAAAAAAAAATTGTAAAATGTCCAAAAATGAATAAAGAAGGAGTTTGCCAGGAAGTTATGATGTCGTAAAAGCTTGTAGTCTAATCACTGGCAAAGATATGCAACTCATTAAAAAAAGTCTTCAAGGTCAAAGGCCTTTATGATACTTCAGATTACATAAAGCAACACACTGAAATTCCCAGACCTTGAGCCATCCAAGAAAAATAACCCTTATAGCTTCCAGGACACTGAGTTTCATTCATTTGATAAACATTCACTGTCTTTCAAAGAGAGATGAGATCTAGGAAAGGGGAGAAGTCGTATGGAATGTAGCACAAACACAAACTGACTTCTCTTTAATAGGAATCAAAGAGAGTGTCACACTTATACTCTCGGATTATGTCAGATAATCATAGGTTCAGCCACTGGATTAGTCATATCATGAATTTCATAATCACTATGTAATTGACACAGACCTTTAAACAGTCCTTTCTTCCTGGAAGCCAGTTTATTGCTGGAATTAAATGAACTGTCACTCTGGGGAAAATGGAACCAACTTTTCACTTGGCTCACCTTGGCTGTGAGTAAGAAAGAGCTTTCCAGGAGTTCGTGTTCTTCCTCTCCAAGTTGTCCAAGTGGAAACAAGTAGATTGTCCTTAAAGATGCAAAGATTCTCCAAGTGGGAGCCTGGAGCAAAGGTAAAGGAGTGTTTAATGCCCAGACTATTAGAAGTAATGGAATGTGCTGTGTGCGTTTCCACTGCATCAATACCAGCATGTAATTAAACCTCCATGCAGCCCAGGCACATCCATTGTAGCCTTAGAGCCAGAAGAACGGTTCAAATCCCAACTTGGCCACTTGCCAGTCATGTGACCTTTGGCAAATGGGACTGACCGGGTGCATGTTCAAACAGGACTCTTGTCATGATTAAAATCAGGTAAAATAAAATGAAAGCAGGCAAAATGCAGTTCAGTGTCTGTGAATAGACGCCCTCCACAAACCTTACTCTTGTTATCCATCATCCACTCTCACCACCTCAGATCTCGAAGTCCTGTCTAGAGTAATGTCACACTCCTCAAATCACCAAACGCTTTCTCTCTTCTTTGATACTCATTCTGGGCTCTGCAACAGCCCACGAACTCCTTCTAACACCTAAATGTAGTCTGGGTGCTACCTGCGAGCACTCCATTCGGCTTTTGACGGATTTGTTCTCCTCCTCTATGTTCTAAGCAACTGTCTGTTATTTAAGAGCCTCCTCTCTTTCTTCCCCTCCAGTTCTTCATTCCTGGTCTTCTCTTTCCCTAATCTTGTCCCTCGAGAGGCCAAAGTCTACAGTGGATAGGAAATTTCCCGTCAGGTTTAGAATATGTGAAATGTGGTCAGCTTGAAAGAAGAAAAAAGGAAAGGAATCATGCCTGTTGCTTTATTTTTTTCCACATAAATTCAGCTCCTCATAAATTACTCCCTATCTTTATGCAGCTTCTCAACCTTCTTTTTTGTTGTTGTTGTTTTTTTGTTCTTTAGCTGTTCCACCCAGCTTGCAGGATCTTAGTTCCCCAACCAGGGATTGCATCCAGACCCCAGCAGTGAAAGCACTGAATCCTAACCATTAGTTGTTGTTCAGTTGCCAAGTCCTGTCTGACTCTTTGTGACCCTATGAACTGCAGCATGCCAGCTTTTCCTGTTCTTCGCTATCTCCTGGAGTTTGCTCAAACTCATGTCCATTGAGTTGGTGATGTCATCCAAGCAGCTCATTCTCTGTCACACCCTTCTCCTCCTGTCCTCAATCTTTCCCAGCTGCAGGGTCTTTTCTAGTGAGTCCGCTCTTTGCATCAGGTGGCCGAAGTATTGGAGCTTCAGCTTCAGCATCAGTCCTTCCAATTCAGGGTTGATTGCCTTTAGGATTGACTGGTTTGATCTCTTTGCTGTCCAAAGGACTTCCCTCAACCTTTTCTTAATCCCCTTTGATTTATTGGCAAATATTGGGTATGATCAAGAGAGCAGGTTTTGTAGTCACACTGCATTTTCTGGCCTCCATGGCAGTCAAATTAGCACCAGATGACAGGGTTCTAGCCAGCTGGATGAGGGCAGATGTGTTGTATGTGACTTATATACTTGGCCCCCAAACATCTTACACTCTTCCACATTCTTTTTCTTCACCAGTTGGGTTGTTGGATAGAAAAGGTCTAAGGAAGAATTTCCAGGAGACCCTGGGGAGTTATGGGACTCCAGGATAGAAGGAGATTGCCCAGGAGAGCTGCCCAACTCACTGTGAGGTGAGGGGAAATAAATCTTTGTTGTTCTAAACCACAAAGATTTGGGAGCTCTGTGCTTTAGCAGCTGGTGGGATTTTTTTTTTTTTTTCAATATTTGTTATTTATTTATTTGGCTGCCCTGGGTCTTAATTGTAGTGCCTAGGATCTTCGATCTTTGTTGCAGCCTGCAGAATCTTAGTTTGGACCTGTGGGATCTAGTTCCCTGACCAGGGATTGCCTGCTGCATTGGGAGCACAAAGTCCTTGCCCCTGGACCACCAAGGAAGTCTTTAGCAGTTAGTGTCAATTAACCTTTTAAAAGTTCCTACAATGTAAAAAGGGATTAACAATTGTTAGTTTTTATTAACACTATTATTCAATCAGCTTGTAATTATTGATGATTACGCGTATTTTCTCATGTGTTTTCCACAACTCCTCAGGAGGTAGGTACCCAGGCCTTGCTCCCTCCCATTGTAGGACCTTCATCTGTGTTCTTCTTTCTGCCTAACCTGCTCATTCCTGCCTTCTTCCCTTTGGCCACTACTCATCCTTGAGATTCATAGCTCAAGAGGAATTTTACCCATGAAAACCTTCCTCAACCATCTAGGCTTGCTCAGTGCCCCTTATCACATGACCTTGTAGGTCCCTACATTTTTCCTACAGAGTACTTATCACAATTTGCCCTTGCATGAATATTGATTTAATTCTTTGGTGAATATCTCCCCCACCACAGAGTAAGCACCAAGAGAGTGGGGGCCATCCTCTTTGATTCACTGTTGCATTCCCTGTGTGCCTTGCCCAGTGGCTGGCATATTGGACACGCTCAAAAATTATCTGGGTTGTGCACGTCTCTGCCCAGGGTGGGTCTCACAGGCTTCATAGTGCTTCATAGTGGGGTCAAATGTCTGTGGATGATTGAGCTGTCATCTTTGCAAGTTTAGAAACTTTTTCATTTTTCATGGAAGCCCAGAGATCTGGGAAATGATTCACAATAACCACACTTACAGGATATCTACTTCCTGGCCTTAAAGTCCCTGGGAAAATAAACTAGTTAATATTCAGAAATGCATTTGAAAGAGGATGGTTTTGAGAGGAATTTGTTTCTTCTAGGCTGGAGAATTAACCTGGCTGTCTTAAAGAGTGTGTGTTTCTTTTCCAAATACAGCTGTGATTAGATACCACTGAAGCCGTGCTTAGTGAAGGCCATAGCACATAATAGGAGCTCAATAAAGACCTGAATAACTATCTGTGAATCTTACTATTAATAGTTAAATGACTGACAACTGTACTTATACTCATTTTCTGGACCCATGCACATAATTACCTTGTGTTGTGATAGTATCTGTCCCTGTATCTGCACCAAGAAAATTTAGGAAGGACTGGTGACCAAGAGCCAAACTCAAGACTACAGATTTCTTGAAGTTAAGAATCATCATCTTCCTCACCCCTACCCCACACCAAAAAAAATTTATTATCATGATGGCCAACATTTATCATGTACTTTTCCATAGGAAGCACTTTACCACTGTTGTCTAACCCTCATAACAACCTTGTGAGCAACAGCTTCATTTTCTAGATGAAGAAATGATGCCCAAACAAGATAAGGAACATATGGAAGATGACCTGACTAGTAAGCAGCAGAGCCAAGATTAGAACTCAGGCCTATGTCACTACAAAGTCTGCGTTCTTTTTCATCAAGTTCAGCACATTCCAGCCTGTAGTTGTTTTGGTATCCCTGCAACAGTTTGAAATGAACTTGTGTGTAAGGGACTTCTCTGGTGGTCTAGTGGCTAAGGCTCTGCACTCCCAATATAGGGGCTCAGGTTCAATCCCTGGTCAGGGAACTAGATCCCGCATGGTGCAACAAAGATTGAAGATCCTGCATGGCCCAACCAAGATCCAGCGCAGCCAAAAAAAAAAAAAAAAAAACAGGTATATACAGTCAAATCTGGGTTGCCAGGAGCAGAAAACAACTCTGGTTATTATAAAGAGAAAAGCGATTATAAGGCTACCCAGAATTTACAAGAAGCTGGAGAACTAGACAAAATTTGAGGTAGGGATGGAGCCTAAGGAGCAGAATATTGGATACTCATCTTTTAGCAGAAAAATCCAACCAGAATGCCTCAGACCAATCCTCTGAATGCACAGGGATCCTAACTTTCCATTCATCTTTGCTTCATTTATTCACAATTTAAAGTTTGGGTCATTTGCCCTTGTTCTAGCTAAGAGCAAGCAGGGGAAAAGATTGATCTCTAGACCTTTCTACTTCCCTAGTGGGATGTGAGGCTTTCTTTGACTCATAGAGTGGGAAGTTCCCCTAAATAGAGGGAGAGCTTTATACTAGGCAGTCACGAACATTGGCAAATGTCCTCTACATCACAGGTGAATTAACTCATATCCACTGCAATGACTGAATCACAGTTTATGTTATATTTTAGTCCTCCTTGCTGATACGATTTTTTTCTTTTTTCTTTTTTTTTTTTTGCCTGAACTGTGCAGGATCTTAGTATCTCAATCAGGGATCGAAACTGTGCCCCTAGCAGTGGAAGCTCCAATCCTTAACTCCTGGACCACCAGGGAAATATATCCTTGCCAATATTGGAGAAAACTCAGAAACACATTTACAAGTCACTATCTAGCATGCTTTATACACATAATTCAAAATTCACTTTGGTTTTCAAAGGTGACATTCTCTGACTGACATAGGGATGCTCCTTAATTGGAAGCCTACAGCCTCTTGCATCTGATTAAAGGAGCCCATGCATGAAACTGGCCATGTTTTCAGTTGAAGAAGACCATTCCCACCTGGGTAGGGGGCAGAGGGTTCTCCAGATCCAGTGGTAAGAATTGCCTTTTAATTGTTTTTAGGTTAACTATCACCATAATATCTCACAGCATGGACACTTCCTCCCTCTATGAAATCTCAGTACACCTGGCCTTCCTGCTGCTCACCTGCCACATCTGTGTTTACCTTCCTTTTAAACCCCAGGAAGGCCCAAAGGGGCTATGTCCATGCAGCTGGGCCAGGTGTGTCTGCAACAGTGGTAACTCCGTGCTTTGAATCCCGGTGGAGGCTGCAATGATCTGGGGCTTGAGGAGCAAGAGGCTTCCCAGTGTGGATCGGGAAGTAGAAGAAGGGGCCGCCAGCAGCTCTAGGGGATGAAAAAGTCCATCAGCCCCTCCCCAAAGCCTGCTCAAAATATCCGCATTGAACTGACGCTCTTTGTTTCTTTTTTAAATAAAATCACTTGAGGTGACAGAAAAACTTGAAAATGGCTATAATAAGACACTTGCATTACAGCTGTCCTGACTCTCTGAAATATATGACCAAGCTTAAAAAGACACTCAAGGTCAGAAGACACCACAGACTTGGCAACACCATCTTGGGTTCATCTGCCCTGAGACTGGCTCCTTAAAGTGACATGGTCACTTTTCTAAAACTCTTGCCTGCTTCTGAGCACACTGTCATGGAACTTCCTCCTCAGAACCATGTACACATGAATGTCCCTCTAGAACTGTTTATAGTGGATATCCCTCATGGAATAAAGCACTGTTATATGCCAAATCTAATATTTATTCAGTCTACTGAGAACCAAATTTAAGAAGTCTATTCATGAGCATTTTTTCACATCTTTGTATCAGTAGTTTTTTAAACTTGAAGGTAGTGGAATCACCTGGAGGACTTCTTAAAACAGATTGCCCAGCTGCAGTGCAGAGTTTCAGCTTTGGCAAGTCTGAGGTAGGAACCTAGGAGTTGTGACAAGGTCCCAGGGGACACAGTTGCTGCTGGTCAGAGGCCCACTTGTGACAACCTCTGCCTTATGTAATGAAATGGATCACATTCTCCTTTCTTTCCTGGGTCTGATGTAGCCTGTTTCACACTGGACACTCCTGAGAAGTACCAGGAGAAAGAGGACAACACAGAAGTGGGAGAGGACTTCCCTGGTGGTCCAGTGGTTGAGAATCTGCCTGCCAACGCAGGGGACATGGGTTGGATCCCTAGTCCCGGAAGATTTCACACACCCATGTGCCACAACTACTGAGCCCATGCCCTAGAGCACAAGAGCCTCAACTGCTGAAGCCCACACGCTCTAGAGCCTGTGCTCTCCAGCAAGAGAAGCCACCGCAATGGGAAGCCCTCGAGCACCAGGGCATGAAGATCCAGTGCAGCCAAAAATAAATAAATAAAATATTTTTAGATAAAAGAAAACTACTTATTAAAAAAAAGAGAGAGAGAAAAAAAAAATAAGAAAAAAAAAAAGAGAGGAAAAAAAAAGAAAAAAAAAAAAGAGAAGTGGGCAGAATGATATTTATTAATTTGAAATTTTTTCATTTGAAATTCCATATTTCGAGCTAAGTTGAAACTTAGTTACGCCGTTACCCCAATTCCTCACGAGTCTGGAGCAAGATCAGGCAGCAGTTAAGACGGGTGGGGTGGCACTGAAAGGAATAAGGTTGGATTAGTTTAAGGGCAAGTGAGTGTCTCTGTTCCCCCTCCCAGAACTGTGACCTTTTGATGCCAGAGATTGTGTCTTTCACAATAGGATAGCCAGCACCTAGAACAATGCCTGGCACATACTAGGTACTCAGTAAACACTAGTTGAATAAATGAATGAATGAATTACTAAATGCTGCCTTGATGGGAGCAAAGGAGTAGCTTGCTCTTCTTATTTTCTGTTAGAAGCCAGTGATAGAAAAGGCAAAGAAATGGAGAAGGAGAACGTGGATTGGACGCTTGTCAAAGGAAGGTCAGCCCCTTCCTGTGGTCGTTTTATGGGTAGAAGAAAAACTGAGTGAAAACCTGTACCAAACTGGGCCTAAGAAGATATAAACAAGCCAAATGTTCTACCTAGACAATGGCCCAATTCTCCCTGACTGGGGAAGGTGGGGAAAGTGGGGAACCAGACAAACATCCCCTTCCAATTTCCTTCCGTCTGCAAAGCATCACAGCCCACACCCCGCCTCTTGGACTTTTCCCTCATGGAAGGCATTCTCGAATCCGAGACAGCCTCTTATCCGGTGAGATCTTTGAAGGCTGGTTGGAGGGCAGTCAGCCTGAATCACCCCTAACCACAAGGGCCTTAGAATGACAGAGGGTTTCTGTTTCCAGGGTGTGTTCTGAAGTGAGCTTTTGTGGTCCAGTTTGCTTCCCCGTGACCCCTGCCAACCAGGAGGAGCTGAGATTTGCAGTCTGTGTAGATCAAATGATCGAACTCCAAAATACCCAGGAAAAATGGTAAAAACAAAACAACAGTGGAAGGACAGAGTTGAGTGAGACACGCTTGCACAGGGGCACGTGTGAAAAGTGGTTGAGTCGTCCAGACGCCTGCAGGCCTGTCGTGAGTCAGCTGGAGGATGTGGGAGCCAGGAAAACCTCAGGCAGGTCTGGACCCAGAGGAACTTCCAGAAAAGGAAAGGGAATGGCTGAATTTACTCCATGCTGGTCAGACCACCCTGGAGGAGGCTTGGCTCTGTCTGGATGTCCCATCTTGTGAGAGGAAAGGGTGTGTCCTGAATGGAATTGCTAAGACTGCTGGTTGTGGGGGGAGGGGTGGTAGAGGATACAGGAACTGCACCCTAAGGACAAGAGGAGGAGATGAGTGTCATGGAGGAGAAAGGGTTTGGGCATGAAGGGGTGGGGGTAGTGGAGGACTGTTGCCTGCAACTTCGGCTTGGAAGGCCTTTTCCCTTCTTCTTCTTTTTTTTTTTTTTTTTTGCTACACCCTGCAACATGTGGGATCTTAGTTCCCTGATAAGGGATCAAACCTGCACCCCCTGCCTTGGAAGCACGGAGTTTAAACCACTGCACTGCCAGCAAAGTCCCAGCTTTCCCCTTCTTCTCCCTAGTGAACTCCTATTTATCCTTTAGGCATCAGCTCCTGATGCTTCTTCTGAGAAGCCTCCCCTCATTCCTCAAAGTAGAACCAGCCATGCCTCCATTGGGACCTCCTCCCCCTGCATCTGGGAGTCAGTTCCCTTCATGCACAAGGAGGGATGTTGGCTGCGTGGAGATCCCATCCTACTCCTCTTTGCAACCCTAGTGCCTGGCACAGGGGCTGTTCTTCAGCTAAGGTCTGATTAATTAAGTGGTAGGCCTGAAAACAGTCGCTGAGCATTTTGACCATGAGGAAGAAAGATGGTATTCTCTCTCTGTGGCTTGAAAAAAAAAACGGAACTGGAAGAGGTGGGGGGAGATTATGAGAAGATGGATTTCAACTCAAAATTAGGAAGTGTTTTATAATAATAATGACAACAGATTTGCTGGGTGTTTCGCTCATCTATTGCTGCAAAACAAGTTACTCCAAAACATAGCGGCCTAAAACAATAAATATTTATTAACTTATGCAGTTTATATGAGTCAGGAATTGAGAAGAGGCATAGGAGAGTGATTCTGGCATGGGATCTCTCCTGAGGTTGTAGACAGGATCCTAGCCGGGGCTGCAATTGTCTGAAGGTAATTGGGGCTGGCAGATGGCTTTGAGATGGCTCCTCACCTGGCTGCTAGCAGGAGGCCTCGGATTCCCCCACTGTAGGCTTCTCCAAACTATCTGAGTTTCGGCCTCATAATGCTTTCACCACAGCAAGTGATTTGAGAAACAGAGGAAGGGGCAATGGTTTTTCGGACCTGAGCATCAGAAGTCACAGTCTTATTTCTATGATCTTCGCTGTGGGAAGAGGCTACCCAGAGGCCTGAGTACAAGGTGGTGGGAATCCTTGGGATCATCCTGAAGACTGGCTATCACAGTGAGTACTAGCGATGTACCAGCATTCTGCTGAGTGTTTTGCATTGGTTCTCTCCTAGAACCCTCACCTTAAGAGGGTGGCATTCTTTAATTATCTCCATTTTATTTTATTTTTTAAAAATCTGGCTTTCAAATTACTTTCCTCTTGATCACAGAAACAATATATGCATAGGTAGGTAGAAAGACTGTACATTATTTTTAAAGATTTATTTATTTTTGGCTGCACTGAGTCTTTGTTGCTGTGTGCCAGCTTTCTCTTGTTTCCGTGCATGGGCTTCTCATCATGCCTGCCTCGCTTGTTGCAGTTCACCAGCTCTAGAGTACAGGCTCCGTAGTCGTGGCTCAAGGGCTTAGTTGCCCTGAGGCATGTGGGGTCTTCCTGGACCAGGGATTGAACCCTTGTCCCCTGCTTTGGCAGGCGGGTTCTTAACCACTGGACCACCAGAAAAGTCCCAGATTGTAAATTCTATAAGCGACTGTGTCAGCAATTTCCTATGCATTTAAAAATGTACTTAATGGAAGTCTGGATGTCCAAATATATTCTGCAGTTAGATCTGATGGTGTATTTTCAAATTTCCACTTTATATATATGGAAACTGAAACACAGAGATATTTATTTGTCTCTGATCACACACCCAGAAAGTCTCTGAGCTGGGTGTGGCTTGAACCTGAAAACCTAAAGTCATTACGTTTTGTGCTATACTCTGCTGCACTATGGTGCCTCCTGGATATCCACTAGTCAGGATGCTGGAGCAGTGACACCCCATCCTGGCTGCACATAAACTCATCTAGGAAGCTTTTACAGGTCTCTGTGCCTAAACCCAACCTCCAGGTTTTTGGATCTAACTGTTCTGGGGTTTGATTCTACTATTCAGGGCTGAGAAACGGCCAGCCCTAGTTGGGGGTCAGATCATGCCTTCCCTGAGGTCTCTTGCAAATATTACATGCTATTACCTGAGTGAAATGAAACATATCTTTATTACCAAGCAGACAGGGACTCGAATATAATGTGTAGATGAGTTCCTGATCGTTGTCTCAGGCACGGTGGAGGTAACGTCTGAGCCGTAGGCAAGTAGATGTTGAATAGGCTGAGAAGGAGGTACATTCCAGCTAGAAGGAAATAGTCAGGAGACACCTAATGCCAGGGTAGAGTTTTAGGAATATAAATTGGGAACACAAGGGTTTTTATGGAAGTCCTCCTTCAGATTCTCTAACTGCCAGCCTAATTTCTCACCTCCTTTGTTCATGTCCCCAGCTCCTACTCACTGTCCACTTTGGTCAGAGAGAACGTTCTTGATACAGATACAGAGAATAACAGAGAAGGAACACGGCGGAAGGAGTTGCTGGAATGATAGATTCCTGTGCAGGAGAGAGAAGGAGGAGAAAATTTCTTTCACATTAAATCTTGTCCTCTACTTCTTGAACATTGAAATTGAACCAGGGGGCTGTACTTTCAATTCATAATTATAAGCATCGGAAGCCTAGTTGAGGCTTCTAAGTGGCTTTCTTTTCTTTCTCTTTATATTTATTTGGCTGTGCTGGGTCTTAGCTGTGGCATGATGGATGGTTGTTGCTGCATGTGGGCCCTGAGATGCAGCATGGGGAATCTAGTTCCCTGACCAGGGATCAAAACCAGGGCCCCCTGCATTGGTTAAGCACAGAGTCTTAACCACTGGACCACCAGGGAAGTCCAAATGTGGCTTTCTTGTCAAATCACATCACAACTTTCTCCCTTGCTCCCCAGTGTAAGCACACAACTGCCAATAATACTAATCCTGGAGGCAGAATAGTATAAATTCATTCATCCAGCAAAAGCTGACTTGAAGGACTGGGTCGGACACTGATCTAGGCATTAAACATGAAGCCATGAACAAAGCTCATGGTTTTGTGTTCATGGAGCACTCTAGAGAGAAAAGCAGATAATCTCTAATGGGACAAGAAGTAGGCTGATGCCAGAATCCTCAGTAGGATGCAAGGGGACACTAGAGAGATGTTTCTGAAATGTGGAAAGAAAGGAATTTTGACCCTGGAATTTTACATCTGGTTAAGTTACCTGGGCTTTTCTCTAGTTGCGGCAAGCAGCGGCTACTCTCTAGTCGTGGTACTTGGGCTTAGTGCAGTGGTTTCTCTAGTTACGGAGCACGGACTCTAGGGAACAGTCTCAATAGTTGTGGTGCACCAGTTTAGTTGCTCTGTGGCATGCAGGATCTTCCCGGATCGAGGACCAAACCCATGTCTCCACATTGTCAAGGGGATTCTTTACCACTGACCCACCAAGAAAGGGCTAGTTAAATGAAGGAATGAATTGAAGATAGTATCAGGTGCTCTAGGAGAACCTCAGAAAGTTTCCCACACAAAGACCTCCTCTGAAGACATTGCTGGAGGCAGTTCTCCAGCAAGGAGAAAAATTAAGCCAGAGAATGTTTTGAAGTATATAGCATGGAAATAAAAGTAGTCAAGTTCTTTGCTAGCTAAATAATTGATGGCCAAAAAAGAAAAAGAATATAATAAATCTTTACTCAAGCTCCAGACAATACCAAGAGCAGAAAAAAAAAAAAAAAAGACCAGAGTTAGTGAAAAGTATCTGGTACACATCTCTTTGGGAGAAAAGAAATAGATATTGATAAGCTTAAGAAATTAAATGAAGGTGAATATACATAGTAATGTGTGAGAAGTAAACCCCAGAAGAATAAAAATAGAATGAATGTACAACTTTTTTCAAACAGCAACTAGGAAATCTTTGCCTAGTACAAGATTGCAAACACTTTCTCCTGTGGTTTCTTCTAGAAATGTTAGTGTTTTAAGTTTTACAGTAAATCTATGATACATTTGAGTTCATTTTGTATATGTTGTGAGACAGAAGTCAAAATTCTCTTTTTTTTCCCCCACATATGTGCATGTTCAATTACTTCAGTTGTGTCCCAACTCTTTGTGACCCTAAGGACTGTAGCCCCCCAGGCTCCTCTATCCATGAGATTCTCCAGGCAAGAATACTGGAGTGGGTTGCCCCGCCCTCCTCCAGGGTGTCTTCCCAACCCAGGGATTGAACCTGCATTTCCTGTATTACAGGTGGATTCTTTACTGCTGAATCACCGAGGAAGTACCCCCTTTTATTTGCATTTGGCTTTCTAAACCGTCCTAGTACCATTTGTTGAAAAGACTATCCTTTTCGCACTGAGTTTTCTTTTCACTATTATTAAAAAATCAGTTGTGCATGTATGTACAGGTCTGTTTCTGGATTCCATTCTATTCCATTGATCTAGTTGTCTCAGGTCAACGATCTTGGCTTCCCACCTTAAGAGTACAGAAAAAGAAGAGCAAATTAAACCCAAAGTAATCAGAAGAAAGGAAAGAATATAGACAGAGTGAAAATCAGTAAACTATAAAAAAGAAACACAATAGAAAAAAATTAATGAATCCAAAAGCTGGTTCTCTGATCGATTAAATTGAAAAATCTTTAGCCCAATACTCAGCAAAAAAACAGAAGACAGAAGTCAGCAAAACAGGAATGAGAGAGTTGGCATTCCTACAAATTGTTTAGACAAGTAGATAAGATAATAAATAGATAATAAGATAATTCATCTTTATGCCAACGAATTTGACAACTTAGATGAAATGGACAGATTCCTTTTTCTTCCTTTTTGGTCCTGCTGCACAGCTTCTGGAGATCTCACTTCCCCTACCAGTGACTGAACCTGGGCTGCAGCAGTGAAATGCTGGATCCTAACCGCTAGGCCACCTGGGAACTCCCTGGACAAATTTCTTGAAAGATACAAACCACCAAAGCTCACTCAAGAAGAAACAGATAACCAGAATAGCCTTGTATCTGTTAAAGAAATAGAATCTGAAGTTAAAACTGACTTGGCTGGGTGGGATGGGGAGGGAGGTGGGAGGGAGGTTTAAGAGGGAGGGGACATAGGTATACCGATGGCTGATTCATGGGGGCGTTTGGCAGAAGCCAATACAATTCTGTAAAGCAATTATCCTTCAACTAAAAAATAAATAAATTAGAAAAAGAAAAGAGACACAAGTGATGCATGAAGCCTCCAGCACTTTTGGGGCAAAGTGGGGGACTGTGTTGTAGGCTAGGAGGATGTTCTGACTCTGGGGAGAGAAATAAAATTAAAACATGTTTTAAAAAAAAAAATCACCACACAGAGAAAACTTCAGACCCAGGTAGGTTTACTGGGGAATTCTCCCATGTTTAAGGAAGATATGACACAAATTCTTGACAAACTCTTTTAGAAAAATGAAAACGAGTGAATATTCCCCCTCCCACTCCTTGAAGCCAGCATTACCCTGATACTGAATTCAGACATTGCAAGAAAAACAGCAACAATGAAGACAAAAAAACTACAGACCTATATGCCTAATGACAAATATCCCTCTTAAAGTTTTAGCAATCGGGTCATGGATGAGATGACTTAGTCATTCTAAGATGTCAGTTCTCTCCCAAATTAATCTATAAATTTATGTAACTCCATTAAGAATTCCAGCAAGATTTTTTAAATGAAAATTTTATTGAAGTGAAATATATATATATGTGTGTATGTATCTATAAAACCATACCAATCATAAGTATACAACACAAGGAATTTTTGCAAAGTGAGTAACTCTGTATAACCATGACACAGTTAAAAAAAAAATGAAGCATTACCAGCACCTCAGGAACACCTAGGGGCCTTCTCAAGCCTGGTAGAGAAGAGTTTTGCCTGTTTTGAACTTTATATAAATAGAGTAGGGAATGGAACCTAAAAGGAAAACTATAATTGAACAAAATAAGAGCAATTCCTTGATGAAGAAGCTGATGATGATGTGCTGTGAATTAAGGGGTATGATTAACTCAACTCTCACTTCCTGAGGTCTCCAAAACCTACAAAACAAGCTTCAAGAAAACTAAGACCCTGGTGAGCCTAATTTACCAAGTGCAGACATGTGCAAATTCCAGTGGTAGACACAATTCAAGGTAAAACTGCTTCCAGCTCTGCCAGCTCCAAATAAGACCAAGTCTCTTTTGGTGCTCAAAATACCCCTGACTACATGTTAGACTCTTAGTTCTTCTTCTTCTTTTAAAAATTTTATTTATTTAACTGTGTCATTGTGGCACTCGAGATCTTCGATGTGTCATCTTTTGCTGTGGTGTACAGACTCTCTAGTTGTGGCATGGGCTCGGTAGTTTGGCAGTTGGGCTCAGTTGCTCTGGGGTATGTGAGATCTTAGTTCCCAGACCACAGATCAAACCTGCATCCACTGTATTGGAAGGTGGATTTTTTAACCACTGGACAACCAGGGAAGTCCTAAACTCCCAGTTCTTAGAGTTGGACTTTTCTCCTCACCTCTCAAGTTTCTTTATCTGCTAAATGGGTTTACTTGTCCATCTAACTCACAAAGATTTGAGGAAGAATCTCAGAATATGGTGAGGTATATGAAAACAAGGGCTTCCCAGATGGCTCAGTGGGTAAAGAATCTGCCTGCAATACAGGAGACACAGGTTCAATACCCAGGTTGGGAAGATCCCCTGGAGGAGGGTATGGCAACCCACTCCAGTATTCTTACCTGGAGAATACAGTGGACAGAGGTGCCTGGTGCATTATTGTCCGTAGGGTCACAAAGAATCCAAAGTGACTGAGCACATACCCATACATATGAAAACATCTAGTCAAGTATTATTCAGATAAAAGCCATCATAATGATTATTTTAAAAGGAAAATTTTTCTAAATGATTCCAGCCTAGATTTTTAAGAAAAGCTTTACATTATTTTATTATTTTTAATGTGAAATATTTAGCAAGATGGAAGAAATATTTTGATTTGTGGGAAAAGAGGAGCCCCAGATTGTACTCTTTAAATGCCATGGTTTGTGTACATCATTTATTTATGTGTTAAACTTCAGATTACGTGTAATAAACTATCTGTGGTGCAGAACTATTGATTTTCCTGCATTAGCAGCTGAATTAAATGTGCATTACTCAGGGTTGGTCACCATGAGAGATGCTTAAAAAGTTTTGAGGGAGAGTCAGTGAAGCCCTTTAAGGCTCTTGAGGCCCCATCTCCCGTTGATCCCAGTCACCCTAGGGAAGTTTTACTGCAATTCGGTCGCATGTACATCCTTGTCTTAATGCTTCCTCTAATGGTGCTTAATAGCAGCATGGCTACATCATTTGCCTTATAAAGAAAGAGTTGCCTTCCCCAACTGTGTCACAAACATGTTCTAAAAATGAGTGGTGCTTTTGAGTACATCTCAGGTAAAATACAAAATTCCTTGGTTTCATGTTTTTGTTAGCTCATTCATTGATTTAATCAGCTAACATTTATTGAATATTTAAATGGTTCTTGATATTTATCCAGTGGTAGTCTTTATCCCCAAGTTCAATACTTATATCTGTGATCAGTACCTGTAAATGAATTACTGCCTACTTGATGTCCTTGGAGAATATTAAAATATTTGGAGAAGTGAAGAGATGGAACTCTGGATTGAATTCCCACTTCTGTTACCTTCCAGCTAGGCGACCTTGGTTGAGTTATTTTTCAGAAATAACTGAGCTTTTCCTTGCAGCCCAGTAAATGATCGATTTGTATAAATATAATATGTGTGTTTTGAAACAAACAATAATGTGTATAGGATAAAAAATTTGGTATAGAGACATTAAAGCAAAGCAATAAATTATTTATCAGAATTATCTATATTCTTATAGATTTCTTTCTCTATCTTTCAAATTAAAACTGTGAACAAGAGTGCATTGTCTTGTTTAATTTTCTCACTCTTTGACCTTTTCAGCTTCAGGTTTACTATCTTCAGCTCTTGACTGTTCCCCCACCATGATTTTTTGAATGTTTCTCCTATTTTATCAGTTCTGTGCTCTTCTTCTGATATCCCTATTACAGTTCCCTGTAGCCACAATTCCAAAATCTTAAAATTCTCTGAAAGCCAAGAATTTCCTCATGAGCTGGCAACACTCCTTTGACAGTAAATCCTGACCTGACATGATATGAAACTATTTATTGTCTTTATTTATTCCCTTCAGTGTTTTACTGAAGAAATGTAATATTTTTGATTACAGAGTGCTGACCTAGACCCCATGGGAGTGTATGTAATATCAGTGTATGCACTACCTCATCACTCTAAAATCACCCAAATGCTGACTCCAGAAGTGCATCTGACTCCAGGGATTTTGAATAAACCATTGTTAGCCTGCGTATCTGTCTTAGACCTCCCAAATAAGTCCTCCTATCACTCTTGGTTTTGTAATTTTCATATGTATCCTGAATTTGAGGTGAACTTCTTCAGTTTGTCTTCTTCACTAAATTAATTTTTGGCAGCTCTGCCTCCAAGAGGTTTTTCGTTTGGCATTTGTTGTTTCCTTCTCCACAAAAATACTTCCTGATCTCAGAGGGATCCCTCCTTATGACTTCTTGCTCTGTATTGGCCAATGTTCCCTTCAGTTTGGCTGGATGAAGATGTGAAGCAGAAGCTCTGCAAGCCAGGGCCCTTTCACATGCAAGAAACAGACACCCAGCTGGATGTGGCTTGAGGCAAACGAGGATCTTCTTGGAAAGACACTGGAGACAGAATCGCGGAAACTAGGATGTCTCTGGGGACCTCAGAGAGGGACTGAAACCAGGGGCTTCATGCTGCCAGGTCCTCCTCTCTCTCTCTCTCTCCTTCCTTAGCTGTACTGGCTTCATTTTCTCCTACTGCAGTTGGATTTCTGCCTCCTGGTTAGAAACATGAATATTAGTAACACTAAATTCATCCCCTTTCAGCTCTGTAACCCAAGAGGTAATAGAATTCCTCTCTTCTGGCTTCAGGAATCATTTCAGGGCTAGGCTTGTTGGTCTAGGCTGGGTCTCATTCCCAGACACAGGTCCAAATGGACGCTGATCTGTCAAAAGGTGGGGGAGGGATCCTGAGCAGATTAAAGAATAACATCTACTTCATACATTTTCTAAAATGCTGCGTAGATTTACTTCAAACTGGAGGATTCTTCCTGACTCTCCATGGCGGTCCTCTTCTTTGGATTTGGAGCATGTTTTCGTAGATACAGTGACATCTCCCAGTTTGCCTGGTTTGGGGGCAGGCCCCACTGGATGCAGATACTGCCTGGTGCAGCTGTCTGCTCGGAGAGAAAGCCCCGCTGTGCAGGCTTCCTGCTGGCTGTGTCTGCCTGTCCTCACCCTCCGCAGCAGGACAGGAGAGGGATTCTGTCAGAGTTAGCCTACCACCAAGTCCAGAAGCATCTCAATGGCATCCTTTATAGTGCATCTGTTAGGGTTCTGTTTGTTACAAGTAACCAAACCCCACTCAAACTGGCTTAAAAAAGAAAGAGGATGTATTGGGTCCCTTAACTGGAGAAGTCCATCCGTAGGGGGTGGTCAGATGCAATACAATCAGGGCTTCAGCTTTGGTTCTTGGACTTCGCCTGAGTTGGATTTGTCTTAGCTGGTAGCAGGATGGCTGCCACAATTCTGAGCCTCATCTGAACACATCCAGAGGAAGACAGATGGCCTCTTCTGGCAGATATCTCTCCAGCAGGAGGATGTTGCGTTTTCAGAAGCTTTCAGCAAACTTCTCTTTACATCACATCAGCTCCATCTGGTTACCAACAATTTTGTGAGCCCATCCCTTGTCCAGGGAATCCGTGTGTGTTAATTGATTGAGTTCTTGAACCAATCGACAGTAGGGGGGATAAAAGTCCTCTTAGGGCAAGCAGGCCAATACCTGGTGCTGCGCATGAGGTCAGTTCCTCTGGAAGCACACGGCTATGTGGGCAAAGATGTGGGTGAAGATGTGGGCTATGTGGGCCCTCCACCAGCAAAAAGATTATGATCCACTGGAATATGTATATATAACTGAATCACCTGCTATGTACTTGAAATGTTGTAAATCAACTATACTTCAATAAAATAACAAAACAAACAAAAATTATGACTTGCTGAAGGCTCAGATTCGGTTAGCATTTTTTAGCAGTAAAGTTTTTGTTGTTGTTCTTTGTTTTGTTTTGGGGCTTTCTTTTCTTTTTTGGCAGTGCCAAGCAGCATGCAGGATCCAACCAGGGATCGACCTGCCATGGAAGTTTGGAGTCTTAACTACCGGACCACCAGGGAAGTCCCAGCAATAAAGTATTTTTTAATTAAGGTCTCTACATTACTTTTTCAAAATACATTATGCTACTGTGTACTTAATAGACTACAGCACAGTGTAAACATAAATTTTTTATGCACTGGGAGACCAGAAAATTCATGTGACTTGGTTTATTGCAATGTTCACTTTCTTTTGTGGCCTAGAGCTGAACCCTCTATATCTCTGAGGTTTGCCTGTATATATACATCCTACTGGTTTTGTATATAGAAGAACCCTGACTGATAAACCATTATTATGTCCCTAAAGACCCGACCAGCTCTTTACCCCAACCTTGGACACAGATCTACATTTTAAGAAATAATATTGTAAAAGAGCCATTGTTCAGCAATAGGTATAGGATTATTAAATAACTAGTTTCATGTCGGTGATGAGTTGGTGGTGTGTACAGAGAATACCATCAGGGGTTTTCCCAACTCTACCAAGGATATCACAGCAGGAAAGAGGCTCACCCTGGGAAAGGTCAGAGTCAGATTAAACATCAACAAGGATCCTTTCCTACCTGCTGTGACACTTCCTGTTTGGGGCAATTCATCCAAGTGGTCAGAATCCTCTGAATGCCACCAAGCTCCCTGTGGTGGCCCCATGGGCTGCCCACATCCGTTCCCATTGAACAGTATCCAGAATGTCCTTCTGGGGCATTGTTCGTCCCTGACTGTGCGTGGGTAATTGTGCCGATGCTCTCCTATGGGAGCTCGATGGGCCAGACCCGCCTCTCCTGGCTCCAGCTCCACTGTAGCAGAAGGGTGTGACGGCAGCTCAGCCAGCCAGGTACCTTCTCAGGGGACTGTGAACCTTGAGCAAACGACATGATTCTAAGAAAGAGAGGCTGGCACCATCCACTGCCGCCAAGGAAGAGGCATCAGTATTTTGAACAGTTTCCTCTACCTATAAGACAATTTCTGCACTTTCTGTGAACTGTCCAGCTTCTTGGCCCTCCTGAGGGCTCTTGGTTCCTGATATTTGCAAGTCTTGACTATCAGACTTCCATGAACTCTGACAGCCCCTTATTGCTTAAGATATCCAGAATTGGCTTCTGTAATGGGCATTCATGACCCCTGACCAATACAGATCCTCAGGTACTATTTTTGGCTCTGCTTCACTTCCAGGAGCCTCAGTTTCCTCATATGTAAAATTAGGAAATGAGATTATATGTGTGTTCCGCAAATATTTTTTGGCCACAAAATAAAACAATTTTGTGTAAACCAAATCTTCCTGGGACTTCGCTGGTGTTCCAGGGGCTAAGACTTCAAGCTCCCAATGCAGGGGACCCAGATTTGATCCCTGGTCAGGGAACTAGAGCCCACATGCCACAACTAAGGGTTTGAGTGCCACAGTTAAAGACCCTGCATGCCACAACTAAAAAGGTCCTGTGTGCCACAGCTAAAAGACCCACATACCACAACTGAGACCTGGCACGGTCACACCAATAAGTAAATGAAAACAAAAAGCGAAGTCTTCCTGAGGGGAGCAGATAAATCATAAAACTGATCAATGCAACACTGCTCTGGCTCAAGAGTTTCAAAACTCCAGAATCCTGTCTGCCTCTCTGTTTCTCAAGAGCACCCCACTGTGACTTCTGCTCTGGTATCATAATGGGAAACGACCACACTTCCCCTCTCTCACTGCAACAAAAGACAGACGGGGCTGACTTCAATAACTCGGGGAGGCATCATACTTCTCATTGACGAAGATTTGTTTCCTCTTGAAGAAATGTGCTGAGCACATGCTTGTGAAATGTTAATTACACACACACGGTCACTTTGGCTCCTTACTGTGGAGAAGGCCCAATGAAACCACAAAGAGCAAACAACAAAAAAGAATTGGAAAGGGCTGTCATGCCACTCTTTTGAAAGCCTTTGTGAACGTATGCCTTGTCCATTTTAGATGATTTTATTGTCTTTGAAGAACAGAATGGAAACTTCCTTCATGATAAATACATAAATTAGTAGTTTTTGTGGGTAAAACAAAACTAGTATGACTTTCACCATTAAGATTTAGTATGTTTACATGAAAAAAAAAAAAAACACAGTCTTTTCAGCAAGCGGTGTTGGGAAAGCTGGACAGCTGCATGTAAATCTGTGAAATTAGAACATGCCATCTCACCATACACAAAAATACACTCTAAATGGCTTAAAGACTTAAATCTACGGACTTCCCTGGTAGTCCCATGGTTAAAGCTTCGCCTTCCAATACAGGGGTGCAGGTTTGATTTCAGGTCGAGGAACTAAGATCCCATATGCCTCAGGGCCCCCAAAAAACAAAACAAAGCATAAAATAGAAGCAACATTGTAACAGATTCAACAAAGACTTTTTAAAAAGTGGTGCACATTAAAAAAACAAAAGAAACAACAAATATAAGACATGACATCATAAAACTCCTAGAACAGAGCATAGGCAAAACATTCTCTGACTTAAGTCATACCAATTTTTTTTAGGTCAGTCTCCCAAAATAGTAGGAATGAAAGCAAAAATTAACAAATGGGACCTAATTAAATGTACACGATTTTGTACAATAAAGGAAACCATAAACAAAATGAGAAGACAACCTACTGACGGGGATAAAATATTTTCAAATGAAATGACCAACAAGGGCTCAATTTCCAAAATATATAAAGATGTCATACCACTCAACAACAAAAACCCAAACAACCCAACTGGAAAATGTGCAGAAGATGTAAACAGATATTTTTTTCCAAAGAAAATACACAGATGGCCAGCAAGAACTTGAAAAAATGCTCAACACCACTAATTATTATAGAAATGCAAGTCAAAACCACAGTAAGTCACCACCTAACAACAGTCAGAATGGCCATCATTAAGAAGTCTACAAATAGGGCTTCCCTGGTGGTCCACCTTGAAATGCAAGGGTCACCAGTTCAATTCCTGGCCTGATCTCTTTCCCAGCATCAGGATCTTTCCCAAAGAGTCAGCTCTTTGCATCAGGTGGCCAAAGTATTGGAACTTCAACTTCAGCATCAGTCCTTCCAATGAGTATTCAGTGTTGATTTCCTTTATAATTGATTGGTTTGATTTCCTTGCTTTCCAAGGGACTCTCAAGAGTCTTTTCCAGCACCAGTTTGAAAGCATCAGTTCTTCAGTACTCAGCCTTCTTTATGGTCCAACTTTCACATCTTGTATAAGACTACTGGAAAAACCACAGCTTTGACTATATAGACCTTTGTCGGCAAAGTGATGTCTCTGCTTTTTAATACGCTGTCTAGATTTGTCATAGTTTTTCTTCCAAGGAGCAAGTATCTTTTAATTTCATGGCTGCAATCACCATCTGGAGTGATTTTGCAACCCAAGAAAATAAAATCTGCCACTGTTTCCATTTTTTTCCCCATCTATTTGCCATGAAGTGATGGGACCAGATGGCTTAGTTTTTCGGATGTTGAGTTTTAAGCCAGCTTTTTCACTCTCCTCTTTCACCTTCATCAAGTGGCTCTTTATTTAGTTTCTGCCATTAGGGTGGTATCATCTGCATAGCTGAGGTTTTTGATATTTCTCCTGGCAACGTTGATTCCAGCTTGTGATTCATCCAACCTGGCATCCAAGCTGACAGATGAATGGGTAAAGAAGATGTGGTACATATGTATAATAAAATACTCCTCAGCCATAAAAAAGAACCAAATAATGCCATTTGCAGCAACATGGATGAACTTAGAGAATATCATACTAAGTGAAATAAGTCAGAAAGAGAAAGATAAATACCATATGACATCACTTATGTGTGAAATCTAAAGTATAGCACAAATGAACTTATCCATGAACCAGAAACAGACTAACAGACATAGAAAACAGACTTGTGGTTGCCTAGCGGGAGGGGAGTGATGGATTGGGAGTTTGGGATTAGCAGATATGAACTATTATGCACAGGGTGGATAAACAGCAAGGACCTACTGTATAGCGAAGGGAACTATATGTGATTTCCTGTGATAAATCATAATGGAAAAGAATATGAAAAGAATGTATATATGGGGACTTCCCTGGTGGCCCAGTGGCTAAAACTCCATGCTCCCAATGTTTGGGGCCAAGATTCGATCCCTGGTCAAGGAACTAGATCCAGTGTGCCAAAAGAAGACCTGGTGTAGCCAAATAGATAAATAATTAAATATTAAATAATAAAAAAGAATGTATATATATATCTCTGAATCACTTTGCTGTGCAGTGGAAATTAACACAATGTTGTAAGTCAACTATAATACAGTAAATTTTCAAAAAATCTGGTATACTGAGTGAGTATAATGTAAGAAACTCAACACTATCCCTCCTCTTGGCCTGTTGGACCAGGTTCTGTGCTAAGAATTTTCACACACAGCCTAGTTTACTCTCGAACAACTCTCTGGGGAGGTATCATTTCTGAGTCTTACTTTATAGCTGAGGACTGAGGCTCAGAGAGGTTAAGGAATTTATCTAAGCTCACGCAGCTAGCAAGCACCGACTAACTGCATGGCTCCAAAGCTTTTGTTCTTTCAAATATGATACTCTGCTCTTCTAGATAATGCTATGTATCTGGATCTTTTATTATTTTTTTATTTTTTATTTTTTTTTTTTTTAGTTCTACCACTTTATTGCTACCAACCCATCTCCCTCCACCCTCATGCACGCATGCTCAGTCATGTAACCCCATGGACTTCAGCCCGCCAGGCTCCTCTGTCCATGGACTTTTCCAGGCAAGAATACTGGAGTGGGTTGCCATTTCCTTCTCCATGGATCTTTTAAAATGTGGAATAAGTTGACTCTATATTTGTGGTCATTCAGCTTTCTAATCTGGATATACCTCGAAGGGGAGGGCTGTAACTCATGCCCCTGAAGCACAGAAACCTCTGGACACTTCTTTTGTCCCAAATGGCTTTGCAGGAACATGAGCAGAGTCAGTTCTTAAAAGGACCAATCCTTTTAACCCTGGGCAGTCTTTTTTCCCTAGAGTCAGTTGAAATTTCCTCTGGGAATGCAAACTAATTTTAACAAACAGTAATCAAGAAGAGGAATTTGCAACTAAAAAAGAACTCTTTATGAAAATGAATTCTTTGACTCTCTTTTCTGTTAATCTACATACATCATCAAACAGGAAGTGAAGATAATTGTGGGATAAAGTGATATGGGGCCTGAAGGTGTTATGACCTTCCTCAGATAATCTTGATTTTAAATTCTTCGTTATCAACCACTTTGTCTATGCCAGTTGCCCCCATGTCTAATAAGGATAGTTCTCTGTAGATAATGCAAAAGCAGTCATCAGATGCAGTTCACCACTGTTTATACATCTGTGTTTTACCAGTAAATGAGATAATACATATCTAGATGCTACTCCTGCATATGCCACCATGTAACTGGATGGCCTTGGATAAGTCACATAAACCCATTCGGGCTTACTTCCTTTATTTCAAGAATGAGGGATTTGGATGTAACACTTTGTACTTCTCTATAATTTTCATTGTGCTGGTTGCTTTAAAAGGACCTGACCACCATGCAATCCCAAATATATCCAGAAGAGGTCAGAAGAAGTCACTAAAAGCCCTGAGGTCTACATTAACTCCAGTTACCAGTATAAATACAGGTTTATGGGAATCCCTATTCTCTGTGTCATTTCCCTGATTTTTAAGGTTGGACCAGGCATTAAGGTAGGTGTTTTTCTTGAAAGATCAAAACAGAGATGCATTGTCTGCTTTGGACCTCTTTGTCAAATGTAAAACCCTTTCCCAACTGATGAGCAAAGGTAAATTGCCTGTCAGAGGTGATACAAAGGTATAGGGGCAGTTTTATACTTACAGCCAATAACTTAGAGAAAGTAAGCTTGTTAGAGAAAACCCCATCCATCAAAAAAAAATCCTTATTGGGGCACTTCTGTGGCGCAGTGGATAAGAATCCACCTGCCAAAGCAGAAGACACTGGTTCGATCCCTGATTCCGGAAGATTCCACATGCCTCAGAGCAACTAAGCCCATGTGCCACAACTACTGAGCCTGAGTGCTGCAATTACTGAGCCTGTGAGCCTCGATCCTGTACTTTGCAACCAGAGAAGCCATGGCAAAGAGAGGCTCCTGAACTACAACAAGAGTAGCTCCCGTTCTCCACAACTAGAGAAAGCCTGCACAAAGCAACAAAGACCCAGGCAGTCAAAATAAACAAATAATTTAAATATATATGTAAAAAATCTTTATTGGACTTGCCTGGCTGCCCAGTGGCTAAGAATCTGCTTATATTTCAAGGGGCATGGGTTCAGTCCCTGCTAGGGGAACTAAGATCCCTCATGCCACACAGTGCAGTCAAATAAAAAAGCATGTAAGTTTAAGATGTACAACTTAATAAACTGGTGTATGTATGTAGTGAGAAATGACTACCATAATAAGATTAGTTAATATATCCATAACCTTTTGTAGTTAAAATTTGAAAACTTCTTGCCACCATGAGGTTGGACCATTTCTCTTCTGATTTTATCAGAAAAATTATTTGGGGAGATACACCATTGCAGAGACAGAGACTTTTTTAAGTATGGCTAACCCTTGCTTTTTTTAGGCAGAAACTGGAGAAGTAGTTTAAATGTGAATTATGGGGAAAGAATTTGGAATTAAAGAAAGCCCTGTGGCCAGGTAAAACCCATCCCAGTGTTTAAAGAAAAAGCCTACATATTATACTTAGAATTTAAAGTTTGGAGCTGGATGGCTCAGTTGGTAAAGAATCTGCCTGCAATGCGGTAGATCTGGGTTTGATCCCTGGGTGGGAAAGATCCCCTGGAGAAGGAAATGGCAACCCACTCCAGTATTCTTGCCTGGGAAATCCCATGGACAGAGTAGCTTGGTGGGCTATAGTCCATGGTCTCGCAAGAGTCAGACATAACTTAGCGACTAAACCAACAACCATATTTGAACCTTGTTGAATTTACTTAACCTCCCTAGTGATGCACTCCTTAGCTGACATCTATAAAATGACGACAGTGATAAAGCCTCCTAAGATTGTTGGGAAGATTTAATGCTGGGAGATAACGTTGGGAGAGAATTTAATTGTTGGGAGATAACACGTGTAAAGAATTCAGCAAAGCATCTGCCACATACCATGTGATCACTAGGAGCACGATTTTCACCATATGTTATCAGAGAGGAGTTGGTGTTTTAGTTAAAAAACAAACAGGGAAGAAAATCACCATACTTTTCTTTTTTCTTTACTTTTTTTTAAATTTTATTATTTTTTCTTTCTTTTTTTTTAACCATGCCTTTTTCTGAAACTTTTATCTCAACTATCCCAAACTAGGTTCAGTGTCCCTGCTGTGTGCTGCAGCCATAGGAGCTGACAGACCCTGACCCGGCCACCTGGCCCACTGACTGGCACCTCCACCCCCATCTTGGGCACCCCAGAAGTACAGCAGAGCCAGCTGGATACCCAGCATCCATCACCTCTCCTGCCAGCCCATCAGCAGCAGTCAGAGACCTTGCTCCCTATGGACATGGAGTGTTTCCCCTCCCAAGCCTCACCAGCAAAGCCAAGATTTGGAATGGGCCCCCAGCCCCCTGGCTCAGCGGCAAGCTCTTCCACCCGATTGTCCACTTTTTGGCTCTAGACCTTTATTTTTTTAATTTAATGTAGCACTGAGTTTTTCTTTAATACAGCACTCAATTTGCAGACTGTCATTATTGTTTTTCTCCTGCTATGCCTGGCTCCTCCAGTATGAGGCCTGTGCCCATCTCTCCCACTGTCATAGACCCAGGGGCCATCTGGGGAGGATGAATGGGGGTATGAGGAGATCTGAGAGCAGGGGGCCAGAAAGAGCAGGGAGCCAGGGGTGTGTCCCAAGGAGAGAGACGCTGTGTCCTGCGGTGCTTCTAGGATAAGGTGAAAAAGCCATGCAGTGAGCAGGGGCAGGGCAGGGGGTGGGGTAGGCTCCTGAGAAGCTCAGAGGGGACAAGCAAGAAATGTGATTACACAGAACACTCCAGATCAGATATGGTGTGCAACCGGGGGCAGAGACACAGGTTGAGCAGGGATGGGTAGAGACAGGATCTGCTACAATCGGCCCACATTCCAGAGACCATTCTGAGGACCAGTTGCTGAAGGCCCTCCCAATGACTCATGTTCAAAAGGAAGATGAAAAGCAACAAAGTTGTTTCTTTATGTCTGGCTGTAGCTCAGAACTCCCTGGAAAGGGTGTTTATTTTATTTTTTAATTGGAGGAAACTTGCCTTACAATTTTCTGTTGTACAATAGCTCAAATCAGTCATAATTACATATCTATCCCCTCCCCCTGGAGCCTCCCTCCCCTCACCCCGCCCCACCCCTCTGGGTCATTGAAGGGTGCCAGACGGCTCCGTGTGCCGTGTAGCAGCTTCCCATTAACTATCTGTTTTGAACTATATACGTAGTGTAGATACATGTCAATGCTACACTCAGCTAGTCCCACTCTCTTCCCCCACTGTGTCCACAAGTCTCTTTTCTCCATCTGCATCTTCGTTCCTTCCCTGTGAGTAGGTTTACCAGCATCATTTTTCTAGATTCCATAGATACGCATTAATATATGATGCTTGTTTTTGTCCTTCTGACTCACTTCACTCTGTATGACCGGCTCTGGGTTCATCCACCTCACTACAACTGACTCAGATTTGTTCCTCTTATGACTGAGTAATATGCCATTGTATGTATGTACCACATCTTTATCCATTCATCTGTCAATGGACATCCAGGTTGCTCTGGAAATGGTTTTAAATCTTAGGGTTTCTGTTTGCTCAGATGAAAAGAAAGCAGAAGGAAGTACTGATTCAAAGAGGAACTGTCTGCTTCCGTCTGAAGTAACTGACTCCTGACTCTGACTTTGGCGACTGTCTTGCCGAGACCCAGCCGAACTCTGGCCTTGCTTTGGGGGCCTGTATCAAAGCTCCAGAGTAAGGGTAGCACCCCCTGCTCCCTCTTGAGGAATGGAGGAAGCGGTGAGGACAATTTGTGACTGATGGTATGTGATGCCCACATACCCCAAACACAGTGTGGGAGACAAGCTGTTTTTATAAAATGTGATTTAAGATGTTTTTATAAAATTTAAAAAAAAAAAAAAAAGACACTTGACCCCTAGTAGGATGTGAACTATCCAAAAAACTCCAGAAAATAACAAGTGTTGGTGAGGACGTGGAGAAATTGGAACCCTTGTGCATTGTTGGTGGCAATGTGAAATGGTGCAGATGTTGCAGAAAACAGTAGGGAGGTTCCTCAAAAAATTGCAAATAGAACTACCATATGATTCAACAATTCCACTTGGGGGTATATACCTTGTGGGTATATAGCTGAAAGACTTGAAGACAGGGTCTTGAAGAGGTGCTTCTATACCCATGTTCATAGCAGCATTCTTTACAATAGGCAAAAGGTGTTCATTTATGGATAAATGGATATACAAAATGTGGTAGAGACATACAATGAAATATTATTCAGCCTTGAGAAGAAAGGAAATTCTTACACATGCTAAAACATGGGTGAAATTTGAGGACATTAAGCTAAGTGAAATTAGACAGGAATTTCCTTGGAAGTCCAGTGGTTAAGACATTGCATCTCCACTGCAGAGTGCTTGGGTTTGATCCCTGGCCAGAGAACTAGGATCCCACATTTCACAAGGCCAAAAAAAAAAAAAAAAAAGGAAAGGGAAATAAGCAAATCATGAAAGAACAAATATTATATAATTCCACTTATATGAGATGCTTAAATTCATAGAGATCTAAAGTAGAATGGTGGTAGCCAAGGGCTGGGATGAGGGAGGAATTTAATAAATAGAGAGTTTCAATTTTACAAGATGAAAGGGGTTATGGAGGTGGATGGTGGTGATGGTTGCTCAACATGTGAAAATATTCCCAAACTGCAAGCTAAAAAGTGGTTAAGATGGTAAATTTTATGTTACATATATTTTTCTATGATAAAAAAAATTGGAAAAATAAGTTTAGCATATGTTGTTGGGAAAAAAACCTCTTTGGGAAAGTAGTCATAGTAAATACTGTACACTGCACTTATATGAAAAGTATGTGGCATGAAGCCAAGCTGGACTCTGCAGGGCCTTCCCAAGGAGATAGACCTCCCCAGACCCTATGTCCCCCAGCCTCTTGTCGGTAGAAAATATCTAGCCTCCTTGGCCTTCCCTGAGTTCTGAAGAGCAAATTTAATCAGAGAAGTGAGAAAATGCAGAAACAAAGGAAAATAGTCAAGCCAGACAAAATAATAATAGTTGAGCCATTAAAAACAAAGTCAAGGACCTTTGGTTCCTCTTCAAGGCTGATAGATAATATTCTGAGCCATGTCCTTAAGCTATCTCACAGATACTGAGCCCCCCACTGCATGCTGGCCATCAGAATGTAGACTCCAGACCAGAAGACTGACCACAGAGATTCCTGAAACATCATTCTGTTAACTCACCATCAACCAATCAGAGAACTACCCACCAGCTGATCACATACCCTGTGACTGGCTCCCTCACACTGTCTTGAAAATCCCTTCCCTGGAAGCCACTGGGGAAGGGATTTTGAGCATCATTCTCTTTCCCTGGAGCCATGCCATAAACAATGTACTTTCCTTCACCACAAGCCAGAGTCGGTAGACTGGCTTTGCTGTGCTTCAGGCAAGGAGACCCAAGTACAGTTCAGTAACAGGAGCACCATAAGGGCAATAATACTGTCCCTTACATTTGATAGACAAGGAGAATGATCCGTGGGGGAGGTTTAGACAATTTACCTAAATGTAGACAGCTACTAAATAGCAGGGGCCAGGCATGCATGACTGCAAAGCTGGTGCTCTTAAACTCCTTCTGGGTCACTCCTCTTTTATTTTTGGCTGGACTGAGTGTCTGTTGCCACATGTGGACTTTCTCTAGTGGGGGAGAGCAGGGGCTACTCTCTAGTTGTGGTGCTTGGGCTTCTCATCGTGATGGATTTTCTTGTTTCTGAGTACGGGCTCTAGGCCACTCAGGCTTTCGGTGCCCCCTACATTGCAAAGTGAATTCTTAACCACTGGACCACAAGGGAAGCCCTGGACTTCTTCTCTTACAAGGAATCCCCTGCTTTGCTCATCCTGTTTCAGCAGCACTGGCAGCCTCGGGGTTCCCCTGGAAGTCCTGCCTCAGAACCTCTGCAGGTGCTGCTCTCTCCTCCTAGAATGTGTTGCCCCCAGATATCTACCTACATGGCTCCTTCCGTCTCTGCCCACCTGTCACCTTGTGATGGAGGAGGCCTCCCAACACAGAGGCCTCTTCTCCCCATCCCTTTTGCCTCTGTTTCTTGTTCCTCTTTATCCCTTACTGGCTTGACTGTTTTTCGCCTGTCTCTGTCACTGGGATGGAAGTCCGTGAGGTCAGAAGCTTTCTTTTGCTCATGAACAGTATCTTTTGCATCAGTGAATGAGAGAATGAATGGGTGGCTACGGGGATTAGTGTGGCTGGTGGTCGGAGGAGAGCAGTAGGGCTCTAGAAGCCAAGATTTGCAGGAAAGCCAGCTTCAAGCCCACTGATTTAACTGTACAGCAGGGTTCAGTTCTAGAAGCAGTTCAACGGCCAAGAATGACACCCTCCTCCTTCCCTCTTCCCCATTCCACTCTTTATCAGAACATTGACTCACTCTCCCCTCCCCCCAAGTAAACACTTCCCTTTGGGCCTTTTCTGCTCACTATCTGGACCACAAAGAACTAAAAAGTTAGTCGAACTGGGGATGAAGTAAAATTTCTGGGGTTGAGCAGGAGTGAAGGTGGGAGAGGCAAAGTCTGCAAACACCACTTGTTTTATCCCTGAAATCCCACTGTGATCTTTTTCCTCTGGCTGGTTTATTCCAGCAAGAATAAACTTGCTGGACTCCCCTGGTGATGCATTGGATAGGAATCCACCTGCCAACACAGGGGACACAGGTTTGATCCCTGGTCTGGGAAGATTCTATATGCCGAGGAGCCACTAAGTCCCCCAGTCGCAACTACTGAGCCTGGGCTCTAAGTCCCGTGAGCTGCAACTGCTGTCTGTGAGCTGCAGCTACTGAAGCCCGAGTGCCCTAGAGCCTGCGCGCTGCCACTATTGCAGCCCATGGGCCCAAGAGCCCGCGCTCCACAGGAGAAGAACCCTGAGCACCGCAACAAAGGGTAGCCCTGTTCGTCAAAACTAGAGAAAGCCTGTGCAAAGCAACAAAGACCCAGCACAGCCAAAAATTTTAAAAATAAAGTAAATAATTTTTTTAGAAAAAAATAAACTTCCTTTGCACTGGTCGACTACTAGAGCTGGCTTTGCAAGACTGGCTCAGACTGCCTTTACCCTCTGTGCTACTTTAGAACAAGCACAGGGCCTCCTGCTATCAGCAACACTAGTTTTGCAGGCAAAGCAGACTGCCTTGCCTGCGCCCCACTTCTGTCCCCATCCTATTCCAGGTTAGTCCCCTCCTTGGTGGCCCCAGTGTGGGCACAGCCTTTTGCTGACTTACTTACCACTCTTTATTTGTTTCCTCTACTCCAAACAAGGGGCTTGCCTTTCTTTCTGGGGCCTCAGGGCCGTCACAGCTTCTGGCAGATGGCAAGTTCTCAAAGAAATGTTTACTGAAGAAGTAAAAGGAGAGATGGGAAGGTGACCGACCTCATATTTTGAAGACCGGCTCGGAGTCTTCTCTAGCTACCAAAGCCAGTGCCAACCCAGAGTCCCAGAGGTCACTGAGATTTGTTTAGGATATATATCTGACTCAAGACAAATGGTGCTTTGCCTGAAAAACTGGTGTTGCTGATAGCAGGAGGCCCTGTGCTTGTTCTAAAGTAGCACAGAGGGTAAAGACACCAGCATCTGCGTCCTCTACCTCCATCCTTCCCTCCCCCACAGTAGCTTACATTGAACGATTTCCCCAGGCTGTCTCCACAGTGAGGGAGGTAAGGAATGAGAGTTTATACAGAGAGGGGTATGGGGAAGCCCTGGGGGGTGAGTCCCAAGAGAAGCCCTGCCAGAGACCAAGGACTCATCTTTCTCCCGGTTCCTTCTGGTTCCCTGGGAAGGTGGGGCCCTGGCTGGGAATTGTTCAGGAATGGTCAAAATGCTGAGAAGGTGCAGCCTCAGCCACATTCAGAAAGAACTTGGATAACTCTCTGGTGCTGTTTTCCAGGCTTTGTATTCATCCCACCTGCAGAACTGATCCACCTTCATTCCTGGCCCCAACAAACTGACAGGAGAGCAGTGACCCAGTGACCATCCCCTCATTAAGCAGCTTTCTCACCAGATGAACTGCCATTCTGATGCCTGGTCCCAGAGGCTGGGTGAGGGGGCATGGGGGCGGACCTTGTGGGCAGCTTTCAGTTCAGTTCAATCGTTAAGTCGTGTCTAACTCTTGCGACCCCATGGACTGTAGCACACCAGACTTCCCTGTCCTTCACCATCCTCCAGAGTTCTCACAAACTCATGTTAGTTGAGTCAGTGATGTCATCCAACCATCTCATCCTCTGTTGCCCTCTTCTCCTCGTGGCCTCAATCTTTCCCAGCATCAGGATCTTTTCCAAAGAGTTGGCTCTTTGCAGCAGGTGGCCAAAGTATTGGAGCTTCAGCTTCAGCATCAGTCCTTCCAATGAGTATTCAGGGTTGATTTCCTTTAAGACTGGTTGGTTTGATCTCCTTGTTGTCCAAAGGACTCTCAAGAATCTACTCCAGCACCACAGTTTGAAAACATCAATTTTTTGGTGCTCAACCTTCTTTATGGTCCAACTCTCACATCTGTACATGACTAGCAGAAAAACCATAGATTTGACTATATGGACCTTTGTCAGCAAAGTGATGTCTCTGCTTTTTAATATCTTGTTTAGGTATGTCATAGTTTTACTTCCAAGGAGCAAGCGTCTTTTAATTTCATGGCTGCAGTCACCATCTGCAATGATTTTGGAGCCCAAGAAAATAAAGTCTGTCACTGTTTCCATTTTTTTCCCCGTCTATTTACCATGAAGTGATGGGACTGGATGCTATGATCTTAGTTTTTTGAATGTTGAATTTTAAACCAGATTTTCACTCTCCTCTTTTACCCTCAAGAGGTTCTGTAGCTCCTCTTTGCTTTCTACCTTTAAGGTGGTATCATCTGCACATCTGAGGTTGTTGATATTTCTCCTCCTGGGAATCTTGATTCCAGCTTGTGATTCATCCAGCCCATCATTTGCATAATGCTCTCTGCATAGAAATTAAAAACGCAGCTTTAAGCAGCACCTTTTTGAGAATCCATGGTCAAGATTGGAGCCAACTTTCCCAAACCTGCCAGGCATCTCTGGAAGGTTCTGATTAGGTAGATCTGGGGGCTCCCTGAAATCTACTTAGAAGCCCCCAGATGATTTCCTAGCAAATGAAAATTAAACACATTAGCACCTTCCCACCTGTTGGGCTTAATTTCCTGAGGTTGACCCTATGCTTCCTGTGGTTACTCTGCCTACAATGCCCTTCCTCACTCTTTGTGTCTGTCTGGGGAGCTCTCCATCCTTCAAGTCACCTGAGGCTGATTTCCCATTCTGGGGAGCCCTTTTCATCACCGCCATCACCCTTGCAGAATCAGGCGTGTTCTTTTCTGTTTCCATGGCCCTGTGTGTGTGTCCTACTTGGAGCCTCTGGTAGATGCTCTACAGGTTGGACCCAAAGCCTTCCCAGTCCTCTCTTTCTGCAGTTTATCCCTCCATTGAAAACAGGCTGTCTCACTTCCCCTGTGCCTGGAAACTATGAGACAGTTCTGGCCAATGTTTGGGTTTCTTTGTTTTTTTTTTCTTAAGTTTTTATTGGAGTAGTTTCTTTACAATGTTGTATTAATTTCTGCCATACAGCAAAGTGAATCAGCTACACCTATACATATATCCCCTCTTTTTGGATTTCCTTCTCATTTAGGTCACCACAGAGCATTGAGTACAGTTCCCTGTGCTATATAGCAGATTCTCATGAGTTACCTACTTCATACACAGTATCATTAGTGTATATACATCAATCCCAATCTCCGAATTCATCCCACCCCTCCGTCCCCACCTTGGTATCCATGTTTGTTCATCCTCTATGTCTGTGTTCCTATTTTTGCTTTGTAAATAAGTTCAACTGTATCATTTTTCTAGATTCCATATACAAGTGATATTATACGGTATTTGTTTTTCTTTTTCTTTGTGTATCTCTAGATCCATCCGTGTGTGCTAAGTCGCTTCAGTTGTGTGCAACTCTTTGTGACCACAACCACGTCTCTGCAAATCACACAGTTTTGTTCCTTTCTATGGCTGAGTATCTGGCCAGGGTTGAATAAGTACAAGTCCACTGAGGATTTCTGGAAAACCTCAGATTTCACAATCCCAGAACAGCATCTTTTCTTCTTCCTGTATGGCTGCAAGGGCTGGACCTGTCATCTCAGCACTTGGAGGGAAAGGCCTAGGGAGTGGGAGACTTCCACCCTCGTATGCCAGGGTCACAAGGCCACCAGCAACATCCTACTTCCAGACTGCTTATGGGGGTAGGACATAGGCAACTCTCATTTATGAATAAACTAAAAGATTGAAGGCAGGAGAAGAAAGGGATGACAGAGGACGAGATGGTTGAATGGCATCACTGACTCAATGGACATGAATTTGAGCAAACTCTGGGAGATGGTGAAGGACAGGCAAACCTGGCGTGCTGCAGTCCGTGAGGTCACCAAGAGTTGGACACAACTGAGCGACTGAACAACAAAACCTTTAATTGTGAATAAACTAATAGCTGGATTTTCTTTTCTTCTAAGTAGAACTGTTATCAAGGCTGGTGCCCCAGAAATCTATCCCTGCCCACAAATGAAAACCAACTGCTCTTATCTAAGTTTCAAGAGGAAGCTGCAAAGAGAAAAAGATAAGAACCAGTTATAACCATCTAGGCCAGAGGTCCCCAACCTTTTTAGCACCAGGGACTGGTTTCATGGAAGACAATTTTTCCACAGACAGGGGTTGGGGGAAATGGTTTCGGTTATGGCTGCCAGTCATTTCCTGCTGTGTGGCCCAGTTCCTAACAGGCCATGGACAAGTACCAGTCCATGGCCTGGGGGTTGGGAACCCCTGATCTAGGTCCAAGATGGTGGAAGATTTGACTTCCGGTAGACCTTGAGCCTCATTGTAAGCTCCTTGTAACTAGCTAAACGACACACCTGCCAATTGCCATGACAACAACCAGGAAAGCCCAAACAAGGATGGGAAAGAAAGGAGTGCTGCATCAGTTCTGGGTCTGAACCACCTGTTATTCTGGATAAGTTGTGAATAATCCTCTCACGCTTTCTAATATGCTCCCTTTTATCTCTACCCTCTTATATAACGAGTATCTCTGCCCAAGTGGGGTTGTGAAGTTTTGATTTGCAAACCAGGCTCCCTCTTCTCCGTTATTTGGCCATTGAATAAAGCTTGGGTTGTTTCAGTCTCAGCATGGGTTTTGTTATTGGCTGTGAGAATCCAACCGGAAGGAGAGCCTCCCTGGCAGAGACAAGGGGTCTTGGCCAAGCTACAACCCCGAGGAGAGTCCAGTCAGCCAATCTGGTAACAGAATGAGTCCCCTATGAGATACAAAGTGAAGGTGCCTGCTTTCCCTGGGACAGCCCCAGTTCATACCTGATTTCAACGTGAAATTTTAAAATTTCACTTCTTTCACTCTCGAAAGTGTTCTGCTTTCTTTTTTTAAAATAATTTATTTATTTTTGACTGTGCTCGGTTATCGTTGCTATGCATGAGCTTTCTCTAGTTGTGGCAAGCAAGGGCTAGTCTCTTGTTGCAGAGCACAGGTTTTAGGGCATACGGGCTCAGCAGTTGCAGCTCACAGGCTCAGCTGCTCCATGGCATGTGAGATCTTCCTGGACCAGGGATCAAACTCCTGTCCTTGCACTGGCAGGTGGACTTTCAACCACTGGACCACCAGGGAAATCCAAAAGTGTTCTGGTTTGAATTGTAAATTACCCTTTGCACTTTTCTTTTTGCTTTAGATGTATTTTATTTTGACTTTTATTAAACTTAATGCAAAGTAAGTATTCATTAATCTATCCTACATCCCTGGGCTTCCCTGGTGGCTCAGCTGGTAAAGAATCCGCCTGCAATGCGGGAGTCCTGAGTTCGATCCCTGGGTTGGAAAGATCCCCTGGAGAAGGGAAAGGCTATCCACTCCAGTATTCTGGCTTGAAGAATTCCATGGACTGTATAGTCAATGGAATAGACTATACAGTCAATTCCATGGACTGTATAGTCAATGGAATAGTCAATGAGGTCGCAAAGAGTTGGACATAACTGAGCAACTTTCACTTCAACCTACATCCCTCAAATGAAAATAAGGCCATAGTCATGGTGTTGCAGCTAAAGCTTGGAAAATGATAGTCAACTTGTAGCTCATGAAAGGTTGGCCATCACTGATGAGACCAATTTAGCCCTGAGAAAAGAGGTAAAATCCTTAATATATACCTTAAAAAATCTTAGCTTAAACTTGAAGATATACAAATGTTTTCTTCTCTGCTCTCACTTTAGACAGTAGAACTTCCTGTTTTAAATTATCACATTAATCTCATATCCTCTTGCATGTTTTTAGACTGATCTCAAGGAGGGCAGGGACCTTTGCTTGTCAGGTTTCATACTGCCACGGGCTCAGTGCTCAGAGGTCCTTTGTAGAAAAAGCTGAACTATTCTGACAATTTCTTAGGAATTCTGAGCTTCTAAGATTACATAGGTGTCTTCTATGTATTTCAAGGTATTCAGGATCAGAAAAATGTTTTCAAGTTACACATGTCTGCAGAAGCCCAACTGCTCCTCAAAAATACCTTGATTTGTAACTGACCTGGATTCCTACATTTTCCCTGTTACTAAAAACCTAATTCCATGAAATCCCTAATGAACATCACTGCAAATATCATCTAGGACAGTCGCACTGACCTTTGTTTTTTTTGGCAGTGCTGGGTCCTTGCAGTGTGGAAGTTCTTTGTTGCTATGCACAGGCTTCTCTAGTTGTGACTTGCCCTGTGGCCTGTGGGATCTTAGTTCCCTGACCAGAGATCAAACCCGTGTCCCCTTGCATTGGAAAGTAGATTCTTAAAGTAGAACACCAGGGAAGTCCCAGCATTGACCTGACTGTTGGACAAAAAGTAGTAAAGGGATTTCCCTGGTGGTGCAGTGGATAAGAATCTGCCTGCCAATGCAGGGTACACAGGTTTGATCCCTGGTCTGGGAAGATACCACATGCCAAGGAGCAGCTGAGCCTGTGCGCCACAAATACTGAAGCCTGCATGCTCTAGGGGCCTCAAGCCACAATTAGTAAGCCCCTGTGCCACAGCTACTGAAGTTCATGCGCCTAGAGCCGAAGCTCTGCAAGAAGGGAAGCCGCCATGCTGAGAAACCCGAGCACCGCAAGTAGGGAGTAGCCCCTGCTTGCAACTAGGGAGTAGCCCCTGCTCTCCGCAACTAGAGAAAGCCCGTGGGCAGCAGTGAAGACCCAGTGCAACCAAAATTAAAAATAAATAATATAAATAATTAAAAAACCATTTAACATTTCAGTAATTATCAGGTTAACAGTAGTATAAACTGGTGGTCTGGAGAGGGTCCCATGGTCAAGACCCCAGCTGTCTAACTGACAAGCCATGGGAGCTGCTAAGAGCAGGAGCGTTGTTGATGTGCACAGTATCACTCACCAACCTGAAATCTTTGCAGCAGCTTCCCACTGTGTCTGGGATAAAGTCCAAGGATTCAAGTTTCTAGGACGTTTTGGGAGCCCTAAATGACCTATCCCATCCCTTTGGGCTGATCTCCACCAAGTCCACCTTCCTTGCATTTTCTCACAAGGCCCACACTCTCACACCTTCATGGTGGTCCCTCTGCTTGGAATACCTTCCCTCAACTGACTAACTCCTAATCTGTCACCAGAACTCACCACCTCTGGGAGGCCTTCCAGGTTGAAGAGAGGTGAGCAACCATCCCTAGTTAGAGAAATCAGAATGTCCGCCCCCCACAAGGCAGGGATTGAACAAATACATTATTTTACTGCCAGAAATTGAAATAAAAATGGAGATGTGAGTTTCCTTATTTCTCTATTAAGCAGTTTAAAAATAGTTACATTATGTTCATGGTCAAATATCCAAGATCGCATAGGGAAGAGTAAGTCTCCCACTTCCTCCTGGCTCCAGCTTTCCCTGAAGCACCCCCTGCTGTCAGTTTCTTGGGTGGTCTTCCAGGAATGTTCTACATGTACACAGGTATATAGAAGTCAGAGTGAGAGGGGTAAAGCGAGGCCGTGAAATCCACATAACAGTTCCCGCACCTGAGAAACTCACAGCCTTCTCGGGAAGGTAAATCAGTATCAACCTGTTAGCTGGTACCACGGAGCAGTATGTGGGAACCTGTATGGTCCTCACTCAAGGCCACTCAGAGCCAGGATTCAAGTCCAAGCCTGGGCTGATTTCATCTGCCATCACTACCCATAAGTAAAGAGGATGCCACCCAGAAGTGGAATGAAGACACACTTCCTGGTCTCAATCCTTATGAACAGCTTGAACACACATATTTTAATCTTTGTTTTGTAGAGTTCCAGCTCTTGAGCTTTTAAAGCTGGGATAGAGCTGAGTCTGGAATTGGAAACCAGGGCAGTGCAGGACAATAAACTTAACCATGCATCATGCTTTTTTGCTTGAACTATAGTTACAAGTCATTACAGGAAAAACAAAAATACTCCATTAAACGGAAGCACTGTGATGAAACTCAAGCTCCGAGAACAGGAACCATGCAGAAATGTGACATCTTTTGGTCAGCATCTCCATTTAAACCATCTGACAAATGAGGAAACCCCATGGAGGGAAAGTGACTTGCCTAAGGTCACCAGGTTAGTTTAGACAAAATGAAAACTAGAGTGGGTGGTTCTGACTGGGTTGAATGCACTTTCCATAGCATGGCCTCCACTGACACAAAAGAACAACATGAGTACATTAATATCCTTCCCTGAGATGCATTCTGGGTCCTTTCTCTTACTTCAGGTGGGAACTGATGAGACAGGCTTGGAAGGTAGGTCAGGAACTCAACTACTATGTAATTGTCAAGGTTCCTAGCTGGAATCCATTGACACGGAATGGCTAAATTAAGCAGAAAATGTCTCAAAACTCTAGTGGACCATTCACAGAACCATCCAATGCTTGAGAACTAGGCTCAAAGCTACACAGTCAGAAACGTCATCCCAAATGGAAATTCCGTGTGTGTGCCATGCCCCCGCTGTGCCAGGAATCCAGATCTGCTATGCTCGCCCCCACTGAGAGTGGGCGTTCTCTGGGGTCCCTGCTCATCCCAGGCCATGCCAGCTCCCCATCAAAGCCTGGCACAGGCCCCTCTGATTGGCAAGCCTGAGCCACATGCCCAGGATCATATTGCAAAGGGGAGGCTGAAAAAAGAGAAAATCTAGCATTTCTAGTTTCTCCAGTGGGAGGTAGGTGATTCCTTTTAATAAAACCATGCAGTGGAGAGTCCTCCAAACATACAATGCAGGAGACAAAGGTTCTATCCCTGGGTCGGGAAGATTCCCTAGAGAAGGAAATGGCAACCCACTCCAGTATTCTTGCCTGATGATTTTCACGAACAGAGGAGCCTGATGGGCTACAGTCCATGGGGTTGTAAAGAGTCCTGCGGGTGACCAAAAAAAGGAGAGAGGGGGGAGGGAGAAATGCCCTTCAGCTATTGGAGCTGGAACACAAGGAAGATGGGACAGTTCCTGGAAACAGGGCTGGGGAGAGAAGAGCCCTCAGCAGGGTCTAGCCGAAAAGTGCAATTTGTGATGTGAGAGGCATAACTCCACTGTTCATATTGCCCCAGGACAAGAGTTGCCAAATGCAGATCACATGCTTGGGGAAACTGCAAACACAGGAAGAGAAATTGAGCAATCCCAGGGAGAAATGAAATCAGAATATGTTCCGGGAGGAAGGGAAGATTCATTTCTCCCTACCTTGGTTGAGAGATCATTTGAGAGGGAAGGAGGCGGAAGAGGCTAACGCATGTTAAGCACTCACTCTCCTTGAACGCCAAGCAGGCAGGCACTGGACTGTAGTTGACACATCTCTTGTAATATGGAGAAAAGAATCACCCTGGAGGAAGAAAAGGAAATGACACAGTCTTGATAAGCTGGGCGCGGCAGCGGTTGGGATCCGGAAAGACTCCTTTCCACTTGTCACACCCTCCTGGCTTCTTTCCCTCTCTCTCAAACCTCTCTTGGGAGGAGGAGTGGGTTGGCAGGCTGGGGAGGGCTGCCTAAGCCCCGCCTCCTGCTTTCCTTCCGGCCAGCTGGCCAGCTGCAAGGACAACTGTAAGCAGCCAGTCCGGCAGCGAGGCTCTGGGCTTTCAGCACGTCTTCCCGCCAAGCAGCTGCGGGGAGGGGTGTCTAATTCTGGAGATGCTATTACGAAGTTGGTCACTGCCTAGTTCTACATCTATGCGTTATTCATGCCTTCTACATCTACGTCACTAAATCAAGACACATCAACTTTACACTTGGTCAGTTCTCTGAAATTCAGCTTACACAGAATCACAAAAATTCACTGATAGTATTAAAAGGAGTCTTTACATTTTTTTCTCATTACTGGGCCACACTGCCAGCAAAGCACTTCAATTTTCAAAATATAAATTTCTAATTGCCTTCCAAGTGGCACAATTATAGTTCATTTTTTCTGTATATCTGTACCAATATTGTTGGTACCAATATTGTTCAGTTGCTCATTCATGTCCAACTCTCTGCGACCTCATGGACACCAGGTTTCCCTGTCCTTCACTATTTCCCAGAGTTTGCTCAAACTCATGTCCACTGAATCAGTGATGCCATCCAACCATCTCATCCTCTGTCGCGCCAGTATAGAACATTAAAATAATTTGGTAAAGGGCAACATTAAAAATAGGCTGCAATTTTTGTAAGCCAAGGCACCAGACCTTGCAGGCTGACTAAGACCAATTCCCAGCTCCCATCTCCTTGGCCTCTTCCACTATATCGTCTGGGTGGGGAAATACTCTCTTTTCCAGACTTTCTTGAAGCTAAGAGTGCTACATGACATAGTTCTGGCCAATAAAGCAGAAGCTGAAGAATTCTGAGAATTTCTGGGAAAACTTTTGTTTCCTTAATAAATGGAACCAAAGCTGCTAGTGCTATCCCCATTCACCCTCATTCCTGCCTTGAATGAGGCCATGATGCTTAAAACTGTAGTGACCAAAACAAAACAAAACAAAACAAAAAACTGTAGTGACCATCCTGGGGGTAGGAGGTAGTACATAGGTCCCAAAGCTAGCTTCTTAAAGAGGGTGAATTAGAAAGATAGAAACTGCTTGGGGCCCAGTGGAACCAATACCAGCATCATCTCCAGACTTCTTATAGTGCCAGGAAACAAATCCATTTTCTTTGAGCACAATAAGCCAGGTTTTAGGGACTTCTCTGGTTGTCCAGTGGTGAACTCTCTGTCTTTCCACCGAAGCGGGGCATGGGTTCCATCCCTGGTCAGGGAACTAAAATCCCTCATGCCGTGAGGAATTGCAAAAAAAATTAAAATTAAAAATAAATAAATCAGGTTTTAGGTTATGGGTAGCTTAAAGCATTTCTGCCTGATGCTCTCTATTTTGGCACTTCTTCATTTTTGAATGTAGTAGAAGAGCTGTCAAAAAGTGGAAATGGCCGAGGTCTTTCTCAAACCCTAAGAGCCCCTGGTGTGGGTGTCTTGGTTACATGGACTTTTCCATTCTCCAGGATGCTTCCTGTTCCTAAGCAGTAAGAGGAATCCTGGTTACATCTCAATTGTATTTACTTTTCTGCCTCATCCTGGGCAACTCCATTTCTTAGTTCTGAGCCCCATTCCTGGTTTTAGTGCCAAGATGGATCTCCCCAAGTATGCCCTTGCTCCCCATCTCCCCTTCATCTGCTCCTTCAGGCCTGCTCAGGGCCCCTGGACTTGATAGCTTTAACTGGACCATGGGCTGCCAAGGAACCTCTATAAAATGACAGGCCAGCACAAGGAAGCCCTGCTTCCTAGGATGTTTTGCTTGTGTGAAACAGCAAAATAAAATATTTACACAGTTCAATTGGTAATTTATATATATTATTTTGTATCTTTTATTGACATTTTCTTTTAGAAACAGTTGCCTTTGGGAAGATCCATTCTACTGACTATGGAAAGAAACATAAAAAGTAACTTTTGAAACATTTCAAGCACTTGGTCTCCCACGTGTGGGCTCATTGCACTTGTGGGATCTTAATTCCCCAACCAGGGATTGAACCTGTGCCCCCTATGTTGGAAATGCAGAGTCTTAACCACCGGATTGCCAAGGAAGTCCCCACTCATTTCTTCAAAAACTCTTTTTATGCCTTTGCTGGAGACCAAATTACTATGATGCTAAAAGAAGTTTAACATTCAATCAGTATGCCCTGTGAATGGTACAGTGTTCCTGGGTATTCTCATCGTCCTGGGCTTAGTATAGAGGGCATTGCTTATCTACACAGAAATCATATTACCAATCAAGAAACAGTCTTTATGGTTGGGAAAAAAAAAAAAAAAAAGCACATTTACATGCTCGGTTAAATATCTGTTTAATTAGACAAACACCAAAAAACCTAACACTCCAGGTCAATACCAAATGCCAGACAAACCTAATTAGATTGCAGTTGCCGTGTAAATGCATTTGAACTTAATGTTCAATTGTTGATCTTTTCAGGACATTACTGCTCCCCCTCAGGACTTCCCCAACTGGAGCACATACTGGCAGCATCCCGGTTGACACTGGTGGGGGATTGAATCCTGCCCACAGGTGTGTTTGTTGAGGCTGTACTGTGTTTTAGGAAATTTGAGAAACATCCAATTAAGTAGAATTGATGGATTACAAGAGATTTTATCTTCTTACAGAGACACTACTAAAGTATTACTAGAAGAATAAAAACAAAAACAAAAGCCTTATGGGACTTCCCTGGTGGTCCAGAGGTTAAGAATCTGCCTTGCAATGCAGGGGACGTGGATTTGATCCTGGGTCAGGGAATTAAGATCCCACACGCCTCAGAGAAACTAAACCTGCGTGCCACAAGTAGAGAGGCCGTGTGTGTGTGTGTGTGTGTGTGTGTGTGTGTGTGTGTGTGAAGTTGCTTCTGTCGTGTCCAACTCTTTGTGACCCTATGGACTATAGCCTGCTTGTGGGGCTCCTCTGTCCATGAGATTCTCAAGGCAAGAATACTGGAGTGGGTTGCCATGCCCTCCTCCAGGGGATCTTCCAGACCCAGGGATCAAACCTGAGTCTCTCCTGTCTTCTGCATTGGCAGTGGAGAAGGAAATGGCAACCCACTCCAGTATTCTTGCCCAGAGAATCCTGTGTACAGAGGAGCCTGGTGGGCTGCTGTCCATAGGGTCGCACAGAGTCAGACACGACTGAAATGACTTAGCATGCATGCATGCATTGGAGAAGGAAATGGCATTCCACTCCAGTATTCTTGCCTGGAGAATCCTGTGGACAGAGGAGCCTGGTGGGCTGCCATCTATGGGGTCACACAGAGTCAGACACGACTGAAGCGACTTAGCAGCAGCAGCTGCATTGGCAGGCGGGTTCTTTATCACTAACGCCACCTGGGCAATGCACTACAGCAAAAGATCCCAAGGGCTGCAACTGAGACCCAGTGCAGCCAAATAAATAAATGAAGATAAATACATCATGATGATCATTCCGTGTAAGTATTTAATGCATGCTTACTTCTTTTTAGCTTCTCTATAGTGTCCCACTGTATGAATGAAGCATAATTAATTAAACCAGTCCACTATTGTGGAATGTATAGCTGGTTGGAATTTTTTTTTTAAGAGTAGAATCTGGCTCACATACTTCTAGTCATACAACTTTAGACAAGTTACCTAACCTCTCTGAACTTGAGTCCCATCTTTGTAAAACAGGAATAAAAAAAAAAGTCCCTCCTTCACCCCTCACAAGGTCATCGAAAGAATTAGAGATCAGTAGGTAAAGCAGGCGGGACTTCCCTCATAGCACAATTGGTAAAAGAATCTGCCTGCAACGCAGGAGACCTGGGTTCAATTCCTGGGTTGTGAAGATCCCCTGGAGAAGGAAATGACAATCCACTCCAGTATTCTTGCCAGGAGAATCCTATGGACAGAAGAGCCTGGCAGACTACAGTCCATGGGGACTCAAGGGTCGGGCACAACTTAGGTAAAGCAAATAGCACAGAGTCTTCAGTAGGCCGTGCTGGGTCATGTTTGTTCCCTTCCGTTTCACCATAATGCCTCTCCAGAATCTGTCCCTGCCCTGGGGAAGGGCTTTCCTATTTCCACTGCCACACTGGTATCTGGCTTCACCTCCTGGCTCAGAAACAGGCAGCTTTGACCAGAAGCAAGGACTCCAGCATGCTCTCCAGGGGAGCCTGTGTGTGCAGGGGCTCTCGGACTGCTTCTCACGCCCTCGCGTTGTCACACATTCGCCACAGGGCCAGCCCGGGCTGTTTGCCTTCCCTGACACTGACCTAGTTGGCAAGGACTGCAGAGAAAAGTCAGGCCCCAGGCCTGGCACACCCGAGGGATGTTACCACAGAGCAAACACGAGTTTGCTGGCTGGGTGGATTCCAGTCAACAGGGAGATAAACAGATTAAAGGCAAACAGGAGAGAAATCCCTGCCGTGGAAGCAAGGTGAAGGCTCTCTGCTGCCTCTGTTTGGGGTTGGTCTCCCATCTATCTAATAATTAAAACAGCTTTACTGACATATAGTTAATATACCATGCAATCCACCCATTTACAGTGTACAGCTCAATGGTTTTTACTATATTCAAGAATTGTAGGGAATTCCCTGGTGGTCCAGTGGTTAGGACTTCATGCTTTCACTGCTAAGGACCTGGGCTCAATTCCTGGTCAGGGAATTAAGATCCCACAAGCTGCAAAACATGGCCAAGAAAAAAGAATCGTGCAACTCTTGTGATAGTTTTAGATTACTGTCATCATCCTAAAAAGAAACACCATGCCCATCAGCTGTCACTACCTCCTCTTCCTAGGCATCTACTTCCTGTAGTCCTAGGCAACCACTAACCTGCTTCCTGTCTTCATGAATTTGCCTATTCTGAACATTTCATATAAATGGAATCCTGTAATATGCAGCTGTATGATGTCTTCAAGGTTCACCTATATTGTAGCATGAATCACTACTTTATTGTAGTTGGCCCTGCAACAAAAGAAGCCACCACAACAAGAAGACCTTGAACCATACCAAAGACCCAGAGCAGCCAGAAATTAACAAAACTAAACAAAACAAAACAGGGGGTACCGGTGAGAAGGGAGATTGGGAATTATGGTAGCTTCGTGGAGGAGATGGTGTTTAAGTTGATCTTGAAGAATAAGTATGAGCCTGTCAGGTCATAGAAGAAGAGTTAATAGTATGTACAAGATCATAGAGGCATAAAAGAGCAGAGTGGCCTCCTCCCATGCCTTTAGAATGAACGGCTTTGGGAGGCAAATCCATGAATTCCTATAAGGGCATCTGATTCTGGCCCGCCTTTAGGTTCAGAGTGGATGAGTTGAGCAAAAGGACAGGGCTAGGGAAGAGAGTTCACCCCCAAAGCAGGATGGGGCTAAGAGTTCAGTCTTATTCCTTAGTTCTGAAGGTCCACAATGGACTGGATCCAGCCCATACACAAACCTTTATATGGAGCATCATTCTACCTCCTGTCAAAAAGTCAGGGAGAGGGACTGTAACTGCAAAGAGGTGTGGCTATGGCACCAAAAAGGGGATTAGTGAGGGTGGGAGGGAGGGAACTCAGAAGAACCACAGTGTTTATTCTACACTTCTGTTTGTCCTTCCATCTTACCTAGTGTCTATAGACTTGTAACAAGTAACTAAATCAGTGACATCAAAGCTTAACTCTTGGTATAAAACAGGTACTCCCCTTCAGTCCTAAGTGCCAAAACACATCCCATTGCCCCCAGACCCTTGTCCTCTGTAAGCTAGTAGGCGGCCAATCACAGTTTTCCTAGAAGTTCCAGGCGAACTGCCAGCTGGTCGTGAATTTAGCCCCTGCTGCCCATTTCTGAATTTGACCTGCTGCCCTAGGCGTGTGTTGCAGTGTCAGAGTCTGGTGTGTTGGTCAAGAAGCTTTCTGATATAAGTCACTGAAAGCTCAACTCAAAATGGCTTAAATAATAATGAAAAGTATATTCACAGAACAAGGATTTTGGAGGTCAGGTGGTGTCAGAATCGGTGAATTTAACAGCAAAATTGGGTTGTCAAGGACCTCAGCTGTTGCCACTCATCTTCAGTATACTGGCCTCTCCCCCTTCAATGTCATAGGTCAGCTCCCCTCATGGTCCTAATACGGCTGCTGCAACCCCATTCTTCACACCACAGACATCATGACTAGAGTTAGAAAAAAACTAATTCCTGCCATTCACCTCTCTTCAGAAGCAAAGCGAAAGTGAAGTCGCTCAGTCGTGTCCAACTCCTTGGGACCCCATAGACTGTAGCCCACAGGCTTCTCCATCCATGGAATTTTCTAGGTTAAGGGTGCTGGAGTGGGTTGCCATTTTCTTCTCCAGGGGATCTTCCCGGCCCAGGGATCGAACCCGGGTCTCCCGCATTGCAGGCATACACTTCACTGTGTGAGCCACCAGGGAATCCCCTCAGGAGCAAAGAACTTCCCCAAAGTCCCCAGCAGACTTCCTCTCACGTCTTCATGCCTGGAACGGCTTCACATGCCCTTGGCTGTCAATGATAGGCAAAGGGAACAGATAACTATGATTTGCTTAGATTCTGAACAATCAGGATTCCGCCTCTGGGGCTTGAGAGGAAGCCAGCCTTCCCTGAAGCTCCCATCACCTGATACCTAATTAAAGCTGACGTCTGCTGGGTAAGCAACTGTCAATACTTGGCAAACACAGGTAGAGCTCTGGTGGGGACTGCACATGCTTTATAGGCTTTTTGAGGAGGCCAGACTTTCCCATGGGGATTTTTTCTTTCTTTTTTTTTTTTTTCTTTTTTGGCTGTGCTGGGTCTTAACTGCGGCATGCAGGATCCTTTTAGTTGTGGTATGCAGGATCTAGTTCCCTGACCGTGGATCAAACCTGGGCTGCCTGTGTTGGGAGTTCAGAGTCTTAGCCACTGGACCACCAGAGAAGGCCCACCTTCACATTGATGTTTACCTGCATAAAGTAAATCTGTTTTACTACTGCGAGTTCTATTTGGTTCTTTTTCAATAGTCCTTGCTCTTTACTCAGAGTTTTAAGTGTCCCTTTTATTTCTTGAATGACTCAGCTCCGATTGTGTCAATATCAGTTGTTTTTGCAAGTCTGATTCTGCATTTGTATCCCGTAAGCTTATGTTTCTGATGCCTTGTTTCCTTATGTGTTTATTGATCTTCTCAATTTTCTTCTAATTTATTTGCAGAAATTCTTTGAGTCCAAAGATTAAAGTGGGTGCTTTTGTTTTCTTTCTTTCTTTCTTTCTTTTTTTGGTCACATCATCGATGGGATCTCAGTTCCCTGGTGAGGGATTGAACCCAGGCCACCACACCGAAAGCCTGGAATCGTAGCCTCTAGACCACTAGGAAATCCCCAAATGTGGATTCTTTCAGAAAGAATCTGTATTTGTTTCTTCAGGCTCTGGAGAACACTGTCTGCCAAGGACAACTGAACATCCTCAGCTTGAGGTTTTGAAGTTCAGGCTGCAACCTTGTGTGAGAACCAGCTTGGGTTTAAGATTTCTTGTGCATGCATGCATGCTAAGTTGCTTCAGCTGTGTCTGATTCTTTGAAACTCTATGGACTGTAAGACTGTCAGGCTCTTCTGCTCATGGGATTTTCCAGGCAAGTATATAGGAGTGGGTTGCCATTCCCTCATCCAGGGCATCTTCCTGACCCTGGGATCAAACCCATGTCCCCCGCATTGGCAGGCAGGTTCTCTGGACAGAGGAACCTGGCAGTCTACAGTCCATGGGGTGGCAAAGAGTCAGACATGACTGAGGGACCCACACTTTTACCACTAGTGCCACCTGGAAAGCCCTCAGAGTTCTCAGGGGTAGGGTTAAGGGAAGGAGCTCCTCACTATTCTCCATGCCCAAGATTTAACATAGGCTATTTGCCTGTAGACTGCTGGGGGTATGGTGGTATTTTTAATGCATCTTACCTTGATGGTATGGACCTTTGGGATCTTGTATTTGTGAGGGACTCTCCTATTAAAATCCTCACATTCTGCAGACCCCAGAGCCTCTTGGCAAGCCCTCAGGGTCCAAGCTGCCTTCAGTGCTCTTCTTTGCTTCTAGCCTGAGGATTTCTAACTTTCTGATGGCTCACAGATATATTCAAGATGATATTGTTACTATTTCTCTGTGATAATTAGCTATTCTCGGTGGGAGAATTAGTAGTTAGCTAGTCTGCCATGTTATCAGACATACAAGCTATTTTTCTAATTCTAAACTCAAATTCATCAGTTAACAAAAACTATGAAAGAAAGATTAAAGATGAAGTAGCCCTTTGCGGGGGAGGGGAAACAACTTGTGTTAAATTTATATTTTTCACAGACAATTGGTCTATGTGGTACAGTACTCAAATGGTACCATAGGACATGTAGTCTATTTGGCCAGTAAAGTCTCCTTCCCCCACTCCCCACCCCAGCTGTCCCTCATTTCCTTTCACTTCCAGAGATCCTCTCTACATACTTTGAAATTACACATATTCTTCCCTTACTTCATCCTCTTTTTTAAAATGGGAGGTTATTTTTCACCCAACAGTATATCTTGGAAATTGTTCCCAACTGCTACATAAAGAGACTTTCCATCCTTTTTTTTTTTTTAAATGTTATTTATTCATGGCTGGGCTAGGTCTTTGCTGCTGGTCGGGCTTTTCTCTAGTTGGGGAGAGCTGGGGCTTCTCTCTAGTTTGGGTGCACAGGCTTCTCCTTGCAGAGGCTTTTCCTATTGCTGAGCACCAGCTCTAGGACATGTGGGTTTCAGTAGTTGTGGTGCGTGGGCTTAGTTGCCCTGAGGCATGTGGAATACTCCCGGGACCAGGGATCAAACCTGTGTTCCCTGCATTGCAAGGCAGATTCTTAATCACTGGAGCACCAGGGAAATTTACTTTTTCATCCTTTTGTATGGCTTCATAATATTATATGATATGAATCACATAACCTATTTAAGCAAGCCTCTATTTATGGACATTGAGGGTGTTTCCAGGCTTCTAAATAGTATGGCACTGAATAACCTGATGAGTCAATCATTTTATGCTCTATGAATATATCTGCAAGAAAAATTCATGAGGAGGAATTGCTGAGTCAAAGTGCAGGTGCATTGGTAATTTTACTAGAGATTACTATATCACTCTCCATAGAGGCTGTTAACAATTTGTAACTTACATTGTGTGCTATTAAACACTGTGGTCTTTGTCAAGCTGATAGATTAAACACTGAAATAGGTAGCCATTCCCTTCTCTAGGGGCTTTTCCTAACTCAGGGATTGAACCTGGGTCTCCTGCATTGCAGGCAGATTCTTTACCCTCTGAGCCACCAGGGAAGCACAAATTAAACACAATATCTGATAAACAAGAAACAAACTTCTTGGCATCCTGGAAAAGTAACTAGTAGGCAAGGTGCCCGAGAAAATACTGTGACCCATGTTGACACAGAAAGCAAGCCCACCAAATCAACTCCTAGGATCTCCAAATAGATTGGATTAAATAGACTGGATTAAAAATTGGATTAAAAATTACAAATTACTGGACTTGCCTTTTCCTCCAGTGGCTAAGACTCCACATTTCCAATGCAGGGGGCCCAGGTTCAATCCCTGGTCAGGGAACTAGCTCCCACATGCTAAACTAAAGAGCTTGCATGCCGCAACTTAAAGCTCGAGTGTGGCAACGAAGATCGAGCACTCCATGTGCTACAACTAAGACCAGAGGCAGCCAAAATAAATAAATAAACATATATTTTTAAAAGATTGGAAGTATCAGGGACTTCTCTAGCCATACTGCAGGGAGCACAGGTTTAATCTCTGATCAGAGACCTAAGATCCCGAATGCCCCCAAGAGGGCCAGAAAAAAAAAAAAAAGAAGTCTCAAAGAATCTTGGCAAAGAATTCTGACCCAGTCAGATAGAAGATTAAAAAAAAAAAGAATCTAGTCTTCCTTCCTAAAGCAAATTCTGATTAAAAAAGACAAAACCCCTAAGTATCCAAAGTCAACTAAGTACAGAAAGTTTACGGCAAAGGAATTTCCCTGTGTCCCGCCAGGAAGAGGAATGTTGATAATCTCTGCACATGGCTAACATAGTTACCCTAAGAAATAGCTTCCTTTGTTTTAATTTCTATTAGGCGAGAAAGCATAAGGGATTTTCTAGACCATGGCTGTTTCAGTAGAATTTTCTGTGATCTAGAAATGTTTTATATCTAAGTCATTGACATAGAAGTCACTGGCCACAGGTGGCTACTGAGCCCTTAAAATGTGGCCAGTGTGACTGAGGCGTTGAATTTTCAATTTTATTAAATTTTACTTAATTTAAACGTAAATAGTCCCATGCGGTTAATGGCTACCATATTGGATTGTGTAGTTCTAGGGAGACTAGTTTAGAATTTTCTTTTGAAAATTGTTGTTCAGTCTCTAAGTCACATCAGGCTCTTTGTGACCCATGGACTGCAGCATGCCAGGGTCCCTTGTCCTCCATTGTCTCTCTCGGAGTTTGCTCAAATTCACGTCCATTGAGTTGGTGATGCTGTCTAACCATCTCATCTTCTACTTCCCTCTTCTCCTTTCACCTTCAGTCTTTCCCAGCTTCAGGGTCTTTTCTAGTGGGTCGGCTCTTTGCACGCCCATTTCTTACTGGGTCAGGATGCCCGTGATGGCAACATCTGGACACAAACAGAGTTGTCATTTAAACTTCACTCCAGATTTCTTTTCGCTGCCGGGTGCCTATTTCCTCCTAGCTCTTCTCCTCAGACTCTCCCCACATCATGCCCCTTCTGACCTACGCCAACCCCTCCCAATCCTGGTTCATTTCCTTAGCTCTCCATCTTTTTGTTCACCAGACCATCTTGGCTATGCCTAGGAGGCTTCCTCTTCAAAGCCAGTCATGCTCTGCAAGATATGTTCTTAAACAAAGACCTTTCCTTCCCTGTGAGAAATTACGTACTGAGCTCAGAAAGGAATATGTCGTTCTCCTCAGTACTCTACACTTCACCTTACTCAATAGCATGGTTTTCCTCTTGAGTGCTATGTTCCTTCCCTTTGTGTTATAAGAGGTTTTCATAGTTCCTATGTTGGTTTTTTCCTACCTTTCAACCTTTGAAAATTGAGAGATTTATCTAAACATCCTATAAGGCCCTGAAATGGCTCACGTGATTCTCTTGGGATCCTATCACGTGCTCTCTCTCTCTCTTTCTCTCTCTCTCTCTCTCACAAATCCTCCCCACCCTTCCCAGATGCAGCATTGAGACATTTCTTAATTTGAAAGCCTCTATGATCGTCAGCCTAAGGGTAGAAGAAAGGGGCTCCAGGGCTAAGACTGATGGGCAGATATTGTCATTCTAGATGTTTGATGATGCACCTGGGCCAGCTTTCTCTGATGGCTCTATGACTAGCCTGGGGGCCCCAGGTCCCAGGTAGAGTCTAGCCTGTTGTTGTGGCCACCAACTCAGGGGGGCAGTCTCCCCCCCCCCCTTCTTTATGGGGGTAGTCACTTGTCACCTTGGGCTTCACACACAACTGTTATTTAAAGGTAAAAGGGATTACAAGTGGAGTGATGCCTTGGGGCCAATTTTTACCTTTAATTTTCTGTCCTTTCTAATTAGAAGAGTCAGTGGGATCCAGAATCACCAATTATTCCAGGACTCTGCTTCCTGTGGGGAAGGAGAGTCAAAGTCAAGTTGTTTTTCCTTCATTGCAGACTATCTGCTATGGTCCAATAGAAAATCTTCAGTGATGTCCTTTTCTGGTTGTAACAGTGATACTCTTTCACTGATGTTTCATTTCTTTCTTTGAGATGGTATGGAATTAGATGTTGGCCTTCAAAGTCACCATCTTGTCCAAAATTTTTTCTTTTTTTCCTTGTCCAAAATTCTTTTCTTTCTGTCCAAAATTTCTCTTTTTTCCCTCTAATTCATAGCAAAGCCCTTTAAGTTTAAATCAGATACTCTCAACATTTTGAGTTTTGACCGTGTCTACAAAAAGGGCCTACTCAAATAAATACACTATCATAATCTAATTGCTATAGCACACAGGGAGACAGGATATCATTGCCTCTATTTTCAAGATAATCTTTGGATTTCTTTACTCATGTTCTGTTAGAGGGAAAAAATCAGCTTAGAGAAATCTGAACACTTCCCAAAAATAATACCCAGCTGAAAATTCCTTTTGTTAGTTTTCTCAGGAAGCAGAGCAAGCCTTTCCATTTCCTAGCAGGTCCCTCGAAGGTCAAAAGAACAGGGAATGTTTGTAAAGGCATCTTGTTTGCTTTCGTTCCCACCAGCCCCTAGATCCCCTGGGAACACCAGACTCTAACAAACAAAATAATCTAAGGACAGGAAGAAACAGCAGGCACCTTTTAGATGGATTACACTGTAGCCAGAACATTGATCTGGGGAAGGCTTTGCAGGAAGCTGGTGTTTTGAACTTGGAAATTTTCTGTTTGGTAACCAAAATTCAGGGGGAAGAAAAGAAAAAGAAAAACTCCCAGAAAACACAAATGAAGTGACATTTGGAGACAGCATTGGTAGACAGATAAAAGATGAGGTTCCACTTGGTAAGCCAAGTACTATACATCATGCAAAGTCTGTGACAGGGTGTCCCACATGGCTATACACCTAAATTAAGTCACAAGAGGAATTCTGGAATTCTGTCGACACCACAGTGAGTTTGGGAATAATCTAAAGAAACTTTCTTAGTGTTTCCTTGGATGGTCATCTCTAATACAATTGCTGAACATTTACACACCTCAGTTCCTGACTGGTCCCACCTCTTCTGACATTATTATCCACAGCACACATTTTCTCATGTCTTTATGTGAATTTGTAAAGCCAAAGTTGGCATTGTGACTTCTGCTTCCTGTTGTTACTCAGTTTGGAGAACTGGGGATACAGGCTGTGTGTGTGTGTGTGTGTGTGTGTGTGTGTATCAAATAACAAAAGATCCAAGCTGCCTCTAGCAAAAAGGCCATCAAAAGAGAAGCATGTCACTCTGGGATTAGTGGCAAAATTGGTCTAAATGGGTGTGATTGCAAAGTTTCTATTATATTAGGTCATGTTTCCCCAGCCTGTTGCATATATAAGAAATCTATGTTCTGCCATACTAGAATCTTATTAATAATTGAACAGCATCATTTTTAATAATACTAATAAACATACTTTAAACATTTAAAGCTATAACTGAGATTAAAAAATATAAAGATATAAAGGAAGTAAATTCTGTACATACAAAAAGTTAAAGTGGTCTTATAATAATATTCATCGTAACTTCTTTAGCAAAATCATCAATAAATTTTGCAACTTCCAGTTGTTTGAGCTACTATATAAAGCATACCCTGTGCTCAGTCATTTCTGACTCTTTGTGGCCCCATGGACCTGCCAGGCTCCTCTGTCTGTGGGATTTTCCAGGCAAGAATACTAGAGTGGGTTGCTGTTTTCTCTTCTTCAGGGGATCTTCTGGACTCAGGGATAGGAACCCATGTCTCCTATGTCTCCTGCATTGGCAGGCCGACTCTTTACCACTGAGCCACCTGGAAAACCCACGTAGAAAGTACTCTGTTAAATATTATTACTCTTCCTGATCATTTTCCCCAGACTTCCCTGATGTTATGAATCACCTGAACAACAGAAGCGGATTGACACGCAGGATCTAGAGTTCAGGGTGGCAGAGAGCAGCCCGTAATTCTAACAGCCACCAACTCTGGTTATGCCTCAGTGTTTTTAGCTTTTGTCCTTTGTTCTCGATACAAAAGGTGACTAAGAACAATGTCTTGAAATGTGTGAGCTGGTCAAGAGCAGACATTAAAGAGAGATGTTTCCTAGTGTGCAGGAAACAATTTAGGGAAGAGAAAGGCCAAGCTGATTGATTTGTCAAATTCTTCCTCTCAGGTAGCAACAGATTGTTACTTAATTAGTTATTTTTCAGAAGTGCTGAGTTCTACCTTTTGTTTCTCTTGTGTTCTAATTTGGGGTCCTAGAGGTATTCACAAATTAGCAAAACAGCACAGGATTCAAAACCTTTGTACGTACTGGATGGAAGGCATTTTTAAAAATTAATTAATTTATTTTAATTGGAGGCTAATTACTTTACACTATTGTAGTGGTTTTTGCCATACATTGACATGAATCAGCCATGGGTGTACATGTGTTCCCCATCCTGAACCCCCCTCCCACCTCCCTCCCCATCCCATCCCTCAGGGTCACCCCAGTGCACCAGCCCTGAGCACCCTGTCTCATGAATCAAACCTGGACTGGTAGTCTATTTCATATATGGTAATATACATGTTTCAATGCCGTTCTCTCAAATCATTCCACCCTCACCTTCTCCCACAGAGTCTAAAATTCTGTTCTTTACATCTGTGTCTCTTTTGCTGTCTCACATATAGGGTCATCGTTACCATCTTTCTAAATTCCATATATATGCATTAATATACTGTATTGGTATTTTTCTTTCTGACTTACTTCTTTTGTATAATAGGCTGCAGTTTCATCCAACTCATTAGAACTGATCCAAATGCGTTCTTTTTAATAACTAAGTAATATTCCATTGTGTATATGTACCATAGCTTTCTTATCCATTCATCTGCCGATGGACATCTAGATCGCTTCCATGTCCTAATTATTAAGAACAGTATAAAAAATTCACTTTTCAAATACATCTAAATACACAATATATGTGAAGGGTAATATTGCTTCTTGACAAACATGGGTGTTATTCTAGAAAAGCATAGATTTTTTTTTTATTACCCTTTGATCCCCATCATTTAAAAAATAAAAACAGTTAATAAGATTTAATTAAATTTTCAAAGCCCAATACACTTGTTGACTTTATTTTCCATCTAAAATTTTGATATTCATGAAATTTAATTGTATCACCCTTTAATTCTAACAGGTAGCATTAAGTATTTTTAAAAAATATTTATTTGGCTGTGCCACATCTTAGTAGCAGCATGTGTGCAAGATCTTTGGTTGCGGCATGCAAATTCTTAGTTTTGGTATGTGAAATCTAGTTCCCTGACCAGGAATTGAACCCACACCCCCAGGATCGGGATCAGGGGTCTTAGCTATTGGACCACCAAGGAAGTCCCTAACAATAAGTATTTTAGAACTAAAATAATTACTTAGAAAATTTATGAAAAGTAACTATTTTTACTTTACACTTATTTTATTTTTTGATAATTTATATTCAAATTTTTTGTACTTGGGATATAATAAGAAGGTGTTTTTTAATTTTTTACACTGTTATCATCCAGGGAACACAATTATGTGAAAAATGTTGATAATCACAGCAGTGTAATAATTTTGTTGAAATGAAGGTACAAAGTACAAAAAACAAATTTCATGAAATAAATATATAATAACTTACAAAGGATGCTCAGTTTATTACTCTCCTAAACATCCCTGATGCATCAGCTGAAATGCAAGACACGCGCTCTAACAGCTTGGTAACCTTTAGGTTATTCTTGATAACCTTTGATAATTTACTACTTTGGGCATATAAAACTATAGCTTTCCATGTATTTTTAATTTTTTAGAAGTTATTCTCTTTTATTTACTTATTTTATTTATTTCTGGTTGTTCTGGGTCTTTGTTGTTGCATGCAGGCTTTCTCTAGTTTGGTAAGTGGGGGCTATGCTCTCATTGCGGAGCGTGGGTTTCTTATTGTGGTGGTTTCTCTTGCTTTGTGGAGCACAGGCTTAGGACATTAGCACACGCGGGCTTCTGTAGTTGTGGTGAGTAAGTTCAGTAGTTGCAGCTCACGGGCTTTAGTTGATCTCCATCATGTGGGATCTTCTCAGACAAGAGATGGAACCCATGCCCCCTGTATTTTTAAATATTGCCATTTCAAAGATACTGTTGTTAAGATTGGAGAGTGGAACACATTTTATTTAGCAGTTTGTTCACCTGATCTGATTTTTAACCTTTAGGCATTAAGCACTGTGAGTGCATTAGTCTCAGGGACTGCAGTGTCAGGGTGAGTCTAATCGGAGCTTTCCCAGGGATTGCGGTGGGGTCTTCTGCATGCAGCTTATCTCTTGATGATGAGCTCTTCTGGAATTCTAAGAAGTATCATTTCCTCCACCATCTTACACCTAAAAGATGATTTATTTCAAGTCTCTTGACCATCAGGTTCTAGCTGTCACATAATTTGCTTATTTAGCATAAGGCTCTCCTATCATGCCAGGGCTGGGGCCTTCCAAACAGCAAATTCAGAACAAAACCCATTTAGAACTAAAGATCTGGAGACAGGTTGAGTTCTATGACACGCTGCTACTCCAAGTGAGGTCCTGGGAGCAGAAGCATTGGTGCCCCCTGGAAGCTTGTCCTAAATGCAAAATCTCAGGTTCCACCCCACACCCTCCCCCAAATGACTGAATAAGAATATGCATTTTAATCCCCAGTTCATGAGTGTGCCCACAAGGTGTGAGAAACTCTTCTCTGAGATGAGGAAGAAATCAAAGGTGACTCAGGGTCAGCTAGATGCTTGGGGAGGGACACCCACAGGAGGACTTTGGCCTGGGTTTCATTGCCGGCAAGAGCACTTGGGTAGCAGCATAGGAACCCGATGTTGTGACTGGACCACTGGGCCCCAGGGCCCCTGGCTGAGAAGGATGTACTAAAAGACATTTTAGGATTATCTGCAGGTCCACTTCCTCTTCTGGGGGACTGCTGTCCCTGGATCCAGCTGCATTGCGGTGATTATGTCATAAACCATGTGATCCTGAACCCTCTGGCCTTAACCCATATAATCATCTCAGGTCCAATGGTAACTAATTCATGGTCTGGTTGGTGGCCTGACTTGTGGCCTGGCTTGAATATATGAGCTGGGCCATATCATATTCCTCTCTGGGGAGTTTAGGATGGTTATGGGGGTGGAGGTAGGCATTCTGGCAAGTTACAAAGTATTAAGCTTGGGTGGCCCTAATGAGCCATGTACATGCCTAAGGTATGAGGCAATGAAAAAAGTGACTAAGCAGAGGAAGTCGACCAGAAAAGAAAGTGGAAGAGGAATGGAGGCTTTATGGACACACCAAGGGAAGGGAACCGGGTTGACAAAGAGAAGGGGATGAGAGAACAGCAAGGGTTCCTGCTCTTCCTGTAACTCATATTTAGTCTTCTTCCAGGTACAAGTCTTTGATTCTAGCAACCAACAGACCCTTGCCTAGAAGAGTAGTTGAGTTAATTCCTAATAATTGAAACCTAAGAAATCTAAGGCTATAATTTTTCTATTAGTGTTGGCTCTTCCCAGGTGGTGCTAGAGGTGAAGAACCTGCCTGACAATGCAGGAGACATAAGAGTGTGGGTTCAGTCCCTGGGTTGGGAACCCCTGGAGGAGGGCATGGCAACCCACTCCAGTACTCTTGCCTGGAGAATCCCAAGGCCATAGGAGCCTGGCGGGCTACAGTCCTTGGGGTTGTAAGAGTCAGATACGACTGAAGCGACTTAGCATGCACAGAAACTGGTAAGGATGGAACAAGTCAACTTTGGTGGGAAAAGATTGACCTCTGAGGACTGATGTCTGGGTGTTTGAGAACTCAGTTTAGGACTCATGTGTCACCTAGAGATTACAACAATGTGTCTTATTTTTCCATTACTTGGTTTGTCTCCATGTATCAAAACTGGAGGAAAATGTTCAAAATTTCAACAGAAAGCTCAGATTAGGGATATTGCCGGCTAAGTACTTGTTTTGAGCTTGGATTATCCAAGTCAAATTTGCTAATAAGGCCTTAATTTGATCATGTTAGAGGAGATTAATTAGGGAGATTTAAAATAATACTTCTGTAGCAGTCTTGAACCTAACTGTGTCCCTCACTGGGCTTTTTACACATGTGTGACCCGACCACAGGAATGGGGCAATGCAGGTACGGGCTCTGAAGGAGTTGCTTCCTGGGACCCCATCTGCATAGAGTGGTTGCAGAAGGAGCATGAACTTTCTTGTGCCAGTGGAGGAGGACTTGTGAAGGCACTGTTGATCTGAGTGCTAGGGAGAGCAGGGCTTCAAAGATGCTGAAAGAGCTGTCATCCCTACGACATCTGAAACATTAGGGCACAAACCAAATTGTTTTGATGTCTGGGTGACATTGAAACATGACAAAAAAGGGAAAAGAGTTTCCTCCACTTCAGCGGCAGAGCCTCTGGGCACTGAGGGCAGCAGTACGGCTCAGACACCCCAAGCCTGCTGCGCGATCTACTTTTTGTCTTAATCTACCTTTTGTTTTGTTTTAAGTTGGCTCTTATGTGTCATGGGACCTTGCTTTGTTCATAGTCTACATATTTAAATTCTTGCCCAACCCTTGTTTAATTTTTCAACTCCTGATGTCATGCATATCCCAAATCTCTACTTGTCTACTCATGTCCAACAGGACTTACTGTAGTGATCTCTTACCTGGTCTTCCTGCTGCCATTTTTGCTCTCCTACATTCTGTGCAGAAAATACTTAAAGAGATGGAAAATTGTTAAGGAGCTGGGAATACCAGACCAACTCACCTGCCTCCTGAGAAACTGGTATGCAGGTCCAGAAGCAAAGGTTAGAATCGGACATGGAACAACGGACTGGTTCAAAATTGGGAAAGGAGTACCTCAATGCTGTATTTTGTAACCCTGTTTATTTAACTTGTATGCAGAGTACATCATGTGAAATGCTGGGCTGGATGAAGCACAAGCTGGAATCAACATTGCTGGGAGAAATATCAATAACTTCAGATATGCAGATGACACCACTCTTATGGCAGAAAGCAAACAGGAATTAAAGAGTTTCTTGATGACTGTGAAAGAGGAAGGTGAAAAAGCTGGTTAAAACTCAACATTCAAAAAACGAAAATCATGGCATCCAGTCTCATCACTTCCTGGCAAATAGGTGGGGAAACAATGGAAACAGTGACAGACTTTATTTTCTTGGACTCCAAAATCTCTGCAGATGATGACTGTAGCCATTAAATTAAAAGATGTTTGCTCCTTGGAAGAAAAGCTGTGACAAACCTGGACCGCATATTAAAAAGCAGAGACATTACTTTGCCGACAAAGGCCCATATAGTCAAATCTATGGTTTTTCCAGTAGTCATGTATCGTGTCCAGCTCTTTGGGACCCCGTGGACTGTAGCCTACCAGGCTCCTCTCTCCAGGGGATTCTCCAGGCAAGAATACGGAGTGGGTTGCCATTTCCTTCTCCAGGGGATCTTCCCAGCCCAGGGATCAAACCCGGGTCTCCCGCATTGCGGGCAGACGCTTTAACCTCGGAGCCAACAGGGAAGCCATCATGTATGGATGTGAGGGCTGGACCATAAAGAAGGCTGAGTTTTTGAACTGTGGTGTTGGAGAAGACGCTCAAGAATCCCTTGGACTGCAAGGAGACCAAACCAGTCCATTCTAAAGGAAATCAGTCCTGAATATTCATTGGCAGGACTGATGCTGAAGCTGAAACTCCAATACTTTGGCCACCTGATGCGAAGAGCTGACACATTAGAAAAGACCCTGATGCTGGGAAAGATTGAAGGCAGGATGAGAGGGGACAGAGGATGAGATGGTTGGATGTCAGCACCAACTCAACGGACGTGAGTTTGAGCAAGCTCCGGGAGATGGTGATGGACAGGGAAGCCTGGCGTGCTGCAGTCCATGGGGTCGCAAAGAGTCGGACACGACTGGGTGACTGAGCAACAGCAGCAACATTCTGTGTTCAGCAGAATAGTCGGTGGGAACTTTCAAAATGGAAACCTCCTCTTAATATTCCAATAGTCCTCCCGTCATCCTTAGCGAAGACCAAACCCCTCCCCTGCATGGTCTGGCCCCTCCCCATCAGACATCCCCGGCTTCTGCTCTCCTGCTGGTTTCACTCCACCCCTGTGGACTTTCTCAAACACTTTGAGCTCCCCCAAGCACTTGTGGAAATGGGTCCAGCTGCTGAGGCTCCTCCTTCTGTCCACTTACATGCTAGCTTCATTGCTAAGCCTCTCCTGATCCCTCTGTCTAAAATGGCTATCTCTCCACTGAAGCCACTTTCTATCACCTCTTTGTATTTGTGTTTTCATCAACTGTGTCGCTATCTAGGATGTCCATGTGTCTGTTTCTTGTTCATTTATTGCCTTACTCCCTCAAGTACAATGAAAGCTTCATGACAGCAGAGCCCTCATCTACCTCATCCGCTGCTGTAATGCCGGCACCTAGAACAGTTCTGGGGACACAGCAGGGGCTCAATAAACAGGCGTGGAACGCACAAGTGAACTCCTTCCTGTGTCCAATTGCACATGGACTATTTAGATTGCAGGCCTGCACTTGCTCCTCTGGCTCTGGAGGCTCCCCTGTATATTTACACCTGTATATTTACACTTGTATTCACATCTGTATATACTTGCTTCTGGCAATTCTGATAAACTACTCAGATCAAGCCTCATGCCTGGAATTTTCTCCAGTCCCAGAAGAGAAAAGTTAATGGAAGGTTGACTTGGTGCATTTAGTATTTGTTGATTGAAATGATTACCTCCTATTCCATGGGCTTCCCTGGGAGCTCAGTCGGTAAAGAATCTGCCTGCAGGGCAGGAGACCTGGGTTCAATCCCTGGGATTGGGAAGATCCCCCTGGAGAAGGAAATGGCAACCCACTCCAATATTCTTGCTTGGAAAATTCTAAGGACAGAGGAGCCTGGCGAGCTACAGTCATGGGGCCACAAGAGTCAAACATGACTTAGTGATTAAACCCCACCACCACCTAGTCCACACCCATTTGACTGCAGAGAAATCCTGTCTACCATCACTTGGCTCTGTCTTGCACCTCTCCACATGTTGACTTTGTTTGCTACAGCAACAGGCCTGCTTGCTGGCATCACCTGGGCCTCAATCCGAGGAGGTCACCGCCAGCCCAGTGCTGCTTGGCTTTCCTAAGCGGCCATCTGAAAACTCCTGGGGGAGGTCTAACCTGACATGTCTCATGTGTCCCCCTGCACCAGCCAGCTGTCACAGGTAGACTGCATCCCACAACCCACCACTTGGGCCCCGCTCCAGGGTCTCAGGGCTATTTTTGGAGAAGAGGGGATTGTTGTGAACTGGGAATCTGTTTCAATCTCTTTCTCTAACAGTGGCCCTCCAGCCTTGACAGATAGGTCTCAGAGTGGATATATGACACAAACTGAGCCAGTAAGAATTCCTCTCTTAAAATTTTGAAATATAATTAGTGTAGGACAAATGAACTTTGCTGAGGCATATTGTTGTTTAGTTGCTAAGTCTTGTCCTACTCTTGCAACCCTGTGGCCTGTAGCCCACCAGCTCCTCTGTCCATGGGATTTTCCCAGGCAAGAATACTGGAGTGGGTTGCCATTTCCTTCTCCAGGGATCTTCTTAACTGAGGGATTGAACCCATGTCTTCTGCACTGCAGGTGGATTCTTTACCACTGAGGTACCAAGGAAGCCCTTTGTGGAGGCATAATTTACATATAATAAAATGCACCCAACTTAAATTCAATGAGTTTTGACAACTATACATGAAATTACATTTGTCATCCATGAAATTATCACCATAATCAAGATATAGAATATTTTAATCACATCCCAAGTCCCCTTATGCCCCTTGGTAATCAATTTCTTCACATCATACCTAAGCAAACACTCAAATCTATTTTCTGACATTATAATCTATTTTCTGCCCAACTGAGTTGGGCCATTTCTAGAATTTTGTATAAATGGAATCACACTGAATGTATTCCTCTGTGTCTGGCTTCTATCATTTGGCACCAGACCTGAGAGATTTCTACATGCTGGTACATCTATCAGTAATTTGTAGAACACCCAGTTTTGGTTACAAAGTAACAACAGAGAAGAATGAAGCCAAGATACCAAGGGAAGAAGTGATGGATGGCCACAGGGTCTAGAAGGGCTAGAGAGTAACCTCTGAGCCTGGTTCTAAAACAAAAACTTTAAAAACCACCACCACAAAAAAAAAACAACCACCACCACTAACCAGGAAAGTACAGTACTATCTCATTTATCAAAACAAAGGGGTGGAAAAACAACCCCATACATGAGTGTATTTGTCTAGGCAAAGGCTGGAAAGATACATACAAAGGGGTTAATTGTGGTCATCTCTGGGTGGTGGGATTATGGTTCTTTAAAAATATTATTTTTGCTTATCTAAGTTTAAAATTTTCTATCATCAACAAAGGTTATTTTTACTTTAGGGGGAAAAAACTATCTTTATTTTCAAATGTGCAGCTTTGGAAATCAGGCTGGGAAACTTCTTGAATGCTTGACATTTTTAAGTGATGGGAACTGTTCCTAGTTACATTTCAAACCTCTGATGTGGCAGTTACAGCTCTGCGGCTGTTGTTTAAAAGCAAACTTCTGAAATAAGATCATTTCTGACTAATTATGCACTAAGCTCAGTTTTGTTGAAGGCACTCTTAAGTCATCTCAAATTCTAACTCTTCTATTTGCGGGCTAAAACCTTAACCCAGCTATCCTTGTGATCCTTGAGCCTGTGGTCAAGTGGAAAGGACTGTACTTCCCATCATTCTTAGGATGTGTGCCAGAAAATTCACTTGTGGTGGTTGTGAAAATGCAGATTCTTGATCTGCACCCTGGACGTATTGACCCACAGCCTTTGGAAGTGGAGTTAAAAGGGTGATTTTTAACAACTTTTAACAGTGGTGTTGGAGAAGATTCTTGAGAGTCCCTTGGACTGCAAGGAGATCCAACCAGTCCATCCTAAAGGAGATCAGGCCTGGTTGTTAATTGGTAGGACTGATTTTGAAGTTGCAACTCCAATACTTTGGCCACCTGATGCAAAGAGATGACTCATTTGAAAAGACCCTGATGCTGGTAAAGTTTGAGGGCAGGAGGAGAAGGGGACAACAGAGGATGACATGGTTGGATGGCATCACCAACTCAATGGACATAGGTTTGGGTGGACTCCGGGAGTTGGTGATGGACAGGGAGGCCTGGCATGCTGCAGTTCATGGGATCACAAACAGTCGGACACAACTGAGCGACTGAACTGAACTGAACAATAGCCGATCAGGCTATTGTGAGACACACTCAAGTATGAGAGTCAGTGTGTTCATTTCTCACCAAATAAGCTTAATATCTCCCCTTACACAGGCGTCCTAGGACCTCCATGTCTAACCAGCTGATCTTCACCTCCGCTCTGACTCTGCTCCTGGGACCAGTCCTAACCTCAGGCAGAAGAGAATAGAACTGGAATGATTCTGTTTTGTTTCAAAGAACTGTGTCCTTTGCTTTTTGGGGATGTTTATTTTCTCTTGGAAATCTGAGCACCACCACCCCTACTCCTGAAATCTTGGGCCTTCATGGTATTCTTGCTGTCTGGGGACCTCTTAATGTCTAACTTGGTTGGCTGCCTGCCTTCATGGGCATCCTGTTATGTCCCACCCTGGGGTTCTATTGTTTTATGGTGCCTGTCACCTGGGAGACCCTGCTAATTTGATGACTGCCCTCCAGACTGACCCTTCTCTCTTTGTGCTCGTATCTTCTCTCTCCTCTCCACCCATCCACTCCTACTGCTGGTCTTTGTTCTGTGCTGGTGACTGGGTTTATTTCTCAATGCAAGTCCGATTCTGCTCACTGGATCCCCAAAGATGATATGAGGAGATTGGCTATAATAACTTAGGTTTCTCTTGGGCTTATTCCTCTAAGTTCAACAATGGAGGTTGAACACATTGAGTCTTCTTGAGTCTCAGTAGAGCCGTTTCTAATTAGTATCAGAGAATTTTCTGTGTGCTGCTTTATCTGTACTTACCTTGTCCTCATTTCTTCTTAGAGTGTTGAGGAGGACACTCGCTGAATTTATCCTCAAGGACAGAAATAGTCAGTAGTACACTAATGATCTATTCTATAATGTCTATATCACATTTAAAATTCAAATGGTGGTAGTGGTTTTTTTTTTTTAAGTCAGCTTGATCAAAGTCCTCTACTTCAGAACCAATAGCCTCTTTGAAGTCACAGAAACATTTAAATATGGTTAAAACTCAAATTTAGAATTTTGATTACTTGAAAAGCTTAATCAATTTCCAACTAGCCTAAACAGATTCACCAAGATAAGAATTTAGGGTTTGGGGACTTCCCTGGTGGGGACCAGTGGCTGAGACTTCATGCTCCCAATTTAGGAGGCCTGGGTTTGATCCTTGGTTAGGGAACTAGATCCCACAAGGTGCAATTAAGAATTTCCGTGCTGCAACTAAACATTCTGCATGCTGCAACAAATGTCCTGCATGCTGCAACTAAGACCTGATACAGTCATATATATATATATATATATATATATATATATATATATATATATATATATATATACACTTTAGGGTTTTTCTTACAGAAATACAATGTACTTGAATTACTAATTCTACAGAGTCATTAGAAAACCTGGAGCTCTGAGATACAGAAGATTGTGTTTTTCAAAGATAACCACACAATATCTCCCACCACACGTACCCCTCTCCCCTCAAGTAGCATTCTTGAATTCTCCCCTTAAAGTTGGGCTGGTCTTCATGACTTCTTGAAATTGTAGAATGTGGCAGAAGTGACGTTCTGGGACTTTCAAGGACAGGTCATAAGAAACTTTGCACTTCTACCCAGGTCTCTTGAAATGCTTGCTCTGGTAAAAGTCAGCCACCAAGTAAGAAAGCCAACATTCCTGAAACAGCCATGTTGTGAGGAAGCCCCATCTAGGCACATGGAGAGAGACAACCATGCTACCCAGCCCCTATCTGCTCTTGCCATCCCAGCCCGGGTACCAAACTTGTGAATGAAGTCACCCTCTTGAGTATGAGTTAACAAGGAATCTAGGCATACTTCAAACAGTTCTTTCCATTTGTTGTTCTGGCTAGCCAGAGGTTGTGTTACTGGCAATTGTGGCCTTAAGGAGAGTCCTGAGTCTCCAGAATGGCAAGTATTTTCAGTTTAAGTGTTTTGATATGTTTCCTGCCCCTTCAAGAGTTTCTATGCTGCGGGATTCCTGGCTGACTTGGCAGCAGCTGTTCCCACACATCCAAGGCTGGTTGTCAGGGAGTTTCAGATGCTGATGAACATAATGGACTGGAAAATGCGAGCCAGTTTTTTGCAACATAAATCCACCCTTTTCTTGGCTCTCCTGGGATTCTTCTCTGCTTTACCATCAGCCATATGGAATTCTGCTGAAGTTCAAACCAGAAGGCTGAGAAAGGGTTTGATTGCACACAGGAGAGATCACGTTGCACTGAGAAGATTTCTGATACTCTCACTGAGGTCACGGGGAAACTGTCCTACAAAGTGCAGCTAAGCTAGGGCCACTCCTGAATGACAGCCTTTAGAAGCATTTCTTTCAGCCCTATCTGGCTTTAACCATTGAGGCTACAGCTTGAGGATTCACTGAAATGGAAGTGTAGTTGCTCAGTCATGTCCGACTCTTTTGCGACCCCATGGGCTGTAACTCGCCAGGCTCCTGTGTCCACGGGATTTTTCCAGAAAAGAAAATTGAAGTGGGTTGCCATCCCCTTCTCCAGGAGATCTTCCCAACCCAGAGATTGAACCAGGGTCTCCTGAATTGCAGGCAGATTTTTTTTACTGTCTGAGCCACCAGAGAAGCCCAAGGATTCACTAAGGCCACACAATGAACAAAAATACGTACTTCCTAATTCAGGAATAACTACAGAGGGACCACCTGAAGTTTCTAGGCCCATTGGTCTAACACCGACAACTTTGCAAAATAACACAACCAACTTTGCTGTTGGTTGAGGAGGTTGGGCTGTTAAATAGTGCAAGGGAGAGGGTGTTGGGATCCCTGTTAGCATCTTCATCCTCTTTTATTTCTTTAGTCATAGTCTTTGGTAACTTTTTGAGGCAGTAGATGGGGTTAGCTACTGTAGAAAGGATTAGCTCAGGGTTACTTTTTGCCTTTCAGTGGTAAAGAATCCACCTGCCAATGCAGGAGATGCTGCTTCAATCCCTGGTTGGGAAGATCCCCTGGAGAAGGAAATGGCAACCCACTCCAGCATTCTTGCCTGGGTAATCCCATGGACAGAGGAGTCTGGCAGGCTACAGTCCATGGGATCACAAAGGAGTTGGACACAACTTAGTGACTCAACAACACTTTTTGCCTCAGTGCAGGCTATTGTTGAAAGACCATCCACACCCATCTGCTGCAGAGCCAGGGCAGCAGAGAACACACAGAAAAGCTCTTGTTAAACTTTGTTCCTAGCTCCCACCAGTGTTTACTGGGAAGATTGTGGCAACAGAGGCAATCTCTAGCCAGCAGTTTCTTGGCTTGCGGATTAAGAAAAAATAATTTACTTGGAAAATAATGCAATAATGGAGGAGGAAATAAAAGGGGTCTCTTCTTTCCATATGCCTCAGGGCAGCTAAGCTCACTCACCACAATGAAGACCCAGCACAGCAAAAGAAAAAGAGGGCAGGGGGATCTCTCCTTAACTAATTTACTTACCCAACTTTGCTCCTCTTTGTGGCTGTGCCTTGCTCTATACATTGAAATATTTGTTCATCATGACAAGAAAATACTAGTGAGTGAGAACATTGGTGGTGTCCTCTTGGTTTCCCAAGCCTGCATCTACAAAGCCCCTAAAGACAGCACCACAGTTTAAAGGTGCCAGTGCAAATATTTAAACATAATTACACAGCATGTTCCCCTTGAGAAGTACATCTTGCATTTTACGTCTTGCATTTGAGAAGTCAGTTCAGTAAGTCTGAAACTTCAGAGCAGAGAAAAATGTCGTTTGTACCACGGTGAAATGTGGCCTGTGTATAAAGGACTGCTTCTGTCAAAGCAACTGAGTAATACCACAAATTTAAAAGGAAACAATTTGCTGATTCACTGCATCCTGGATCAAAATTGCAGAGTTGGTTTCATGAGCACAATGAACCAGTGGAGAAACCTGGAAAAAGTACTTGCTGCTCTTTTCTCTTTTTATTTTTTCCAAGTAGGGATAAATGGAAATTCTGGCTGTGGTAGAATTTGTAGGTTTTCAGTGAGGCCTTCCCTATTCTTCCTTCCTCCCCCAAAGCCCAACTACATGAGACTATCATTTTGGTTTTTATTGTCTGAAGAAAGCAGGGTAGGGTGGCTAGCCTAGGAGTACAGCTCTGGGCATTAATCCCCAAGGTGACCTTAACATCTTCCTATTGAGACTCCACCCACAAACTACTCTGATCTTTGAGGGCCTGGATGTCATGGAGAGATATGCTAAGCTTCTGAAGAATATTTTTAATATTATATTTCAATATTTGTGGTATATTCACAAATTTTATTGGTAGTATGTTTTCTAGTTCACAATGAAACTATAGCTACCTTTGCTATTTAATAATACAACTAATTTGCTTATTAAATTCAGCTTTTAAAAATTCATATGCACTCTGAGGGCTTCCCAGGTGGCCCAGTGGTAAAAAAAATCCACCTGCCAATGCAGGAGATGCATGAGATGTGGGTTCTAATCCCTGGGTAGGTAAGATCCCCTGGAGTAGGAAATAGCAATCCGCTAAACTATCCTCTTGCCTGGACAATTTCATGGATAGAGGAAGAAGCCTGGCAGCCTTCACAAAGAGTCGGACACAACTGAACACATGCACATGCATGTATGCACTCTTTGAGGCATTGCAAATTGACAAAAGTCACAGAAACACTTCTAATTTTCAACCACTTTTAGCAAAACAAATAGGGGCACATTCAGTACCTTTGGAAGATGAGTTCATTATTAATAAATCTATAGAAGTCTGTGCAGTTAATGGTCCTCATAAGTCCATACGGTGTATAGTGCATGGATAAATGAAGACATTGTTTCTTGTGACAATCTTGCTGAAAGGAGAACACCTATATAGTAAAGAAGTAGTGGCGAAAATCTCCACCACTACCACCCCAACCAACCAAAGATGAACACCCTATGGCAGTCATTGGAAAAAGTAGAAACACTCTCAGAGATGTGAGGTCTGCAGAATGGTTGAGGCATAGAATGACATAAGCAATACCATAACACAGAAAGATGAACTCACTGAGAAATTGAGACATGTGGCTAAGCTCTGCCAGAACCCCTCAAAAACCCAGAGGGCAAGAAAAATGGGGCATATCTAAGGATGCAGAGGAAAAGGTCTGTGACAGGGGTCTGATGATTCTGTTTGCTCACAGCAGAAATACTTAAAAATAATTTTGGGGCCTTCCAAGTGGCTCAGCTGCAAAGAAGCCGCCTGCTAATGCAGGAGATGTGGGTTTGATTCCTGGGTCTGGACGATCCCCTGGAGAAGGAAATGGCAGCTTACTCCGATATTCTTGCCTAGGAAATCCCATGAACAGAGGGGCCTGGTGGGCTACAGCTCATGGGATCGTAGAAGAGTTGGGCACAACTTAGCAACTAAACAGCAACAATACAGACTAACAAAAACAACAACAAACCTCTGCCTTTGTGACAGAATCACTGTTTTCCTTTAAGTTATCCAATTTTTATAAAAGTATTGGACTGGGAGAATGCCATAAGTTAGTTTATAAGTTAGGTTGATTTTCTTTATACAGTTTATAGTTTTGCTTGTTTTTTGTGTTTGATATGGTCAACTTTTACTAAGTTCGTTTTTACAAAGAGATTATTTCTGATGGATTTTCCTTTATAGGAGATTTTTATGGCTATTTTTTGTTTCCTAACTTTTGTTGACATGGAGAAGGCTGGGGAGAAAGAGACACAGTGGTTTTGGTTTGGAGGCGCTTTTTTTGTTCTGTTGTTTATATCCCATGTTGTACAGTGGAAAGAATGATGAACTTCATCTATGAATGGCTTAGGAGAAAAAAGGGAGACCTAAACTTAATTTATAATTAAAAGTTTTAAATATATATATTATATTAAAAATATATATAGTCCTTCCTTTTATATGACTTTCCCTGAAGGAAAAAAAAAAAAGAGTTATACTAAATAGAAATGGTTTGTTCATCTAAAATCATTAACTTTCTTGGCTCCACCCCAGCACTTTTTTTTGTAATTAAAAAAAAATGTTTGGCTGCGCTGGATCTTCGTTGCTGCATGGGGTTTTCTATACTTGTGGTGAGCGAGGGTTACTTTCCAGTTGCAGTACATGAGTGCTTTTCTTAATATTCAAAATTCAATGTTTCCAGCATTACCTACCCTCTATTGAATGGCATGCCTTGTTCTCACTTATTAAACAGTGTAAACAGCAATTCTTGGATTCCACTGTGATGATAAGAGAGAAACTTAAGTCTACCTACTTTAAAAAAAAAAAAAGTAAAACCAAAATTCACCTAAATGCCAAGAGGTAGGAAAATAAATCAGATTACTACAGAGATGATTCATTTGGAGGCCTTTTGTTTTCTTTTAATAAGATGCTGATTGAAAATGAAAAGGCTCTGAATCCAAAGCCTAGATCTGCTACATTTTATCAAAAATTTATGGAATACAATTTCAGAAACCTCAGCTTATCCAGCAGTTATCTTAATTTGGGCAGAAGAAAGGAGCTGGGCAAATATCCCTGATGATGGACCTCTAGGTAATTTCCAAGAATTAAATAGCACTGTTCTTCTTTTCTTCCTCTTACAAGTCATTTTTCCCAGAGTACACATGGCCCCAGGATAGTTAGCTGATTTTTCCATTGTTCTCTTGGTAAGGGGGCAGGAAACATACTTGAATTATTTACTTATTATGATAATAATAATTACTCAAAATTCCCTCCCTATGTGTTTCTGGATAGGGTGAACCACAAAAAACATTCTTACATAGATTTGGGGTTTGGAAGCAAAAAGTAGCCACTTCGTAGCTCACATTGTTGCTTACCTGCTGGCTTATCTTGTTGGCATGGGACAGTGGCTGGACCTACACCTGCTCAACCTTCCCCTGAATCATTCTCCAGCTTTTGCAGTTCCTGAGCTAATTACATACTGAGGGGGACAGCTTTTCCTTGATCTATACCATCAAGGTCAGAGGCAGTGGGTCCTGACATGGTTTCAGTCTGTCCTCCTGGGGTTTTAGCTCAAGTTTTAGCTCAAGCTTGCAGGTTCCAGGTTGTGCTTGGTTTGCCTTACTTTATATCTTTTTTAAGAAAGACTTATTGCTTTATTTTTGGCTGTTCTGAGTCTTTGTTGCTGCATGTGGGCTTTCTCTATTTGCCACGAGCAGGGGCTAATCTTTGTTGCCATGCTGGGGCTTCTCATTGCCATGGCTTCTCCTGTTGCAGAGCATGGGCTCTAGGCACACAGGCTTCAGTAGCTACAGCATGTGGGCTCAGCAGTTGTGGCCCCTGGGCTCTAGAACACAAGCTCAGTAGTTGTGCCACATGGGCTTAGTTGTTCCAAGGCATGTAGGATCCTCCCAGACCAGGGGTTGAACCCATGTCCCCTGCATAGGCAGGAAGATTCTTATCCATTGTACCACCAGGGAAATCCTCCTTCCTTTATATCTACTTCCTCTTCCAAGCTGCCTTCCCTAAAGTCTTCAAGCTTCAGGATTAGGTGTGACAGCTTTACAGAGACTCCTTAAGTCACACAATTGTGTAAGATTCTATATGATGCATATAGAATACACATACACACACACAGCTCCTAGTGGGTTCTGCTTTTGTGGGTTCTGAGTCTGTGATTGAATCCTGGATGGTTGTATTATATACACTGATTTTATAGTTGGGTAAATGCATTATTTTGGGGGATTTGTGCAAAAAGAAACTTTATCATTCAGAATAGTGTATTGTAGGTTGGTTTGTACATGGAAGACTAATCAATTAAACTCAATACCTGAATTTTGAAGAATCATAAATTTGATCAAATAAACAGCTTGCTCACCTCTTTAAGTTTTCACACTTTCCTAGGTTATATAAAAAATTGCTCTGGGACAAAATAAAGAGATGATATACATATTCTTCTTAGAAATACAGGGGTAAGAATCAGAAGAGATCAATTTAAGCGGATGAGTGGTTGCCTCTGGGTGGCCGGAAATGATGATGAGTGGGATCCAAGACCACCAAGGAGATGGTGCTTTTGGTAGAAGTCTTTTTAGCATCATTTGACTCCCTAAACTAGATGCATGAAGCATTTTGATAAAAATAAACTCTGATTACAAGAAAGTTTTAATAAAAAGCCAAGTCCATGCCATCTATTTGTAATAGGGCAGGCAAGAGGAAAGGAAATAGGAAAGGTTATCATTTGAGTTGGACAACAGAATTCAGTTCTGGAGAGATTCCAATACAAGTTGAAAGGAAGGTCAAATCTGTGGAGAAATATGAAACAATAAGATTTCAAGGGATAAGAGAATGAGCTCTGCCTTCTTTAAGAGTCCTTTGCTGCAGAAAGAAAATCTTGGCAACAAGTTTCTCCTCCCCAGCTCTCTGCCTTCTCTTTTCTGTATCTTCTGAACTGAATGAATGGAAACTTAAGAAGTTATTGAAACAAGATAAGACATTGAAGCATCTCCTTCCAGAGCCATGTTTCATGGACTTGAGGAGCCTTAAGTTCTGGGACTGGAACAGTGACGGCCATAAACAATAATTTTCATTTAAGAAAAAACTTCTGATTCCTCTCACAGCTTGATTATATTTTAACCCCTATCATTTCCTTTTCATGCCTCAAGTCCTTGGATTTCAACTTCTTGCCCATCCTTCTACCTCCTCAATTTGGCCTTTCCCTTAGCATTTATTATGTTCCACCCAAGTCCATATATAGAAACATAGTTTAGAAATATCAGGACAAATTTAAGTCAAGGCATTGGTGAGAAAAGTTAGGTAGTTAACCCTTTCACAATACCTTCCCCCAAAGGAGTAAATGCAAGAGAGGTTTTTAAAAAGAGAAAATAAGATAAGTTTGGGAGGAAAACAACAAGAAAGACATAAGGAAAATTTCAGGGAAAATGGTTCTTTTTTTCTTTTTTTCTCATGTTTTTAAAATACTTTATATGGTAAAAATACAGCAAAAATATTTTTTTGTTCAAAGAGAAAAAAATATACTGCTATGGTCATGGTTCTAAGGATGACTTAAGTAGTCTCTGGCTCCTCAACAGACTAATTCACTTATATCTGTTTTATAAGCCTGCTTTTATAAGCCTGTTTTATAAGCCTGTTTTATAAGCCTGCTCCTCCATCATTCAGAGTCTCTTCCTCAAATCATTTGGTAATTTCCAGCTGCATAAATTTCTAAGGAGTCCAGTGAAGCCTGAGAGCTGAACAGAAACTATTACATTACTAGCCTGCCTTTACACATAGTTTTTCCATCTAGAGGCATAAAGCATTTCACAAATACTTTCTCTTTTAGTCAGCAGGCATTTCTACGGCTGAAACAGACGGCTGCATATTCTAAGTCATGTGAATCATCAGCAAGAGAGACTCAAATTCCAGACTCAAGTTTCAGACTTTTCCCACTGAACTTTGCTACTTCTCCAGACCCAAATGATGTACTTTCCAGGCTATGGTTCCTTCTGCTCGATGACTGGTTATCTTCCTGTTTTCTAATTCCCCAAGGGCTCCCTCCTAGAGACCTTTTTTTTAAGGTCAATTTCGTTCTGTTATCAACTCCTTTGGGCACAAATCCTCCACTAGTTACAAATTCAGTTAATGTCTGGAACTTCTCCTCAAAGAGAAGAAACTTTGATTTCATGGTCACATTTGCAGGTTCTTTCCTTTGATGGAAATTGTCTGCACCTGAAGACAAGCTCCTTTCTCAGATTGCATACACTCAATTCCTTCTTGCCTTCCTCAAGTTTTAATTCCTTTTAAGAGAGGTTTGTTTGAAATCACTTTTTTTTTTTTTCCGCAAGAGGACAAATCAAGAGCTTGGCAAACAATGAGATGTTTTATTTGTTGGCTTAGTCACTGACTCAAGGACTTTCACTATTCCTTGCTGTTATGTTGAATACACTTTCTTTGTGCTTTCAAATTGTCAATAAAACTGAAATCACTCCAGTGAAAATTACTAGCTTAAAGCACTGATATCAGAGGGTGTCCCAACTTCTTAAACATCATTTACCACCCACAATCTTTACATTTATTGACAAAAAAAGAAAATGATTAGAATTTGTACGTATGTGTGTGTAGCAGGCTGTGTTGGGGGGATGAAATAAATGGTAAATGAATTATCCAAAATCAATGATGTCATTAGACAAGCCCTTGAGAAGGATGTGTCACTTGCTAGCTCCTCATGTGATATGGGTCTATTACCTTTGGGCCATATTTCAATAAACAACACTGAAAGATGGAGGAACCTTTAGTTCCCCATTTGAAGTTATTCCTCAGATACTTTACAAAGCTTGTGCATTAAAATATATGATACATGGGCCATGGAGATGGTGGCATCATGGCGTAGGCAGTGTGAGCACTGTAGGGCAGGGCATCCATGGGGGTTGAAGGAGAAAGTGTTTATGAAGGACCTGCTGAAACGGGAAAAGAAGATGATGATATTCTCCAGGGCAGCAGGCTGCTGGGGGAGCCGCTGTCCAAAAGGAGCAAGAAGGAGCATTAAGCCTCTGTCTTCTACTTGACTGAGGGCACTGCCAACTCAAGGGACGGGAGAAGACACTGGGATACACGCAGGAGGTGCTACAGGCAGAGGAACCAGGCTAAGGAGCTGCAGAGAGGAGAAAACTGTCCCTGTCCTTTCCCCCTTGTCATCTCCTGTCCTCCCACTCCCTGCCGTCTTTTTCTCTCTCCTCACACTCTGCTCCTCATTCCAAGTCCTTTTGAATTCCTGTTTTTGTTTTGTTTTATTTGTTTTTGTTTGTACCTTGAGGCATGTGGGATCTTAGCTTACCAACCAGGGCTGGAACCCACCCCTCCACACCCTCCCACCCCTGCATCAGAAGCTCAGAGTCTTAATCTCTGGGCCACCAGAGAAGTCCCTGAACTCCTGGTTATTAAGATGTCTCCCCTCATTTTAGGCCCTTTCAATCTCCCTCTTAACCGCCTCCCTCTAAGCAGGTTCCTCTCAGCCTACACTTGCCTCCCCACCCCTCAGCAAAGGCATTCCTGGTGAGGTTTAGGAGAAAGCCAAGTCAGTTTATAAATTATCTCTCATATGGATCATTTCTACGCATGAAAAAAATTAATCTGGTTTATGTTGATTCTTAACAGCATTTAATTTTGAAATTTCAGCTTTTTAAGCCAATTTCTCAAAGTTTGCCATTGCTCTAATAATGTCACAGCATGATGCAAAATGGGTTTCCCTGGTGGCTCAGACACCTGCAATGTGGGAGAACTGCGTTCAATTCCTGGGTCAGAAAGATCCCCTGGAGGCGGGCATGGCAACCCACTCCAGTATTCTTGCCTGGAGAATCCCATGGACAGAAGAGCCTGGCAGGCTGCAGCCCATGGGGCTGCAAAGAGTCAGACACAACTGAGTGACTAAGCACATGTGATGCAAAATAAAGATAAGGGCTAAATGGTACTTATGCAGGGAAGAGACATGGAGTTAGGGGGCTACTACATGAATCCACTTGAGTTCCTGGAGGAGGTAGTGAGAAAACTAAGGAAGCCCATGACTGGACAAAGCAAACAGGGTTGATAATGGCTCAGGATCCTTTGATCTTTTGAATAGTATTACATTTCAAACTGGTGGCACAATAAGCCTAGAACCCAGGTCTCTGAATGTATAATTTCACGGTGTCAGTGAAGCACATGAGCTTAAGAAGTCAGAAGGGGCGTTCATATGCTGCCTCTGCCTCTAACCAGTATGTGAATTTGCAAAATTACTTAGTCTCTTTGAAATTGTGAAATGGGATATGAGCACTGGGAGGATTAAATCAGCTAACCTGGCAAGGGCCAGACTCAGTTTAAAGGCTAGCCTCTGCCCCACCCTCCTCAACCCTCTGCTTGACAACTGGAGCAAACCATAGTCAGTTCAGTCGCTCAGTCGTGTCTGACTCTTTGCGACCCCATGAATTGCAGCATGCCAGCCCTCCCTGTCCATCACCAACTCCTGGAGTTTACTCAAACTCATGCCCATCGAGTCAGTGATGCCATCCAGCCATCTCATCCTCTGTCGTCCCCTTCTCCTCCTGCCCCCAATCCCTCCCAGCATCAGGGTCTTTTCCAACGAGTCAACTCTTCGCATGAGGTGGCCAAAGTATTGGAGGTTCAGCTTCAGCATCAGTCCTTCCAATGAACACCCAGGACTGATCTCCTTTAGGATGGACTGGTTGGATCTCCTTGCAGTCCAAGGGACTCTCAAGAGTCTTCTCCAACACCACAGTTCAAAAGCATCAATTCTTCTGCACTCAGCTTTCTTCACAGTCCAACTCTCACCTCCACATGTGACCACTGGAAAAACCATAGCCTTGACCAGACGGACCTTTGTTGGCAAAGTAATGTCTCTGCTTATTAATATGCTATCTAGGTTGGTCATAACTTTCCTTCCAAGGAGTAAGCGTCTTTTAATTTCATGGCTGCAATCACCATCTGCAGTGATTTTGGAGCCCCCCAAAATTAAGTCAGCCACTGTTTCCACTGTTTCCCCATCTATTTCCCATGAAGTGATGGGACCAGATGCCATGATCTTAGTTTTCTGAATGTTGAGCTGTAAGCCAACTTTTTCACTCTCCTCTTTCACTTTTATCAAGAGGCTTTTTAGTTCTTCTTCACTTTCTGCCATAAGGGTGGTGTCATCTGCATATCTGAGGTTATTTATATTTCTTCTGAGGTTATTTATAATCTCAATCTTGATTCCAGCTTGTGCTTCCTCCAGCCCAGCATTTCTTATGATGTACTCTGCATATAAGTTAAATAAACAGGGTGACAATATATAGCCTGACTACTCCTTTTCCTATTTGGAACCAGTCTGTTGTTCTATGTCCAATTCTAACTGTTGCTTCCTGACCTGCATACAGGTTTCTCAAGAGGCAGGTCAGGTGGTCTAGTATTCCCATCTCTTTCAGAATTTTCCACAGTTAATTGTGATCCACACAGTTAAAGGCTTTGGCCTAGTCAATAAAGCAGAAATAAATGTTTTTCTGAAACTCTCTTGCTTTTTCGATGATCTAGCGGATGTTGGCAATTTGATCTCTGGTTCCTCTGCCTTTTCTAAAACCAGCTTGAACATCTGGAAGTTCACAGTTCACGTATTGCTGAAGCCTGGCTTGAAGAATTTTGAGCATTACTTTACTAGCATGTGAGATCAGTGCAATTATGCAGTAGTTTGAGCATTCTTTGCAATTGCTTTTCTTTGGGATTGGAATGAAAACTGACCTTTTCCAGACCTGTGGCCGCTGCTGAGTTTTCCAAATTTGCTGGCATATTGAGTAGAGCACTTTCACAGCATCATCTTTCAGGATTTGAAATAGCTCTACTGGAATTCCGTCACCTCCACTAGCTTTGTTCATAGTGATGCTTCCTAAGGCCCACTTGACTTCACATTGCAGGATGTCTGGCTCTAGGTGAGTGATCACACCATCATGATTATCTGGGTCGTGAAGATCTTTTTTGTACAATTCTTCTATGTATTCTTGCCACCTCTTCTTAATATTTTCTGCTTCTGTTATGTCCATACCATTTCTGTCCTTTATCGAGCCCATCTTTGCATGAAATGTTCCCTTGGTATCTAATTTTCTTGATGAGATCTCTGTCTTTCCCATTCTGTTGTTTTCCTCTATTTCTTTGCATTGATCGCTGAGGAAGGCTTTCTTATCTCTCCTTGCTGTTCTTTGGGACTCTGCATTCAGATGGGAATATCTTTCATTTTCTCCTTTGCTTTTCACTTCTCTTCTTTTCACAGATATTTGTAAGGCCTCCTCAGACAGCCATTTTGCTTTTTTGCATTTCTTCTCCATGGGGATGGTCTTATGGAGCAAACCATAAGGATTGCACAACTCCTAGGTTCCCAGATCACATCAAGGGGAGGAAGCAGGCCAAATCCTTATCAGGAAGTTAAGCCTAGTTTATTTGCCCTGGGCTCCCTCAAGCTTATCGCTGTGCAGGGATAATTCTCCAAACCTCTCTGGAACTCAGTTCATTCCTCTTGTGGATGGCAGGGCGGGGTGTGGGGGGGTGGGGTGGGGGTGGGGACGACTATCTATGCCCTAAAGACACAGGTTAGATAAGAGCCAATCAATGTTTATAAAATACAGTGTAACCCAAGAATGAAAGCACAGGGTCAAAATGCATTTTCAATACATGCTATTATATAGGTCAGGGCAGTATTGCCCAGAATGTGGAGTATGAGTTGCTGGTGGCATACAAAACATTTTTTAGCTGCCACATACATGACAAAAAGTGCATAGTGAGAAAGAGGTTTCCTTTCAATTGCCTTTAATTACATCAAGAAGTAATTCTCATTTGGGGTCTCTAACACTTGCTGTTTCTCTCTTTAAAAAGAGAGTAAACCTCAGGAGACATGCCTTCAGCAAGAGGAGAAATTAAGCAGAATTTAGAAATAGAGCCAAAGTTTTAATGTTTAGATTTGTCTTCTGATATAGCAACCAACACTGGTTTTCCATTTATGATAATAGCCATATTTTTTCCTGAAGAGTAAATGGAAGTTTTAAAATACATTACATATTATTTAATTTTAAAAGTAACTTGATTCAAATAAAAATATTAAGTAAATACTAACACAAATGATAAGTGGATTTGGACAAATTGGAAAGGTAGTTTTCAAATGATTGAGCTTTGGAAAACACTGGCCTCCTGCATGGGGAATCCAGGGACCTAGATTCTAGACCTGCCTCTGGTAATAACCTACTGTGTGACTTCGGTGAAGCTGAGCCTCAGCATCTTCATCTGGAACTAACAGGGCTTGTTCATGTGGTCTCTAAGGATCCCTTCTGCTCTAATGTCCTAGTATTTGAAGCATATGATTAGGATGTTTTCTATCTTTGGCTAAGAATCAATTGCTCTTACATACATAACTGATTCACTTCGCTGTTGACCTGAAACTAACACAACGTTGTAAACCAACTACACTACAAGATTGGAGAAGGGAATGGCAACCCACTTGGGTATTCTTGCCTGGAGAATTCCGAGGACAGAGGAGCCTTTCAGGCTACAGTTCGTGGGGTCACAAAGGGTCCAACATGACTGAGTGACTCAGCACATACTCCAACATAAAATAAATTAAAAAAGAATGTTACAAAATAAAATTATTTTTTGAAGAAAGCCAAAACATCCAATTGCTCTGTCTTCTTACTTTCTTTCCAAATCCCCCTTCAGGCATTTGATATCTAATTCAAAACAAATATGGATCTCCGTTTTATTAACACTCACAAATTGAACTAATGCACATGATCCAAAAATGCAAAAAAAAAAAAAAAAAAAAAAAAAGGAAGAAATTCTTCACAATGAAAAGAACAAAATTCTTTGAAATGGATTTTGAGGGAGATGACATTTGTTCTGGTCCTCAACTTCACCACTTACTGATAATGTGATCTTAGGTGACCTTAAGGTCCCTTTGAAAGTGTGTTAGTTGCTCAGTCATGCCCGACTCTTTGCAACCCCATGTACTCTAGCCCACCAGGCTCCTCTGTCCATGGGATTTCCCAGGCAAGGATACTTCAGTGGGTTGCCATTCCCTTCTCCAGGGGATCTTCCCAAGCCAGGGATCAAACCCTAGTCTCCTGCACTGCAGGTAGATTCTTTTCTGTCTGAGCCAAATTAGCAATAAAATTCTATGAAATTCAAGTGAGTCTATACAAAGGAAATAGATCAGCTGAGATATTTAACACCCCATAACAGTATTTTAATATAGACTCAAATTTGAAAGAAAAGAAGATAAATATTTTTAAAAAGACATAGCTTCTGTCTTCTGTTAATGAGTGGCACTCTGAAGGGAGATGGAAGGCATCTGGTCCCATCACTTCATGGGAGATAGATGGGGAGACAGTGGAAACAGTGTCAGACTTTATTTTTTGGGGCTCCAAAATCACTGCAGATGGTGATTGCAGCCATGAAATTAAAAGACGCTTACTCCTTGGAAGGAAAGTTATGACCAACCTAGATAGCATATTAATAAGCAGAGACATTACTTTGCCAACAAGGTCTGTCTGGTCAAGGCTATGGTTTTTCCAGTGGTCATGTATGGATGTGAGAGTTGGACTGTGAAGAAAGCTGAGCGCCGAAGAATTGATGCTTTTGAACTGTGGTGTTGGAGAAGACTCTTGAGAGTCCCTTGGACTGCAAGGAGATCCAACCAGTCCATCCTAAAGGAGATCAGTCCTGGGTGTTCATTGGAAGGACTGATGCTGAAGCTGAACCTCCAATACTTTGGCCACCTCATGCGAAGAGTTGACTCGTTGGAAAAGACCCTGATGCTGGGAGGGATTGGGGGCAGGAGGAGAAGGGGACGACAGAGGATGAGATGGCTGGATGGCATCACTGACTCGATGGGCATGAGTTTGAGTAAACTCCCGGAGTTGGTGATGGACAGGGAGGGCTGGCATGCTGCGATTCATGGGGTCGCAAAGAGTCAGACATGACTGAACTGAAAAGAACTAGTGTGCAATATGAAAGTGCCTGACTCCTCACGAGCAGAGTTGTGCCCCATCTTCATTCTTATTAGTAACTAGTTGTATGAATGTGAGAAACTCATTTGTACAGTATTTGTTTCATCACCTATAAAATAAGGTTATGTTGTATGATCTCTAAGGTCTCTTGCGGCTACGAGTCTGAAAATGATTTTATGCTTTGGAGAAATTAAATGCTAATCTCAAAGACTCCTAACTATACATTGGAGATGATTTCTTCAATACACTTATTTCTGCAGGTAAAACTAACACACAAAGTCACACAATCTTTTTTTTAAATTGGCTTCAATCACAATTGCCTCGGTCTTTGAACTCTCCTACTAGCCAAAGTTTTGAATTTGATTTCTCTTAATTTTTGTAAAGACAGTAATAATAACACTTGCTTTCTAAATTTACCTCAAATACCCGAGTGGGAAGTTAGATGAAAGACTCAATTCCATTCAGCAAACATCTATTGAATGTTAATTACGTGCAAAATCCTAAAGATGACACCAAGATAAAGAAAGGTCATAGCCCTCAAAGAACCTAAAACCAAGTAGATAAAGTGAAGCATTATCATTATACCAAGAGAATTCATTTCAAAGAAAGGAAAAAAACAAACTCAGAAAGTAAAACTGGATGGAAGATAAAAATGAACTTAAAGAGAAATGAGGGCTTCCCTGAGGTTCAGAGGTAAATAATCCACTTGCCAATGCAGTAATCACGGGTTCCATCCCTGGGGGAGGAAGCTCCCACATGCCTCAGAACAGCTACGCCTGTGTGCCACAGCTATTGAACCTGTGCTCGAGAACCTGTGCTCTGCAACAAGAGAACTCACCACAATGAGAAAGCCCTGCAGCACCAAGAGCAGCCCCCCGCTCTCTGCAGCCAGATAAGAGGCCGAGAGCAGTGAAGACTCAACACAGCTAATAAATAAATAGTTATTTTTAAAAAGAAGAAAGAAATTATATGGAGAAGGGTTGGAAATCAGTCAGAAATCCTTCAGCCTAAAAGAAACGATGGCTCATATGTTAGCAAGTGATGTCACCAATTGTAAGATCTTGCTTTCAAATCCATTCCATCAGGGCAAGAGTGACTTGGCCAGCAGCTCAAGTATAGACAGCTTATGTTCTGTCCACAGAACTCTCTGAGGAGAAAGATTCAAATTCCAGCCAATGCTGGCACCCTCCACAAGAAGGGAGAAAGAAACAGTTGACTTAAAAAAACTGTCTCAGGGACTTCCCCAGTCTTAATCTATGGTTAAGACTTCTAATGTCGGGGCATAGGTTTGATCCCTGGTGGGGGAACTGAGGTCCCATATGTTGTGTGACACAACCAAAAAAAAAAAAAGTTATCCCCAAATCAGGCAACTGGAGATAAGAGTACAGAAGCATTTCCCAAACAAAGAATAGAGGGGAGGACAAGAGAAACCCTTGCCTTTCATGCAGTCCATGAAAGACAATTTTCTTCCTCCTTATAATCTCTAGTAAATGGTTACAGGCAGGGACATTTAGAAAAATGAAAACGCAAAGTTCTATCAGGAAGATAAAAATGAATGATATGAGGAAAATCTCCATCACAGCATGGAATATTCCATTTTATACTGATTTCTCCTGAAGGTCCAGGACTGAGCTAACAGACAGTGTGTGAGTGCCTTGAGTCTGGGGCTATGGAGAGGAGGGGGATGGAGGTGGGTCAACTTGAAACTGTTTACCTGAGATTGGGACTTCAACCCACGTGACTGGGACTTGAACCCAGCCAAAACCCATGGTACCTGGTTTCAGGACCTCATGAAGTTCAGGTTCTTGGTCTCATCACAGAAAGAATTCAGTGAGAGACAAAGTGATAGGTAAGAAGAGGATTTACTCAGAATCAGAGAGAAGCATGCTCCATAGACAGAGTGTCGCCCATCACAGAGGGCGAGTGTGGCCTTGAAACGTGGCTTGGATAGCTTTCATGGGCTGGGTAATTTCATGGACTAATGAGAGGGAGGATTATTCCAACTATTTTGGGGAAGGGCTGGAGATTTCTAGGAGTTGGGCCACTTTTTGGTCTCTTGATGGTGCCTTGGAACTGTCATGATAGCTTGCTGAGAGAAGATCAAGGGCTAGAAGTTGACTCCTCTGCCATCTTGGACCCCTTTGATTCTAATTGATTTATGCTGTGTCCTTGGGCTATGACATTCTCTCAAAAGTTGTGCCCTACCCCTTTCCCTCCTGTTATAAGCTCAACAACAAGCTCTGAGAAGCCTACAGAACACTGGGACCTCTGCTTATCTTTTTGGATGTATAAATAATATGATAATTTCCCATGAACTGCTGGGAGAATTCTTGCTCAGAAATAGATGGAGAAACATCTAGACTGGCTACACCATTTTCCACACTTTGAGCCATTCTGAGTATAGATGTAAACTAAGATCAAATTACACATCTTTGAATACCTGATACTAACATTCTGCTCATACCACACTGTCATACACCCCACCAAAAAAAAAAAAAAAAAAAAAATCAGGAAGAATAGTGAAAAATTAAGGCAGCAGGGTAAAGTGTAGCATTTCTAGACATTTCATCTCCAGCAAGACTACCACAGCCAAAAGGGTTGCCTCCAGACTTTCCCTCTGGGCTCTATGATTTTTCCTGTATATTCTATAATTATCGAGGTATTTTTTACTGTTTATTAGTGCCCATGTTTATGTGTATAAATTATGCTTCTCCAGCTAAAATTTGAGTAAATTCCATACTCTTCAAATCCAGGATCCCAGACTTCACTCCGTAATCTCAAGATTTGAAACTCCTGCTCTCAGACCCAAGCACTGAATAATTTTGGATGAAGTTTTAGGCTTAGCCTGGGGGAGTTGTAGCAACAATAATACAAAGGTCCCCAAAGCAAAACAAACAGACACACAAGCAGGTCTTCTATTGCATAAACAATGAGGCTGTTCTTAACTTTTTTGTTTGTTTGGTTTTGGTCAAAGGAATCAAAAGACAGTGGCAATTTTTTTCATATTTGAGATTTAACCATACTAGGGAACAATAAAAAATACTAGGGAACAATAAAATATTTGGTGTTTTGAATGTTGGTTTGTTGTTTTGTTTTTCTGGTAGTGATAGGCTTCAAACTTCCGTTGTACAATTATTAGTGTTGTTGTTTGTTTGTTTTTTTTAAGTCATGCTTGTTATTTTAATATTGCTTCCCTTTGTTACAGGAAGGGGACACTTTCTACTCTCATCAAGGTATACATTCAGAAATAAGATCCTGCAAGAAACCTTCCTAATTTAACGCTAATTTAGATGTTTGTAACTTCAGAGACCTGTGTAGATACATAGCTTAAACAGCAACCCACCTGAAATGTTATAGCTTTTGGTGAGTATGGATTTTCTCAAAACAGGCCACAATTTTGAATTGGACACAGTCATGATATCAAGGGAAATATACCTACACTATCCATTTGAGTCATGAAAGATTAATTACAGAAGAAGCCCACCGTTCTGCACTATCAAGTACTACATATTCTGAAAGAGGAAAGGAAAAAACTCACTTCCAAATGAAGTTAAAACTACCTACAATGATTGTGGTGAAAAGTTTTTTCAATCTACATAGGAAAATATTATTTTAAGAAGGAAAAAAAGCAAGATGCAAATTTTATTGTAGTCTAGTCCAAAATTCTAATTCTTTACATAGAAAATGGTTACTCTCCTTGAACAAAGGAATGTAATAATTTTGCTTCCCCTCTCTTATGCTTATGTATTTCCGTGCAGTAGACGAAAATGTAGAAAAACACACCCTTGAGAGGGATAACTACATGAAAAATGCCTGACTGTTCAATATAACATTTTGCTGAGATGTAAGAAAATGGAATAAGAGAGGATGTAAACTTTTAAAAGATTATATTTCAAGATAGTAAATGTTGATTCAAGAATTTCAATAATGATATCCACATAAAAAATTATGACTAAATCAGCCTTGGTAGATAACCACGCAGCAGCAATGTTTTCTAAATAACTCAAGAATGAGATTCATTCTTTTCAGTGTTGGATCAGCTTTGTTTTGGAAGTCAATGCTTTCCAGAATTATTCTTTATGATTTTGATTATACACATTCTTGATGTTTTTTTATGGTTCTTTGCCAATTCCTTATTTTCTAAGAGATTTTGATCTTTCAATTTTGCAGTCAGTTGCGATTACTATATGAAAAAATAGTATCTAACAATTATGTTATACTTAGTATCTGACACTTTGTTGCCAGACCCTATTCTAAATGTTTTTTCTTAATTCAATTATTCAATTCATAATTTAATGAATTCAATTCTCTAAACTGTGAAGTTGGTAATATTATTTCCATTTTATAGATGAGAAGATTGAGGCATAGGAAGATTAACTAATTTGCCCAAGGACACACAGCTAGTAAATCTTTAAAAGACTAGGAGGAAATGCATTAAGGTATTGATGGCGACTTCTTAGGGTGTGGGGTTATAAAGAGTGGTTAAGAGAGATGACACAAACAGCTCTCGAATTAAAACACTGGCAGCTGTTTAAAAACAGAGAAGACAGACTCCAGGACAGTTTAAGAGAAAATACTGGCAGGGCTTGTGGACTGACTAAGCCACACGGGGAATGGCCGGAGTCTAAAAACCCTCCAGCTTCTGGCTTAGGTGACTGGTTGGACGTGTGCACTAGGGTAGGGAATACAAAAGATGAAACAGTTTGGGAAAGGAGACTCTCTAGGTTCAGAGTCCACAGAAGAGCCCATTAAAGTGCAAATATGTCTTCTGAAAACCGGAACCAACTTGGCTCACTGACACTTGCATCATCCCTGCTGTGGGAATGGTTAGCTGTCTCCCAGAGGCCTAGGCCTTGGGTGAAGGAGGAGCTGCCTCTGGGCAGATTCGGTGGGGGTCTGCCTTGGCCAGGGGCCACGACACTGCTGACTGCCAGCCTCGCTGCAGCCCCGAGGAAGGTCCGGCCGCAGGGAGCAGGCAGGACAAAGGCCGCCCAGGAGGTTTCCCGCTGAGGCGGGACGCCATCCTGCCCAGTGTCTCCTTGTTCAAGTCGGGTCACCTCGGCCCTTCCAAAAACTGACTGGCTCACGTCAGAACGCTGGCGGCCGGACGAGTGGTTCTTAGCGATGTTCCTTGTCTTCTCATTGTTTTTACCCGTGAAACCTTCAGTTCCCCAGCGCATGAAGGCTGGGGAGGTGGCCAAACCGAGCTGAAACCTGAAATGTCTTTTTTGTTCCCTACAGTACAGTCAGTTTAAATTTCATGCAATCTTTACGCTGTGGACTAATATGTATTATACAATTCTCGGTTTGCCTTTTCAAAGGTGCTTCAACTTATAATATCATGCTGGGACCCGGGCCAGGAAATCCAGACCCAGATAAACGCAGTCGGTAGGCTCCACCCTAGCTTTTGGGGCCTCGGCGGGGGCAGCGGCCACTCCCCCTCCTCCGCCCCCGCGCTCTTCCGGCTACCGGTCGGGTCCCCAGGACAACGCCCGCGCTCACCCGGAGGGAGGGCGGGGCGCGGAGCCGAGGCCGTCACGTCCCGAACGTCGAGAGGCGGGGTAATGGCCTTATGACGTCATAACCCCGCCCCCGTCTTCCAGATATCCCCCGCGCCGCCCGCCATTTTGTCTCCAGTGTCTCGTTTGCTCTCTTCAGCGTGGAGGGAATTGTCTTCCTTCGTAGGCGGGAGGAAGGGATCAGCATCTATTGTCTGTGTTTGACTCCGTAGTTCGGTCAGAGGCCTCCCAGAGCTTTCCCGGGGCTGTCGGCAGGAGCCTCCGCGACCGTCCCGCCCCTCCCCTCTGTCCCTGGGACCGGGAGGGACCCAGCCCGCGTCACGCCCCTCGGCGCTCGCCTTTAGCTTCTCTGTCGTTGCGTCCGCATCGCGCCCCCGGAATCAGACGGTATCCCATAGATGGCCAGCTTTCCCCCGAGGGTCAACGAGAAAGAGATCGGTGAGGAATGGGACGATGGGTGAGGGGTGCTGGAGAGCGCGCGGGGGCGGCGGAGAGGCAGGGACTCCCCCGAGGAGGGTGAGTCTGAGGAAGAACAGTGAGCAGGGCTCGAGCCCTGGAGCGAAGAGGAAGGAAGCTACCCTGCGGGTGGGTGTCGCAGAGGGTAAATGGGATCAGAATTGAAGCGGCGCCTACTGTGCGCTCGGCAAGGAGGGAGGCGGCGCGCAGAGGAGGCAAAGAGGACCAGAGAGCCCAGTGGCGAGAGCTGCAGGGATCGTGTGGCCGGAGCGGACATGTTCCCCCCACCCTAGTTTTTTCACCGGCGGTCTGAGCAGGGCCATTCTCTTGGATTTCTCTTGGTTAAGAGACCGGGGCGTCGAGTGGGCAGGGGAGAGCTGGGCAAAGATCGAGGGCTCTTAAAAAAGTTTCCGATGGAGAAAAGTATACTTGTCTGTTCTGAGCTATTATTAAAGGGTGGGTCTTCGTGTGTACGAACAACTATAAAGAGGAATGCAGTTATCAGCCTGGAAAAAGTGTTTTAAAAAATGGTATGGTGCTCCAAGGCAGCAAGCTCAGGGGAGGAGACTCAGTTATCTTTAATATACTGAGGAGCAGGGAGGAGCAGGCTGGTTGGGTGGAGTGACCGGAGAAAAGCTGATTTACAGACGAGCGAACTCTTGAAAAGGCTGTCTAGAAACTGGCTTAGTGGCCAAGCTGAAGACAGGCCAGTAGATGTTGAAGGTCCTGCGTTAGGACCTACCCCAATGACTCACTTGAAAGCACCTTACATTATCTAAATCCTTTCTTAAGGTAAAATACCTTAAAGTGGAAGCACTTTAAGGGAAGTTGAGGGTTGACTGTTTAGTAAACATTGAACTTATCGTATTATATACGTTGTTTAATTGTATGCAGTTTGAGGAATTCCCTGGCGGTCCAGTGGCTAGGACAGGGCGCTTTCATTGTGAGCCCTGGGTTGCATTCCTGGTCGGGAACTAAAGTCCCGCAAGCCCCGCAGGGCAGCTAAATATATATATGTATGTCTGTATATATGTAATATATAATCATAATACATTTATCTACAGATATACAGTTTTTACTTTAAAAAATGAAATAGATTTAGCATCTCCCCACCACTGTGTGTTAAATGAAAATTGGAGGTAGCTACTGAGCAGAGAGTATTTGCATTTCCTTGTTATTCAACTAAATTGGTGCCTTTATTGAATATTTGGAGGAGGTTTTTCTAGAGAAAGGGAGCTAAAGTAGCCAAAAGGCCCTCTATCCTGTATGTGGGTGAAATTTTGCATCTAGAGACAGCTATCTTAGAATTCTGGTGTTTTGTTCTCTTACGCATAAGGTTGAATGGCAGGTTAGGAGGGGACTTTACCCCTGGTTTTAATAACTATTTTAAACATACAGAGAAGACAAAATTCATGTCCAGTTGTTAAACTGTGGAACTCAAAAACGTTCTTATTCTCAGTCCAGTGGGGTTTTTTTTTTTTTTTGCTACTCACAGTGACACTGAGGATGAGTGATTTGCCTTTCCTATATCTGTATTTTACTTCGTCTTGAATCATTTTGAAAACTTTCCAATCCTCTCTTCTATGGATTGGACAGAGCTTCTTAGCATACCAGCATGAGGTGGAACCACCCACTAAGTAGCCTTTTAAATTATTATTATTATTATTTGCATGTTTAAGTCTCTGTTATTTCCTGATTATAGTGTAAAGTTACTAACTAGATGCCAAATATCTAAAAGAACTTTCACCTTTTGTTAACTTTTTTTAAGTCTGAGTTTTTGTTTCTTTGTTTCTTTAAAAAAATATCATTTGGATACAAAGTTAAAACCTCTGTAGCTTTGTATCTATCAGTAAGGACCTCTGTTGCTGGTTTCTCAAGTAAGTACTGAAAGAGGAGGCTAGATTCCAGGATTGATGAAAGAAGTCTATATGACAGGCAGTTACTGCCTAGAGCTACAGCCCTCTTTCACAAGGCTGTGCCACAGATCCTCCCTTTATGGTTATGAAATTGCAGGGAGGAATGTGAAGAAGGAGCTGAATCTGGTTTGCTTGGTTGAGCAGTGACTCAGATGATGTGTATAGTGTTGTATCTTATGGCCAGGTTCCATGGCAGGCAGCCTTTCCCTTATACAAGGTTGTTAAATCATAGTATCTTAGGATACTAACATTCAGCAGTTGCAGGTCATATATAAAAGTTCAAGTAATTTTTTTTCTTCATTATAAAGTTTGTGCTAGTGTATGATATTGTACCAGTAAGCATTTAAATTATTTGGTTAAATGCAATGATCATATGTCTTGTTAATAAGCAAAGAAACACAAAGTAATTATTAACTAAATACTTGTAATGGTGTAGTGTGTTTATTTGGCAGTATTTGTTGAGGGTGGCCCTATTTCTTAAAAGTGTACTTATATATTGAAAATATTTTCCATTTTCAAGAGTAGATTAGCTTATTATTTTGTGGTCTTTGCTGTCTAAACCAGTTTTTTAGTTAATTTGTTATCACCCTTTATGCAAGAGGAGTTTTGTGATTGTGGCCAAAGTTAAAGAAGGAAAATAACAGAGTGATCCTGGAATACATATTTTTTTTTAAAAATGAGTCTTTTGTAGGAAAATTAGTCCTGCTTATGCTTTCTAAAGGAGAACTGAGTTCTAGTCTAACTTACCAGATGTTTCTGAAGTTGGCTGCAAGGGCCAGTCCTCTATTTTTTGAGACAGGTGTTAATATAAGTACATTCATCTAGTTTAATCAGAGGATTTCTCTTTTTCAGAAAATGCTTGCATTTTTTTCAGTTGAATTTTAGAACTTGCGTCCCTTATTTGTGAACTTTGATTTTTTTTTCTCTTAAAATTTGTGGATTCTAAAAGATAGATGTAGTTAAAGAGAAGTCCTCCCCCTTTAAAAAAAAAAATAGGTGGAGGTTGCAGATTGAGGGGCCAGACACATAAATGAAATGATGATATAAGACTGTGGGCTTGAAGACATGGAGGGGGACATGAAGCAGCAAGCCTTTTCTAAAATCATTTGTGTATGTGTTGTCTGACTGCTGCACAGCTTTTGGGACCCTAGCCCCTGACCAGGGATTGAACCCTGGCCATGGCAGTGGAAGCCCAGAATCTTAACCACTAGGCTACCAGGGAATGCTGTCATTTGTATGCTTAAAAAATCATTCTACAGGCATCGAGTGTCACTGGTTTGTGAATTGTATATTAAAGTCATGTTCCTGCCAGTGAAATTGTTGCTGTTTTGATATAAGTGGGGAAGGGGTAGTGGGGGGTGGGGTTGGGTGGAGATCTGCTTTGATTAAATCATACCTGCAATGTGTTTAGTTGAAAAACTTCCACTGTTTTAAAGGCCATTATTAACTGGAATTTATCCAGAACAGTATGAAGGTGAAGGTAGAGAATGGACTTGAAACAGTGCAATCTAAGTGATTATTGAAAACTCACCAGATTTTATCATGGTGAAAAGATTTAGTTACTTATGTCATGGCTGTCTTCAATATATGAATGTCATGTGGGCACAGGATCTCTTATTCTCTGATCAGACACAAGACTGAGTGGGCGGAGTGGCACGAAGGAAGATTTTGAGTCATTAAAAGGAAATAGTCTGATAATCTCAGCTATGCCAGAATAGGTGCATATTTATATTTATGAATATTATAGGAAAACAGATTTCAGTTTTGTTTTACTTTTTAAACCATATCTCATTTGTTTAATGTGGCAAAGAATTGGGCAAGGAAATATTTATATCATTTAAGAATGGGAATTTATACATGTGCTTTCATATTTGTTCAATAAATGTTTGCTGAGCCCCTGTCGCACGCCAGATGCTACGCTCCCTGTTGGCAAAGCATACATTGAGACTGGATGTGTCACTGAGTACATTTTGGGGGTTTGCATAAGTGTATCTGCTTTTGCAGTAAGAGTATCAGTGGCTCTCATTTGAATTGCAATATGTAGACCATGTTGTTGGAAAGTTTAAGCCCAAAACATAAAAATTACAGAGTTGACCACAAAGCGAACCACAAAATAGATAACAGGGAAACTAACCTGAAGGTAACTTATAACTGAAAAGGGAGAGTAGCAAAATTTGAAATCAAGACAAACCCAAGACAGCAGTGGTGATAGACTTAAGATCCTTTCCCAGAATTGAGGAAATGGCAGCCACATTTGCATGTGCACAAAAATAAAAATACATGAAATTGTCCCACTTTTTTTGTCTGTAAAAACCAAAAGAATTTTTAAAAAAATCAAAAGAATTACTTCCATTTGGGGATCAGTTTGGTGGCCCATTAAGAAGATGCTTGAGGACCACTATTTGAGAATCACAAATATAATGCATTTTATTTTATTTTTTGCTTGTTTGGCTGTGCCACTTCTCATGTGAGCTCTTAGTTTCCCAACCAGGGGAACCTGCCCCCCTGCAGTGGAAGTGTGGAGTCCTAGCCACTATATCACCAGTGAAATCCCTATAATGCATTTTAAAGTACAGGTTGGGGAGGCTGGACTAAATTAAGTCCCTTTTAGTTTGGAGGATTTTTCGATTTTTGTGACCTGAAAAAGATAAGAATATTCTTGTCTGACTAGACCATTCATTTAATAGTGCTTCCTTTGAGTAGTGATATAATACTATACAGTTTATTATGGTTTTTGAAAGCTGCTGTTTGGAAAAGATACTTTTCCTGTAGAGCAACTTTGGTTTCTTGCATTTTAAATGTTAGTAATTTGAAGAAAACGTAAGGCAGGGGCTTTCCTGGTGGTCCAGTGGCTAAAACTGTGCTCCCAATGCAGGGGGCCCAGGTTCAATCTGGGAACTAGATTCCGCGTGTCTCAACAAATGTGGGAGATCTCACATGGTACAACTAAGATCTGGCACAGCCAAATCAAAGAAAAAAAAAGCATAATGCTATGTGAAAGTCAGGACTTCAGTAATTGCTAGCCCTGAGAGATCATTATTTTTATTTGACCAGTTTTTTTTTTCCCCCTTAATTGAAACTTTCTTTAAAAGTTCTTGATTTGGGAAATTTTAGGAAAATCACTTTGCCAGAACTTATAAAGATGTTTATTATCATCAAGGGGTCTTCACACAGCCTGTCTCCCCTCAGAGGGTAGAATGCAGAACTTGGTGCATAAAAAAAGGGGACAAGTCAGTGGAGTTGAGTGAAAGCCAAAGTAATATGGATACAGTCTGAAATTCATTGTTGTTATATACAGTGTCTTGTATTTTTTCTTTCTTCTTTTAGTGAGATCACGTACTATAGGTGAACTTTTAGCTCCAGCAGCTCCTTTTGACAAGAAATGTGGTCGTGAAAACTGGACTGTTGCTTTTGCCCCAGATGGTTCGTACTTTGCCTGGTCACAAGGACATCGCACAGTAAAGCTTGTTCCGTGGTCCCAGTGCCTGAAGAACTTGTAAGACTCTTCTTTTTTGTATTTTGTATCTATCTGTAGAATTTACTTTTTTCTGTGTGGATTAGTAAAATTATTTTGTTGTTTTATGTTATTTCTTTAGAAGACTGTTTTAAATGTGTTTTGATCATAAGGTGAATATATTTGTTAGAAAATCTGTGGAAAGAATTGTCTAGCCTTAATTATATATTACAGAATATTTTCTCAGATAGTTTGGTGTTTTTCTTTTCCATATAGTAAAAGGCAGATTAATTGTGCTTTGATAGTGTAGTTTCTAAAATGTGTGTGAGCCACCAGGGAAGCCCCTGGCGGCTCAGGCAGTGAATGATCTGCCTGCAGTGCAGGAGACCTGAGTTCAGTCCCTGGGGCGGGAAGATCCCCTGGAGAAGGGAATGGCAACCCACCCCAGTATTCTTGCCTGGAGAATTCCATGGACAGAGGACCCTAGCAGGCTATAGTCCGTGGGGTTGCAAAGAGTCAGACACTACTGAGCAACTAGCACATGCACACAGTGTAGTTTCTAAAATGTGTGCACTGAATTTAAAATCTTTCCCTTCTTTTCTGTCTAGTTCACCTTCATGGTTTTATTCATTAATGTCATTATTACTTTATTACTACTGATTATTACGGCGTTTAGACAGTTTTCTGGTGTCAGCTTCACAATATCTTTGTTCTCAGAGTTTTTTGTTTTCTGCTTGTTTATACTTTTGGGTTAATGAAAAGAGTCCTAATTAATATAGGGTTCTACATCATAAGGATATATTGAAACACATTTGAGATGACCAAATTACAAATTGCTTTTTATTGTTGAACTTTTTCTTAGACACTGAGGATTTTAGTCTGAATTTATTTGGTCATGCCCACATAGCTAATAGCAGATTTTCCCTTTCCCATCTATAAGGATTTTATTGTTACTCAGTGTTACTATAATAATATGGACGTTATTTTAGCAAACACTTATTGTTTGTTTGTTTGTTTTGTGAATTAAAAGCTTTTAGACGGTTAGAAAACCCCATTATACAGTTAACAGACATAAGGCAAAATAATCATTAAACAAAGTTAAAATGAAAAGTCACATTATGTCCATAGTTAGATCAGTCCAACTTAAGGTTGTTAGATGTAAGAAGAGGCATCACATATGATTGTTGTTGAAGGTATCTGCAGACTTGGAGAAAGCCTTTTCCTTGAAGTGGAGATGTCCACCATGGCAAGCCTTCCACTGATGAAGAGGGGAGTGCTCCGCAGACCCAGCAGTTAGACAATTATGAAATGCAGCGTAGGAGTGAGCCCAGGACAGGAAGGCATTGTCTTGAGGATCAAACAGCAGACTCAGGATTTCTTGTCCTGAAGAATCCTGGTCGAGCCCCCAAGATGAAAGGTTGTTGCTGAACCCACAAAAAGACGCCAGGATTCTTGGCCTCCAGAGGAGAATTCAATCTGGGGCCAGAGACGAGGCTTGATTGCTCAGAGCTTTTGTGCAATAGAGTTTATTAAAGTATAAAAGGGATAGAGAAAGCTTCTGACATTAGACATCAGAAGGGGGCAGAAAGAGTACCCCACACTTATTGTTTAGTATCCACCGGAGTCCAGAATAAATAATAACTAGATGTCAATCTGGCTTTTCTTTTCACCAGTCTCTTGCATGGCACCAAGAATATCACCAATTCAAGTAATTTAAGATTATCAAGACAAAACAGTGATGGTGGTCAGAAAAATAAGCCTCGTGAACATATTATAGACTGTGGCGATATAGTCTGGAGTCTTGCTTTTGGATCGTCAGTTCCAGAGAAACAGAGTCGCTGTGTAAATATAGAATGGCATCGATTCAGATTTGGACAAGATCAGCTACTCCTTGCCACAGGGTTAAACAGTGGACGGATCAAAATATGGGATGTATATACAGGTATGAAGTCATAGTCTTGAAAGCAAACTCGATTATTTTATGATGTAATCATAGCTTGTAGACACTAGAAGAATGAGATTTGAGGATTTTAACTTATGGAGAAGCAAGAATTGATCCTCTGAATCTGTCTTTATATAAATCCTTATTGGCCTAAATAGCATCTGCAGCTTATAGTTTTTTTTTTTTCTTTTCTGAAAAAGGACGAAAGGAAGAGGGAGCTTATAGTTTTAATTTAGGAAAATAGAGTTCATATTGCTTGATCACTTTTCAGAGAATATTATAGTAGGAAGGGCATGTCTAAGGAACATTTAGTTAATTATCACTTATAAACTAGTAATTTACTTTATGACTCCAATTACAAGATGTTTTCTTATATACTTTTTCAATATATAATAGCTTAGAGGCATTCAAGGTAAATCTCGTTTTCAGCAATCATTATCTAGCCTCTGGAAGGCTTTAATGACATTTTATCTAAAGTTTAACTAGGTAGGTTGAGAAGTTAAATTCTTTGGGCAGTTAAAAGTAAATATGTCCTGGGAATTCACTAGCAGTCCAGTAGTTAGGGCTTGGTGGGTGCTTCCCTGCAAGGGGCATGGGTTTGATCCCTGGTCTGGGAACTGAGATTTCACAAAACATGAGACATGCCTGCGGTGCCCCCATCCGAGCCCCCCCCCACCCACCCAAAAAAGTAAATGTGCTCTTCACTACCTAAAATGTATAGTTTTAGACTGATAGTCTATACTCCAAAACTTAAGAAATTTTTAAAAATGAGCTTTAAAACAGTATGTACATTAGAATACATCAAGCACTATTAACATTGAGTGTAGATAATGAGTCAGTAAATTTGATTGAATTCTGGGGAAAAGTTTAAAAGGTAAGCACATCACTTTTCATAGAAAAACAAAACTCATATAGTAGATGAATAAATACTTTTTTTCATTGAGATTATGTTTGAAAATTTAGGCTGTCACTATAAAAGGATCTTTTTTAAAAAAAAATTATTTGGCTGCATGGGGTCTTAATTGTGGTCATCTTGTTCCCTGACCAGGGATCAGACCCAGGCCCTCTGCATTTGGAGTGTGGAGTCCTGGCCACTGGGCCACCAGGGAAGTCCCACAAAGATTTTAAGTGATGCAGATTTTCTTGATATTAACTTGACTTGGTCCAAGAGTTTGTTCACATTTCAGAAATTCCCTTTTAATTTTTCTGATAAATTTAGGCTTTGGTATTCTGGAATTCATTTTAAGACATTATAAATAATGAACCTAAAAATAATAGTAAAAGCACACTAATAAGTCATTTTACAAAGGAGGTACCCATATATTTCTATCCTTTTTTTAATGATGAGAAACCTGATTTTTTAAAATATGAAAGCTGGTAAAAATTATTAACACTGTCTCTCTCTGACCTTCCATTGCATTTAGGAAAACTCCTCCTTAACTTGGTAGATCATACTGAAGTGGTCAGAGATTTAACTTTTGCTCCAGATGGGAGCTTGATCCTGGTGTCAGCTTCAAGAGACAAAACTCTCAGAGTGTGGGACCTGAAAGATGATGGTATGTCTGTCTTTCTAGGCTGTGGAAAAGAATTAGTTTCTGGGTATTGTTACTGAGAGGTGTTATAAACATTGGACATTAAAAGCGGCATGCTCATCATTCCCTTTGCTTTGCTTAGTCCTTTGGCCCCTTTCTCTGTGCAGATCAAACCAAACTGTAAATGTGACCTGGGATAGGAGCCAGCAGTTACTCTTAAGTGAACAATCTGCTATTACTCGGAAACTAACAACACAGATCTGTATCAACTCTTTAAGGACAAAATCTGTATCAGTTTTAACGTTTTATTAGAACTGGTTTGTGTTGGTTTATTTCCTTTATATTGGGGAAGTTATCAATTTCCTGTTTGCTTAGTGAAAATTTAAGAAGATCTTGATGTAATGAAAGATACTTCTTAGTAATTAATAAAATGTAAATTCAACCATGATTTATATGCCAGAATTTATAATATGTAAATAATAAACATAACTGGGATAGGTTAAGTAAGAAATTATAAAAATAAGAGATTTACCCACCAATATAGTAAAAGGATTTCAGTGTCAAGTTTTAGCTTTTTTGGAAACATTGGTGATTGTGGTGCCAAGCTTTGGGGAAATCTACCTTGTTTGAGAGGACCTGAGATAAGCATTTCTTCCCCCTTCTTAACCTCCAGTGAAAGAATTTACAGCTTTGACTAAAACCTTATATTAAGATCCATTGGTGCTCCACCAGCCTCCAGCTGGACGTTGACAGGCTTGTTTAGACAAGTGTAGCTTAAATTGCGGAGAAGGCAATGGCACCCCACTCCAGTACTCTTGCCTGGAAAATCCCATGGATGGAGGAGCCTGGTGGGCTGCAGTCGATGGAGTCGCTATGAGTTGGACACGACTGAGCAACTTCACTTTCCATTTTCACGCATTGGAGGAGGAATGGCAACCCACTCCAGTATTCTTGCCTGGAGAATCCCAGGGACAGGGGAGCCTGGTGGGCTGCCATCTATGGGGTCGCGCAGAGTCGGACACGACTGAAGTGACTTAGCAGCAGCAGCAGCTTAAATTGAGTGTAGTAGGAAACAAGGCCCTCAGATTTGGAGACTTGTTCCGGTTTATGGGTAGTAACCATTACCTGATTTTGAGACTTGTTCCGGCTTATGGGTAGTAACCATTACCTGATAGAACAATACACTATTACCAAACTATGTGGCACCTCTTCTACATTTATCGATTCTATAATTGCTTAGCTGTTAAGGGATCCCAAAAGTTTAAAAAATTAAGAAAGTCAGCTGACCTTTTCTTAAAGGGCCAGATGGTGACTATCTAGGCATCTCTGCATAGTTACCTTCTCTGCTGCCCCAACAATGGGCATGCTTGTGTTTCAGTAAAACTTAGGTGCAAAAATAAGCAACAGGTGTATATTGCCAACCCCTGTTATAGATCTGTAGTGTTATAGATCCCTGCCCCTTAGAAGTTTGTGATTCTGCCATTTTTGAGATGCTAGTCATTGGAATTAGATTCCAGGGTTAACACAGATATTTTCTTTTTGTTCAGGAAACATGATGAAAGTATTGCGGGGCCATCAGAACTGGGTGTACAGCTGTGCATTCTCTCCTGACTCTTCTATGCTGTGTTCAGTGGGAGCCAGTAAAGCAGTATGTGTCAAAGTTCCTGTATATCTATTGTGAATTGGATTGTAATAATGTATGCAAAATCATTTTAAATCTGGTAACCTATTAAGTCTGTGCTCGGTGTCTTAAATATCTTAAATGTTTTATTTCATGATGGGGGAGAATTTGCATGAGGGAAATTAAATATAGCTATTGATTATATTATAAAGTGAGAAATTGCATTGCTTTAGTTAGAGATGATATTTGTAAAATATGGGGTATGGCAATTTTATTTTTTGTAAGATCTAGGAAAGTATATATGCTGTAGAAGAGATCTAGTCCAAATGTTAAAACATTCCCTTGCTAATTATTTTCTTCTCTGTTGTTCTATTTTTTTTTTTTGGTCCAGTTTGCTGTTTAAAAAGTTTTGAGTCCCAGCTGGTCCTGGACATTTAACTGAAAAAAAGTAACTTAAAAATCTAATAAGAATAAAAAAACAGTCATGTATGTCCTAGAGTGAATTTCATCTAAATTTTATATGGTCTGTCTTGCATAGCATACCTGTAGACAGATTAAGTATAAAGTGACTCTTAAGAGAGTTTTCCTTATTGATGGACCCTCCTTTAGTCAGTTATCTACTAGCTCTGTGTTAGTATAGTTAGAGATCTTACTAGCTTCAGGTATTTATGAAAATGGTTGAAGTCCAAATAAATGTGATGATCACAGTACACTTTGAATTAATGGGGGTGGGAGTCTGGTTAAAATGGATTTTATTTAGCCAAGAAGTGTGTTAAAATGATAGTTGCGAATGTTGACAGTTTAGGAAAAAAATATTCAGTTCTTTAACAATCATAAGAAGAGCAAAGCTAGATGTTGACATTGCTATTTTAGGCTGTGTGTTTTCCATATGCTTCTTGCTTTCCCTGTCACAGGTGGTGGCAGCAATATTGGTGTGATTGAGGTTATGCTGGCACCACTCGCACACAGGCGCACAATGGTGTTAGCTGGGCAGAAAGAGTGGCATCTCTGGCTACCGGGCTGGGGGCGACCTTTACCATAGGATGAAGTAACCTTGCATTCGGCTGCAAGGTGTACTGTACGTACACAGGTGCTGGTCGATGTCCACTTTCTGCTTTTCTTTCTTTCTTTTTTCTTTTTAAAAATAATTAAAAATAATTCCCCCCGCAGTGAAACCAACTGACTCCTCCGATGTAATTGATCTTCCAGTTTGGTGGAATTGGGAGTCTTAACATGTGAAACCAATTTAGTGTAATGTAATTGGCTTTCAAATGGTTTCTCTGTGCTATTTTTTGGAATTCATTGTGATACTAGAGATACCTTAAGTCTTTGATCCAACTGAAAGTTTGTATTTATTTTCTTTGGAAATAATATATTGTGTCTGTGCAGAAAAAAAGTAGCAAAAAGGATTGCTTTACTCCAAGAGGAGAGTTTAAAGAATTAGGATTGTTACAAACCTCTAAGCTGATGTTTAATATAACAGACTGAAGTAAACATTGGAATCCTGTTTAGAGCTATTCTGCACAGTCTAACTACTGATCTTTAGAATCTAAAACTATATGTGAACTAGTACTAAAGTAACTTAAATGTTTCATACTTAAAATGACTAATGATTGTGGTCGGTTTGGGAAAAATAAGATTGGCAAATCTTGATTCACAGAAATGTTAATTGTATTATTTTTGTAAATTAGCATTTTCATTTTGTAATGTGGTTTAACATCCTTGTTGTTTGCCAAAGAAATTTCATTTGGCTGTGAAAAATTCTCTTTGCTTGCAGTATCTGTTTCTCTTCCTAGGCTCACGTTGGTGACCCAAGCCTATTGTAAACAAGTGATTATCTCAAAGGGAGATGCCAATGGAGTAACAATTTGTTAACCTTATATTTTCTGTCTGTATATTTTTTAAAAATTTGGTAGTTTCTGGAAATAAAAAAAAAGGGGGTTTGTAGTACTTAACCCTATTTATTTTTGTATATTTTAGTTAATTAGTTTTTGGAATAAATGTATTTCAGTATAATTTTGTGCTTAAATTGCATTGCCTTTTTTGTATTTAGGCTTATTTTTAAATTAACATTTAACAGAAACATTTGAAATAGAATTTGCATGTTTACCTTAATTAACTTAAAAACTGATTTTAATCTGACTATGACACTGAGCATATTCTTTTAATTATTCATAATTTATAATGTTTAATATAATCTTAATTAAATTTAGCTGTTTTAGTTTAAGATGTGCCATTTTGTCCTTTGCATGTCCGAATGAAGCTATAACATGAGCCTTTTCTTGCAGGTTTTCCTTTGGAATATGGATAAATACACCATGATACGGAAACTAGAAGGGCATCACCATGATGTTGTAGCTTGTGACTTTTCTCCTGATGGAGCATTGCTGGCTACGGCATCTTATGATACTCGAGTGTATATCTGGGATCCACACACTGGAGCCATTCTGATGGAATTTGGGTGGGTACAGCATGCATTATTTCTGTAATTCATCTCTACTATCAGTGTAGTTTAAGAGGTTCCAGAGATGATCAGAATCATTAACATGACATCTAAACTTACAGTCTATTGTAATTTGAAATTTGGGTATCATTTATGCCCTTTAATAATGCATTTAAATTCTACCAATAAACTTGACTGTCTTGATACAGATCTTGTTACTTAACAGGACATGACTCTGTAGAAGTGGTAATTATATTTAGAGTTTTGTGTTGGGGAGCCGTAAACTTAGTCTTAAGAGTCTTAAACCACTCTAAAAAGGAGATTAGTAATTAGGTTTAATTACTTCATTTAAAGTGGGTAGATCAACTCTGCTCCATCTTCTCAATTGTGTTCATGAAGGCCACTTTAAACTGGATGTACCAAGGTAGTTTTGTTTCTTGAGGTGACTCACTTGCCCTAAAAACATGTCTTTTATTTCAGGCACCTGTTTCCCCCACCCACTCCAATATTTGCTGGAGGAGCAAATGACCGATGGGTACGATCTGTATCGTTTAGTCATGATGGACTGCACATTGCAAGCCTTGCTGATGATAAGTAAGTGTGTGAATTACAGCTTGACATATTGTCTTTTAGAAAGATTTCCTTTCATTCTTCTACTTAATAAAAAACATTCTTAAGGATGAAAAAATCTTTCTATAGTTTGAGTTTTAATGACTTTTTATCTAGACAAGACTTTGGGAGATGTTGGTGTGTCTTAAAGAATATTGGCCTGAGTAGTATTTGTGTAAACTGAAGGTAATGAGTGCCTTTTCCTGTGTTCTTTATTAACTAGTTCAGGCAAACTAGGTGCATTTTTAATTAGCTTTTTAGCTTAGCTGACAGGTTTTTGTTTGGTTTGTTTGTTTTCTTTTAGTAATATAAAGGTTGAAACAAGGACATTTTCAAAGTGAAATAAATGGTAAAAAGTCATTAGTACCTGCTGAAATTGAGACTGTAAAGATGAAATGTCACGTGTCTGAAATGTGCTGCTTTTGGTAAGAAGCAGAAACTAGATGCAGCCATTCCATTTTCCCATACTTTTATCCATGTTCCTGGATATGGCACTAAGCAGTTTGGTCACATTGATTTAGAAAGTGACTCATTACAATCTTTCTAGAATGTTAAGAAACACAGAGTTATTTGCCAATAATCATTGTTTTCCTTTTTGTTTAGGTAGGTTCTGACTTAGCACAGAGTGGCATTTCTTTCTGAATTTTAAAAGTTGCTTTTACCTTAAATTTCCAACTAGATAATTATTGGACAATTTATTTCCTTTCTAGAATGGTGAGGTTCTGGAGAATTGATGAGGATTATCCTGTGCAAGTTGCACCTTTGAGCAATGGTCTTTGCTGTGCCTTTTCTACTGATGGCAGTGTTTTAGCTGCTGGGTAAGTGATTTTTCTCTTAAGAGGCAATTTAAGTTGGCTTTAGTCAAAGCAACCTGTATGTTACCCAGTAAATTCCGTAAGGGCTCTTTATAATACTATTGCAGGTCTCCTTAATCAGGTTTTAATGTGCAATTTGTGGCTCTAACTCACAGCCTTGGTGGTAATTGTTTTGAACTGTGGGATGATGAAATACATGGATTTGTGTGACTGAGCCTGTGATTTTTGTTTGTTTCTGTTTAGGACACATGATGGAAGTGTGTATTTTTGGGCAACTCCAAGGCATGTCCCTAGCCTTCAACATTTATGCCGCATGTCAATCCGGAGAGTGATGCCCACCCAAGAAGTCCAGGAGCTGCCAGTTCCTTCCAAAGTTTTAGAGTTTCTCTCCTACCGTGTTTAGAGGATGCTGCCTTCCCTAGTATTAGGGACTGAACACACTTTACACAAACCTCAAGCTTTACTGACTTCAAGGTTTAGGAGATTTATTTAATTTTATACATTCTTGTATTGCATTTTGATCAGTTGAGCTTTTAAAATATTATTTATAGACCTTAGAAACATTTCTGAACATATCAAATGTAAATTTTTTTCTAAAATTTAACTGTGAAAACATATACATACATGTATATATTTAGATATAGGCTGCTATGTGTTGAATGGACCCTTTTGCTTTTCTAATTCTTAGTTTCAGCATGTATATGTTGCTTCAGTAGAGCCGCAATATATATCTTTGCTGTAAAGTGGAAGTAACTTTTTATTATTCTGTAACACTGAGTTAGATGGTAAATACTAACTTAAGACAGCTGAATTGCACCATACAAAATGTGTATTTGGTTGGGGGGTAGTCAGACAACTGACCTGCAAGTAAAACACAGCTTCTGTCTAGGGAAGGATTTTGCTTTTGTTAGGAGTGGCATCTGAGAGGTAGAGTTTGAATGTGACATTATTAAATTAAAAAATAGGATATAACCAGGAAAAAGGAGTGCCCCCCCCCCCGCCCCCCCCCCCAACTTGCTGCGGGCCTTAATTTTGGAAAGCAGCTTGCTACTTTAACCCCTGTGGTATAAATAAAGTACTATAAATTTTAGTCAATTTGAAAAAATCCATTTACTGTATTATTGCTAAATATTTTGTTGTTTGTACTAAGGGACAATTATGACTGTGGTGGGGATTTGTTTTGTTTTGTTTATTTTATACATATATCCTATGTTTCTGCAGAGGATAATACTGGTGACTTGCCAAAGAGAAGCAATACAGTATGTCTGCTTTTGCCTTCTGTTATTTATCATACCTGCAGATATTAAGAATGTATGAGTTAATGTAAAATATATATTTTTGTTGAGTTTTCTAATTAAAGACTTAAAACTATCGCAAATGTTTCTTAAATATGTTGGAAGCACTACCACAAGCAAATTTAACAAGAGTAATGAAATTGCACAACTATAGAGCATTCAGTTCAGTCGCTCAGTTGTGTCTGACTCTTTGTGACCCCATGGACTACAGAGCCTACTCATCCTCTGTCATCCCCTTGTCTTCCCACCTTCAATCTTTCCCAGCATCAGGGTCTTTTCCAGTGAGTCAGCTCTTCGCATCAGGTGGCCAAAGTATTGGAGTTTCAGCTTCAACATCAGTCCTTCCAATGAACACTCGACTGATCTCTTTTAGGATGGACTGGCTGGATCTCCTTGCAGTCCAAGGGACTCAAGAGTCTTCTCCAACACCACAGTTCAAAAAGCATCAATTCTTCAGTTCTCAGCTATCTTTATAGTCCAACTCTCACATCCATACATGACTCCATATGTATGGAAAACCATAACTTTGACTAGACGGACCTTTGTTGGTAAAGTAATGTCTCTGCTTTTTAACATGCTGTCTAGGTTGGTCATAGGAGCAAGCGTCTTTTAATTTCATGGCTTCAGTCACTATCTGCAGTGATTTCAATTGCTGTTTCAATTGCTTCCCCATCTATTTGCCATGAAGTAATGGGACCAGATGCCATGATCTTAGTTTTCTGAATAATGAGTTTTAAGCCAACTTTTTCCACTCCCTTTAATAGGGCACTACTTGAGAACTAATGCTTCATGAATGCAGTCAGTTTTACTTGGTTGGTTCTTGGAGAACCATTGTAGAAATGCTTACTTTAAAATAATTACTGAGCAATAGAAAATTATGATCTTTTAGGGGAACGAATGGGCTTCTCTGGTGGCTCAGACAGTAAAGAACCTACCTGCCATGCTGTTGACCCATGTTCGATCCCTGGGTCGGGAAGATCCCCTGGAGAAGGGAATGGCTACCCACTCCAGTAATTTTGCCTCGAAAATTCCTTGGATAAAGGAGCCTGGCAGGCTATAGCCCATGGGGTTGCAAAGAGTCAGACATGACTGAGCAACTGACATACAGGGCTGCTAATAGGCTTATCTTTAAACCTCTTATGATTTTTTTCTGTTTTCATTTTGCTTCATAAAACCTCTGCTTTGGAGTAGGAAATGGCAACCCACTCCAGTATTCTTGCCTGGAAAAGCCCACGGACAGAGGAGCCTGGCCAGCTAGAGTCCAAAGGGTTACAAAAGAGTTGGACATGACTGAGCGACTAAACATACATATATGTATATTTTTTTTCTTTTCACAGAATTGGGCAAGTAAAGCACTTGTAGGCTTGCCTAGTGAGTTTTTCATTATGCTACAATGTTTTAAAGTATTCTTTCAACGGTTTTAGTAAATCCACAACCTCCGGTATAACTCATTCAACTAGGGCTTCCCTGGTGGCTCAGTGATAAGAGATACAAGTTTGATCCCTGATCTGGGAAGACTCCACGTGCCTCAAGGCAACTAAGCCCGTGAGCCACAGCTACTGAACCTGTGTTCCAGAGCTTGGGAGCCGCAACTACCAAGCCCATGTGCTGCAACTACTGAAGTCGGTGGGCCCTAGGGCCCGGGCACTGCAACAAGAGAAGCCACTTCAATAAGAAGCCAGCGCACTGCAAATAGAGAGTAGCCCTGCTCATCGCAGCTAGAGAAAAGCCTGCAAGCAATGAAGACCCAGCACAACCAAAATAAATAATTTATTCGGCTATATTCCTGTTGCAATTGATAACTGCTTCCAGTATTTTACTAATCAAATGCATGGCACAGAGAAGAATGCCCTCATCCATTTCTGTGTGTAACTCTAACCTGAGGAGGTGTAGAATTCCCAAGTCAGTCTTGATACACATTACCAAACCGATTTCCTGGAAAGATGAATCGTCAGTTTCTGCATTCACCCTGCACCATCTCAACAATAAAAATAATTTGTGTTTAAAAAAATAAATAAAACCTCTGCTTTATCAGGTAATAAGGTACCGTTACCCTTCACACCACTAAATTATTTACTTTCCAACCAGTATATCCAATTAAGTAAAAATAACATTTTGGGACAATAAATTTTCAGAAAAAGCCAGAATTGCTTGCTATCTCATGAAAACCATAGTGCATGGTGGAAACAAGATTGGGGAATGTAAGTAGAAACATGCTTACATTTGCCATGTTTCTATCAGGAAGAGGTAATAGCAGGATGGTAATGCTTTAGTCTGAGTGACCAAAGGAAGGTAGGGAAGATGTCATTGGGATGCTCACATGGGTCAGATTCTAGCTACATGATTTTTAAAATGGTTACTGCTGCTTTCTTTCATGTCATTTTGAGAACTGGCAAGAGAGCCTTTACGTTCAGATTTCATTTCCTGTTTTAGGACCCCATTAAGGGTGCATGTGTACATAGGAAAATGCCTCTCACCCTCAGTTAAGTCGCTCAGTCATGTCTGACTCTTTGTGACCCTGTGAACTGTAGCCCACCAGGCTCCTCCGTCCATGGGATTCTCCAGACAAGAATACTGGAGTGGGTTGCCATTTCCTTCTCCAGAAGATTTTCCCGACCCAGGGATCCAACCTAGGTCTCCCTCATTGCAGGCAGATGCTTTAACCTCTGAGCCACCAGGGAAGCCCTCTAAATGCTTAAACAATGTCCTAATTCCAAATCACTTCACAGCAGTCTGTCTCCCTGAGGACATGCAGCATATTTCTGAATGAGAAGGTATCAGCAAGATTTAATTTATTCCTTGCTCAAATTTCTCCTCCCACAGTCCTCGCCCACCCCAACTGGCACGGCTTGCTTGCTGAGCTTCACTCCCCCTCACAGAAGCACAGCGCCCCACAATATGCACAGCTGTGGCAAGAAGCCAGCAGGCACTGAAAATCAACAGCGATTCGCATCTGACAGCATTTCCTCAATTTTGCACTCCAGACTAGAGTGAAGTTGACAAGCCTAGCTTGGGAGGCTCCAAAGGTTCTTGGTGTGTATACAGTAACAAAATAATTAAATTAATTTGCCAGAATACTTCTTTAATTGGGGGCCTAAGTAAGAATTCCTAAATGGTTGGGGAAAAAAAAACCCAAAAAACTGTTGACAAGACCTGCACAGGAGGTTATCTGCAGTGTTGTGCACAGCTTCTTAATCAGCGACAGTCTCTCAGTTTGGAGGCCGTTGAGAAGACAATTTACCAATAATTATCATTTTGTGGGGATACAGGAATCATTTCAATAAGCCACATTCCCAGGAGTGTGGTGGGAAAAAAAAAGTGATTTGCCTGGAACGGCTCTCAGGCTTTGTCAAAACTGCCTCCAAGTTAAAAGGTTTTCATGACCAGATATATTCTTAAACAATTCATGACAGAACTGCTTTACTCGAAGGAAATTTAAACTTTTAGAAGGATATAACAAGGTAAGAAGATCCAGCAAGTTAATCTGAGAGGCATCATTTTTTTTTTTTTCCTTTCTTGTTACCCTCAGTAGGCAATCTATTTTCTCACAACTTCAAATGACTTTAAAACCTGTAACTTGATCTGAGGTTGGCAAATCTTAAGTTGATGATCCTTGAAATCACCTGCCTGCTTGCGATTGAGGTAAAGTTGGATTCAACTGGTTTGTACTGCCTTCAGGGCAGTAAGACCAAAAAAGGCTGAACTGCAAATATAGCATGCTTCTGGGCTAAGGCAGCGTCTGATGGGTGCAGAGGACTTGGCTGTCAGCCAACCCACCCAGGAAGGAGAAGGAAATAGAAAGCATGAGAAGTAAAACGTCTCACAAGCCAGAAACCACAGACAGTCCAGTCTCTAGGTCAATTAAAATGAAGGTTTGTCGGCAATAAACATTTTGTCCAAGTAATTCTGACGAGGTTCTGGCCTAAGAAAATGCATTCAACTATAGAATGCAGGAGACCCAGGTTTGATTCCTGGGTCAGGAAGATCCCCTCCAAGGGAATAACCCACTCCAGTATTCTTGCCTGGAAAATTCCATGGACAGAGGAGCCTGGCGGGCTACAGTCCATGGGGTAACAAGAGTCGGACACGACTTAGCCACCACCATAGAATGTTTAGATGATAAAACACAAGCAGTACATACAGTAGAGTAATACGTGGGTTTACTACAGATAAAGTATCAGTTAACACTGATTCCCCTGAGAATTGAGAGCTATTCGTAGTGAAAAATGAAGTGCAGTCAAGAAAAATGGTGGTCATAACCATGGCTTACATTTACGGTAACAAGTTTGGGAGGAATGAAGATCAGTTTGCAATCTCAATGTGCTCTTTCCCCTGTGAAACTTGCCTTTAGCCAAAAACAAAATGAATGAGGTATAAAATAACCTACTTGTTTTACAAATGTTTGGGAAGCTTTGTGTGGTTGTGATATGGCATTCTTAAAGGTTTAACAGTTGAGGAATCAGAAAAAAAAAAAAAAAGATTGAATCAGGTTAGGATTGGAGAAGGAGACAGGATTTAATTCAACTTTGATGAACTCCAATTATTTTCCCTTTTAGAGACTGCAACCCTGTGCTTTCTCTTTTAGAGAGATGACAGAAATCTGGGAACTTTTTTCCACCAGTAATAACTGCAGAGAAGTTGCTCTTCTGGTCTCAAAGTAAACCTAAACTTTGTTTAGCAAAATCTGTAATACAGTGATCATGGTGATTTTTGTTGTTGTTTTAAATAAGGCCGAGGCACCAATGGCTATTTTTAAAAATTGTAGTCCAGAAACAAAGTGTGGACTCTAGAAATCAAGTGTGGGTCAGGAATAAGATGAATGACTTGCAGTGAAGATAGATGAAGTGGCAACTCCAGTAAATTTTGTGTATAAGTTTCCCAATTATTAAATAAAAATGAAATGTTCTTACAGAAAAAGATGAATATTAAAAGATACCTGAGAAAGATACAAAATAGAACCAGGAGTGAGGCTAGTATAAAATAGAAACCATAAAGACATGCTTTTGCACTAGGTGAGCACACAGCATTTCTTTGTAATCCTCAACCATCTCCCCACCTCTAAGACCCTCTAAAATGATTTCACAGGAATTACATAGGTTTCAAGTTGTCTCTTCAGTGATACTAGTTGAATTGAGAAACAGGAACTGTGGGGTCAACTGTGTTGTAAGAGTCTGCAGCCCCCAATTCGAAAGTGTTCCCACCACCCTCTATTTTATGACTCAAACCTGTTTCACTCAATTTCACAACATGTCCAGATCTTGTAGATATGTGAGTTTATGACCTAGATGGTCTCTCCTTGGTGGTCTCAGACAAGCTGCCCCAGCCCAAAGTGGCCTTGCCCCTTCCTTGAATTCCATCCTCTTAATTTCCACACCATTTGTTTGGCCTTTCAAACATGCCCTGTTGCTGGTTACTTCTCCTTAGGGGCTGGTGCCCCATTTAGGAGGCTAATGCTTCACACTTGGGAGGGCCTCTCAACTTTCTCCCACAGGGCTCTGCCCCTGGTAGGCATTTGGGTCACACTGGCAGGGTGTTGGTGCCATGGAAAGGAGAGAGCAACCCCTGATCAGCAGTCATGGAAGTACCCCTGGGCTGGGGGCTGGGGATGAGAGCCATAGCGCCATCCATCCAGCTGGGTGGAGAAAGCAGTTCTCTCAGACTGGGACGTGACGCTCAACACCTGTGAGGACCCAGAAGTGTCTAGGCTTGGCCACATCTGGTCTCAGATTAGGAGAAAGTTCATACGGTAGGTTGGCCCAGTTTCTCACCCCACAGAAGGCCAGCTGCCCAGAGGACTTCACAGAAGTGCTGGCTGAGGCTGCATCTCAAGAAGGACTTTGGGGATTGCTAGCTTGACTGCTTAACAGCAGGTAACTTAAAAGATGCTGTGAGAGTGCCTCCTCTCCATGAGTGGTGTTTTGCTAATATTTCATATCTGCACAGTGTCAGGGATGTGGTAGGCAGCATTCAGCATGTGTTACTACCATTTGTTGAGCATTGGCCGTGTGCTCGTTGCTATTCCTGGAGCTTCCCAATGACTCTGAAGTATTATTATCAGAGTATTAGGTTCTGAGAGACTAACTCAGTATAGGTCATGTAGCTAAGAAATGACATCAAGGATTTAAATCCCAGTTACTCTGTCTCCAGAGCCCTGTTTCTCTACAAAACGGGCACTAGACTTTAGGGAAGGCACTCAGTCAGACTTAGACTCCTTAGTCCCTGCTTGTGCTGCCAACCCCCTGGGGTTAGTCCCAACATACTCTTTTTTTCCCTGGATCATGGAGAAGAAAAAAAAAAAAAACTAGAAGGAAACACTCCAAATAAAATTTGGCAATTGACACCCACGCAGACAAGAAAATGATTGTTGAGCCTTGTGCTTTAACCCACAACCTGGGGAAATTACACTGGACATTGGTTAGTTCTAACCCCACACTGTTCTTCTTAGAAATTTATCTCAAACAAATCATTTTTATTGCCCATGAGGACTATCCAACTCAGGCTGAAGCAGGAAGCAGCAAAGCAGTCATAAAAAGTGAGAAAGTCAGTTGACCTTAAAGCCACAGGCCTTAAAGATCAACACTAGGTCAGTTTACAAATTGCCACCTCCAGGGGAAACCTGAGCCCCTTGCACCAGCTCTATGAACAAGGTTAGATGTGCTTGCCTGGGACTGACTTAGAGGGAATACCAACCACCACGACCACCGGGATGGCACTGGGCCACGTGGACGAGTTATCTTGGTCAACTGATACAGATGCCATCGAAGGAGCAGGGACAGTTCACAATCAGGGAGGGCCTGAGTCGGGAATACAGGATCAGATCCTTCTCACCATTCATGGATTGAAAGCTACACTTTTATCCCCTCAACATCTGACATCTCTGAAACTGGGATGCATTTTTGAAATCGATCTTTAAATTTTTTTAAGTGGTACACGCTGATGGTACAGATTATAATTGGTGGCATCTAGGATTTGATGAAATATAAGTCAGTGTTATTTACATGCAAGTTACAGGTGATAATGTCAGGAGCAGAGGACACCAGAAGCAGGTGGTAAACGAAGTGAGACTCCATGAGGCAAGTGAAGGGGGATCCATTAGCCCTTCCTGAAAAATGGCTTGACAATGAAAGCCATCCAACAAAAAATCTATTAAAATCACAAAATAGCTAACATCTATAGAATTTACTATGATCCAGGCACTGTCCTAAGTGCTTAACCTATATAATCTAATCCTTGCAACAACCCAATGAAGAGGATAGTCTTACCCCCATTTTATAAATGAAGAAACAGGCACAGATGGGGATAACTAACTGTCCAAAAAGCTACCTGATTGTAAATGGTGGTGTTGGGTTTCAAACCCTTGAGGGCTTTCTGACTCCAAGCCCTGGAAAAAAACACAACACTCAATGTGCAAATTGAGCATGAAGTTTAACTTCGAGCTTCCTGTCAGGCAGAGCAAAATAGGATCTACAAGTAAGTAAATCCTCAAAAAACATGAATCTACACATGTACTTTTAAAGTAATGTCTTCACACCATCATTGTTTTGAAAGATTCTCATGATTTCTTTAAGCCAAGCTGTATGGAAATGTACAAAGATGACAAAAACTGCATACTATTCCTTCTCCCAGAAATGACATAGAAGATCCCATGCTTGATATCTCATTTTGTGATTGAAGGGTGGGAGGGCAAGGATAGACAGAGATGTGGAACATCCATCTGGAACTTTTTGGTAGAAAGTGGGTCACTTTGACCTGTTTTCTAGACAGTAATTACTGAAAGGCCACTGACACATCCTCAGACAAGGCCAAAACAGAATTTGATGATATGCCTGTAAGATCATACACTTCAGAGTCAAAAATTACTTGGTTTAAAATCTTTGCTCTAACTTCTCCATAGTTGTGTGATCTTGGGCAAGTCTCCTGACCTTTCTGAACTTCCTCTTACTCACTTGTGAAATTACACATCATCCTAGTACCTAATGCCCAGGGTTATCAGGATTAATAGGAAAGCAAGCTCCCATAGCATATTGAGGCCTAGCCTAAGACAGGAAGCTGAGATTATGCCTAAAAATCTGTAGTGGTAAAGGATCCACCTGCCAATGCAGGAGATGCAGGTTCAATCCCTGAAGGAGGAAATGGCAACCTACTTCAGTATTCTTGCCTAAGAAATTCCCTGGACAGGCAAGCCTAGTGGGCTACAGTCCGTGGGATTGCAGAGTCAGACACAACTGAGCATGCTTGCAAGCTTTATGCTTATAAGAGTCCAGAGCATCAAGGACCATGGGTGTTTTTGATTATCCCCTTCCCCAAGGCAAATCTGAGGCAAATCAGAGAATTTTTTTTTTTTTAGTGTGTTGAGCTATTGTTTTTAGCATTTTTTTCCCTTAAAGAAATGCCAAAGGCCTTAAAACAGCCACGCCCTACACAGGGCCTCATGTGAACAGTCAGATGATCAGGGTGGGCTGGGACAAGAGGCTGGGAAGCAGAAGTTGGCTGCCTGCTCCCAAGACACAAGCTCTAGAGCCTAGGAGGAGCCTCCTTCCACTGGAGGGGAAGGCAGAGAGCCTAGGGGTTGGGGGGAGGGCAGTGGGGAGGCTGCCGCCCCAGGCAGCAGAGGGTTTTGCTGGAACCAGCAATCAGGCTGTGGGTACAGACTGTCTGAGGATACTGTTTAGCTGCCCTTGGGTGTGAACTGGTCAGGGCACAGAATCATCCTCTCTGGCCTGATTCCTGCCTCTGCCCAGGTAGTAGCTGTCCTACCCTGCCTTCCTCAGCATCCTGCGCCTCCCTCTGTTCCTATACCTGTTATTCATGTACTCATTCATTATTTCCTTCCTTCCTTCATGCATTCATTTATTCACTCAGCATATCTCGAGCACTTGCCATATTCCAGACCCTGATGGTACGACCTCCAAGAATCCCAGTGTTGAAAGCAGATGAAAACAAACATGCAAAACTAAACAGCAAAGGGGGGAAAAAACAACCTCATAATTTCTATAATTGGTCACAGGCTGGATCATTACTCATGGCCTTATTTGCTGAATTTATCACTGGAAGTGTTAGGTAGTTAGAATAGGAAAAAGGAGTCCAAAATAGCGGTGGCTAAAAGACAAAGAAAGGAAAAAGCCCATGAAAATAAAACAAAGGGAGGTCCAGAGGACTGGAATGAGAACCTCAGGTGAAATAAACAGCCCTCCTGGCTAGCCCAATTCACGTAGGGCAGGCTCAGGGGGAGGAGAAAAAACATATAAAAAGAGGAACCAAAATTGAGCATCTCATGTCTTTTGGGTCATCCTGCCCTCATGCCTCAAGGATGTATCTTCCTTTGCTTGCCAAATAAAACTGAGCTGTAACGGAGCTATTAACACTGGTTGGTCCACCATTTCAAATTTTTGCTGCAGTGAGAAAGAACCAAGGAAATTACACATTTCCCCGACAGAAACAACTGAAAGAGTTAGCTGACAGCAGAGTCTGTAGCCAAACTGCCAGGGTGAGCACCCCAGCTGTTTACTAACTGTGGGACCTTGGGAGGAACTGAGCTTCTCTGTGCCTCTGTTTGCCTCTATAACTAATAGTAGTTACAGAGAAGATCAGTAATTACAATTATGGGGATAATAGTAGTTACATCCTCATAAGGTTGTCATGAGGATTAAAGGACTTAAGACTGGGTCTGACATATAGCACAGTGGAAGTGTTTAAGTTGGTTTTCTTTAAGATGTTGCAAGTTCCTCATAGAATGATGGGGTTCTACACCCACCCCACCCAAGCTCACAGCAAGTGTGCCCCATGGCCCTCATCAGAAAATGGATGGTGGCTCACTGGGAAAGAATCTTCCTGCCAGTGCAGGAGATACAGATTTGATCCCTGATCCAGTAAGATCCCACATGCCTCGGGGCAACTAAGCCCCTGTGCCACAACTACTGAGCCCATGCACTGAAACTGCTGAAGCCTGCATGCCTAGAGTCTGTGCTCTGCAAGAAGAAAAGCCACTGCAGTGAGAATCCCGTACACCACAACTAGAGTAGCCCCCCACTCACCACAACTAGAGAAAGCTGGTGTATAGCGACGAAGATCCAGCATGGCCAAAAATAAATAAATAAATGGTTGGTTTTTTTTTTTTTTTTAATTGAAAAAAGAGAAGAAAATGGATGAACTATGTTGACCCTAAGAGTTACTTGTGGAATTTCCCTGCCAGGCCCCTTCCCTGGACATTCTGAGTTGGAACCACAACCCAGGGGTCGATGAAAAACATGTTGCCTGCCATATTAGTAAACATAGGATGCTGCAGCCATCAAGCCATCCCATTACAGCCAACCGGACAGTGACCCCAGAGGAAACTCAGGATGGAAACCCAATAGAACAGGATAGAAACAGGATAGAAACTCAGGATAGATGCCTGCCAACCCAGCCATCAGCTGCTGCAGTCACCTCCAGTGGTGCAGCCTGAGGACACTCAGGAAGAGAAAGCATTGGATACTGAGCCCAGAGAGCTAAGGTGCTAGCAAAGGAATGCTTTCTGTGACTCTTGCATCTTCCCATATATAGGAAAGTACTAAATTCCTTAACTTGAGTTTTCTTTGAAGTGAAGTGAAGTCGCTCAGTCGCGTCTGACTCTTTGCGACCCCGTGGACTGTAGCCTATCAGGCTGCTCCATCCATGAGACTCTCCAGGCAAGAATATTGGGGTTTCCCTGGTGGTCCCGTGGTTAAGAATTCACCTACCAATGCAGGAAACACATATTTGGATCCTGGTCTGGGAAGATTCCACGTGCTGTAGGGCAACTACACCCATTCACCAGGACTAGTGAAGCCTGGGCACCTAGAGCCCACGCTCTGTGATAAAAGAAGCACCGCACCCAGAGGCCTGTGCACCGCAAGGAAAAGTAGCCCCTGCTGACCGCAACTAGAGAAAAGCCTGTGCATAGCAGTGAAGGGCCTGTGCACCACATCAAACAGACCCCATGCAGCGAAAAAATAAAAAAGTGATTTTTTTTTTTTTTTGAAGTGCTGGGTACCTGGTTTTTGTTGCAAAAGCTCCTATATATTCTGACTTCTTCTTTACCTCTTCAGAGTGGTCCCTCAGCACCATCCGAGAGTTCTGTCTCCTGGCCTTGAAGTCCTCAGAATGTCCACCAAATAAGACATAATTGTCAGCTTTTAGGAGGCTTCCCCAGGGGCTCATTGGTAAAGAATCTGCCTGCAGTGCAGGAGCCACAGGAGATGTGGGTTTGAGCCCTGGGTTGGGAAGACCCTCTGGAGGAGGGCAGGGCGAGCCACTCCAGTATTCTTGCTTGGAGAATCCCATGCACAGAGGAGCCTGGAGGGCTATAGTCCATAAGGTCAAAAAGAGTCAGACATGACTAAAGCGACTTAGCATACACAGATGTCAGCTTTTAGCTTGTGCATCTTTTTTCCATCAACACAGGCCACACAGAAGTATGTTCCCAGTTGAAAAACCATTGATTTGGTTCAACCCCCTTAATCTGACTGAAATCAATCAACTCAATCAAGACAAGGTGAAGTTGGCAGCAAAGTCCAAACAGGAAAGTGAGGAGCTGTTTCCTTTCACTCCCTTTGTTGGAACCGTGGCCCAGGGGCCCTCACAGCAAATGGAACCCTAAAAATGGTGGGGCTTTGAGGGGAGACTGCCAGAAACCAGGGAGGATTCTGGGAAACCACAGAGGATCCTGGGAAACCAGAGAGGATGCTGGGAAACCACCTGAGGACAGTGCTGCTACCCTTCCCATGGCCTCTCTACCTGGCTGCCTCTCCCAGTTCAGAGCACACTCTTTGGCCCTCTTCTGCAGTGCATGCCTCTCCAGGCTCTTTCCTTAGGAAGCAGAAGTGCCTGCTTGTAGACAGAACAGGCTCAATTCAGCAGCCTTTCAGTGGCTGAAGGATGGAAGGAAGAGATCAAGGGGTTGGAGAGTCTTTGATGGTACAGACTTTACTTGACTTACAATGAAGTTACCTCATGATATCATAAATTGAAAATGCCCTAAGTAGAAAATATATTTAATGAACCTAATCTATCAACACCATGGCTGATCTCAGTGCACCTTGAAAGAAAAGTGAAAGTGTTAGTCGCTCAGTCATGTCTGACTCTGTGACCCAGAGTCACCAGGCTCCTCTGTCCATGGAATTCTCCAGGCAAGAATACTGGAGTGGTCACCATACCCTTCTCCAAGGGATCTTTCTGACCCAGGGCTTGAACTCAGTTCTCTGGCATTGCAGGCAGATTGTTTACTGTCTGAGCCACCACAGTAGTGCTCCTTAAACTTACTGTAAACACATTAGCCTACAGTTGGGCAAAATCAGCTAACACACAGCCTGTTTTATAATAAAGTGTTGAACATCTCATGTAATTTATTGAGAACTATACTGAAAGTGAACTGCTCGTCCGGGTCCAGAAGAGTTCTAAGTGTATCTGTTGTTTATCTTTGTGATCCTGTGTCTACCAGGGCTGTGGCTGCCCTGCCCAACATCACAAGAGAGTATCAGACATATGGCTAGCCTGGGAAAGGTAAAAGTTCCAAGTATGGTTTCTACTGAATTTGTATTGCTTTCACCTCATCATAACATCAAAAACTCCTAAGTGGAACCATATAAGCCAGAGACTATTTGTGGGCGTGGCTGAAGACTTTGACCAGGAGGGGAGGCAGGGCCAATAGCCTGTTCATCTCTCAATCCAATTGTTTGATTCAGGAAGAATCAGACATTTTAAAGAAGGTTCTAGATGCAATGCTAAGTTTGAAGCATGAGTCAGTATTCACCAGGTTGGGTGAGAGGTGTGGTCAATGTGTAGAGGTGTGAAGCAGCTTCTAGGCATTTTAGGGAAGGTGAAGTAGCAGAAGCCCAGCAGTGCAGTTATAGTGTTAGTTCTGCTTATCAGCCGTGGGATAGCGGAGGAAGAAGTACCAGAGAGGGCAAGGTAAGAGGCAGGGAGAATGGAGAGGGGCCGATGACATCATTAGCATTTTTTCCCACTTTGCTGAATAGAATTAATTATATTATTATTTATAGTCATCACATGATACTTCAGAATGTTTTGGCTTATTCAGTGATAATAATAATAATAACAGGCAATATTCACCACCATCTCACCAGGACTGGGTGTTATTTTGTCCAAAAAAGGTTTGGTACCTTGGGTGTTCATAGGTAGCTGCTTCCTCCCACGGTCCACATTCCGAACACAGTCCCTGAAAGAAGGAAAACTCTTGAAAGGTGGATGAAGTGTTAAGCTGTGGAGAGGACAGGACCCATACAGACTGGTAAAGTCAGCCAGAGTCATGGGGGTTTCAGCTTTAGGCTGGAAAGGTTACTCTCTTTCCATTGTCTAATATAAAAATGTTTCCTTGAGGCAATAATGGGATTTCAAGAGCAAGAGGTACAGGCAGAGAACATATAACCTTGAGTAAAAATGTGTAAATGAAAAAAGAAAGGTGGAAGGACAGAGGTCACATTCTCCCCGTAACATTTCACTAAGAGTAACTATTCTCCACCATTTAATGTCACCAACCTCACTCCCTCTACCCAAGCCTCCTCTTGCATCCGTCTCATTGTGATTGTTTCTGCTTCTGTCTAGTGGTCAGACTGTGAATCTAGACCTAAGGGCAGGGACATTTTCCCATCTGGTTTCTGGGAGTAAACACTGACACACAGTGTGTGGCTCAAGGGACCCCAGAAGGTTCTGTGGACTGATCTGAACACCCCGCCTCCGTTCCCCACCGCCACCAAGGATGCTGGTTGCTAACTCTTGTGGAATAGTCATTCTGAGGAAGAAGAATCACCTGCATTCAATTTTATTGGGGAGCGGGATGGGTAAGAGGGAGGCAGAACTCTTTAAAGTTGGGTTGTGGCAGGTTCTTGGGAGCACAGGGTACTGGGGAGAAAGTGGACCCAGGTTCACGCCCTCTATTTCTCTTTTCTCACCCCCAGTGCCTGGCCAAGGGGTGAATGGGCACAGGGGCTCCTTGAAACCCTGCGGAGTGACTGACCCACACGGGTCACTTGAGGCCACCTGATGGGACTCTGGACTGTGTATTAAGACAATAAGCAGAGCCCTGTAGCGGTGGGGAGGGCTTGATCTGCATTTGGAGACAAACTGTTTATCTTTGTCTCTGCCTTAAAAGGAGGGAAAAGAAACTACGTTACCAAAACTTGGAAGCAGGGCCACTAGTCTTCAAAAGGAAGGCTTTGCAAGTGCCTGGTGGTCCCCCACAGAGGGACAATTGTCAGTTCTGATGGCCAGAGGGTGGTGGAGGTGTTTGATGGCAAATAAAGAATCTAGGGGGAAGTTTCCCTGGTGGCTCGATGGTAAAGAGTCTGCCTGCAAAGTGGGAGACCTGGGTGTGGTCCCTGGGTCGGGAAAATCCTCTGGAGAAGGGAATGGCTACCCACTCCAGCATTCTTGCCTGGAGAGTCCCAAGGACAGAAGAACCTGGTCGGCTTCAGTCCATGGGGTCCCAAAGAGTTAGACATGACTGAACGACTAACACTTTCACTTTTTTTCACTTTGAGGTGTGCCTGAAGGACCCCAGGGTCTGTGCACAAAGGCAGAAGCTTTAGACCGGGCTGGTTCCTGACTGGGGATGAGGGGCAGGCCAGGGAGCTGGGGAAGCAGGTGGTGAGGCAGGGACACCAGGAGGGTGACTCTGTGCCCTTAGCCTGTCAGCCCTGTGCCATCACAAGCTGGTAGAGAGAGTAGCAGAAGCATGCATTCCTCTGCTCTCACAGTTCCACATTTAGAAAGTTATTCCCTAGAGATGTGCCCGCAGTGAACCATGGATGTGCACTGTAAAGGTAAAACCAGGAAGCCTCCTGTCCATCCAAGAGGGCAGGGCTAACCCTCTGTGGGATGTCAGGAAACTTTCCAAGAAGGAGACAAAACTGCAGAATGAGAACAGAGCAAGTTCTAGAATGGTATGCTCAGTTTATATTAGTAGTTGAAAAAGTTTGGAAGGATTTACACCCAGGCATTATTAATACCAATGAGATGTGAATTAGGGGAGAATTGGACTTTCATTCTGACTCTATATACTTCTGTCTTGTTTGGACATTTTACACCAAGCTTTAGCTTTTTAATTATTGAGACCATCAGTTTATTTCTTTTTAAAATACATTTAAAAATTAATTTTTATTGGCATACAGTTGTCTTTCAAAAAAGTTAAATTTTGACTGGAGTATAGTTGCTTCTCTTTTTTTCTTTTTTAAGATTCATTTATTAATTTAATATTTGGCTGCGCTGGGTCCTCATTGTTGCTCCTGGGCTTTCTCTAGTTGTGGTGAGCAGGGGCTACTCTCTCGTGGAGCACAGCTCTAGCGTGCGAGGGTTCAGTAGTTGTGGTGCACTGGCTTAGTCCCATGGCATGTGGGATCTTCCCAGATCAGGGATTGAACTGGTATCTCCTTCATTGCAAGGCGGAGTCTTAACCACTGGACCACCGTGGAAGCCCCTTATCATTAGTTTTTTTTTTTGGGCTACTCTGCACAGCATTGTGGGATCTTAAGTTCCCTGACCAGGGATGGAACCCATTCCCCTTGCATTAGAATCACTGAGTCTTAACCATTTCCAGGGAAGCCCCTACAGCAAACATTTTTTAAAAGTCAATTTAGGGTATTTCCTAGTGGTCCAGCAGTTAGGACTCCACGCTTTCACTGCTGAGAGCCCAGGTTCAATCTCTGATGGGGGAACTAAGATCCCATAAGCCACATGGCTTGGCCTCAATATAGCATTTAAAAGTTGCTAAAGACAAATTTCTGCCTTCAGTTCTGTGAACAAGTCATTCCAGCAAAGGCACAGCGCACCTACCCACTTCCCCCTTTATTCTGTCCACATTCTCTAAGGTGGGGAGCGTGAGGGGGTGGGGAGCATATGAGGGAGTGGAGGGCATGAGGGGCCCGGGAGTTGAACTGCTGGGCACTCTGCCGTGTGTCTTGGCACATAATTTAGCCCTTCTGAGCCTCACTGCGTTCACCTATAATGCAAGCTCAGAGCTACCTCTGATGGATGCTCTGGGGCCCCAGGGAAGTAGAAGTTGCAGCAGTCCAACTCCACAGCCAGGGCAGCGTGGGTTCAGAGTTAGACCCAGGCTCAAGGTAGGGGAAGGAGGCAGGAAGGAGACAAGGAAACAGGGGTGAGGACGAGCTCCCGTTTCTTCTGGACTCAGCCTGTGGGTATAGGAGGTCTTCATGTCACTTGGGTCCAGGGCTTCCCACGCTGATGCTGACCCCACCTTCTCCAAGGTAGGGTCTTCCTGGGCCTCGCCAGCCATCTCCAGCTAAACAGACCTGGGCTGTCCGGGCTGCGTCTAGCTCCCCTGAGACTGTGTAGCTCACACTTTTGGACCAGGCGATGGAAAGTACCTCTTCATCAGCAAGTGAGAATTTTGGAGAGATGAAGAAATGCAGTCCAGGTTGGATTTAGAAGCAGAGAGAGGACTGAATGGGCTGGGGTGGAAGTGGGAGATTGGTGGCCTTTGCAGCCTGGGATACAAATACAGGACCCAGTGAATAGGATGTATGTATGTATGTATGTATGTATGTATGTATGTATGTATGTATGTGTGTGTGTGTGTGTGTGGTGGGGGACGGGATCACCTTCTGGAGCAGTCAGAGGTGGATCCCAAAGGAATCCAATGCCAAGGTGAGGTGTCCCAAATTGGGCAGCAGAACTTGAGATGCAAAGGAGACCGGTGATTTGGGGACCCACCCCAGCAAACCCAGCCTCCAGAGTCCAAGATCACACGTTCTGAACTCCTACAGCCAGGGCTTTATAAGTTCCCTGGAAGCTGCCCATGACTGCCTCCTGACCCACCTGGCACTTGAGGGACTCCTCAGATATCTGTCACATGAGTGAGCCAGGAAGGAAAGATAGATGCCCTTCTCATTCACGTCCTGCCCTGGGCCACCGATGCTCAGCAGCAAACTAGGCCACCGGCCTGACCCAGTTTCCCCGTGTGCCAGCCGAGCCGGAGGGGCCATGGATGAGGCCAGAGCAGGCGTCCAGGGTGACTCCCAGGCGCCGCCCCGCGGCCCCGCGGCCCTCCTCTGCAGCGGCCCTCCTCTGCAGTTCCTTGGATCGGTCTGACTTTGGCCTCGGCCATGACTCTTGTGACTCATCTCCAGGAGGAGAGAGAAGAAAGGGGCCGTTGTGGTCCCCACGCTGGCCCGAGGCTGGCGCGTCCCTGGGGCAGCACCGCCCCCCGGTGGCCGCGGCGCCCCGGGGTGCTGGCCCAGCTCCGGCCCTGCTGGCCTTGCGATCCGGGTGCGTCCAGTGATCCGGAGCCGGTCCGCCCCGGTGCAGGGGGAGGGGCTGCGTTCTGGGTGAAACCTCTACAAAGGGTGGAATTGTTCGTCCAGCGCCCCGGGAGACTGCACGCTCGGCCTTCGGAGACCCCTCTCCCGGGGAGCCCTTTCACAGAGCGGGGCGGGGGCCGCGGCCCTTCCCTAGTGAAAGCCTGGGTTGGCTTCCTGCTTTCCCCAGCCCCCGAGACCACGTGTCTGCTGTGTTTTAAAAATAGATGCGAACATCTGCCGTTTCCCTTTTGTGAGTGGTCTATTCATATCTCTTGTCCATTTTATTTTTTTTCCATTTTCTATTTTTTTCTCTTACTGAGTTTTAGAAAATTTCCTTCATGTTGAGTCTGTCATGCACTGCAAATATTTTCCTAAGCTTAGAATTTACCTCGATTTTGGATTTGGTGATTTTTGACACATACACCCCTTACATTTTTTTTTTTTTACATTTTTTAAAAATATATATATATTTTATTTATTTATTTGACTTCATGAGGTCTTAGTTACAGCACATGGGATCTTGTTCCCTGACCAGGGTTTGAACCCGGGGCCCTGCATTGGAAGCACAGAGTCCTAGCCACTGAACCACCAGGGAAGTCCCCACACCCCTTACATTTTTATGTTCTCTGACTTTTTGATGTTTTGCTTTAGTCTCTCCCCCTTTCTGCTTATAGGACTGTTTCCATCTGAGTTTCAAAGAGTTCCCTAATTTTCTTCTAGATTTCGATTTTTTTTTTCCCTTCTCCTTCCCACCCTCCTCCTTTCCTCCCCCTGCTCCTCCTCCTCCTTTTAAATCCTGGAATTTAGCTTTTAGATCCTGGAATTTCTTTTGCTATAAAGTGTGAAGAAAAGGGGCTTCCCAGGTGGTGATAGTGGTGAAGAACTCTCCTGCCAATGCAGGAGTCCATCCCTGAGTTGCCAAGATCCCCTGGAGGAGGGCGTGGCAACCGACTCCAGTATTCTTGCCTGGAGAATCTCATGCACAGAGGAGCCTGGCAGGTTATGGTCCATCGAGTCACAAAGAATTAGACAGTACTGAAGCGACTTAACAAGCATGTGAAGTAAAGATGTGAGCTTATTTTTTTTCCCCCAAATAATTAACTAACTTCCAAAATACCATTTATTCAGTCTTTCCCCTTTAGTAGAGTATTTCCTCACTGATTTGAAATACCACCTCAATTATAAACTAAATGCTTGGGCTTGTTTCTGGCCAAGCAGAAACAAGTCAAACGGAATAGACTTCTTCAAAAAAAGAAGTCAAAGGGAATAGACTTCTTAAAAAAAAAAAAAGCATTAGACCACTGCTCATGAATTTAGGACATATTCACATTCTTTAAATTCCAGCTAAAAATGCAGTCTTCAGTGAGACATCTGTGAATGAAAACTGGATGGGAAATATTTCATTTAAAAGCATAAGACCATTCTGGGGAATTCTCTGGTGGTCCAGTGGTTAGGACTCTGTGCTTTCACTGCCAAGGGTGCACCCAAATTAAAAAAAAAAAAAAAAGTATAAGGACATTTTAAATTCTTATAGTGCAAAATGCCAAGCCTCCCTCCAGAAGGGCTAGATTAATTTATCTTCCACCAGAAGAGTATGAGAATGCCCTTACTATACTCATGCCAAGGATGAGAATTGTTTGTAAAAATAGATCTTAATTTCAAAGACAAAAAATACCACTTCATTGTTCTGTCTTAATCTGTAGTTATTTGGTGCTGGGGAACCCCTTTCAGCAGGACCACCTGGGCAGGGGAGGCAACTGCCCTATTTCCTCATCTCAGGCTCACATGAAATTTGCCTCTGCCACCTCTCTCTACTCCTTATGGCTAAGGTGACCATGATTTTTTAATTGAAGTGAAATTCACCTAGCATTAAATTAACCATTTAAGTGAACAAACCATTGGCATTTATTAATAGTACATTCACTATTGGTTGTGCAACCATCACCTCTATCTAGTTCTAAAACATTTACATCACCCCCAAAGCAGACCCATAGCAATTAAGCAATCACTGTCCATTTCTCTCTCCCCATAACCTGGCAACCACAAATACACTTTCTGTCTCTATGGATTTAATATAGATTGTCTGTCTCTATAATAATATAGATCTGTCTCTATGGATTAAATATCTTTCAGATATTTTATATAAATGGAATCATACATTATGTGACCCTTTTAGAATATGAATTATTTTTGGCTGCGCTGGGTTTTTGTGGCTGCTTGGGCTTTCTCTGGTTGCAGTACACGGGCTTCTCACTGCGGTGGTTTTTCTTGTTGCAGGGCTCTAGAGTGAGCAGTCTTCAGTAGTTGTGGCACACAGGCTTAGCTGCCCCTCAGCATGTGGAATCTCCCCAGACCAGGGATCGAACCCACATCCACTGCCTTGTCAGGCGGATTCTTAACCACTGGACCACTTATGTGACTTTTGTGTCTTGCTTTTTTGTCTTAGCAAACTATTTTTGAGCCTCACCCACATTGTTGTAGCGTGTATCAGTACCTTTTATGGCTGAATAATATTCCATTGTGTGGCTATGCCAGTATTTGCTTATCCATTCCTCCCCTGATGGACTTTTATGTTGCCTCCACTTTTTTCGCTATTGGGAATAGTGCTATGAACATTAGTACAGACTGTGATTTTTTGAAGTAATCACCGGGTAGCAATGTGACAAAGCAGGTTTTCTAATCTGTGAATTTTTTTAACATGAAAATTTCATGGTGTTGTAAAAGCAAATCACATTTTTGACATACACTTCATGCTGTCAATGAAAAGTACCTGTAAAGACTAGAGGGTAGACCGCACATTTGTTGACCACAGATGTGTTAGGCTTAATTGATGGTAGCAGAAGGTGCCCTGCTTGTATCCCCTGGCCACCTGGAGTCATTTAGATAGTAGCCTTAGGCAGGTAGCTTCCTGCATCTGTGCCTCAGGATGTGCAGCCCGCACAGGGGCAGCTCAGAAGTACCAAAGAGTTGCCAATATCCCAGGTGTGACCCTCAGCCAGTGAGGAGCATCCTTACCCCTCTGCTGAATCCTGGCGAGTGTTCTGTGCAGCCCTTCAGAGGGTCCTGGTGGGAGTGACCCCAGTTGCCCCCACTGGTCACTTGCTCTTGTGTGCAGACTTCAGGGGCCTCCCGCCTCTGTTCCACTTCTCCTCCCTCACTGAATGTTGGATTTCTGACTCCTCCCTTTGTTTCTTTTGTTTTATATTTACCTTGAGCAAATTACTTAAACCCAGTGCCTTAGGGGCCCCATTTATAACATAGAGCTAGTCCTAAATGCCTGCCTCGATGAACACCAAATGAACTAATGTATGTGAAGCGTCTAGAAAAGTGCCTGGCACAGAGCATGTGCTCAAAATATCAATCATGATAATATAAACAGGACCAGCACAAACTGTGAGAAATAGAACCCACCTGGCTTTAGTTTCCTCATCTGAAATGTGGATTAAGATGCTTCTTTTGAAAGATGAGCGTGAGGAGTACGTGGAATGACATAGCACAGGGCCTGGCCCCAGGTGAGGACCAGTCCTGGGCAGGCCAATCACCCTACGTTCATGGAGTGGCTGTGCCACCATGAGTGACTTCCACCAAACAGGAGGGGCCAGTGCTGGGGGGCAGGCGACACATTTCAGAGTCCCCGGTCACTTCCTCCTTTGTCTCTGGAGAATGGTGTGACCTCAGGGGGGTCACTGTCCCTGAGGCTTTGGTTTCTACCTTTCCCAAAAGAAGTGGTTGAATTTAGGGGATGGTCCAATGCTGTACTGGCTCTAAAGATCTAGGGAGAGTCCTGCCCTGGGATGGACAGACACAAAGATGCACAAATCCACAGACAGACAGACACACACACACTCACACACACACACACTGCAGAAAGGAAGCATCTGCATATCTGCTGGGCCACTTGAGTCACCTCCTGGAGTCATAGGCCCCAAGCTCTGTTGCTCTTGAAAACCACCCAGAATAGAATAATGAGTCCAAAAAACTTTTCCAGGCATTTTCACATGTGAAAGCTGTTTTCATCTTAGGCCCCTCCTCTCCTTTTGTCACTTTGCAAATGTGTGTGGCTGCCTTGCCAAGCCTTGGGATCAGGCCACGTCTCCCCGTTGAGGGCTCGGGTGAGGGGTTGGGGGAACACTTTCCTTCCTCACTGCTCTCTTCCCAGCTGCTGCAGGTATCTAAGAAACCCAGAGGAAGAAGTCAACAGCTCCCAACGTTTTACAGGGGTCATAAAACGAGGCTCCACCCTGCAGAGAAAGCCGAGGAAGGGAAGTAACCACAGAACAGATGGGGCCCGGGGAGGGGGCAGCACTAGGTGCAGAGGCGCCGAGGCAAGTGGTGGGCGGGACTCAGAGAGCATGCGCAGAGGCTCAGCGCCAAGCTGCCAGTGGGGACGGAGAGAGCATGCGCAGCCCGGCCTCGGGGCTCCAGGCATCAGATCCACAGGCTGGGTATTCTTTCAGCTCCCAGACTCCTGAGGGGCAGGGGGGATACACAGAACTTTCTTTGTTTTCTATAAACGTGCCTCATTTCGGAGCCCCTTTTCCATCAGACTCATGGCGAAAAATATCACTTCTTCCAGGAGTTATATCTTAGTTCTGAGACCTTAGTGCAATAATGCATAGTAGGAAGATGGTATTTTGATTCTCATGAAACAATCCCCATATCACTTCTGACATGGGCACTTGCCCCGTCCATAGGCCCCCATTCTTCAAGTCTGATGTTTTCCTGGTACTTCCTCATGGTCACTGTCACAGCCAAAGGGTATCCCCCAACCATCCCCTCTCCTCCCCTGCCAGGCTTCCGCTGTCTCCCGGGGCGTCTGTCATTCTTCAGGCCAGGGGACCCTCCTGGTTCTGGGCTCTCTCCCCACTGCTCTGGCCAAGGTGTCCCCTTTTAGCACCTCTGGAAATTAACTCAGGTCTCTTAAGACGTAGGCTCCTAAAAAAGATTTTTCGGTTGCTTCTGCTTCCCTCTTTTTCCTCTCTGCTCTGCTTGGACCCACATAAACGGCTTGAATGTGGGAAAGGAAATGGAAATATACAGGGAGAAGAAAGAACACTGAATATCTCACATGGAGTCCATACATAAGTACATACAGGAAACACCATAAGCTTGTTAATGCTTAGTGGGTCTAAAGTCTTAACCAAGATCATACAAGATCTAGAAATTTGCATGAGTCCAAAAATGGAACAATGTTATCTGTTGCTAGGGTGGTTAAGGCTGAAAGCAAGCACCATTTAATCTCACCACCATCTCCTGATATTATTCTCATTTTATGTTTGAGGAAACTAAGGCTTAATGAAAGTGTTAGTCATTCAGTCATGTCCAACTCTTTGTGACCCCATGGACTGTAGCCTGCCAGGCTTCTCTGTCCATGGAATTTTCCAGGCCAGAATACTGAAGTAGGTTGCCATGTCCTCCTCCAGGGGAATCTTCCTGACCCAGGGATTGAACCCAGGTCACCTGCATTGCAGGTGGATTCTTTACTGCCTGAGCCTCCAGGGAAGTCATGTGGGTAACTGATACGTGTCCTTCCAATATGCATACCCAAATCACTTTGTGAAAAGGGGTGCGTGAGTTGAGGGAACTAAATCCTCAATTTTGTTGTTGTTGGTGTACAGACGAACTCTTTATTCAGACAGAACTTCCACGGGAAACCTGAAGGTGTGTTTCTGTTCTGGTTGAAGGCGACCGGTCAGAGGGTTCTGTGTGCAGCCTTCTCCTCCCCCTCGCCCCTGGAGGGCACTTGGGGCACGTCTGTGATGTCCTAGGCCCAGCGGCCCTCTGGTCTATGCGGCCTCCAGGCCGGCCCTACAGTCGGCCCCTCAGGCCTGGGTGGGCATGTTTCAGGGCGCCCAGCCCAGTGGATTTCCTGGGAAGACACTGACTTTGTGGGACCCGCAATCGAAAGCTCCTGCTCAGTTCTTCCCTTGAGGCAGCTGGGCCCTGAGCCTGGACACCAGGTCGGGGCCAGATCCCTGGGCTTCTGGGAGGATTTGGAGGCTGGCCCACCCCCTGCTGCCCCGTCTCACCGCTGCATCCACCGCAGTCAGCCAAGGCCGGACGGGGCCAACTGCTTTAAATAAATGTTAATCCTGCTCAGAGCTAGATTGACAGGGCCTCTGGGAAGGGCCGCAAGGAACAGAGCTACAATTGGTCCCCCGAGGCAGTTTTTTCTTTCTTTTTGGCAACTCTCTTCATTGAGGCCATTGCTATTCCATCTCCTTTTATTCATAAAATGAATGTTTCCAGAAACACTATAGGCCTTGGGCTTCCGTAGCTGGTCATCTCATCCGTTCACTCGCCGAATAAACATTAGGCGAGCACCTACAGGGTAGCAGGTGCTGTATTCAGCACCAGGGATGCAAAGGTGAGGGAGAGGTATCTCCTTCACAGTCCACAGGTCGTAGGTCACAGGTCACAGTTCATGCCTCTGTGCTTTTCTAGCCCTGGGAAATTGTAGTGGACATTTGCTGGCTTTTGGCCACTCAGCATTCATTTCCCCTAACAGCTCTCTGGTTTCCTTTCCCATGACCTGCCCCCCACGAGCACAGCCTTGCTGAGACAATGAATCGGGGAAGCTTGCCCTCCCCTTCTGAAAATCAAAGAGGTGGCTGGAGGTTTTCTCAGCCACAATTCTTCCTCTTTCTGCCTAATGAGACCAAAACCTGGAGACACAACACAAGTCCGGCAAGTCAGACCCCTTCCAGGACTTTGAAACAAAGTTGGGAGCGACAGGTTCTTCATCTGAGCAGCATAACCTCTGCCAAGGAACTTGTGCTTCCTGTACTTTTTCGACGCCTAGTTCTCCAGCCTTTCTATGGATTCTGGGCTTCTCCCAAGTTGCCTTTCCTTTTTATTTTATTTTTCTAATTTTTTAAAAAAAATTTATTTTGGGCTGCACAGGGTCTTTGATGAGGCTCATTGGCTCTTCTTTCCTGTATGTCTGTCATCTATCTGAGTCTTAGTTGCAGCATAAGGGAGCTTCCTTTCATCATTTGAGAATCTTTTGTTGTGGCTCATAGACTCCTAGTTGCAGCTACTGCTGCTAAGTCGCTTCAGTTGTGTCCGACTCTGTGCGACCCCATAGATGGCAGCCCACCAGGCTCCCCCGTTCCTGGGATTCTTCAGGCAAGAACACTGGAGTGGGTTGCCATTTCCTTCTCCAATGCATGAAAGTGAAAAGTGAAAGTGAAGTCACTCAGTCATGTCCGACTCTTCGAGACTGCATGGACTGTAGCCTACCAGGCTCCTCTGTCCATGGGATTTTCCAGGCAAGAGTACTGGAGTGAGTTGCCATTGTCTTCTCCACCTAGTTGCAGCATTCGGGCTCAGTTGCTCCATGGCATGTGGGATCTTAGTTCCCCCACCAAGGATCAAACCTGTGTCCCCTGCGTTGAAGGTAGATTCTTAACCAGTGGACCACCAGGGGAGTCCCTTCTTTTTTTTCAGATTGCTAGACTTGGTTTCTGTTGCTTGCAATCAGAAGAACCCTGACCAGCATCCCAGGTGCCAGCTATTATTTCACTTGCATCTAACTTGCTTACCACATCCATTGGCAAGCAACTGTTCTGGGTCAGAGTTGTGGATACATAGACCTGAAGGAAGACAGACAAACAAACTGCAAGTGTTTAAACTATGAGAAGGGTCCTGCAAGCTTAGGGAACAAGGGAGGAAGAGGTCAGCTCCACCTGATGGTAGCAGGTAGCCAAGAAGGCCGGTCATCCAGAGTTCGCTCTTTTGCCCTCTCCCTCCTCCCCTTCCTCAAGCTTCTCTGCATAGCAGTTGGAGGGATCTTTTACAAATCAGATCAAGTCACTGCTGGGCTCAAACCCTCCAGGGGCTCCCTGTCGCACTCAGAGCACAAGCCAAGTCCTACAGTGGCCTACAGGCCCTATGTAACCTGGGTCCCCCCCGAAGGACTGTGTCCTGTGTGGTGGGATGGGACCTCAAAGGCAGGCTCTCTCCAACTAGAAGGAAAGAGATTGCTACAGAGATTGTTTACTTCTAAATTTTAATTACAGTAAAATACATAGAACCTAGAATTTATCATATGTATATATCATATCATATATATATACCATATATATGCAGATGACACCACCCTTATTGCAGAAAGTGAAGAAGAACTAAAGAGTCTCTTGATGAACATGAAAGAGGAGAGTGAAAAAGTTGGCTTAAAGCTCAATATTCAGAAAACTAAGATCATGGCATCTGGTCCCATCACTTCATAGCAAATAGATGGGGAAACAGTGGAAACAGTGGCTGATTTTATTTTTCTGGGCTCCAAAATCACTGCAGATGGTGATTGCAGCCATGAAATTAAAAGATGCTTACTCCTTGGAAGGAACTTTATGACCAACCTAGACAGCATATTAAAAAGCAGAGACATTACTTTGTCAACAAAGGTCCATCTAGTCAAGGCTATGGTATCTCCAGTGGTCATGTATGGAGGTGAGAGTTGGACTGTGAAGAAAGCTGAGTGCAGAAGAATTGATGCTTTTGAACTGTGGTGTTGGAGAAGACTCCTGAGAGTCCCTTGGACTGCAAGGAGATCCAACCAGTCCATCCTAAAGGAGATCAGTCCTAGGTGTTCATTGGAAGGACTGATTTTGAAGCTGAAACTCCAATACTTTGGCCACCTGATGCAAAGAGCTGACTCATTGGAAAAGACCCTGATGCTGGGAAAGATTGAGGGCAGGAGAAGGGGACGACAGAGGATGAGATGGCTGGATGACATCACCAACTCAATGGACATGGGTTTGGATGGACTCCAGGAGTTGGTGATGGACAGGGAGGCCTGGCGTGCTGTGGTTCATGGGGTTGCAAAGTCAGACACGACTGAGTGACTAAACTAAAGTGAAAATTTATCAACCATTTTAAGTGCACAGCTCAGTGGCACTGACTCATACTGTTGTGCGAATATCACCTGTATTCGTCCACAGAACTCCTGAACCTGTAAAACTGAAACTCTACACCCATTAAACACTAACTCCCCATTCCCTCCTGCCCCACACTGTCCCTGGCAATTCTTCTACCTTTAGGAATTTTAGACTACTCTAGGTACCTCATATGGAGAAGGAAATGGCAACCCACTTCAGTATTCTTGCCTGGAGAATCCCAGGGATGGCGGAGCCTGTGGGCTGCTGTCTATGGGGTCGCACAGAGTTGGACACGACTGAAGTGACTTAGCAGCAGCAGCAGGTACTTCATATATTTGTCCTTTGGTGACTGGCTTATTTCACTTAGTATAATGTCTTCAAGTATATATATGCCACATTTGTTATCCATTCACCTGTTGATGGGCTTCCTAGGTGGTTCAGTGGTAAAGAATCCGCCTGCTAATGCAGGAACTGAGGGACATGTGGGTTGGATCCCTGGGATGGTAAGATCCCCTGGAAGAGGAAAGGGCAACTCACTCCAATATTTTGCCTGGAAAATCCCATGGACAGAGGAGCCTGGTGGGCTACAGTCCATGGGGTCGCAAAGAGTCAGACATGACTGAACACACACACAGGCACACCTGTGGACAGACACTTGGCATGCTTCCACCTTTTAGCTATTGTGAATAATGCTACTATGAATGTGGGGTTACAAATATTTCTTCGAGTGTTTGCTTTCAAAACTTCCTGATATATACCCAGAAAGCAGAATTGCTGGATCATAGTCTTCATTTTGAGGAACTACCATACTGTTTTCCCCCCCAAAACTTTTAATTTTATATTGGAGTATAGCGGATAAACAATGCTGTGATATTTTCAGGTGTACAACAAAGGGACTCAGCCATACATATACATGTGTTAGTTCTCCCCTCAACTCCCTTCCCATCCAGGCTGCCAAATAACATCGAGCAGGGTTCTCTGTGCTATGCAGTAGCTCCTTGTTGGTTATTCATTTCAAATACAGCAGTGTGTACATGTCCATCCCAAACCCCCCAACTAATTCTTCCCCCCATCCTTCCCTACTGGCAATCACAATTTTGTTCTCTAACTTTGTGAGTCTGTTTCTGTTTTGTAAATAATTCATTTGTATCATTTCTTTTTAGATTCCGCATATAAAGGATATCATATGGGAGCTTCACTGGTATAGCTCAGAGGTAAAGCTTCCGCCTGCCAATGCAGGGGACAGGGATCGATCCCTGGTCCAGGAAGATCCCACATGTCTCGGAGCAGCTAAGCCCGTGGGCCACAACTACAGAGCCTGTGCTCTAGGGCCTGGGAATCACAGCTACTGAGCCCACATGCCCTAGAGCCCGTGCTCCGAAACGAGAAGCCCCCGCAATGAGAAGCCCCCGTACACCACTCGCCGCAACTAGAAAAAAAGAAAGCCCTTGCAGCAACGTAGATCCAGCGCAGCCAAAGGGGGAAAAGAAGGATATCATACGATATCTGTCTTTTTTTGTCTGACTTACTTCACTCAGGATGACAATCGCTAGGCCCACCCATGTTGTGGCAAACATCACCATATTGTTTTGACAGCAGCCACACAATCAGTCGTACATTCCCACCAACAGTGCACAAGCTCCAATTTCTCCACATCCTTTTCAGTGCTTCTTGTTTTTTTGTTTGTTTTTTGAGAATAGCTATCCTAATGGATAAAGTGGTATCGCATTGCGGTTTTGTCTTTCTTTACTTATTAGTGATATAGAGCAACTTTTCTTGTGTTTATTGGCCATTCCTTTATCTTTGGGGAAATCTCTGTTTAAGTCCTTCGCCCATTTTAAAATGCTGTTGTGTGTCTGTTGGTTGTTGATTCTTAGGATATCTATATTCTGGATATCAACCCCTTATGACGTATAGAGTTTGCAAATATTTTCTCCTGTTCTGTGGGCTAGTTTTTCACCGTTACTTGAGCCCTTTGATGTACATACACCATGCGGAAGTTTTTTTTTTAATTAATTAATTTATTTTTGGCTGCACTGGGTCTTACTTGCTGCGTGCAGACTTCCTCTAGTTGCAGAGAACGGGGGTTACCCTGGCTGCGGTGCTCGGGTTTCTCATTGCAGTGGCTTCTCTTGTGGAGCAGGGGCTCTAGGACCCGTGGGCTTCAGTACTTGTGGTGCACGGGCTTAGGTGCCCTGTGGCACGTGGAATCTTCCCAGACCAGGGATCAAATCCATGCCCCCTGCATTGGCAGGCAGATTCTTAACCATTGGACCCCTAGGGATGCCCATGGAGAAGATTTTAAAGGGTTGGTAAGAAGTCTGTCCGTTTGGGCAGCAGTGGAGGGAGAGCAAGGTGTTTCGGTCAAAGGAAACAGCCCGTGTAACGTGCAGAGGAAATAAACGGGCAATAAGTAGTGGAGTCTTGCTAGAACATGTGTATAGAGAATAGGAAGTAGGGAGAGATGAGGTTGAAGGAACCACAGCACAGTAGCCCAGCCAAGTGACTTGGACTCTAGTCTAAGATGGGAGCTTCTCAAGGAGTAGTCCCAGGACCCCTGCCTCAGCATCACATGCTAGGAGTTAAACATGCACCCTGTTGCCCCAGCTCTGACCTACTCTGGGGTGGGGACCGGGGATCTGGCTATTAACAAGCCCCTGGGATTATTCGGACCGAAAGTCAAGTCTGAGCACTGTTCCAGGGCCAATGAGGAGCCACCGAGGGGTCTAGCTAGGCGGATGGAAAGATGACCTGGGCTATTCTTCAGGGTGGGGCGCCCTGGGCATGGCTCTACCCCGCCGTCCTCCAGATAACTCAAGCTCACCCCACCTGGCTGCCTCCACCGGCCTCTCCGGCTCCCAGCCATCCCCCCTTCCCTGTCGGCTGCCCCCTGCGGGGTCCAGGGTCAGGGGTGGCGGAGGGGGCCCGAGCTGCTGCAGCCAAGCTCACATTCCTCTCACTTCCTGCCATTGTCCTGGGTTCCTGTGGCTGCGCCTCTGCTCTCGCCCCGACCGCCCCAGGGCTCGGGGGAGCGATGACTCATTTCCTTTCTTCCCAGTGACGTAATCCCGAGCCCGGTTGAGCCGGTCCAGCCGGCGGCCGGGCCCCTCCCCGCCCGCTTAGATCCCGGGCGCCGCACGGCGCTTTTTGGCCATCAGGGGGCGCCCGAGCCCGCAGAGCGTCCCTCGGTAGCCAGGACCCACCCTGGCGGGCCTCACCGGGAAACGGACCTGCGGGAGGTGGGGCTGTGCGTTTACCCAGGCATTGCAGCCCATCCCGGGGAGCCAGGGACTGGAACCAAGGAGTCTCGGCCCCCAGGCGGGCGGTTTTCCCACAGTTGTTGCTCAGTCGCTCAGTCTTGTCCGACTCTTTGCGACCCCATGGACTGCCGCACGCCAGGCTTACCTGTCCTTCGCCATCTCCCTGGAGCTGCTCAAACTCATGTACGTTGAGTCTGTGATGCCATCCAACTGTCTCGTCCTCTGTCGTCCCTTTCTCCTGCCTTCTCCTTCTTTCCCACAGACCCACAGGTGCTAATTTTACCCTCTTCGTTCCCCACCCCAACCCCATGGTGTTTCCCGTGCAAAGTGTGCAGACAGTAATATTTCCAAGATCCTGATCATTTGCGGGCCCAGAAACAGGGTCACCCCTGGAAGTAGCAGGAACTGAGGGCGGCTGGGGCTTCACCTGGGAAGCATGTTGATGAGTGGCTTTATGACAGTGTGGTGGCCTCGAATCTCCTACGGATATGGAAGATTTGTTGTTGTTTTTAAAGCACGTGTGCTCAGTCGTGTCTGACTCTTTGTGATCCCCTGCACTGTCGCCCGCCAGGCTCCTCTGTCTGTGGAATTTTCCAGGCAAGAATTCTGCAGTGGGTTGCCATTTCCTACTCCAGGGGATGGTCCTCGCCTGGGGATCTTCCTGACCCACGGATCAAACTTGAGTCTCTTGCGACTCCTGTGCTGGCAGGCAGATTCTTCACCACTAGGTAAAGTCAGCATTTTTCAAGAGGGTGGTTGAGTTTTGGGAAGCATACCTCCCAAGGTGGAGCACCTGTGAGACACCTGCAGGGCATTGCCAGAAAGTCTGCAGTAGCTGCTGGGGACAGAGCCATTAAAAGCCCATTCCTGTTGTGTATGGCCCTGTTTCTATCAGTGGATTGATGGAGGCTAGTAGGGCTTGAGCTAACCCAGCTAGTGGGGCATGAGCTTGCTATTCCTGGAATTGTTCAAGCGGGCACTGGACTACCATTCTAGGGGGTGGCATAAATAGGCGTTGACCTCAGGATGGGGGCTTTCCAGGTGGCTCAGTGGTGAAGAATCCACCTGCCAATGCAGGAGACGTGAGTTCGATCCCTAGGTGGGGAAGATCCTTTGGAGGAGGAAATGGCAACCTGCTGCAGTATTCCTGCCCAGGAAAGGCCACGGACAGAGGAGCCTGGCGGGCTACAGTCCATGGGGTTGCAAAGAGTCGGACACGACTGAGCATGCACACATGCACTGCATGCATGCACACTGCAGGATGCGAGTTCGGGCTAAATGTTCCTCCAGGTTGTTGCTCTGAGGCACAAACAGCGAAGCTGAGTGCATTACTGAGACCCCCGTTCCTGGATCTGCCACCATGATGTCTTGAGAGAAGAGGCTCAGGGGAATGGAGTTTGCTCCCAAGTGTTCTGGGGACGTGTTCTTGGCTGGTCAGCACTTCCTCCTGAGAGGAAGTGCTGACCTAACCCTACCATCCAATGTGGTGGCCCAGCTGCCCCTCGTGAGACAGTGACTTGTCTTGGAGGAGTCAATGAGACCTGAATTCATATCCCATATCTACCACTTCCTCAGCAAATCCTGTTACTGCTGTGAACCTCAAGTTCTCCAGCTGTGAAAGGAGGATGAAGATATTCATTTAGAATTGTTGCAAGATGGTGTGTGTCTGGTGGTGCATGTAAGAGCTTAAAGAGCATTCCTTCTCTCTGCTTTGCTTTAGTTCAGGGGCCAGGCTGTGCCCTCCTGGGGAGTGACAACAACATTCTTGAAAAGGATGTTGAATGTTGAAAGGTCGAATAGATGACTTTCATATAGGTGTCTTTCACTTTTTCCTTCTGCATCTGAAAGCTGTGAATGTCACTGGACCACAACTGTCCTTGGGCATCTCCCTTGACTTCTCCAATCCCAGTTTATTCCCTTTTAATAAGAAGACAGTGGGAAAGGGATTCTCAAACACCTGCTATTAGGTCCTATAGACATTCTTTGATGTGGAAGAATTTTGTAAATCACCTCCTCTTCAGTTCTCCAAACTAGCTGAGTCTTTCCACCCAGGCAGCCTCCACCCCACCTGGATTTCTAACATGCCAGGAGTGGTAGGAGGATGTGGGTTTTGGCATCTCACAAAACTCAAGAATCCTAGCTTCCCTATTTTCTTGCTTTGTGACATTGGGCAAGTCTCTGAGTCACAGTTTGCGAAGCTCAGAATGAAGACAATAACGGCTCCTTTGTTGGGTTGCTGGGGAGCTAAATGGGAATGCCTATGCCAGGAGCTCACACTTATAGTACGTACTTAATAAATGGTAAGTAATATTTACATAAAGTGCTTGGAGTGCTGCCTGGCACACAGTTAAGTGCCGTATAAATATTTACTAAATAGTTAGAAATGTAGATAGATTAAAACAGACATATGTAAAGAGATAGGTACATAAATAGATACAGAAATAGCAGACAGCAGAAACTGACACAATATTGTAAAGCAATTATTCTCCAATTAAAAAAAAGAAATAGCAGTTAGATCAAACTTTTCCCTTCTACACCTCCCAGTCTTCTTCTGAAAACTTGTCTGCCAACCTCCTCCCCTCCCAGTTCTGACCCCAACTTCCTCTGGCTACTCCAGTGAAATTCAAGGTTTGGATACTATAAAGGACAGTTCTTATTCACAAAGAAGTTGAAGATACTGAAAGAGAGGTCCTTCTGGCTCAAACCACTCATCCACTTGTCATCACTGGAGACCCCTCTTTTATGACAACATCTTTTTTTTTTTTTTTTCAATTACACAGTGTTTTTATTTTTATTCAAATATAAGCAAACAGCAAAATTAACACAACATTCAACTCCAGACTGGCATTCTTTTTTAAACCAAAGAGTGATCAATTTAATAAGCACAGACTTTAGGATTTCTGATAACCTCTTACCCAGCCCTGCTGCTCATCTAGATGGCCAGGCTTTAACAGAAAAGCAACTTCTTCTGTGGAGTTTTTTTCAGTACTGCTCTTTAAAGGAGCCACAGCGGGACAGACAAGCAGTAACCAGTCTGAGACGCTGGGGGTTAGTGGACATGCCGGCCCCTGGTTGTTTTGGTGAGACAGAGCCGTGAAAACGCATGCCAGTAGGTGCCTTCACACACAGTTCTGTGCTCAGGTTCACAAAGGCGGAGGCAATCAATCTCTTTTTTGTTTTCAACCTCCCTTAAAGATTCTTTGAAGCTCTGTTCTAATACTGCAGACCTGGTCTTTTTACCAGAATTTGTTTTCTTCTTAAAGAATCCCCCACCAAAACGGAGTTCAAATTTGATCAAAACATAAACCCCCTAAAATTATACAATACAGGCAGAAGGAAAGAAAAGTCACCCTAAATGTAAATCTGACCACTCAGGGCTTGGGCAGAGAGATGGGGGGAAATCTACATGCATCACTAAACTGAAACACTGTTTGGGAACTCTGGGACAGTGTCCATCTCCTCTACTTCCCAGACAGCTGCTCATAGAGCTTGGGCACATAATCATCCCATTCAGCCTGGTAACATGTGCCGGCCACTGGTGTCCCAAGCTCATACTTTTTGCGGAAAGAGGCCACCTTGAATTTGCCACGGTGGTCTCCAGATCGGTTGCTGAGAATGGGCTCGTCACACTTCAGTGGTCCTTTCTGCTTGTAAACCAGCCAGACGTAGCGGTGCAGGCCTGTGCCCTTGGGAGGCCCAGAGCCCACATAATCAGAGAGAACCGTGCCACTGCCGATGTTGTTGCCCTTCATGTTGACCACCAGGAAATGGTGCCATTCCCTGTATTTGGGGTCCTTCCTGCTGGGAGCATCCGGATCTGTCAAGACCAAGGTGTACAATTTACCTGGATCAAGGCCATCCCATGTAATGCTGGTGGGCCGGTTCTTAACCTGAGTGGGTGTCAGCACTTTCCCCAGTTCGTCGACCTCCGCCCCGCCGTATTTGACCTGCAGCGGGTGCTGCGGCCGCTCATCCACTTCCTGCAGGCTCAAAGGCCTGGACCACTTGCCGAGGTCCACCGGCATCGTGGAGCCGAGCGGGTCAGACAGCAGAGAAAGCGGCTTGTGGACTCGCGCAGGGTAGGAGCACGGACTCCTATGACAACATCTTTTAAGACACTGATCGCATAAACTCTTACTTATGTTCTCCCAACAGCCCCAGTAGGGGTGGTATGAATAAAGATTAGTCACTGGATATTCCCAAAGGGAACTAGAGGGACATGAAAAGTAATGCGGCTTCCCTGTCCAGGCCCCAACCTGTCGGCCTTGAGCCATGAGGTCAATATCATAATAGTCACACTATTTAATGGGTGGCCCACACAAGTTATCTAGTGTCAATAATCCCATTAAGGCATCAAATTAAAAGATGCTTGCTCCTTGGAAAGAAAGCTATGACAAACCTGGACAGCATATTAAGAAGCAAAGACATCACTTTGCTGACAAAGGTCCATTTAATCACAGCTATGGTTTTTCCAGTGGTCATGTATGGATATGAGAGTTGGACTGTAAAGAAGAGCACTGAAGAATTGATGCTTTCAAACTGTGGTGATAGAGAAGGCTCTTGAGAATTGCTTGGACAGCAAGGAGATCAAATCAGTCCATCCTAAAGGAAATCAACCCTGAATGTTCATTGGAAGGACTGATGGTGAAGCTGAAGCTCCAATACTTTGGCCACATGATGCGAAGAACTGACTCATTGGAAAAGACCCTGATGCTGGGAAAGATTGAGGGCAGGAAGAGAAGGAATGGCAGAGGGTGAAATAGTTAGATAGCATCACCACTCAATGGAGATATATTTGACCAGACTCCGGGAGATAGAGGACAGGGAAACTCGTGTGCTTCAGTCCACGGGGTCGCAAGGAGCCGGACATGACTTAGTGATTGAACACACACACACACACACAGAACATTAAATCCCCATTTTATAGCTGAGGAAACTGAGGTCAGATGGGTAAAGTGACTCAAGGTTATGTAGCCAGTCACTGCCAAGAGGGGATTCCACACGTAGGTCTGAGGACTCCAACGCCATTGCTGCTGGACTCAGCATCCTGACGCTCTGCTGGGGGATGGAGGAGCAAGGCCTGGAGCTGCTTCTGGGTGGAGCTCAAATCAGATACCAGATTAAGAATATGAACAAGGCCCACTTGGGCCTTTGTGCTCACCTTCCCCAAATCTGAATTCTGCCTGTACTCTGCCTCTGAGCCCTGGGAGGCTTGATGGGCCATGTCAGAGCAGCAGAACCACTTTCAGCTCTGTAAAGCGATTAGTTACAGCCTTTGATATTACATAACTAATTGCATAAAGAGTCTCTGTGAAGCTGCCAACTCTTGTCCCTTGCTGGAGGTTAAGTCTGCAGGGTAGTCGTTTTGGGAAGGAAAGATGGATGTAAAATGAGGGAGGGTGAGGAGAAGCTGGAACGCTAGAGGATGGACTGAGACCCATGTTAGTTCTTCTTGCCTCTGATCTTGGTGGTGGAGGTTTCCTGCAGGAGAAGCTGACACTTTTTATGGAAGTGCTAAGCAGACACCATCGAGTTGGTGATGACTTAGCGACTGAACACATAGGCACACGTCTGGCCCACGAGTCCCAGAAGCTGCGGGAGGATCCTGGGATGGCTGGACAGTGGCAGGCTGGGCCGCTGTCTCGCTCATCAGAGTCAGCCAACAAATAAGGGATAACTTGTGTAAGTTACAAAAGTGCCTGCCTTACCCTTCTGGGCATTAAAAAAAGTTTTTTTTGTATTAGTTATCTGTTGTGGTTGTGTGTGTGTTTTCTCAGTTGTATCTGACTCTTTGCGGGCCCATGGACAGCCCACCAGGGTCCTCTGTCCATGGAATTTTTCAGGCAAGAATACTGGAGCGGGTTGCCATCTTCTCCTCCCAGGGAACCTTCCTGACCCAGGGAGATCTCACATCCCAGATCTCTCACATCTCCTGCATTGGCAAGTGAATTCGTTACCACTAGCACCACCTGGGATGTAGCAAATGACCCCCAAACTGAGCACATTAAAACAATCTAAGTTCATTATCTCACACAGGAATCTGGCAGCACCTTATCTGGGTGGTTCTGCTTCAGGATCTCTCATGAGGTTATAGTCAAGCTGTCAGCCCAAGCCTGCAGTCAACTGAAGGCTTGACTGGAGATGGAGCACCCACTTCTGAGATGGGTCCTTCTCATGGCTGTTGGTGGGAGGACCTCTCTGTAGGGATACTTGAATGTCATCCTACAAGTCAGCTTATTTCCCCAGAGCAAGTAACCCAAGAGAAAGCAAAGCAGAAGCCATGATTTCTTTTATGACCTAGTCTTGATCATCACAAGCCATCATTTCTGCCCTCTCTTATTTATTACAGTTCAGCTCCATTCTGTTTGGGAGGGGACTGTGTAAAAGCGCGAATCCCAGGAAGTGAGGACCACAAGGGCCATCTTGCAGGCTGCCTGCCGTGAGGGACATCAGGATGTTGCTGGAATCAAGAGGCCCCAGGGAGGTCCACCAGGGTGCCCTGCCTTCTCAACTGTCCGGAGAGCACTTTTAATTCATAGACAGCCTCCCAGGCTTGACTTCCTCCCCTAGTCCCCAGCACCATGCTACCTCAGCATCTGCATTCAGAAATCCAAGAGGTGTCTCAGACTAACATGCCCAACACCAAATTTCTGACCTTCCCCCAAACCATCTTTTCTCATAGTTTTATCTGTCTCAGAAATGGCAATGCCATCCTTTCAGTTTCTCAGCCCAAAATTTGGTGTCATCATTGCTCTCTGTTGCATTCGCCATGTCCAATCCATCAGCAAATCCTTTTAGCTCTACTTTCAGAATAGGTCTTGAGGGACTTCTCTGATGGTCCAGTGACTAAGTTTGGAGTTCCCAATACAGGGGGCTCAAGTCCAATCCCTGGTCAGGGAACTAGCTCCCACATGCCAAAACTAAGAGTTCGCATGCCGCAGCTAAAGATCTGGCATGTTGCAACAAAGATCGAAGATCCTGAGTGTTACAACTGAGACCTGGCATAGCCAAATATCTAACTAAATATTAAAAAAAAAAATATATATATATATGTATATATATGGGATCCTACTACCTCTCAGCACCTCAGCTGGGGGAGCCCTGATGGAGCCCTCTCTCCTATTGTCTAGGTCACTGCAGTGGCCTCCTGACTGGTCCCTCCCACCCCTGCTCCTGCCCATCGAGCCTGTTTCCACGCAGCAGCAGGTGAGACGAAAAGCAAGTGAGATCGCATCACTCCTCTGCACAGACCCCTGCAACGACTCCCACTGACTCAGACCAAAAGCCGGTCTCCATGGTGCCTGCAAGGCCCTGCGCCCTGTGGCCCCCAGGGCCCCCACCTCCATGCACTCGCCCGCCTCATCTTCCCCTCTGCCCCTCACCCCCCTGCTCCAGCCGCGCTGGCCACCTCCACATGCAAGGCCCTCTCCACCTTAGTGCCTCTGCTGCTCTTTCTGTCTGGAATGCTTCCCTCAGGAACGGCCACGGCTCATGTCCTCACTTCCTCGGTTTTATCTCAAAGGTCGCCTTCGCAGCTGGGACCTTCACCCCCTCGCCCTGTTAAACCCAGCATCCTTCACACCTCCTACACACCCTCCCTGCTTCCCTGATTAACTTCCTCCCGCTGTATTCCCCATCTCCTACCTAACTTACTTCTTGCGTTTGTTCACTCTTTCCCTCCCAGAATGTAAGCACAACCAGGGATTATTGTCTGTTGTGTTCACTGTTGCATCTTCAGACCAAGAGCAGTGGCTGGCAGGCTCTTGGAAAATACTTGTTGAATATAAAGCAGATCCTCAAGAATAATTTTTGAAAGGATACAGAGAGCATGATAATGAATAATGTACTTACTCGCCAGCTGTGTGACATTAAATGAGTCACCTCCCCTCTCTGAGCCTCAGACCAGACCCTGGCTCATTCCCAAGGATGTGGCTGTCTTCAAGTGGGCTTGGGGTTGTTTGGCGTTCTAGCTGCAATGGTTCTGCCTCTTGCTGTGGTGAGACCTTGGGCAGAAGCTGAACCTCTCTGCCTCTCTGTTAAATAAGGATAATCCTAACAAACAGTCTAAGCCATTGTTATAAAGATGACATGGGGGACTTCCCTGGTGGTCCAGTGGCTAAGACTCTGAGCTTCCAATGCAGAGGGCTCAGGTTCCATCCCTGGTCAGGAAACTAGATCCCTCATGCCTCAACGAAGAGTTTTGCATGTTGCAACTAAAGATCACGAGTGTCACAACTAAGACTCAGTGCAGCAACATATATAAATAATAAAAAAAGATGACACAGGCTTAGGGACCAGCCCAATATCCGGCACATAGTAGGTCTTTCCAGAGAGGACGGTGCCCCATCCCACAAATTCCAAAAGGCTTCCTGCCCTGGCCTTGAGACAACTGTGCATCCAAGGCTCTGGGCCTCTGGGATTTTCCAGAACCTGAATCACGATCTGTTGTTATGGTCAGTGTTTTTCCACAGTGAAAAGCCAGTCTCTCCGAGTTCTGCCCCTGAGAGTCAGGGAAATTGGCACACGGGCTCCTGGGGTGGCCGTGTCCACCGAGAGATGCTGTCATCAGACGAAGGACCCCAGACGATGCTTCACCTCATGTGACCGCATCACCCACACACTACATTACTGAAATCACTCTTTATATCTAGAGACATCTTGGAGATGTTTGTCCAGAGGCTGCAAACAGGCAGCCATGCTTTGGATAGGATTCAGGGACCTGATTGTTCATTTGCCCTGTACCTCATCTTGAAAACAACAGAATCGGAATGCCTGGACAGCTCGGGACAGTCAGGGTCCACAGACCCCACCACTGCTCACAGCCTCACACCCAGCCAGCTGCACGTCTTCGCTTTGTTGTCCTGAAACCCGGAGCTGGCCATCTGTGTGCTTCACAGGTGTGAATGCAGGAAGATGACTTCTTGGGAAATCCTCTCAGCCTCTTGCTGCCACAATCATTTTGGATTCCTATCCAGCCAGCAGTTAAGATCACAGTGTGTGTGTTTGTGTGTGTGTGAGTCGCTCAGTCTTGTCCAACTCTTTGCGACCCCATGGACGATAGTTTGCCAGGCTCCTCTGTCTATGGGATTCTCTAGGCAAGAGTACTGGAGTGGGTTGCCATTCCCCTCTCCAGGGAATCTTCCTGACCCAGGGATCAAACCCAAGTCTCTTACATCTCCTGCATTGGCAGCTGTGTTCTTTACCACCAGCACCACTGGGAAGCCCACTAAGATCACAGTAGCTTGTGTCGTCTAAAGCCATGGAGTCATCCCCAGGCTCCTTCTCTGGGGTTCTTGACCTGACCCTCAATTTTTCACACTCATTTCCTGTCCACTTTGGTGTAACAAGAGGGGAGCCCAGCTGGCTGCTTCCTCTGCCAGGAGCATCCTCAGTTCTCATCCTCCCGCTGTCGCCTTATCACCTCCTTTTGAGAAGCCTTCCCTAACTGTCCCCCTGCCCTTCCCTGGTCGCCTGATCTGGCCATGTTGTTGCCCAGACAGATGCCTGGTAAGGCCCCTTTCCCTCCACATTGTACTGATTTCTATATGGATCAGTTTCCTTCATTGGACCGTGAGCTTATTTATTTATTTGGCTGCCTTGGGTCTTAGTGGCAGCAAGTGGGATCTTCATTGCAGCATGTGGGATGTTTCACTGTGGGGCACAGACTCTCTAGGTGCGGCGCAAGCTCAGTAGTTGCAGTACGCAGGCTTAGTTACTCTGCAGCATGTGGGATCTTAGTTTCCCAACCAGGGATCCCAACCATGTCCTCTGCATTGCAAGGTGGATTTTTTAAACCACTGGACCACCAGGGAAGTCCCGGACTGTGAGTTTCTTGATGACCAGGGCTATAAATGACTTAGCTTCATGTACTAAGGGTGAAGCTGATGTAATTATTAAATAAGCAGGTCCTGATATTGAAATAAAAGAGTGAATTAATAAATGAAGGAAGGAAGGAGGGAAAGAAGGAAAAAAGGAAGAGACCTGTTAGTTAATTTGCCCTTTGCCTTCCACATATTTGCTTAGTGGGGTCCTGCTGCTGTCTGCACCCACCCCTAACCCTGGACTACCAGGGAATTCCCTTATGAACATTCTTGGATGTCTTGGGGAGCATGTGTGGACCTTCATGTTGGGAATCTACCTGGGTGTGGAGTAGCTGGGTAGTAGGGAAGGTGTGTGTTCTGTGCTAGTAGAGACTTGCTGCTTTCCAAAGGGGTGGTGACAATTTTCACAGCCACCAGCAAGGTCTGAGAGTCCCAGTTGCTCCACATTATCACTGATGCTTGGCGTTACCTGCCTTTCATGCGTGGATTATTTCCTTTGGACCACAGGCTCCGTGTCATTGGTCATCTGCTTCAGCTTTCTTAGTTTGGGATGGATTCTGGAGAGCCAGCTTCTCCAGTCATCCACTCTCATCCTGCACTTGTGACCTATAATTCCTGTCCACCCCTGAAGGTCTATTTCAGGGCTCTCAGCTGTGTTCCAGGAATGCTTTCTCGAGAGCTCTGGGATGGCAGCACCCCATAGAGTGTGAGCGCCAGGGATAAGGATGGGAAAGGGGAAGAAAGGCACATGGGGTCTCCCCTGGTGGTCTAGAGGTTGAGAATCCTCCTTCCAATGCGGGGGATCTGGGTTTGATCCCTGGACAGGAAGCTAAGATCCTAGATGCTGCAGGGCAAATAAGACCGTGTGCTGCAACTATAGAAAGCTTGTGCTGCAGTGAAGACCCAGTGCAGCCAAAAAAAGAAGAGAAAAAAAAGAAAGACATATGGAACCTTTTCTTCAGATCCTGCATGGGTCTTTCCCACGGCCACAGCTTACTTTGTGGTCACCTATGAATCCTTCTCAGGTATTATCATACTCAAAACATTGAGTAGGCATCAAAATAATTAAATGTAAGAGAAAACTATAACACTCTTAGAAGAAAACATGGGGTAAATCATGACCTTGGATTTGGCAATGGTTAGATATGACACCCAAAGCACAAATAACCAAAGGAAAAAAACGATACACTGGACTTCATTAAGGTTAAAATTTTTGTGCTTCAATGGATACTTATAAGAGAGTGAAAGACAGCCCATAGAATGGGAAAAAATCTTTGCAAATCATTTACCTGATAAGGGGCTTACATCTAGAATATATAAACAACATTTAGAACTCAATAATAAAAAGATAAGTAATCCAATTAAAAAATGGGAAACAGATCTAAAGAAACATTTCTCCAAGGAAACTATACAGACAGCCAAGAAGCATGTAAAAAGATGCTCAACTTCATTAATTATCAGGGAAATGCAAATCAAAACCATAATGAGATACCATTCCACACCCACTGGGACAGCTATAATGGAAAAGACAAATAATAACAAATGTTAGTGAGAAATGGCAGAGAAGGCAATGGCAACCCCCTCCAGTACTCTTGCCTGGAAAATCCCATGAGCGGAGGAGCCTGGTAGGCTGTAGCCCATGGGGTCTCAAAGAGTCAGACACGACTGAACAACTTCACTTTCACTTTTCACTTTCATGCATTGGAGAAGGAAATGGCAACCCACTCCAGTGTTCTTGCCTGGAGAATCCCAGGGATGGGGGAGCCTCGTGGGCTGCTGTCTATGGGGCCGCACAGAGTCGGACATGACTGAAGCGACTTAGCAGCAGCAGCAGCGGTGGGAAATGGAGAAATCAGAACCCTAATATACTTCTAGTGGGAATGTAAAATGATGCAGCCGTTTTGGGAATCAAAGTGGTAGTCCGTCAAAAAGTTGAACACAAAGTTCCCATTTAATTCAGCAATTTCACTCCTAAGTATATGCCCAAGAGAAGTGTAAACATATGTACATACAGACACTTGTACATGAACATTATTCATAATAGCCAAGAGGTTGAAACAACTCAAATGTCTATCACTGAATGGATGAGCAATGTCTGTCATTGTATGGATGTCCATAGTGAATGGATAAGCAAAATGTGGTCTATCTACACAATGGAAAACCTTCTGTCTATATGAAATACTGAAATATGCCACAGCATGGATGAATCTGGCAAACAGTATGCTTTAAGTGAAAGAAACTGGTCACAAAAGAACACCTATCATTCCATTCATACAAAATGTCCAGAAGAGGCAAATCTTAAGACACAGGAATTAGAACAGTGGTTGTCTAGGGCTGTGGGAGATGGGGGGAACTGAGGAGGTACTAAAGGGTATTAAAACATCTGAAGGGGGACTTCCCTGGTGGTCCAGTGGCTAAGACTCCACACTCCTAAGGCAGGGGGACTGGGTTTGATCCCACATACTGCAACTAAGACCTGGTGCAGCCAAATAAATAAATAAATATTTTTTTAAAAAACCCCACATTTGGGGGATGACATAAGCCCTCTTAAATTATGGTGACTGTTGAACAACTCAGTGAATATACTAAAAACCTTTGAATTGTACATTTTGGATGTGTTGTATTGTATATTATGGGAATTCAGTTCTGTCACTTCGTGTTCAACTCTTTGCGACCCCATGGAATTATGTGAAACATATTTTAATAAATCTGATACAAAAAATAACTAAAAAGTGATTTGAAACCTTTACTGTTGTCCCTTGAGATAAGACTAACAGGGAAAGTGGTGGGTTAAACGGCGGCCTTCTCGTAAGATAGGTCCACTTCCTAACCCCTGGCATCTCTGAATGTGATCTGATTTGGAAAAAGGGCCTTTGCAGATGTAATGAAGCATCTAAATCTGAGACATCCTTAATTATCCGGGCGGGACCTAAATCCAAGACAAGTATCCTTAGGAGAGACAGGGAGGGAGACAAGAAGGCTGTGAAGATGGAAGCAGAGATTAGGGCGATGCAGCCGCCAGCCAAAGGACATCTCGAGCCACCAGAAGCTGGAAGAGGTGGGGCAGGATTCACCCCTGGAGCCTGTAGAAGGTGAGTAGCCCCACCCACACCTTGATTTCAATCTTCTGGTCTCTAACTCTATAAAAGAATAGATTTCTGTTGTTTTGAGCCATCAAGCTTGTGGCAATTTGCGATAGTACCCCTGGGGAAACTAATCTGGGGAATTATTGTGATAATGCAGTGGGGATTTTTTTTTAAATTTAAACTTTTAATTTTACATCAGCGTATAGTCAATTAATAATGTTGTGAGAGTTTCAGGAGCACAGCAGAGTGATTCGGCCAGACACACACATGTGTCCATTCTCCCCCAAACTCTGCTCCTATCCTGGCTGCCGCATAACATCGAGCAGAGTTCCTTATGCTATACAGTAGGTCCCTGTTGGTTATCTGTGTTAAATATAGCAGTGTGTACATGCCCATCCCAAGCTTCCTGACTATCCCTTCCCCTCTGGTAACCATGAGTTTTTTCTCTAAGTCTGTGAGTCCTTGTTTCTGCCTTGTAAAGCAGTTCATTTGCATCATTGCTTTTTAGGTTCTGCTCATAAGAGATGTCATATGATATTTCCCTTTCTCTGTCTGACAGCAGCAGAACTTTTAAAAGCTTGTTTTCCTCAGGTTTCTCTCTCCTTCTCTCCTTCTGTGCACGTCTCTCCGCATCTCTCTCTTTCTGTTCTTGCGTGTGTAGCTGTGGGCTGCCAGTCTCCCTCCTCGCTCCCTCCCAACCTCAGCGCTTTCCATGGAATCCCAGCTGGGGACCGAGCAGTTCCCCTGCTTACCCCTGAAGCCCAGGAGGGATATGGGCTGAGTCAACTCTCCTTGGCAGCGGAAGGAGCTGATAATTGTGAACGCCCATCCTTGCTCCCCTGTGCAGATTTTTCTCAGGGAACAGCCACATGGTTCTCCCAGCTGTCTTTTGACTCTTCCCTCTCCTCTTTCCCAACATCCTCTCCGTCACTATTTTGCTCTCCAAACACCCGTGGAATCAGCCCACTCCTCTCCACTGCTTTGCTTTTCCCCAGGTTCAGGCCACTAGCATCTCCCCTGGACCATTGCCTCACCCTGGGTGTACTGCCCCCTCAGCCCATCTGTGTCAGTCCGTTCTGGCTGCTGCCACAAATGCCTGAGGCTGAGTGCTTTGTAAACAACAGAAATTCACTTCTCACAGCTTGGGAGGTTGGGAAGTCCAAAATCAAGGAGTTGGCAGATTCAGTGCCTGATGAGGGTCTGCTTCCTGGCTCATGGAAGACCATATTCTGTGTCCTCGAATGGTATTAACAGAAGGGATGAGGGAGCTCTCTGGGGTCTCTTTTATAAGGGCATCAATCCCATCGATGGGGCTTCCTTGTGGCTCAGAGGTTAAGAATCCGCCTGCCAAAGCAGGAGACACGAGTTTGATCCCTGAGTGGGGAAGACCCCCTGGAGAAGGAGATGGCAACCTGCTCCAGTATTCTTGCCTGGGAAGTCCCATGGACAGAGGAGCCTGGTGGGCTACAGTCCATGGGGTCACCAAAGAGTTGGATGCGACTGAGCAACTAAACAACAGCAAGTCCCATTAATGAGGGCTCTGCCCTCATGAACTAATCACTTGGAAAAAACCCCACCTCCTGATACCATTGCACTGGAAGTTCGGCTCAGTTCAGTCGCTCAGTCATGTCTGGCTCTGAGATCCCATGGATGGCAGCACGCCAGGCTTCCCTGTCCATCACCAACTCCTGGAGCCTGCTAAAACTCAAGTGCATCGAGTTGGTGATGCCATCCAACTGTCTCATCCTCTGTCCTCCCCTTCTCCTCCTGCCTTCAATCTTTCCAAGCATCAGAGTATTTTCCAATGAGTCTGTTCTTTGCATCAGGTGGCCAAATTATTGGAGCTTCACTTCAGCATTAGTTGCTCCAGTGAATATTCAGGACCGATCTCCTTTAGGATGGACTGGTCGGATCTCCTTGCAGGCCAAGGGACTCTCAAGAGTCTTCTCCAACACCACAGTTCAAAAGCATCAATTCTTCTTTATATCAATTTCTTTATAGTCCAACTCTCACATCCATACATGACTACTGGAAAAACCATAGCTCTGACTAGACTGGCCTTTGTTGGCAAATTGGAGGTTAGGATTTCAATATATGAACTGGAGAGAGGGGACACAAACATTTGTTCTTTTTTTTTTGACCACACCAAATGGCAAGCAGGATCTCAGTTCCCCTACCAGGGGTGGAACCCACACCCTCTGCAGCGGAAGTACGGTATCCTAACCACTTGACCAACAGGGAATTCCCAACATTTGGTCTTTAACACCACCCCTTCACACTTCAGCCAGAGTGTTCCACCACGGCAAGTCTGAACGTTCTGTGCCCTTCAGGGCCTTCCCTCTGCTCTAAGCCTATAGCCAAAGTCTTCAGTGTGGCAAATGGTGGGGGGGGGCTCCTTCTTCAATGCCAGACAGCCCAGGCTCACCCTTCTTAAATCAGGCTGATCTGAGCTCCCCTAACACCTCCTGGCTTCGGTGCTAGCTGAGTCCTCTTCTCTGAGCACTCTCCTACCCCACCCCAGTTACCATAGTAACTCATCCCCAGCCTTCAGCCCACAGCAACACTTCCTCGGAAAAGGCTTATCCAGTCCTCTAAGACAGGGTTAGCTGCCCCAGCTCTGTGTCCCTGGGACATTTACATTCATCTCTATGGCAACCTTGTCATACACAGTTTATAATTACTGGGACTTTACAAGATCAGTTTCTATATGCTATTTTTGTTCATCACTGGACTTCTACTGGCCAACCCTGGAATGTACTAGGCCATCAACAGATACCTTTTTTTTTGTCTGTAATTGAGAAAAAGCTTTTATTTATTTATTTATCTTTTTTATTTTAAACTTTTTATTTTGTATTAGGGTATGGCCTATTAACTATGTTGTGATAGTTTCAGGTGAACAGCCAAAGGACTCAGCCATATTTACACATGTATCCACGCTCCCCCAAACTCCCTTCCCATCCAGGCTGCCACCCAGCATTGAGTAGAGTTTCATGTGCTATACAGTAGGTGTCAACAGATATTAGCTTAATTATTTAACTATTTGGAGGAGTCAATTAATTCTTAGGGGAGAATATGGCCATTCCTCATACTGCCATAGAAGAAGGGCAATAAGGAACAAGAAAAGATGATTAGGCTAACTTTGCTGGGATAATAATATTAACTAACATTTATTAAGAATATTGTAAGTTTTAGGGACCTTTAAGCACATTTATTCATCCCACACAAATCTGAACATCTGCTATGGATCAGCTACTAAGAACACACATATGGATATGACAATTCTTGTCCTGAAAAAGTTAATAATCTAAGGATCTAATTCTGTTGAATCCTACAGCTACCTGCTGAAATGAGTATTATTAAAGTTGGTTAGGACAATTTTGTCGCAGGTGACGATAGAGGCTTGGGCAAAAAAGGGAACGTCCTGAATGCGACTGGAAGGTCAAGGGGGCGGACTTGGCTTCAGGCGTGGCTGGATCTAGATTCAACAATGCCTCCTGGACCATAAAAGCCTGACTCTTTTTTTCCTTTTAATTGGAGGATAATTACTTGTCAATATTGTGTTGGTTTTTGCCATACCTCCACATGAAGTAGCCACAGGTATACAGATGCCCCTCCCTCCTAAACCCCGCTCCCATCTCCCATCCCATCCCACTTCTCTAGGTTGTTACAGAGCTGGCTGTGTTGCCTGATTCTTGGTTCTTCTCACCTGGGGTACCATGTTGTCGCCCCAGCACCCCCCCCCCCCCGGGTCCTCTCACAGTCACTGTCTGGCTGCAGGTTCAGATCCCTAGTGCTCTAAGGCCACTGGGAGAGCAGAAACATCTTTTTGGGACAACTTGCAGAAGCCCAGCCACCCACCCTGACAACCAGCTCAGGTCACTGGTATGCCCCTGGGCCCATCACTCTAATCAGAGGAAGGTTATGTCCCAAAGGTTTCAACTCTACCAAAACCTCCAGGCCCATCCAAAGGCACCACCTAAGTGAGGTGTGGGAACCGTCCCAACCCCATGGATGAAAGCAAGGGAGAGGTGGAACTTTTAAGTGAAAATCAAGGGCTGTTGCTGTAAGATGGGCATGTGGAAGCCAGAAAGGCTTCGTAAGTAGGGACATAGGTATAGAGAGAGGTAAGTGACACCCCAGGTCACGCTGCTGGTTCCTGGCAGAGTTAAGACTTGAATCCTAGTCTGCCTGGCTTCAAGTGGTTCTTTGCACAAAGCCACACTGCCCCAGGGACAGACTTATACTCAGGAAGGACCATGCAGACTCTACGCAGAGGCCCTTCTTTTAAATCCCAACGTGTTGGTCTGTTCTTCTTATAAACTGGGATTTGGTCGGTGACTCTGTAAAAGGGAAGCACTGCACTCTTTGCCCTGGGAGTCTTCCTCTGTCTCTTTTAAGAAAAATTCCTCAGGAGAGATAAGCTAGGAATTTGGGGTTAACATACACCCAGTGCTATGTATAAAATAGATAATCAATGAGGATCTACTGTATAGCATGGAAAATGCTGCTCAATATCCTGTAATAACATATATGGGAGGAGAATCTGAAAAAGAATGGACATATGCATCCGTATTAATACAACTGAGCCACTTTGTTGTACACCTGAAACTAACAACATTGTAAATCAACTATACCAGAATCTAAAATAATGAAATTTTTAAAATCTGATACCAAAAAGAAAAAGAAAAAGAAGAATTCCTCTCCCTCCCAGTCCTCCTACCCCTTGCCAAGGATCCTTTGGTTCTAGACTGAGCTGCTGCTTTACTGATGAGGTCAGTTCAGCGGCAGCTGTGACCCAGAGCGCCTTGCAGAGCCACGAGGTGACCCGCCCAGGGTTCATTGCAAATGATCAGGCCAGGCCTGGGAGCTGCTGGCCTCCCCTCCTGGGCTTCCTCCTCTGCCTGCCCAGCCATCCCTCCTGCCAGCTGGAGGACAGACAGACGGAGCAGCCAGGAAAAGCACAAGACAGTCTGGTGACCGAGCACAAACCAGGCTCCCGTCTGGGGCTCTGTCTCCGAGCTGGGGGCAGCCGGGCCTTCTCCACGGGGCCCTGTCTAGACCTCCATCACCCCCCTGAGCAGGGACGGCTCAGGCACGGCAATTTCTGCTCTGCTTCCTCTGCTGAATTGTGAATTTCTACCACATTTGGCAAGAGGGATTGAATTGTGTCCTCCCTAAAGACACGTCCAAGTACTAACCTGTGGTATCTGTTACTGTGACTTTATTTGGAAGTAGCATCTTTGCCGTCCGTAGGGTCGCAAAGAGTCTGAAGGGTTGCAATGAGGTTGAAGCGACTTGGCTCGCACGCACAGAATCTTTGCTGATATAATCAAATGAAGTTGAGGTCATGCTGGGCTAGATTGGATCTTCTTTTAGGATATTTATTTATTTGGCTGCATCAGAGTTGCTGGTCACCACCAGAAGCTAGGAAGAGGCTGGCAGGCCCTCTCCCAGGGACTTCAGCAGGAGCAGGGCCCTGTCGACCCTTTGACTTTGGAAGTCTAGCAACTGGAGTTATGAGAGAGTAAATTTCTGTGGTTTTTGAGCCATTCAGTTTGTGGTAATTTGTTATGGCAGCCACAAGAAATGAATAGAGAGGTAGAGAGAGGGTTAACAAAGAGGTACTGGTAGTCTGGAACCATAGATGAGACAATCTGAGGCCTAGACACTCAGAGATCAGAGACACGGGTGTTCATGTCTTAGCTGTGTGAACTCGGGCAGGTTGCTTTACCTCTCTGAGCCCAGACTTCTACATAGTGACGGTTAATAAAGTTTAGGACCTGCTAGAGCTCTTGGCTGGGAGAAGAAAAGACAAGGTGGGGAGGGGAGGCTGGATGCAGCCTTTAAACGGAGGAAGGCTGTCATGAGGACAAGACACCCGGTCTGTTCTGTGTGACAGGAGCCTCAAGGGAGAAGTGAAACCAAGCAAGGGCAGGACTGAGTCAGGGAGGAACTGTCTCTCGAGGAGACCAGCCCAGTTGTGGCAGGGGCTGCTGGGAGAGGTAATGAGCTCCCCGTGACTAAAGAGGAGGTGACAAAGAGGCCAAAGGAATGACCATCAGTGAGAACTCCTCCTACCACCCCGAGTGACCCTCTGCTATGACACAGCTAGGATGTAACCCTGAGCAACCTAATTTCAAAGCCCATTTTCTTAACTATTAACCTCAGCTTTCTTACCTATTAAAGAGGCTTCCTTGGTGGCTCAGCTGGTAAAGAACCCGCCGCCAATGCATGAGATGCAAGAGAGAAGGGTTGGATCCCTCAGTCAGGAAGATCCCCTGGAGAAGGAAATGGCAATCCACTTCAGTGGTCTTGCCTGGAAAATGCCATGGACAGAGGAACCTGGTGGGCTACAGTCCATGGGGTTGAAAAGAGTTGGAGATGACTTCACAAATGAAGACATCGTGAAAAGTCAGTGTTTGAGGCCCTTTCTAAGCTCTGAAGTTTTCTTTTTCTTGTAAAACTCTTCATGTTTTTTTTTTTTTTTTAACTTTACAGGGGACTTTATTTTATTTTTATTGAAGCATAGTTGATTTGTAGTATTAAATTAGTTTCAGGTATACAACATAATGATTCAGTATTTTTGTAGATTACACTCCCTTTAAAGGTATTACAAAATAATGGTTATATTTCCCTGTGTTGTACAATACATCCTTGTTGCTTATTCATTTTACACAGAGCAGTTTCTATCTCTTAATCCCCTTTTTGCTCTTGACGCTTCCCCATCTCTCCCTACCGGTAACCTCTAGTTTGTTCTCTCTATCTGTGAGTCTGTTTCTGTTTTGTTATAGTCACTTGTTCGTTTTGTGTTTTAGACTCCTTATTTAAGTGATAACATGGAGTATTTGCCTTTGTCTGATATTTCACTAAGCATTATATCTCTAGAGCCATCCACATTGTTGTAAATGGCAGAATTTCATTCTTTTTTTATGGCTGAGTAATATTCCATTATATATACATATAACTTGATTTTTGTTGTTCAGTCACTCAGGTGTGTCTGACTCTTTGCGACCCCATGAACGGCAATGTGCCAGGCTTCCCTGTTGTTCACTGTCTCCCAGTGTTTGCTCAAATTCAGGTCCACTGAGTCAGTGATGCTGTCTAACCATAATTTGATAGGGACTGCATTCAATCTGTAGATGGCTTTGAGTGGTGTGGACATTTTAACAATATTAATTCTTCCAATTTAAGAACACAGGATATCTTTCTGTTTCTTTGGATCATCTTCAATTTCCTTCATTAACGTTTATAGTTTTCAAGTATAGGTCTCACCCTCTTGGTTAACTTTATCCCGAAATATTTTATTCTTTTTGACGCAATTTTAAATGGAATTGTTTTCTTGCTTTAAACTCTTTAGCAACTAGAAACTCTTTTAACTAGAAAATTTTAGCATTTTCTAGTTTCTTCAGGTAATGGGAGGGTTTCTTAAGGCAGAAACCTGATTATTGATTTTAGTTTTCTTTTTCCCCCCGTGTAATATGTGCATTCAATGCCATAAATTTCCCTCAAAGCACTGCTTTTACTGCATCCAATAAACTTTGCTATTTTGTGTTTTCATTTTCATATAGTTTAAATATTTAAAAATTTCTCCTAAAGCTTTCTCTTTTGACCTATGTGTTACTTGTTTAACCTTCAAATACTTTGGGATTTTCCAACTATCTTCTTGTTATTGATTTCTAGTTTAATTCCACTGTGGTCTGAGAACATAACTATACAGGGACAACAGTACATCTTAGACATTGTGCATGTTTCATTGTAGGGGCTCTGGATACTGTTATGGTCTCAAAATGTGTTGATATTTTATTAGGCAATTGACTTCAAACTCTGCTCTTTGGATGGCAGCCCAGATCTCAGTTCATTCCCGCCACTCCTACCCTCCACTCCCAGCTGAAGTCATTTCCATGCATTTGTAGTTCAAGGATCAACCAGAGATTTGAACCAAGTTTATACGCAGGACCTGAGGCTCTCCCTCTTGGGCCGAGGTTGCCTTCCTCACTTTACGGTGCCTGTGGTTGATCTGAAATTTGTCCTTTGGTTCCTCAAGCCAGAAAGACTGCAGATTGTCTATCTGTGCTGTGCTGGTTATGTCTGCTCTCAGGTTCAAAGCCATAAAAAATGGCTAACTTCCCCCTTGCTGTTCCCTTTTTCTAGAGTCTATTTGCTTTTATTTTCACTCTCTGGTGCCTTAAGGATGTGTATGTCTGTGTGTGTGTGTATGTGTGTGTGTGTTTTGTCAACAGTCGTTATCTGTGGGAGGGTCAGTTCAGTAAGATCACACATGGTTACACTAGAAAACACCAAAACCAAGTCATAGAGAGGTATGATCCCCAGCTCAGGGCCACCAAGCCAGCAAGTTGAAGAATCAGCATTCAACCCTGAGCTAGTCCACTCCAGTTCCTGTGTGCACCTCTTATTATACAGATCTGTTTTCCACCCCTTATTTGCCAACCAAGGCCCAGGACTTAATTTCTTTTCTCCCCCCTCCTAGAACTTCTTAATGTTCAGGTGACAATGGTGGGGCTTTCCAGAGTCTCTGTCTTTTCTTTTGTGTAAAATCCATTCCAGTTAAGAAGGGGATTTTATTCATGTGCATTTGGGGTTTTTCATTTGTATTTTGGGTTTTTTGGTTGTTGTTGTTTTTGGCCTGTACATGATCACCAGAGAAAGAATTTGTCATCAAAGTGAGTCAACTTTGAAGAGAAAGTCGTTTTCTAGTCCTGCTCCTGACTTGCATGTGACCTTGGGCAATCACATCAGTTTCCTCAGTATCAAACTGGAGGAAATTTAAAATATTGTGGTGAAGGTTAAATGAGCTAGTTCGCAAAAGTTCAAAGCTCAGTACCTGTTGCAGATGAAGCACTATGGCCAAAGTATTACCTGATGCTAAGAGCTGACTCACTGGAAAAGACCCTGATGCTGAGAGAGGTTGAGGGAAAAAGGAGAAAAGAGTGGTAGAGGATGAGATGGTTGGATGGCATCACTGACACAATGGACATGAGTTTGAGCAAACTCTGGGAGATGGTGAGGGCCAGGGAAGCCTGGCGTGCTGCCGTCCATGGGATCGCAAAGAGTTGGACACGGCTGAGCGACAGAACAACAGTGTCTGAGAGAGAATGAGCACCTACTAGGGTCTCCTTCCTCCCTGAGGTAGTAGTGGTCACAGTGGGACGCCACGTGAGGTGTTTCACTGAGGGAGGGTGCAGCGGGAGCCTGGGCCCCTGACAGGACACTGCTGACGCCCCAGATGGGGCAGGGCTTCCGTCACCTCAGCCTGAGCGGCACAGGAGCCTGGAGGGGGATGATCCGGGCTTTGTTTGTGGGAAAAGTTACCTCAACCTGGGGAGATTTCACCGCCGCCTGAGGTCCCTGGCAGAGCTGGGAGGTGAGGCAAGCCCCTGAGGTCCGCTCCCTGCATCAGTGATGTGCCCATTCTAGTGAGAGGCCCCTCGCCTCCCAGGCTGAGCCTCGGGAGCAAGGGGTGAGCCCGGGGGTGGGAGGGCTCGGGGTCCGGGCGCCCAAGAGGAAGGGGCTGCGAGAGTCTGAGGAGGAGGTTTCTGCTTTATTCTTCTCCAGCGGTGGTGGTGGGGGTTGGCGGGGGACGGGAGTAGAGGAGGCTCTGGACCAGTGTCTAGAGGGACGCGGGGAGACGCAGGGAAGCCTCTGAAGGAAGAAGGGGAGGCGTGGACGGAGGCGTTGGGGGCTGGTGAGTGGGCAGGGAGCGGGGCAGGAAGAAAGGGAGCGGCTATATCCAGGGCTGGTTGGGGCCTGGACGTGGGCCAGCCAGCAGCAGCCAGTGCAGCGGCTGCCAGCCCCTCCTGGGGCACTGGCACTGCATCGCAACAGGAAGAGAGGGCAGGGCAGGGCACCCGGGGGGGTGGGGCTCCGCTCGCCATGTCTGCCTTGCCAGTGTAAGGCCCGCGTACTGAGCGCTGACCACGTTAATGCCATCTTATCCATCAAATTATTTCGTGTCCCCCCAAACCCTACCCAGACAGCTACTTGGGGTCTCTTTCTTGTATTAAATAGATGGGGATCATGAGACTCAGAGAGGTTAAATGGGGGAGCCTGAAGTTACCCGGCGTGTCGGTATAGAGCCGAGATGCTCCTTGGCCTCCACCAGCCGCCTCTACCATCCCGAGCTGTGGTTTGGCTGGGGGTGAAGAGGGACCCCAGAGCGAGGCTTTCCTGGTCTTGTTCCTCTGCTCACACCTGGTAGGCTTTCCCCGAAAATCACCCTCTCACATCATTTGCTCATCCATTCATCACTCCTGAGTTCTAGACCCTGGGGAGCAAGCTGGAGGTGGCCCTTCTGATCAGAGCTCACAGGCTTGTGGGATCCCACAGGAAATTCAGAGTGATCTGCAGTATATTTTATTTTTTAATTTTATTTATTTTTAATTGAATATTGTGTTGGTTTCTGCCATACATCAACATGTATCAGCCATAAGTATACATATTTTTTATTAAAAGGAAATTGTTTTTTGGCCATGCTGTGTGACATGTGGGATCTTAGTTCTCCAACCAGGGATCGAGCCTGTGTCCCCTGCAGTGGAAGCGTGGAGCCTTAACCATTAGACTGACTGGGGAGTCCCCGGAGTAAACTTTAAACCCAGCCTCCCCAGTTCAGTTCAGTTCAGTCACTCAGTCATGTATGACTCTTTGCGACCCCATGGACTGCAGCACACCAGGCTTCCCTGTCCATCACCAACTCCCAGAGTTTACTCAAACTCATGTCCATTGAGTTGGTGATGCCATCCAACCATCTCATCCTCTGTCGTCCCCTTCTCCTCCCGCCTTCAATCTTTCCCAGCATCAGGGTCTTTTCAAATGAGTCAGTTCTTCGCATCAAGTGGCCAAAGTATTGGAGTTTCAGCTTCAGCATCAGTCCATCCAATGAATATTCGGGACTGATTTCCTTTAGGATGGACTGGTTGGATCTCCTTGCAGTCCAAGGGACTCTCAAGAGTCTTCTCCAATATCGCAGTTCGAAAGCATCAATTTTAGGAACTTATACCCGCACGCACGCACGCACACACGCACACACACACACAGTCCATCTATCCTTTGAGGGTCATTAGATACTAACTTAACTTTAGCCCTCAGCCTGGGTCTTGCTTCTCTCCCCAGCCACCAGGAGGCGCTGTAAGGGCGGTGAGCAGGATTCCTGGGCTGGAGCCGCGCCCCCCACCCCGCTCCCACCCGGGGATGTCAGTCCCTCAAGCTCTGTGCATCCTGCCCGGCAGGGGTTTCTGGGCTTTCTCCCCACCTGCTGGCCTCTCGGGCCCCCATTTCTCTCCCCTCCTGCTCCAGCCCCATGGGGAAGACCTATCCACTTTCATGATGCCAGATCTTGATGTTGTCACAAAGCCAACCGAGGCAGCTCTTGGATCAAGCCTGGGCCCCAGCCATCAGCGGAGGTCGCGTTTTCCCCCGTGAGCTTCCAGAATTCCTCACGCAGACAACTTCTCCCCCGTCCAGCCCTCCTCCTCCCAGGCACGCATGGCGGCGGTCGCTCAGGCTGGTGTTGAAGAGACTGCTGCCCCCTCATCGACAGGCCAGCTCCAAATCAGGCAGTTCGGGCGAGGACTCCCCAGTCAGCTGAACCTGAACCCAGGCTGTCTTCCTCAAGCTGATGCCCTTTCAGCGGCAAACCTTAGAAGCCATGAGGGGCGATGGCTGCAGCTCTTCTGGCCTTCAGGTCCAGGCATCTGCGGAGGTCAAAGGGAGACAGACGCCAGTTTCATGCCAGTTTCATGCTGTGCTGTGGGAACTCTTTGAACATTCTCAGTCCTGATAGTGACTGTGGCAGGACCAACTTTGTATTTTTACAAGGTAAGAAATGGAGACTCAGAGTGGTTGATTAACTTGTCTAAGGACACACAGCTAGGAAGGAGCAAACCTGAGATTCCAGCGCCTGTGTTCCTGCCCCTTCCCCACATGTCAGTGGCTTCTGGTCCCCCTAGCCCACTCCCTGGCCATGCAGACGGCACTGTGTCCTCCTCCCCTCCCAGTCCCCCAAGCTATTAGACATTGCTTCTCATCTTTCCCCCCACTGCCCAGCAGGCAATCAGGGTTGCCTTTCTCTGTAGTGCTGGGGAGGCTTTGAAAGAGAAGCATGGCCCCTTCAGGCCACAGACAGGCCAGGATCCCATGGCACAGGTGACTCCAAAAGAGAGCTGTAGGGAGAGCTGAAATGACCTCTTTTTGAACCAAATCACCCAAGCTACAGAGATGCTGGACCAAAGCCAAGGGAGGAGAAAAAAAGCGAAAGGGATGGTTTGGAAAACGAAATGCTGTGATGGGGGCCAGGGGCCTCTGGGGCTGCCCACGTGATGGGAGACCAGATTCACAGCCCCAGCCACGGCTGCTCTAAGCTTGGGTTATAGATAGCTGGGAATAGAAATGGTGGGCAGGGAGAGAAGTGTCCAGCTTGCTCCTGAGCTGAGAAACATAGAGTCGGGGTAGGGGTTAGTGGCTGATCTGGATCCAGACTTGAGGTTTGCTAGAAGGATCTGTCACCTCTAGCAGCAGCTGTAGGAGAGAGCTGGGTCCCTAGTGGCCCTAGGGTGGAGGCCTCCACAGCACCCTGGGATTCACACGCACCCTGCTCTGGGTACCCAAAGGTGCCTAACTCCATCCTAGACAAGCATGGACCCTTCACCAGGATGAGGATGCGCTGAGGTCTCTGCTGATGAGGAGGAAACTCACATGCATTGAGTACCTGCTGGGTATTGGGCCCTGGGCATATCATGATGCCACTGCTGAAGCGAATGCATTAATAACAACCACTTCTGGCATAGCTGCCAAATCAGGAAGCATGTTAAGCCCTGTATGCACAATGATATTGTTGTATTATGATTGTAACACAATCAACAGAACCTACAATTTCCTGAACACCTTTTATGCTTCAGGCTCTAGTTTGGGTTTTACAGATCATTATCACCACCACCACCATCATCCACCATCATCATCACCATCACCAGGCTACCACTGTTCTCTACTTACAGCTGCTGTGTTCAGCATTTATTAAAGACTCTTGTCTGTCTAGTTTAACTTAATTCTTACATCTACCTTACGAGGTAGGTATTCTTACCCCCATTTTGCAGGTGAGGAAATTGAGGCACACAGAGATTAAATGACTTGCCCAAAGTCACATGACTAGTAAGTGGCAGGTGGAGATTTGAATTTGGATCTCTGACTCCAAAACCTTTGCTTAACTCCAAAACCTTCTCCCCATGACACATCCCTCTCCAAGGGAACAGATGCTGAGCAGTGCTTTTTGGGTGAATGAATGAATGAATGAGCAATGGAACATGTGTCTACCAGAGGCAATGGGTGGAATTTTTAAGCCCTGAGAGGTTAAACAGATTCATGGTCACAGAGCCAGACAGCAGCGGAGTGGGTAAGGGGGCCTGGCTCTGGTCTTTTTGGTCGGTTTCCTTCACAAACCTCTTTTTTTTTTTTTGGCCAGCCCATGGGACACGAGACATTCAGGATGGAAGATCTTAGTTCCCCAACTAGAGATTGAACCTGTGCCCCTTGCAGTAGAAGCCCAGAGTCTTAACCACTGGACCACCAGAGAAGTCTCTTTTACAAACAAACCTTCTTGGTACTCCAAGCAAAAGAAGCTTCTTTTTGGCAACCTTTGTGTCCTTGCTCATGCCTAGGATAAAGTTGGGTTCTGATTTCTAGACTCCATTCCCATCCTTCAAGGAGCCTGGCAGGTGGCCCAGGCCCGGGCCGCCCCTCCCCACACAAGCAATCCAGGGCCACTGGCCGGCCAGTTATGGGAGAGCCATTTTATTATCTCTTCCTTCTCTCAAGGAGCTTCCAGCTGGAGGGATCAGTGTTCCTGTTGAGTGGAGAGGGGTCCCCTTGGGGCCTCGAGCCTGGCTGTGTCCCTTCTCCCACCCAAGTCCTCTGTGACTTCTGCCACGGAGGGTCTGTGCAGTGGTGTGGGGACTGCTTGGTGGCTTTAGGTAAACAGGAGACTCTGCTGGGGGCCTCAGTTTTGACTCATTCCCCCCAGATGCAGGGATTGGGCCAGCTGGCCTTGCCGGTCTCACTGTGTTTCCTGGGCTTTGCCACGATGGAGTGCCTGCAGCTCCCAGCCTCACTCTTGCTTGGAAGTCGGGATGGGGGGGCAGGGAAGGAGTCGGGGCCTCCTGCCAGGCTCCCTGAAGGGTGGGAAATGAGTCGGCCAGGAAATTAGAATTTTTCTGTTAATCCAAGCATGAGTAAGGGCAAAACGGTTTCCAAAAAGAGGCTGTTTCTGCTCCAAGTAGCAGGAAGGTTTGTGGGGGAAGCCTGTGCCGAGAGACCAGAGCCAGGCTGCCGCACTTCCCTGATGCTGGGTTCCTGTCCTGCTCCTGTTTCCTCAAAGAGCAGACCCCTCCTTCTCCCCTTGCTCAGTCACACTTTAAAAAAAAATTTTTTTTTTATTTTTAATGAATTTTTAAAATTTAAATTGTTTTGTCTTATATTGGAGTATGGCCAACTGACAGTGTTGTGATAGTTTCAGGGGACAGCAAAGCGACCCAGCCACGTCTGTCCGTATGTCCAGTCCCCCCTAAACTCCTCTCCCCCCAGCTGCCATGTCAGTCCTGCTTTTCCCAAGGTGTCTGCACACTCTGCCTTCACGTCCTCATTGTTGCCCTTTCACCTCGTGCGATAGAGTGCCTGTCCCTTCACTGCCACAGCAGTGAAAACACCAAGTTCCAACCATTAGACCACCAGGGAGTTCCCTCCAAGTATTCACTCTTAAGTACCAGTCTTCTCCGAGTCTGTGTTCTCACCTGACTTCCCACCCCTCACATCTCTCACTCACGCCCAAGACTTAACATGACCCCCACGATTTTGCCTTCAGCCCATGTTGCTCTTCTGAACTCTGGACCCAGGAAAACTCTCATCTCCCCACTTTTTCTGAAGGATGGCTCACAGCTTCTCAGGTTCAAGATGTCACAGCCTGAACCCATCTTCTTCCTCCCCAATCCCAATTGCTTTCTGAGGGCTCGTCACCCACCCGGCTGCTAAGGAAGAACCATGAGGTGCTCTAGGTCCTGCTGTGCCCCCTCATGGCTGCTCAGCCCCTCTCCCGCAGTCAGAAATGCTTGAAAGCCTCTGCTCTAGCCCCGTAGGTGTTCAAACTGTGTATGTTTAATGATCAAAAGAGCAAATGAGTGGCCTGGCAAGGTCTTCCAGTTTGCTGGATTTCTCAGGATTCATAGCATTTCGGCTCAGAGAACAGTCCCTCCCATGGCAGCAGCAGGAGGAGCCCACCTCCTATCGCCCACTTCCTTTCAGCTGAGACTCCAGGTTGATAGTCAGGTCTCTGTCTTCCCAAGTATACATCTTGACACACCAATCCTTGGGACTTCTCTGTGTGAAGGACTATGAAGGAAGTCTGGTTGCACCAGGTCAAGTAAAGATGAATAGTGGTCTTTACTGCAGGACTTCTCAGAGCCTTTAACATGCTAAGGGACGTTGTGAATCTAGAGACATAGAGCTGTTGACATCACTCTTTAAACTTATGTGAACATCAGAATTTTCATCAATCACAATAGCCAACAAGTGGCAATAACTCAAATGTCCTTCAATGGATGGATACATAATCAAATGTAAGATACCCATACAGTAGAATATTATTCAGATGTAAAAAGGAAAGAAGTACTGACACATGCTGCAACATGGTTGAGCTTTGCAAACATTATTAAGTGAAAGTCAAAGTTGCTCAGTCGCGTCCGACTCTTTGCGACCCCGGGGTCTATACAGTCCATGGAATTCTCCAGGCCAGAATACTGGAGTGGATAGCCTTTTCATTCTCCAGGGGATCTTCCCAACCAAGGGATCAAGCCCAGGTCTCCTGCATTGCAGGTGGATTCTTTACCAGCTGGGCTATCAGGGAAGCTCCACCTGAAAGAAGCCAGACAAAAAATACCATATGTTACATAATTCCATTTAGATAAAATGCCCAGAATAGGGAAACCTATGAGGACAGAAAGTAGAAGAGTGATTATCTGGGACTTGGGAAGGTGGGGGATTAGAGGGAAATCTAATGGGATTCAGCATTCAACATGGGAAATCAACATGGTTTTCTTTGTGAAGACAGCCAGAATAAGAGTAAGTGTTCTGCATCCTTAGATTCCCTCTAAGGGCAGCTGAAGGGTAGCTGAAGGGCAGAGTTTATTTTAGGCATGATGAAATGTTCTAAAATTGATTGTGTGTGATGGTTGCACAAAAACCATTGAATTATATGCTTTAAATGTGTGAATTGTATGGTATATGCATTATTCCTTAATAAAGCTGCTGTGGTTGTTGGTGGTGTTTAGTTGCTAAGTCGTGTCCAACTCTTTGCAACCTCATGGACTGTAGCCCACCAGGCTCCTCTGTCTGTGGGATCCTCCAGGCAAGAATACTGGAGTTGGTCTCCATTCCTTCTCCATGGGATCTTCCAGGGATTGAACCCATGCCTCCTGCTTGGCAGGCGGATTCTATACCACTAGCCACCTGGTGAGCCCCCCAGTAAAGCTGTTACACAACATGAAGAACAAGAAAACCTTTCCTCAAGGAGTTTTTGAAGGACTGATGTTTTAAGGAACTTGGAAGAGAAAGACCTAAGTCAGGCCATCTGGGTCCCCCTGGTGGCTTGGAGGACAAGTTTCACCTGCGAGTCTTGAACTTCCCCATCAGAAATCAACATGGTTTTCTTTTCGAAGAGAGCCAGAATGAGAGGAAGTGATCTGCATCCTTAGCTTCCCTCCTGGGGGCGCGGGGACAGAGCCAGGCCGGGCGTCCCTCTCTGGGACCTGTAGATAGGACTGGCCCTCCAGTCCAGTGAGTTTACCAGGCTCACCTGGGAACCGGCAGGCAGGGCTGAGTTGGTCGGAATTCGCCCTCTGTCCCGGTGGGGAAGCCAGCCCAAAATAGCGCAGGCTGGGACACCAGTTGGGAAACCAGATGGAAAAGTCTGGGGCTTGGGAAGGAGCAGATGTGGCTTTTGTTCCCAGTTCTCCTGCCTCTCTGTGTGACCTTGGGTGCAGAGCTCAGTTTGGGTCTGAACTTTCCTTCTTTGGAAAAGAAGTGAATTTCTTCTCTTTTCCCTCAACAAATGTTCTGGGGGAATCCAAGCCGAAAACTGTTAAGGTTGGAAGGAAATTTGATGCTTGAATCTGCTCTCTATTTTCCCCACAAAGTGGACCCGCTTGAAGCCTTCCAGTGCTGGAGATCTCACTGCCTCCAATTTCATTGCTCAGTAATTGGTCCTCTGACCTTCCTTGGTGTCTGGAGCCCACTCCCCTTTCAAGGCAAGCTCTACCCATTCCTGCCCATTCAGGGCCAGTGTCCTGCGCCATTCCAGCCCCCCAACCTGTCCCAGCCTCCCATCACCTCTCTGGTGATGCTGTATGATGCCCCTTCCCAGCTGTGACTTCTACATGCTGCTCAGGTGAACACTCTTCCCAACTTCAGCAAGGAACCCTCAGCACCCACTTGGCCCCAGGGGGGCCCCCTCCCCATTCCACTGAGCCTGTGGCTGGCGTTCCTGGGGGGTGTCCCAGCCTCTGCAGAGGGGTCTGACCTCCCACTGGGCAGCCCATGGACTCTTTATAGTGACCATGCCAGTTTGTGTCTGTGTTCCCATCCAGTGGCAAACCCCAAGCCCACCCAGCCCCTCCAAACTGCCCACCCTCTCCAGGAGTACCACTACCTGTCCACCTGCTAGAACCCACCTTCTATTTCTTTTATATTTATTTATTTATTTTTGGCTGCACTAGATCTTCATCACTGTGTGAAGGCTTTCTCTAGTTGGAAGCAAGGAAGGGGAGCACTGCTCAAGTTGTGGTGGCCGGGCTTCTCAATATGGTGGGTTCTCTTGTGCAGAGCATGGGTTCTAGGTGCATGGGCTTCAGCAGTTGCAGCTTTCCGGCTCAGCAGTTGTGGCACAGAGGCTTAGCTGCTCTGTGGCATGTGGGTTCTTCCCCAACCAGGGACTGAACCCATGTGTCCTGCCTTGGCAGATGGATTCTTAACCAGTGGACCACCAGGGAGGTCCCCCACCTTCTATGAATGCCTAGATATGTAAGATCACAGGGAGGGGAATACCCTTGGTCCCTAGGAATGCCATCTTCCTTAAATGTATCCACGTGGCACCATTGTCTCCCTGGTTCTACGCCCTGATGGGTGTGAAGTCTTGTTGGATGACATCCCTAAGATGGCTCCCTCCCTTGCTGTCTGACCTTGCCTGGTCCTTCACTCCCTAGACCCCCCAGGCCTTCATTTCCTTCTCTGTGCATTGATAGGTTGGGTTCTGCCACCGGCAAGCCTCTTCAGCTCTTCAGGGCAGCCCAGTGCCCAGGCCGTCCTTCCCCCTTACACTGGAAATCCCTGCTGTGTTGGGGGGGCGTGTCTCAGCTACTGTGTCTCTTGTCTGGTTGACTAGAAGCAGCCACATCCCACACCTGACTGCTTCTCGTGAGTCACTACACCATGGCGTGTTTATTAGGACGGCGGGAGCTCATTTTGCCAACTTTGGAACCATGGGAGCTGGCTAAGTTTAGAACAAGCCTTGAGCATGAGGACGCTGTGTTCCTTCTCCTTCTGGCAAAACACGAGACTTGAGCTATTCTTTTCATCTTCATTCTCCCAGATGAGTCCCAAGCTTCATTTACCACTTGATCTGCCTTCTCCCAACACAAACTCCTCTGTAATTAAGTGGGGGAGGGAACACCTCCCCCCCAGTCATCCTAACGTTGAAAAACATCAGATCGTTGGACTGTTTCAAGGAATAAAACACAGGCTCTGAAAACTAGGATGCTGTTACACTTCAAGCAGAGGTACTTAATCCAGTTCCTGTGGAATGGCTTCATGGGCTATGTGTGCGTCTGCTAAGTTGCTTCAGTTGTGTCCAACTCTTTGTGACCCCATGGGCTGTAGCCCACCAGGCTTCTCTGTCCATGAGATTCTCCAGGCAAGAACACTGGAGTGGGTTGCCATTTCCTCCTCCAGGGCATTCTTCCCCACCCAGGATGGAACCCAGGTCTCCTGCATTGCAGGCAGATTCTTCACCACTTGGGCTACCTGGGAAGCCCTCATGGGCCACAGGACCCCCTAAAACTTGGATGAATGTGCTTTTCCCTGGGAAAATGGTCCACAGGTTTTATCCAGTCCCCAAAGGGCTCTGTGACTCCTGCTAAAAATGACAAATCTCAGATTTAGGAAAAGATGACCGCCCTGTTTTTGTGTGCAGAGTCCTCCCCAGCTTTGGGGTTTCCATTATTAGATATTAGATGCCCCCTTGGGATTGGCACTGGGAGTGAAATCCCCAGAAGCTGGATCAGGCTGGGTTTGCTGAAACTGCACTGATGGGAGGAGAGAGGCCTGGAGCATTCGATCTGGAGGGCAATGAAGTCACCAGCAGAATTTGAAGAATAGGTCAGACGGGCCAGGGCTGGTGATTCCAAATTAAAAGGGTAATAAAAGGATGTGAGAGGCCAGCTGGGTTGTGCTACCAGCTAAATCAGACACTGAGATGGGTCCAACATGAGCACTTAAAGGGCCAAGGAATGTTGGTCTGTTAACTTTCATTTATCCTACTCAGAGCGATTTGCTGTTTTCCATCCTGGAGAGCTCATAGTTTAGGTTTGACGGCACATGCTTATTCTCTTGGTGGCTGCCTTAGGTCACCTGAGCTCCTTCCTGCCCCCTAATCTCACTGCCCTAAACTCATATGTTCTGCAAACATGAAGCACATGGCGTTGACATGGTAATTCATGTGAACATAACCGAGATCCTTCGTAACTGGGAAGGTAAGTCTGCTGTCAAAAGAATGCAAGTGATTAAGCGATATGTTCAGGTGTCAAATGCTGGTGAACGTTTGGTTATCGACAGCACCACCCTGCCTCCCTTCTTCCCCACGAAGTTAATAGAGAGTTCTGTGTATCCTGCCAATGTCTCCAGGGCGTGAGCCTGGAGGAGAGGAGTTATTTGGCTAGTATCCCTTATGTGTGTGTGCTCAGCTGTTTCCAACTCTTTACAACCCTCTGTACTATAGCCTGTCAGGTTCCTCTGTCCATGGGATTTTCCAGGCAAGAATACTGGGGTGGGTTGCTCTTTCCTCCTCCAGGGGATCTTCCTGATTCAGGGATTGAACCTACGTCTCCCACATCTCCTGCATTAGCAGGCAGATTCTTTACCACTGAGCCACCGGGGAAGGCCCCTAGTACCCATGAGCAATCAGCAAATGAGTTCCTGTGCTAACATCTCTGCCTTCCATTGTGTAGTCTGGCCATTTAACTGATGGTTGCTGTCTGCATTATAAGAGCTAGACTCCAAATTGAGAACTGCCATATGTAGGGTGACCTTGGGAAGTCACTACACCATTCAGAACTTTATTTTCCTAACTTAAAAAAGGGGGAAGATGACGAAACCTTGCCTATACACCCTAGAGAAGAATTTGGGAGCTGAAAGAACTCACATGTATTGACTATACTGTGTGTCAGGCCTTCTGCTTACAATTATTATCCTTTTTAAATGTTACAATCTTTAAAGAAATCTCTCAGGATGGCTGGAAGTACCCGCTGAGACCAAATACCTAACAGATGTGTAGTGAGCACTTTATTCCAAGTCCTGGGGATACAGCAGTGAGCAGAACAAAGCCTCTGCCTCTTGGAGCTGACATTCTAGCAAAGGAGATAGACAATAAGCAAATAAATGTGCAAAATGTCGGGGAGTGGTAGGAGTAGTGAAGAAAAATGAAGCAAAGGGGAAAGAGAGAAGGGAGGATGTGTGTGTTGTTCACTGATGGGGGATATCTGATTAGAGAACTGAGGAAGTGAAGGAGCAAGGCCGACTCTGGGAGGAGAGGATTCCAGAGAACAGCAAGTGCAAAAGGCCTGGGGTGGGGACATGTCTGGCTTCTTTAAGGAACTAGTGTTGGTGGAGCTGGAGCAGAGGGATCTGGGGGAGGATGATAGAGGGGAAAACTGGGGAGAAAATAGAGACCCCAGTCAGGACTTTGAATACTAGGACCATGCATATGAAAATGTACAGTTGACCCTTGAGCCACTTGGGAGTGAGGGGGTGTCAACACCCCCTCCCCCTGCCCCATGCACTTGAAAATCCATGTTCTGCTATCTTTGCCTCAAAAAATGGTGGAGTGGGGAGGACTTGATAAATGACTCACCCAAAGGCAAGGAACTGAAACAGTTTGAATATTTTCAGGTCTCAAACCCTAGTTCTTTTGATTCCACATATTGTGATCTCTAATCAAATGCAATTTTTTCCCTATACTTAGTTAACTTAAAGACCTGTAAAATGAAAATGGGTGCATGCTAAGTTGCTTTAGTCATGTCTGACTCTTTGCAGCCCCATGGAATGTAACCTGCCAGGCTCCTCTGTCCATGGGATTCTCCAGGCAAGAATACTGGAGTGGGTTGCCATGCCTTCCTCCAGGGATTGAACCCATGGACCCAGGGATTGAACCCATGTCTCCTGCATTGCAGGCAGATTCTTTATGACTGAGTCACTGGGAAAGCCCAAAATGAAAATATGAGTACTCTGTTTGTTGAGAAAAAAATCTGTACACAAATGGACCTACACAGTTCGAACCCGCATTGTTCAAGGGTCACCTGTACTGCAAATAAGTAAACACTGTGCATAACAAATGTATTTGTCCATTTATCTGTGTAGGGAGGCTTTACAACTTTTTAAACTTCTGTATATTTTTATAGAGGTATGTTTTTCATATGGTGAAAAAACAGCAGATTTTTAAAGTACCATCCAATGCAACCATCATGCAAATCAAAGTAAGAACATTAAAAAAAAAAAAAAGTAAGAGCATTTCCAGCACCCCAGAAAGTTGCCTGGTGTCCTTTTGCAGTCAGTACTCAGCTCCCCAGAGGCAAACACTGTTCTGATTTCTATCACTAAGAGATTAATTTTTCCTGTTCTTGAACTTCTTGTAAATGGAGTGGATTCATACAAAGTATACTCTTGCGTGTGTATGTCTTCAGTCCGAAATTGTGTCCAACTCTTTGAGACCCCATGGACTGTAGCCTGCCAGGCTCTCCTGTCCATGGGATTTCCCAGGCAAGAATACTGAAGAGGGTTCCCATTTCGTCCTACAGGGATCTTCCCGATCTAGGGATCTAACCTGCATCTCCTGCATTGGCAGGTAGGTTCTTTACCACTGAGTCACCTGGAAAGCCCTTGTTCTCTTGCATGAGGCTTTTTGACTCAGTATAAAACGTTTGGGAGATTCATCCATGTTGCCACATGTATCTGTACATCATTCCTTTGTATGGCTGAGTAGTAGTCCATTTCCTGATACCTGGAATTGTTAGACTTTTTACTTTGAGTCAAGAATATGAAGTGGTAACTCATTGTGGTTTTTTTCCCCTTGGCCATGCCATGAGGCTGTGGGGTCTTAGTTCCCCGACTAGGGATTGAACTTGTGCCCCACTGCATTGAAAGTGTGGAATCTTAACCATTGGACCACCAGGGAAGTCCTCATTGTGGTTTTAGCTTGCATTTACCTGGTAATAAAAAATGGCAGCTCACTTCATTTGCTTACTGGACATTCATATGCTTTCTTTTGAGAAATATCTGTTTAACCCTTGTGTTTATTTTTTTTTTAAAGTTGATTTAGTAAGAGTTCTTTATATGTTCTAAATATGAGCCCTTTGTCAGCCTTTTATCTCTTGTGAATGTTTTCTCCCTATCTGTGGTGTACCTTTTTACTTCCCCAAGTGTGTCTTTGGGTACTTTAAATTTTGATCATGACAAACTGATCAATTTTTGAAAACAGTTAATGCTTTAGTGTCCTGTCTAAAAAAATCTTTGCCTATCCCAAGGTCAAGAAGATATTCTCCTATGTTTTCTTCTAGAAGCATTATAGTTTTATCTTTTACATGTACACCTGTGATCTATCTTGAATTAATTTTTGTATGTGATATGAGGTAGGGGGAAAGTTTTTTCCCCTATGGATATTAATTAATTTGTGGAACATGAGACTCTATTTGTTGGAATCTCAGACATTAATTGTCCTGGGTAAGTTGTGCTTGTCATATACCCTGTCTCCCAGAGTTGATTATCCAGCTTCCTGTAAAGCCCTGCTTAGAAGATAAAATGATGATGATAAAAGAGACAAATCCCTAGACAGAGAACAGAAACATCAGAAAAAATTCCAACTGCCCATCTGTAATTTTGTCCAGCCTTTAGCCTCCCTCATTGTCCAAGCTGTGTTTGCCTTCCCATGGCCTGAGCCAAAGAGGACAGAGGTGAAGGGGAAGCCAAGCTGGGAGCAGGATGAGAGGAAACACAGGAGCAGAGGCTGGGAAAGTACCCCAGTGCTGAGCCAGGCTGGGCTGGAAGATGGCTGGTTCTTTGGGGCCCTGGGCAGGGATGTGGACTGCCCAGCCTGTCTCTGTCTCTCTCCTGTGATTTGTGGAGCCTGAGAATATGAAACCTCAGAGGTGCAATGCAGGTGAGTGGGTTCGTGGGCCAACCCCTCCCCCTACAAGCCTGGACTCTCCTCTGCAGCATTGCAACCTGGGATCTAGAGGCAAGGTGGGTGAGAGGAACCAACGCTAGTTGAGCATTGACTGTGCAACAGTTATCTCCATCCTAGGGGCTTGTGTATGGTATCTCATTCATTCATTCATCCTGTTTGCCCTACCACCTTAGGAGAAAGATACTTATTCCTCACAGATGAGGAAGTTGATGATCCAAGAGGTTAAGTATGTGTGTTTGGGCTTAGTCCACTCAGTTGTCTCCGACTCTTTGCGACCTCTTGGACTATGGCCCTCCAGGGCCTGGGATTCTCCAAGCAAGAATATTGGAGGGGGTTGCCATTCCCTTCTCTAGGGGGCCTTCCTGACCCAGGGATTAAACCCTGGTCTCCTGTGTTGTAGGCAGATTCTTCGCTGTCTGAGACACCAGGGAAGCCCGAGGTGAAGTAAGCTTCTCAAGATTTCTCAGCTCATAAATGAGGGAGTAAATATTCTCTTTTTCCACTGTCCCTTCCACTGCAGCTCATCCCCACTGTGCTCCAGCCCTTCCCAACCATCTGCTGCGTGAGAAATCAGACCACTGCATAACTACAGTCTTCCCTCCTGAGGAACTTGTAAGCAAGCAAAAAAAAAAAAAAAAGAAAAAAGAAAAAAAAATGCATATGGGGTATTCCCCATTGACATTTCCTCCCAAATAACCCCAGTTTCTAATGGCACAAAGAGACTTTCAAGTCCAAGGTAAGGATTTGTTTGTACCGATTAAAATATAATATAAAGCCATTTTGAGGACTTTCCTGGTGGTCCAGTAGCTAAGACTCTGCACTCCCAAAGCAGGTGGTCTGGATTTGATCCCCCATCAGGGAACTAGATCCTGCATACCTCAACTAAAGATCCCACAGGCCACAACAAAGATCCTGCCTGTAGCAATGAAGATTCTGCGTGTGTGCTGCAACGAAGACCCGAGGCAGCAGATACATACATAAATAAAACATTAAAAAATTTTTTGGACGTTCCTTTGGTTTTCACTGACTCAACCAACCCTCTTGAGATGATACTGAAGAGTCAACAAGTTCTTCCCACAATGCCATGTCTTAGCCCATTTGGGTTGCTCTAACAAAAAGACCATGGGTTGGGCAGCCGAAACAACAAACATTTAGGGAAGTCCTCATCTGTGCACACTCACTCCAGAACAACATGTGATCTAACCCCTGGTCAGCCGAGGTCCATGGAAGTGTTTCTTTCCAAAGAAGGGCTTGAGCCCCAAAGGTTAATTTAAGACATTTGTTTCCCCCAGCACAGAAAATAAGGAAGTTCTGAAGTTTATATTTCTTTCTCCCAAGAAAAAGTTTCAGAAGTCTCAGATAAGGGTTTTAGACAAGGCTCAAGGGTAAGGCACTGGACTTTGGGCCTCCCTCCCCTCCTTTTCCCTCTAGGGACCTTTGCTCTTGGAAAGTCATCCTTGAGCCCAGCCCCCTTGGGGGGAAAGGCAGAGGAGTAGGCAAGACCGCCCCTCCCTCCACCCCAACCCCAAACTCCAAGGTGTAAGATTTATTTGTTGTTTTCCTGATACACCTAGTTCTGTGCAAGGCTTGGTAAAGGGTTGTACTGAGGGACTTCTCTGGTGATCCAGTGGACAAGACTTCACTTTTCATTGCAGGGGGGTGTGGGTTCTATCCCTGGTCAGGAAACTAAGATCCCACAAGTCACTCACCAAAAAGCAAAAACATAAAATAGAAGTAATATTGTAACAAATTAATAAAATGGTCCACATCAAAAGAATTCTTTTAAAAAATAAAAGATTGTACTGATTCATGGCAAATAGAAGGGGGAAAAGTGGAAGCAGTGACAGATTTTGTTTTCTTGGGCTCCAAAATCACTGCGGATGGTGACTGTAGTCATGAAATTAAAAGATGCTTGCTCCTTGGAAAGAAAGCTATGACAAGTTTAGACAGTGTGTTAAAAAAACAGATACATCACTTTGCTGACAAAGGTCTGTATAATCAAAGCTATGGTTTTTCTGGTAGTCATGTACGGATATGAGAGTTGGACCATAAAGAAAGCTGAGCGCTGAAGAATTAATGCTTTTGAATTGTGGTGTTGGAGAAGGCTCATGAGTCCCTTGATTGCAAGGTGATCAAATCAGTCAATCTTAAAGGAAATCAATCCTGAATATTCATTGGAAGGACTGTTGCTGAAGCTGAAGCTCCAGTACTTTGGCCACCCAATGTGAAGAGCCGACTCAGTGGAAAAGACCCTGATGCTGGGAAAGATACTGAAGGCAAAAGGAAAAAAGGGTGATAGGTGATGAGATGGTTAGACAGCATCAAAGGCCATGAATCTGAGCAAACTCCAGCAGACAATGAAGGACAGAGGAGCTTGGCGGGCTGCAGTCCATGGGGTCACAAAGAGTCAGACACGACTTTGCAACTAAACAACCACAACAACTGATTCTTAGATGCCAATGGAGGCTCAGAAGGATGTAACACGGGGTCACACAGTTAGTGACAGGCTGAGCTGTGATTCCAACCCAGGTTGGCTGACCCCAGCTCTTACATTGAACCAGGAGCCCCTCCCATCTCTAAGCTTTCTCATCCACCCAGCCCAGGGCTCCCTCCCTCTTGTCCTGCAGGAGGCTCCCTCTAGCCTACCCTGAGTCCCTCTTGCTTTGTTTCCCATCCCCCAGGCAGAGGCCCTACTCTGGCAGTCTCGGGCACTCCTGACCATAGCCATCTTTTGGCTTTTCTCTCCTTTCCCAAGCAAGAAGAATCCCATCCTCAAGGCCAGTAGTTTCAGATAAAGCCTTCATTCCAAGCTTCTTTCGGTTATCACTTTGTGTTTCAACACTGGCTCCTCTCCACCTCCTCCCAGAGTTCTCCTTGGCCCTGATTGGGTGCCACTGTGCCCCCACCCCCCACCCCGTGTGGCTTTCTCCTCCATTTCACCAGCTACACAGCCTTCATCATCTAATGCTTTCAATCCAATTTATGGAAGTCATATAATTCAACTGCTCTTTCCAACTGCTCTGTTCTAGTTCCTGGAGGCCCCACATGGTATGTTCTATAGAGGTGATATTTTCTCTTGGTCTAGGGTAATGGCAAGAAGGCAAGTTCTCAGGCCTGAAAAGTAAGCACTGAATTCTGCTTTGGTCACAGCCACTCTGTGACTTTGAGGGAGTTTTCGACCCTGATGGAAGGTAGGTTTCCTCTGCCTTAGTTCCCCAACCAGAGATTGAAACCAGGCCCCTAAAGCGGAAGCCCAGAGTCCTAACCACCAGAGAATTTCCCAGTTTCTTTGTCCCTAATGCTCTTCTCCTTGGACTCTTATGAGGATCAACTGGGATAAGTGTTACATTCATTCCAAAAATATTTCCCTTTGGAGCGAGTGATACCCGCTGAGTATCAGGCACGATATCCCCACCTTCGGTTTGGTAGCTTACTGTTAAGCAGATAAGGCACCTAGTGGCTGTATCTGAGCTCACGAGGGACTCGGAAAATGTGTGGTCCCTCCTCCCTCTCCAGACCGGGAACAATCTCTTTTTATTTATTTCACTGGAAAATGTCCCATTTCTCTGCAGTTTCCCAGGAACAGGCAGTCTCTGCTGTGGTTTAGCAAATGAGTACATCCCTCCACAGATGGCAGGCCTGAGATCAGAGAAGCACACCCCGGGTACAAAGTCACACGGCAGGCTGCTGGGTGGGTGTCGGGATGGCAGCAAATCGAGTTGAGACTCTGTTTCCCCTCCCTTCCTCCGCCCCCCACCCCCTTCCATCCTGCTTGTATCGGTCCAGGCTTTGCTGAGTTCCTGGTCTACACTCTCATCTTCTCTCTTCCCGTGTGCCTACTTTTCTCCTGCTTAAGTCAAAAGGAGAATTGATTAATTTGTGTATCTGGGTAGCCCAAGGGCAGGGCAGGTGAGGCTCAAACAAGGCTTTAGGGCACCCACTGTCTTATCTGCTGCTCCCTTTGAGTCCCCAGTTCACATAGCAAGAAAGATGCCCCGTGGCAGCCTCACCTCTGTTTCCTATACACTTAGAACCTCTGTGGGGAAGACCACCTTCCCCAGCAGATTCAGCACAAAACTCCAGGGAAGGCCTCTGATTGGTCCTGCCAGATCACAGGCCGGATTTGACAGCATTAGTTATGCAGGTGGGGATGGGTATTCTAACGGAGTAAGCGTCTTCCTTTGGGAATTGGGGTGAGAGAGGGGCAGGGTCAGCTTCCCAGAACCTCCCAGAATGAATTTCCCCCTGGAAAGAGGAAAGAGTGGTGTTGCCAGAGGAAGGCTTTTGGACAGACAAACTTGGCAGATGATGCCCAAGGATGCTCTGACTTCCAAAGCCTCAGGTCTGTTCCCCCAGCTGCAGGTGGTGCCTACGCCTCTTGTTCAGAGAAGCTACAGGAGTGAGGTTGTTGGGGTCAGGTGGATCTGGGTACAAACTGTAGTTGTGAGAATTCTCTGGTGTTTCAGTGGTTAGAACTCAACGCTTTCACTGTCAGGGCCTGGGTTCAATCTCTGGTCAGAGAACTGAGATCCTGTAGCTGTGTAGCATCAGCCAAAATAAAAGGAAACAAAGACAAACAAACAAACAAAAAAAAAACCATACCCAGAACTGTGGGTTTGAACCTGTGTGACACTAAGCAAATTCCTCAATTTTCTCATCTCTAAAATGGGGATAACATTTCCTCCCTTCACAGACTTACTGTGGAGTTTAAACAAGTTAACTACTAACTTGTAGCCGAGGTGATCAATCTACCTTTAATCTCCCTGCTGTTGGTTCCTGACCTCCAGCTTGACCGCTGGATCCCAACTCCTGAACTCAGACCAGGTCCATTTGTACTTGGGGGCCCGCCCGCTCCTCCCGCCTGGATCGAATTCACAGAGGGTCTCACTCTGATTATGGAGCAGAAGGTCTTGCCATGGTTAGGACTCTGTGGTTTTGTGTTTGTGCTTCCACCTTGAAAAATGTGCTGGTTTTACGCTGCCACAGAACAAACAGAATCTTGGCATATGGGCCTCTATTTATGTGCCTGATTCAATTAGTTAAGGTACATGTTCAATCATCTCCCTATTACTAAGAATGCTCAGGGTTGGAACTTTCTCTTCCTTCCTCCCTCCTTCCTTCCTTCCTTTCTTTCTCTTTCAACTAGTATTCCATTAGTATGTGTCCCGTGCCAGGCTGTGGGTTACATGCTGGGGGTCTGGTGGTGAACAAAATGATCACAGACTCAACTTCACAGAACTGACCATCTAGCAGGGGATACACACACACACACACACACACACACACACACATATATACCCATGTCTTTTAAGTGTAGTTGGCAGGATTGCATTGGATCTGGGGGGAAGAAACAGAAGAATCAATTATTTCAATGTTTTGGGGGCATCCCTAAAGTCCAGTGGTTAGGACTCAGCACTTTCACTGTGGGGGCCCAGGTTCAATCCCTGGTTGGGGAACTAAGATACCATATGTTGTGAAGTGAAGAGAGCAAAAAAAAAAAAAGAACGATTCCAACGTTTTTGGCCCAGCAAGTAGCAGAATGATGTTGCCATCGTCTGAGATGGGGAAGACTGTGGGAACAGCAAGCTGAAGGTCGGGAGATGGGGAGATCTTTTTATACACAGTGAGTTTGAATTTGTTAGAAATCACAGGGAGGGACTTCCTTGGTGGCCCATAGTTAGGACTCTGCTTCCAATTGCTGGGGCTGCTGGTTCGATCATTGGTCGGGGAACTAAAAGCCCAAATACTGCAGCAGTGTGGCAGAAAAGGAAGAAAGGAAGAGAGGAAGAAAGGAAAAAAAAGAATCCACAGGGATACTCAGAGAGGAACCTGGAGGTTGGGGCAAGGTCAGCTCCTGGGTGAGACGGCTAGGTGATCCCAGAGAGGAACAGAGGACCAAGGCCTGGCCCAGGCCTCTGCAGATGGTGACTGGACCCTGAGGGAAGCCCAGTAAAGAGACCCAGAAGGAGCAGCCAGGGAGTTGTAGTCACTGTCCTCAGTTTTGGTTTCCTTGTGTAACTAGGCATTAGTGGTTAATTGCCCTTCCCTCCCAGTGTGGGTGAGGCTCCCGGGGGATGCAGTGAAAGTGCTCAAGACAATGTAAGGACATGTTAGCTAAAGATAAGCAGGTTTTCTCTGGCCCATCTAAAGAAAGGCTAAACCTGCCTTCTGGTCTTAGCTGTGTAATGAGAGCATCCTGGGGATGGTTGGAGGCCTCCTCGGCCAGGCACCCAGCACTGGAGACTGGCTGAGGCCCATCCCTGCGCTCGCAGGCTTGTGCAACAGGCTTGGCCCCCAGAGAGGCCTGGCCACCCTCAGGGACAGGGCCTCGCTGAAGCCTGTGATTAAGGAGGGTGAGTATCTCAAATCCTTGTAATTGTGCTATTCAAGAGAAATGTGACCTCATTTTATGCTTCTGAGCCCTGAAGCCCTCTCAGAGGCCTGGGGACAAAGGATAGAGAGGCCAGTTTGCTGTATTTCAGCCTTCATAAAATGCTTACTAGTTGTAGGTCTGTCATAAGTGTAGGAACTAGTATCTTTCAGTAGCCCTTCCCCTCTTAGGCACTTAACCATGCATGGGCCTCACTTTAGTCCCAACTAGGGCCTTCCCTGGTGGCTCAGATGGTAAAGAATTCACCTGTAATGAAGAAGACCTGGGTTCAATCCTTGGATTGGGAGGTTCCCCTGGAGAAGGAAATGGCAACTCACTCCAGTATTCTTGCTTAGAGAATTCCATGGATAGAGGAGCCTGGTGGTGTACAGTCCATGGGGTTGCAAAGAGTCAGACACGACTGAGTGACTTAACAGGGGAATAAGATCAGTTAAAAAAATAGACAATAAATTCTTCTCAAATGGTGGCATTCGGAGGCCCACAGTTATCAGGGTGAGGGTTGTGTTTATGGGGTGGAGGTGGCACAAGAGAACATTTTAAAGTCTTTGCCATCTGCCTGGGACTAGGTCAGAGTTGCCTCTATTTCCTGTAAAGTCCTCCCAGGATATTAAATCCATCTTGAGAAAGATCCATTTATTAATTAAATAGGCTCATTTAATTAAAAATGACCCCCACACCTTTGGGAGCACTGGGCTGTGAGTAAAGAAGGTACCTAGTCCAGTGGAGGAGGGAGATGAAGAAATGAAGTGTTTCAGGGATGTCTTATGATGCTGGGCGCAAGTTATGAGGATTTCAGGATTTTAAGAGCTTGGAAGAAGTGAACTGGACCAGTCAGGAGGAGAGGGAGGGCTTCCAGGAGGAGGCAGCACCTGAGCCCAGAGTGGTAAGTTGGATGGCATGACTAAAGGTGAGTGGTTGGTTTCTGGGCAAAGGGTAATTTGAAGGTCATTTAGCTTGTGATTTGATAGGTTCAGAGACTGAAGCTACTTTTTGATTATTCTGGGAATGAAGGGGTGACCTTTGACAACCACATAATGTCTCTGGATTTAAACCCATGGAGCTACTAACCACATTCCGGAGATGTGGAGTTTAAGCAAATTAGTATACATCAAAGAATTCTGAAGAGTTCAGAATGATGGGACAATAGAAATGCAATGTATTATCATTAATTATATTACAGGTGGGGAAAATATCTCTTGGCACTCAGATCCGAGGAATTTTTGAACCCGGCATGCAATGGGTTCTGGGCGACCTGGAGGTATAGAACACAGAGGGGCACTAGATAAATAAAAAGCTTCTCTTCAGTGAAAGTATCTAGAATTATGCAATCAGAGAATCTCAAAAGAAGCTGTTTTCATCTTAGCATACATTCAGATTTAGTGATTTATGGTTTCTATATTTTTAATTTTTAAAATTTAATTATTAATTTTATTTTTGGCTGCGCTGGGTCTTAGCCGCTGTGCATGGGCTTTCTCTAGCGGTGGTGAGCAAGGGGCTCCTCTTTGTCGCCACGTGCAGGCTTCTCACTGCTCTGGCTTCTCTCTTTGTGGCACAAGGTCTCTAGGCTTCAGACGTCAGGAGCTGCAGCTCACAGGCTCTAGAGTGCATGGGTTTCAGTGGTTGTGGCACACAGGTTAGTTGCTCCTTGGCAAGGGGAATCCTCCCGGACCAGGGATCGAACCAGTGTTCCCTGCATTGGCAAGTGGATTCTTAAGCATTGGACCACCAGGTACGTTCTTGATTTTTGTTTTGATTTTGACTCATGGTTGTGGGAATGGGCACTGCCATCTTTTCAGTGCTTTGACCCTGGACAGGATAGTGCAGTAATTTACATTTCTAGTCATTTCCCACTCCCTTCCAAACAACCGTCCAGAAACAGCTCAACTTTAACTCAACTCCCTAACTGTGTTCATCACTCCCTTTTGCAACCGTGATCATGGAGAAGCTTCTGGAATTAAAAGAATCCCATCATAATTCTGGAAATGATTGATGCTAATTAGTGTCCTATGCCAGGCTCACAGGTTGAGGGCTTTCTGTGTCTTGTCCCCTTAATCCCTCTTGACAGCCTTATCCGGGCAATTTATGCAGGAGAACATTGAGACTCAGAGAGATAAAGTGGCTTGGTCGAGGTCACATTGGGAATGAGGATTAGAAATGGAATTTAAACACGATCTGCCTTATTCCACAGCAATGGCCCTTGACTACTCCCTGTGCTGCCTCCTAGGCTGGAACCAAAGAGGGCAGAGAGATGATCTCATCCTGAGTCTTCACTTTACAGGATTATCTGATATTAACACGGGACCTCATTTACTTACAAATCCATATGGCCAGATTCTCTGCTCAGGTTACTTTCACATGGAGACGTGATGTTAGAGGAGGTAGAGAGGCATGCTTGCGTGCATGCTAAGTCACTTCAGTCGTGTCCCACTCTTTGTGACCCTGGGGACTGTAGTCCGCCAGGCTCCTCTGTCCATGGGATTCCCCAGGGAAGAATACTGGAGTGGGCAGCCATTCCCTTCTCCAGGGGATCTTCCTGACCCAGGAATTGAACCCGAGTCTCTTGTGTATACTGCATTGGCAGGTGGGTTCTTTATGACTAGTGCCACTTGGGAATGCATGTGAGTATAAAGTTAAGAGGAAAGGACGTTTCTTTTAAAAGACCCAGGAGAAAAAAAAAATTTAATAAAAGACCCAGGAGAATATTTAAGTCCCTATCAAGAAATTTAATTTTATAATAGCAAAACAGGTTCCTGCCCATTCATTCAACATCTATTCATTTAGTGCCTGTGGAAACCATGCAACTCAGATTGAAACTCGAACCCCACAGTCTTTTAACTGAGATCACACATCTGGTTTTGGCATTTAATGAAACTCAGGTTATTGATGTCTCATCGCAGAAAGAATACAGTGGGAGACAAAGTGATAGGTGAGAAGTGGATTTATTTAGAGAGAAACACACTCCACAGAGTGTGGGCCATCTCAGGTGGCCCCAAAATACAAGGTGGTTAGTTTTTATGGGTTGGGACTTTCACAGGCTAATGAGCGGGAGGACTATTCCAACTATTTCTGAGAAGTGGCAGAAATTTCCAGGAATTGGGCCACTTTTTGGCCTTTTATGGTTGGCCTCAAAACTGTCATGGCACTGGTGGGTATGGCATTTAGATGCTAATATATTACCATGAGCGTATAATGAGGCTCAAGGTCCAATCATCCACCATCTTGGATTTGTTGTTGTTCGATTGCTCAGTTGTATCTGACTCTTTGCAATCCCATGGACTACATCTGGTCAGGTTTCCCTGTCCTTCTCCATCTTGTGCTGAGTTTGTTCAAACTCAGACCCATTGAGTGGATGATGCTGTCCAAACACTTCATTCTCTGTCACCCCCTTCTCCTCCTTCCCTCAATCTTCCCCAGCATCACGATCTTTTCTAATGAGTTGGCTCTTCACATCAGGTGGCCAAAGTACTGGAGTTTTAGCATCAGTCCTTCCAATGAATATTCAGGGTTGATTTCTTAAGTTCTAAGCAATGTTTGTCATGTCCTATGTCATTCTTTTAAAGGTTGTGGTCTGCCTCCTTCCTTCCTATTTCACTACTGTCAACCATGCATGAAGTCCTAGGGATATAGCAACGGGCAAGGCTTCTGGATAACTAGCGCCTGTATAAACAAGGAAACAAATCCCTAAACCAACCAGGTGGACAAACAGTGATAAAGTTGATGAAAGAAGCAAATAGGGCAGCATGACACAGTGACGGGGCAGGGAGTGGTAGCTTTGCTGAGTTTGGTCAGAGACAGCCTCTCTGGGGAGGCAGCACCTGAACTGAGAACTGAAGGACAAAGAAGGCCCCATGCATCTGGTCAACCACAGAGCAGACACAAAGGTGATGGTCCCTGGGACTGGGCTCTGGGTGGAGCTAATGCAGAAGGTAAGGGTGGCCTCCAAGCAAGACCAAGAAAGAGTAGCCCAAGGGCAGGAAGCCAAGAGAATTGTTTCAACAAAGGAGTGTGTGGAAAGTGTGCTTGAGAGGCTGTGTCTCAGGCTTGGGAAAGCGGAGGCCACTGGGGACCTTGAGAAGAGGAATTCCCGTTGAAAGGTTGTCAGGTTGTACAGTGCAGACAAGAGCTGGACTAGTGGTTTGGAGAAAGCATGAGAGGTGAAGATAACTCCTCCAAGAAGTTTTGCTGTGAGTGTTGTCAGAGAAACAGGGCAGAAGCAGAAAGGGAGTGTGGGGTCAAGGGAGGGTGTGCTGGCCAGTCTCCCTTCCAAGACCCCTTTTCTGCTCATGTTCCGCTCTGGGGGCTGGGAGGGTGACCCTTCTGCACTGTATCACCTGAACTCTTCTGTTAGTTTGCACCAGACAGCTTCAGCCCACGGAAGGCAAAGGCAGGAGGGTCGAATGAAGGCTGGAGATAAGGGAGGTCCGTGTTCTGCCCCACTCTCCTCTCTTGCTGCTTCTGCATCAGGTCTTGGGACAGGAGCTGTGTCCTCTAGGCCTGCAGGTCCTTCTGGGCTGCCCCTTCTCCTTGACTCTCAGAACACTATTTCTTCTCCTGGCTCTTTCTGAGCTAGGAGATATCATCCCCACTGAGCTTGGCTTGTCTCTGGGCACCCGATATCCTTGTTTCTTCCTTTAACTTTGTAAGTAGCCCTTTCTTTGATGTCAGTTGAATCCTCTGCGCGAATTCTATTTCCCTGCTAGAACCTTAACTGATGCAGTGGTGTGCTTTCCCTCCCTCCCTCCTTCCTTCCTCTTTTTCTTCCTTCCTCCCTCCCTCTCTTCCTTTCCTCCCTCCTTCCTTCCCTCTCTCTCTTTCCTGCAGGAAGTTATTAGAACATGTGTGTGTGTGCAAAAGAGAATGATAAGGCAGAAAGGGAGAAGGTGCTGATGCTGAGAGAAGTAGGATACTTCCTGGAGTGGAGGCCCCAGACCTGCTGGAAGGGATGGATCCAGAGTCCAAACAGTAGGTGGTGCCTTGGGCTGGTTGCAGGGGGAGAGGCAGGGAGCAGAGGCACAGAGCGGGAGGACTGGTAGATTTGGTCTGATAACTTTTAGTTTCTCAAGGAAGGATGCACCAAGGACATCTGCTGAGGGATGCAGGGGAGTTTGGGGAGACAGAGAAAAGTATGGAACAGCCATCTCTGAGAACAGGAAAATGAACTTTCTAGGAAAGGTTAGTAGGCTTGCCAGGCACGAAGAGTGCCAATTTGAGGTTTGTGGTCATGAATTTAAAGAGCAGCCATCAGTAAGGCTGCATGCTTTTCCCCAGCACCCAGCTGCTTGGGCACAGGCCTGGAGAAGGTGGAGGGTGGGGTTCCACAAGGGCTGGGGCCCGGCTAGGTGCAGATGGTGGGGAGAGAAGGGTGGTTTATGGAAGGGATTCACTGGGGAGTGATAGTCATGATGGGGCATGGAATCTGCATGGGGTAAGAAGGGAAGGAAGGCCATGAGCGGGTGTTAGTGGAAATGGATGGGGTTTTGATGTAGCACAGAGGTGGAGAGGGCTCCCTAAGTGGCTAAGTAGAAAAGAATCCACCAGCCAAGGCAGGAGACATGGGTTCAATCTCTGGGTCAGAAAGATCCCCTGAAGAAGGGAATGACAATCTATTCCAATATAGTTGCCTGGGAAATCCCACGGACAGAGGAATCTGGCGGGCTATATAGTCCATGAAGTCGCAGAGAGTCAGATACTACTTCGTGACTAAACAACAACAGAAATGGAGAGGAAAGTCACAACAGAAGACTTGACGTGATGGGGAGATTTTGGTACAAGAAGCCACAAAGTTGGGAGCACATGGGTTCCAATGGCTTCAGAAAGACAAGCAAGGACTTGGAAGCAGAAGAGGATAAATGGTTTGGACAAGGTCACTGGGAGCAAGGAGGGTACCCTCATCACCTCCTGGCCTTCCTTGGACTAGTTTCTCCTTGCATCTCCCAGAATAGTCCTCTCCTGCCATTTGGCCTGAAAAGCCTGTGACAACTTGTGTGTCTTCTGTTTCAGGCTGAGAAGGCCACTTGTCAACGTGACTCTTTCTTGTGACCTGACCCAGAGCTGGTTCTGACCATATGGCGGTGGTGGTGGTGACGTCTCCGAGAATGAACACTCAAGGCCACAGGGCTCAGTGTCTGTGAACAGAGGCCCTGGTTTCTTCACCTGTAAAATGCAATCCATCCTTTGTTCGTTCAAACACACATTAAGCACCGCTGTGTGCCAGGTCCATCAGCTTTATTTCCTCTACCGCTCTCAGCTATCCTGGAGGGAGAGACTATTTATCCTCATTTTTGCAGAGGAGGAAATAAAAGCTCAGAGAGGTGGAAAACTTGCCCAAGGTCATACAGAGTCTATTTGAATCCAAGAAGACTCATTATCTAGTCAAGGAAACAGGCAGGGAGGGAACCAAAGATATGTGATCTATGCAAAGTTCTATGGAATATGGAAGTTAGTGATTGCTTCTATTGCGGGAAAGGGGGTGGAGGGGCATGTGAACTAGAGCTACAGGATGAATAGACATGCATTTTGGGATGGGGCTTCTCTGGTGGTCCAATGGTTACAAATCCACCTAGCAATGCAGGGCACACAGGTTCAATCCCTCATTGGGGAACTAACATTCTACATGCCATAGAGCAACTAAGCCTGCATGCCACAAGGGAGGATCCTACATGAATACAGTGAAAAAAAGAAATGCATGTGGGGTGTTGGAGAGAAAGGGCTGTGGGCAGAAATGCCAGCTTGAGCAAAGGCGTGGTGACCAGACACTATATGGCCCGAGACTTGCGTAAAGGCAGTGAGGAGCAGCAGTTAGGCCGGGTTCCTGGCCCTGCGTACAGTCCCAGGGTTCAGGGATATGCTTAAGGAACCTACAAACCTCCTGAAGTTGTATCACAATACATATTGGGATGGGGCTTCTTGTGAGTAGACGTGTGTGACTCTTTTCTGGAAAGATAATTTTACTTTCATTATATCCTTATATTGAGACACTGACTCAAAAAAAGTCTCGGGTAGTAGATGGGCTTGAAGAGAGATATTGGGCCTGGAAATGAAGGGACCACATAGGCCTTCTTTCAGGAATTCATACTTCCCTCTGAGGTCATCAGAGGCCCAAGGGATGGGCCTCAGGAAGGCAACACAGGTGACTTTGAGCTCAAATCAAAGTCCTTTTATAAGTGATAAAGGGATATACTGTTTATTGCTCTATTCCCAGAGTCTGGCAGAGCAATGAACACATACTGGGGGCTCAGTAAACATTTGCTGAATGAATGAATGAATACATGGTTGAACGAGCATGAGAATGTGTAATTACAGAGTTCACCTCTCCAGGGCAACTCCATGAATTTCCTGGACAACGTAACTGCAGGTGAAATCCAGGAAGCCAAAGTTCTCCCTGCACTGTCCTAGGTTCTAAGACAATACTACGGAGTCCTGAGTTGGGGGTGGAGGTGGGAATCGGAGGCTGGTGGGCGTGGAAATGAGGGTAAGGCCACACCTGACTCCAGGGTAGGGCTCTACGGCTCCTCCCATGTTGCCCCAAGTGTCTTTGGAGGAGCAAAGATGGAAGGAATCATTTCTTTCCTCCTTCAACACTGAACTCATCAGCTTGTCCTGTTGACTCTGTCCCCAAAATGTGTCCTCCATCCCCTCTATGTGTTCTATCTTCTCCTCTCCCTCCCTACTCCTGCTCCCACACCTCATCTGGACTGTTGCAGCAGTCTCAAACTCAGCATCTCTGCTTCTGTGCCTGCCTCTTGACCATCCACTCTCCGTGTGGTGGCCACAGAAATTTTAATTTTATTTGGCCCTGCCTTAGGCTTCTGGGATCTCAGTTCCCGGACCAAGGATTGGATGCAGGCCACAGCAGTGAAAGCCCAGAATCCTAACCACTAGGCCACCAGGGAACTCCCCAGAGGAGTCTTCTTTAGAAAAATATTTATTAGGCTGCACCGGGTCTTAGTTTTGGTGTGTGGGATCTTTAGTTGCTGCAGTTCCCTGACCAAGGATCGAACCCAGACCCTCTGAACTGGGAGTACGGAGTCTTAGCTACTGGACCACCAGGGAAGTTCCACCCCCAGAGGAAGCTCTTAAAACACCTCTCAAGGAATGTGGTTTTCCTTCCATGTACTTAGAGAGCTATTCTTCCAGAACTTTAAAATCCACTCAAGTCATGTGGGGCTCTTGCTAAAATCCAGGTTGTAATTCAGTTGATCTGGGGTGGGGAGACTGCATTGCTAACAAGCTCCCAGGTGATGCAGTACTCTTGGACCACGCTAGGACTAACAAAGACTTAGAGAAAAATCCAAACTTCCTGCCCATGTCCTACTTTATCTGACCTCTCTCCAGCATTCCCACGTCATCTCTAACCCGTTTTGCTCCCACACCACGCTGTAGCCACACTGGCCTTCATCTGTTCCTGGACTGTGCCAGCGTGTTCCTGCCTCAGGGCCTTTGCACGTGGTGTTCCCATTGCCTAGAATGCCCCTTTCCCAGAGCTCCAGCTGGCTGGTTCCTTTTCTTTATTTAGATCTCAGTTCAATGATCCTTCAGATAGTACTACTTTGACCACTTCATCTAATGAAGCACTTCATCCCCTGGGAACTTGCTATCACTGTTTGCTTTCTCCCCCCTTCATAGCACTTATCATTCTGCGAATTTATTTTGGCAATATACTTGTTGACTTGTTAATTACCGGTCTTCATTCTCACATTTGTTCCACTTGAATAAAGACTTGGTTTTTCTTGTTTGTTGGTCTATTCATGAACGTGCTTGCATGGCTGCTGGGGTGTTGAGATGCAGATAGGGGAGTCCAAGCTGGGGAAACTTGAGTGCTGCCAACAGAGTGTCCTGTGGCAGAGGGGTAGGAGGAGAGATGAGGCGAAGTTTTTATATTGAGGGAGTCACATAAAAAGTTTCAAGAGTGGGCGCGCGGGCCGGTGGAGAGGCTGCGGGCAGCCGGGTGGCCTGCGGAGCCCCAGGAAAAAAAAAAAAAAAAGTTTCAAGAGCCGAAGCCAAACCTAAGAATCAACACCTGATAGATGGGGTCTTCCCTTGTGGTCCAGTGGCTACGACTCTATGCTCCCAGTGCAGGAGTCCTGGGTTTGATCCCAGGTCAGGGAACTAAATCCCACATGCCATGATTAAGAGTTCGAATGCCCCACTGAAGATCCTGCAGCTGCAACTAAGACCCCATGAGGCCAAATAAATAAATAAAAATTTGAAAAAAATGTTAAAAGATTAAAACAAACATCTGACAGATGAATTCATCTCACCAGAGGAGACACACTCTGGAAAGTGAAGAAGGAATTTATTGTGAATTTACTTATTGGATAAACATAAATACGTGGAACCCTTCCTTTGTGACCATAATTTACATAATGATCCCAGTTCATCCTCACAACACAGAATCTCCAACTTGCAAGTCAGGAGCAGGGCTCTAAGTTAAGAGACTTGCCTAAGGTCATGCAGCGATTCAGAGACCACACTGAGAGCTCCAATTCCTAAAACAGCTCTGAAACAAGACACTCCTTGTCCCCTTCCAGGCTTTATGCTGTGCAAGGCACCTGTTACCACCTAACACACTGTGCATTCTCCTTATTTATTTTCTGTCTTCTCTCACCTTAATATAAATTCCCAGAGGGTAAAGATCTTTGCTTTGTTCCCTACTGTTTCCCAGAGTCCAAAACAGGGCCTGCCACATAAGTAGACACTTGCTGTTTAGCCATTAAGTCATATCCGACTCTTTGCAACCCCATGGACTTCAGCATGCTAGATTCACCTGTCTTTCACTATCTCCCACAGTTTACTCAGATTCATGTCTGTTGTATCAATGATGCTATCTAACCATCTCATCCTCTGCTGCATCCTTCTTTTGCCTTCAACCTTTCCTAGCATCAGAGTCTTTTTCAATGAGTTGGCTCTTTGCATCAGGTGGCCAAAGTATTGGAGCTTCAGCTTCAGCATCAGTCCTTCCAGTGAATATTCAGGGTTGATTTCCTTTAGGATTGACTCGTTTACTGAATACTTATGGAATGTTAAAAGGATGAATGAAGGGATTATTTTTAAATCTTTACTTTCTGTATCACTAAGAGGCAGATCTGTAAACCCAGTTGAGAAGGCTGGAGTGTGCCTGAGATGAACTGGGAAGGAACAGATGGCTTACTGAGTGTTCTCTACAAACCAGAAGGAAGACTGTGTCCACAGAAGAGGGACCGCTGCATGGCCTGGCGGGAGAGTAACCAGGGATCTGGGGCTTGTCCGGTCTCCAGCCCTACCACCATTGCCCTCATAGGCGTGGACGCCACAGGCTGGCAATGGCCCTTCACAGGACATGGCTTCCACATAAAGTGGCCCTGTGGAAAAATGTGTTGACCCAGGCCCAATTACAAGCTTGATGTAATTGCATAGTAGGCATTTATCAGGAAATCTTTTGTGAATTGAATTAGAGAGAGCCAGTCACTCAACCCTGGCAGCTCTGGCTGCTGAACAAACAGAGGTTCTGAATCAACCACTGTTGCCTGGGTATGGATCCTCCCTGGAGATAGTTCTCCTGGTCCATGACCTTCCTCTGTGAAAAAGATGCTCAAAGTTCAGCTCCTAGACCAGCGGCATCAGCATCACACAAGAACAAGTTAGAATGCAAATCCTCCACTTCATCCTCGATCTACTGAATGAGAATCTCAGTGAGTGGGTTTCATCATTCTGTGGATTAACAAGCCCTCTAGGAGATTCTGATCCATTCTCAAGTTTGAGAACACAAACTCTTTGAGACACAAACACAGACACAAACACAGTGTCTCTTTCAAGGGCTAGGACCTGTGTGAAAAACTCTTGAAGTGGATTGCACAGCTTTATGGATCCCCTGCTGTGTGCCATGCTCTGGATTTGGTTCTGTGAAGAGGATACCAAGATATTTAACCAGCAGCTTCTGCAGCCAAGGAGCTTAGGAGAGAGATTTCTTCTGGTTGGCAGATGTTGAAAGTATGGATGTGTGGGACCTTTGATCTGAGTCTTGTCTATTCAGTTTAGGCAGATAATAGAGCCCACAGGAACTTATAGGAGGTGGGAGGGGAGGGTGGGGGAATACGGTGGGGGTGTTGAATACTGAGTTAGAAGGCACAGAAAGGCATAAACAGGCAACGACCAGTCCAGGAGCAGTATTTTGCCCGTGCCCACTGCTCAGGTGTGGGGCCATGGTTAGAAGACCTGAAGTTGAAGAGTAACCATTGATAACATTTATCTAGTGCCCACACATGGCAATTACCAATTCAGGTTCTGTGTACACATTAACTCATTCTTCATATGAGGAGGAGAAGGAGATGACAGAGGACAAGATGATGGGATGGCATCACCGACTTGATGGGCATGAGTTTGAGCAGGCTCTGGGAGATGGTGAGGGACAGGGAATCCTGGCGTACTTCAGTCCACAGGGTCGCAAAGAGCCAGACATGACGGAGGGACTGAACACCACCATCTGAACCATACTGTGCATGTGTGCTCAGTCGTGTCTGACTCTCTGTGACCCCCTAGACTGTAGCCTGCCAGACTCCCTGTCCATGGGATTTTCCAGGCAAGAATACTGAAGTGGATTGCCATTCCCTCTTTCAGGGGATCTTCCCAACCCAGGGATTAAACAGGTATTTCTGGTACTGGCAGGTGAATTCTTTGCCACTGAGCCATCTGAGAAGTCCCAGGAACCTTATCAAATAGGCTCTATTATCGCCGCATTTTAACTGATGGGGAAACTCAGACACTCAAAGGTGAGCTAATTGCCTAAAGTCACAGTTTGGCAGTTGTTGCTTGTTGTTCAGTGGCTCAGCTGCTTTCGACTCTTCCGGATCCCATGGACTGCAGCACGCCAGGCTTCCCTCTCCTTCACTGCCTCCAGAAATTTGCCCAGACTCAGGTCCACTGAGCCAACCAAGCCAGTGGCTAGGCAGGGGTAGACCCTACTTGAACTCAGACTGGCTCAGGGCTCTCCAGCACTTCCAAAGGCACGACAAATCAACTGTCACCCCCAGTGTCTGGACTGGCCTGCTGGGTTGAGGTGGTGGAGGGATGGGACCTTTATGTTGGTGGGTAAATAGCATCTAGAATGTCCTGCGTCTTTCCAAGCCTGAGCCCTTCCTCTGGCTGGACAATCGGGAGTCCTAGGCTCTGCGGATCTCCGCCAGGACCAGTACTTTAGGCCCCTTCCCACTAGATGGCGGCCCCTAAACCCACACAGAAATTCTGAAACTTCCACTGTCCCTGTCTTCCAGGGTTCGGCTGAAGCCGAGGAATTGCAGGATGCGAGCCCTCCTCCCGTCCAAGGGCCATCGGCTCCACCTCGCCTCATCCGGGGGGTCGTGGGAAGTCCCTAGCGAGGAGGAGGGATGGGGAGCAGCCGGGGGTGGGCGGGGAGACGAGGCTCCCCGGGATCCCGGCGCCAAGGGAGGAGCCGGCGCGCAGCAGACCCTCCGGGGGCGCCGAGGCGGGGCGCTCCCGCGCGGCCTGTGCCCACGGCGGAAGGGAAGGCCGGGACCGCCGGGCGCCGGCGCCCGCGGGGACCCCGAGGGCGCGGGCGGCGGCAGGTGCACGGCGGGGACTACAAGTCCCAGCATGCCCAGCTGCTCTGACCCGGCCCCCGCTGCCGCTTAAAGGCTCCGGGAGCCTCAGCCGTCGGGTCGCCGCGGCTTTCGCTTTGCCGCCGCGGCTGGGCGGGCGGACTCGGCGGCCGGGCGGTCCTCGCGTCCCAGCTCCCGCAGCGCCGAGGGGCGCTCTTCGTCCAGCCCTCGCGGCTCGAGGATTCCCTTTCGAGGCGCCCGCGCCCCCGGGCTCCGCCGCCTCGGCCACCCGGCGGCCCCGATGCCGAGGCATGGATAGAGCGGCGCTGCGCGTGGCGGCGATGGGGGAGAAGAAGGAGGGCGGCGGCGGCGGGGGGGACGCGGCGGGCGCGGATGGGGGCGCCGGGGCCGCGGCCAGCCGAGCGCTGCAGCAGTGCGGGCAGCTCCAGAAGCTCATCGACATCTCCATCGGCAGCCTGCGCGGGCTGCGCACCAAGTGCGCCGTGTCCAACGACCTCACCCAGCAGGAGATCCGGACCCTGGAGGTAAGGGGCCACGACGCCGGAGAATCGGGGGGCCCGCGCCGGGTTTGAGGAGGCAGGGGTCTGCGCCTTGGGAAGCGCCCCAACACCTCCTTCGCGGCTCCAGTTCACTCCTTCCCCAGTTGCATCCTTGAGCCCGGTCATCTCTTGCGGCTTCCTCTCCCTCTTCCACTCGCTGGCGCGGCGGCCCGAGGACCCTCACCTTGGGCGGGATTTGGGGGGAGGGGCGTGGTGCGACCTGCGAGGGAGGGCGGAGGAGCCCGCGGGCGGGGTGGGCTGCGCGCGGACATCCCCTCCGCCGCCCTCCGCCCCCCGCCCCCACCGCGTTTCCAGCTCGCCGGGCCGCGGGACTCATTCTCCCACTGAGTCACATGGTGGACTTTTCTCTGGGTGACGGAGCCCAGCCGCTGTGGGCTGGGGTGACGGGGCGAGAGGAGATCCCCGTGAAGTGTGAGCGCAGGCCCTTCGTTGTCTGCCTTCCCCGCAAGCCCCAGACGCTGTCTTGTCTCTTCCTTTCCTCTCCTCCAGGTTCTTGTCTGCCGCTTATCAAAGTGTTTGCTGAAACTGCATTTTTGTCTTGAGTGCGTCTCTTGCGCACTGCCACCGCGTTTCACTGCTCAAAATGTAATAACCTACCGGCACCGCACCCCTGCCCTTCCCCCTATTGAACTTTGGTTTAGGAATGATTATGGTGAGGACCAAAGCCTTCAATGGGAAGATGACACTATTTAAGGGGTTCTAGTGAAGACAGCCTCCAGTGTAAAGAAGAAAAAAGACATGCGGTCCCTACTCTCTCAACTGATAGCTGGGAAGTCCAATATTAAAAGGGTTATTGCGTTCTTAGAAGGGGGTCGGGGGCGGTCTCTCCCTCTCCTGTCACACACAATAGAGGGAAACTAGTACGTTTCCAACTTGCTTTTGTCCAGAGGCTGGGAAAGCTGTGAAATTCCAGGCACCACTTGGTATTAATAGCTACCCTGTTTGGAAGAATGGGCCTCTTTCCACCTTGTTTGATCACATCTGGCCTTCTGCAGATCTGGAGATGTTTTGTTTTATTAGAACCTTAACTCTTCATCCCAGACCCTCCACACCCTCTTATTGCTGATTGCTGCTGCCAGCCACCTTAGGGCCAGTGGGTGATTTGTGGTGGTGATAACCAGACCCCATCCTCTGTGTGCACCAGAAGCCTGAAGCCCTATTTGATCTAAAATGCTCGGGGTAGACTTCTTTCCTTCAGTTTTATTTTCTTAAAAGCGACAAAACCAGGGACATTGGAAGGATCTAATCAGTGCTGGCTATTATTATTTTTGTTTCAGTTACTATAGCAGTGCTGACCAGGGCTTGGCTTAAAAAACAAACCGACCAAAACCCCCGCCCCCCCCCCCCCCCAACTGTCCCTCCTGCATGCATGCTGCTGTTTTCCAAGTGGCGAAGAGAAACTGGTTTCTTGAACACAGCCGGGTGTGTTTGCCCAGCAAAGTTCAGTTTTTAAACCGACACAATAGGGGGCCTGTGTGGCTCTGTTCTGGGAGGAGGGGTCCTTGTCCAGCAGCATGTGTCTGGTTGGACTGCTGTGTTGTTGGGATAAGAGGTTGTCTTCTGTTGGCTTCTCTTGGATTGTCCCCCCTTACCCCCGCACCCCGCCCCCCTCCCCCCCCCCCCCGCCCCGGTTGCTCTGAAATGCTGTTAGTTCGAAGAGGGGACCCAGGAGAATGATAGGTGATTTCTCTGGAAATGGCACCTTGCTCCATGGTACCCTGCCTCCCAAAGTTGCTCATTTTGACCAAGGAATGGCATCAGGACACCCTAGAACATCCTATATTTAGGTCTCTGCACTGGTTTATTCGGCGACCTGCCTCCTGAGCGTTTATTGGATGATCAGCTCTGGCAGCCAAAAACCTATCCCAACGCCCAAAGGGGATTGGTAGCGGGAATTAGAACAAATACCCAGCTCCCCGTCTTCTCTGCTGTGCTGTGGATTCGGGTCCAGCTCCTCCCTGAAAAGGCGAAACCTGGGCTCTTTGGGGGGTGGGACTTTCGACCCCAGGATCTAGCTCCCTAGGCCTTGCCTCCTTACCTGAACAGGGGAGCGGAGAGGTTTCTGTGGGCTCTTGCAGTTCTCAATGCTGTGGTCTATGAAGGGGCCTCAGTTGGGTGGAATCAAACATTTGTTATATATACCCCTGTGTAAGACTACCCCTGAGGAAGAATGGTTCTGAAATCGAGATTTACCAAACTGATAAAATAGGGGGAAAGTTTGTTACTCAAAGAATCCTGACCTTTGAGGGCAGTGTGGTAGGTGGAAAGCCTGGGGCTTGGAAATCAGGTCCAGGTTCTGTCTATCTGACCTTGGGTAGTAAGTCCCATGACTTCTGAATCTCAGGCTTCCCCATCTGTAAAATGGGCCAAGACTGCTTAAACCTGCAACCTCACATGTGTCTGTAAGTCCTTATGCTTTCTACCAAGAGATTCTGCCCATGAATTTTCCTAGTGAGGATCCAGTGCATTCATGCCATGGGCCACACTTGGGAGGAAGGCCCTTGGACAGCTGGCTCTTGTTCCCTAGAGGTGGGTGACACAGGCCAAGAGACAGCTTTGAAGCCCGTGGTGAGGTCATGCGGGGCAGTGGTGATGTCCATTCTGGCTTTCTTTCCTGTTCTGCAGGCTCCTCTCACATACCAGGCCAGGGCCCCCAGAGACTGGACTTGCAACATTGGATTCCTGGCTTTTGAAAAAGAGGGCTTGGCTTACGTAAGCATGCCAGACTTCTCCCAGAATCCAAGGAACCCCAGCCCACCCTGGCCCTTATTAAATAAGCACTCAGTGAGAAGCCCCGGCAAGTCCTGACCCGGCGCCCAACTGCTGGTGCCTTATTGTAGGTCGGATGACATGTAAGTTTCAGCCTGCCTGGCTGCCTTTCCTTCCTCCATGCAGTGGTCCACTTTGGACCCAAACGAGTGGAAGGAGCCAAGGTTTAATGTCTGCTTCCTACTTGTCAGTCAGTGTGCTGGACCCTTCTCAATTTCCGAAGATTTCCTGGAAATCCATCAGACGTCATCACTCACGTATTTTTTTGTCTTTTTTCTCTCGACATGAAATGAGGACGGAGATAAAATCTGAACCTAGAGTCTGAATTGGTAAACAGTAAAGTAGGGAGGTGACTTTGAAGATCCCAGCAGAACATGGCTCCCTGTCTCCACCAGGCCCTCCTCAGGGGCTGAGAACTGAGAGAGATAGAACGTTCTCGTTCCCCAGACGTGCTCGCAAAGGGACACCTGACTGGCCTCGCAGCCCACGCCAGTTCATTCCCTCGTTTGTGCATCTTCTCTGGGCCAGGTCTGGGCCGGGCCATGGGGAGAGCTGGGTGTCTCGTGAAGATTCTTGTTTTATGGACTTTGTAACTTTGCCTTTTCCTGCCAGCCTCCTGGTTCTTTTCAGAGGCAGGCCTTACCACACCGAGGAGTCTTCCCATCTGCTGCTCTTTAAAAAAAAAAAAAAAATTATTTTAGTTTTGGTGGCGGTGGGTCCTCGTTGCTGCACGCGGGCTTTCTTAGTTGCGATGAGCAGAGGCTACTCCTGGTTGTGGTGCGTGGGCTTCTTGCTGCGGTGGCTCTGGGCTCCAGGGCGTGCGGGCTCGGTAGCTGTGCTGCCCGGGGTTAGTTGCTCCCGCATGTGGGATCTTTCCAGACCAGGGAAGGAACTTATGTCCCCTGTCCTGGCAAGTGGATTCTTAACCACAGGACCACTAGACAAGTCCCAGCTGGTGGTCTAATGGAGAAAAGTCCCTCATAAGCAAGCTGACCTGGAGAAAGGGGTCCCCGCTGGGCCTTGACCTTCACTCAGCTCTGCCGTGGCAAAGGTCAGAGGTCAAAACCCTGTGTGGAGGGCCTGAGCTCTCCCCTGTGGCCCCCCTCCCCAGCCCCCTGGGGCATCTGGATGGTGGAGCTGCCAGGAAAGGAGAAGGTGCCGTGGGTCCTCACAGACCTGGTCCTTGGGGTGTGTATGGATGTGCATTCGCTCAACAAACCTGTGGTAATTACTGGTTTGCCTGCTGAGCTGCTCACTGCCGCCATCCTGGCAAGGATTCTAAAGTAGGTAGGCTGTGTTCCTGGTTTTGGGGACACTCTCAGACTAATGCGGAAGCCAGGCAGGTGAGCAGGACTGACTCCATTACTGCAGCCTGCTGGAATCGCTTCGGAATTGGGAATATGATCGGACGGTTGGCCAGTCCAACGCCTGCTTTTCTGGGAAACATTCCTAGAGTTTTGGTGGTGACTTGTCCACGTCGCGCATCCCTGGCGCAGCTTGCGTCTCCCTGCCCAGCCCCTGCCTCGGGGGGTGGCATTCTCTGCTTGTGCCCTTGTTGTGTTGTGTGCTCAGCCATGCCGACTCTGCGACCCCACCGACCCCACCGATTGTGGCCCGCTAGGCTCCTCTAGCCATGGGATTTCCCAGGCAAGAGTACTGGAGTGAGTTGCCATTTCCTCTTCCAGGGGATCTTCCCGACCCAGGGATCGAACCCATGTCTTCTGCATTGGCAGACGGATTCTTTACCACTAAGCCAACTGGGAAGCCCCTACCTGGTAGTGTTAACTGGCTGGAGGCTCTAACTCCAGCCGTCCCTGGAGGGAGCCAGAACTGGGGCACGCTTTGCTTTCACCTTGGCAATTTGTTTTCCTGGTGAAACTTGCCACCAGCGATCCTCCGAGGTGGTCTGGAGAAGGACCTGCGGTTTCCACGACTGGGGAGGCCTGCGGGGTGCAGGAGGGAGGCCCTATCAGATCTGCAGCCCAGGTTAGCCCGGGGTGGCAGGAGGCCTCTGGTTTGCTGCCTGGGTACAGTGATGGGAGTGCCTCCCTCCCCACCAGGTTAGCTCAAAATCTGGGAACGCTGCATCCCCCACCACTGTTCTGGGCCTGCTGGGCCACTGTGGTCTCGAGAGGGACTGCACCGGCTGTGGTGCTTGGTGGCCGCATCTGCGGTGGTGGGAAGTAGCATGGCCAGTGCCTGTGGCCATGTCTTTCCCAGCTGTGTGTTTGAAAAAGGACTTGCTTTCAGAATAGGCTGGCGGGAAACTTCTACACTCAGTTCAAAGGGAAAGCTGCGCTCAGGTGCCTTCTGGGTCATGGGAAGGGCCCTAGAGCCTAGTGAGGGGCAGGGTTTCCTCGCAGTGGAGCGAGACACCCTCTCGGTCACCAGCCCTGTGCTGGGCTCTCGGCATGTGTTCCCCATTTAAGGCTCACGGGGAGCCTGCAAGGTTTTCTGTCCATTCTGCAGATAAGGACATTGCGGCTCAGAGGGACTGAGAGACGGAGTTAGTAGGCGGTGGAACTTGGCCTGACTAGTCTTCAGCACTCGTGGTCTGAACTTTGCAACTGTTTCTAGAAACCATAGTGGGGGGGGCGGGGTTTCTGGTGAGAGTTGTGACTGCCGAGCCCGAGGAAGTGGCCGGTAATGTAAAGGTCCGGCCCAGGGGCACTTGGCAGCCCAGTTCCAGATGACCGGGCCTTCTGGTGGCTGCGCCAGGCTGTGCACCCTCTGAGCTTGAGCTTCCCTAAAGCGCGGCCCGGCACATCCTCAAAGACAGGTCCCCACCGCGCTGTGATGCAATCGCTCTGTGCTGGTCTCATTCTGAGAAATGAGAAGCTGCCTCGAGATCATCTTACTGGTCATTGTTTTAATGGATACCTGCTTTATCCTCACCGCATAATTCCTCTGGTAAGTGCGGCATTCTTTAACTTTCCAGTTGTATTCAAGTATTTTAAAACACACCTAGTGATATATGCTCACTATTGAAAAGAAAATACAGATGAAAAAAAAAGAATAAAAACCACCCATAATACCACCTCTCAGAGTTAATTCCTTTTTAATTTATTCATCTGTTTTTGGCTGCTCTGCATCCTCGTTGCTGTACCCGGGCTCTAGTTGCGGCGAGCGGGCTTCTCATTGCTGGGGTGTCTCCTGTTGTGGAGCCCGAGCTCTGGAGCATATGGGCTTCAGGAGATGTGGTACACGGGCTTAGTTACCCCGTGGTCCCTGAGCAGGGATCACACCTATGTCCTCTGCATTGGTAGGCAGATTCTTAACCACTAGACCACCAGAGAAGTCCCCCAGAGTTAATTCTTATTAACATTTGGCAGTTTATTCTTCCAGTGTTTTAATCCTCTGGATCTGTATACAGATATACAGAGATGTATTCATGGAGCTCACCATGCTCATTGTCTTGTAAATGTCTTCTGCCTGTTCCAGTCCACACAGATATGCACCATCATTAATCGTGACTGTCTCCTGTGATCATATCAGTTCACTGAACCCGTCCCCACTTGTCGCCATTCGAGCTGTTTCCATGTCTTGCTGTTATAAACCTTGCTGCAGTGAGTGCATGAGTGCATTCCTAGAAGTAGAATTTGCTGGGTCAAAGTATATGAACACATTTAACAGCAGCCTCGTTCTTTGAAATCTTTAGGGCCTGATGTGTTTCTCCTACCCTGCTCCCCAGCAGGAGTGCTAAGATTTACAAAATGGCAGCCTTCATGCATTTACTTCTTTGCCAATGGATTTGTATCCACCCTGAGGGCAAGGAGTGTGAACTGGAGACCGGACATGGCCCCTATGGCTGAGGTTCTGGGTGCTGGGTCAAGGATTGTGGGTTCTCATTTTGTGGTTTCCCGTAGCAAGGGCTGCCCTGGGCTGACCATTTAGAAAAGGGATCTTTCGTTGCTTCCAGGCAGCTGAGCAGGAGCTGGATGTTGGGGCCCCATGGAGAGGTTTTCATCATTTGAGGCTCATGAAAGGCACCTTACGGAACTGTAAGCTCGGTTTCATCACCAGCCACAAATATTGATCAGTGCTATTTGGGTGCCTTGGTTGTGGGGTTGATTTAATAGAGTTGTGGACTCCTAAGGACCTTGAAATTCCCATCTGGTCCAGCCCTCTCATCTGCAGGTGAGGAAACTGAATGCCCAAAGGGAAAGTGACTTGCTAGGAACACATATTAGGTTATTAACCTGAACACAGAGAGGAGAGATGGGTGGTTATGTAGGAGCACTGAGTGGGGAGTCAGACCTGAGAGCTTATGCCCTGAAGTGAGATGTTCTGCCACCTTGACTGACCGCAAAGAGCCGTCTGCTAGCCCACCCTCCTATGTTGGGGGTGGGGGGATGGGAAGGGATCCTCAACCTCAAGGAGTTTCCTGCGAGAGGAAGCCAACGGGTTTGCTTTCCAAGCCCCATCTCAGTATCTTACGCACCGTGGGGACTGGAGAGGTTCTTGGGGGCCTGTCTGGGGTGTCCAGTAGGTGGGACCTTTTCTGAAAGCCAGCTTGCCCGATCGGCTGACTCAGCCCCGATGGCCTGTCTTGAGTCTTTGAACCTAACCTGACTGTACTTTCAAGGGCTTCTCATCCTTCAACTGAAAGATCCTCTAGGACTTGGGTGGGTGAACCTTTTCTCCTCTAAGGGTTGTGTTTATGTCCTAAATTTGTGATGATTTTGCATTCTGTACCATGATACATTGTACAGGGTTTACTGTTTCGCTTCTAGAAGATACAGCCTTTGAATCCAGTGTCTTTGTGTCTGTTTGACTTTCTGCCCTGTTCCAGAAGCATACCTTGGGGATGGATGTTGGGATCAAAAATGCTTTGTCATTCATTCCCAGGCACAATTGTTTCCCACCTGCACTGAAAAAGTCTTGATTCAAATTGCCGCCACATGCAAAACCTGCCTATTTATATACATCTGTATTTCTCTGTCGCTCTAGCCTTGGCGGGCGATAGTGTGTTTTAACAGGGAGGATTGCCTTTGACAATAATGGAGCTGAAGTCATCCTGTTTGCTTGCCATTTTTCTCCCCTCTTTCATTTTTCCACCTTCAGAATAATTGCAAGAATGAATTAAGAATTGTGTTTAAAATTTAAATCACAGCCAGGGGAGAAAGCATAATGCATTATGTAGGAGAGACCAGCCATGGTTAGGAAAAAGAACTTTTCGTATAGCATAAACTGCAGACTTCAACCTGTAATATATTGATCGTGAGGGTTTTGCTTTCTGCAAAGCTGATGAGATAAGCTGCTTATAGAGTGGTGGGGCTTTTCTTTGACAAGGCACCTGGAGGTATTGAGTCCCAGTTTAGGCCGTTCATTTGGATTGGGTTTGGATATGGATTAGTGGAAGCAGCTTCACTCATGGAGCACAGAGAGTTTTGCTGGTCAGAAATAAGTGACCCAAGAGTTCCCTGGCAGTCCAGTGATTAGGACTCAGAGCTTTCACTACTGTGGACCCAGGAACTAAGATCCTACAAGCCCGTAGCACTGCAAAAAAAAATAAATAAATAAAAAAGCAAACCAAAACGTATAAAAAGTGACTTGTGTGTTCTCACGCATGGGGCGCATATGGGGCACTATCCCCTCCTCCCAGTTTGGGACCCCTGAAAGGGCTTCATGAAGCCTTTCCTATACTGTATTCTGTGTGATGCTCTTGTGAAAGCAAGCTTCAAGTAGCTGAGAATGGACCCCATCAGCCACCTCCTTAACGTAGATGGGGAAGTGGGAGCGGGGAAGGAGACAAGAAATGGTAGGTGTAGCTTCACCTACCATTGGTTTTGTGACACTGGGCTCCCATTTGAGGTTCCAGCTAAAATGGGGGGGTTGAGGAGAGGCTGGTGACCCCGTCCACTTACCTACCTGTGCAAAGTTGCCTTTTGTCGTGGGAAGGTACTTTCTGAAGGGAGACAGGTTGTATTCTCGGCACACCACACCACTGCATAGAGACAGATTTCACTTAATCCTCCCAACAAGATGAGGAAGCTGTACCTAGAGAGGTCTGTAGGTCTGGAGTCGTCGAGTCTTGCCTCCTCCTGGCCCCCCTGGCCAGTTAGCCTGGTGCCCAGGACACGCTCATTTGGGGTCTGCCAGGAACCTCCTGACCCCCCCCCATGGTGGGCAGAAAACAGTCCAGGAGAAATGCAGTTGTCTGTGAGTGTGTTTGAGCCTGGGGCTGCAGAGGGTAAGGGAAGGGCTGGGCTGCAGACTGAGGAATGCTTTTTAAAACAAAAAAGGAAATGCTAGCTCAGAATGGAAAGGAAAGGAAGCAGCTTCCTGTTTCTGGTGCTGGCTCTGTGAAAGGAGGAGCTCTCTAACCCCTTGGCCAGCAGAGGCCCTGGGCCGGCTGGGGCCACTCTGGGTGCTAGAGACAGACACACGGCTCCCATACTGCGGCTCGAGGGCCCAGAGGGCTGGGTCCGCCCCTTTTCATTTTCTCCAGGTAACTGATCAAATGGATATGTGGTTTTCAAAATGAATATCTATACGTGTTACAAAAGGGATGTGTCGCAATAGCTGACATTTACTGAGCGCTTACTCCAGGCCTGGCCCCCGTCTTAGGAGTTTCACGTGGCCTGTACTCCTCCCAGTGACCTTGTGAGGAAGAGTCTACTACCATTCCCATTTTACAGATGAAGAAACTGAGGTACGGAGTGGTTAAGTGACTTGCCCGGAGTCATAGATCCAAGGAGAGACTAAGCTGTGACTTGAACCTGGATCATCTTAATTACCTGCTGGTGTTACCTGACTTGTATTTGCAAACTCCACATCCACCTAGAATATCTGTTAACAGAGAATCATTTTTTTAAAGACCTGTGTCTTTTGTTTGGCTCCAGAGGGCTGCCCCCAAACCTGGGTCAGGCCCTTGGTGATTCTTTAGGTGAAATGCCTGCATTTGATAGATATAAAATTATATATATATATAATTTTTTACCTTTTTGGCCATGTGGCACATAGGATCTTAGCTCCCCAAAGGTGGATGGAACCGGTGCCTTCTGCAGTAGAAGCAGAGTCTTATCTGCTGGACTGTCAGGGAAGTTCCATGTTTATACATACATATATTTTAAGTTTGATTATGGGAATGTTCACACATGTACGAAAGTCTGGAGAAGAGTACAATGAACCCCCGTGCAGGAATCCCCCCACTACAGCAATAACTGGCTTCATCCAGTCTTGGATCGTCTATGGTGTTTACACTCGAATAAGCCTGTTGAAAATGGTGGTGACCGGCCAGTTAGTGTCAAGGAAGCAGAGGTCTTCTGGTCTAGCCTTCTGCCTCCAGGCAGTGCTATGTGGACCCCAGCAGGCTGGGCGGAATCTCTGTACCTTTCCCGAGAAAATAACCATTTAAAAATTTCCCCTGAAGCTTAGTGTGGCTCCTGGCGGCCCTCACATGACAGGCAGGTCATCTCGTTCTGTAAACTGAAGCTCCCAATGCACTGAAAGCTATTCTTACATGGCAGAGTCAGGGAATGGCCATGGCCTTGTGGGAATACTTCCACAGCCCCACCCAAGACTGACCCTGCAGAGTCACACTGCGACAGTCCCAACTTCCAGCCACTCTTCTCTGTATCCTAGTATCTCCTCTTCCACTTTTCCTCATTGCTTTATCCGCGCATCATGAGATGAGTGTATTTCAGCCAACATGTACTGAGCGCCACTGTGTGCACCCTGGGAGGAGTGTCAGCGAGCACACACAGCCCGCGTCTCCAAGGAGATCCTGGCAAATCCTCATCTCTACGGTTCTGGCCTAAAAATGAGATCCAGGACCCACTGAGGGGCTTCCTTAACCTTTGTGTTTCTTCCTGTGGTTCTGCACGGTCCTCCTGAAGCCTGGTCTTGCCGGCCACTCTTAAATTTCTGTTCCCTGCGGTCTCTTGCCCCCAGAAGAGGTGGTTTTCTCTGTTGCTTTCTGTTTGTTTCATTTTGTTTTGTTTGGGCTGTATTTTCACAAGTGTTTCTCAGCCTGTCGCTTTTGGCCAGCTGCTTCAGATCTCTGAGTTTGGCCTCCCAAAGGCAGTCATGATGTTATGGTGGGAAGGGATGGTCTTGGGCACACAGTAGGACATTGATGGCTGCCTCAGGACTTCAGGGTATGCCTGCGCTCTGGGGGAGAAGGCCCCAGTAGCCTCCTGACTGGTAATTCCTTGCTAGCTCTGTGACCTGCGCGGCCAGTTCCCTGGTGTTCCAGTGGCTAAGACTTCACACTTTCAATACAGGGGGCCCAGGGTCTATCCCTGGTCAGGGAACTAGATCCCACACACCACAATTAAGAATTTGCATGCCGCAATGAAAAGATCCTGCAAGCTGCAGCTAAGATTGTAGATGTTATGTGTGGCAACTAAGACCCAGTGCAGCCAAATAAATAAATACAAATATTTTAAACATAAATAAAAAATTAAAAGGAGATAAGAATAGCTTTATTTTAGACTCTCGAGAGAAGTCTTTGAGATACAGAAGGTGTGCTAGACGATACTTAGAAGGGATTCAGTATTTTTATTTCACCTCCTCTCACTTAGCATTATTCTAAAACACTTGTCCACATGTCTCTGTTATCTTCCTTTCCGTCATTTTAATCAGTGCATGCTATTTCACCCAGTGGGTATGCTGTAATTTACCAAAACATTTCCCCTGTTATGGGACATTTCGGTTGTTTCCAGATTCCTGCTCTTATAAACACCGTGGCTGGAATCATCTTTGTACAAGGACCTCTTTATTTTTGTTCCTATTCGGAATTCATTTCCTTGGGATAATTCCCAGGAATGGAATTATTGGGTCAAAGAGCATGGATATTTTTTGTAATGGGAGTTGCAAAACTGTCCTCCAATTTCTGCTTTTTTTATGATAGCTGTCTTAAAATTTGTATTCTTAGTTGAAAAGCTCATTTTTTTCCTTTGCAATCCTCTTTAATCTCTATGCCTTTCTTCTCCTACCTACCTGACCTTTTTGGGGGGTCTTGTTAAATCATTTCCCATTTTCCTCTTTTAAAAAGCATCCTTATTGAGTTGTAATTGCCAAATAAAATTGTAAGACATTTAAAGTGTGCCAGTCATTCCCTGTCTTGAATTTGCTATTTATTTCTATCTACTGTCTTCTGCCCATTCATTCACTGACTGTTTATTGAGCGTGTACTCTGTTTGGTTTTAGGTACTGGGAAAAGAGCAGTGAAGAAGATAGAGTGGTTCCTTTAATGGAAAGAGAAAAATAAAAAGTCAATATAGAGAGACAGGTGGACTGAGGAAAAGAACACTGCAAATGGGTGAGAGTGATGGGATGGGGAGACGGCTGCTTTATTATTATTAGTTTATTTTTTATCTTTTGGTGGCACCTTGAAGCTTGTGGGATCTTATTTCCCCAACCAGGAATTGGACCCAGCCCCCCTGCATTGGAAGTGCAGAGTCTTAACCACTGGACCGCCAGGGAAGTTCCTAAAAGGCTGCTGCTTTGGATGGGGTCATCAGGAAAGCTTCCTTCCCAGAGAAGGTTTGAGCTGAGTGTTAAAAGATGAGAGGGCAGTGGGCTTGTGAAAACTTGGGTGAAGAGTGTTCCAGGCAGAGGGACTAGCATGTGCAAGAGCCCTGAGGCAGAAGTGAACTTGTTGTGTTCAAGGACCAGAAAGGAGGCCAGCCTGCCTGGACACAGTGGGAAGTGGTGGTCCATGAGGGCTGTGGTCTGCCATGACCTCAGGGAGGTCTCTTGGGCCTTGTCCTCAAGTTGGACCGTGGTCAAGAATTAAGGCACTAGTTCATCCAGTAGTTGTGCCTGCTCCAATTATGTGCTAGGCATTGTTGTAGGATGTAAGAGTGGATGAGAGAGTCAGCTTGGCAGGAGAGCTTGTAGATGAGTAACCAATAGAAGGTGCCAGTGAGGTGTGAATGGAGGCCCATTGTGCTGCCCGGCTGACTCATCTCTGCATCCTGAGATGTGCGGGGACTCGGGAAATGTTTCTTGATTTGAACCAAGTCAGGCCCTGGGCTGCAAGCCTTCACCGTGGCAACTGAAACTCAATTGTCTGCTGTCAGGCCTGGCAGTCTCAGCCTGCCAGGGAAGGGGCCCCGAGGACTGAGGCTGCCAGCTCAGAAGTGGGGCTGCCCGTATCAGGTATGAGTAGCTAGGCAGCACTTATGGGAAACAAGCCTGAGAAATAGTCGTGGGAAAGCCCCTGTTTACCATGCTGCTTTGCCCTGCCCCAGTCTTCCCTGATTTGTGACTCGCATTGGAAATGAAGGCTTGCGGGCTCTGTGCTTGTCGTTGTTTTCTTCTCTTATACTGTGTGCTGTGCTTATTCGCTCAGTCGTGTCTGGCTCTTTGCGACCCCATGGACTGTAGTTCACCAGGCTCCTCTGTCCGTGGAGATTCTTCAGGCAAGAATACTGGAGTGGGTAGCCTATCCCTTCTCCAGGGGATCTTCCTGACCTGGGAATTGAATCGGGGTCTTCTGCACTGCAGGCGGATTCTTTACCAGCTGAGCCGCCAGGGAAGCCCTTTCTTCTCTTAGGGCAGGGCAAAGAGAAGGGGATCCCAAACTTTGGGGCAGCATACACTGTATACACCTAGTGAGCTGTGACTGTGGCAGTTCCAGGAAATGGACCTGGTGGAAGATGTTAGCTGCCATTTTGTTTGGAGGCAACTCATGAGCCAACTTTGTGGCTGGGGAAGTAAGGCTCAAGGTCACAGTAGTCAGTGGAGCTGGGGTTCAGATCTGGACTTGTCTGATTTCACACCTGTGTGCATTTCATTGCACCCCTCAGAAACCCGCTTGACCCTGGACCTTGTCTGGAACAGAGAGAGGTCAGCTCCGGTAATGCTCAGAATTTTGAAAGCAATAATGCTATGTGGAAAAGGGTCTGAAAATCTCCTTTTCCATGCCATTTGGATGGGACTACCTCAAAGCTGTAAGCAGGATGAGATGACCACAGCATCAGGGTCCAGATTAGCAGCTTTGCAGAGGTGGGTGCTCCTTGTTGAGAACAAAGATGGAGAAAAAAGCATCCTGGGGGAGGGGGAGGCATGTTCAGAGTGAAGGCTCTTCCCCGATTCCATTTCAGATGAACTTGGCTTTTCTGTCTTTTTTAAAAAATCTTTTGGCCACACTACATGGCATGTGGGATCTTAGTTCCCTGACCTGGGATTGAACTCGTGCCCCCCTGCATTGGCAGTCAGTTCGGAGTCTTTTTTAAGTATATGTGCTGCTGAAGCGAGCACCGGTTCGGAGTCTTAACCACTGGATCACCAGGGGTGTCCTTTGCCCTCTGTTTTGAAGTGCCCTGGTTAGAAAGGATAACATTAGTTGTTAGCACTGGGCAACACTGGTGCCTGGTGAGGATGACATGCAGGCAGGGTTATATTTTAAATGTTGGCGAATCTTAGGAGAAAGAAGGTGACAAGTCCCTGGGGAGATTTCCCCCTGGTGGCCCTGACTCATTGTGGCCGAGGGGACTGAGCAGAGCAAGGAAGAATCCATCAGTGAATGGAAACTTGTCTTTTTATGGGACAGGAAACCTTCTCTGTTGTGGTTGGCCTGGTGGTTTAGGAGGAGAGGTGAGCATTTGAGACAAAGCGCTGGGCCAGTCTTAACAGCTGCATCTTTGACAATTTTGAGAGTTTTAGGAAGTAGTTCTAAAAAGAAAAAAAAAGGAAAATGAAAAGAAACCAAAAGCCAAAGAGGTCGTTACTTGCCATACCTGTGTGCAGCAGCCGGGCTGTGAGCTGCCATGTGACTGATGGAAACTGGCTCCTTGGCCCCACTTCGTCTGCACCCTCCCCCACCCTTTGTGGTCCCTAAGCCAGAGCAGGGTTCTGACTATTCTCAGAAAAAGACTTAGGTGGCCTCAAATGACCAGACCTTGTCTCAGGCATCTAACAGCTTAAACTAAACTTCCTCTCTAGCCCTGTTTGGTTTAAGCAGTTTCCTGGTCTGGCAGGATTTGTTTTCTTAGCATCCGTCTTGTCAAAGCCCCAGTTCCACTTGTCACAGCAAACTGGCCCCCTGGCCACCCTGTAGCTGCCAGACAGTGCCTGTCTTCCAAAACTCAGACATGCTGTTCCCCTGGGGAAGTGGAGCCCAAGTGAGTGGCCTCCTGTGGTCCTCTGTCTGGGCTCCTGCCTTCTCTTCCCCATTTCGATCACAGGATGGTGCTTGTTCTTATTCTAGAAAGATCTGCTGGTTCATGGGCTGCCTCTGCATTTGGAGGAAAGGCCGAGTGAGTGAGCAGCACCCTGAAGTAGGTTCTGTTGTTTGGCATGGATTTACACTCTTCTCCCTTCCTGGGTAAGCTGTGTGTCTTTGGGCAGATTACTTAACCTGTCTGAGCAATAGTTTCCTCATCTGTAAAATGGAGATTATAATAGAATTGTTCATAGTAAGTGAGATGAGTCATATAAAGCACAATGCCTGACACAGAGAAAGATTCTATATATTTTATTATTCTTGGTTTTTCCAACAGGTGTTTAATTAGCACCCACTCTGAGTTGGACACCCACTCTAGGTTGGTCATTCTTCTAAGTGGGGAAGTAAGTGAACAAAATGGACAAAATTGTCAGCTCTGTGGAACTCGGGTTTTGGCTATTAGAAGGAGACATTCACAATAAGTGAATAAGGGAAATATATTGTTTGTTAAATGATGGATGTGCTATGGAAAAAAATGAAAACAGGAAGACGGCCAAGGCGAGGAGTGGACCCTTCAATGAAGGGTCAGGATGGCTTTGCAGAAAAGGTAGTATTTAAGATCTCAGCAGGGTGAGAGGGCCTCTTTGGGGACGTATGTTTGGGGAGGAGCTTCGGAAGCTGAGTCTAACAAGTGCAGAGGTGTTGGGAGTGGGCCCGGCGTGCTGGGGCTGGGTGAGGCTTCGAGGTGCCCTGAGAAATGCCTCAGTGGTGCGGCCCGCAGGTGCCACCTGCCCTCAGGTGACCTTGAGCCTGGGCATCTTGGAGCAAGGGGAAAAAGGGGATGAGAACAGATATTTGTGAAGAGTACCCAGGGGGCATGTGAGCTTCTCAGCAGGCCCACCCTCTGTCCAGTAGAATCAAGGGAATTTTGAAACTCAACCCTCCTTTCTTTTTAAAAAAATTTTTTATTTTGTTTTGGAGTATAGCCGATTAGCAACACTATGAGAGTTTCAGGTGAACAATGAAGGGACCCAGCCGTGTATATCCACGTATCCATTCTCCCCTAGACTTCCCTCCCATCCAGGCTGCACATAACCCTGAGCAGTGTTCCCTGTGCTGCACAGTAGGTCCTTGTTCTCTTATTGAAAAGTGGAGTTTGGGGGTTGGTCCTCACCTCCTATAAAAAGTCTTGCCGTTGACTTTCTGACCGTGTAGGTGGGCGGTGGGGTCCTGGCTGGGGCCCCCTGTGGCCCTGCCGCCCACTAAGGACGCGTCACTCCGGCGAGCTGCTTTCATTCTTTCCACAGCATTCGCTGGATCCCTGGGGGTAGATCATGCCTGCACCTCCCGGTATGACTCTGCTCATCTGTAACCCCAGGCCAGCAGCTCCTCTTGAAGTCGGTCCATCCTTCCAAGGGAGCTTTCCTAAGGCAGTCATTCAGCAGAAGAGAAAAGCAACATTTATGAGGGTATTTGCATTATCCGTAATACAGAAAACAAACAAACGGACAAACAAGGTAGCTGTCCAGTGGCGAGGAGGTCGTGGTCCACAGCACATCATGGGTTGTTAACACACACAAATGTTAATTATGAAGCCTGGGTAGAAACATAACCGTATTTATGTCACGTTAAAGGAAAACATAAAGAGTGCAGAACTGCATCTATGCAGCTTTGTAGTTATGTAAATTGTAAAACTCTGCAGATGGAAAAAACTAGAAGAGAAATGAGTTGTGTGTGTGTGGGGGGAACTGTTTTTGGAAAAATTCGATTGTATCATGATTATTTTCATTCATTTGTTTATTAGAGTAACGAATATTCGAGTGCCTGCCACACCAGGGCACAGATAGTGGTGGCCCTGACCGGAGAACCCTGCAACCCCAGCCCACTCCCCCAGCCCCAGCCTCACTCAGAGCGCCCAGCACCCCCCTTCTCAGTGCTCCCGGATCAAAGGCTTGCCACACGGGCGGTGATGCAAAACTCACACCTTCTGGAATAAACATCAGATTCTGGGTCCCACAGCTTTTCCCTCAGGGCCTTCGTGGAGTCTGCTGAGAAGCAGAGAAGTTTCCAGAGCCGCCACCCCTCCTGAGGGAAGTGCTGTTTCTAGCAAGTAGTCCCTGTGGGCGCAGCCTGCCTGGCACCCAGAGGGCTCCCCACGTCTTGGCCGCCCGACCTGATGGCCCCGAGTTGAGATCCAGTCTTCGAGGGAGCACCCAGTCCTGGCTGCGAGGCCCGCTGGGTGAGGGGCCCTTCCAGAAAGGAGAACCACTGCTGTGGGTGTTTACACTCACTGAGCAAATACTGCCGGTGATGCTGCCCAGGAAGTCGGCGGTGGGCTCAGGGACACCTGAGCGCAGATATTGACAACCGCTTACAGCCTCGCTGGCCACATTCTGTGCAAAGTTCTCTGGCTGTCTGGACGGTGATGTGGCGGTGAGGAGGACATTTGTGACCAGAGCAAACGTTTACTGGGTGCTCGCTGTTCTAGGCTTTTGGCACAGAGAATGCTGTAACCGCCAGTCCTTCTAGCACCCCAGGGGTGGGTGTAGGTCTCGCCTGCATTGCATAGCGGGGAGCTGAGGCCCAGAGAGTTGGGTGGAGGTGGTTTAGCCTCCTGAGGTCACACCCATGGGGACAGAAGTGTTAGTCGCTCAATTGTGTCTGACTCTTTGAGACCCCATGGGCTGTAGCCCGCCAGGCTTTTCTGTCCATGGAATTCTCCAGGCAAGAATACTGGAGCACATTGCCATTCCCTTCTCCAGAGGATCTTCCTGACCAGGGATCGAACCTGGGTCTTCCCGCATTGCAGGGAGATTCTTTACCATCTGAACCACCAGGGAAGCCTCATGGGGACAGAGGTGAGATTCAAATCGGAGACTGGCTGATTATAGCGCCCACACTTTGGTGTTTTCTTTCTTTCTTTTTTTTTTTTACACTTTGGTGTTTTCTGTGGCATCACGCATTCACTGGAGGAGAGGTGCTGAATCAGGCTACATGTTGAAAACTGCAACCAGGACACCCCTCTACCTTCCCCTCCCCCTCCCTGCTCTTCCCTCCCAGAGTGGAGTGCCCTAGCCTCTCTGCTTGGCAGCCCCTCTGCTTGCCACACCGAATGCTCTGGGACAGCCTCCGGTCCTCCAAGAAGGATGACTGATGCACTTTTGCTTTAAAGGAAGGATTTCCTGTTTCTTTCAGGACAAAGACTGTGTTTGACCCCTTTATCCAGCAGCTTCAGGGCCTAGTACAGTGCTTGGCACGTACTAAGTACTGAGGAATCCATGAGGGTATATTGAGATCGGTATATTGTGATCGGCACTAAATGCACCTCCTGACATTTCTAGAGAAATAATGTGAATCAGTGGGAAGGACCATCCAGCGCAGGGGATGAAATGTGGCCTCCGGAGTCAGACAGCCTGGGTTTGAATCGTTTATAGCTGTGACATGGACTGTTTCTAACCTTGGGTAAGTTTACTTTTCTGGGTGTCAGTTTTCCCATCTGTATAATGGGGACAATCAGAAGACCTTGTAGGGGCTGCTGTGAGGATTAAATGAGTAAGTGCATAAAGTGCATGGAACAAGCTTTGCTTTGCATGGAACAGTAAGCACCTGATAATACAAGTTGTCGTTTTTTGTTCTTGGGTTACTGTCATGTAGAAAAGTAGAGCTGGACTTCTAGGGTGAATCGCCACTCCCCCCCGCCCCCAGCTGGGAGTTTGGGTTCTTACTCTGTCTGTGGCTTTAAGGTCCAAACTGAAGGCCACCAACCTCCGTGCCCTTCCTTTGCCCAGTCATGGGGCTCTGTTTGTAGCGTGACTGTTAGTAGTATGAGCGGTAACCAGGAAGGTTAGGTGTAGGTAGGGGCGGGAGCATTTTGTTCAGTTGCTAAGCCGTGTCCGACTCTTTGTGACCCCATGGACTGCAGCAAGCCAGGTCTCCCTGTCCCTCACCACCTCCCGGAGTTCGCCTAAGTTCATGTCCATTGAATCAGTGACACCATCCAACCATCTCATCCTCTGCCACCCTCTTCTCCTTTTGCCTTCAAACTTTCCTAGCATCAGGGTCTTTTCCAATGAGTTTGCATTAGAGTTGGCTACCTCTTTGCATTAGGTAGCCAAAGTATTGGAGCTTCAGCTTCAGCATCGGTCCTTCCCATGAGTATTCAGGGTTGATTTCCCATAGGATTGACTGGTTTAATCTCCTTGCTGTCCAAGGGACTCTCAAGAGTCTTCTCTATCACCATAATTTGAAAGCATCAATTCTTTGGCATTCAGCCTTCTATATGGTACAACTGGGGAGTCTTGGGAGAGCCAGATCCCAGTCCCGACTGTGTTGTCACTGTTTCCCTGGACAGGTTCCCTCGCCTTCAGGGAGACATTTCCTAACCTGGGTGGTGAGAATGATGTGGGGTCATTCCTGGGATGACTGGACCGAGATGAATACCCTAAGACTCGGGGCAGCACTCAACAGGTGCCCTGCCCCAACCCAGAGGGTAAGGACCCCTTTCACACTGGCCTGAGGTCCCTGGAGCCTGGATAAGCAGGGGCAGGAGGAGTGGATGGCTGGTTTCCTTCCACCTGCAGCACCAGGGGCTGAGTCAACCCCCGCTCCCCCACCTCTGTGCGTTCTGCCTTCTGCTTGTCCTGAGGCAGGGGTGGCAAGGTTGGAGGGGCTCTCTGAGTGCAGGTGACCGTTGTGACCACCGTGTGCTGGCTCTCCCCTGGCTTTTTCTTCTCAGCCCCCTCCTTCCCCTCAAGATGATCGCCTTTCAGGCTTCCCTGCAAAGGCGGTCACCCCAGGGCTCTGCTGGGGGCTTCTCCCGGGTTCCCAGTGGGTGGGTTCTGCTTGAAAAGAGGAAGGGCTTCTGTGGGGCGTGAACTGCGAGCGCAGGAGAGAAAGGCGACCCTGCTCCCCGAGCCTGTGCAAACACGGGTGTGGTGAGACCCCCACGCCATCGGAGTGTCCCGGTCACTGGCTGATGGAGGGGCGGCCGTACAGCACAGTCGGCAGCCTGATGCGTGGAGGCATTTGCGGTGCTGCGGCCCGAATGCGGCCGTTCGGGGTGAGCTGTGCGGCTGGGGGCATCACGGCCAGGCGACATTCTCTACCGGCCGCTGGCCATGCAGGCAGCGGGCGGGGGGTGTCCTGGAGAGGAGCCAGAGTATGGACGCTTCTTTTCCTTTTCTTGATGCGTGTGCGCATGCGCGCACCGGTGTGTGGGGCCTTCTTTTTTTGGCGCGCGTGCGCGCGCGCGCATGCGTGCACCTGTGTGGGGTTAGATCTCAACCGAAATAAGATCTTGATAAGAGGTTCAGGGAAAGATTAAATGATACAAGATTCTCTTAAAAGACATTAGTCAGCTCTTGTCAGCTGTCTGCTGAGAACCCTCAGTGACGCTCTGATTCCACTTGGTGTAAAAGCCAAAGTCAGGGTCCTGGTTTCTTTCCTTCTCCCCCATGGCTACCTCTGCCCCAACCCTTCTGGCCTCCTTCCTGTTATTGGACACGCCAGGCACCCCCAGCATCACCCTGCAGCCTTTGTCTGTCTTGGAATGCCCTTCCCCTGATGCCCACAGGACCCAACCCCACCCCGCCCCCACCCCCCAGCGAGGGAGGTCTCTGACCACACTCCCATCTGTCTGTCCCCTGTCCACTTCATTTTCCCCTTTCACAACACTGTATGGTTTTACCTCTTGATTGCCATCTCCCCTCTCGAGCATGAAATTTCCAGAAGGGTAGGGATTTTTATCTGCTTTTGTGCACTGATATATCCTCAATACCTAAATAGAGTAGACCGGAATCATAGTATTCAAATGAATGAAACAATGAACAAAGTAAGTTATAAAGGAAACTGCTAAAGCCTCGTGCCTCTTGGCTGTCAGAGCACAGTAGGATCCTTTGAGTAATTTTCCAGTTTGGGAAAATTGGAGTGATTGTAACACCACCTGTCAAGGGCGAGCACCATCTCTTTGTGTGTGTGTGTGTATGTGTGTGTGCGCGCGCGCGTGTGTGTGTGTGTTCTTTTGTGTCTACCAGGATAATGCTGGGTGTGGCCCAGGCTTCTGTAACTGTTGTTATTGTTCAGTTGCTAAGTCATGTCCAACTCTTTGTGACCCCATGAACTGCAGCACGCTAGGCTTCCCTGTCCTTCACTATCTCCCAGAATTTGCTGAAATTCATGTCCATTGAGTCAGTGATGCCATTCAACCGTCTCATCCTCTGTCACCCTTTCTCCTCCTGCCTTCAATCTTTCCCAGCATCAGGGACTTTTCCAGTGAGTTGGCTCTTCGCATCAGGTGGACATAGTATTGGAGCTTCAGCTTCAGCATCAGTCCTTCCAGTGAATATTCAGGGTTGATTTCCTTTAGGATTGACTGGTTTGATCTAACAGTTAAGGGACTCTCAAGAGTCTTCTCTGGCACCACAATTTGAAAGCATCAATTCTTTGGTGCTGAGCCTTTTTTATGGTCCAACTCTCATATTCGTACATAACTCCTGGAAAAACCATAGCTTTGACTATACAGATCTTTGCTGGCAAAGTAATGTCTTTACTTTTTAATACTCTGTCTAGTTTTGTCATAGCTTTTTTCCCCAAGGAGTAAATGTCTTTTAATTTCAGGGCTGGAGTCACTATTGCAGTGGTTTTGGAGCCAGTAAAATAAAATCTGCTACTGTTTCCACTTTTTATTTTGCCTTGAAGTGGTGGGACTGGATGCCGTGATCTCAGTTTTCTGAATGTTGAGTTTTAAGTCAGCTTTTTCACTCTCCTCTTTTACCTTCATCAAGAGGCTCTTTAGTTCCTCTTCCCTTTCTGCCATTAGAGTGGTATTATCTGCATATCTGAGGTTGTTGATATTTCTCCCAGCAATATTGATTCCAGTTTGAGTCATAATGGCATTTTGCACGATGTATACTGCATGTAAGTTAAGTAAGCAGGGTGACAATATACAGTATTCTGCATATAAGTTAAAGAAGCAGGGTGACAACATACAGACAATATACAATGTACTGCTTTCCCAATTTTGAACCAGTCTGTTGTTCTATGTCCAATTCTAACTGTTGCTTTTTGTCCTGCGTACAGATTTCTCAGGAGACAGGTAAGGTGCTCTGGTATTCCCATCTCTTGAAAAATTTTCCACAGTTTGTTGTGATCCACACAGGCTTCTGTGATTCCAGTTGTAATAATCCTCTGATGTCAATTTACAAAATGAGACAAGCTTTGACTGAACCAGTTTTCATCACTCCTTTAGTTAGTGCTGTGGACGTTATATCCTTTGGCTTTTTTGTTTTGTTTTATTCTGGTCAAATATACCAGAGATATTGGACTGAATCCTTGATTTGCACTGACTGATTTTCTCTGAGATCACTTTCACCTCTAATTCTCTCTCTCATGGACGAAACTAATAGAAATCATAATGTAAGTTCATAGCACATAGGTACCTCACTGTAGCCAATGAAACTATGCTGCACTTGGTATGTATGATACCATTGGATTGGTCAAAACCTGAACAAACTTTTTGGCTAATGCAATACTTACGTCTTGAAAGTGTTAGTCACTTGTGTCCAACTCTTTGTGACCTCATGAACTGTAAGATGCTAAGCTCCTCTACCCATGGGATTCTCCAGGCAAGAATACTGGAGTGGGCAGTCACTCTCTTCTCCAGGGGATCTTCCTGACTTATGTCCTGGGGCAGTAAGTAATTTCTCTCAGAATAGTTAGGCGGGTTCAATGTGACAATACTTTCCCACTGCTTAGGAAAAAAGTGTACGTACTACTGATGGTGCTGATGATAAAGGAGTACTGCTCTGACGTGAGGGTGAAGACTATCTCCAAAAGCTGAAAATAGATAATGCAAGCTTAGGAGATCTGTAATCTACAACACTAATTTTTTGAATCGGAACTACGTTAGTGCTGCTTCATTTAAAGTAGGTCAAAAGTCAGGTGGGATGCCTGGGGAAAGCTGGGGTTCATTTGTGTATGCAGGTGCCTCAGGGTACAGGCGGATAGCATGTGGGGAGACTCTGGCCTGGGGTGGTTTGGCTCCTCAGCTCTTCCTGAATTTGCAGAAGCAGATCTTGCCCTCAAACACCAGCAAAGAGAAGGCTGGTCTGTCTCTCTGGGTTGCTGAGGCTGATTTGGAGCGGGGCACTAGGCTGCAGGTACCAGGAACCCATTATTTAGATTCCTCAGATGTAAGTTCAATAAAGTTATATGATTGTAGGACCTCCTTGATGGTCCAGTGGTTAAGAATCCACCTGCCAATGCAGAGGACACAGGTTTAATCCCTGGTCAGGGAACTGAGATCCCACATGCTGCAGGACAGCTAAGCCCATGCATGACAACTACTGAGCCCACGTGCCTAGAGTCTGTGCTCCGTAACCAGAGAAGCCACGGCAATGAGAAGCCCGAGCACCACAACTAAGAATAGCCCCCGCTCGCTGCAACTAGAGCAAGCAGCAATGAAGACCTAGTGCAGCCAAAAAAATGGTACGTGAATGTAGGCACTGGGATTTGGGGTTAAGGACCAATTAGTATTTGGCCCCAATTATGTTAATTGCAACATTGTTTATACTGATGCCAGTATTCTTGCCTGGAGAATCCCATGGACAGAAGACCTTGGCGGGCTACAGTCACTGGATCCCAAAGAGTCAGACATGACTGAGCAACTAACACTCACTTATACTGATGAAGAATTGCAAATAATTTAAATATCCATCGTCCTAAACATGCAACCTTGGGATACTGTGTAAGTGGAGTTCATTTAGCTCGTTTGGCCTTTAAAAACAGCAAGCACTTGTTGTGAGGAATTACTGATTGAAAGAACATTTGCGATGGGGGAAAAAAACACAACACAGGTTAGTAAGCAATATTTGTTGTTGTTGTACTCAGTTGTGTCTGATTCTGTGCGACCCTGCGTACTGTAGCCCACCAGGCTTCTCTGTCAATGGAATTTTAACAATATGACTCCACTTAATTATTAGGAATGAAATACGTGGAGGAAAGAAAAGGCTATGCATATGCTCATTGATGGTGGATCTCTTCCCCTTGAATAATGGGATAATAACTAGTCTAATTTTTTCTGGATGCTTTTCTTCCTAGTTTTTTTTTTTTCTTTCCAGTAAACATGCATTTCTCATGTATAGGGGAAGGGAAATCATGTTATAAATACAAAAATATTTTGGATGGATTTTTATGTTCTTTAAAATATGACAAGCATTTTTCATGTGTTATTTTTACCCCCGCTATAAATTTTAGCCACTCGATTACCCAGACCTCACCCCAACGTAATGCAAATATCTGCTCAGATGAGGTGTCTTGAGTCTACAGATCAAAAAATAGACTTTTTTTTTTTCAAACGTGTGAACTAGGAACTCGAGAATGATGAAGGATAAATGGAAAAATTCACAGAGCAGCTCATTGATGGATTCTTTGAAGTGAAATGATGTGTTCTTAAAAGGAATCTAAAACCAGGAAAGAGAGCATTAGATTCTATCAGCTCAGTTATGAGTGACATAAAAATAACAGACAAGTGCTTTTCCCCTGTGAGCTTACGTGTCATCTCATTCTGAGATCATTGGGATGATCTGGTTTAAGCGAAATTCTTGAGGGAACTATTTGCAAAGGTTGAGATGCATCAAAAAGATTGTGTTGCCCAGACTTATGGCAGCGCTCACTCCCACGTCCCAGCGGCCATGGGTGATGGCTGCTTAGAGTCCAGTCCCACTGCAGGAATTGCCTTCAGGCCCAGGGACCTTCCTCTCTCGAAGTAACCCCCCATCCATGATGGGTTACAGAGGGCTGACCCCTTGCCCCCATTTGGGACAGCTCCGATGGTTCAGCTCCAGAGTTCGAGAGTTTCGCATGGGCCTGATTGCAGCCTCTTTTTTGCATCTGAGTCATACAGAGCCCAACTGCCCAGGCCTGCTTCACCGCACGCAGACATCCATTCCAGTCTGCTTGTCTGAAACCCTACCTCAGAGCCCCGATTTTACAGTGAGTAGGTGGTGGAGAGGGAAGTGGGACTCTCCTTTCTCAAGCTCTGGCACTCCTGGTTGGCATTACCGTCAGGATTGTCGTCTGGCGTTTCGTTGCCCTTTAACCACGTTCAGAGCAAGTGGCTTAGATTCTTGAGGTCCCTAATGAAAACTGAAGGCTGCAGCCCTGGGTGGGGGCCAGTGAATCTTCTTACCTCTCCCCGTGTGCCTCCCCCCACCTCCACCTTCTGGGCCTGTTGACAGTGGCTGCTCCCAGAGGCTGGACCAAGCTGCCTGCTGGGGACAGGCTGCCCAGCACAATCCCCACCTCCAAGAATTTGGACCTGCAGGGCGTCCACCTGTGCCTGGGATGGATCTGTGCTTCTGCTGAGGCCAGCATCTGTGGCAACCCTTTGCCTGGGGCGTCCAAGCATTCAGTTTTACTGCTACAAAGATCTCAGATCATTACCCAATCCAGTGGCCGCCTGTTGATAAGCAGATGGACAAATGGAGGACGGTTGCTTCCTCCGTGTTGGGTTGGGGGCCACTCTTCATGCCTGCAGGACCAAGTTCCACCTCCTCAGCATGACACTGCCCGCCTCTCCGAGCCTCCTGTCTGCTCCCTGTCCCCACCCCCGGAATCTCGGAGTGCACTGGGATCTCCCTGAGTGCCTTGCTGTTTCAGACCTTCTAGCGTCTTCTCTGTGGAATGTCTGGAATCCCCCTTGTCTCACTGATGGCCCCTCTCATCTGTTTCCTCTTTCCCGCCCTATCTTTCCCCAGCAGGGAATGTGCTGGGCCCTGAGCAGCTCATTTTCGAGACTTCCCCTGTCTTTGTTCCTTCGTGGCCTCCCTGCCTTAGAAACTCCGGAGAATTCTCTCCTGTTCTTACCTTGCTGTGTGGTGTGGCCCATTTCCTGGCTGGACCTCTGGTCCCTAGGCTTGCTCTGGCATGCCTACCAGGAAAGAAATATTGATCATGGGTTCCCAACATAGGCATTTTCAGGTACAAATTATATCAGGCTTCCCTGGTGGTCCAGTGGTTAAGAATCCTCCATGCACTGCAGGGGACACGGGTTTGATCCCTGGGCCGGGAAGATTTCACTTGCCGCAAGGCAGCTAAGCCTGTGAGCCACAACTGCTGAGCCTGCGCGCTCTAGAGCCCATGAGCTGCAACTCCCGAAGTCTGCAGGCTCTAGAGCCGTGCTGTGTCAAGAGAAGCCATTGCAAGGAGAAGCCTACACATCACACAAAGCCCACCTCCTGCAACTAGAGAAAGCCTGCGAGCCCTAAATAAATAAATAAGTAAATACTTATATGCCTGTACTCTGCGCTCTTATAGAATGTCTATGGCAGTAATACATCTACAAAAATAGACGCTCGAAAGGATGAAATTCCTAGATTGGGAGCTCCTGGGCTGGGGGAGGGGGCAGGTCAGAGATTGGGTCTTGCCTGCATCCTCAGTGCCAGATACCGACGAGGCGGACTTTGCTTCACGGAGGGAAGTTTGTGGGTATGAGAACTTGCTGGAAAGCAGACAATGCCGGGAGATTTGGGTGTTCTGTTCTGATGGTCCTGGTCAGTCCCAGTGTTGGAGGCCTTTGTGGGGAGCCTCCCTGCCTCCCTCCCCTGAGGGTTCTATCCTGTTCACAGATTCCGGGGAGTGATAATGACAATACTGATAATTCTCATTTATTTAGTAAACATTTACTGAGCACCTAATACATGCCAGACACCATAGCTGTTTCTCCTGCTATACTGGGAGTGGTGGGGCTTTTCCAGGTGGTGCAGTGGTAAAGAACCTTCTTGCTAATGCAGGGAACAGAAGGGACGTGTGTTCGATCCCTTGGTCGGGAAGGTCCTTTGGAGTAGGAAATGGCAACTCACTCCAGTATTTTTGCCTGGGAAGTCCCATGGACAGAGGAGCCTGGTGGGCTACAGTCCATCAGGTTGCAAGGAGTCGGACATACCTGAGCAACTGAGCACGCACGCATGCACGCACTGGGAGTGATACCTCACATGTGTAAACTATGTCTTGTGTTTTTAAGATCTTTTAAGAAGTTTACATGACTGAGTCTCTTTAACAATACTCCCTTCCCTGGGACTTCCCTGCTGGTCCAGTGGCTAAGACTCCAGGCTCCCAGTACACGGGGCCTGGATTAGAACCGTGATCGGGGAGCTAGATCCCACATGCCACAATTTAGAGTTTGTATGCTGCAACTAAGACCCAGAGCAGCTAAATAAATAAATATTAAAAAAAAACCCAACACTCCCTTCCCCATGGGATTTAGGGGTTTACCCCATTTTTACAGGTGTGGAGACATCCAGAGAGAGATTAGGGAAATTTCCCAAAGAGAGCTAGTGGCAGAGCCTAGATTAGAACCCGCTTTCCTTGGCCAGCCCAGTTCCCTAGCCCTGCAGCACCACCCCCTGCCTGCTGGAAGGACTGTCCTGGCCTTCAGAGCAAGGGAAGTGCAGAGAGAGTCCCGCTTCGGCGGGCCCCTGAGGAGTTGGGTCTCCATCAATGGGGGTGAGGGTGTGGAGCCTCTTCTCACATGAATCCTCCTGGTTCAGGCTGTCACCCTGGCTTGGCGTCAGTATGTAGGTCATCAGGGCCCTTGGACTGAAGCTGAAGCAGAGAGACAAGGTTCATGGATGGATTCTGGGCTCCTGATTTGTTTGGAACTCCTGGGGAGAATCTCCCCAACCCCAGAGTTGAGGAGGGAATGGGAAGTAACAGGCCTGATTGGCCCTTTATGGGCAGAGCAGATTTAGAGGAAGCCCAGATTCACTCCCTGCCCCCCAGCCCCATCTCCACCCGCCTCTGCTCTGGACCCCTTGTGCACTGGGCCGTGTCTCACTCAATGAGTGGGGAATGGGCTTTGGAGCCTGGCAGGCCTCAGTTTGCCATTCGCTGGCTCTGTGACCTTGGACAAATGACTTCCCCTGCCAAAGCCTTGACTTCCTCCTCCGTGAAATGGGATAACAACAGATTATCCCACAGAACTGCTCTGAGAACTAGATGAGGTCCTGTATGCAAAGAGCTTAGGAGGCCAAGTATGTATTAAGCCAGGGGTCCCCAGTCTCTGGGATCTAATGCCTGATGATCTGAGATGGAGGAGATGTAATAATAGAAATAAAGTGCACCATAAATGTAATGTGCTTGAATCATCCTGAAACCTCCCCCCCTCGCCCCCACTACCCCATCCGAGTCGGTGGAAAAATTATCTTCTGCGAAACCAGCCCCTGGTGCCAAAAAGATTGGGAACCGCTGAGTTAAGTTATAGAGTAAACGTTTTCCAGATGTTAGCTGTTCTAATTGCCATCCATGCTCCCAGTGCCTGGCTCGTGGTGAGGTACTGTTTGCTGAACAGACTATGTGAGCTCAGGTTTGTTAGCATTTGTTAAATAAGGAAATATTAAAATTTGGTTGGAGTTGCTTCTGGCCTTCCATGAATGAAGCGGGCATGGTGGATTTTAGGATCCAGTTTTCCTAACCCCCTTCCCCGACTCCCAGCTCTGAGGTTTTACGATTCTTCTGTGCTGCCCTTAAGATGTCCTTCCATGTAAACACACCGACAAGGGTGGTATTTTACAACCAGCATCTGGTTTGGCTCCGGTGTCCACCGCTGGCTTGGGTCTGGATCTAAGGCTGTTGAGCTGGTTGGTCTGGTGCCTGGTTACTGGCAGGAAGACCTCAGGGTAAGTGCCTCCCCTCCTCTCCAGCTGTGGTTATGACTGCAAAGTGGCCAGAATGTGGAACTCCTCCAGCGGGTTTGCTGGGGTAGGGAGGTAGGGTCAGTTTTCCAGGAGGATGCCTGCTGAGGACATGGGAGAGGCCATGCAATTACAGTGCCAGGCATGTCAGGATGGGAGATGGGAACCCTGAAGCCTGCCCGTCTGTGTGCCCACAGGCCGGAGGCAGCGGCCCAGGGGACAAGGGGCCGGGAGGGCTCCAGAGCTGGTGGCTCCAGCCTTGACTCTGCCCCTCACTCCCATCCCGGGCCCCTCCCCTGATTCTCCTTGCCCCATCTGTGACTGAGGTTGGGGGAAGGGGGTGCTGGAGGCTGTGGCCAGGCCAGGCGGGTGATCCTTGGGTAGGAGCTGCCCGGGAGCCCCTGGGTGAGAGAGTGAGGGCGGAGGACACTGCCTGCACCTGGAGTCGTGGCCTGGCTTCCTGAGTCTGTCGCTTACACGCTGTGTGGCCGTGGATCGGAGCTCGGAGCTTCTGAGCTGCGGCTTCTTCAGCTGTAAAATGGGGAAACTGGCCCTGTGGGTACTTTCCCGATTTGTGATGCTGAAACATCCTGGAGAATTGCCAGTGACTGGTGTGTTTTTTTTTTTTTTTTAAAAGATAAGCAATTCCTGCCTATGGTAAAAGATATTGAAAAGTTATAAAAGGATATAGAATCAAACTAGCTCTCCCTCCTGTTACCCCACTGGCTCCCCCACCCCCATTTTCCCTTCTCAGAGGCATTCACTCTTGGAAGTTTTTAGAGATTTTCTATGCATATGCACCCATAAATGTATACACATGTTCCCACCATTAAAATTTTTAGCTGTGAAATAAGTGAAAGTGCAAGTCGCTCAGTCGTGTCCAACTCCTTGCGACCCCATGGACTATACATTGCGTTGCAGGCGGATGCTTTACCAACTGAGCTACTAGGGAAGCCCAGTTGTGAAATAGCATACATCCAAAAGCATGTATGCAATGTATGTACAGTCTAAAGAATGAATACCTGTGTACCCATCACTCAGGCTGAGAAGCAGAATTCCCAGTGCCTTAGATGGGAGTCTCCAGTATTCTTGCCTGGGAAATGCCATGGACAGAGGAGTCTGGCAGGCTACAGTCATAGGGTTGCAAAGAATCAGACACCACTAAAGCGACTGAGCTCGCACATTCCATTTACTGTGTTCCTCGTGCCATTTACTCAAATGAACATGCTCTTTATGTTCTTCTGTACTTTCTTTTTCTTTTTGTTTAAAATCTTTTGGCTGTGCTACGTGGCACATGGGGTCTTAGTTCCCCCACCAGGCATCTTAGCCACTGGACTGCCAGGGAAGTCCCTTTCTTTTTTTACTCATTTTATCTGGGGGATTGGCTTATATCAGGGCATATCAAGCTACCTTGTTCTTTTTAATAGCTTCATGACATCCCCTATATGTGGATGTGCCATTATTTTATTTGTTTAATGATTCCTTTTGATGGATATTCAGGGTGTTTCCAATCTTTTGCCATTACCAACAATGCTGCAATAATTCTTCCGGCTTCCAGGAACTGACAGTAATCAAAATACACTGTAAGAGGTTCAGTTGCTTCAGCTGCTTCACTTGCACCAGAACAGCATGGAGGCAGACCAGGGAAGCCCTGCATGGATGGCGCTGACCTCCTCACACCTGATGTCCTGTGCTTCTCTCCTTGCACCTTCCAGGAGCCAGTGATGCCTGTCTGATGTCATGCTTTCCTTGAAGCCCTCAGGGCTGGGGCCTCTGGGAAAGTACGGGATACCCCGGTGATGGGAACTAAGCTGCAAGCTTCTCTCCAAGCAGAAAAGTTCCTTTTCTTTTGATTATGCAATGTCCCTGTGAGGGACCAGTTTCTGCACTTCTGCTTTTCTGCATCTTCCTGCAGATGGAATGAAGCAGGGAACTGGTTTGGGGGTTCAAGACTAGGCCACTGGTGCTTTTGAGACAATCCTTTTCACATTCCCTTTCCTGCTCCATCTGCCCCTTCCTCATTTCTTCTTTTTCTTTTCTCTCTCCCCATTTTGCTCTTTTCCTTTTTGCATCCCCAAACCTACCCCTTTGGACTGAAATTCCTGGAATGCAGGCTTGTGCTGCCATCCACACATGCAAACGTTCTGGCTCCTTGCCTTCTGAAGGTGGATGGGCTCCATGAGAAAAATTAAGGGGTGGTAGATGCTAAGGTCAGGGGCTTCCAAGGTGGCACCAGTGGTAAAGAATCTGCCTGCTACTGCAGGAGAGGTGAGAGATACGGGTTCAATTCCTGGGTCAGGAAGACCCCCTGGGGAAGGAATTGACAACCCACTCTAGTATTCTTGCCTGAAGAATCCCACGGACACTGAATTGGAGGTAGCGGGGCCTTGGCTCCTTCCTTCTGCTTCTTGGTGAGTGATATTCTGCCCCTGGTCTCCTTACTTCTTCCTTCAGGGTGTGCAGCCGTGAAATGGGAAAGGCAGCCCTGAAACAGGAGGAGGCCCTGAAGAGTCAGTAACACGGATGATGATGGCCTTTGGGTTTGAGGGGCAAGGGAATGGGAGGTGGCAGTGCCCTCAGGGAGAAGAGGAGGGGCAGGCATCTTCTCAAAGTGACAGTGTTCCCTGGGTTCACCAGTCTGGGCAGAAAGCTGATGACCTAGAAGCTTCTCAAATAAAGTTGGTTCAAAGAAGCCAATAGGCCTAGCTCTGGAAGCACATTTGTATTTGTGGGTCTGTGTGTTCTGTCCTCTCTCTGGAGGGTAATAAAAGTGCGGTTGCCGAAGTCTATCTAGGCTCCCTTTCTTGTCAGCATACTTGTAAAAGTCACTTTTCTATGCCTCAGTTTCCACATCTGTAAAATGGGGCTGTTGAAGCCTGAAAGGAGACTTTCCTTGTAAAGCATTCTGCACACAGTAAATACTGCGTCAGTGTTAGCAGTTATGAATATCTGTTAGGTGGTTTTCAAACATTTTAGGCAGAGCAGTCCTCCTTTCTTTCCCTGGTAAAATTTTCCATGGAAAGCCAATATATTAAGATGATGAAATGGAGTGGCACTGGTTGAAAGGATGGGATGAGACGGTGGAAGGTGGCTCAGGGGTCTTTCTTCTGGGTCCCTGGGCTTTTTTCCTGTGATCCAGGGAGCAGCTTGCAATTCTTGGACATAATCGAGTTGTGCAGATTGATACTACCATTTTGGATGGTACTTTGCCAGTACTTATTAAAACTGAAAATTCCTTAGATCCAATATTCCAAGTCCTGGGAATCTGACAGGTGCACGTATAGGCACAGGCTGCGCAGTGTAGCATTGTGACTACAAGTCAAAGTTGAGAGACGCCCAAGTCTAGTAGTGAGGGGAAGAGTGAGTCAGTTATGAAATCCTATATACTATAAAGTGGACTGTCTTGGAGTTTCATGATATATTGTTAAAAAAAATCAGATGCAGAATGATGTATCTGGTGTGTTCCTATTTTTTGGAAGCATGTGCATATGTATTTATACCTTTAGCTGTAGATATACACAGATGCATGAGGACCCCATCATCCCCTGGTACAAGAACCACCTAGGAAGGGTACCCACCAAATGGTGAACTTGATGTTTAGGCGATGAAGGGGAGGCTGGTGTTTCTTATTTTATGATGTTCTTCCTGGTCCCCCCCCAAAGGCTAGGGCTTTGGGTAAGTTTGTTTTCTAGTTGGTGTTTTCCTCCAAATTAGAAAGACAGAGGTCAACTTGGAGGTAAGAAAACAGCTCCATGCTGGGTGGGGGGTTTGCCCAGCATCACATCTGTCTTTGTGCGGGGAGCCTGGCTGCAGGTGTGGGCTCTGATGTTATGAAAGCTGGCCTGCTGAACGCGGCGGGGGGGAGGGGGGGCCTGGCTCCTGCCTTGTTTTTCCCCTTGGCAGGCTGGCTCCGTGGGCTGCGTTCCTGATACAGTCTGCCCGCCATCTGTTGAGGAAGCAGTTGTGAGGCTGTTGGCGGCTCCTCCCTGCCATGCCTAATTTAATAAGCCACCCTTCTCTCAATGGGCCTCACCTAGGCTAGGGAATCGCCCTTTAATTATTCACAGGGGTCAGCCACCTGATGAATCTCCTTTGCCAGAGACAGATGGTGCAGACGAGCAGATGCGTGGCTTTGGGGAGGCGAGGAGAGACTCCTGGTGTGCGATAGCCAGGAGTGGGTGGCCTCAGAATAGAAATTCATGAAGCGTCTAGGAAGGTAATTATAAACACCAATAGTCTCGAGACTGTGGTTCAGAGGTGAGCCAAGCTGAAGAGAGCCGGCCAGACACACGGCGGGCAAGCTCTGCTTTCCTGTGAGCCTGGGGAGGGAGGGGCCAGCTTAGCTCACCTTCGCATCACTCGGAGATCTGTTTGGAGCTCTGCCTGCTTGTTCCTGGTGCCGGCTCAGTCCCCCGGCAACCATCTGGCATCCAGTGGTCAGATCCTTCTCCAGAGTCACTGGACCTGAAGCCGAATACTGGCTCTGCCTCTCACCTGTCATGTGACCTCGGACAGGCCCCTTCCCCTCCCTTGGACTGAATTTCTAACACTCCTCTCATCTCTCATAGCTCTAGAACATTCTGTGAGTGATATGCCCTACATTCCATTTTCAGGGAGTCACATGAACTGGATAAAATGCCCTGGAAGTTGAGGGCGCTTGGAGCCAGGCAGATCCTGAGCGGTCACAAGGGCAACGAGGCTGGCCTGGAATCGAGAGGAGGAGGGACACATTTTGAGCCTGAGTACCCCGCCTGAAAAACAGAACTGACAGTCCTTGCCTTGCAGGTTGATGAGGATCTGTGGAAATATGGTTAAATTCCTGGCACGTGGTGGGTGTTTAAATGGCATTATACACTTATATACTTATTAAATGGTATTATACACTTAGTACTTGGCATTCCCAACCCTGCTTCTTCTCTTAGCTGGAAAATATATTTCATGTTGGGGGTTGGGGATGGCATCGTCTTGCTTTATAGATGCCACTTCATAGAAAGCGTTGGCCTCGTTAACCTTCCCCAAAGCAACGTGTGTTCCTCCATTACTCTGATTATGGGTCACGTTGAGCATCTATTGTGTGTGATGCTCGTGACGACTTTGATCGCCTTTAATCCTCGTGAAACCCTATGAAGTAATAGGGACTATTATCCCATTTTATAAGTAAACAGATTGACACCCTGGGAGGTTAAGTGACGTGCCCAGGGTCACACAGTCAGTTCAGTGGTGAAGCTGGGGCTGGAGTCGTATCTTTCAAATCTTGGAGTCCTTGTCCTTAACCATTGTGTGTGCTTTTCAGAAAAGAGGCTGCATTTGGGGATCAAGAAAAAGCTCTTGGACAGTCAGATGGGAAGTCACGTCCTCAAATTCCTTAAGGTGGTAGATTTTTCTAAGTCACAGACCTTAGGGATCAGCCCCATACAGTGCTTCTGGCTTGTCAGACCCTGGGATGGTGGAGCCCATGGCCCATGTAGACTCAATGATTCAGTTTTGTCTTGTTTATTTGCTGGTGACATTGAATTACCTAAACCCCAGAGAAATGTGTTCTTAATTTGCCCTGTTCACGATGCTGATATTTTTTCCCCCTGTAACTCAGATTTAAATAACCCTTCCTTCTGTGTTGTCACGCACTTAAAAAGCAGCATCATGAAAAACCCCAGCCCTCAACTCTCTAATTATGGGGTACAGTGGAGAGGGAGGGGCACAGAATAGGAAATAATGGGATCATCAGAGCATTCTGAGTTGTAGGGTGACATTCGGTAGCAGGGTTGAAGGCTGTGTCTGCTGCTGGGACAGTTAAAACGCAAAGCAGCCCCTGCTTCAACCAAGATGGTTGACTGTTGGGTTTACACCCTTTAATTTGGGACACACAAGGGTCCCATACTGGGGACCATGGACATGGCTGAGCCCGCTTCTTCCTGGCTGGAGGGAAACCTGCGGCTCTTGGGGAGGTTTGGCTTTGTCCCCACCATTTGAGGTGGCTGCCATCCCTGTGGGCCTTTGATGTCTGCCAGGGTCTGGAGCAGAGGTCCGGAAGTGCTCTCGGGTCTCTGCGGACTAGAAACCACGCTCCTTCTCCCCCTCCTCTGTCTGACCACGGGGCGAGAGGGGATGGGAGCACAAAGAGCTACCGGGAACAAGCAAGGGTTTTATTTTTAAGGCCCTCAAACAAAGATGGGAACATTGAGAGTGATACAGTGGGAAGTGTAGAGGATCATGGGCATCCCTGGTGGCTGAGATGGTAAAGAATCTGCCTGCAATACAGGAGACCCGGTTTTGATCCCTAGGTCAGGAAGATCCCCTGGAGTAGGAAATGGCACTCCAGTATTCTTGCCTGGAAAATTCCATGTGCAGGGGAGCCTGGTGGGCTGTAGTCCATGGGGTTGCAAAGAGTTGGACACAACTGAGTGACTAACACGCACACACACACATAGAGGATCATTCCTGGGGAGGCAGGCTTGTGAGGATGAGGAATGAAGGAAGTGCATCGGCCTGGACATCCAAGCAGGTGACGTCGTGGGCCTGTGGGAAGGGAGGAAGGGAAGGCCACAGCAGGTGGCAGTAATTTGGACCGCCTCTGAGTGAGGTTAAGAGAATGCCTCTATCTCAGGTATTAAAAAAGCGAGTGAAGGGACTTTCCTGGTGGTCCAGGGGCTAAGACTCCATGCTGCTCCTAGGGCAGGCGGCTTGCTTCCATCCCTGGTTTGATCCCTGGTCGGGGAATGAAGATCCCACATGTCGCAACTAAGCCCGAGTGCCACAGCTCCTGAGATCGCGCCCTGGAGTGCGGCACTGCAAAAAGAAATAGTAATAATAACAATAACAAAAGTCAAGTGAAAGGGATTAGATTTCACCAGCCTGGGGTCACATGCCTGGTCAGCAGCCTTAACCAGATCTGGGATGTGGGGCTTCTGACTCGCCGTGCATCCAGCTTGTCTCTACTCTATAGGGTTAATATTTTCTCAGAGACCTGTTCAGGGACCTGTATGTAGGTTGGAATCCTCTGGAGACGTGAACGAACAGGCCTTTGAATTTATATTCAAAAGCCATCAAGAGTGGGAAGGAGGTTTCTGGCGCTCGCGCTTGTGTGAAAGCCAACTGGATGTCAGATCCCCATGGTGCTGTTTCCGAGTCCATGGCCCCGTCGTGGAGGCTCCCCTGGGAGCACCAGCGGGAGGCGTCCCTTCCAGGTCATCCAGGAAGCTGACAGTGGACCCTGGCCGCTGACTCAGAGTGGCCTGCTGGGTGGCTCCCTGCTCCCGGGAGGCGGCCCTGGCAGTGTCCCTGGGCCCAGCCCATGAGCAGGTGCCCCAGGTGATCCTGCCCAGACGCGGCGGCGGCAGGAGGGACTGAGGGAAGGAGCCGAGGGCAGAGCGGACCGAGGTGGGTGCCGTGGGTTAGCCGGCTGCTGGCCGGGAGTGTGCGGGGCAGGTGTGAGTTGCCTCCAAGTGGGGGAGGCCTGGGATTGTTGGCTGTTTCCTTTATCTGTCGGGGTGGCGGAGCGGGGAGGGAAAGAAGTTGGAAAAGCTGAGCAGGTTTTGGAGAAGGCGTCTGCTGGGAACTTGGTCTCAGGAGGGCGGAAACTTCTGGGCTTTTGAAAAGAATGTGCAGCTTGGAGGTGGAGGGGACGGGGTGTCATCAGGAGCCGCTCCTCTTTTACGCCCCCTCCCAGCCCCAGCCCCGCCCGGGTCTCTCACTTCCCTGGCCACATCCACTTGGCAGAAAAGCAAGTCTGTGTGTGTCTAACTCGGTAGTCCAGGGCCCCTCTCACACAGAGTGGGTGAGGTGCAGTGGTCAGCCTGGACAGGAGTTCGAGGACTTGGGGCCCCATGTCTCTCCCGATGCTGATGTAGGCCTGGCTCCTTGTTCTCCCTGCACACAGAGCCCCCTTCTCTGCCCTCAAGGGTGGAGATGGGCAGTGAAGGAGAGGGAGGCTGGGCGATGCTTTCCAATGCCCCGCCAGCTCTGAAATCCTAAGTATGATGTTGTCCAGAAAGACTGCCTCCTCCAGGTAACACATGACTGCCGAGTGGGTATTTTAATCGCTCTGACTTCAGAATAACAGGGCCAGTTTTCATGAGGGCTCACTGCTTCGCCGCTCATGCGATCCTGGTGGAACCTGAGTTGACGGCGAGGCTACAGTCGGTTTGGTTTTCTTGGAGCAGTCTGACACTGATCGGGCCCAGATACTCTCTTCAAAGCCTATGATCGCCTTTTTTTTTTTAAGGTGGACTCATGTTTGCCTGTTATGATTGGTAAAATTTTGTTTCTCTGTGTTGCCCCTGGTACCTCAGAGGGAAGAGTTTGGAGAATGGGTCCTTTTTGGGGATGGGATTCCATTGCCTGTAAGCCTGATTTATGGCTGGGTCTTATGTGGGCTTCTGGAACCTTCTGGACTCTGCCCACTGCCCCGAGAGGAGCCCCAGACTCTGGCTTGTTGGGTGGAATCTCAGAGGCCAGTGGTCTGACTTGGCATTTTGCTCCCAGAATGGGCCTGTCTCTTCTTCAGGAAATGCATCTTGAGCAAGTGTTACTCTGAGCAAGAGACTGAGGCCCAAGGGCGGTGTTTGATGTTTGCCCAAGGGGATGCCTCATCTTCTATAACCACCCAGATATGCCTGGAAAGAGACAGTTACGATGCTTTTGTCTCTCATTCTGTTTAATAAGATGTGGGGGTGGGGGATACACATAAGAGATACTTCCAGTTAATGAAACTCCAACTTCTCCTAAAATTAGAAACCTTGAAATCCACGAGTTGACTAGAAAAACCCAGATCATTTGCTACCTTCTGTCTCTGTCTTGTCAAACCCTGTGACTGATCCTGTTGGATTTAAGTCTTGTAAATCTGTCACAGCCTGGTTTCCTGGCTCTCCTTCCTTGTTCCCCTGGGCAGAGGGGAGGGTCCTGGCGTGACATGGGTGCTGCCCAGCTGGGCCTCTGGCTGAGAGGGCCCTGGAGCAAGAATTTGGGTTGGGACTTCATGGGTGTCATGGTAACCAGCAAGCAAGGCCTGGGGGACCTGAGATTAATGATTAAGCCCATCATGCCATTTCAGATGAGTCAGTGGCCCTCAGCATTCCCAACCCCCAGTCAAACTTGAGTGCTTTTGACTTCGGATAGTCCTTCCTGCTGAATGAAGATGATGAGTGTCTTGGAGGGGTGCTGAGGGGCTTGCAGGGTGGGGGTTGGGAGCGTGGCCGTCAGTGGGGGCCGGTGAGTGTCCTGGTAGCCACAGCCATGCCAGGACGTCTTCGAAAGGCGAGAGTGCAGGACGTGGCCACCCAGGCCTGCCCTGAAGTTCAGCTTCTGTTCAGAAAGTTTTAAAAGCCCAGTTTCTTCATTTTTCTGTAAACAGGAAGCATTAGACGCTGGCTGATCCGGAGTTTTCTGTGGGGGGTGGTGGGGAGTGGTGCAGCAGTAAGTGGTCCTTTCTTCCCTCCCGTTGGGAGAAGGAGCTGAGAAGGTATTTGGTCTTCAGCTCTTCTAGTCCCATCTTTGTTTTGTATGAGGACAGCAGACATCTGCCTGGGGCTTGCTGCGTGCATTGCTGATAGTTCCGTTCCATCCCATAGTATTTATAGAGATGAAGAAGCAGCTTGTTGGTGTTTAGTCGTGCAGTCGCGTCTGGCTCTTCTGTGACCCCATAGACTGTAGCCCACCAGGCTCCTCTGTCCATGGGATTTCCCAGGCAAGCATGCTGGAGTGGGTTGCCATGCCTCCTCCAGGGAGTCTTCCCGACCCAGGCATCGAATCCACGTCTCCCGCACTGCTTCTTCACTGCTGAGCCACCGGGGAAGCCCTGAAGGAGCAGCAGCCCCTGCAAAACACCGAAGCAGGGCAAGGCTGAGTAGCCAGGGTCAGGCTGGGCGGAAGGGAGTTCCGGCCAGTGGATGCGATCCGTCTCTTTGTCATTACAGGGCCGGCAATCCCAGTGTCTCACATCCCAGTATGGCTGTCCTTCCTAGAAAACCTGGCTGAGGACAAAGGGCAGGGTGGGCGCCCCCGGTGATTTTAGGGGATGCTCAGATGTGGCATTAGCTACATTAAATCCCATAACAAAGCACTTGGCTCCGTAGAGCCCCTCTCCCAGACTTCAGTGGGCCTTTGAATCCCAGGCTTTCATAGGCAACAAGGTCTGCTAGATTTAATAACATTGTCTTATTTCAGTTAGACTTTTTTTTTCTTCTTTTTTTTGGCTTGTGGGATCTTAGTTCCCCAACCAGGGATCGAACTCTCACCCCCTTGCGTTAGAAGTGCAGAGTTTTAACTGTTGGACTGCCAGGGAAGTCCCAATAAGACTTGTTTTGTGTGGAAATCCTCTCAGTCTGGCATGGATAATGGTGTCTCTTGAAGGCCGTGATATTAATCTTTTGAAAAGTGAATAGATTTAATAAAAAATATTAAATAAACAATAGCACTGGTGGTACACATCAGAAGTGAACAATATTTGAGAAACCTTGCTTGGCTATAACAGCAGGTATGCCAGGAGAAAACTCAGGAACTGACCAAGAAGGGAATGTATCTTTTTGGAAAGTCAGGCAGAGTTGATGTACCCGTACACGCGTGCACGTACACGCGCACACACACTACTGTCAGGGTGGCACTTTCTTTCCGGAATGGGCAGACAGGTTTGTACAGGTTTTGCTGCAAAAAAAAGGGGAGTGTGTGCTGTTTTTGCCTTCAGCAGAAGTATTACTTTGCTCTCATAGATGCCTCCCGACTGGCTGGCCCTACTTACACTCAGCTTGGTGTGACCATTTCTGTTTGAGTGATTTTTAGCCACAAGAAAGCAGCCCAGGAGTTTCCAAGGAAGAAGCCCAGTTGTCCACCCCCGCCCCCCCCCCCCCCCCACGTTTAATTAATTAATTTATTTGTTTTTGGCTGTGCTGTGTATTTGTTGCTGAGTGGGGGCTGCTGTCTAGTTGCGGTGTGTGAGCTTCTCCTTGCAGTGGCTTCTCTTGTTGCAGAGCACAGGCTCTAGAGCACTGGTTCAGTTGCTGTAGTGAACAGGCTTAGTTGCCCTGCAGCATGTGGGATCTTCCTCGACCAGGGATGGAACCTTCGTCCCCTGCACTGGCAGGCGGATTCTTAACCACTGGGCCACCAGGGAAGTCCCAAACCCCATTTTAAAACAGTGTCTAATGTCCTGTTTTCCAGACAGTCTGGTGGTTCTCAAATTTTAGTCATTACCAGTGTCACCTGGGGACCTTGTTGTTGTTGAGTCGCTCAATCATGTCCAACTCTGCGACCCCGTGGACTACAGCATGCCAGGCTTCCCTGTCCATCACCAACTCCTGGGGCTTGCTCGAACTCATGTCCATTGAGTCGGTGATGCCATCCAACCCTCTCATCCTCTGTCGTCCCTTTCTCTTCCTGCTTTTGATCTTTCCCAGCATCAGGGTCTTTTCTAATAAGTTGGTTCTTTGCATCAGGTGGCCAAAGTATTGGAGCTTTAGCATCATTCCTTCCAATGAACACCCAGGACTGATCTTCTTTAGGATGGACTGATTGGATCTCCTTGCAGTCCAAGGGACTCTCAAGAGTCTTCTCCAACACCACAGTTCAAAAGCATCAATTCTTCAGCGCTCAGCTTTCTTTATGGTCCAATTCTCACATCCACACATGAGTACTGGAAAAACCATAGCTTTGACTAGGCAGACATTTGTCAGCAAAGTAATGTCTCTGCTTTTTAATACACTGTCTAGGTTTGTCATAGCTTTTCTTCCAAGGAGCAAGCGTCTTTTAATTTCATGGCTGCAGTCACCATCTGCAGTGATTTTGGAGCCCAAGAAATCTTGGGGACCTTGATGGGGGACAAAAACTCTGGACCTATCCCATCTAGCAGGGCCTCTGTGTGCCCCAGATGATCCCAATATACACTAGTGTCTCAGCTCATGGTCCCATCATAGGCTGTGGGTCCCAGCTCTGGCTACCCATGGGAGTCACCTGCAGAGCTGTTGAAGATTTGAGGCCTGGATCCCACCTCAGAGAAGCCCACCCCCAATCTGTGGGGCTGGGGCCTGTCTTTTAGAATTTTCAAATGCTCCCCAGGTGCTTCTGCTGTGTGGTGGGGATGCACTGGCTCGGTAGAGATTTTGGGGTTGACTTTAATCACACCTGGGGATGTTCACAATGAAGAGGTTAAGGGATGCGTCAGGCCTTTACAGAAATTAGTGTGTCTGCAGAGAAAGCTCACAGGTCCGAGTTTAGGGTTTGTTCAGAGTAAGAAGAGCAAGGGCACAGTAAACTGCAGCTTGGTCCAGGCCATGTGGTGGAGAGCTTTGGGCGATGGAGAGTGGAGGGGAACAGGGTGATGGCTCATGTGGCCTCTCTGTTCTGTTAGGTCCCTGGGCAGCATGGGTGACCCACCCAGAAGCAAGTGAACTGAGGTGGAGACAGCCAGAGAACACCAGCTGCTTTCTTGGCTTTCCTTTTCTTCCTTCCTTTCTTTCTGTTTAAGCTGCATCTTTTTAAAGAAAAATTTTTTATTTTTAAAGAAGGATAATTGCTTTACAGAATGGTGTTGGTTTCTGCCAAACATCAACATGAATCAGCCATGGGTATACACATGTCCCCTTGCTCTGAACCTCCCTCCCACCTCCCTCCCCATCCCACCCCTCTAGGTTGTTACAGAGCCCCAGTTTGAGTTCCCTGAGTCATATAGCAAATTCTCACTGGCTATCTATTTTACATAGGGTGGTGTAAGTTTCCATGTTACTGTCTCCACACATCCCACCCTCTCCTTCCTCCCTGCCCCCCACCCCGTGTCTGTAAGTCTGTTCTCTATGTCTGTGTCTCCATTGCTGTGTTTTGGCTGCGTCTTGCAGCATGCAAGATCTTAGTTCCCAGACCAGGGATGGAGCCTGTGACCCTGCAATAAAAGAAGAGTCCTTACCACTGGGCTACCAGCAAATTCTGTCTCCCCTCACCTTTTGTTCTAGCTGCTTTCAATGAAGCCACCCCTGGGTCATCCTGAGCACTTGGAAACCTGGTCATCCATCATTTTTTGTCAATTTAAGGAGCTTTCAAGGGAGACCGAGGCTCCCGAAGACTGCAGGGAGGGGAGGCAAAAGTTGTCCTGGCTTTTAAGAAGTTAGGAAATAGTGAATTCTAGAAACCCTAGTCCGGTGATCTTGGGCTCACCAAGAAACTTCCCCAAAATGTGACTAAGCAGCTGTTTTGTGAGCAGGTATGAAGCCCAGTCTGGGTCAAGGTGATGGCTTTCTTTTTTTTTTTTCAGAATGAGGCATGCGAGGCTGGCCTTTCCTGTTCTGGTAGGTAGCTGGCTGCCAGGTTGGGAGCGCCTGAGGCCTCGCGACTAAGCATTTGGCCAAGCATCTGTGCTGTTTCTTCATGGGCTGCCCGAGTCTAATGGGTCAGTGAAAATCCTCATGGAGAGATGTGGAAATAGGAACTGGAGGGGATACAGCTGTGTGTATGGCTTCAGAATCAATTCATCAGCCACCCCTCAAAAAATTGCAGAAATTGTATGTAGAAGAGGTCTGGCCAGGCTTTCTCCCTGGAAGGAGGGCAAAAGGGATTTGAGAATGTGGCAAGCATCCAAGTTCATTTAAGTTGCCTATTATTTGAGGGTAGTCTGGGAGGACTGGTGACGATGGGAGAGGCTGAAGTCATCTGTCATGTCTGTACTGCCCTCTGCCCTCTCCCTCTTCTTGCTGGTGGATCTGAGTCAGTCTGGAGAATCTTTGCAGCACTTGGATAAAGGCATGTTTCCTAACGGGTAGTCCTGAGCCAGGGTGGGTGACCATCCAGCTTATAAAGAGTACAGTGGGCCCTTCATATCTGTGGGTTCCAGTCCATGGATTCAGCCAACCATGGATCAGGTATGGTGTTTTCTGTCCCTGGTTGGTTGAATCTGTGAATGTGGAACCTGCAGATTTGGAGGGCCTGATGCTGGGACATGAGCATCCTTGAAGTGGCCCTGGAGATGATGAAAGTTGAGGCTGGAGAGGTGAAGTGACATTCCCAAAGCCACCCAGCCAGTAAGGGACAGGTGCGCAAGTGCATATGGAATAGTCTAGGTTTGACGGTGTGAACAAGACGGATTTCAGTTGCCACTGTGTTCCAGAGGCAAGACTGCCTACCTGCCAGCAAAGTGAAGGTGGGGCTTGGGCCATGACAATCAAAGTTTGGCGTTCAGACATCATCCCGGCTCATCATCCAGGCTCAGATGGACCAGCCAGGCCTAATCTGACATTCAGGTTCTATTTTGGGTACTCCACTTTAATATTCGATTAAGTTAGAAATCATTTTTAAAAGAATATTTTAAAGTTCTAATAGTAACATTGTATGGAAAAGACCCTGATGCTGGGAAGGATTGAAGGCAAAGAAGAAGGGGCTGGCAGATGATTATATGGTTAAATAACATCACTGACTTAATGGACATGAATTTGAGCAAACTGGGAGATAGTGGAAGACAGAGGAGCCTGCCGTGCTGCAGACCATGAGGTCACGAAGAATCGGACACAGCTTAGCGACTGAATAGCAACAAATAACATTGTAACAACAGAAGAGTTTGGAAAAATTGAGGCTACATTTTGGAAGGATGTTGACAGACAGGGTAATTAAGGTTATGGAGATAGGAGAAATGGGAAGACAAGGCCTGGATTGTCCTTCTGCAAGGAGGAGGGGAGAGGGGGCTCACTGGTCATGGTTCTGACCCTGCCAGGTCCAGCCCAGGTCACATGCCTTCACTCTGAATCCTTGGCACAGTCTTTCCAAGAGATCACAGTTACGTGAACCTCCAGGATTATGAATTCAAATCAAAGGGTATGCAAGTTATGTAATAACAGTGGCTGACGTTTTTCTGACCCCTTCCTCTGTGCCAGGCATTTTGCTAAGATTACAGTTGTGTGAGCTCCAGGATGCAGAATTCAGACCCAAGGTTGTGCACGTCTCTAATAATCATTGCTGATGTTTGTGGAGCCATTCCTATTATGCTATTATTTCATTTAATTCTCATTGCTGCCCCACACGGCAGCATTTAGGTTTGTTCTGGTTGCTTTGGAGGTAAGGCATTGACCAAGGTTATAAAGTACATCATTGTCATCATTGAGAGTTACATTAATTTTCATGCAGTGATCACTGAGCACTTTCTATATGCCAGGCACTGCAGAACAGTTTGCGTCATTAATCTTCATCACACCTCAGTGGAGGTTTAGGGATTTTTATTCCCATTTTGAAGTGGAGGAACTGAGTATCAATTTGGCCCCTATGGCAAATCCATGCTCATTGTTGTTTAGTTGCTAAGTCCAGCTCTTTTGTGACCCCATGGAGTCTAGTCTGCCAGGTCTCTCTGTCCATGGGACTTCACAGTAAAGAATACTGGAGTGGGTTGCCATTTCCTTTTCCAGGGGATCTTCCCAACTCAGGGATTGAACCCGCATCTCCTGCATTGGCAGGCAGATCCTTTTACCACTGAGCCACCAGCTTCATGCAGATTACTAAAGGGTGTCCCTCAGGTGAACCAGGTCAGGGTGCTTGGGTTGGTGAGGTCGTGGGGGCTGGTGTCCTCCCACCAGCCTGCCCCCTGGTCTGGCGCCCTTAGTGCAGGGCTCAGACTGCCTAGCTGTAGGTGAGGACCCTGAGGATGAGCAAGGCTGAGGAGCTGGTGAAAGCCACACAGGAGATGCCAGAGCTGGAATCCCAAGCCACGTCTGTGATTCGGGCACTCGTGCTCCTGACCAATGCCCGGGAGAGAACCTTATGCCCATCAGAACCTTCCAGCTGGATGGGACCATCCTTGGGCTCATCCTTGGAAGTGTTCCTGAGAAACAGGTGTCAGGGTGGAGGACGTTGGCCTCAGTGACTACGAAGGGCCCTTCTGCCCATTCAGAGAGCTTGTGATCCAAATGAGGCATTCGTGTACGCTGAACATCTTCAAATCTGCCATCTCTCCTCCACGTGCCTTTTGTTTCCTTTGGCTTAAAATCAACTCCGACCTCTCCTCCCATCCCCCTCCCCACCCCCACCCTTCAGCCCTGGGTGAAAAGACTACTTGACTCTGGTGGGGGCTGGGTTGCAGATGCTGGGAGGGGTGGGGCCGGCCTGGAGCTGTGTGCAAGCCTCACAGATGGTCATTGTAGCCGGCGGATGACCGCGTCACTGGCTGCAGACCCTCGTTTATCGTCTCTCTGTGATCGTCCACACTTGTGTGTCCGCGCATTCTGCCTCCTCTGTCTGGCATCATCACGACACAGATGTTGTTTGACTTGGAGCGTTGGGGGCCGGATCGCAAATGGCAGGAATTCTGCAGCAGCCTCCCAGCCTAGATTCGGACTCCTGCCAGGAGGTAGGAATGACCTTGGGCTGAGTGAGTGAGTGGTCTGCCGTTTTCTTGGGAGGAAGTCTGTGCCTGGCCATTCCCGTATCTTCTCATGGGCGGCAGTGCCAGCAGGAGCTGGTGGCGATAGTCACACCGCATCGCCGCCGGCTCACCTTTCCCGTGTGCCAGGCCCTGTGCTGGGGGCTTTACCAGCACTTGCTGATTTAATTCTCACAATGACCCTGTAAAATGGGTTCGCTGATTATCCCTAGCAAATGAGAAACCTGTCTTTTAAGCTAATTCTGAGTGGGATATCTTACCGGAAGACGATGTTATTTTCTGCTTAAAGAGATAGTATGCTTCTTGTAAGTCTAAAGCAGAGTTTTTTAACTGGGAGCCACTTGGCTTCTAGGGGACATTTAGCAATGTCCAGAGACATTTAAAAATATATTTGTTTATTCGGCTACACTGGGTCTTAGTTGCAGCTTGCGGGATCTAGTTCCCTGACCAGGGATCGAACATGGGCCCCCTGTGTCGGGAGCCATTGGGCCATTGGGGAGGTTCTCTTGGAGACGTGTTCGGTTGTCACAGTTTTGGAAAGGATTTGGTACTGGCTTCTCATGGGTAGAGGCCAGGGATGCTGCTACATATCCTGTCACTCACAGGTCAGCACCCCCATGACCAAGAATTGTCCATCTCCAGTGTCAATAGTGGCAGGTTCAGAAACTCAGATCTAAAGGGAAGAAAAATACAGTGTTTATCCTGTCACCCACTAACTCCTGCTCAAACCCTGCTTGTGGTCATTGGTGCTATTCATCACCTCTTTCTGGTTTCCCCATGAAACCGGTGGGAGGATTGCACTTCCCTACCTTCTTTTACGTGGAGATTGGCTTATGTTGGCCAAGGAACTGTGAGCAGGAAGTACCATGGCACTTTAATTTTGAAAGCTTCAAGAACTCAGGTGTAATTTGCCACATTCCTTCCCACTTACAATGGCAACCAACAATGTTTCCAGCTGGTAGAAGCTCCATCAGCCTGTGTCTTGGAGTCAGGAGGCCAGGGGGAGAGCTCCTGATTAACTCACATGGATGTGCAGGATGAATGAGAAATGTGTGTGTGTGTGCTAAGTCGCTCAGTCGTGTCTGACTCTTTGTGACCCTATGGACTGTAGCCCGGCAGGCTCCTTTCTCCATGGGATTCTCCTGGCAAGAATACCAGAGTGGGTTGCCATGCCCTCCTCCAAGGGATCTCCGCAACTCAGGTATCAAACCCACATCTCTATGTCTCCTGCATTGGCAGGCAGGTTCTTTACTACTACTGCCAGCTGGGAAGTACTGAATGAAAAATATTTTGTTATTTAAACACTGAGATTTGGGAGTTGTTTTATTACCATGGTATAATCTACCAGATCCTGACTGATGTATTCTAAAGAGAACAAAACTAAGAAGTTTAGGGGGCTTCCCAGGTGGTGCTAATGGTAAAGAACCCACCTTTAAATGCAGGATACATGAGATGAGGGTTCAATCCCTGGGTTGGAAAGATCCCCTAGAAGAGGGCATGACAACCCACTCCAGTATTTTTGCTTGGAGAATCCCGTGGACAGAGGAGCCTGGTGGACTACAGTCCATGGGGTCACAAAGAGTCGGACATGGCTCAAGTGACTTAGCACTCACACACAAGAGGTTTAGGATTTGAATCAGCGGGTGGTGTGTGATTTTATTTCTATCTGGATACTGATGCGGGCTTCTCAAGCGTCAGGTGTTTATGGATTGCTTACTCTTGGGAAGATACTGTGTTCAGCTCTGAGGGAGGTTTAGTGATGCTGGCAGATTGATGGCTTCATAGAAGGACTGGAAGGGAGTTAAGAAGACCTGTCAGGGCCCATCTAGACCTCTTTGATGTCTAAAGAGGTTAAGTGACTTACCCAATTATCTGAGTCTCCTACTGGGATCAAGAAACCCTACCCAGACTGTGGCTCTGTGAAGCTGCGCTTACCGAACTCAAACTCGGTGAGCAACTTTTAATCAGTTAACTGGTCTCTGAATACCTGGAGGACAAAGTCCGTCTTTACCTGCCTAGGGCTTTGTGTAGCATCTGGCACAGTGGTGTTTGTTGAGTGACTTGAGTTGGGGTTGGGGGATGGGATAGGGAGTGTGCAATGCCATGGTGTGGGCACAGCTTTTGAGGGCTCTGAGGGTTCTGGGGGAAGAAATGACTGGAAGTGGCTAGTGGGGACACAGAGCCTGCTTTCTGACGCGGGTACCACGAAGGATGAGACCTGAGTGGAGAGGAGGGAGGAACCGGGCATTTCTCACTTTTCTGCGGGTTTCACATGTGCAGGAAGCACCTCAATCCTGGGGTCTCCATGAAGAAGGAGGACTTTAGGTTGGGTTGTCCTCCTTCAGCAGGTCTTGGAGAGGGTCTCCTGGCTTCCCAGATGTCTCAGTGGGTAAAGAGCCCACCTGCAATGAAGGAGACCTAGGAGACACGGGTTTGGCCCCTGGGTCAGGAAGATGCCCTGGAGGAAAGCATGGGAACCCACTCCAGTATTCTTGCCTAGAGTATCCCATGGACAGAGGAGCCTGGCGGGCTACCAAGAGTCAGACATGAGGAAACCACTGAGCATGCACGCATCCAAGGAGAGGGCCTGTGGTGTCCCCGGCTTTGCCTGGGCAGCCACTACCTTACTGGGCAGCGTGTACCCTGGGAAGGGGATGTTACCTCCTGGAATTGCTCTGAAGCCTCATGAGTCGTGCTCGTCTCCCTCGTCGGAGGCTTGGGGGATGATCATTTGGTGCCAGGAGCTGGCTTATCCTGGCACAGAGCCAGAGCCCTTCCCAGCAGCGCAGAACAAAGTCAGCTTGACTCACACTCCCAGGCACTTCAGTGTTCCTCTCCACGAAAGGGGCATCATCAGGAGAGCTCACCAGATCTGCCTTTGGCGACGGTTGTCGCGCTGGAGGGTTCTGCCTTGTAAAGCATTTCCCTGGCTTTAGAAAGGGAGAAAAGGGAGGATTCACAGATCAGTCTCTCGCCACACAATTCAGCTCTCCAAGGAACTCAGGCCTGGAGGGAGATGGGACGGGAGCCTGGGGACAGCTCTGACACTACCAGCGGCTCTGCTGACCCTTGTGAGTGGGATTGTCCATTTGGTTGCCCCAGGTGCGGGCCAGAGGGGTTTGTCTTTCTGCCTCCTGCAGGCCCAGCCTCTCCCTCTGGGTGCTTCGAGCCTCACAGGTTGATCCTAACCCGTGTGGCTTCCGCAGCGCAGCCCACTTGCCCAGCCAGACTGCCTTTCCCACTGTGCCTGCAGGTGCATGGGCGTGTTTCCTGTAAGTCAGTCCCCTCCCACCTCCACTGCCCGCATTAACCCAGCAGGGACTGGATCTTAAATCTACGGAGGTACCACCAGTTTCCACCTCAGCTGGGTGATTCATGCAGATTCACGGAGCCAGGAGGTTATTATTATTGTTAAAAGAGACTGAATACACAACATAGAGGCTGAGAGGTCCTGTTTGGAGCCAGACTGTTGGAGCTTGAAGCCCAGCCTGGCCACTCCCTAGCTGTGTGGTCTTGAGCAGGTTATTCATCTCTCCGAAACTCAGTTGCCTTATCAATAAAACTGGGTGATCATAGTACGTAGCTCAACTGGGTTGTTGTGAGTTTCAGATGAATGAGTATATTTAATACCTGCAAAATGCTTCCAACAGGGCCTGCCTGCCTGCTTAGTTGCTTCAGTCTTGTCTGATTCTTTGCAACCCCGTGGACTGTTACCCGCCAGGCTCCTCTGTCCATGGAATTCTCCAGACAAGAATACTGGAGTGGGTAGCCTTTCCCTTCTCCAGAGGATCTTCCCAACCCAGGGATTGAACCCAGGTCTCCTGCATTGCAGGTGGATTCTTTACCAGCTGAACCACAAGGGAAGCCAAAGAACACTGGAGTGGGTAGCCTATCCCTTCTCCAGGGGGTCTCCTGCATTGCAGGTGGATTCTTTACTGCTGAGCCGCTGGAGAAGCCCAGGACACCATAAATGTACTAGCTGTTCATGTTTTTATGCCAGGTATTGGTGTCACTGGGCTTCCCTCGTGGCTCAGCTGGGAAAGAATCCACCTGCAATGTGGGAGACCTGGGTTCGATCCCTGGGTTGCGAAGATCCCCTGCAGAAGGGAAAGGCTGCCCACTCCAGTATTCTGGCCTAGAGAATTCCATGGACTTTATAGTCCATGGGGTTGCAAAGAGTCGGACACGACTGAGTGACTTTCATTTTCACTTTTACTATTGGTGTCACTAAGAAGTTGCCATCAACCATGCCTCTGCCCAGTTCTTTGATGTAAACAATTGTGTTTTCAGTCTTACTGGAAGCATCATTGCAAACATAGTTCAAGCCTCAGTCCTGCCTGCTGTGGGGAATGTGGGACTCCAGACCTTGGGGGTGACCAGGACAGCTACCTGCATGGTTTTCTTGGTATTTCTATCATTTTTTCCCACTCCCCAGAAAATAGCTGCCTTAAAAAAAAAAGATGCATTACATAAACAAAGTAACAGTATTAAAAAGGAAACAATTGCCTTGTTGCCCCTGACCTAAATTACACTGTTTTTCATCTCTGTGTTTTCTCCCTATCCTAGTCTGGAGCAGTTATGCATCTAGTGATGGTTAATTAAAGAGCAAAGACTCTTTTTAATGATGTTACACCCTGCCCCTCCCCCCAGTAAATACCTGTTCTATTAATTTACACCAGGAGCAGTAGACTCATAATACATTTGTGGCCTGGGGTCTGGTGGGCTTTGGCTCAATGTGACCTTGGCCCTTGCTGGCCGGGCTATCTTGTTGTTGTTCATTCACTAAGTCACGTCCGACTCTTTGTGACGCCATTGACTGCAGCACCCAGACCTCCCTGTCCTTCACCATCTCCTGGAGTTTACTCAAATTGTCCATTGATGCCATCCAACCATCTCATCCTCTGTCCCCGCCTTCCCCTCCTGCCCTCAGTCTTTCCCGGCATCAGGGTCTTTTTCAAGGAATCGGCTCTTCGAGTCAAGGGGCCAAAGTGTTGGAGCTTCAGCTTCAGTTCTTCCAATGAATCTTCAGGGTTGACTTCCTTTAGGATTGACTGGTTTGATTTCCTTGCTGTCCAAGGGAATCTCAAGAGTCTTCTCCAATACCGTCATGGACAAGTTAATCTGACTTTGCACACTCCCTCGGGTAGCAGGGGAGTGACATTGCTGCTATCATGGAAGAAATGGTCTAGCTAAAGGATATAGCTTGGTAAAGGCATACTTTTTAGAGTTTTCATGGTTGCCTGACAAGTGGTCATCTAGACAGAGGTGGATTTGTCCCTTCTGGAGGGAGCAGTCCTAGGGGTTGGCAGCTGGGAGCCTCTGGAGTCAGACCTCTCCCTTTATAGTCAGTAAAAAACTTGGTGTTTGTCCAGCTAAGATGCAGCCCAGAGCCCTGCTGAGAGTCAGCCTTTATCTTCTGTTTCCCTGCTTCCCCCGCCCCCAGGCCCTAGGCTGGATTTTTCTCTTCTGTGGGTCTGGGTGTGGGTTCAGCTCCCTGGGGGGACACGGCTTTGGGTTTTGCAGGTGCCCTGGAAACCCCCCAGCCCTGCCCAAGCCCGGGGAAGAAGGAGGGGAAAACTTTTTCTTAGGCAGACAAACAGGTATTTCCTGTCAGCCCCCAGCTGTCTGAGAAATCAGCCCCCTGTGAAATTCAGAAAAATGGGCCCGGCCCAGGCCACTCCCCAGACCCAAGGGCCTGCAACCCCCAGGACTGAGTGAAGGAGGACAGCTGCCCTGTCCAGTAGAACTTTCTCCGATAATGGAAATGTTCCTTCTGCTCTTTCCAATATGGTAGCTGTTGGCCACACAGGACTATTAAGCCCTAAAATGGGGCTTAGTCTAAACTGGGATGTGTTCTGACACATGGTAGATTTAGCACAAACAAAAGAATCGACTGCAGCTCATTGAAAAAAAAATTATTTATTTGGCTGAGTCAGGTCTTTGTTGCAGCGTGTAGGATCTCTTGGTTCCATGCATGGACTCTCTGGTTGTAGCGCTCAGGCTTCTGCAGTTGTGGCGGACAGGCATGTGGGGTTCCCTGACCAGGGAGCAAACCCAGGTCCCCTGCACTGCAGGGCGGATTCTTAACCGCTGGACCACCAGGGAAAGTGTTAGTCGCTCAGTTGTATCCGCCTCTTTGTGACCGATGGACTGTAGCCTGCCAGGCTTCTCTGTCCTTGGAATTTCCCAGGCAAGAATACTGGAGTGGGTTGCCATTCCCTTCTCCAGGAGATCTTCCCAACCCAGGGATTGAACCAATGTCTCCTGGCAGGCGGATTCTTTACCATCTGAGCCACCAGGGAAGTCCCTCATCAATTTTTAATATTTTATATGTTTTATAAAATTATTTTCTTAAAGTGATGTGTTGAGTATGTTTGACTAAATAAAATACTACTAGTATGTCATTACAATTGATACCATCTTTTTATTCATGTGGCTGTGCTTAGTCGCTTAGTCATGTCTGACACTTTGTGACCCCGTGGAATGTAGCCCGCCAGACTCCTCTGTCCATGGGATTCTCCAGGCAAGAATACTGGAGTGGGTTGCCATTTCCTCCTCCAAGGGATCTTCCCAACCCAAGGACTGAACAGGGGTCTCCTGCATTGCAGGCAGATTCTTTACAAGCTGAGCTACCAGGGAAGCCCATTCATGTGACTAGAAAGTATAAAATTTATATTTATACTATAAAATTATACTTATTTTTATACGAAAAAGTATAAAGTTCCCTAGGGATTAGTATGAAACTTTGGTGGACAGTACTGTTTTAAATGTAGAGTGGAAGCTGCTGTCCTGCCCCCTGAAGGGCTTAGAGCGGGCAGAAGTGAAACCCACCTGGGCACCCACCTAGTCCCTGGGCCTCTTTCTGCCAGACCTGCCTACTTGGATGAGAAGGAGCAAGTGCCCTGGGGCGGAGAGTTCATTGTGGCAGCCACCCTGGTAATACCTCTGGGTGTTAGGCCGAGAAGTCAGTTCACTGAGGGAACTTCTCAGCGGGGCTGAATGGCTTAGGGTGAACCTTGGAAGGCATGGGCATGGGCTCCAGGGTGTCATGGTAGACGTTGATATCTTGAGCCCTGGCTGGAATCCTGATTCTGGGCACTTAGAATATTGACTACCATTGACTGGTTGCTTATGACATGCATGCTCCCTGTGCTGGGCACTTTATCATCCCACTGAATCCTCCCACTGGGCTGGGAGGTGCCATGGTGCCCATTTTGCAGATGAGGATCACTGAAGGCCCGAGTAGTAACATATTGGCCCGGAGTCCTGCTGTCTGAGTGTCAGAACTGATAGCGAACCCCCTGTTCTAACTTAGTGTCCTGCTCTTTGCCACACACCACTCCTCTCTGGACTCAGTCTATCTGATTCCTCTGCCCCTCAGTTTCATGACGAAGACAAAGCGGCAGATGCTTGCTCACAGGAAGCGAAGGAAGGGTAGGGGTAGAACGTAGGCTTGCAATTCAGGGTGCCCATCCTGGAGGGAGAGAGGACATGTGTGCTCATGTTGACCCAACCTTCTTTCCTGTGTTAACTGAGTTTGAGTTTGGGTCTGAATTTTGAACAGACCCTGAGAGAACCCAGGTGCTCAGAGGCTGGACAGCCAGATCTGAGGCCCCAACACATCTTCTGCAGAGTGAGGGGGGACGGCCCAGGTTTCTGTGTTCCAGGCACTTGGGTACAGCTCTGCTTCATAGTCAAGCGCCTTTTAAACACTGAATAAATATTGGTCTAAGAGGTCAGAGACCTCTATTAGGTGTGTGCTGGGGAAAAGAGGCAAAATCGAGCTTTGGCCTCTAGCCCCTGGTCCAGGGGCTAGGAGTAGGGGTGGTCATGTAATCTAAACACAGGGGCCAGCACCCCTCAACATCTTCCTCCTGGCATCCAGGGAACTGGGCTATCTGTCTCCACAAAAATCCACCTGGGCCCACTTCTTCACTGCCCATTCCGCCCTGATCAGAGATAACCGCTGTGGTTTCCCTTCTTCTGTGGACTTGCCCGCCTCCCTTCTGCGGGCAGTGAGTCATGGCAGAACCCACAGTTGGGGGAAGACCACCCCTGATTAGCCTGTGAGGGTGACAGGGGCTGCCCTCCTTGATATCAGTGACCTTGTGCAAGTCACTTCACCTCCCTGAGCCTCAGTTTCCTCAGTTTCCTCATTTCCTAAAACGGGAATGTAGATGGTGCTGCAGCACACCCTAGAACGTTGTAAGGGACTGGGAGAACGTGTACTAGGGCTTGGTGAAGCATATAAGAGCCATGTGAAGGTCGTTTTCTATAGTGTCGTGGACATCTCCCAGACAAAATGGAATTGGAAAGAAAATGGGAGCTAGAGTGTATCTGAGTCCTGACGCTGAATAGCTGAATGGTCTTAGCTTAAGGTAACCTTCCAGGCCTCAGTGTCCTGGTCTGTAAAATGGGCTGGTTGAAGAGGCCTTGAACGTGACTCTGTGTGCCTGGCATGTGCATGGTGGATGCTCTGTAGAGTCTCTGTTTTCCTGAATGCTTGGGCGTGATGGGATCTGCTTAGCTGAAGGCCATCAAGAGAATGCTTGCTTAGCTTCTTTTTAAGGTGGGCGAATACCATTTCCTGATTCATTTCTGAGCTGCAGATGAGTTTTAATCCTTTGAGCATCCCGCAGTGCCTCCTGGGTGCACTCCTGGGCCAGTGTGATCTCCATATTGACAGCTGTTCTGCCCCAGTAACTGCGCAGCGTCTTAAATGACAGAGCGCCTTCACATCCTCGATGCTCACAGCTGTCCCGACCATGGGCAGGACTGCCACTGTTCCATCTTAGAAGACAGGGTCTCAGAAGGTGGCAGTGATCCTACCTGTGCACACAGAGCCCTGGGAAGAATAATCTAGACATTCTCTAAATAAAAAACCCTTGCCATCAGCTTCTTTGCTGTTGGTTTCTTTCTTAGCAAAAGAATGAGAAAGACGGGATAGAGATTTTAGTGTTAATACATCTTGCTTATGCAGAAAGGTTGGCTGTGAAGAGATAGACAGGGAGCATGGTATGGGGACAGTGGGCTGGGGCTGGAAATTTTGTGTATATATTGGCTACACTTGGTCTTCGTTGCTGTGTGCAGGCTTTGGTAGATTCAGCTCAGAGGCTCTAGAGCTCAGGCTTAGTCGTTGTGGCACATGGGCTTAGTAGCCCCATGGCATGTGGGATCTTCCCTGACCAGGGATTGAACCTGTGTCCCCTGCATGAACAGGCAGATTTGTACCCCTTGGGCCACGAGGGAAGTCCAGGGGCTGGAAAGCTGTCATCGATAGAGCACCTTTAGGGAGCTGACAGTTGAGGGTCAATGCCTTCATGACAACTCAGCCAGGAAGGGTCTCTGCTTTTATATCCCTCCTGGTCTGAGTGCTTTGAGGGTTCTGGGGTGGTGGTAGGTAAGCACCTCGAAGTAGCTTTGCTATGGCGGAGGGTGGAGTGGAGGGTAGTCGAGAATGTGCCAGGGACTGTAGGCTGCTGTAGTCTGCTGGGAAGAAGCTTAACGCCCATTAATGGGTAGGAGGGTCAGGGACTAGAACTACTCCGGGACTAGGGACTAGTCTACTAGGGACTAGTAGTCGACTAGTCTACTAGGGACTAGTCTACTCCGGGACTAGAACTCAGGAAGGAATTCAATAGCCTGCCCCCTGGACCTCTCAGAGTCCACTCCTGAGGAACCTGTGGACGGCTGGGCAAAGTTCCCAGCAGGATCCCGTGGTGGGTGGGGAGTGGTCTCTGGGCCAGCAGGGTTTGGCTGTGGCTCAGTTTAGATACCTTAGTAGAGAGAATGTATGATTTTTTTTTTTTTTTGGCTGCATCTCGAGGCTTGTGGGATCCTAGTTCCCCTGACTAGGCACTGAACCCAGGCCCTCACGGATAGCTCTGAGTCTATCCCACTGGCCTGCCAGGGACTGTACGATTTAAAGGTTGCTTGGTTGGGGGAGAATGGATACATGTATGTGTATGGCTGAGTCCCTTTGCTGTGTACCTGAAACTATTACAGCATTGTTAATTGGCTGCACTCCAATATAAAATAAAAAGTTAAAAAATAAAACAACTAGAAGAAAAAAATAAAGATGGCTTGGTCATCCATGGAAGCTTAGAAAAGGGGAGGGGTCCTGAGTCAGCCTTGGCAGTGCCCAGCAAGGTAACTCAGGGGAGCGGGCACCCAGCCATCAGACTTCTGTGCGTTTCATCACTATGCGTAGCTGCAGGCATTCCACGTACCAACCCCTGCCCCCCGCCCCTTGCCCTTTCCCTTCTATGCCGCTAAATATGACAGTTCTCAAACTAGGTGCTAGGTAAGGACAAGCTCACCTAGCAGACATCTGCTTAAGTGTGATAAACCTGTGCACCAGGAGGAGAATACACAGATTTATGCAGACTTTCTAGGATAGCAGAACCCAAGGTGCAATTTCTCACCATAACACAGTAAAGTGGTTTTATGCTAGTGTGTAATAATCTTGTGTGTGTTCAGTTAGGTTGGGCCCCCTCTCAGGGCTGGGACTGGGCCAGACCCTGGACCTCTGTCTCCTTGTCGAGGTCCTGACCATGAACTGGGCTCTAACCTTTGCTCTGACGACCCAGCAAAATGTCCATCTCCTCCTCCTGTTATAATTTCTGCTGCAAGGTGATTCAATTATACATACATATTCAATTATACACATATAAAAGTGATTCAATTATACATATATATGTTCTTTTTCAGTTTCTTTTCCATTATAGGTTATTACATGATATTGTGCTATATAATAGGTCCTTGTTATTTACTTAGTTCATACATAGTATCTATTAATCGCATACTCCTAGTTATCCCTCCCTACTCCCTTCCCCTTGATAACCTAAATTTGTTTTCTGTCTTTGTGAAACTGTTTTTGTTTTGTAGATAAGTTCGTTTGTATCCTTTTTTAGATTCCACATATAAGTGCTATCATAAAGGTCTTTTTCTGACTTACTCCACTTTGTATGACAATCTCTAGGTTCATCCATGGTGCTGCAAATAGCACTTTAAAATTACTTTTTATGGCTGAGTAATATGTCTGTGTGTGTGTGTGTGTGTGTGTGTGTGTGCGCCACATCTTCTTTATCCATTCATTTGTCTGTGGACATTTACGTTGTTTCCATGTCTTGGCTATTAAAAATAGTGCTGCTATGAACGTGAGACTGCATGTATATTTTTGAACTAGAGTTTTTGTCTTTTCTGGATATATGCCCAGGAAGGGATTGCAGGATCATATGGTAGCTTTATTTTTAGTTTTTTAAGGAACTACCATGCTGTTATTCATAGTGGTTGCACCAGCTTACAGTCTCACCAACAGTGTGGGAGGGTTCCCTTTACTCCACACTCTGTCTAGCATTTATTTGTAGACTTTCTGTTGATGGCCATTCTGACTAGGGTGAGGGGTCATTGTATTAATAGTTTTGATTTGCATTTCTCTGTTGATTAGCAATGTGGAGCATCTTTTCATGTGCCTGTTACTTCTCAACACAGTGATCTCAGCACTCAGAAGTGCCCCTAAGCCCTGTGATTCAGTTTTGCCTGGTTTTTTTTGAGCTTTCTAGAAGGAGAATCGTTACGTATTCTTTGGTATTTGGCTTCTTTTGCACACACAACGCTATTTGTGAAATTCATGCAGTTTTACATGTGTGCTCATGCTAAGTTGCTCCAGTTGTGTCCGACTCTTTGCAACCCCCCTGAGCTGTAGCCCACCAGGCTCCTCTGTCCATGGGATCCTCCAGGCAAGAATACTGGAATAGACTGCCGTGCCCTCCTTTAGGGGATCTTCCTTACCCAGGGGTCAAACCCATGTCTCCTGAGTCTCCTCCATTGGCAGGTGGGCTCTTTACCACCAGCACCACCTGGGAAGCCCTGCAGTTTTGCATGTAGGTATCATTTATTCATGTCCATGGTTGTGTATCACTCCACTGAATGATTTGCAAAATTTTTGTCTCTGTTTTGCTGATACACATTTGGTTTGTTTACGTTTGGAAATGTCACCCAAAAATGCTGCTGTGATCATCATTGGACATGTCTCTTGATAAGGCTGTGTGTGTCCACATGTTTTCCCTTGGGTATACTTGGCAGTGGAATCACAACATGTCAGTCTGTCCTCACAGTGGCCTTGTCAGTGTGTGGGGGGGTTGGCTGAGCTCAGCAGCATGGGCAGCTTTCCTCACTGTCCTGCTTCTGTACGCCTTGACTTGTCTCTGAGCCCCCACTGGGGCCATATCGCCTTTGCAGGCGATGAGAGATCAGGGCACTAAAGCTCGTCTGTGCTGCATGTGGGTACCTCTGCAGGTGTGAGGTGTGAGCGGCATGTAGCAGCCTGGTTGGGGGCGTGCAGGCAGTGTTGTGGGCACAGCCTGTCCATCACAGTCCCCCAGGTGGACCTGAATGCCTGGTCCCGTAAGCTTGAGTGTCTGCCTGCCTCGTTTCCTCCTGAGTGGCTTGGGCCTCCTTCCAGCATACTGAGTAGAGAACAGTCAGGGAGACTGAGGCCTCAGCCGAGTCTCCTGGCCACAGCTTGCAGGGCAGCTGAGCTCTTAATGTGTTTTCATAATCAAAGCAGAAAGGTCCCATTGTGGCACTAACGCCTTTGCCATAAAGCACTTTTTGTTTCCTAACAAAATTCCAAGTTGCAAGAGCAAGTCAGCTTAGCAAAGACACAATACCAATTAATGGCCATTTGCCACTTGCAGCAGCTAGGCAAGTTCCTAGTGAGTAATGGTCCGCCAGCTTGTGTTTTATTGGGGTACCCCAAGGACACAAAAACACTTTTGTAGCTTCTTGGAAGAACACAGTAAGGTATTAGGAGTCATCTTTTTTAACCCGGAATTATAATCTGATATTAATGTGTCACTTAGGGTTCACTTGGCTCCATGTTTAGAAAATACAAATAACACTGGGTTGAATGAACAAGGAAGGGAATTATTGGGTTGGCCAAAAAATTCATTTGGGTTTTTCCATACGATGGAAAACAGATGGTATGGGAAAATGGGAAAACAAATCCCATTACCACCATACGATGGTAACAGAATATGCAGTGTTTTTCTCATGACACAAGAGGTCTAGAGGCAGGCAGGCAGTCCTAGGGCTCCACGTTGATTCCTTATGTCTTTTTGCTCTATCATCCCCAGCACATGGCCTTTTTTCCTCATGCTCCCCAAATTGGCTGCTGTATCTCTAGGCTTCACATCTGCATTCCAGGCAAGAAGAAAGGGAGAGGGAAGCTGACGTTTGCCAACTGACTTACCCATTTTAATGAGGGACACTAACTTCATGGAAGTACCAAGCAATAGGCTTCCCCTTACATTTCATTGGTTAGAACTGGGACATGTGGCAACTGCTGATTTCAGGGGTGTCTGGGAGCTGAGCACATTGTTACTCTGAACAAAATCGGGGATCCCCACAGTTCAGGGAAAAGGGGAAAATGGACACAGGAAGCCAGCTAACAGCAGATGCCACAATTTCATAGATACTGTAGGGAACAAGTTTCAAATAGAGTAAAATTTCTCTTGGTAAGAAACTTAGTCTTGTGAGCACCAAAATGTATTTTCATCACTTTAAATGGTTCAAGAAAGGGACTTCCCTGGTGGTCCCGTGGCTAAGACTCTGCACTCCCAGGGCAGGGGACCCTGGTTTGATCCCTGGTCAGGGAACCAGACCCCACATCAGGGAACTAGATCTCACATGCTGCAATTAAGAGTTCGAATGCTGCAACTAAAGATCCCTCATACTGCATCGCAGGACCCAGTATAGCCAACTAGATAAATAAAAGTAAATATTAAAGAAAATACAAAATAAAAAGGTGGGACCACCTCATGCTCTGTTCTGTAACATGCTTCCATTTCTCTAGTGCAGTAAATCAAGGTGAACGCTCACCTGTTAAGTCCGGCCGCGTAGCTTCCATTGGCTAGATTTTTACCTGGAGTTGGATGACATCCCTGAGATTTGAAGACTCTCCTGGGCATTCTTAGGGAAAATCCCCTTGGCTCACTTCCATACTGGAAAGCCCTACTAAGGGGCCGACCCTATGGTTGGGTCCCCAAGTTTGGGGCTTCCCTCATAGCTCAGTCAGTAAAGAATCTGTCTGCAATGCAGGAGACCTGGGTCCGATTCCTGGGTTGGGAAGATCCCCTGGAGAAGGGAATGGTAACCCACTCCAGTATTCTCGCCTGGAGAATCCCATGGGTGGAGGAGCCTGGCAGGTTACAGACCATGGGATCCCAATAGTTGGACACGACTTAGCGACTACACCACCACCACCCTGTATTCTGCTATTGTGGGTGTTATAAGCTAGGATGGTAAGTAGATGTGGGGGCCTGCAGTGCTTTCAGATATAGGCAGGAACGTACTTAAGGAAGCTAAAGCGGTCCAACAATTCAAGCTGTTTATTCATTTAGTCATTATTGAGGACTTGCTGTGTGCTGCCACATCAGACTAGGTGTTCTTGATGCAGAAACAGACAAGACAGGGCCCACCTGGATCTTCCCTGGAGGTCCAGTGGCTAAGACTCTGCACTCCCGGTGCAAGGGGCCTGGGTTTGATTCTGGTTGGGGAACTAGATCCCACATGCTCAAACTAAAGATCCTGCATGCCATAACTAAGACCTGGTACAGACAAATAAATAAAAATAAGTATTAAAAAAAAAAGGTGGGGGGAGGAGGCCAGGAGCCCTCATGGAGCTTCTAGTCTTAGAGTCAGACTAGTCTCTGGGGGATGACTCAGAAAAGCAGTTGTTAGGGATGCTCTCCCCAGAGGGAGCCCCACGGATGGGGAGGTTAGTTTTGCTAAGGGGGTGGGGTCGGGGTAGGGTGGTGGTGATGGGATTTGGAACCTTAGAGTCTAGGTAGGGAGTCATTCCAGGTGAGGGAACCTTAGGAGCAAGGCCCTGGAGGTGTGAAACAGCTTGACTGGATCAAGTTAGCAACAAGATGAAGCAATAGCTACACCTTTTCATTTCTCAAGCCACTTAATGCTGGGCGGGGGAAGTTCCACTTGTGAAATTCAGCGTGAACTTTAATATTCTTAAAGGAAAAAGAAAAGACCGAAGATACTTGTTTTGCAAGTATGCCCAAAGGTTTGTAAACCTGAAGGTTTTCCTGCCGTACTTTCTCTAAGAATTGCAGATGTTCCCCCAGAAAATCAGAGAAGCTGTGTCTAGTAATTCTGGTGTTTGCAGTCCACCTGCCCATCCATCCATCACCCGAATGCTTACTCTCTACCAGGCCTTGTGCTGGGTGACCAGAGCCTGCCCTTGCTGGGCCCCCACAGGGTGCGGAGGGAGGTGGGCATCCTGGGTGAACAACTGACCTTCTGGGCTAGTTCCTATGGGAGAGAGGAGGTCAGCCAAGAATTCTGTCTTCAGGAGTGTGGGGCAGCCTTAAGGTTGTGATGTTCAAAGGGGAGGAAAAGTGTTATCGAGACCCCCTTCCATCTCCCCAAAAGGCATAGTCCCCCGAAGTGCTGGGGAGTTTCCATATCCCTTAGCTGTGCGGCCATTCGAGGGAGCTGCCATTCACTGGAGCTGGCGCTGAGTGGGGACTGTGGTGGGACACATGTATCATTCCCCCCAGTGGTGTTTTAGAGCCAGGACACTGTGGCTCAGGTGTTGGGTGGTTTGTCCAGGGTCACATGGCCTAGAAGTGGGGAGACTAGCATTTCTCCTGGGCTTACTTGACCCTGAAGCCTTGAGTTGCAGATCTCGATTCTGGGCCTTGCAAGCTGCTGCTGGGGGTGGGATTGGGGAGTAGAGGAGGCCTCCTCCAGATAATGACTTGTGGTAGTCAGCAAGTGGAAATCGGCTGGGCTTCTACTGCAGAGGGCAGTCCTGATGACTCGGACATGAGGTTTTTGTTTAATCAAGGTGGTAACTTACCGGGGAATTTGCATGGTGGTTCAGTGGTTAAGACTCCATGCTTCCACTGTAGGAGGCACCAGTTCAATCCCTGGTTGGGGAGCTAAGATCCCACATGCCGCCCAGTGTAACAGCAACAACAAAAATGTGGCCTCAGGAGACAGCAAATAATTGAATTACTTAGATGCAGAAAATATAATAAAGTCCTTTAAAAATATTTTTATTTTTTATTATTTATTTGGCCATGTGTGAGCTTTCTCTAGTTGTGGCGAGTCAGGGCTTCTCTCTCGTTGCAGTATGTGGGCTCCCCATCATGGTGGCTTCTCTTGTTTCAGAGCACAGGCTCTAGGCTCTTGGGCTTCAGTAGTTTAGTTGCTCCGTGGCACGTGGAATCTTTCTGGACCAGGGATCAAACCTGTGTCCCTTACATTGGCAGGCAGATTCTTATCCATTGTACCACCAGGGAAAGTGAAAAGTGAAAGTCGCTCAGTTGTGTCTGACTCTTTGTGACCCCATGGGCTATACAATCCATGGAATTCTCCAGGCCAGAATACTGGAGTGGGTAGCCTTTCCCTTCTCTGGGGGAATCTTCCCAACCCAGAGAGAGAACCCAGGTCTCCCGCACTGCAGGCGGATTCTTTACCAGCTGAGCCACAAGGAAGGCCCACCACTAGGGAAGGGCAAGTCTTTTTTTTTTTTTTTTAATTTGCTTTTTTTTTTAAAGGATTTTTTTGTTGTGGACCATTTTTAAACACTGTTGAATTTGTTACAGTATCACTTCTGTTTTATGTTTTGGGTTGTTTGACTGCTAGACATGTGAGATCTTAGCTCCCCAACCAGGGATCAAACCAGCAACCCCTGCATTGGAAGGCAAAGCCTTAACCGCTGGACCATCAGGGAAGTCCCTATAATAAAGTGTTAAAAAAAAAAATCGTAACTTACCTGGATGGCCCTGATCACTTAACAATCCCCAGTAGCTCCCCACCCTTCTGACGTGGGAGTCTGGGAGCCGCTGCCCTCCTCTGCGCCCTGGTTCCCACTCTCCAAATGCGGGTCCAGGCCTGCCCTGTGGCTCAAGTGTGGGGCAACATTGGCGTTGAATCAACCGCTCTCCTAGGGCTCCCAGAAGCAGGAAGACAGGAAATCCCTTCAAGGATGTTTCATTCAGCCCCGTGCTCTCCACACCTGCATGTTGCAGCCGAGGAAACTGAGGCTCTTTTAACCCCAAGCATTTGGTACTTCTGTGGTGTTGGCACGATTTCCTCACCTCCTGTACTAGGCAGCTTTGATATCAAGAACGAGTAAGTGGGATGATGACCGTCTATGGCACACGCAAAGTCACAAGACTCTAATTGTCCCCAGAGTGAGACCCCTCCTTCTCTGCCCAGCCCTGCCTTGGACACCGGACCCAGGTGGGGACCGAGGCTCCTGCCCTGAGGGGACTGCAGTGAGAGCGGCCAGGTTGTGTGTGTGTGGGGGTGGGTTTGACATGGTTCAAACCAAACCGAACCGAACAAAAAAGCAGGAGTGCTACTGAGCTTTCACTTCAGTTCAGTCACTCAGTCGTGTCTGACTCTTTGCGACCCCATGAATCGCAGCACACCAGGCCTCCCTGTCCATCACCAACTCCCGGAGTTTACCCAAACCCATGCCCATCGAGTCGGTGATGCCATCCAGCCATCTCATCCTCTGTCGTCCCCTTCTCCTCCTGCCCCCAATCCCTCCCAGCATCAGGGTCTTTTCCAATGAGTCAACTCTTTGCATGAGGTGGCCAAAGTACTGGAGTTTCAGCTTCAGCATCAGTCCTTCCAATGAACACCCAGGACTGATCTCCTTTAGGATGGACTGGTTGGATCTCCTTGCAGCCCAAGGGACTCTCAAGAGTCTTCTCCAACACCACAATTCAAAAGCATCAATTTTTCAGCACTCAGCTTTCTTCACAGTCCAACTCTCGCATCCATACATGACCACTGGAAAAACCATAGCCTTGACCAGACGGACCTTTGTTGGCAAAGTAATGTCTCTGCTTTTTAATATGCTATCTAGGTTGGTCATAACTTTCCTTCCAAGGAGTAAGTGTCTTTTAATTTCATGGCTGCAATCACCATCTGCAGTGATTTTGGAGCCCCCCAAAAAGACTGTTTCCACTGTCTCCCCATCTATTTCCCATGAGGTGATGGGACCAGATGCCATGATCTTAGTTTTCTGAATGTTAAGCTTTAAGCCAACTTTTTTACTCTCCTCTTTCACTTTCATCAAGAGGCTTTTTAGTTCCTCTTCACTTTCTGCCACAAAGGTGGTGTCATCTGCATATCTGAGGTTATTTATATTTCTCCCGGCAATCTTGATTCCAGCTTGTGCTTCTTCCAGCCCAGCATTTCTCATGATGTACTCTGCATATAAGTTAAATAAGCAGGGTGACAATATACAGCCTTGATGAACTCCTTTTCCTATTTGGAACCAGTCTGTTGTTCCATGTCCAGTTCTAACTGTTGCTTCCTGACCTGCATACAGGTTTCTCAAGAGGCAGGTCAGGTGGTCTGGGATTCCCATCTCTTTCAGAATTTTCCACAGTTTATTGTGATCCACACAGTCAAAGGCTTTGGCGTAGTCAATAAAGCAGAAATAGATGTTTTTCTGGAACTCTCTTGCTTTTTCGATGATCCAGCAGATATTGGCAATTTGATCTCTGGTTCCTCTGCCTTTTCTAAAACCAGCTTGAACATCTGGAAGTTCTCGGTTCACGTATTGCTGAAGCCTGTCTTAGAGAATTTTGAGCATTACTTTACTAGCATGTGAGATGAGTGCAATTGTGCAGTAGTTTGAGCATTCTTTGGGATTGCCTTTCTTAGGGATTGGAATGAAAACTGCCCTTTTCCAGTCCTGTGGCCACTGCTGAGTTTTCCAAATTTGCTGGCATATTGAGTGCAGCACTTTCACAGCATCATCTTTCAGGATTTGAAATAGCTCAACTGGAATTCCATCACATCCACTGGCTTTGTTTGTAGTGATGCTTTCTAAGGCCCACTTGACTTCATATTCCAGGATGTCTGGCTCTAGGTGAGACACCATCGTAATTATCTGGGTCGTGAAGATCTTTTTTGTACAGTTCTTCTGTGTATTCTTGCCACCTCTTCTTAATATCTTCTGCTTCTGTTAGGTCCATACCATTTCTGTCCTTTATCAAATCCATCTTTGCATGAAATGTTCCCTTGGTATCTGTAATTTTCTTGAAGAGATCTCTAGTCTTTCCCATTCTGTTGTTTTCCTCTATTTCTTTGCATTGATCGCTGAGGAAGGCTTTCTTATCTCTCCTGGCTATTCTTTGGAACTCCACATTCAAATGGGAATATCTTTCCTCTTCGCCTTTGCTTTTCGCTTCTCTTCTTTTCACAGCTATTTGTAAGGCCTCCTCAGACAACCATTTTGCCTTTTTGCATTTCTTTTCCATGGGGATGGTCTTGATCCCCGTCTCCTGTACAATGTCACGAACCTCCGTCCATAGTTCATCAGGCTCTCTGTCTATCAGATCGTGTCCCTTAAATCTATTTCTGACTTCCACTGTATAGTCATAAGGGATTTGATTTAGGTCATACCTGAATGGTCTAGTGGTTTTCCCTACTTTCTTCAATTGAAGTCTGAATCTGGCAATAAGGAGCTTTAGGATTGTTTAAACCCTAGACCTGGGTGGGGTACAAGGACAGAGGAAAGGGACTCAGCAAGGGCCATAGGAAACTCCGTGGTACAGCCTTTGAATCTGGTCTCTACAGAAGTTCTTTCTCCAGGGTTGCCGCAGTTTCCCCATCTGGAAATGGGGATTGTAACTCAGCTTCACTGGGCTGCTGTGAGATTGAGGGAGTGAGGTCCAGTGATGATGGGATGGCGCTTTGCAGGTGGGAGAAGGGAGGAGCCCTCAGTTGATGTCAGGCCCTTTGCCGAGATTGTCACATCTAATTACAGTAATCCCCCTATGTATAAACCAGTTCCATTTCGAGAGTGTGTTTGTAAGTCCAGTTTGTTTGTAAACCCAACAAACTTAGCCTAGGACCCAACGAACATATTCAGCTATTTAATACTGTACTGTAATACAGTAAGATAGTACTGTATTGTAATGGGGCTTTCCAGGCGGCGCTAGTGGTAAAGAATCCACCTGCCAACGCAGGAGATAAAAGAGATGCAGGTTTGATCCCTGGGTAGGGACGATCCCCTGGAGGAAGAAATGGCAACCCACTCCAATATTTTTGCTTGGAAAATTCCATGGACAGAGGAGCCTGGCAGGTTAAAGTCTATGGGGTCATAAAGAGTTGGACCCAACTGAGTGAGTGAGTAATAGAAGTTTCTGTACAAATAATATGTAAAAAACAATAAACAACAAAAAATAAAGCAAACATTTTTAATCGTACGGTACAGTATCTTGAAAAGTACAGTAGTACAGTATAATAGCCTCCATACAGGGGCTGGCATCGAGTGAACAGGAAGGAAGAGTTCCTGACTCGAGGAGGGAGAGGAGGTGGGAGATGGAAGAGCTGAAGGATCGTCAGGAATAGGAGATGGAGGGCAAGCTGCAATTTCACTCATGCCTGACTTTGATGGAACGCACATTTGCATCTTTGAAAGTTCGGAGCTTGGAGGTTCATATGTAGGGACTTCCTGGAATCCATTTCACCCCCACACCTCCTCTGAGGTCAGCGGTGACACTGTTCTTATTGTACAGACATAAAGGCGAAGTTCGGAGAAGTTATGATTGTTGTGCGAGTTCACATATCAAGTGGAGTTTGACTCCCCAGTCCTTTCCACCTTGCCACGACACAATTTCTCTTCCTACGGAGGGTGGCCCTGCATTATAGCAGCAGAGGAATTTAGGTCACAGCCTGGGATGCAGTCCCAGATCCAAGTGGTATGTGTATCTCATCTCAGGCCAGGCAGTGCAGAATACACGGCGTAAATATCATCCTTGGATGGTTCGTGTACCTGTGGAGGAGGGAAAATTAGATCTTCCCCCTCCCTGGATATTGCCTTTGGAAAGCTTGACCTGCTAAATTTGTGGCCAACAGTGTGATCAGAAACTAAACAGGTAATGTTTGGAAGGGCTTTGGGCTATGCCTGGCACATTCTAAGTGTCCATTAGATGCAGTGAAGGTAAATAAATAAATAAGTAAAATGCTAATGCCACCCCCATTGGCCCCAAAGTCTCCCTGTCTCGGCTGGCTTTTCCAAACGTGCACAGTGGAGCTTTGTTCTTCTGCCCCTTTGTCTGAAAGCAGCCTCTGTGAGGCTGACTCACAGGCAGGAGGCTGGGCTATGCCCGTCAGCGATTCCCAGGCCCCAGGCTGCCTCTAACTCCTGCTCTTTTACACCAGGAGCCCCCTGAGGGGGAGGTGACCCCCTGTTCAGTGGATGGAGGGGATGCTGCTGTGTCCTGTGAGGGTGACCTTTTTTTCCTAACCCACTCCTGGGACTGAGCATCTTCAGCCTGCTGAGAGCAGGTAGAGAGAGAGAGAGAGAGCTTTGGAGGTGGTATGTGCCTTATTTCCTTGTCTTCCTGACTGGATCTTAGAGAATTCTGCCTTAAATCATTACATTCTTGTGAGAAGAGAACAGGCACTTTAGGCCTCTGTCTGCTCCCTGACTTGGGCAAGTTCTGGGTTGTTCTATGAAACGGGATACCCAGTCCTCAAGCATCACCACCAGAACATCATTGGCCTCATGGTTCTTAACCCTGTCTGCACATTTGAATCACCTAGGATGCTTTTTTAAAGTCTTTGGGGGCACAGCTCCAGACCAATATCTTTGGGGTGTCTGGGCGGGTGTCTGTTCCTAAACTTTCTTCCTGTGGGTGACACACAGAGGGGGTTGGAGCTGAGTGGACTGTTCTGAGACACTTGTTCTAAGACCCTTCAGTTTAACCACCAGAAGGATGATGACTTGGCAGAGTCGATGCTGGTGGAGGCTGATTGGGTTAGAACAAGGTCTTCCATCGTGGGACCTGGGGCTTTCCTCCAACACTGATTTCTGTGTGGTTACTCCTCACATTCATGGTTATGCGAAAAGACGGCAGTGGTTGGGATTATGATGTTAATAAAATATACGCTCATCACCCAAACTGGTAGGGAGACCAAGCTTAGCATCACTGCATCCAGAAAGTCTTGCCAGAATTTTCCAACTCGAATTTAATCTTTCCCTTCTCTGTGCTTCCTTTTTCTTTTAAAATGTTAATCACATATTTAAAAAAATATATACCTTTTAAAATTTTATTTGCTTATTTGACTGCACTAGGTCTTAGTTGTGGCATGCAGGATCTAGTTCCCTGACCAAGGATTGAACCTAGGCCCCCTGTATTGGGATCGTAGAATCTTAACTACTGGACTACCAGGGAAGTCCCTCCCCAAGCTTCCTTTATCTCACACCCAGTAGTCAGCCCTCCGTGTCTGTGGGTTCAGCATCCGACTGAACCGCATCATTTTATATAAGGGACTACTTGAATATCCTCTGATTTTGGTATCTGGGGGTGGGGAGTGTCCTGCAAACAATCCCCCACAGGTACCAAGGGATGACTGTATTTACCATTGCATCTTTTCACTTAGCATCACAAGTGTTTATTTACTAGGCCCTGAGCTTCCTGGGGCAGGTTCTGAGTGATAGCCATCGTTCTAAACCAGTGCCTGGATGGAAGAGGCACTCAGTAGGTGTTCATGGAGCGAGAGAGTGGATATCCACCCAGGAGCCTTCTGTCGCTCTTCGTGAGCCTCTAGGTTAAGTGGGTCGAGGCAACTGCTTTCTGTGTTTGAGGCAAGTCCAGATGAAAAATGCACCACCAGGCAGAGTCAGGAAAAACAGGACTAGGAGGGAGCTGTGTGCGTGATCCAGGGAAGACCAGCTTACCTGAAAATAAACAGCGCTTTCTCATCCTGTGCAGCCTGAGTCGCCCCTCCCCCAGCCCCCCGCCCAGCCCCCTCTCGCGGTGGGCAGGTCCAGGGCACATGTCAGGCTGGGATCTGGCTTGTGTTTGGAAATAAACAAGTTGGCTTCTCTCTCTGCCTGGAACTTTCCTTTATCGGGAAACACAAGCCAGCACCGAGAGATGAAAGGTTTCCTTCGAGCAGCTGGAGAACTCTGGGGAAGAGAAGGAGGGCCCAGGGGACTTCCCTGGTGGTCCTGTGGCTAAGACTCTGCACTCTCAGCGCATACAGCATGGGCTCGATGCCTGGTCTGGGAACTAGATCTCATAAGAGTTTGGATGCCACAACTAAAGATCCTGCCTGCTGCAACGAAGATCACGCAGGATGCAATTAAGACCCAATGCAGTCAAATATAAATACTTTTTTTTTTTTTTAAAGGGACAACTTGGGGTGGGCCAGACACCTCTAAATTGTCCTCTTCTGTCTTCACGTTGGTAATTGGGGAGGCCTTGAGCAAGTGGGAATGGCAACCCACTCCAGTATTGCCTGGAGAATTCCATGGCCAGAGGAGCCTGGAGGGCTACAGTCCATGGGGTCACAAAGAGTCGGACATGACTGAGTGACTAACACTTTTCACCTGCTTGAACAAGTGGGCTTGTGTGCAGTAGCTTTGCACAGGGTGGGGGAGTTTGTGGAGGACTCCAAATGCTGTCGGAGGGAAAAGAATCTGATGCCATCTTACTGGGAGATACAAGGAGAATAATGTGTCCTCACTCCGTGTGTCCTCACTTGGAATGTTGGCTGCCCAGCTAGACGGCTTTTGACATAGAAGTCAGGCAGCCTTTTGGGAAGAGGAACTCAGGCTGAGGGTCTTCCTGTGTTTCTGCTGTAGCTCATTCAAAGTATTAGGACGCAAGCAAGAGAAGGGGATGACATGAATGGGAATGGGAATGAGAGCGTTTTCTGCCACCATAGAGTTAGGCAGGAGCTAGTGGTTCAGGAATAAATATGGCATGGCTGGGAGGAAAGGCCCCTCTCTCACACAAGGGGGACCATGAATTGGTACAGCCACTCTCAAAAGGAAGTTGACTAGATGGTAAAGTTAAGGATGCCCATGTCCTACAGCCGGAAACTTCTAGTATCTGTATTAGGAAATCTACCATGCAGGTGCTCAAGGAGAAATAGATAGCGATGCACATTGTAGCATCTTTTATCCTGAAAAGCTGGGAGCGACCTAAATGCCTATCAGGAGGGAAACATATCAATAAATGGTGGAACTATTCAGAGGTTAAACCTAACATGAATCAGCCTGACTACTTTAAGAGAAAGATGGGTAGAAAGTCAAGTTATAGTATATGTGTAGGCATCATAACCATTTGTAAGTTAAAACAATCAAAATGATGGAGCAAAACTATAAAATCCTTAATGGGAAGAATACCCATTAGCTTCACCCTAGTGGTTGCCTATAGGGGCACTAGAGAAAGTTAAAATGCTCTAGGAGGATTTCCCTGGTGGTCCAGTGGTTAAGACTTCGAGCTCCCAATGCAGGGGGCCTGGGTTCAATCCCTGGTCAGGGAAGTAGATTCCACATGCAGCAACTAAGACCCAGTACAGCCAAAAAACAAAAAAGGCACTAAGTAGCACAACCAAAAAAAAAAAAAAAACAAAAAACAGGCTCTAGGAAGGAATATAAGGGAATTTTAACCTCAATTATAATATTTCATTTCTTACTAAAAATGCCTGAAACAAAGGTGATAAAATGTTAACATTTGTTAAATCTGGTGGTGAATGTACGTTATGTTGCACTTTTTGGGGGGATGTTTGAAATATTTTATGTAAAAAGTGAGAGACATGTTCCTATCATTTAGTCTCTAATAATCTCATGGGGGAAATTGACAAATAAGCAGCCAGGGGCCCTCGGATATGAATGTTGATATTATTGACCGAGACTGCTTTGGATGGAGTATTAGTTAAAATTAAGTTAAGCTTCGTTCACAATGACGTCAGCAAAGTAAAATAACTGTTACTTCATCACCAAAATCACTGCTTCTGTGTATCTTGTCTTGCAGCTTCAGTAGCTGCAGCACTCTGGCTCAGTAGTTGTGGGGCATGTGGAATCTTTCCGGACCAGGGATGGAACCTGTGTCCCCTGCATTGGCTGGCAGATTCTTATCTACTGTGCCATTAGGGAAGTACTGCCTGACTTCTGATACAGTCAGGCAGGTTGTGCGCTGCACAAGGAGGTGAGAGGATGCTGAAATCCAGACTGTCTCCAATCGCCAGGCATGTGTGCTGTGTCTCTCTAGAGGTAGGGGCACTCTCTTCCAGCTTGCACAAAGGCCCTGTATGGGCCGGTTCTGGCCCTGACCATGGGCAAGTTGCTTATCCTCTGTATGCATGTCTCTTCTTCCGTTGTGAGGATCAGTGAGTTACTGCATGTAAAGTGCTCAGAATGGCTCCTGGCATGTAGTAACCACTGTTTAAGGGTTAGCTGCTATGATCGTACATAATTGGGAATGAGCTGAGCCTCCTGGGTCTCTTCCTCCGAAGGCTTATCTTGTTGGATTTGCCAAAGCCTGGCATTGGGAGGGGTTGCAGCTCTGGATTATTTATAATTTGTTCCCTGAGCTTGCATTTCTTTCCAAAAGATTCTTTCCAAATCTTAAGCTTTTCCAGGGTGTGGCTTCTTACCCCTAAGGCAGCTGACCTTGGCATTTTTGGTGTCTTTTTCATCTGAAAGAAGATGGGGTGGTCTGGACCAGGGTACCCCAGGTACGCTGGCAAGAGAATTTTGCCTCAGTTCTGTTTTAGTGTTGAATTGGGGAAATACAGGCAGATTCCGGAGAGAATGAGAGTGGTGCTCTCTAATCCAGACTGTGTCTGTGGAAGGTGGGGTCTTACCCCTGCAGTCTGCTTAGGAACTGGAATCTGACTTTCTTGTCTGTTTTCTCGTTTTGGACACAATTCAGACCCATTAAGCAGTATGCGGATGACATTAATGCTTAAGTTGTGACCAAAGGCTTCACCTGGTCATCACCTTCTTTAGAAGAGAGAGATTTTCATATTTTCTTGATTTTAGGACAAATATCTTGTCAGAGTTTACTATCTCTGAAATTGAGATGCGTTACATACTGGCTTCTAATATAACACTTCTTTGTATTCCCCAAATGCTCTTATTACATAGATGGTATGTCTTATAAATGAGTATTCCTACCTTACCTGTGTGCATCCAAAATGAATTTTGGAGACTGTCCTGGTAGTCCAGTGGCTAAGACTCTGCACACCCAATGCAGAGGGCCCGAGTTCAATCTCTGGTCAGGGAACCAGATCCCATGTGCCGCGATGAAGAGTGAAGATCCCGGATGCTACAGCTAAGACCTGGCACAAACAAATAAATAGATAAATATAAGACACACACAACAACAACAACAACAAAACAGAACCAAAATGGATTTTGTTTCATGGTTGGTAGAAAGGGCTCTAAATTTATAAACTTCTGAGAGAGAGTTGGTGGGGGCCCCTGGCCAGTATTAAGTAGGTGCTTTCTTTAAGTTGGGGCTTCCCTGGTTTAAGTTAACTTCCCTTGTTTAAGATGATGTCTTTGAAGGAGACCAAAGCTCAAGAGGGGTTCAGTTCAGTGCTTCGTTGAAGGTCACACAACTAGAAAATAACGGATCCAGCACTTAAACTGAGCTCTATCTCTAAAGTTCAGCCATTTTTCCTCCACAGGAATTCCCGTATTTCTTAACTTCTGCTTTCTGCTATTTCCTAAGTCTGTAATGCCCCCTTCTCATCCCACTGAAAACCCATCTAACATATCTTATACTTTCATTTGGAATAACATTATACAAGTGTCATTATAAGAAAAATACCAAAAAGTAAAAACATCAACATAAGAGACTATATTTCCAGTGTCAAAGTGTTGATATATTTATTTTGCTGCAAGATATAAACTGACTTCTATAAAGGTGAAAAAAGAAAAATAACGTTTTAAAATTTTAAAAGGTTAACTTGGGGAGGGATTTAAGCTGAAGATAGATTTTCTCGAGTTGTTAAGTTGCTGTACCATGGACATTGTCCATGTCATTAAATGTTCTTTGAAAATGGGATTTTTTTTTTTTAGTTGCTGTATAGTTTTTTGCTATATGAACATATCAGAATTTAGTTACCCACTTCCCTGTGGTTGGCTATTTTAAGTTCCACTTCCGTGAGTAGCCTTCGGCTCATGCTTAATTGTTTCTTTAGGATAAATTCCTAGAAATGGACTTGCTGGCTCAAAGCGTGCGTGCCGATTTGCAAGCTGCTGCTGCGGTGTCGTATTGCTTGGCTGCCCTCCAGCAAGGCTGCTCAGCTCAGCGCTCCCACCACAGCCCAGCCAGGGACTTTTCGGAGTCACCCTGCCATTTGTTTTCATTTTGCACTTCCTTGCTTATTATTAAGGTGGAGAGGTTTGTTACGATTGCTTCCATCTGTAACTTTCTTTTGAGGTAAGCGTGTATATTTACCTGGCTTATCTTCCTGACCCTTTTCTGGACACCCGCTCATTCTCCAAGACCAAATTCAAAGCCCACCTTGGCCACGAACCCTTGTCTGCCACCTGTCGTTTCTCAGAAGCTGGAAATGATTTTTTTATTTTCTCATCTCTGAATTCTCACTGCAGCTCCCATCGTAGAACAACTTGTCAAATACCCCTCTGCGTTTTCACTTGGTATCTACGGCCCCTGTTAGAATCTAGTCTTTCAGGTGGGAAATGGGTCTTACTCGTTTCTGTATCACCTGTAGGGCGTGGCATAGCGGGTACTCCATATTCTTAAATGAATGGCTGGACACACACTGTTCTTAAAAATTAAGTTAAAAGTTTTGGTGAAATGAATGCCATCTCACCAAATTGTTTTCTTCCCTCCTCCTCTTTCCCTTTGGAATCAGTGAATTTTTTGCTCCATCTGAGACCCAGCCGGGCAGGTGGAGTAACCAGCTGTGGCAGCCTTTGTGGGAAGGCTGGGTGTGGTGCCCGGGGCAGGGCTCTGCTTCAGATAGGACTTGAGGTTGGCTGCCTACCCAGACGTTTTCTCTTTTTGCTGGAAGAGAATCACCACCACCCTCTTTTGACTATTTAAAATATATTATTAATGGGACTTGCCTGGTGGTCCAGGGGCTAAGACTCTGAGCTCCTGATGCAGCGGGCCTGGGTCTGATCCCTGGTCAGGGAACTAGATCCCCCATGCTGCAACTAAGATTCACTTGCAGCCACTATAGAACAAGGCCCTGCATGCCACGACTAGAGACCCTGCATGCCGAAACTAAGACCCGGTACAGCCAAATAAATAAATACTAAAGAAGCAAAATGTATGATTATTGTCAATCACCTTATATTAATAAAACCAGGATATGGTAATTATAGAACATCTGGAAAACATAAGTAGAAGAAAATGATTCCCTACAGCCCTCCCTCCCCGCCCCCCATACTCAACTCACTTGGTGATAGATGTTTCATATAGATGCATTTTCTAGGCAAAAATGTTTTGTGCTTTTCCCCCCTACATCTCTAGTGCAGTTCTTTTTTCCCGCCTTCTCAGTAGAATGATACAAAAAACTTCCCGTGTTTCTCGTCAGCATGTTCAATGGTTTTGTAATACTTTAAGTGGTTTTACCATAACCTGCTCAGCCATGCTTCTGCGGTTGGGTCTTTGGGTTGTTCCCATCGTGTCAGTGAACAGGAGTGGACAAGATCAGGCACATTGTCTCCTGTGTTTCACGAGGGCGCCTTTGGGCTCACCAGCCCACACCAGCCCCTCCCCCTCGGTCTCCTCCCTTCGGGCCGGTGCCCCGTTTGCCTCTCAGCTTCTGTTTCTCAGTATCCGCGTGTAGCAACCTCGTTGAGAAATGGCTTCCTTTTTCAGGAAGAAGGCTCAAATGCTTGAGCCTCAAGGAGTCTGCACAAGAGTGCAGAATCATGGCCCCCGGGGTCAGGGCCTGGGGGCTGCACAGACGTTGCTCCTTTCCTCCTAGGCCCGGGGTGCAGGGGGTGGGTGGCTAGCCTTGGGAGGGACCACTGGCCTCAGACCTGGCCAAGCCACTCTCCCCAGCTATAAACTCTGGTCCCCGCATTGCAGGCCCCCCAGGAGTTTATGGACTTTCCCAGTGGCTCAGTCGGTAAAGCATCCCCCTGCTATGCAGGTCCTGGGGTGAGATCCCTGCGTCGGGAAGATCCCCTGGAGAAGGGAATGGCTACCCACTCCAGTATTCTGGCCTGGAGAATTCCATGGGGAGCCTGGTGGGCTACAGTTCATGGGAGTCGCAAAGAGGTGGACACGACTGAGCGTCTAACAGACATACACACACACAGAGGAGTTTACAGTGAACACTGGATCCCTTCTTTGGCTGGTCCCAGACGTGCATCCTGGGTGGCAGATCTGTTCCCTGCATTCCCTGGGCAAATCCAGTGGGGCTGCTGAGATGGGCACAGTCCTGGAGTCCCCTTCAGGGCCCTGCTTCTCTGAAGAACAACTGTCCTAACCAACTCTGTAACCTGAGGGGCTGCAGTCACAAAGGCAGCCTGGGCCAACAGTCCAGGCCCAGGAGGTGGAGTAACACTGTCTGAGTTCACATCCTGCCCCTGACAGTTACTTTATCTCTGTGTCTTCCTTTCATCCCCGCGCGGGGATGGTAATAACATCTCGCTCCTCCGAAGAAATGAGTTAGCGTGTATAAACTTCTTTAAATAGTCCCTAATTTGCTAAATAAAAAATAGAGGACTGGAGGCCCAGCCAAGCATCTCTCTCACACAGCAGGTTGAACCCAGACCTTCTATTGTCCAGTAAGGAGAGATGAGCCCTGGGTAGGAGCCTGGGGGCCTGGGTTCTGTCCTGGCATTGCCTTCTAACTTTCTATGTTTCTTTGACAAGTCACTGCCCTCCTCTGGACCTCATTGTTTTTGCCGTTGTTGTTGGGTATCCATCTTTGTAAAATATTAATTAATTTGGCCGCCCCGGGTCTTGGTTGCATCGTGTGGAATCTTTCCTTGCTGTGCAGATGATCTATTTGGGGTACACAGGCTTAGTGGCTCCACGGCATGTGGGATCTTAGTTCCCTAACCAGGGATCAAACTCATGTCCCTTGCATTGCAGGGTGGATTCTTAACCACTGGACCACCAGGCAAGTCCCCACAAGTGAGGCCATCTTGAAGGTTCTTCTCATTGTAGAAAATTCTTGGATTTTGTAACTTAAAAGGATGTGAGAGATCCCAAGAAGGGTCCGGTTCTGCCAACTGAGCCCCCTGCCGACCCCCTCCTTGGTTCTCAGCGGGGGCTCACTGAAAAGACTGGTGGGCAGAAGGTCCAGAGCCCTCTAGGATTTTTCCAGGTTGTTCTTGTGCAGGTGAGCCCTCCTCCACCTGGATGGGGAATTAGAGTATCTGGGTCACCTGGAAACGGGCCACGGGAGAACTGGCCTCCTCGGAGGGTGAGACGTGTGCTGTCCTGCCCGGCGGTGTGGGCCGCGGTGCCTCTGCGCTGTCAGGCTCCGGTGCACCCCGGCCCCCAGAGCTCACCACTTGGCCCCGAGTTCTGTGTGTGAATGAAATCGGTCCTTATGCAAGAGCCTGTGTGTATCTCTCTGCCTCGAGCAGTTACATCAGAAGGCCAGATACGCAGAGCTCCTGCCATCGGGGACCCGGCAGTAGGCTCTTGGTCTGGTTCTTTCTGCAGACAGCTGGGAGGGAGGGAACTGCGTGCCGAGGAAGTGGGTGGAGACTGGTGGGTTCTCTCCCGGGTTCCGCTGGTTCCCCAGGCCTGCTGGCCAGGTGGCAGAGCCTCACCTGGGTGTGTGTGCAGGTGTCTGTCCGCACGGTGGGAAGGTCCTTGTCTGAACTGTTGGTTTGGGTTGGGGTGTTCTATAAGGTCAAACCCGGCATGGGGCATCAGCTCCATCCCCCCCACCAGGTTTAAGTCGGCTGTTGGCATGACCAGCTCGGCGACTTTGGGTTGGCTCCCTGAGTCCCTGGGTCCTTGTATAAATGAGAATCCTCCTTCCAGTGTGGCCAGCACTGGCCTGACTCCGGTAGGGGCCTCAAACAGCCCAGTCACTCCTGGAGGTAACAGAGCCAGGGGCAGATCTTGGACTCAGCAGTTAAAGGACCTGGGTGCAAGTCCCCGCTCTGCCACTTCCTACCTGTGTGACTTGGGACTGCGCCTTGTGCTTCGTTTGTGTGTGCTCCATCCTGTCCGACTCTGCAACCCCACGGACTGTAGCCCGCCAGCCTCCTCTATCCATGGGATATCCTGGGCAAGAATACTGGAGTGGGCTGCCATTTCCTCCTCCAGGGGATCTTCCCGACCCAGGGACTGAACCTGGGTCTCTTGCATTGCAGGCAGATTCTTTACCGTCTGAGCCACCAGGGAACCCATGTATACCAATTAAACCAATGCTTGGCACATGATAGACCCCTGTCAGTGTTAGCTGTTATTACCTAATTTCTTCAACAAGTTGTGGTTAGTTGATCTCTTGGGCAGTTGGCAGCCCACCTGCTCTGTTTATTTTGAAATAGGGTCCCTCTTTGTTCAGCCATAGCTTGTCCAGGATGGCAGGTGTGTGTGTGTGTGTGTGTGTGTGTGTGTGTGTGTGTGTGAGCTGTGTCACCTCTGCCCCAGGCCTGGAGGACAGCTCCTGTGACAGCCTGCGTGCCAGGCCTGGTGGCCACTGTGCCCACCCCTCCCAGGTCCTCCTGGTTTTGCTTCCTCAGGTTGCCTGCATCTTAATAGATGCCCTGGTTTGCCTCACTCTGCTGCCTGGTCAGCTCACTGGGGCACCTGTCACAACAGGTCCGCTTGTGTTACCTGCTCTTGACCTGCCAGGAATAGTAGGATCAGGAAGGCTCTGGGGTGAGTGTGTTCCAACCTCTCCTGGCCTTGTCTGCATTTGCCCCTTTTGGGGGACACCTGAGAGTAGCTTGTGATTTGCCATGTGTATGGACTCACTCAGGAACATGCTCAAGAATCTTAAGGGAGTGAACAAGTCAGAATTTAAACTAAATTTAACTATTTTCAAAGATAGCAAGATCTGGAATTTTCTTGATAAAGTTGGCTGACTATGAGTATTAACCATCTACCAGGCCTAGTGCTGGGCTTCCCAGGTGGCGCTTGTGGTAAAGAACCTGCCTGCCAGTGCAGGAGACGCAAGAGATGAGGGTTCAATCCCTGGGTCAGGAAGATCCCCTGGAGGAGGAAATGGCAACCCATTCCAGTATTCTTGCCTGGAAAATTCCATGGACAGAGGAACCTGGCTACAGTCCATGGAGTCACGAAGAGTCAAACATGACTGAGCACGCACGCTACTGATACTGAAGCCTAGTACCGAGCATCGTACATCTCCTGCCCATGAAGGTAGTCCTGTTATTCCTCCATTTTACAGATAAGGAAACTAAGGCATAGAATAACTTGACTCAAGGCAACTGGCCAGCAGTAGAGCTGGGATGGGAACCAGGTCTGACCCTCCCTCTAGGGAGAGCTGGGCTGGCATTCCTGGGATGGCTCAGTGGTGACATTCTGCTATCTGAGCCCTTTCTCACTCTCCACCAGTGATAGTGTTGGTGATGTCAGCCCGGTTACAGCTGAGGGACGTGCACAGGGCTTAGGGACAGAGACCCTGTATCTTTGGGCCTTTGTGTGCTGGAGAGGGTGGTCCCAGAGCTGATGTCACCTCAACCCCACTGCAATTCCGTTCCTGGGTTCCAGGTCCGATTTCTTTCTTGTGTTACCTAAGCCCCATGTGTCCTTATCTTGCTCTGCCCAGATAAAATGGTCTCTTAAGAAGAGAGCTGGGAAGATTTTATAACAGAGAAGGCTGTGGGTAGTCGAATGGCCTTGGCAGATCCCTGGTGAAAAGAGGTGTGGATACACTTGCCAAGCACCCCTGGCCTTCCTTCCCTGGGAGGTGTCTGAGGAGTCCCAGCCAGGAGTGGGCCCAGGGAGTCCCGCTGTTTCAGCTGAGTGCTCGTTTTCAGTCTATTAACTTAAAACCGTTTTGTCTACGCTGGGGGCTTGGGGGAGGGGTGAAAGCACTGACAATTGGACTGAAAATCGTGGCTGTGGGGACTTTCCTGGTGGTTCAGTGGTTAAGACTCCGAGCTTCCATTGCAGGGAGCATAGGTTTGATTCTTGGTTAGGGAATTAAGATCCTGCATGCCGCAGGGTGGCCAAGGAAAAAAGGAGAAAACCTGATTCCTACCGATAGGTCATTCTCTGGGAATATGTCTGAAATAATATATATATATAAGTGTTAGTCCCTCAGTCATGTCCGACTCTTTGTGACCCCATGGACTATATGTAGCCTGCCAGGCTCCTCTGTCCATGAGATTCTCCAGGCAGGAATACTGGAGTGGGTTGCCATTCCCTTCTCCAAATACATATATGTATGTATATAAAATACATATATATATAAATAAAAACATATATATGTGCATATATACATATATAAACAAAATACATAAATAAATACATATACATGTAAAATACAGATATATATATATCTAAAAGCATGGATGTGGAGTTGGTGCCTCAATACAGTAAAGGCCGTGTGATCTGAGGGATGTCACTTAACCTCTGAGCCTTGGAGATGAGGATGGTCCTCGCGGGTCCATGGGGAAGGTAGGATAGGATGAGGGCTGTAAACTGTGATGTGTGTGAGGCATCTGCCCAAGATGCCTGATCTGCACATGATCCGATGTCATCTCATGGGTGCGCGTCAAGCTAGAACGGACAGTCATATCACTGGTGGGGCATCCTGGTCTCACCTGGAACTCAAGGTGCTGGTTCAGTGTCAGAGGTGTTGCTTAGACCTTGGTGGTACGGAATGGACTGTAAAAGTGGGGGTAATGCTGACCCCACCCCACCCTCCACCTTGTGCTCAGCACTCTTTTACAATCAGATCTCTGCCTTGTTCCATGGGAGCCTGCAGATATCTTGGCAGATCAGTAATCCACTCTGGCCATTTGGACACTCACCTTTTGGGGTCTCCTCCAACCCCCGTCCTGGACTCCCTGCCAATCATCAAAGTCACGGCCTTATGCATGTCTAAGGCCGCAGAGACAGGAGTTGGGAGTAGATATTTGCAGGTGCCTGCGGGCATACCGGCTGCATATGGGTATGCCAGCCGCTGGATTCATCTTATCGTTTTGTCTCCATGGTGATCTTTGGAGGCTGATCTTTTCCCTCATTTACAACAGAGGAAATGATGGCTCAGGGACACGGTCCATGGCCCGCAGTCCTTTCGCTGGTAGGAGGTGGGGGTGAGATTTGAACTTGAGTCTCTCTCTGGCTCTGATCCCCATGATCTTTCCATTGAAGACGGGGAGAGCTCCCTCTTTTCTCTTGCCGGAACACCTGGGCTGCTCTCCCTGAAGGGGTTGCAGTGCTCTGCGTGTGGCCTGGAGGGGGCAGGCTGGCGATGCTCCTCCTGGACCTGGCCGCTCTGGCAGCTTCTGTGTCTCTCCAACTTCTTTCTGTCTGATCTCCTCTAGGGGTTTCAGGAGGAGCTGAAGATGGAGATTCTGGGGAATAACTTTTACTCTTGGTGGGTGCAGGGCACCCCTCTGCCTGGGAGGTGGAGAAGGAAGCAGACCTCAAGTGGGGAGCCACCTGGGCTGAGGTGCCTGGGCCCAGTTAGACCTTCGGGCCTGAAGGCTTCTGACCGGTAGCTGGCCCCCTCCCTCCCCAAACACCAAGCTCCAAGAAGTCAAACACATGTTGACTCATTTGTTGGAGAAATTCAGCTCCCGGGCTTCCTGCATTCCAGGGTGCTGGTATGCCAGAAATTCTCTGGAGGAGCAAGCAGGGAAGTCTTGTCTTAGAGTAAAAATGCTAATAAAACATCTCTAGAATCTGCTCCTTCCTTTCCACCCACACAGCCACTGACTAAATTACCTTTTGTTCTCATTTGCTGAATTGCCTTGGCTCCTTAATTGGCTTCCCTGTTTCTGGTTTCTCCACACCCACTTCAATCTGTCCTCCACATGGTTTCCAGAATGATCATTCAAAAATGCAGATCGGACCACGTTTCTTCCTTTGTATTCCTCCCCACGCCTGCAAGATTGAGTGCAGACGCCTTAGTATGGCCTTCCTGGACCTTCCAGAACCTTCTGGGATCTGCATGAGCTGGCCCTGACCCCTGGCTGACTTTGCTCTCCCTTCTTCCCCATCCGCTCTAGTCTCTAGCTACTTGCCATGTAAATATATCCCTTTTTTTCCCATAAAGGTTTTCTTGTGACTCTGGCCTTTCCTCCACTCTGCCCCACGTGGGTGTTGTCCCTGCCCCTTACCCTCTGCCCGTGTGTCACACTCCACACCCCACCCCAACCTATTGAACCCATTTCGGGGATTATCTCCTCTTTGATGTCTTTCTAGGATTTCAGTCCCCACCTCCACCCCACAGACCCAGTCCCCTTGGGGTCCCACAGACCTCTGTGGCAGCACCCAGGTGGCATACTCCACGTGGCATCAGCTGTCCCCATCTGGAGAGTCCCACCCACACATCTGGACCTTGGTGAGGGTGGCTGGGCAGCTGGACTCAGCTGGCCCACACCCCCTCTCTGTACAGGCTCAGAGTCTCTCCACGTGGTCCCTCCCTCAGAGTGGTCATGGCAAGAAAGTAAAAAGTACAAACCAAAAAAGAAAAACAAATGGCTAACTTGGGCTTAATAAAAATGTAGCTGCTCTTTGAAATTTGTGAAGATGTTTGGAGGAGTGCTTGTGGATAGCATGGGGCCCCAAGAAGAATTGAGAAATACCTTCTTTTTCCTTCTATATGTTTTCCAGAAGCAAACAGGAAGACTTACAAGGTTTTAGAAGGAGGTTTGAGATAGTTCAGGCTTAAAAAATGTTAGCAGAAGAGACTGCTTTTGTTTGCAACAGAAAATGTGAGTTCCACAAACAGACCCTTATGTTTCTCCTGCAATGAGAAGTTTGGAGTTAGGTGGCTCATGTGTTTAGCAGCTGAACAGAGGTGTCTCTGGACAACTCTTGGCTTTTCTAATCTTCAAAGCAGAAAGCAGGGCTGTGGGAAGTCCCAGAGACTGCCCCACTTGTGAGGGAAACACTTTCCCGGCATTTCCAGTGGATATGCCCTCATATCTCATTGACCAGACCTATCATACATAGTTGATTTCAAAGAAAGCTGCAAGTGGGGCCCAGATCACACAAGAGCCATGCTGGATCCCATCCTAGGTCAATTATGTGTATGTAAAGTCAGGGTTGAGACTGCTGACTTGGATCAGTTTATCACCAGGCATGGTGCTGCCCTAAACAAAATTGGCCTGCGAGTGCAGAAGAGGTCAGGCATGGCTATCAGATGGGTAGTGAGCAGCACCGTACATGGCACCCATCATGCCAGGGGAGATGGCCATCACAGTTGTCAGCCCCGGTATTCGAGGAGCTCCCCTGCCCTGGCTTCTTACTCGCTGCATGGTTCTTTATCCTTTTCTGTGATGGTCTCAGTTGATAGGCGAACAGTTGTGTTCCTGGAAAGAAAGACCTGCCTCCCCAGTATATGACACAACCTGTTACACATTGCAGGTGCTTTCAGATCGGAGTTTGAAGTGGGCCCACTGGCAAAAACCCACCTTTGTCGTCAGATGCAGCCTCTGCCTTTTTTCCATGTCTCTGCTTGATAATTCACCTCCAGGTCCCTTCTGGTGTGCGGTGTTAGGAACTCTCTGGGATTTCCTCTTGTCATCCAGGGGTTGAGAGCCAAGCCATGCACTGTGGGCTGGTGAACTTCAGACAGGCGTGTGGAGCATGTTTGAGTTGAGACACAGGCTGTGTCGATTAAGGGGTCTGGTTTGTGGGTGCCTCAACCCCTGTGCCTCCTGACACCTGCTGTCCACGGTTGCTCAGCAGACGCGCTGAGTGTTGGGGCCATCAGGGATGCTCCCCTTTCTTTGTCTCCCTCCATCCGGTCAGGTCTGTCTGTGGACACATCTGTCACTAGTTGATGACGCATCTCACACATCAGTTCTTCAAGCTTATGCGCCAGGCTGCTTATGGCCATGTCACAGTGCCTCTCCGTGCTGGGAGCCTGGACCAACTCTCCCGATGATATGTTGAATGAATGGGTGATGTATAGAGGTTCTTCTTCCTTCCCTCATGTCATCATTTCAGGCCCAGGGCAGTTAGGGGTTGAAGCAGGTGTTTGGCTTTCTCATGATTTAGTCCAGTTTGTTCCCGCAGCCCCTGAGGACTGCTGGTTCTGAAAAACCCATAGGGGTATCGGGCGCTTGTAGTGTTGAATTGACGTGGGAAGCAAACCTGTCATGGCAGCCCCGAGACTGCTCATGCACTGGCTTTTTAAGGCCACCGTTGCTTTCTAGAGAGCCCTTTCACTTGGCCCACCCTTGACCTCTCAGGTAGGAGCTGTCTTAGGATATGTAGGTCAAGGGAATGCCTTCTTCTTGGAAACCTTTCCTTCTGAGTCTCAGGACCTTAGTGGAGTGGCAGGTGTTGCCGAGGAAACGAGGGTCCTTGGCTGTCCACCCTAGCCTGGCTCAAGCTCCCTCTTTCCCCAGAAGCCTCTCGAGTACTTCTGAGCCTTATCAGTCCCTCCTTTCCTGCCTACTTAATACCCAGCACCAAAGCAATTAGAATCGGCGATGCTATCTAATGGGGATGCTAATTGCGCAGAGGAAATTAACAAAGTCATCAGTGCCTCTGGGCAGGGTCTCCCTGCACCCTCTGCTGTACTGGCCCCTGGTACTCTCAGCCATCAGCAAAACCAAAGACTGATCCTATTTTGTCTTGGTCGGGGTTTGAAACTCCCATTTGCCGCTGGTTGTCAGGCCCCAGAGTTCGCAGCCCCAGTGGAGCCAAGGAAGGGTGCGGGAGGCCCTGAGTTTCCAGCTGTGGCCTTCTCACCCCCGGCCTCCTTGGGAACGGCTCCACTTGTGGTCTGGGGCAGACTTGTTTGTTTGTGTTTGAAGTTCCCCGACTCCGAGTTTGACGTCAGGGCAGGGTTGCTGGCAGGAGGCTTGGCGGGGAGATTGTCTCTGTAACAAATGCACGTGTCTGGCAGCTTCTCCTGGAGGGAGAGCACGGGTGCGTGGGGTGGAGGGAGTGAAGGATGGCTGGTTGCGAAATGCCCAGTTTGGGAATTGAGGTCACTTTCTCCTCTGCTCATCCCCACTTTCCCTGGCACGCTGGCTCTGCCCCTTGCCTGCTCACGGCAGCCCCCCTGGGTACCCTCGAGAGCTCCGTGGGACTCGGCAGTGCCAGGGCCGAGGCACTCTTGGAGCCAAGCGCCTGGTCATGCCCGCAGGGGAGCCGTCAGCCTAGTCGTGACCTCCAGAGCCTTCCTTACTATCTCAGAAATCATTTCGCAACATGTTGGCCGTGGCAGCCAGACCAGACTGCTTAGCTGGCGGGGTTGGCCGGGGGTCCCCAGAAGCGCACTCCAGTTTCGGGGAGGAGATGGGAGAAGTAAGAGGAGCCGCCCGAGGCCCTGGCAGACCTGGCTGGTGCCCAGGAAGGAACCACAGCTTCAGGGACCGTCCGGGGAAGGATGGAATAAGTCCTGAGAGCTTTGGCGACTTCCTGAAGTTTGGGATGGGCTAGACAGGGACCTGGGATTCCCAGCTGGAGCTAGTTGGTAAAGAACCCGCCTGCCAGTTGCAGGAGACATAAGAGACATGAGTTCGATCCCTGGGTCAGGAAGATCCTCTGGAGGAGGGCATGGCAACCCACTCCAGTATTCTTGCCTGGAGAATCCCATGGACAGAGGAATCTGGAGGGCTGAGATCCATGGGGGTCACAAAGAGTCGGATATAACTGAAGCGCCTTAGCAGGCATGAAAGCACAGGCGTATGGCACTAGCAAAGACTGCCATGGACGTCCTCTTAAGAATGTTTCGTGCAGCCCACCTGGAGGAAGGAGTCAGGGTCCCGTAGGTTTGGGTGAGCTGGAGGCTGGTCCGTGAACTGTGCCTGCTGACTGGAGGGCTGGGTGAGCTGGGGGAAGGGGTGGAGGTGGGCAGGGGCCTGCAGGGGCCTCGCTTCACTCTGCAAAGCATAATGGGGTCTCCTTGAAAGGGGAAGCCCCCTGGCATCAGGCAGGGTGGTAGTTGGTTTTAATGATTTCAGAGCAGGGATTAGGTGTAGCCCAGAGGGTAGGTTCTTGCACAGAGGACCCAAGGCAGTGGCCCATCGTGGCTGGAGAGTGTGGAGAGTGTAGGGCAGTCTGTGGCTTTTATTCAGAGGACTCACTGCCTGGGATGGTGTGGACATGACTGGATCTGAGTGAGCCAGGTAGGCTGCCCAGCACCCACATCTTGACGTCGCTCTTCTTGTCTCCCATCAAGAGTCTGAATGGATTGTGACCTTTTTGGTTATACAGAGCTATTCTGTGGGAAAATGCTATGTTTAGGGGCTTTGGGGTTGTGTGAAGGTTGGGACACTGTGCTTACCTCCTGCAATTTTCATTGAGAACCCAGGGAGAGAAGAGGATAATGTACTAAGTAAATAGGAGAGAGAGACTTGCCTGGCAGTCCAGTGGTTAAGACTCAAAGCTGCCAATGCAGGGGGTGCGGCTTTGATCCTTGGTCAGGGAACCGGGATTTTTACAAGCTGCACACACAGAGAAAAAATAGATAGATACGATTATTATTACTACTGGCGTTGCTGTTGAGTGTTGAGGTGATCTGCATAATTGAGAGAACTCACTGTTGTCCGTGGGAGTCTGATGTGTCTCTCTGCCTGTGCTGGGGTTCATTGCCCACTTATATCTGTCACCTCTGTCCTTATAGACTGACCCACCTGCCCTGCTTGAGATGGCACGTCCTGGGACTCTGAGAGGGCCTGTCACTTTGCCGAACGTTTTACATCTGGATTTTCTCATGTAAATCTTCACAATAGCCCTTTGAGGGAAATCAAACCCATTTTATAGGTGGGGAAGCTGAGGCTGACAGGTTACATCTGTGTTCACTGCTGAGGGAGGGTGATGGTGAGGGGCTTGGAGGCCAGTTCTCTGTGTCCCGAGAGTTGGAGCTCTTCCTCGGAGCTAAACTACGTCTTGGGTGTGGTTGGTGTAACTGCTGGAAACCTTCTGGGGCTTGTGTTTTTGTTGGTGGTGTTGTTCCAAGCACTTTCACATATAGTTATTTTGACTCCAGCTTCTCTAAAACAATACCATTTTATGGTAAGATTGAAGCTGAGCTAAGGGAGATTTCCCCAAGAGCCTTGATCTTACATGTCAGAACTGGAACCAGAGCCAAGATCTTTGAGCCTTGGACACTTAGTGAACACTTGCCATGCATCATGTCTCGCTGATACCCAGCGGCTGTTTGTGGGCCCACCTGATGCTCTTCTGCTCCTTCTGTAAGTCTGACTGAGCCTCAGAGCAGGGGCAGAATGAACGCTCATGAAGTGAAAGAGTCTCAGAGGTGGACGAAGACTTTCATTCCAGCCTCGGGTCCTCCCCTGTGGCCAGAGTGCTGATGACTCTCCCTCTCGCCGCTGGGTCCCATTGCTGAAACCCCAGGTGTTCTTCCCTCCTGGAGAATTTCTATCTTGCGGTTTTGTGGTTAAGAGAAAATGATGCTACCCATGAAAGGCCCTGGTGGAGGTCCGTGGGGCTGGGCTGGCTAGGCTGGCTGGCCCGCTGTGGTTTGTCTGGGAAAGTAACCCCTGGGTGGTTCTACAACTGTGACCAACTTTCCAAAAAGTGAGAGCAGTCTTATTTTGCTTGGGTAGGCACTGCGCGCAGCACGCCAGACATCTCCTCCAGCAGAACACAAATCTGCAGGTGTTGTTTCGTCTTTATAAGCTTCAGGACACCAACCGCCACCCCCGCCCCCCGCCCGCCCCCCCCCCCGCCCCCCCCCGGCCATGACTCATTTTCCTTCCTGGTCTTCACGGCCAGCCAGGGCTATGGATTGTCAACTGGGTACAGTGAAGAATTTCTTTAAGTTCTGCTGGGTCCTACCCACTAGTCACTCTGGGCTGCCTTTTGACAGGAACTCTGAAAAATAATGAAAGTGTTAATTGCTCAGTTGTGTCCGACTCTTTGCAACCCCATGGATTGTAGCCCGCCAGGCTTCTCTGTCCATGGGATTCTTCAGGCAAGAATACTGGAGTGGATTACCATTCCCTTCTCCAGGGGATCTTCCCAACCAAGGGATCAAACCTGTGTCTCCCACATCGCAGGCAGATTCTTTACCGTCTGAACCACCTGGGAAGACTAGTGAGGATCTCTGCTGCTGCTGCTGCTGCTAAGTCACTTCAGTCGTATCCAACTCTGTGCGACCCCATAGATGGCAGCCCCCCAGGCTCCCCCGTCCCTGGGATTCTCCAGGCAAGAATACTGGAGTGGGTTGCCATTTCCTCCTCCAATGCCTGAAAGTGAAAAGTGAAAGTGAAGTTGCTCAGTCGTGTCCGACTCTTAGCAACCTCATGGACTGCAGCCTACCAGGCTCCTCCGTCCATGGAATTTTCCAGGCAAGAGTACTGGAGTGGGGTGCCATTGCCTTCTCTGAGTGAGGATCTCTGGCAGCCTTTAAAAAAAGAAACCGCTCACTCCGCTTCAGGGGAACTCCTGATTTTTGAGACTCTCCTGAGCCATCGCTTGCCCAACTGACGTTTGTTTTCGACTCTCATTTTAGTAAATATGAGTGCCTGTTGGGGCTACAGAATGTAATGTGTATTCAGTTGTTCATTCATTCAACCAAGGGTTTACCATAGCAGACCGCGCCAGGTGCTATGCTGGCTCCTGGGGACACAGTGGTAATCAGGTGATCAAGAACATAGACCAGGCACCTGGCCTCAGGGATTTTCCCATCTAAAGAAGGAAGCAGACAGGCCAAACACTAAATGTGTGATCTGGTAGAGGACAAGGGCTGGGGCTGTGACCTGTTGTAGGAGAAGGGCTGGGGCTGTGAGGAGGAGGGCTAAAGGGCTTGGGGGAGTCTTTCTGGCGGGATGGATATCTAAGCTGAGTTGTGCAGTCTGAGGGGTCACTGGGAAGAGCCTTCCTGGCAAAGGGACAAGGGCTGAGGGTCTGCAGGCTGAAAAGGGCTGGACTTGGTGATGGGGCTGAATGAGAGAAGCCCCCAGATCCTGGCTCACTGCCAAGGCCAGGTTGGCTGATCTTGATGTTGCCCTGTGTTGGCTGAAGTCTTAGCACAATGAACAGGTTATTCATCAGCTCCGAGGGGTGTGGCCCTTGAAGCATTCAGGCTGGGGACGGATAGACCTCTTTGCTGCTGATGTCAATGTCAGCAGCCCGACCTCGTTGCTTCAGGCGGAAGAGAATGGTTTTGACTTTGCACAGTTAATTGATTTATTGCCCTGTCTTTGGTCAGCAATTTGACACTGTGGTTTGAGAGCAGTTTGGAGTGGAGGGCAGGCTGTGAGAAACCGTTTAATGTGGGGATGAGGCCCCTGTATTTCCTTCTCTCCTTTCTTTCTCAGGCATCTTTGAGCACATGTTGTGTGCCAGGTGCAGTAGTAGGCTTGTGGGGACAGTCCAGTGAGGTGGGCATAGTTCCTGCCCTGATGTATAATAATGGGGGACTAATCTAGTTTTGGGGGGGAGTTTCTATACTATAGTTCAATCCTCCCAGCCGACTATGAGCTGGAATCATCCTTGCTGTTGTACAGATGAGAGAACCAAGACTCAGGAAAATTAATGAGCTTCCCTAAGGTCACACAGTTAAATGACAGAAATTAGATCTGAATCAGATTCTTTTTTTTTTTTTTAATTATGAAAGTATGATAACACATTTACATAACACATTAAATTATCAAAGTCTGATAACATATTTGTGTTATAAGACATTGCAAAATACAGAACAAAGTTACATGTAGTTCTACTATATATTACAGTTCTTTTTTTAAGTGGATAAATTAAGATTTTCAGTTGGAGTTCCAGTATTGAATCCAGATTCTGTTCAACTCTGAAATCTGTGCTGTGTTCACTGCCCTGGGAGCTCACATCTGTAGGGGGAGACCTGGTTAGAAGCTTGAACATGAGGCCTGTGATAGCGGCTTCCAGAGAAGTGTGGACAGGGCACTATGGAGGGGAGAAGGGGGAGGATTCTAATTAGCCCAGGGGGTCTTGACCAGAAGAGAGAAGGACTTCCAGTCACTACAGACATTTGAGCAGAGGCCCAGGAGTATAGACATACAGAAAGTATTAACATTTGAGAAACAGCTCCTAGGTGAGTGCTGACCTGGAGGACTGGGTGGGTCAGGGGTAGGGTGGAATGGAGATGAGGCTGGAAAAGAAAGCTGAGGTCCTGAACTTGGAATGGCCTCTGGTCACACTTGGAGAAGGACTTCCCAGGTGGCGCTAGTGAAAAGAACCCGCCTGCTAATGCAGGAGACATAGGAAACATGAATTTGATCCCTGGGTTGGGAAGATCCCCTGGAGGAGGGCACAGCCCTCCATTCTGGTATTCTTGCCTGGAGAATCCCTTGGACAGAGGAGCCTGGTGGGCTAGGGTCCATAGGGTCTCAAAGAGTTGGATACCCTGAGACATTTACAGATGAAAAAACAAGGAATGAATTAACAACAGCAAAAACTCTCGAGGGGGCAGCAGGTACTGGGAAGTGGCTCCCAAGGGCAGGGTTCCTTCATGCAAGACTTTGAAGATAGTGCTTGTCTTGAGGGGAAGCTCCCAAGCCACCATCTCGGCAGCTCTCGGGGGTCCCCGGGTCGCTGAGACTCAGTGGAGCCTGCCCTCTTTGGGTTATCGCTCATTTCGCTCTGTTGGAGTCCACTCCCTCTTCAGTCCCGGCTGCTCTCTGCCCTGAAGGTCTTGCCGCTCCTCATTCCTCAGCCCAGTGTGGGGCGGTCGGCCCAGCGTTTGTCAAGCAGAATACCAGTATTTACTCTTATATTATTTGAAGCTTTAGCGTTTTGAGACTCTTGAAACCCGTGGACAGGCTTTGCCAGGAAAACGCATAGATTCACGTGTCTGACGTTTGCAGGCATTTCAGGGAATGGGTCTTGAAAGCCTTCTGGTCCCAGTCAGGGACCTTGGCCAGTGGAGCCACAGCCCACCGGCCTGGCCGGCCCTCAGGCTGTGTATGCTGTGGGCTGGGCACTCATACTGAGGGCTTCATTTCTTCTCAGCCTCCCTGAGAGGGAGGTTCTATTATTACCCCCATTTTCTGGAGCAGGAAACTGAGACTTTCCTGGGGGCGGGCTGTTGTGTCCCAGGTCACAGGGCTCGGGTGTGTCTGAGCCCTCGGGTCCTAGCCCGGGTAATCTGATTCTTGGCTGGAAGCCTCCTAAGTGGGAGGTTACTCATCTTCCCCACGCCCCTGCGTTTTTCACATCATCCATCGCTGACTCCCATTACCCCTCCCCTTCCCCCAAGCAGGAAGCCCTTCCTCCGTGTGACCCTGTTCTCTGTTCTACGTTCTGAAGAGCGTGGTCCTTGGTGGGAGGTGGGGAGGGTGGTGTGGTAGCCAGCCTTGGGTGGGACAGAGGGTGGGGCGTGGTTCTCTAGGTTTCCCTGCTGGCTCTCCCAGACCCTCCTCCTCTCCTGCCTCCTCAGTTTCCTGCTTCTCCCTCTTTGAATGGTAGCAGAGGGGGCACCTGGCAAGCCCCTGTCCTCATCTCATGGCTCGTGTGTGCCAGAGCTCCCAGTATCACGTCCACCTGCCCCGAGTGAACCTGCTTTTCTGTCCTGGGCTCCCCGCAGGCGAAGCTGCTCCGGTACATCTGCAAGCAGTGTCAGTGCAAGCTGAGCGTGGCCCCGGGCGAGAGGACCTCGGAGCTCGACAGCTACCCTCGCTTCAGCGACTGGCTGTACACCTTCAACGTGAGGCCGGAGGTGGTGCAGGTACGGGGCTATGCCGTGGGGACGGGGTCTTCGGGTGGGATGTGGGCAGGGAGTCGAGCGAAGGGACCACACACAAGCCTGAGCGCCGGCTCCACAGCGGCTGCGACTGGTGGGGCAGGAGTGGGACGTGGAGGGGACGGCGGCAGCAGGAGGGACCCAGGGCACACGTGGCTCTGGCCTGCGTCCTGGGTGTCATCACTCCATGAGCCAGACAGCCTGACCCCACCACTCACAGGCTCGTCGTGAGGACAACAGTCAGCGTTTCTGGAAACACTGGCTGCGCAACAGGCACTGTGTTGAATACTCTGTATAAATAATCTCACTTCATTCCCAAAAAGCCCTCTGAAGGAGTTACTATCATGATTGCCGTTTAATACTTGAGAAAATTAAAACACCATTTTATACTTGAACAAATTGAAGCATGGATGGGTCAAATAGCCCGTTTAAAATCATAAAGCTGATAAATGATTGTTTTGGAATTTAGAAGCAAGGATCTGAGTTTAGTTTTCTCCTGTAACTCCAGTAATAATACTTTTCCTTCCTTTGTTCTCTTTTCCCACCCATCCAACCTACGCACCCACCTACCCACTAAAGTAATCAACCAGTATGCAAGGAGAAGGTCAGAGGTCAGGGGCAGCTCTCATGGGGTATCAATAAATCAGTGCCTTGACAGGTGTGGTTCACCCAGGCAGGTCTTTTAAATACCTCATTTCTCTTCTAAAATTAAAGACACACTTTGCTATTGTTGCAAAAGTAATACGAATTCATTTTATTTAGACACTTTGGAAAACAGAAGAAGGGGGGGAAATCACATACATATTACCACCACTCAGAGAAAAATCTGTGATCATTAAGATTTTGATAGTTCCTTCCAGCCTTTTTTTTTTTTACCCTAATACTTAAGTCTTAAAAAAAAAAAATCTCTAGATGGGTTAGACCTGTGCTGTCTAGTAAGGTAGCTAATATTATGTTCTTGGAATGTGGCAAGTCCACACTGAGATGTGTTATGATTTCAAAGACATAAATTCAAAGATGTGCTGAATTCTGAAGACGTGATCCAGAAAAAATAAAATATTAATAACTTAATATTTAATCTGTTGAGATGCTATTTTGGTTATATGAAGCTAAATAAAATAAATAATTTCATATATTTTTTTTGCAAAATTTATTTCATATATATTTACTTTTTAAAATGTGGCTACTCAAAAGTTAAAATTTAAGTATGTGGCTTGCATTATACTTCTCTAGGGCAACACTGATTTAAGCCATCCTGAATAAACAATTTTATATTTTACTTTTATCATTGGACATGCTAACCAGCATGTTTTCCTTGTATTTTCACACTTGGTAACCGCCTCCCACCCCTTTCAGGAGCTTCATAATGTCTGAGTATATGTGCTATCGTTTACCAGGCAGAGGTTAATTCCAGTTGTTGACTATTGTTTAAGACATGGTGGTTAATATTATTTATGAAGCTGCTTGTATATTTAAGAATTTTCACTAAGAGAGATTCCTTGGACAGGAAGTGACTTGAACTTAAGAAGTTCCTGTTGTGGGTGGGAGAAGATGGGGGTGAATGCGGGGTACCCACAAGGGCACTTCTAGCACCTTACACGCTCCCAGCCCTGGCCCTGGCCCCAGCGGCCCTCATAGTTGTGACATACATCCACTTTTAAGAAGCTGGCAGATCTTTAATCCATTTTGAGTTTATTTTTGTGTATGGTGTTAGAAAGTGTTCTAGTTTCATTCTTTTACAAATGGTTGACCAGTTTTCCCAGCACCACTTGTTAAAGAGGTTTTCTTTTTTCCATTGTATATTCTTGCCTCCTTTGTTGAAGATAAGGTGTCCATAGGTTCGTGGATTTATCTCTGGGCTTTTTATTCTGTTCCATTGATCTATATTTCTGTCTTTGTGCCAGTACCATACTGTCTTGATGACTGTGGCTTTGTAGTATAGTCTGAAGTCAGGCAGATTGATTCCTCCAGTTCCATTCTTCTTTCTCAAGATTGCTTTGGCTATTCAAGGTTTTTTGTATTTCCATACAAATTGTGAAATTATTTGTTCTAGTTCTGTGAAAAATACCGTTGGTAGCTTGATAGGGATTGTGTTGAATCTGTAGACTGCTTTGGGTAGTATAGCCATTTTGACAATATTGATTCTTCCAATCCATGAACATGGTATATTTCTCCATCTGTTTGTGTCCTCTTTGATTTCTTTCATCAGTGTTTTATAGTTTTCTATGTATAGGTCTTTTGTTTCTTTAGGTAGATATCATCCTAAGTATTTTATTCTTTTTGTTGCAATGGTGAATGGTATTGTTTCCTTAATTTCTCTTTCTGTTTTCTCATTGTTAGTGTACAGGAATGCAAGGGATTTCTGTGTGTTAATTTTATATCCTGCAACTTTACTATATTTGTTGATTAGCTCTAGTAATTTTCTGGTAGAGTCTTTAGGGTTTTCTATGTAGAGGATCATGTCATCTGCAAACAGCGAGAGTTTCACTTCTTCTTTTCCTATCTGGATTCCTTTTACTTCTTTTTCTGCTCTGATTGCTGTGGCCAACACGTCCAAAACTACATTGAATAGTAGTGGTGAGAGTGGGCACCCTTGTCTTGTTCCTGATTTTAGGGGAAATGCTTTCAATTTTTCACCATTGAGGGTGATGCTTGCTGTGGGTTTATCATATATAGCTTTTATTATGTTGAGGTATGTTCCTTCTATTCCTGCTTTCTGGAGAGTTTTAATCATAAATGGATGTTGAATTTTGTCAAAGGCTTTTCCTGCATCTATTGAGATAATCATATGGTTTTTATCTTTCAATTTGTTAATGTGGTGTATTACATTGATTGATTTGCAGATATTAAAGAATCCTTGCATTCCTTGCATTCTTCCCGACCCAGTTATTGACCCTGGGTCTCATGCATTGCAGGCAGATTCTTTACCATCTGAGCCACCAAGGTAGCCACCAGGAGCTTAGTCGCTCAGTTGTGTCTGACTCTTTGTGACCCCATGGACTGTAGCCCACCAGACTCATGTCTGTAGCCTACCTTGAAGATGCTGGGGCCACACATGAGCAGTGACTTGCCCAGGATCTCATCAGCATCATCCCTACTTGATGATGAGGATCACCAGGTTCAGAGTGGCCGAGTTAGTCTATGAGGGTCCCTGAACTGGTAACAGGGGCAGACTTGAGGGTCAGACCCGGGGCTGCTGGACTCCAAACTGTGCCTTCTAACTTCCTTTCTTGGGCTTAAGATGTCTTTGGCAGATGGCTTAGCTCCTCCAGGGATTTCCCTCAGATCTGCAGAGATGTGAAATATGCTGGAGACCCAGCCTCACCCACGTCAGTCTTCGAGAGAGGAGCCAGCTGTGCCCAGGGCAGAAGCCAGGACCCTGGAGGCTGGCTACAGGAGCTTTTTGGCCTCTGGGGAGCCCTCTGGTGGCAGCCGGGACAGGGGTCCCCCAGCCGGGCCCAGAGGTGTCGTGGATCCTCAGTTAAGTGGTATTTGAATCACATGAGGACTTGCCTGGTGGTCCAGTGGCTAAGACTCCGTGCTCCCAATGCAGGGGACCCAGGGTTCGATCCCTGGTTGGGGAACTAGATCCCACATGATGCAACTAAAAAAGACCCCACATGCTGCAACTAAGGCCTGGTACAGCCAAATAAATATTTTTTAAAAACAAACAAAAAACAAAGTCATCTGTGATAGTCAAAGCGGGGTGTAAACGAGGGGAGAGCTCATTTGTGTGCAGGTTTGGGCAGGCTGGAGAGCCCAAGAGCCAGGTGTGTTTGGGAGTCAGGATGCTCCCTGGTGGAGGGCACTGGGACAGAGTCTGAGCAGAGAGCTGTGTGCGGGTGGTGGGGTTGGGGAGAGACAGCAGGAGTGTCTCCGGTTGCTCGGTGTTTTGCTTCTAGATATACTGGAGACGCGTGCACCTCCTGTGTCCCCTCACCCCCTCCACCTCCCTGGCCTGCATCACGGTCCAGGCGCCCATCCTCTCACCCGAGCTCCTGCAGCAGCCCCAGAACTGTTTCCCTGTCTCCCTACTTTATCATTGACCTGCTTCATTCCATTTTCCACACAGCATGAAGACATGTAAATTGGACCACGTCATTTTCCAGGGCTTCCCATTTCTTTCCGAATAAACACCAGATGCCTCACACACTTTGACCTCTGCCTGTCTCTGACCTCATCTCACTAACCCTGCCCTTCACTCCCTCTGGTCTGACTTTTGCACCCATTCCCTTGCTCCCTGGAGTGCTCTTTCCTAGGCTTATCCCATGGACATCATTCTAGTGTCAGATCCATTGTTACCTCCTCCATGCAATCTTCCCTGATGAGCAAAAGATCATTCTTATATTTCTTTCTCTTTTTCTTTTGAATTTTTTTATTTTGTACTGGGGTATAGCCAACTGTCATTGTTGTGATAGTTTCAGGTGAAAAGTGAAGGGATTCAGCCATATATATACATGTATCCATTCTTCCTCCAAACTGCCCTCCCATCCAGGCTATATAGTAGGTCCTTGTTGGTTATCCGTTTTAAATATAGCAGTGTGTACATGGCCATCCCAAACTCCCTAACTATCCCTTCTAGCCAGCAACTATAAGTTCATTTTCTAAGTCTTTAAGTCTCTTTCTGTTTTGTAAGTAAGTTCATTTGTGTCATTTCATTTTAGATTTCACATACAAGGGATGTCATACAATATTTCTGATATTTCTCCTTGTCCATCTGACTTACTTCACCCAGTATGATGCTCTCTAGGTCCATCTATGTTGCTGCAAATGGCATTATTTCATTCTTTTTAATGGCTGTTACTCCTATGTTTCTTAACTCCACCAATTGTATGGATTCTGACTGGCTCCCACTCCACTCTGCTAGGCCCTGATGTATCCTGTGGGCTTTCAGCCAGAATTGGTTCTAGAATAGGTTGTTGTTCAGTCGCTTAGTCTTGTCTGACTCTTTGCAACCCCATGGACTACAGCATGCCAGGCCTTCCTGCCCTTCGCCATCTCCCGGAGCTTGCTCAAACTCGTATCCTTTGAGTCAATGTTGCCATCCAACCATCTCATCCTCTGTCACCCCCTTCTCCTCCTGCCTTCAATCTTTCCCAGCATCAGGGTCTTTTCAAAGGAATCAGTTCTTTGCATCAGATGGCCAAAGGATTGTAGCTTCAGCTTCAGCATCAATCCTTCCAATGAATATTCAGGGTTGATTTCCTTTGGGATGGACTGGTTTGATCTCCTTGCTGTCCCACTTAAGAGTCTTCTCCAACACCATAGTTTGAAAGCATCAGTTCTTTGATACTCAGCCTTCTTTATGGTCCATCTCTCACATCCATACATGACTACTGGAGAAACGATAGCTTTGACTATTCGGACCTTTGCTGAGAAAGTGATGCACCACCTAGATAGGCAGGTGCACATTTCAGAAACTAAAGTTCCAAATGGCATGAAAGCCATGCCCCTTTCCACAGTTGACCTCAGAGACAGAATCCTTTGACTTCTGAATGTCAGTGAAACCACTGTTTATTTTCCTAAATAAATGTTTTATTTTGGAATAGTTTTAGATTTACAGGAAAGTTGCAGAGTCAGTGCAGAGTTCCCATCTGCACCCCTCACCCATCATCCCCTGTCATTAACATCATATATTACCAGGGTACATTTGTGAAAACTCAGAACATGGCATTGGTTTATGACTACTAATTACTCCAGATTATCACTACTAATTACTCCAGATTCTATTTGGATTTCACCAGTTTTTCCATTACTGTCCTCTTCCTGTTCTAGGTTCCAATCCAGGGTACCGTGTTGTTTTCTTTAAAAATGTATTCATTTAGTTGTGGCATGCGGGATCTAGATTGAACTTGGACCCCTTGCTTTAGAAGTGCTGAGTCTTAGCCACTGGACCACCAGGGAAGTCTCACCACATTGTTTTTATTCACATACAAATTTGTTTCCCTCTTTTTAAAAAAAAAATACATAAGATGCTAAAATGGGATCATAGAATAGTATCATCCTGAGGTTTTTAGTTTGAATTTCATCTCTGTGTTGGTCCAGGCAAGCCCACCTCATTCTTCTTTCTTTTAAAATTATTTATTTACTTATTTGGCTGTGCTGGGTCTTGCAGGCTTTCTCTAGGTGCAGACTTTCTCAGTGCTTCTCACTGAGGTGGCTTCACTTGTGGGACACGGGCTGGAGGGCGCACGGGCTTCAGCAGTTGCAGCACGTGGGCTCAGCAGTTGTGGCTCCTGGGCTCTCAAGCACAGGTTCAGTAATTGTGGTGAATGGGTCTAGTTCCTCCAGCGCATGTGGGATCTTCCCAGACCAGGGATCAAACCCCTGTCTCCTGCATTTGCAGGCGGATTCTTTGCCACTGAGCTGCCAGGGAAGCCCGCTTCATTCTTCTTTAGCAATGGAATAGGAAGAGGTTGGGTTTCTCCTCAATATCTCAGGAATGGCTATGTTGGAGCCCTCCAGAAGGTATCAGCTTGTGCCCAGTAGAAGCTGTGTGCCAGGCAGCGTGGGGCCTGGCATGCAAGAAGCCCTGGCAGATATTTGCTGGTGAAAAGTGACTGAGGAATGAGCAAAAGTCACAGTGGGATGCAGGCTGGGGGTGCCAGACTTGAAAACGGGGTCTCTGTCTTTTTTCTGTTCAGTGTTTTGGAGAAAGGATCCAAATCCAGGAAGTCTGGCATTTCCTTATGCTGAACTATGGGGGTGCACTGCTGCAGTCAACACCCTCAAGACGATTTTGCCAGGACTGCTCCGTGAGGCCTCTGGGAATGGTTTTTGTGTGATGGGACTTGCCTCATCAGTCTCTTGGGGTTCTCTGCTGATCCTGACCCTTCATGGCTTCGTGACGGGGCCTCTGATTTTTCTCTCAGAAAAATACCTGCATTGTATGTGAGTGTAGCCCTGTGTCTATGTATAACCTCCTCCTTCCTTTTCAAAATCTCCCCCCCGGGCTTCCTCTCCATGGATGTGTGCTTAGTCACTTCAGTGTGTCCAACTCTTTGCCTATGGACCACAGCCCGCCAGGCTCCTCTGTCCATGGGATTCTCCAGGCAAGACTATGGAGTGGGTTGCCCTGCCCTCCTCCAGGGGACTCTTCCTTATTCAGGGACTGAACCCACATCTCTTAGGTCTCCTGCATTGGCAGACAGGTTCTTTTCCATTACTGCCACCTGGGAAGCCGTTTGTCCTTCTAGAGTTATCTGAACATCATTTCAGCTTTGTCTTTAAGATTGCGGTCACCAGTTTGTGGTTATACAGTCTCCAGGAAAGAACGCCTTTCTGCTGGATGAAGAGAGGGTCTGGACATGGAAGTGGCCGCAGGGCAGTGTGGCTCCTCTGGGGTCCTGGTGTGGACGAAGGGACTCTGCACTCTCCCTTCTTTTCCCACCAGGGACACACCCCAGCCCTCTCCGGCTCCAGAGCCTGCTGCGGGCCCTTCTGACCTGTGTGAACCCTGACCCCTTCTCCTCAGATGCTGAAGACAGGCAGCTCTGGAGAGGCCGTCATCTATTCACCCAACCATCACACCTTTGTCCAGAGTGACGCCATCCAACAGAACTTTCTGGGATGCTAAAAGCATTCTATTCTGCCCTATGTACCGTGGTAACCACCAGCCACACGTGGCCAGGGAGCACTTGAAATATGTATAGTGCAATTGAGAAACTGTAATTTAAATTTTATTCTATCATGTCGGTATGTATGTAAGTCGCTCAGTCATGTCTGTTTTTTGCCACCCCATGGACTGTAGCCCGCCAGCTCCTCTGTCCATGGAATTCTCCGGGCAAGAATACTGGAGTGGGTTGCCATTCCCTTCTCCGGGGAATCTTCCTGACCCAGGGATCGAACCTGAATCTCCCGCATTGTAGGCAGATTCTTTACTGTCTGAGCCACCAGGGAAGCCCCGTCATGTTAGATTTTCATGTAAATAGCTACTTGGCTGTTGCTGTGATGCGGCAGTGCGGGTCTGGGTTCTGTGCTGGTAGCCGGGACTCTGATCGCTCTCTCCCCAGGGCCAGGAGCTCCCAGGCTGGGGAGAGGCATGGTCAACAGCCAATACTGAGTGCTCGGATGGAAGCCAGCCTGGGGCCCATGGGAGCCGGTGGGCAAACTCACCGTGGGTGCTAGCGGGCAGCTAGACTGTCAGGAAGGGAACAGAAACTGCAAAGATCTTGGGGTTGACAGAGCTGTGCTGTCCTTGCCAGGAAGAATTTGCAAAGATCTGGAAGGAATCAGTGAGGAAACAGGGTTTGTTCATGGGAACCTCCATGAGTGGAATGTAAGGGTTGGGGTTTTTACCTGGAGATCATGGAAGGGTGTATATGTGAGAGAGGAAGAGAGAGAACTTTAGGGTTGTTCGAAGACAAGTAGATCTCCTGGACTTCCTTGGTAGTTGGGTTTCCCTGGTGGCTCAGATGGTAAAAAATCTGCCCACAATGAGGGAGACGTGGGTTCGATCCCTGGGTCGGGAAGATCCCCTGGAGGAGGGCATGGCCACCCATTCTGGAATTCTTGCCGGGAGAATCCCATGGACAGAGGAGCCTGGTGGGCTGCAGTCCATGGGGTTGCAAAGAGTCAGACACAACTGAGCGACTGATACACACACACAGAACTCCTCCTAGTGAGAAGGCTGGGTTCATCAGGGGGATGGGTGGAAGGTGAGATTGTGCCCCTAACTGGTGAGGAGTAGGAGTGCCCGCCCTGAGCAGATCTGGATGGTTGGGGGTCGTTAAGATGAGGGAGTGGGCAGGCGAGTGAGAGTAGAGGCAGGGGCCCTTCTCTGGGCATCTAGAGTCACACGCTGTGATTATTTCCGCCCTCCTCCCACCCTCTTCCTCATCTACAGGTTAAAAACGACAAATCACAGCTTCATGTTCTGGCTGCAGCTGGGGAAGTGATTTCACAGCCTGCTGGCATGGAGCCATTTTTTTTTCCCCCTTTGGCGATTTCCCTGTTGGAAGTTGTTAAAGGAAGTGGCAAGCGCTGGCTGGGACCAGTGCTAGCAGGGAGCGTGGGGGATGCAGAGGCTGGATTCCAGGGCTGCAGCCACGGTCCACAGGCTCCTTGAATAAGCTCTTGCTGGTGGCGTGTTCAGAATTGAAGATGCAGGCGGGTCCGGTAAGGGGTTTATGTGGTATCTCCCGCTGGGCAGGTTTCTCTTCCCTCTTTCCTTGTATCCCCGTGTGTAAAGTCAGGTCTTCTCTTGGGGATGGAGAAGAAAGCTGCCTGACTTCTGCTACCATCTTGGCTTCCCACTGGCTGGGAGTGGCTGCAGCTCCCTGGGCCCCAGGAGGTAGGCCGTGTGGAGCGGGAGGCTGTGGAAGGTTAGACCAGAAGAGTGAGTGGGTATTTGACTCCTGGGTTCAGCTTTAATAGACGTGAATCCTGCCACACTCGCTCCTAGCCTCTCCTCCCGCCCCCTTCCCGTCCCTACCCTCTCCCTCTGGAAGCCCGAGTCCCCGCCATCCTGACTGCCTTGGCATCTGGGAGCATCCTTGGAATGTGGCCCACACCCTCACCCGGCCGCCGGCAGGGATCTGGGCCGGCTGTCGGTCCTACGGGCCCAGGGCTGCCTCCATACAGGAGAGTTGAGATCTAGAGCACTGATCTCGGTACCAGCTCAGCATGGCTGGCAAGTGGAGCCTTGGCCAGCGGACTGGCCTGTGGGCATCACCCAGCCAGTCAGGAGAAGACCTGAAGCCAGATTTAGAAGGAAGAGGGCAAACTGTAAGGGAGCATTTTATAGACACCAGCCTCTTTAATCCCTGGGATGGGGGTTGGGGGAAACACTAGGATCCCTACTTTATAGCTGGGCAAACTGAGGCTCAGAGACGTTGAGTGACATGTTAGCGTCACACAGCAGGCGGATAACCGAGTCAGGATTCAAACTCACATTCTTGTGACTCCAAAGCCTGGCTTCCTTCCCCTGACAGATCTTTGTCCTCTGACGTCTGACCCAGAATAGCCCAGCCTGGGGGGACTACTGTATGTAGTTGCGTGGTTGAATTGATCTTTATTTCTTCCAGTCTTCCTCCGTCTCCACTCCCCTTCCTGCTCCCCCCTACCCTCTTCCTCTCTCTCAGTCTCTTTCTTTTCTCTTTTTTGCCAGCCTCCCTTTCTCCCCTTCCCCACTCTTCCTTTCTCTTCTTTCATCCCTCTATGGTTCTTCCTTTCCTCAATCTCCTTCTTTCTCTCCTTTCCAGTTGCCTGTTCGACATCTGATGATCACTTACCTTGTGGCAGGTACCCAGATTCATTACTACAGGGGATTCCTTGATGAACAAAGTGCAGTCTGCCCTGAGGGGCTTACAGGGTGGTGGGATGTACTCATTTCCAAATAACCACGGTGATGGGTCCCCAGGGAGGAAAGGATGAAACATGGCAGGATGCAGGGCAGAGGATGCCTGCTCATGTTTTCGCCTGTTGGTCCACGCATGCGCTCACCCAGTGAACACACACTTACCTCCTGTTGTGAGTCAGGTCCTGTTCTAGGCACTGCCCATGAGTTCCTGTCCTTACAAGACTTGCAGACATCACCCTCTCCCATGGATGAAGTGATTTATTTCTCTGATCGTGAGCCAAAGTGCCCTCTTTTAAGCTTTGAGTGAGGAGGTACTCCTGGTTCCTGGATATCTGAAAAATCATGAGATGACTGCTCTGCTCAGCCCATATTGGTTGGGCAGTTTTTACAGTGAGCCCATTTCCTCAATCTTTTAGATTTCTGGGCTGCCAAGTCAAAACAAAAAACAAAAAACAAAAAAAAACCCCGACGAGACTGGCAGTACCATGTTTGTAGGGACCTGGTCTCTTGTTCATTGCTCTGTCTCCAGTGCCTGGCATGTAGGAAGTGTTCTCAATGAATGACTGAAGATGAGATTATCCAAGAGTTTTGGTCTCTTCAGTCTCAGGAACTCTCTGATCTGAGCTAGTGAAAGTTGAGTTGCAGGGGTCTCGGGGGAGGTCTTTGGGGGCTGCTGAGGCCTGGGGTTCCTGAACTGCTCTTGGTTTCCATCGGCAACAGGCAGACTTGAGCAAGACCGTGTGCCTGTCGCTTCCTCTGGGGCCACTGGCTCCTGAGCTGTCGGCCTTCCTTCTCTGGGGACTGCCTCCAAGGCAAGATTGCTCTGGAACAGATCTGCCCAGCTAGATAATGGGAAATTCTGGTGTCAATACCACACTGTTCTAATTATCTTAAAGAAAAAGTCTCTTCTCTCATTGCTCTTCCTTTAAAAAAAAAAAAATCAGCATGTAAGTTTCAGTGGCTCCTGCTTCCAGCTCTGTGCCTTTGAGCAGGCAGCAAGATTAGAAAGCAAGATTGCTTAAGGGCATGACCCCTGGAATTAGACAGCCTAGCCGTGGTGCTGGGAGGCAGACACAAGCTTCACTTTGCCACTTGCCAATGGTGTAATCTTGGATCTTACCTTTCTGAGCCTGTTACTAGTCTGTCGGCTGCTCTAACTAGAAACTGAGGAGTCATTTCTGATTCCTTCTGCTTCCTCCACCTTGACATTCAGTTGACTAGCAAATCCTACTAGCTCTATTTCCAAATATATATCCCCAATCCATCTATGTCTCTTTTTCACCATGGCCACCTCCCTAGTCCTAGCTACTTCCTGGACTTGTGCATTAACACCTGCATTGCTGTTTGTATCAGTCTTGCCCTTCCCTCCCTTTCATTGTTCGCGAGGCAAGAGTGATTTTTCTTTGTCATCTTTTTGTTGTTGTTGTTCAGTCACTAAGTCATGTCTGATTCTTTGTGACCCCATGGACTGCAACACGCCAGGCTCCTCTGTCCTTCACTATCTCCCGGAGTTTGCTCAAATTCATGTCCATTGAGTCGGTGATGCTATTTATCTGTCTCATCCACTTCTACTTTTGCCTTCAATCTTTCCCAGCATCGAGGTCTTTTTCCAGTGAGTCGACTCTTTGCATCAGTTGGCCAAAGTATTAGAGCTTCAGCTTTAGCATCAGTCCTTCCCATAAATAGTCAGGGTTGATTTCCTTTAGGATTGACTGGTTTGATCGCTTTGCTGTCCAAGGGACTCTCAAGAGTCTTCTCCAGCACCACAATTCGAAAGCGTTACTTCTTTGAGGCTCAGCCTTCTTTATGATCCAACTCTCATATCCATACACGACTACTGGAAAAACCATAGCTTTGACTATACGGACCTTTGTCTTCTTTTTAAAATATTTGTTTATTTATTATTCGGCTGTGTTGGGTCTGGAACATGCATGCTCTTCACTGCAGAGCTCAGGCTTCTCTCTAGTTGGGGTACACGGGCTCACCACCTTGAGTTGTGTTGCATCTTTGGCATTTGAGATCTTAGTTCCCCAACCAGGGATCAAACCTATGTCCTTTGCATTGGAAGGCGGAGTCTTAACCACTGGACCATCAGGGAATTCCCACGTGATTCTTCTTAAAGCCTCAATCTGACCCCCTCACTTTTCGGAGTACGGTGCTTCACTGGTGTCTTGTTGCACTCAGCATACAATCCAGACCCCTCACCATGACCTTCAAGGCTCTGGAGTATTGGCATCTGCCTCCTTCTGTGTCTCCTCCTGCCCCTTCTCACCCTTCCCCTCATGTTAGGACAGGTCAGGTTGTTTCCTGTCGTAGCCCGGGGCCTCTGTGTATTCTGTTTCCTCTGTCTGGAAGTTTCTACACTGTCATGGCTAGCACCTTCTCGTCCTCTGATGGGAGCTTAGAAGTCAGCTCTTCAGAGAAGCTATCCCGTCTAAAATTAGATGCACACGCCCCCCACCCCCATAGCCACCACTGTCTCAGTATGCTATTTCCTTTTGGCACTTATTCATCAATCTCGATTACGTATTTTAGTTATTTTTGAATTTGTTTTTTTTATTGTTTCTTGATAGAATATAAGCTCCCTAAGGAAAGAGACTATATATTTTGTTCGCTGCTGTATCCTCTGTGCTGAGTAAGGTGCCTGGCCCACCCTTGCTATACAGTAGTTGTCTGTTGATTATGGGTGGATGGATGGATGGATAAATAAGTGGAGAATGACATGGTACCAGGGCACATAGTAAACCCTTACTAAGTAAAAGCTATTATGTTCTCCTACAACTAGTTAAAACTTTTCTGTAGCCAAGTTCCAATACAAGTTGGCTTAAAGAAAACAGTCTTTTATCAGCTTAGGTAATAAAAGTCCAGGGAAGTCTGGATGCAGAAGCCCAGATGATGCCTTTAGAGCACACTTCTCAGACAGGCCCACTCCACGTGGCAGGCTTGAAAGGCACCAGGACCTATGCCTCACTTTTTTTCAGCAGAGTTAGCAGTATTGCCTATTAAGAGCTTCTTACCCTAGAACTGTGGGTGAAAAATCCCAGGGAAGGCTCTGATTGGCTTGGCTTTAGTCATGTGCTCACATCAGAACCAATCACAGAGCTTGTAAGACAGAGAACTCCCATTGGCCAAAATTAGGCCATAGGTTCAGCCCTTTGGCCGAAAGATGGTGAGCTGAAGGATCAAGGCCATCTGCACTTGGAAAATGTGTCTTGGAGGAAAGACTACCCTGCTGACAGAAGAAGCATGCACAAGCACGCACTCACTCCCAACTGTTGCTACTGCAGCTCCCCGCCCTCACCCTCACCAGGGCTCTCCATGGAGCTGGGTCACCTGGCTTTCCCCTGGGGGTGTCTCGGGGTGTCATTGTGCCAGCTTTTCCCAACAGTGAGCAGAACTCCTTTGTTGGTATAGGAGATGAAGTGCCTCAGGCTCAGAGATGGGTCATCAAAGACCTAGACCCTGGCAGGGGGTCCTCAGAGATCTTATATCTAGGATGTAATAGGTGAGCCTATTCCTCAGTTTTTAAAAAATTAATATTTATTTTTGGCTGTGCTGGCCTTCATCCCTTTGTGTGGGCTTCCTCTAGTTGCAGTGAGTGGGGGCTACACCTCACCGGTGTGAGAGCTTCTCATTGCAGTGGCCTCTCTTGTTTTGAAGTCCAGGCTCCAAGCATGTGGGCTTCAGTAGTTGTGGCACACATGCTTAGTTGCTCCGTTACCAGGGAAGTCCCAGTTTTTATTTTTAATAACACCTCATTTTCTTCACTGTGAAAACAAAAAGTATTTATTTTAGAAAGTATACAAAAGCAAAGAAAATGGGTCCTCTGTAACCCTACACAGAGGTAATGATTGCTTCTTGGCTTTTCAGGGTGTTTTTTGTTTTTTTCTTAATAGCCAATAATTTACACAAATATTCCTTTTCAAAGTATGAAAAGTGTAGAAATTAAAGAAAACAATACTACTGTTTATTGACGGTTTACATCATAATCTTACAACCAAGAGGAAATGCTGGAAACATTTTGATACATTTCCTTCCAGTTGGCCTTCTTTGTTGGTTGATCTTTCTTTTCTTTTTTAATGTCATCTATTCGTGAATTTATACTATGATTGTTTAGCAAGTGTTGCCAGTGTGCCTGGCACTGAGCTGTGAGCTTTATGTGGAGAGTCTCTTTCAGTTCTCCCAGTAACCTTCTGGGGAGATGTCTTTAATTCCATTCTGGCTGCTGTAACAAAAATAACATAAAGTGGGCTGGGCAGCTTATAAACAACAGAAATTTATTTCTCACCATTCTGGTGACCAGGAAGTCCAAGATCAAGGTGCCAGTAGATACAGTGTCTGGTGAGGATCCACTTCCTGGTTCATAGATGACCATTTTCTGCTGTGTCTTCGCATGATGGGAGGAACCAGGCAGCTCTCTGGTGTTTTTTATAAGGGCACTAATCCCAAACTGAGGGCTGCACACTCATGACGTCTCAAAGACCCTGCTGATACTGTCACACTGGGATTAGGTTTCCACATATTAATTTTGGGGAGAACATGTGTTTAGTCTGTAGCAAGAGGCAATGCTTTTATCCCCAAAGTAGGATAGAGAGAGGCTTCCCTGGTGGCTCAGATGGTAAAGAATCTGCCTGCAGTGCGGGAGACCCGGGTTCAATCCCTGGGTCAGAGAGATCTTCTGGAGAAGGGAATGACAACCCACTCCAGTATTCGTGGCTGGGAAATCCCATGGACAGAGGAGCCTGGTGGGCTATACAGTCCATTGGGTCGCAAAGAGTTGGACAGAACTGAGTGACTGACACTTCCATACGACAGAGACAGAGAAACTGACAGTGTCACTTATCCCAGGTCACTTAGACGGTAAGTGGAGGAGCCAGGATTCATTTCCGGGAAGTCTGGCTCAAAAGCCAAGGTCACAACACACACACAGACACACAACACACACACTTTATATTCTCATGGATAGGCCCATGTTGTATATTTCCTCTGTGGTCCTGAACATCTCTTCTTTTTAAAAACTTCATTTTAAAAGTAACGTTTTGTAAATCTAATGACACATGTTTATCATAAGAAAATTTGAAGACACACAGAAGCCCAAAAAAGAAAAAAAAAAAAATCCCCCCACAACCCCACCAGCCACTGTTTGCCAACCATATAACTTTAGACCTTTTTTCCCCCATCTACACATAGTCAAGTGCATCCTTTTTGGCATACAGTTCTGAGTTTTGATAGCTGGTAGCTCTTCCCACGGGTGTCTAAACCACCCAGCCCCAGATCTGTGAGAACCGCAGAGGCAGTGGGAGCAGTTGGAGTTCATGCAGGGGTGGGGGTTCCCCAGATGATTCACTGGAAGAGGGGGGATGATCATGCTCCTTGTTGGCTCAAGTCTGAATCTTTGGAGGAGGGCCGGGAGGCAGGAACACCTCTCTGTCTGCGGCTGGTATCCTAGGTACCCTAGGTGCCTGGCCCCCTGCCCGACACCCGGCCCCCTGCAGCGAGGCTGGCTGGAACCTGCGTGTCTTACACCCAGCACCTGCTCCGGGAGCTATGTGCTGACTCCCCAGCGCCCGGGCACAGACTATTTTTGGCTGCAGTGACTGTTCACTACAGTCATGAAAACAGAAACTCTTCTCCCTACCTTGTCCTTCCCTGGGACAGCACACCAGGGGCCGGGGCTGCCGGGGACCCTGGGCTCGGGCCCCTCGTCATGCACTGCCTGTGGAGCTGGGTGCCGGCCAAGGCTACGCGGGGCTCAGGGACCCCGCCTCCCGTGGTGCTGCGCGAGGCCCGGAGCCTGGACCAGCCCGGGCCGAAGGGTGGCGAGGTAGGCACTGGGGTCTGGGATCAAGTGGCCTTTCCATGAGAGCCTGGAAGGGAGTGTGTTTGGCTGGGCCCCAGGTCCTCGCTTTGCCGTCTTATAGAACACATCAGGAAAAACGAGCATATTGGGGTAGAATGTGCCTTCCATTTCATAGCATTTCATTCGCTTTCTTTTTTACAGTGAAGTGGCTGGTGGGGACCCATTGGGATCTTACTGAAATAGATTTTTCCCCGTTCTCCTGGTGAACGGTTTGGGGCCCAATTGTGCTTTTGGTTTGAACAGGGCACACACTTGTTTTGAGCCAGCTTCTTCCTCTGGGAGCTTAGGAAACCAGAGTTATATGGGCAGGCCCAGCCCTGCCTCAGTGCTTCTGGTCAACCTGATAAGAGGAGGCCAAGCCGTGTAAAGACTGTGTGTGCTAGATTTGGAGGTACACGGATCAGGGTCCAACCCAGGCTCCATTACTTGCTTGCTGTGTCTTAGGTGAGTAACCTAATCTTCCTGAACTCCACTTTCCTTCACAAGGAAGCAATTGTGCCCAGGCCACTTCACAAGTGGCTGTGGTACAAGGAGTTGTTATTTGATGATTGGACTGGTTGTGAAAAGAGGCAATGTGTCAAGAAGCTGGGTGAGAATCAACGTGCCACAGCCCTGGGTGGGTCTTAGAGCTCAGCTCAGAACCTGGGTGTTTGGCTGTAGCTGGTAATGTGGGGTTTGCTTCTTCTTTTCAAAAAGAAGAAAAATGTGTGTCACCAAAGTAGGCAGGGGTTGGGGTGGGCAAGAGCAGGGAGTTGAGGATCTCTGCTGCCCACCCACTATCTTCTGAGGCACCAAGACTTTAGGGACTTGCCAGGGTGAGGCCATGAGCCAAGAACCCCTCTGCTTCCGATTCCATGGGGCTTTGGACACATGAGGTGAGCACATGGCATGGTGTCCCTTAGGTCAGCACCTTTGGAAAAGATTCTCAGGGTAGACCTCAGGGAAGTCTTCCTCTTGGCTCAGTTTCTTAGAGGAGCTCAGAAAAGTTGGCAGGAATGAAACCTTTCTATCTGGGTAAGGAATGCCCACCAGGGGTTGGTACATCCTGGTGTTAGTCACTGGCAACGCCTTGATCCTGTTGTTCTGGGTGACCCAGATAGGTCCCCTTCCCTCTCTGGGCCTCGATTTCCTCCTCTGTAGAATGAGTATTGGAGTAGAATGTCTCTAAGGGTCCTTTGAGGGGTTCCTGCGTGGCGCTAGCAGTAAAGAACCCACCTGCCGATGCAGAAGACAAAAGGGACACGGGTTTGATCCCTGGGTCCGGAAGATCCCCTGGAGGAGGGCAATGGCAACTCACTCCAGTATTCTTGCCTGGAGAATCCCATGGACAGAGCAGCCTCGCGGGCTATACAGCCCGTAGCGCCACCAAGAGTCAGACACTGAACAGTCAGACTGAAGCGACTTAGTACGCCTGCAAGTGTCCTTTGAACTCTGCCTTAGATCTTGGCAGAGGAAGACCTTCTCTCCTGTCTTCCCAACCTCATGAATACGCATTGGCCCCTTCGTGCCCTCAGCCCCTGATGGCCCTGACGATGGTCTCCTTGGCTTGAGTCCTCTGTGGCTGCCATGGGCCAGGAGTTGTTTATAGGGTTTCTGGAAAACTGCAGAGAGGGGGCTGCCTCCTTCCAGGGTCTCCCAAGAGATCTCAGTCTCCTGCTTGGACCTCGTGGGGCAGCTCGGAAACAATGGGCCTCTGTCGTCAGTGGAGCAGCCTGCCTCTCAGGTCTCCAGCTCTGCGCTCACTTCCTGCAGTGCGGCTTATCCCGATCCCTCCCACCACCCCACCCCAGCCCTTGACGCATGGCCCCAAAGGACAGAGCGTGCTGAACACTGGGATGTGCCCCTCTGGTGGAGGGAGGGGTCTGAGATTTGTCTCCTGGCCTCATAGGAGGGTCAGACTCCACAGCTGAGGCCGGGCATGTGCCAGGGCCCTGAGCGAAATCACTGGGCCCTGAGTTTGCCCACTGGCCAGTCTGGCGTGGGGCTGGGTGAGGGGCTCACTGGCTGCACTCAGAGCTGTCACACTGCAGGTGTGGAGGAGACGGAGTACACTTGTCTGGGAACCCACTCTTGACTGGTATGTTTGCACAGGGGAGAACTGGAAGGGGAGATGTTGGGGATCAGCTGGCCACAGACAACGGCCATGCCTGACCCCTCTGTATTTCTGTTGGTGCCTTTACGCCCTGGAGAGCTGGGACTCCCCACGGGGAGGTGCATTTCTAACCAGACCATGCTCCCTGCACCCTCTGCTGAGGATCGCTGAGCACCCCAAGTTTGCCAGAGCTGTCGTCCTGGGCAGTCTCTCACATCTACCCCTTCCCATCTCAGAAGTGTCCCTGTTGAGATGGTCCGTCCCAGGCTCACCCTCTCCCCGGAGGCCCTCTTCTTCACCCAGCTGCTGGCTTGGCCTGTGTCGCCACGGCCACCCTGCTCATGCACCTGCTGTGTCAACAAGGGATGCCATGAGGGCCTACAGGCTTGGGGAGCTGCTGCCCTGGAGTGGGGCTCATGGCGACGACCCCTGACCTCCAGCCGCCCCGGCTCCGGCTCCTCCACACTGCCCTGCTTGTGCCAGGAGGGACCTTCCCCCGCCCCCATCTGCTGCTTCCCTAAGCATCACCCAAGGGTTAGGGAGGTGTTAGTCACTCACAGTTGTCTGACTCTTTTCGACTCCATGGTCTGTAGCCCTGCAGGCTCCTCTGTCCGTGGGATTTTCCAGGCAAGAATACTGGAGTGGGTTGCCATGCCCTTGCCCTTCTCCAGGAGATCTTCCTGACCCAGGGATCGAACGCGCATCTCCCTGCAGCTCCAGCATTGCAGGCAGATTCTTTACCACGGAGCCACCGGGGAAGCCCTACCCAAGGGGGCTCGTGTATTCTTTTGACTGCTATTACACCCTCCCCCTGGCCTACCCTGACCCCAGTCTTCCTTTGGAATGTTCTTTTTCTTGTTTGTTTTAGAGTATTCCATTTTTGACTTGAGTTTTACCATGGAGTCTAGTGGACAATAGTGTTCTTTCTGACAGTCAGCGAGCATCCCGGGGGAAGAGACCCCCCCCTGCAATAGAAGCCCACCCATCTCCTCTCTCCATCTTGGGAGCAGTATGTATAGGGGAAAGCACACAGCCCCAAACCTTTTGGGGGGGGTTGGTGTGTGTTCCTCTAATGCTGGGAGTATCCGGCCGTTTTCAAACAGCATCCCGGAGAACTGGTTTGGGAAATGTGTGTTGAAGATACAGAGAAAGGTCACAAAATGTGGGCCTGCCTCATCTCTCCTCTGGGCCCAGCATAGCTGGTGTGTGTTTGTTGAGTGGTTGAATGACCCACTTCAGCCTGTGGACCCAACCCAGCCCGCTACTGGTTTCTCTACAGCCTTTGGAGCTTTGAATGGTTTTCACATTTTTAACTGGTAGGAAAAGCAAAACAAGACTCTTTTGTGACGTGTGAAAATGAAATGAAATTCATGTTTCCGTGTGCATAGTTAAGGTTTTACTGGCACCAGCCACACCCATGTGTTCGCATATTGTCTGTGGCTGCCTGGGAGCTCTGACAGCAGGGTTGACTAGTTGTGACAGAGGTCATATGGCCTGTAAAGATGAAGATACTCTATGGCCTGTTCAGAAAAAGTGTACCAATTCCTGCACTAGGTGCCGAGGGTTTATGGGAGGAAGGATGGGACCTGGGAGGCAGCCCCAAGTGAGGCCTTCCAGGAGGGTGAGGCCAGCCCCCTGGGGTGATGGTGGTGGCCGTGGTGAGAGCAGATGTCGCCGGAAGCTAGAGATTTGGTCTCAGGCAGACTCAGAGAGCACCTGCCTCCTCCAGAGGGCAGGACGGGGACTGAGGGGGCCTGGCAGGACTGCTAAGGGGGTTTGAAAGTCATGTAGAGAGAAGAACCGCCCCCCAGGAGGCCTCCTGCAGCTGCCTTTTAACCCCACAGCCAGAGCGCACCCCAGCTGGCATGGGAGGAGGGCACAGCGTGGAGCCTGGAAACCAGATGTGACCTGTGATGCCAAGAAGACCCTACCCTGGGAAAAGGATCCCACATTACAGAGCAAAGAAGGGGGCACCGGTGCAGGCAGAGCCAGTTGACTGTGAAGAGGTAGAGATGGCCATGTCTCAGCCTCACCAAACAGGCTGTGTGACCTTGAGCCAGTTGCCTAGCCTCTCTGAGCCTTGTCACCCATCTCAGGCTTTTTTGAGGATTGCCGGTGCTGACCTCTGTAGTTGATCTCACAGAATGCCTGGCACCCAAGAGCTGAGTAATAACTGCTCGTTGCTCACCCTGTTTTGACCCCCTTCTCACCTCCTCCCCTTTTACCTGCACCCCTGTACCTCCACACCCTATCACACCATTACGCCCTCTCTCTGAGGCTTTCAGGCCCAGATGTACTGATCTGTAGGCCAGAGATGGCCACTCCCTGAAGAGTCCCCCAGGCTTCCTGCTCTGCAAGCCTCCACCCCGCCTTGTGGGAAGGAGGGAGGCACCAGGGTACAGGAGAGAGCATCTCCTGGGATGTTTGTGAGCTTTGGCTGGGCTGGGGTTGAGTTGAAGGATCAGGGGCCTCGTGAGAGGACAGGTGGGAGGTCCAGCCCCCAGGGTGCTGCCCTGCCCTGGCCAGCCCCACTTTCTTAGACCTTTCTGCCCTGGACTACTTTGGCCAGACTTAAGGCCCCACAGTTTGCCTGCCCTCATGGTTCTCACCACCAGAAGTTCCGATTCAATTGATGTAAGGTAGGGCCTGGTTATCAGGATCCTTTTTTTTTTTTTTTTTTTTTGGCCTGGCTGCTTGGCATGTGGCATCTTAGTTCCCTAACCAGGAATTGAACTCATGCCCACCCCCCACCCCCACTCCCACTCCCCCATGGTGGAAATGAAGTGTTTTAACCACTGCACTGCCAGGGAAGTCTCAGGATCATTTTATTTTTTTTCCCCCAGGATCATTTTTAAAAGCCTCCCAGGTGATTCCAGTTTGCTGCCAGGGTCGAGAGACACTGACCTGATCTAGCCAAACCTACTCATTTTATAAACGATGAAACAGAAGCCCAGAGAGGGGCAGGGACTGGCCCAAGGTTGGCAAAGTTCTGACCAAATCTGACCCTTCTTTCACCAGGAAGTGATAGAGAGAAGCCCTCCAGGAAGGGGTGACTTCTCCCAGGAGGGGCTTTTTCTCATTTCCCAGAACTAGGATAGTGACTAGGTCCAGACCTGGTCCAGAGACAAAGCCAGTATCCCTAAAGCTATTTGCTGATCTCCATGGAAACCCCAGGAGGCTGCCCGACCCAGGTCCCTCACCGCCTCAGCCCCTCCTGTGTTCCCAGAATATCCAGCTATTATTATCCGAGTCTCACCCCTTCTTCTCCCTCGGCACCAGCAGTGGTGAGAAGGCAGGAAGGAACATCTGTCAGGTGCCCCCTCGCCAACTGGAGAGATGTGGGCTCCCGGCCTGGGCTGCCAGAGAACCCCCCTGCTCCTCTGTCTCTGCTGCCCCGGCCACCGAGGGGTGGACAGGGCTCCGGGAGTCCACCTCTGGCCTCTCTGCTGTGACCAGCTCCTGGGAAAGCATCTGAGATGAAGGATTCCGGCTCTTGAATTAAGCCCCAGCCAGGCCAGTTGGGGACGCCTCTGCCCACCCACCAGAAATCCAGGTTCGGTCGATGGACCATGCATGCTGGGTGCACTGGTTGAGGCAGTTACCCCTGTGGCCAGTCCGTGCTATGCTCCAGGACTAGACACAATGCCAGAAGGAGACCCCAAGTGTGGGCTTGCCTCTCGGCCTTCCCTCTGGCCAGGTCTTCATCCCGGTTCTGTCCTGAGCTGCATGGATTCTTGTGGCACGTGGTCCACACGCAGGCTGTGAAGTCCCTGGCGTTTGCACAGCCCGCCTGACTGGCCACGGCCGGGGGAACAGCTCTCCATGTCAGCCTGCACCGTTTGCTAAGTATAGACCCCAGGCAGCCCCGTGGCTGCTGGTAAGTGCTGGGACACCATCTGATACCCAGCTGGGCCTGTGACACCAGTCGCTGCCAGCTGCTGAGGGGAGGGGCAGCGTGCTTGGGCCAGCCCGACCCCGCCTTCTGCCGCAGAGAACACAGCCAGCAGTTTCACCATCACAGACTGGGAGTCACCTCCCTGCTCCACTGGCCCTGCCCTCTAATCATCATCAGAAAGCATAACTTAATGTCACCTATGGGAGAAGTAAGCTGTAGCTCGAGGGGACTGGCTCAAGGGAGCCAGTGTGCCTGTCCCACGGCCCCGCTGCCTGCCTCCACGCTCACGTGCTGACCCGGGGCTGGGTGGAACCAGGGCGTCTCCAACAATGGGTCGGACAACACGTCTTCCCTTCCTGGTTTCTAGTTCATATTTTTTCCTTCTTTTTTTTTTAAAATTAATTTATTTGGCTGCTCCGGGTCTTTGTTGTGGCACATGGGATCTAGTTCCCTGACCAGGGATCGAACCTGGGCCCTCTGCATTAGGAGCACAGAGTCTTAGCCACTGGACCACCAGGAAGTCCCATATTTTCTTCTTTACACAGAACCTGGGGTGGGATGGACAGTAATTCCTGAGGCAGTGTGATGCTCAGCCTTTCAACCCTTCTCCAGAACTCCAGGGTCTGGATGCCTGGCTTGAGACAACTTGGCATCTTCACATGCCTCCAGGTAGGTGAGAGACCCTCCCACAGTCTCGGGGCCTCTCAGACCTGAGAGCATTTCCGGCAGCTTCACCTGCTGGGTTGTCTTGTGAGCCCATGAGTTCACCTTCAGCAGGTGGTAACACTCATTCCCTAATTTGCTTTTGATTTAGAGCTTACACAGAACAATTGTACATGAATTACCCTGGTCTGAAATAACCTCCTAACCCAGACTTGGCTGTGTTTGTGTCTGAGCAGGAGGATCACATCCACATGTGAGGCTTGTTGGTGGGGGCGTTGCCTGAGTCTTGATGGAAGGAGAAGTCAGAGCCCTTCCCGGGGCCGGCACAGCCACTAGCCCAGCCTGACTGTTGCCTGGCCAGAGGCACAGCAGAGGCCAGGGGAGGCGTCGTCTTTGTATCCTGGCTTGCCTAGTTCCAGCACACCTGCCTCATGCACTATCGCTTCTCGACTGGATTCACTTTGGGTCCCTGGTGGCTCAGATAGTAAAGAATTTGCCTGCAGCATAGGAGACCGAGGTGCGATCCTGGGTCGGGAAGGTCCCCTGGAGAAGGGGATGGCAGCCCACTCCAGTATCCTTGCCTGGAGAATCCCACGGACAGGAAAGCCTGGTGGATTGCAGTCTATGGGGTCGCAGAAACACGACTGAGTGACTAATACTACTTTCTGAATACACTCATAGGAGTTGGAAGGCCAGGGCCCACTTGGCTTTCATGTTGGGGTCCCAGAGCCAGGGCAGCACCTGGCTGAGATGGACTGGCCACCCGGTGATGTGTTGCTCAAGCCCCTTGCTGCTGGGCTCCGTGTGCTGTGATCTGGGGGCTCTGACGTGATTGTTTGGTCTGCACAGATTTGCATGAGTTGCCACCACGTAAAAAGCAGCTGTTTTAAAATAAAAATTCTCATTTCTTTATAAGATGATATGGCAGCCCTCTCGTAGCCTCTCCTCACCCCCGACCCTGAGAGAGAGCAGAGAGTGGGTTTCTGATAAGCCTTGTCCTTGAGATTCTCGTTGTCTAGTAAAGAGGCAAGAGAAGTGTTTCCAGTACTTGTGTGTGCGTGCTAAGTTGCTTCAGTCATGTCTGACTCTGTGTGACCCCAGGGAATGTAGCCCACCAGGCTCCTCTGTCCTTGGGGTTCTCCAGGCAAGAATACTGGAGTGTATTGCCATGTATTGCCTGTATTGCCATGCCCTCCTCCAGGGAATCTTCCTGACCCAGGGGTCCAACCCATGTCTCTTGTGTCTCCTGCATTGGCAGCCAGGTTCTTTACCCCTAGCACCACCTGGGAAGCCCCTTCTAGTACTTTTATCTCCATTGAAAGATAGCTCAAGGGGCAACATGCCCACATACCTCATTTTTTTTTCTGAAACCTGGTCCTGAGGCTGTGTGTTTGAGACTCTGACTCTACCAGATAACCTGCTAACTGGTGGGTAGTGTCACTGACAGCAGCTTTTAGGCAGAACAGGGTGGTTCCCTCTCCCCACTTCAATGATCCAACTTTGCAGGATCCTCCCTTTGCAGGGAGGAGGGATAAGAAAGCAGAAGAAACAGTCAGAAATCCTAGCGATGCTGGTGTGCTGAGCACTCCTGTTTCACTGAAGACATACATAGTTCACGCTCCAGAAAGTGATGCTTGTCCTGGAGGATACTGGGCAGCTCCTGTATAAGCGGGATCCTGGGTTGGCTCTTCTATCCCAGGAAAGGGTTCCGTACCCTACCCCCCTCAATTTGTCTAGCCAACCCCTGGTTTGAACTGGAGCTTGAAGAGAGCACACAGGAAGGAAGAGAAAGCAGACCTTGTTCCCTTATTCCCACGGGATGAACCGAACCCTGCAGCTTCAGGAGAATGAGACCAACTTTCTAGCTCATTCAAAGCTATAAAAGAATGCCTTTTCTTTTCATTTTTTTTAAGACCATGAATTTGAACCTATTATTTCTCTTATTTAGGGGGTTACTTCACTTGCTAATGACAAAGGACTTCCATTTTACAATATAGTTTTTTTTTTTTCTTTCCAGAAATCAGGTAGAAATTAATTCCTTTAATTTACTTTGGAAAAAAAAAATCATTTTGCCCTGGGTAACTGCTTTGCCCAAGTTCACGAGTGACAGTGGGAGTAACTGAAGGTGCTTTGGGACTCAACACACCTGGGTTTGGGTTGTGGCGCCGCCATTTATTAAGCTGCATAGCGTGAGGTCGCTGAGCCTCAATAAAATAGGCTTAGCAGCATCTCCTTGCTGAATTGTTTTGAGTGGAGTCAGTACACAAAGCCCTGGACATCTTGTAAAGCGTTAGCAAATAGTTTGTAATAATAAGTGTAGTTACTATGCCGGAGAAACTGAAACTTGAAGCGGGTGGGGAGGAAACGTATATAAAAGGGGAAAAAAAAATCCACCTTTGCATTGTAGTCAGATTGGGGTTGGGTTCCTAGGCTTGTCTTTGTCGTCATCAATACCACCTCCACCCCCAAATCAAGCAGATACTGGAATCCCTACTTTTGAGAGAACTGCTGAGTCATCACAGCCTTGGGAAAATGCACGTGTGTGGTTGAGAACAGAGGCCACCCCAGAGAGAGGTGGAGGGCTGTGTTGTGAAGGACAGCATCCATTTCCATTTGGTCTTCCCTGTCGGTATTGCCAAATGGCTTGTCTCAGTGAAATGAGGGGCAAAGATGTCAAAACTGCATTTTGATGAAGAGCATTGTTGAAGGCAATAGAAGAAGACACATGGATTGAATTAAAGCTTCTGCCCTGGGACTATTATCTAAGTATCCTGCTCTCTGTGTTATTCTTATCAAGAGTTTCCTGTGACGTTCTCATTTTATCATCTGGAAGGATTTCTTACCGCCAAGGGTTTGTCCAAACCACTGATGAGCTTCTTGGTGCTCTGGGGGTATCTGTTTATTTCTAATTTTTAGAGTCATTCTAAAGAGCCATGAGATTTCTTTTCCACAACCCTGGAGGTGGAAGAATATTCACACAAGACCAAAGATGGGGAGAGGAGACAAGGCCAGACACCAGAGGCCACATGCCAGGCTTCAGATGTGGCCCCAGCCCCTAGACATCACAAAGTCCCCAAACCATTGCCCTAATGACTCATAGTCGGTATCTTCATCAGGTTTTGTTTTGATACTTGAGTCTAAGATTTATAGCACCATGACCACAACATTGCTTGTGTTAAATTAGACACAATTTGCTAATAAAAATCAATGAAAATCAACTTAGATTCTCAAGAACTGCAAGTTTATATGAATCATTTGATGTGGGTTGTCTGGCTTTCCCTGTTACAGAAAATCCAGAGACTACAGAAAGGGGATAACTTCTCCCCCCTCCACTCCCCCACCCCGTTTCTCCACTGGCCCCATAACTCTTTGAGCTTTCTCTATGCTGGTCCATATCTTATTGCATTGCAATAACTTCTTTTTGTCTTTTTTTTTTTTTTTTTTGGCCACTTTGTGGGATCTTAGTTTTCCAACCACAGATTAAACTCTGGGCTCAGCAATGAAAGCACAGAGTCCTAACCACTGGACCTCCAGGGAATTCCCAGTAATAACTTATTTTCATGTCAGTCACTCCACAAGCCACTTGAGGCCAGGGATATGTCCCATTGTTCTGTGTGTCTGCTTCAGGTTCTGTATGACATGTGGCTCAGAGTACTCAGAGCTGGAGGAGTTTCCCCTCTCCTTGATGAGAGGAAAGAGCACAAATTTTGGAGTCAGTTAGGCCTTGATTCAAATATTTGCTATCTCTAATCATTTTTATTTTTTATTTATTTGTTTGGCTGCGCCACGTCTCAGTCTGGCACCCAGGATCTTTCCTTGGGGTGCATGGACCCTCTCGTTGCGGCATGCAGGCTTAGTTGGGGCATGTGGGATCTTAGTTCCCCAACCAGGGATCGAACCCACGTACCCCTGCATTGCGAGGAGGATTCTTAACCACAGGACCACCAGGGAAGTCCCTGTGTTCGTTTTCTTTGTTGTCTAACAAATTACCACGAACTTAGCTGCTTACACCATCCCGCATGTGTTAGCTCACAGTCCTGCAGAAGGAAGACTTTATGGAAGAGTCCCTGAGGACTCAGCCAGTTTACCTGCTTAGCGTCTTGCCCAGCTGAAGTCAGGTGTCAGCCAGGCGGGCTTCTTACCTGGAAGCTTTGGGAAGAAATCACTTCCAAGTGTTTTCAGGTCATTCGTTGGCAGAATCTACTTCCTTGTAGCCTCAGATCTAAGGTTCCCTTCTTGCTGGACAGTGGGGGGCCACACTGTCCTCTCGAGGCCATCTTATTCTTTCTATGTGGCCCCCTCCACCCTCAGAGTTTGAATGGGTCCTTTATATGCTTCGAGCATCTCGCTTCTCTTCGCTACCTTGAAACCTTGGAAAAGTCCAACTGAGAATCAGATAAGGCCTGGTAGTAAAGACCTGCACAGATCTTTGTTGCTGTTGTTGTTTGGTTGCTCAGTTCTGCCTGACTCTTTGCGACCCTATGGACTGTAGCCTGCCAGGCTCCTTGGTCCATGGAATTTCCCAGGCAAGAATACCAGAGTGGGTTGCCATTTCCTTCTCCAAACACAGATCTTGGTGAGGGTTAATTCTTTGTAATCCTTTTCTTGGAAGCTAATTTTATTTGAATCCTATCTGGTCTGATTCATATATAGCAAAATTGTAAAGAACCGTCTTTATCTGAAGTACTTGTCATTCTCCAAATTTGTCATGATTCATCATTTTCCCGTCCAGAGGAATAAATAAAAAGAGACTACAGGGCAACATGCCCTCATCAGAACGTTTCTGGTTTTTTCCTTCTCTTCTCCCCAGCCCCCATCCCCAAGTTCTGGCATCTCGGCTTCAGCTGCTGTCTCTGGGATGCTGGGGGTGGGGGCCGGCGTTGGCTTCTGGCGTCCTCAGACAAGTGGTGCTGCGGGTTGGAGGCCGGCCCCAGCAGCTGGCCCCTGCCACTCAGCGGGAGGCTGGGCCTGGCCGCGAGGAGGATGACTGCTCACCCGCTTCTCTGCCTGTCTTGTGCCTCCCCAGGAGATCCTCCGCGAGCTCACGCTAGATGCCCTGCTGGACATGAACGAGGCCAAGGTGAAGGAGACGCTCCGGCGCTGCGGGGCCAGCGCCGAGGAGTGTGGCCGCCTGCAGTATGCCCTCACCTGCCTGCGGAAGGTGACAGGCCTGGGTAGGTAGGGCCAGTTCTGCCGGCCCCCTTGCCCTCCCCCTCGGCCCGGACGCTGCATTTCTCTGCCAGGCCTGGCCTGGTTCCTGGGGCACCAGGGCTTTTGCTGGGATGGATGAGGAGCTGGGTGGGGCCGGTGTGACCAGGGTCTCTGGGCCGGCTTGCAATGGCTGGAGTCCACGCTCAGAAAGTGCGTGATGGACCCCACTCGAGGCAGAGGCCCCTGAGACAGAAGGCTCCCAGGTCCCACTGGTCTGGCCAGTGTGAAGCTTTAGCCATTGTTGCCAACCCCAGGCTGAGCGGGGCTGCATGACTTCCCTCTGTGGAACACAGAGGTGTTCCTACAGAGGTAGGTAGGGCTCTGTGACCCTTCCCTAGCTTCCTTCTCATCAGCCCCCTCCCTGCCCACCCTCTCCCTGCCTCCGATCCCCACCCGCCCGCTGCCTCTGCATCCCCATCTGGGCTGTGTGCTCAGAAGGCACGCGCTGGTGTGGGCTCAGCCTGAGCCAAGCATGCGGACAGAAACTGTACACAGTTCAGCTGTGAGTAAGGACACGGCTGCCCCAGGCGACGTGTGTAATCCTGGCATGATGAACAGTGTTCCTCAGGAACTTATTTGCAGGCTTTCTCAATCTTACCCTGGAAATAGCTTCAAATGCCCAGACTTACCGCTCCCATGACCACACAGATAAGCCTTTAAAATGAACCTAATGAATGGAATTAGCTCCATGTTTTAATTAGCTGAGCCTCATGTCTTATCTCCAGCTGCCTGAAGCTTAAGGAAGGCTCTGAGGTTTATATTCAGCTTGATTTTTTTTTTCCCCCCAGAGAGGATGGTGCTTAATTTCTTCCCTGGCCCCATTGTATCAAGTCTTCCTCTGAACACAGAGTCCAGAGTTTTAATTGATTTGGAAAACCTCAACACATCAGGCCTCTGGCAAGTGCCAGGAAGCAAACAGCACAGGGACATAGTTAGCATTCTTATCTCTGCATTTTACAGAGAAGGAGTCTGAGCCCAGAGAGGGAAGGGGCTTACCCAAGGACACACAGCAGTGGGTGGCAGAACTGTGACTTGAGCCTCAGCCCTTGCTGCCCAAGCACGTTTCATTGTCTTTTTTCTTTATATCAAGAGAAAAGATATTTCTGATGTGCTAAATAAACCCCTGGAGGTAAATTAGCGGCATGACTAATTTAGTCATTGCTGTCAGTCTCCTTCAGACACCGTCAAAAAAAAAGTACCTGCCTCCCAAGCTGGGAATCTGGGGGACCTTGTCGCTCCTTCCTCTTAATGCCTGTATTGTAAGGAGTTGAGGAGGCTCTGGCCATTGGGTGGTGGTGACTTCTGTGTGTTAAGGCTGCTGTCTGTCCATCCTGAATGTCAGGGTCGGAAGATCACTAATTTACGAAGCACTTGTTATATGTTCCCTTTGTAGCTGGAGCATCAGAGGCTCTGGATGAGTTGTGTGAGATCCCACACCCGATACTCAGTCAAGCTGGACTTTGCTCTGTTTTCTTCCTTAGAAGATGCTTTTCCTATAGTGCCCCAGCGCAGGCCCTGGGCAGAGGGTCCTTTCCAGGTGCTCTTTCTCATTCCATCTTAGCTTGTGGTGCCCTCCATCTCCAAGAGGGGCCTGCCACACCCAAGTCCAGGGTGCAGGCAGGTGGATGGGCCTGCCCAGCAGTGGCCGCACTTCAAGTGTACCTGCTGGGGACTGGGTGGTACCTGTGATCGCCCTGTCTCTCAGGTCCTGCAGTCAGAATCTTCATGGTACCTGGCAGGCTAGTTACGTAACCTCAGTGTGCCTGAGTTTCCTTATGTGTAAAATGGGCATACTAACAAGACTTCCTCTCATGGAACTGTTGGAAGATTAAATGAGTTAACTAAGTTCATCTACTTAGTCTAGAGCCTGGCACATATTAATATGTATTTTTCAGTATTAGGCCTGTGGGGTGATGGCAAATGTTGACATCTCTGGTCTTAAGAAAGGTGATGAAGGATATTTCTTTATGCCTGTGGCTGGTGAACAGGGGAGGATCATGCTTGCTGATTCTTCCTATCCGTCTTCCATAGCAGACATCACTAATCAATCCCCAAGCTCTTCCTACTTAGTGACTCCAGAGTCATTGTCAAGCAGCCACTGCCAACTGACTGGTGTCCGCATGCAAAGCCAGAACCATTTGCCATCCCTGAGCTGGCTAAACTAATGGTGACTAAATAGACAATTTGAAGAATTGGGGGCTTGTTTCCTTGGGTGGCAGACTTGTGCATAGATCCATGGAACTCATTCTTTGATTCCCTCAACAAGAGCAGTATTTAAGTTCAAGTGTAGATCTTGGCCATGGCTTCCCAGGTGGCTCAGTGGTAAAGAATCTGCCTGCCTATGCAGGAGACCTGAGTTCAAGCCCTGGCTCGGGAAGTTTTCCTGGAGGAGGAAATGGCAACCCACTCCATTAGCCTGGGAAATCCCATAGACAGAGGAGCCTGTCAGGCTTTAGTCCATAGGGTTGCAAAGAGTTGGGTGCAACTGAACATGCATGCATGCATAGGTCTTGGCCACAGTTCTAAAGGAGCAAGCATAAGGAATATACAGACTAACTCATCCAAGTTGATTCATGAATAGAAAGTCACCATGTAGTGAGGTAGAAGGAAGGGCATTTGATGAGAGGATGGAATAGACAAACTCTAAGAATTGGGAAGGTTAATATCACTCCACCCTCGCTAATAGATGGCTCTGTGGGCTGGGCTTTATCACCTCTGATGATAGAGAGCTCATTAACTCCCAAGGCTGTGTCGTTACAGGTTATTCAGAATTGGTAGCTTTGTGGGAGGAGGTCCAGGGCTGTGGTTGAGACCAAGGGCTCAGTTCCCATCTCACTGCTTACTTTGCTATGTGAACTTAGCAGTATACATGGCCTGTCTGAATCTCATCAACCTCACCTTGCTGGGCAGATTGAGGGAGACAGGGTTCAACACACTAAGTCGAAGAATTACAGGGTGGAAGTTCATTTTGTCTTGAGTCAAAATCTCCCCTCCTGTGCTTTCCATTCATTGATAAATATGAGGAGGGAGGTGTCCTCTTCCCATGACAAGGTCTCTGTAGACTGGCATCCTTTATCCGTGCCTCCACCCCTTCAGTATCTCCCCGTCTCCTGTAAGGTCAAGCCTCAAACCCTTGGCAAGACATCCAAGGCCCCTCTGGAGCTGGTCCCCAGTGGACCGACCCTCCAGCTTCATCTCTCACCTCTCCCTGGCTTGTCCTGACTTCTCAAGGCACGTGGGACTCTGTGTGGCTGCAGCAAGATGCCCTGTGCTCCCCGCATGTGCTGTCCTCTCTGCTGGGTATGCCTTCCTCAGTTCTCCCTCAGCGGGCCCAGCCCAGGTGCCACCTCCTCTAGAAAGCCCCCTGACCCTCAAGCTCTTTAGGGTCCTCCTCCTCTGTACCCCCTCAGTCTCCATGTGTCTCTGTGTCAGCATGCAGCACACCGAACTGAGTGTCCATCACTCTCACTGGACTCGTCATGCATCTCAGACGTGCCTTTTTATGCCCTGACATCCAGCATTCAGTGAATGCTCGCATGAATGGACAGACATGTCATTGATTTGGAGCCCTCAGAGCCCCAAGGCCTCGGGAGCCTCAGACAGAGGGTCGCCACGGGAGCAGCCAAAGTTACTCATAGGCTTCTCTCAAAAGGAAGTGGCTGTTGATCTCTTTCTAGCTGGGTCTTTCTTCTAGCAACTTCCCAGGGCAGTTTGCTTTCAGAAGGTCCGTGCAGCCCCTTTTCCTGTTGATTGAATTTTCTCAGAGGAGAGTTATCCCTTTACAGCCTAACTCTTAAAAACAAACAAACATATGCACCTTTATTTTTTATTTGTTTACTTTTGGCCACCCCTAGTGGCATATGGGATCTTAGTTCCCCGACCAGGGATCAAAGCCATACCCCCTGCAATGGAAGCATGGAGTCCTAACTTCTGGACCACCAGGGAAGTCCCTAACTCGTAGCCTAACTCGTAGAGACCACCCACCACTTCCCTCTCTGAGATCACTCACTTTGGGGGCGGGTTTCCACATAGCTGCCAGCGGGAGCCCTGCCCTATTCCTCTCCGGGTCCCATTTTCTTTTCTGTATGTCGAGGATGGTAGTATCTGCACTGGGGTCCTGACAGTCAGCTGGATAGCGTGTGTGCTCGAGTGGCCTTTGTAAAATAGGTGACGGCTGGCAGCTGGAGCCTCCGTTGAGGGACTGTGCTTCTTGGCTGGTCCCTGGCCACCTCACCTGTGACTCCCTCTGGCCGCAGCCACCTGTGACTCGACTCTTTGGCCCACAGGCGGGGAGCACAAAGAGGACTCAGGCTGGAGTTCGTCTGATGCCCGGCGGGAAAGTGGCTCCGGGCCTCCCGCAGACACCCTTTCGCCAGCCAGCCTGCCTTGGCCTCCAGGGAGCTCCCAGCTGGGCAGACTGGGCAGCAGTGCCCAGGGCCCACGCTCCATCTCCGTGTCTGCTCTGCCTGCCTCGGACTCCCCAAACCCCGGCCCCGGTGAGGGCCTGTCGGACCCCTTTATCTCCCTGCACGCCAGTGGCCGGTTGACCCCCCGCGCCCTGCCCAGCTTCATCACCCCGCCAACCACGCCCCAGCTCCGACGGCACACCAAGCTGAAGCCGCCCAGGACGCCGCCCCCGCCCAGCCGCAAGGTCTTCCAGCTGCTGCCCAGCTTCCCCACGCTCACCCGGAGCAAGTCCCACGAGTCTCAGCTGGGGAACCGCATTGACGAGGTCTCCCCGATGAGGTAAGTATCCTTACCAGCCAGGTGCCGAATTTGCCACCTACTGAAAGTTCTGACTACAGTTTTCTCGCTGTGAAGGTAATATAGGCTCAATTTTTAAAGGATAAAATTGGCCAACATAGAAACTACAACGTAAAAAGTGAAAGATGCCCCCATCTCTCAGTCCGCTACCCAGACTACCTGAACTGTTTGGGCTGAATTCTATTAGATTTCTTTTTGCGTACACACACACAGACATGTCAGAATAGACTGGGTTATGGTGCAATAACAAATACCCCCAGACCTCTGGATCCTCAAATAACCAAAGATTTATTTCTTGCTCATGCTACTTGTCCATCACAGGTCAGCCTCCAGACCTGGCCAGATTCTAGGCCAGAACATTGTCTAGAACATCCCCCTGTGGCAGAGACAAAAAAAAAAACACCAAAACTTTAGATGGTACAACTGAGCAATAATACCTTAAAAGTTTGGGCTGAATTCTATTAGATATCTTTTTATGTACACACACACTCACAGACACGAAGTGATACTATGTATTAGTCAGAATAGACTGGGTTATGCTGCAATAACAAATACCCCCAGGTCTCTGGGTCTTCAAATAACCAGAGAGTTATTTCTGGCTCATGCCATCTGTCCATCACCAGTCAGCCTCATTCCAGACTCAAGGCCAGAACATTGTCTAGAACATCCCACTGTAGCAGAGGGAAAAAAATACTTTACTTGTTACAACTGAGCAATTAAATGCTCTTTCCCATAAGTTCTACACACCATTTATGCCCCTACCCAAATAAAAGAATCAAGAAATGTCATCCTCCTATATGACCAGAAGGGGGAACTAGAATATCTTGCTGAGACTGCTAATGATTATCAAATACTATGTACTCTATGCTATAACCTATGTTTTCAACTTACTTTTATTTCTGAGAACTAAATATCAGTTCATCTTGAACTACCTTACTCTCTTATTTATTTATAAAAAAATTTATCTATGTATTTTATTTTATGGCCACAGCATGTATGATCTTAGTTCCCTGCCCAGGGTTCGGACCCAGGCCTCTTGCATTGAAAGTGCAGTGTCTTAACCACTGGGCCACTAAGGAAGTCCCTTGATCTATGTATTTTAAATAGTTAGTGACAGTCACATGGTCCAGTATTGCTCACATAGAACTTTGTAGAGGTTAAAGTTGTCCCCTACCATTTCTCCTTTCCTTTCAGGAACCAACCAGGTTATCAGTTTTGTATATATCTATAATTATTCAAGCTATCTCATCTTTTAAACTTTTTAAAGCCTCTTGCCAGGGTATAGTTTAATTCCTCCCCTCTTGATGGATATTTAGGTCTTTGTCCTTCTCTTTTATAAAAATCGCCCTTGTTTATATACCCTTGTGGAAGGGAAGGGGGAGTTTTCCTTGGGTGCCTCTTACCTTCTTGTGCTTCTGAGGGTTGGGAACGCGGCCTCGCTCCTGACATGGTTGTTTTGGGTTTCAGGTGGGCTTGTTCCCCATCCCAGGGCAGGCTCTCTTGGGTCCCTTGTGGGATGGACCTTGGACAACTCTGATGGTTCTGAGTGTGTGTCACCCAAGGAGAGAAATCTACCTGTGACCTACCTGCCACTCCCGATCAGACTGTCCTGCTGGGGCCTGGGGCCTTCCTCCTCCCCGACCCCCAGAAGGGGCTGAGCCTTCCATCCGCCCCTGGATCTTCTTCTATCTGAAGCACAGTGATAACAACCATGTGGACACATGGATGTGGGTCATTCAGAGGGCATCTCAGTGGGCAAAACCCAGTGCCTCTCTTTCTCATTTTTTTTTTTTTCCCCTGAAAAGAGTGTTAGGGGGGCTCTGGGTGAAGAACAGAGTCTAAGGCAGATGACACCACTTCCTTGGGTCCCACTGCTGGTGAGCTGGGCCTTGCACCCTGGGATTCTGAGTCAGGTCTCCACAAAGACCAAAGCTGGCACTGACATGAGTACTCAGACCACCCTGCTGCCCTTGATGAGCCCTGAGGCTGGACTGAGTGCCCTGGGCTCCCAGCTGTCTTCGTCCCTGGGACAGCGGCACCCCCAGGAGATGTCACTCAGGCCCTACTTGGGGGCCGCCTCTCTGCTCTTACAACGGTCCTCCTCGCCTCCTGCCCCAGCCACTTCTCCGGCTCCCTGAGCTGCCCTCCTGCTTGGTCTGAGCAAGCAGGGATTTGGGCAGGGCTCCTTCACGTACAGGCATGTGATCTTGGGAGATTGTGAGCCTGTTTCCTCAGCTGTGAAAAGGAATGAACTCTAATTATCATGCAGGTAACTGGTGAGGGCTAGGAAATCTCATGTATTAAAGTACAGTGTATAACTCCATTGTCCAGTGAGGAGTTGGGAGGGGGCCACCTCTAGCCCTTGTCGTTGAGGAAAGTCCCCAGTCACTCAGCCAGCCCGTCCCCACACAGGGGCTCAAAGTCCTCATCCAAGCACTGTATCTGCTCCTGCCCAAGGACTGATGTGCGGGAGGACACCAGGCCAGCACGGTGACATAATCCCGCTTTCTCTCTTTTTTGTCTCCTCCAGGTTTGGTAAGAGTGATTCATTTTCATCCCCTCTGCCACCCAGGAGTCCTGTTTCTGTTGCTGTCCCCATCGGGGGTGGATTTCTTCGACCCTCTCTTATCCCCTGGCCTTTCTGTGGTCCAGAAGCAGAGATGCTGGGCTGCACCTCAGGAAGTAGTTCTTAGGACAGGGAACCTTCAGATGACGAGGTGGTTCAGCCCAGCCTGCAGCTGCCCTGAGAAGCAGGCACCATGAGAATGTCACCGTCTGTGGGCCCCACTTGTACCTTGCCACCCTTACAGGTGACCTCTGGCAGGAGTTGTTTACCTGCTGGGCTGCCGTGGTGATGCCATGCTCCAGGGAGAGAGGTTCCTTATGTTCAGTGTAGATGGACGGTAGCCATCTGCAAAGTCCAGCTGACCTCTTGGGACCCTCCACCCTGTTCAGGAGAGGGATATCCCTGGAGGCAGGAATGTGATCATCTCTGAATGAGGCCTGAGAGATCAGAGGGTGTGGATGTCCCCTTGGAGGGGGTGGTAAGGATGCCCAGGCAAGCTCTGAGTCCCTTTTCCACATCTGGGTTGAGAGCTGATTCTTGTACGTGGCTGTGCTCCGGGGCATCTCTCTCCAGAGTCAAAGCAGAGGGAAACAGCCTCTGGGGTCTGCTTTTAATTATCTCTGTGGAGATGCAGAGACATCTGATTTTGCCTGAGCAAAATAGCAGCTTGTTTTTGTACTATTCTATACTGGGTAAATAGAGTGAAGAGGCTGTCAGCAGGGTCTGAGAGATGTGGAGTGGGGTAACCGACAGTGACTTTGCCAAAATGGATCTGACTGCAGGACCTCCAGGGAGGTATAGGGCAAGGAAGGAGGGAGACTGCCCTTCCCTGTCCCCAGGGCACAGGCAGAAACTCCCAGGACCCCTCACAGAGCCTTGGAGGAGAATCCAGCATCTGCATCCCTGGATATCCATCTTCCCAGTTGCTATAGTGACTCAGGGACCACAACAGTGAGGCTGCTTCCCCAGTTTGCCTGGAAGGTGAGAGGAGGCCTTTAGGACCAGTGTTTCACCTCCATCAGGGACAGCATCATCTCATATCTTTCCTATCCCAGGCCTGTGGCAGATATTAGTAATCAATTGTAGGTTGTCTTCATGATCAGAGACAGCTTCATCTCATCTCTGTCCTGTCCCAGGCCTGTGGCAGACATTACTAATCAATCACAGATCATCTTCAGAGACAGATGGTTAAAATCTCATTTTCCCACTGTCTGTTTCTCCTAGTCTGGCAGCCTAAACCCTTTTAGATCCATATGATTTCATGGACTTGGCTACTGACTGGGGTGGGGTGCCTCCTCCCACAAGGGAGTTGGGAGGAGTCAGCCCCATGGCAGATGTGCTGGAGAGATTGTGAGTTCAACCATCAGCAGGTGGCAGAGGTCCCCATCAAACTCCCCTTGTTGTAGGAGGAAAGTCAGTACCTCCATCATGCCCTTCTCCTGTGGTTGGGTATCTGGTACATGGTTTTAAGTGAACCACCACTTACTGAGCACCAGCTGTGTGCCAGGCCAGCATGGGGTGGAGGGCTGACTCAGAGGATGTGAGGTGGTCACAGATCCCTAGAGCACTGTGTTCCCGACCTTTCTGAGTCACAGATTTCTTTGATACTTAGATAAAAATCTAGACCTTCTTTCTAAGGAAAATTCTGCATCAACCATCTCCAACCTTTTTGGCACAGCTTCCAGTTTCCTGGAAGACAATTTTACCATGGACGGTGGTGGCATGGGGGTGGGCAAGGGAATGGTTCAGGCGGTGATAATGTGAGCAATGGGGAGCAGCAGATGAAGCTTCTCTGTCTCATCTGTCACTCACCTTCTGCTGTGTGGCCTGGTTCCTAACAGGTCATGGATCAGTACCAGTCCACAGCCCAGGGATTGGGGACCCCTGCCCTACATCATCTGCTTACCAGTCCAGAAGAGTCCCAGACCCCCTGCAGCACATCCGTGGGCTCCTTTGAGAAACCCTGATCTAAGAGGAGATAGGCAGTATTGAGTATGGGCAGAAGCTGGGGTGGGGAGGAGTGGGGGTCTCTCTGGTGAAGGAGGGGAGAGGGAGTTAGACATATGAGCTGACAGTGGATGACAGATTGCTTCCAGCTGCTCTTCTACTGCCCAACCTACTATACCACCAACCCCAGGGATGCCCATTCAAATAAGGAAGCCAGGGCTGGAGAGAGAGGCCAGGGTGCCCTCTTGGAAAGCATGCAAAGCTCATGGCCTAAGACTTCCCCCAAGGCTCAGACTGAGTACTTGGCTGGGGCTGGACCACACGGGACCGTGTGAAGCTTCACCTTGTCTTTTCTCTACCTGCTGGGATCCGGCAGTGGTGGCTCTCAGAGCAAAATGCCCAGGGTGCTTCTGCCTGGAGAGCTGGGTGTGCTGCATGGCCGCCAGCCTCACCCCCTCCGCCAAGGGTCAGGTAACTTCTACCTGAATTGGTGCCTTGTGGGTGCCTCCACGAGGAAGTGCAGGAGATGGGGGGAGTTGAACTGCTGTCCTCACCTTGGCATTGCCTTCTGCCTCACAAACCTGTCTTCCTCCAAAGCTAGAAATCTCCCAGGGGCTGTTTCTGAACTGTCTGCAGAGGCTAGGTGGTAGCATCTGTTGGGGGGTGGGGGTAACCACACTGGCCCTTTTTTGGTCTCGCCTGGCCATCCCTGTCTTGATTAGAGGCAGGTTCAGGAAAATAGCCCTCGGCCACGTGGTTGGTTTTGCCCCGCCCACCCCCCCCAACCATGTGGTTGGTCTCCACCCCCACCCCCACCCCCCAGTCTGTGATCTCTGAGACGGCAGGTCCCAGGTACACACTGTCCAGGTAGGAAGGGCCCCCTCAGCCTGCCAACCTGGCCTCTTTCCCCACAGATCTCCCTCACGGATCCCCGCAGATGGTACGAAGGGACATCGGGCTCTCCGTGACACACAGGTAGGCCTGGCTGGGCTGGGGTGGGGAGGGGGCACAGAGCTGGTCGGGGACCTGTACAAGCTGAGCCCTGCTGGGGGGTCACTCTGCACCACTGGAGCTCTGTCCTGACCCTGTCTCTCAGGGCTCTTTGTGGGTCTGTCTGTCCATTCCTCTGTGGATGTGGCACCCGCCTGGGGCCCCTGCCTGTCACCAGCAGCGCTTTTGGACTCGCTGGCCCTCCCCTGCCCCTCCTCGAGTCTCCTCCTCCATCTGCTGAGGGAAAACACAGGTCCCAGGAGAAACAGGGATCTGAGAGCATCCCCCTGGGTCCGGCATGACGTCACCTCCATGGACGTAACTGGCCACACATCAGAGCCCTGTGGAGCTTGATGAAACACCAGGCTCCATCTATAAGCTTCTTGGCTTGCCAGTCAGGATTCTCGCAACTTCTGGGGACTGGTGCTTATGCAGCTGGTGTGGCTGGTGAGGGCCCATGACATGGACCGCCCAGAGGCCTTAGCCTCAACACTCGTGAGGCTGGCGTGTGCTGCCAACAGCAGGTCTCAGCAGCATCTTGTCCCCCCACCGATGGCCAGCAGGGCAATCCTTTGGGATCCCTGTCCTCTGGCCGCCCCATTAAACAAGTCGTGAACATGGCCGGGCACGCTCGTCGAGAGCCTTGCAACTTGCCAGGGCCTTTGGTTTCCCCCGGAGTGTCTGTGCTGCACTCTGGCCTGTGCGGAAGGCCAGCCCCGAATCCTCGCCCCGTGAGACAGGCTTGGCTCGGAGGGATTGAGTAGTTTGTCTGAGGTCTCACGGCCACTGAGACACTCTTGAAACCGCTGGCTGGCGCCCAGGCACTTCCGTCCCAAGCCTTGTCAGGGCCTGGATGCCCGTCCCCAAGAGCCCCGGGAGGAGAGTCCCTGGCACCAGGAGAAGCCGTCTGAGTGAAGGTCCCTCAAGCACACCCAGTGCCATCTTCCCTGCCAGGATCCCCTCCCAGCCTCAGTTTCCCTCTCTGTGATTGGGACTTGCTGCCAGTCCTGTCGGGAGGATAAAAGGGGGTGACGTGCCTGTGAGCCTCATGCACCCAGTGCTGGGAAGCACTTGGTGGTTAACCCCCGGCTCTGGCCCGAGACAGGCTGACTTAGGTAAGGGACACCAGGATCAGCAGGTTGCTCTGTTTCATTTCTGTCTTGGCCGCACCTGGTCTCACAGAGGATTTGATGCCGGGCTAACTGGACCCCGCGCAGCAGCATCCATCCTGTCTTCCTGTTTCCCCAGGCTCTGGGCTTGGATATGGGACATCATGGTCACACTCTCTTGGATTTTTAAATTCATGATCCGAGCCTCTCTCTGCAAGAAGTTCTGAAACATTTTGGTCTAATCATAGGGGAAAAAAAATATTTTATAATGCTTACCCCACACCCCCAAGTCTCAGCCTGCCCCTTCTCTGGCTGAGCCCCCAACTCTCATTTCAACCTGTTTTCGGGATTTTCTAGTGGAGGCCATCTCGAGTACCACTGAGCTGCTCCCCAAACCCCGTGTTAACAGGAGATTAAAGGCCAGAGAGACTGTGTGGATCCCAGAGAGGCTGGATCAGAGCTCCTTAAAAGGCATTCCAGGGACTTCCCTCGTGGTCCAGTGGCTAAGAATCTACCTTGCAATGCAGCGGACCTGGGTTCGGTCCCTGGTTGGGGAACTGAGACCCCACATTCCATGGGGCAACTAGGCCTGAAACTACTAAAGCCACTGTAGAGAGTCTGTGCTGCAACAAAAGATCCGAATGATGCAACGAAGACCCGACACAGCCAAATAAATAAATGAATAAATATTAAACAAAAACATCATTCCAAGGGGGTGGGTGCCTTTCTCCTAGGCCTGGAGGCTCCCATCTTGGCTAGGAGAAGCAGTGATGTTCACACCCACAGTCCAGGCTCTGCACGTTACACGGCACACGTGATTCTCCTCAAGCCCTGTGAGGGGAGAGTGTTGGCCTCTTTTGCAAAGACTTGGACCCATCCCACAGCCAGCAGTTGGCAGGATTCAAACCCGGTGTGGTCTGACCGCAAAGCCCAGGCTCTTTCCCTCCTTTTCTGTCCCGGTGGTCTCTCTTACAGAGCCGTGCTCTGAATTCAGAGACCTGGGGTCTGCCCCCGCTGCACAGCACCCCACCTGTGTGACCTTGGGAAGGTCACCTAACCTCTCTGAGCTGGGTTGCTTGCCTGTGTCCTCAGAATCCCTGACCTGCCTAACTCCCTGGGGTGGTCACTCCCAGGAGTGAGCTAATGTTTATGGATGCATCACAAACTGTTCCCCAAGTCCTGTTGCTATTTGTTCTGTCGTTACTATGATATCCTATGCTTTTAAAAATCTAGTCCTCCAAAACTGTGAGTTCTTTCTGCCCTTAGGCTCCCCATCCTGTGAACAGACCTTGGACTTTTTTTTCTGGGAGACAACCACCCACTCCATCCCCATTCTTCTTTTCAGTGTATCTTTTGTGGATTGTTAAAAAATTTAGTTTGGATTGAAATGCATGTATAATTCAAACCTCCAGAGGATGTATATTTATGAGAAAAGTCCCCTCTCGCTGCTGTCATCAGCCTCCCAACCCCCCCCCCCCCGCCCCCATAGGCAGATCTTGGCAGTCTTCTATGTGTCCCCCCGGAGATATTTTTGTACAATCAAATACATATGTAAATTCTTCCGCCGCCTTTTTTATTTTCACAAAAATATTGCATATATTATACACACTGTTCTATACTTTGCTTTTTTCTTTTTAAAATTGAGGCGTAATTTATATGGAGCTAAGTACACAAATCCTTAACATATGTATACACCCACGTATACCACCCATATGAAGATTCAGAATATCCCCACCCCAGAAAGCTCTCTTTGGCTCTTCTTAGTCCATAGTGCTACCGTCCAGAGATGCTATTCCCTTCTGTCATCATAGATTAGATTTTCCTGTACTTGAACTTCAAATAAATGGAGTCATGTAGCATTGGACCTTCCTTTTTTCACTGACATTGTAATTTAGTGATCATTCCCCATTTGCATAAAAAGAGCTTCCTTACTTTATTTTCCGACTGTTTGGTGCTCAGTTGTGCGCATGGACAGTACATCATACAGTCAGTCACCTGTACACCTAAACAACATAGCTCATTTCTAGTCTCTTCTGCCACAAACATGCTGCAGTGAGTAACCTTGTCAGTACATCATTTGACACCCGTGGGAGTATCTGTTGGATGAATTCCTGGGACTGGAATTGCTCCATGGATGCACTTGTAATTTTGATTGCTTTTGCCAATTTGCCTGCCAGAGAGCTGGCATCGGTGACCACACCAGCTTTGGCAATGAAGACTTTGTGGCTGAGAAATCTGAATGCCTGGGGAAAGCAGTGGCCCTGGGTGTCCCTGCCCTCCACTTGAGAGGGCGCCCGGGTGTCTGGGGTGGAACCGATTCTCCTGGTTTCCCTGTGGTCCCCTGTGGGGACCCTTCTGCATCCTGGCCTCTCTGAGCATTTGCATGTGTCCACCCCCTGCAGGTTCTCCACCAAGTCATGGCTGTCGCAGGTCTGCCACGTGTGCCAGAAGAGCATGATGTTTGGAGTGAAGTGCAAGCATTGCAGGTGATGGGCGGAGGGCGGCAGAGGTGGGAGAGGGGGCACAAACTCCATACTTCCAGTTCAGTAAGTCTTGCTACTTGGTTCTTGGCCTCAGGTCAAATCAGAGTTCAAAGGAACTCACTTGAGAGTTCCAAAACCTATTCCTAATCTCAGCACATCAGGGAGTGATCAGCCCTCTCTTGGAAGAATAAGGAAGCATCAGGCAACGCATTGTTAGAAGAAGGGACTATTTGAGGTGGGCTTTGAAGGATGAATAGAAGTTTACCAGCTGGACTAAGGAGGAAAGAGAATTCCGGGTCAAGAAAGCAGCTTGTGTAAAGGCAGAGTGGAATGGCAGAACTTTTCTGGAAACTGTAAGGAGTTCTGAAGTTTAAGGTTAGCACATAAGGAATCGGGAAATGGGGCCAGGGAGTGGTAAATACAGGGAAGTGGCTTGTGGTATTTAGAGAAGAGAATGAGGGAAGAATGTAGATTCTATATAAATTCAGTCCTTTTCCTACTGTTGAGGTTTCTGGTGGGAAAGAAGGGCAAGGATAGTGAATAGTAGGGTGAGCAGAGTCTGCTCCCTGCTATCAAGCTACTCCCACTTTACAGAAGATGGACCTGAAGCCTGTTGCCAGTCCACTTTGCCCTTGCATTGCTATGTGACCCGAAGCAAGGTGCTTGCCCTTTCTGGGCCTCATTTTTGTCTTCCAGGTCTCTCTCTGCAATCAGGATTACTCAAAAAATCTGAGCTAGAGTGTGTAGTAAAAGCATCTGGGCTCCCGCCAGACTGTAGGTGATAGGTCTCCTGTGTGTCTGTTGGATAAATTGCTGTTAGGACAGAACCACAGGAAAACGCAAAGGAGATGTCAGACCTTTCTCACCAGTCTAGGTGTTTGGTGGCTCCCGGCCATCTGGCTTTAAATCAGGGGCCTCCAGCTCCTGTTCAAGTAATGCCTTTCATGCAGAGAGCTCAGGATAACCTCTGAACCCCAGGCTGTCCTGTAGTTGCAGTGTGAGGTTGGAGGACCCCAACTGCCAGCCCATTTGATCAGTGAGAACCCTGTGAGGGTTCAGCAGGCAGAACCAAACCAAGAATCCCAATCCAGCTCTTTCCATTCCCTTCGCTCTGATCCTCAGACAACGTGGCCTATGCAGGAAGGTGGCAGGAGGGGCCTCCCCGGGATCCTTGGATAATGGAAATATTTTCCTTCTAATTCATCTCTTTGAAGTTCAGATTTGTCTCAAGCTTTGCGAATGTGGGTAGAAGGTCTCCTTTTGTTTAGAAAAGAGAAATAGATGTATGACCTACAGCAAGTTAAAATGGGTGAAATCAAACTTGTTTGCACCTAGATGGGTGGCTTGGGGTGGGATGTAGGAGGGAGACTCAAGAGGGAGGGGAACATCTGTATACCTATGCTTGATTCATGTTCATGTGTGGCAGAAACCAACGCAGCATTGTAAAGTAATTATCCTCCAATTAAAAAAAACAACAACAACTCTGCTTTGCTGTGACGATGAGGCAGATGACAGCAGGAAAATGGCAGAGCTTAATGGATACTAGCTGCTAGTACTATTAACACAAGATGCTCTCCACTCTAAAGCTAATGTTTGTTGAGACATTTGTGGGAATCGAGGCAGTCAGGGTTGAGTGTTGTACAGAACTGCCAGGCAGTGCCTCCGAACCCCTGTGTGTGTCCTGGGGCCCTGCGTGGTGCCTCCGAGCGCTGACCCTGCCTTCTCCACCAGGTTGAAGTGTCATAACAAGTGTACAAAAGAAGCCCCTGCCTGTAGAATATCCTTCCTTCCACGTAAGTGTCCTGCCCTTCTCCCCTCACCTTCGGGATTTGGGGTGCATCTTTCTTGATCCTGTTCCCTGCTGATGGTTTAATCCCCCCCACCCCTTTTAAACAGTACCCAAGCTTCGGAGGACAGAATCCGTGCCCTCGGACATCAACAATCCGGTGGACAGAGCCGCTGAACCCCACTTTGGAACCCTCCCCAAAGCACTGACAAAGAAGGTGGGAGACATATCAGAACTCTCGCCAGGGCTCCGTTCTGTGACACACGCCCAGGGTGGCGGTCCCGTAGGGAAGTGTGATGCTGCAACCGGGTTGCATGGCCAGAGGGTAGCCTGCGGGGATCTCATGTTTAGCGAGTGCGTAGGTTTCACATTTGTGTGCAAATCATTGTTATGTGACAATCCCCCCCGCCACCCCCCCCCCATTTTTTAATTAATTGATTTTTGGCCGCACCGGGTCTTCGTTGCTATGCAAAGACTAGCTCAAGTTGCGGCGAGCCAGGGCCACTCTAGTTGTGGAGTGTGCTCCGGCTTCCCCTTGCGGTGGCTTCTCTTGTTTCAGAGCGTGGGCTCTAGGACTCGCGGGCTTCAGTGGTTGTGGCACCCTCCCCTATTTTGAGCCACTGTTTCCTGAGTACTTCAGCGTCAGGAACGGAACTTTCTCCATTGATAACTCATCTGCTCCCCACAATGGTTCTAAAAGTCACATGCTGATGTCACCGCCCTTTTTTTTCAATAGTTTTTTTTTTTTTTTTCTTTTGGCTACACTGTGACTTGTGGGATCTTTGTTCCCCAACCGGGGATCGAACCTGTGCCCTCGGCAATGAAAGCACAGAGTCCTAACCACTGGACCACCAGGGATTTTGTATTACTTCCACTTTAGAGATGAAGAAACTGCGCGCGAGGTTCCCTGTGGGTGAGAGGCAGGCCTGGAGCGCGTGGATGCTGTGGAGGGCAGGGCTGTGGGGTTGTGCTCCAGCCAGGCCCCTGACGCCTGCCTTGGCAGCAAGGAAATGTTTCTATTCAACGCTGAGGAAGCCCGTGAGGCCGCAGCTGATGCCCTGCTTATGCAGACAATACACCGTGTGGCTGAGAAGCGTGGGCCGATTCGTCCAAGGTCACACAGCTGCTGACCCTGGGCTGGGGTTCAACCTGCCTCAAACAAACCCCCTTCCCTGGCTGGCCTGGCCTGATCGGGATGGGCGGTCTGGGACGTGGTGTGTGAGGGGGCAGAGTGAGGGCTCAGGGGGTACAGTGCACCCCCCTTTTGCTTGGCAGCAGGCGGTATTGGCCGTCGCTGGACAGTGAAACCCACTGCATGGCTTTGATGGTTTCCAGAATCCCCCCCGCATCCCAGGGCCTTGAGGGCCTGCCAGAGAGAAACCGGCTGAGCTTAGCTTTTAACCTAGGTTAACCCCAACTTTTTTTGAACAGGACTGCCTGCCCTACCCCCTGAGGAAACGGTGTTTGGTCTAGGAGACACTGTTCAGGCCCATGGTCCCCCAGACATGGACTCGGTTCCCCCGTGACCCTCCCTCAGGGGATCCTCTGGCCTTGCTAGGGTCCACATCACTGCATGGCCTGGCTGGCAGATCCACCTGCTGAGTGGCAGGAGCACTTATTAGGCACCCACTGTGTGTGTGCACCCAGTCACTCAGTCATGTCTGACTCTTTGCAAACCCCATGGACTGTAGCTCACCGGGCTCCTCTGTCCATGGGATTTTCCAAGCAAGAATACTGGAGTGGGTTGCCATTTCCTACTCCAGGGGATCTTCCTGACCCAGGGATTAAACTGTATCTCCTACATTGGCAGGCAGATTTTTTTACCACTGAGTCATCTGGAAGCGCCACCCACTGTGAACCATCCACTAAATAAATATTTGTCAGAGGCTGAATTTAATTCACTAAAGGACCCTACTCTATGGTCAGCCCAGAGCTAGGCCCTGGGTATGTGACAAGATGTGGCTCTTGCTTTCCTGGGACACACACAGTGTGGTGGAGAGAGTCTTCAGAAAACCACCTGAGACCCCTGCAGCTGGCAAACCATAGTTCAAGTGCCCTGATGAAAAGTGCCCAGGGCCCTGGGAGGATAAAAGGGGGGTGGGGGGGAGCCTGGCTCCCACCAGGGAGGAGGACTTCTTGGAGGAAAGGATGTTTGTACTGAAATGAGAAAGATGAGAGGAGCCCTGCAGGGGTCAGGCGTTGAGGTGCAGGTCTCCCCGTGCCCTCCTTCCCTCTAACGTTACACCCATAAGGTGCCAGGACACCCTGGCTGACCTCCTCCTTTTTAGGTGGGGAGGGGTGGGCGGGCAGGCTGGGCTGGGTGGTCCCTGCCACTCCCCGTCTCTCTGGTCCTGCAGGAGCACCCTCCAGCCGTGAACCACCTGGACTCCAGCAGCAACCCGTCCTCCACTACGTCCTCCACGCCCTCCTCGCCTGCACCCTTCCCAGCGTCGTCCAACCCATCCAGTGCCACCACGCCCCCCAACCCCTCGCCTGGCCAGCGGGATGGCAGGTTCAACTTCCCAGGTACCACACCTTGGGGCTTTCTTGGGCCTGAGGGATGGGGTTGCATGTCCCTTCTCTGCCCATCCTGGCTGACTCAAGGCCAAACCATCTCCACTGCTAAGAGCAGTAGCTGATCACTGAGTGTATCACCATATTTAAACCTGCTGTGATTGTACCCATTTTACAGATGGGGACACTGAGGTTCAGAGGGAGTAAGTGGCTGGCCCCAAGCTGTAAGCAGCAGAGCCGGGTTCAAAGCCAAGTCTGCCTGATGCAAAGCCTGGGTTCTTGACCTAGTCCCCAGGCTGCCCTCCTGTGTGTGGGGTGGCTTCTCGGGGGTATTGTTCACTTCCTCAGGGCTTCTGGGCTCCTGAGAAACAGGGCAGGCAGCACTGAGACCTGGGGCGAGCCCAGAAGGCCAGGGCGAAGGAATCCGGGGCTCTGTGGCTTACCTGCTCTGTGTCTGGATGAGCTGCTTAAGGGGGCACTTCTGTTCCCTTTTCTATAAAACAAGAGACTGTGTGAGGCTGGAGTTAGGTTATCCCCACTGTGTGGGTGAGGCCGTGGAGTCCACCCACGGGTGTGTGCCAGAGCTGAGCTGACCTCTGACCACGGTCCTGGCTGCCCTGGGTCTATAGGGACAGGGATCCCGCCACTCGTCCAGGCCTGGCATGTCCCACCTCCCCAGGGAGTAGAACAAAGCCCACTGGCCCCCTTCAGGACTGAGCCCCAGCCCTGGCCTCCCAGGCAGCCCCTTGAAACCGGTCTTGGCCCTCAGCATGCTTCAAGCTCAGGGAAGGAGGGCAGCTGGGCTGCCCCAGTTTGCTCCGGGCCCAGCCAGGCTGGCTGCCAGCTTCAGCTTGTGGACTTCAGGCCTGGCCCCACCTGTCACCGGTCCCCAGGGTTCCAGGCCGAGGAGGACAGAGGCTTGGCTTTTCCTGTGCCAGGGGACCCCTCTAGCCTCATCTCCCCAGGGTCCCAGGGACTTCTTTTGGGGGTGATGGTGAGATTTTTTAGGAATCTTTCTTCTTTTTTGCCTTAACATGCATGTGGCTGGCTATCTCCCGACACTAATGCATCGTCCCAAGCCCGCCCCTCCCTCCTGCGGCCCAGCGATGGCCACGTGATTACACTCCTCTGTTCTGCTCTGTCATTGTGTTGCTCTGAAACCAGGCCTTTTGCTGAACCTCCTAGTCTGAAAGGAAAGAAAAGGCTTTTTCTGAAAGGAGGGGCCTGTTGGAAAAACAAGAGTCACTGAAAAAGTCCTTTGTGTGACATCAGCCAGAGCTTCTTAGCTTCCCTGATGTCCCGGGCTGGGCCCGCGTTGTACCCTGCACAGAGCCCTCTCTTGCTGGTCATGGGCTGGGCTGGGCTGGGCTGGCAGTTAACGTGGGATGGGACCTCCTCCTATAGTCCACCCGCTCCATACTGTGCGGGAGCACATCCGTGTATGTCTGAGGCTAACCCTGGAGAAAGGTTGTTTTTTGGATGATGATATTGAGTGGCGGAAGCCTCAGTACCTCCAGGTGTGAACGTGGGCTGGTGGATTGTCCCTTCTCCTGCACACAGCACTGTTCAGTGTTTCAGCATCTTGGTTTTTCTCCCCATTCAATTTTGCCCTCCTGGGCTTATGTGCAGTTCACAGAGGAGAAGGCGGCCAGGGAGGTGAACTGAATCGGCCAGGGCTCTGCAGCAGGGTGGCCCCCGAGACTGGGTCTCCAAACCCCAGTCCTCCAGTGCAAGTCCCCTTACTCCTGGGGGCTCCTGCCGGCACCCACTTTCTCCCAGCTCGTTTCCTCCTTCCTGCATGGAGCGCCCCGTCCTGGCCAGGCCCACCTGGGACAGAGCAGGTGGGGCAGAGGTGCCCCAGCCTTATAACCAGCCCCTCTCCCCCGGGCCCCTGCCTCTGTTCCCGCTCCCTGCGCTGCGTTTGCTATCCTGTGTGTGACTCACCTCCTCTTCTGTTTAAAGCTGCCTACTTCATTCATCATAGACAGCAGTTTATCTTCCCAGGTGAGTCCGTCGCATGGTTCCACTAACTGTCCCTTGCTGTGACCCTCTCTGTCCAGCCCTCTCCCTGAGGACCTGTGTCTCACACCCATCTGCTTTGAGAGCTGTCTGTTGAGGGTGGGCAAGGAGGCAGAGTCAGTAGCCTTGAAGCCAGCCCTTCACAGGGGCAGTGCCTTACCACGAGGACCCTTGGCATCCACCCTCCCCCGCCTCTTTGCAGAGGCTGCATGCAGGCAACTTGTCCAGGGTCACAGCCAGGAAGAGGTGGAAACCCAGTTTGCAGAATAAGGGGAGAGGACCTTTTGCTGATGCCTTATGAGCATCTGACAAGATATCATCTTCTACATGATGGCAAGGAAACTACTACCTTTTCTTAAAGAAGGGGATGCCAGCTTGGGAAGGTCTGCAGACTTCATTTATTTGGCAGGTCTTTCCTTCTAGAGCCTTGCTGCACAGCGCCATCTGCTGGCCATTGTTGGAAATGCCTGCCGTGCAGAAAGTTGAAAGAAAACTTTTAGTCAGAGGTTCTCATTCATTTCCTTCCACAGAAATTGTTTTGCACACCTACTATGTGCCAGCCTTTGCATTTGACCATATTCCTGCCCCTAAGGAGTTTATACTCCTTAATACTTATTTCTCTAATTGGAGGTGACAAGCAATAGTATAAGTAATCTGTGGCTTTAATTCTGAGGTTAGTCATATGAAGGTTGTGTGTTTTAGATGAAGACTGTAGTTAGTTTTTTTCCCCTGGATTAAACGGGCCTGTCTTGAACTCATGGTATTTTGGTAATTCCAGGCCTTCCTATTCCCCGTCCCAGCTCCATTAGGGGAGTGACTGAGAGCATTTGTTAGCTCTTATAGGTGGTTTCTCAGGCTGTGCAGGCTGGCTGGGGGTAGGGCCAGGCTCCCTGAGCTGCCTCTGTGGTTTCACACCCATTTTTTCCCGTGGTTCTCCTCCAAGAGCCTGCCTGGTTACTGCTCTAGGCTGACATACAGGGGAGTACCCTTGAAAGCTTTGGGAGAACGTGGCTTTTCTTCTAGAAGGGTCCATCTTGCTCTGAAGATGTTGGGGGCGGGGGAAGAAAGGAAATACAGTTCTATTAAAACAAACATGGACACATTTGGAGCAGAATACAAATTATACTCTTAATGTTTAAGGAAAAGTGTGAAGCTTCAGAGGCATTTTGCCTCCCCCAACTTGGGGTGCTGTTTCTCCCCAGACTCCCATCTACCCCATGTCACCCTGTCTCTGTCCATGTGTTTTCCTTCTGTGGAAACATTTGAGCAGCGTTGGGTGGGTAGAAACATCAGGCTGCCTTTGACAGTCTGCAGACACAAGGTGTAGTGGTCTCTGGGGGAACCTTGGCAGAGACTTCTGGGGTCTAGGATTCCCCAGAAATTGCACATACAGGATGTTGGGTGTATGTGTGCATTTCTCTGATTAGAAGATCCATGGCCTCTATCAGACTCTCCCAAGTCTGTGAGGTCCCAGAAATATTGAGAGGGCTTCCCACGCGGTACTAGCGGTAAAGAATCTGCCTGCTAATGCAGGAGATGCTGGTTTGATCCCTGCGTCGAGAAGATCCTCTGGAGGAGGAAATAACAATCCACTTCACTGTTCTTGCCTGGGAAATCCCATGGACAGAAGAGCTGGTGGGCTGCAGTCCATGAGGTCTCAAAGGGTCAGACACGACTGAACGCTCAGGCAGAGATGTCAAGAAAGCTCCAGGGATAGCCTTGCGGAGAGTCCAGAGGGAGGTGAGGGAGGTTTGCTGGCTGATGGGAATTCTCTTTGTTGTAGCAGACAGGGAGAGGCCCTGATTAGCTCCAACCACTGCCACCTCCAATCTCTTCTTTTGCTACAAAAGGGGGTGAAGGGCCCACCCAGCCCTGAGGCTGCCAGCCTCTCCGAGTGCGATGAGAAGTGACCAGAGAGAACAGAAAGAAGCCGGCAGCAGGAGCAGCCATGGGGAGGCGGGAGAGTTCTGCCACACTGGCCCCACGCTGGGGTGACCATCTGTCCAGTATTCCCCGGATGGGGGGCGGTTGGTGCTGAAACTGGGAAAGCCACCGGCTCAGGGGTCAGTGCCAGCTGCCCCATCCCGGGGTCCCTGATGTGTGGACGGTGCATTTCTGTCTCCCCAGAGGGCTGCTCCACCAGCCACCAAAGCTGGAAGCTGAGGGGATGGGGCCTCTGGCTCCCACCCAAAGTGCCTGCCAGGCACCGGTGTCGCTAACGAGCCACCTGTGAGTCTGGCCTTGGGCCTCTGCTGGCCCGAGGGTCTTGCCGCCTTCAAGGGTTGTTGCAGCCAGCAGCCCCTGCCTCAGAGGTGAGGAGGAGGGTCCAGCCCACATGTCCAGTCAGTAGGAGCCCAGTTGCTTTTACCACTTGCTTGTAGGGGCCTCAAGCAACTGAGAAGTCTCAGCCTCCACCCCGCCTGGAGTCCCTGCCCAGGGCAGAGCCGTGTGGGAAAAACCAAGTGCCGCAGAGGCTTCGTCTGCGTTCTGTTTAAGGAAAAGCTTGTGCAAGTGGCCCCAGAGCCCGCGTGCGGCCCAGGGAGGGGCTGCTGGGGAAGCACCCCTGCCCTGTGTCTCCGGGGGCAGTGGGAACGGGTCTCATGCCTCGTATTTTTTTCCGTTTCCTCCAGACATTTCGGCATTTCCACAGGCAGCGCCATTCACCGATGGAGCGGACAGTTCCCGGTAGGCATCGTGCACTTTCTCCTCTTTGGGGACTTGCTAAAGCTGGACCCACATCCCTGACCACCTCCTTCATCTACCTTTATTAATTTTTTTTTACATTTTATTTGATATTGGAGTATGGGCGATGAACAGTGTCGTGATAGTTTCAGGTGGCCAGCAATGGGACTCAGCCATACATATTCTGTGTATCCATTCTCCAACCCCCAGCCCCAAACGCCCCTCCCGTCCGGGCTGCCACATAACCCTGGGCAGGGCTCCCTGCGCTCTACAGCAGGGCCGTGTTCCACCTCCACGTTTCAATCTCTGACCCTCTAATTACCATGGACCTGGGCAGCCAGATGGAGCACTCCCTGGGCTAATTCACCCTGTGATCCAGTTAACTCAGCCACAGGGTTTTATTTGCCTCCTATCAGCGCAGTCAGCATTGGGTGGGCTGCCTGTGCAACAGGAGCTGTCTAGTGACCCAGGAGGGCTGGGCGAAGGGCACTCAGCCTTAGAGAAGCCTGATAATACAGCTCCTGTTCATGATGCTCCTTGGGCATCAAGGAGCCCTTCTTGGTCAGGCCACACCGAGCAGTTGACTCACCTTGTTGTGTAGAGTTCTCAGCCAGGTGTAACGTAGGTGTCATCCTTGACATCCAGATGAGGGAATCAGCTCAGAGAGGTTAAGAAATCGCCTTAAGTCACACAGCTTAGCGAGTAATGGACGCAGTCCCCAAGTAGAATTCCAAATCTTGTGCCCGTGTTCGGAACCCCATACTAGCTGTTGGATTTGAAAGGCCCCTGATGGTCACTGTCCACCCCTCGGCCCGCACCACCCTCAAGTTCAGCCTGGGGAAGGCCAAGGCCAGAGAAGGGAAGTGGGGTCTGGCCTTCGGCCTGCTGTCTGTTTCCACAGCATCCAGATCACCTTCCCCCGTGGCCAGGTGGGTCAAAGGAAGGGTCCAGGCCTGGCACCCCTTTGTCAGACCTCACGTGGGGCATCCCCTGCCCAGCTGGGAGCCGAGTGGCCCAGCCTCGAGGCCTCCTTGATAAACCCTGTTTTACTCGTAGGTTTGACGACCAGCCAAAAGCAGATGTATCGGAAGATCGCGAAGTGGAGGTAAGTGATGGCGACACGCGAGCCGTAGACGGAGCATCTCTTTCCTCTCTCCCCGGCTCGGCACGTGGAGGCGTCTGGGAGCGTGTGGGCTGCCGGCTCTGGTGGGTGCCGTCCCCGGTGCCCACCTGCTGCAGCAGACGCGGGCAGTGTGCAAGGCAGTGAGGGCAGTGAGGAGTGCCGCGAAGCAAGCTTCCTTTTGCTTTTCTGTGTTTTGAGGCTGAAGTAAGCGCTTCATTCCTGTGGTTTCCACCTCCAACCGAGAGGCCTGGGCCCGAGCCCAGAAGACTTTCCCTCAGTCAGGGGTGGGGCCAGGCAGTTGGATGTTATCAAAGATTCATGAGTGATTCTGATTGTAGCTGGGGCAAAGGACTGCTGCCTTGACCCCTGAACCAGGATCACCTGCGCCTGGCAAGTGTGGTAGCTTATGGAGCCTCAGCAGACTGATTTATTCCTGCCCAGAGGAGTCATGGGCTTCCCAGGTGGTGCTAGGGGTAAAGACTCCACCTGCCAAAGCAGGAGATGCAAGAAACATGGGTTTGATCCTGGGTCAGGAAGATCCTATGGAGTAGGAAATGCCTAGAAAATTCCATGGACAGAGGAGCCTAGCGGGCTGGGTCCCAAAGAGTCGGACAAGACTGAGTGACTTAGCACAACACAGCACACAGAGGAGAGTCTCAAACTCTGTTTAAACAAAAGCATAGGACTTCCCTGGTTTTCCAGTGGCTAAGACTCTGCACTCCCAATTCAGGGGACCCAGGTTTGATCTCTGGTCAAGGGACTAGATCCCACTTGCTGCAACTAAGAGTTCGCATGCTACAACTAAAACTCCTGCATGCTGTAACTAAAAACAGAACAGAAAAAAAGATCCCACATGCTGCAACTAAGACCTGGTGCAGGCGAGTAAATAAAATGAGTAAATATTAAAAAAAAAATAAAAGCATATCCAGAAGGGTGAATGTTAGTGTTCTTCCCCAGCGATTAGGAATTGCTCCTAGGTGCGTCTTGGAACATTAGCGAGAAGAAGGGCCACGCTCTGTAGTTTGTGGATTAGGACATTGAGACCGTGTGGTGCTGAGTGACCCATCCACTTCGCACATGAAATCTGCACAGAGCTGTGACTAGAGCCCAGGCCTCCTGACCCCAGACCCCTCTGCTCCCCGACCTGGTTGGGGTACTGGGGGAGGGCAGTCACCTGCTCCCAGGTCTTCCACCCTTTCTATTCCCTCCTCCTCTCCTTCCAGGCCGAGGAGCCTGAAGCCGGCAAGTCAGAGGCCGAAGACGACGAGGACGAGGTGGACGACCTGCCGACCTCCCGCCGGCCATGGCGGGGCCCCATCTCGCGCAAGGCCAGCCAGACCAGCGTGTACCTGCAGGAGTGGGACATCCCCTTCGAGCAGGTGGAGCTGGGCGAGCCCATCGGGCAGGGCCGCTGGGGCCGGGTGCACCGCGGCCGCTGGCACGGGGAGGTGGCCATCCGCCTGCTGGAGATGGACGGCCACAACCAGGACCACCTGAAGCTGTTCAAGAAGGAGGTGATGAACTACCGGCAGACGCGGCACGAGAACGTGGTGCTCTTCATGGGGGCCTGCATGAACCCGCCCCACCTGGCCATCATCACCAGGTAACCCGGCCCCGCCCCCGCCCCTTCCCTGGGGGCCTGATTATTTGCATGCCGCTGGAGGGCGTTTTCATGTAGAGCGATCCAAAGGAAAAAACTGGGACTTCGCCGGCTGTCTGGGGGTTAGCACTTCGCCTTCCAGTGCAGCAGGTGTGAGTTCAATACCTGGTCAGGCAGCTAAGATCCCACATGCCTCAGGGCCAAAAAGACAAAGCCTGTTACACAGAGGGAAGTCAGTCAGAAAGAGAAAACCAAATATTGCCTATTAATGCATGTATATGGGCTGGAGAAAAACGGTCCTGATGAACCCCTTTGCAGGGCAGGCATGGAGACACATAGAACACAGACTTGTGGGCGCAGCGGGGGAAGGAGCGGGTGGGACGAATTGAGAGGACAGCACTGACATATGTACACGACCATGTGTGAAATAGATGGCTGATGGGAAGTTGCTGCACAATACGGGAGCTCAGCCGGGTGCTCTGTGACAACCCAGGGGGTGAGACGGAGTGTGGGTAGGAGAGAGGCTCAAGAAGGAGGGCGCATATGTATGCTTATGGCCGATGCACGGTGCTTTATGGCAGAAACCAACACAGCATTGTAAAGCAGTGACCCTCCCGTTAAAAACAAATTTTCAAATACTGAAGCAATATGGTAACAAATTCAATAAAGGCTTTAAAAATGGTCCACGTTTTTAAAAAATCTTAAAAAAAAGAAGAAACCCCAAAAATGGAGTATAACTTCCCCATCATATAACCCCATTGACATTAAATAAATAAATAAACGAAAGGATACCTAAAGACAGAGAAAATTCAAATGGTCCGGAAAAGTACAAAGTGAAAACCAGTCTCCTCCCACCCTACCTGGGTGCTTCTGTAAAAAGGTGGGTACTATAAACAGTTCCTTATCATGCCTTCCATTTGAATCAAGGAATTTGTATACACTCATGTTTTTAAGGGCTTCTCAGGTGGCACTGGTTGTAAAGAGCCCACCCGCCAATGCAGGAGACGCTCAGCATCTCTCAGAGCCCAGCCTCAGCGCTGTCCATCATTCAGCCTTCCGTCTCTCTCTCATCCACCCAGTCCCGTGAGAGATCTGAGTCTGCTTAAAGGGAATGTGGCACTAGTGGTGAAGATCCTGCCTGCCAGTGCAGGAGACATGAGATGTGCGTTCAGTTCCTGGGTCGGGACGATCCCCTGGAGGAGGAAATGGCATCCCACTCCAGTGTTCTTGCCCGGAGAATCCCATGGACAGAGGAGCCTGGTGGACTACAGTCCGTAGGGTCACAAAGAGTCAGACATGACTGAAGCTACTTAGCACATACAGTAAAAGAATAAAAGAACATTAACAAAAATTTAACGTGTTTCATGTTAAATGGCTGGAACATAGAAAAGTAACCATCAACTGATACTCCAGACCCTGAAGGTCAAGGAATCTTATCTCATTGGCGATGGTTCCTAAAAACTAGCCCCTTCCTCAGATGGCTTAAGTCAACTTCTCCCTGGAGCAGCAATGAAACGACCCATTCTCTCTAAGTCCTTCCTCACTCCAAGTTTTGCTTTAAATACTTATGTATTTATTTGGCTGTGTCCGGTCTTAGTTGCAGTTCACGGGATCTTTCATTATGGTGTGCCGGCTTAGTTGCTTCATGGCCTGTGGGATATTTGTTCCCTGATCAGGGATCGAACTTGAGTCCCCTGCATTGCAAGGCGGATTCTTAACCACTGAAGTCCCTCACCCCAGGTTTTAGGAGTCAGTACAGGTAGGGACTCCAACATACAAGCCCCTTATCTAATATAATCACTCTGACACCCCGATAGCCACCCCCGCCCCTGCCCCTGCTCCAGGGCACATTCTGCCTTGTCATAAAAAACCCCGTGATCAGAAAACAGCATGATCATGAAAGTTATTATGGAGCTCCCAGAGCCCTGATGCTGCCCGGTCATAGCCTGAAAAGGCCAGGTTCTTCCCTGGGTGACTTTGAGTGGGTGAGTTCCTGCCTCGAACCATGAGAACAGGTAGACTGCTCTGAATGTCTGGCTCAGCTGGTAAAGAATCTGCCCACAATATGGGAGACCTGGGTTCAATCCCTGGGTTGGGAAGATCCTCTGGAGAAGGGAAAGGCTACCCACTCCAGTATTCTGGCCTGGAGAATTCCATGGATTGTATGTCTTAAAGAGTTGGACACGACTGAGCAATCCTTAAACTTAACTTAGTGAACTATTTCCTGTTCTATGGTGGGTGGGCCAGAGGTCTCAGGGGATGTGTGTTCTTGCCCATTCAGGCTGGGCCCCTGTAGCAATGAGCATCAAGGGGACTTCCCTGGTGGTCCAGTGGTTAAGACACAGTGCTTCCATGACAGGGCAGGGTTCGATCCCTGGTCCTCATGTGCCATGAAGTGCAACCAAAATAAAACAAAGAAGGAATGGCATCAGGCTGGTCAAGAAGGATTCTGGCACCCAGGGTCCAAGGGATGGAGCTGGTGGGCACAGCTCTCCCCGGTTCCACAAGGGCTGAGGTCAGGCTGCACGGGGCCCCAGATCTCTGCCTGACCCTCCACTCTTCACAGCTTCTGCAAGGGACGGACGTTGCACTCGTTCGTGAGGGACCCCAAGACATCTCTGGACATCAACAAGACCAGGCAGATCGCCCAGGAGATCATTAAGGTAAAGGTTCCAGAGGTCCTAGCTGTCCCCCGATCCATCTGCTGGTGTCAGGCTGGCGGTGGTGGCTATTCTGTCTCCCCCTTTGGCTGGGGTGCCTCATGGGTGGGACCCCCATCTCCTTCCCTCTTTCTTTGTCTTGTCTGCTGGGAGCTGAACACACTGGAGAAATGCAGTGGGCTTTAAAGACAGATGGCCTGAGTTTGACTTGGTGATACAGATACAGCTGTGTGACTTCGGGCAGGTCGATTAGCCTCTCTGAGCCTTTGCCTCCTCCCCTGTAAAATGGGGTTGCCTGTGTCACCTCCCTCACTGGATTTGTGCAAAGATAAACTGGGATAATCCGTGGAGAGAGCATTGAGCCCTGGGCCACTAGCGCTTGGTGAGAGTCTGTTAGAATTGATTGAGGCTTGCTGCCTTAAGGTTTCTGAATCTAAGTTTCATGCAGACAAGCCCTCAGGCTCAACTCAGGCAGCCTGTTTCTTTTTTTGCTTCCATCTTTTCCAAGTAGTTAAACAAAAGTGAAAGAAACGCTTATTTGTTTCTTTATTTAGCAGCAGACAGGGTCTGAGAAAAACTCCATCAGGGCTGGATGGGCTTCCTCTTCCTGGTTCTTGTTTTTGCAGAAAAGCTTTCTCTTCCCAGCTCCCACCAAGTTTTTGTCCCTGTCCTGTCTGCAGTTTTGCTTCTTTTCTTTTTTTCTCCCTCCCTCCTTCCATCCATCATGTGTGTGCATCATTGGAAAGGAAAAGATAAAAATCTCAGTGACATTTAGGAACACCGAGATTTCTCCATGACATCTCCACATAGCAAAACGAACGCATGGGCTTACCCTGATGGTTCAGTGGTAAAGAATCCACCTGCCAATGCAGGAAACGCAGGTTCAATCCCTGGATCGGGAAGATCCCCTGGAGAAGGAAGTGGCAGCCCCCTCCAGTATTCTTGCCTGGGAAATCCCATGGACAGAGGAGCCTGGTGGGCTACAGTCCATGGGATCAGATAAAGAGTCACACAAAAAAAGAGAGACACAGCTTAGTGACTACACAACCACAGATGAATGCATTAAACTTTTGCAGCCCCCCCCAAACCAAAATATCACAAGTATGCCTTCATCTTTAGTCTGTCTCATCACAGAGAAGTTTAGGGGAGCTGCAGTGTTATACCTACTCTGTGATATCCTCAAACCTGCTGGGCCCTGCTCCCCCAAACTGTTGTGTCTCCTTATTGTCGGGACACTGGGGGAGTCTGGGTGCTGAGTTTGGCTGAATTCGGCTGAATGAGTCATCTGGAAGATTCCAGGGTAGAAGCTGCTCAAAGATTTTGGAGCTGCAGAGCCAGAAGCAAGCTCTCTGCTGGCTCATTTATTTCCCCCATCCCCCTTCTTCTGGGAACTTCTAAGCCACTTCCTTTTGTATGCATCTCTGATACTTTGAGGCTCAAAATATAATAATGGGGTCTTGACCTTTGGTTCAGAGAAGGCCTTGGCAACAACCCACTCCAGTACTCTTGCCTGGAAAATCCCATGGACGGAGGAGCCTGGTAGGCTGCAGTCCATGGGGTCGCGAAGAGTCGGACACAACTGAGCAACTTCACTTTCACTTTTCACTTTCATGCACTGGAGAAGGAAATGGCAACCCACTCCAGTGTTCCTGCCTAGAGAATCCCAGGGACAGGGGAGCCTGGTGGGCTGCTGTCTATGGGGTCGCACAGAGTCGGACACGACTGAAGTGACTTAGCAGCAGCAGCAGACCTTTGGTTAGAGGGTTTAGGGGGCCACCCCTGAAGTGTTGTGAAATTATAGGAAGGGAGGAGAGTTTGTGTTCCCGACCTGGGCACTTTCTATCTTGTCTCTGGCTGTTGGAGGCTGTGGCACCTGATTTATTAACAAGGCTCAGAGAGGTTCAGCCACTTATCCCCGGTCACACAGCTGGTCCCTGTTCAGCCCAAGGTGTGGTCTTTGGCTCTTGGTTTGGTTTGGGAAGTGGGCAGATATTTTAAGGGGGATCATCTTGCATTCAGGATGGAGTTTTGGGAGAGAGTAAGTCACCCTTTTTGAAAACTCCCCGCTTCCATGGTGGGATGACAGCTCTCAGTAGGCCTGAGGGAAGTGGCCACGGTGAACCCCACGCCCTCCCGTCTCTTACAGAAGAGCATCTGCCTGTGTACATTCTTCTCTGATGAGCTCTGGCCCCACTTGGTCCAAGCTCTGGGGTCGGATGACTTCTGTCTGCTTCTGCCTCACAGCCCGTTCCTTCTCTTCCTCAATGGGGCTTATTGTTGACCTCCCCCCTCCTCACCCCGAGATATCTTTGAAGGCAGGGAGATTTTTCTCGTGTGAGGCACCCTTGATGTGGGCGGTAGGGAGGTGGGTTTGCATGTGCCTCTTTCTGACCTGGCAAGGATGCCCACTTCAGTTGTGGCATCGTGTACCCCTCTCGCTGTTCCCAAGTGTATCAGGGTACCCGGAAGTCCTCGGTTTGTCCTCGGATGAGAGCATGCCTGCATCAGGTCACCCACGTCCCCTGTGCCTGGCCAGTCAGCGTTTGGTGCAAATAGGGCATTGGTTTGAAATCCCCCAGCCCTGACCTGGCACTTGGCAGATGAGGAAACTGAGGCTCAGAAGTCAAGTCCAAGGCCACACAGTGAATTAGAATCATCTGGGCTGGATTTCAGTCTTAGTCCAGGACTTCTAAGGCAGCGCAGGCAGCAGGACCACCTGAGCTTGGGGACTCCCTCTGTGGGAATTCCGCTCTGTTCCCCACGCCCATCCCAAGCCTTTGCTCAGCCTGAGAGGTGAGGCTAGCTGTGCAAAGCCTGATGAGACCTTAGATCCTTGGGTCTTCTATGATTTAACCCAGAGGGTAGAGACTTCCCTGGAGGTCCAGTGGTTAAAACTCCATGCTTCCAATGCAGAGGGCACGGGTTCGATCCCTCGTTGGGGAACTAAGATGCCACGTGCCTCACAACATGGCCAAAACTTTAAAAAAGAAAGAAAACAAAACAAAAATGGAGGGTAGCATCACAGTGAACCTTTATATACTTCCTGACCACCCCTCCCCCAGAGGCCCCATTCCCCCTTTCTACACTTCATCTGAGTATAAGGTGGATGTTGGGCAGTGTGGTGACGCGGCAGCAGCTCTGACTGGCCTGGGACCAGATCTCAGCAGTCCTGCCTAACCGCTGTGTGACCCGGGGCAAGGGACTTCCTGTCTCTGAGGCTGGGTTTCCTCCTCTGTAAAAGGAGACAGTCACACTGCATAGGGCTGCGAAGGTTAAATGAGGAGCATGGGGTAAGGTCTCTGGCTCAGGGCCTGGCCCAGGGTAAAAGCTAAGCCATCATCGTCCGTCTTCCCTCTGCCCCTGACGTGAGGCTCTCTGTCTTCCAGGGCATGGGGTACCTCCACGCCAAGGGCATCGTGCACAAAGATCTGAAATCCAAGAACGTCTTCTACGACAATGGCAAAGTGGTCATCACAGACTTCGGGCTGTTCGGGATCTCGGGCGTCGTGCGAGAGGGACGGTGAGTTGGCCTTGGGCGTCCAGAGAGACTGGGGCAGCGCTGGTGGGCCTGAGGCCTGAGCACACTTGCCGACGGTGGCCGAGGGGCAGCCCACCCTATAGGAAAGGCCAGGTCTGCTCTGCTCCTGCCCTTGTGGTTCCGGTTCAGAATCAGATTTGGGTGACCTTGAGGTCCCTCATAGCACTTAATTCTCAGGCTGACCACCGAGGAGGCTGGGTCCCCTCACCCCCATTTTCCCTGTATGCTCACTGCCTTGGGCAAGGGACCATGGTTCCCATCCCCACGGTGCGGAAGAGCATCAGGTTCTAGTTCCACGAATCCTGAAGGAGAAAGGCCACTCCCCCAGCTTCAGGACCCCAGGAGGGAGAGCCAGCCCCAGGCCAGGTTGTGAGCCCCACAGGCCGTTCCCGTCTCCTGCACAGAGATGCCCTGTGCTCTCCCAGGGTAGAGAATCGGCACCCTCAGGAGCAGCTCCCGGCCAATACTGTCCTTGGCCTGCTATTCTTGAAGAACCTGCTTATCACTCCTCTGTAACATTCCCCCAAAGCACAGGTACCTTGGCAAGTGCTGCTGTTCTGGGCCATGCATGGGGTTGCAAAGAGTCAGACATGACTGAGCACATACATAGATCAGCCCTGGGGCAGATGCGTGCCCTGCGGGCCTCTTTGCTGCCCACTCAAGGCCGTCTCCTTGCCCTGACTTCTTGCCACCAGGCGTGAGAACCAGCTGAAGCTGTCACATGACTGGCTGTGCTACCTGGCCCCCGAGATCGTGCGGGAGATGACCCCCGGGAAGGATGAGGACCAGCTGCCCTTCTCCAAAGCTGCTGACGTCTATGCATTCGGGTGAGGAGGCGCCTGGCGTCCCTCTTCCTGGGGCTCTGAGGCCAATTGTGGCTGAAACAGAGGGTCCTGCTGGCTATTGGGGGTCGGGGGGGTGTGATTTGAGGCTGGTTCAGCTGCTTGTTTGGGCCAGTGACCATGTCCTTGACCTTCCGTTTTCCCCACCTGTAAAATGGGGTGAATAGAGCTCCTCCCTGGTAGAGCTGTTTCATGAGGACTGAATTAGGTAATTGTATAAAATACTTAAGGGGCCTCCCAGGTGGTTCTAGTGGAAAAGAACCTGTCTGCCAATGGAGGAAACCTAATGAGATGCGAGTTTGATCCCTGGGTCAGGAAGATCCCCTGGAGGAGGAAATGGCAACCCCCTCCAGTATCCTTGCCTGGAGAATGCCTATGGACAGAGGAGCCTGTCGGGCTACAGTCCATGGGGTTGCAAAGCGTCAAACACAACTGAAGCGACTGAGCACACACACATAAAATGCTTAACTCGGGGTGTCCTTCTCACCTGTTGCTCCCCAAGGACAGTCTCCAGAGCTAACCAAGAGCTGTCCTTCTGGGAGAAGGGGGCAGCTTCCAGAGCTAACCAAGAGCTGTCCCTCTGGGAGAAGGGGGCAGCTTCCAGCTGTGCCCCAAGAAGAGCTGGCAGATAGACACACAGAAATGTAGAAATAAAACATGAGCCAGATGCATAAAACCTTCCCTTAGCCACATTAAGGAAGGAACTGGTGAAATCAGTTTCAATACATGTTTAATTCAGTGTGGCCAAAATATAATCATTTCAGCATGTAATCAAAATAAATTCAGGAGATATTTTATGCCACAGAACTTTCAAAAATTTGGTGTGTTTTACACCTCAGTTCCCCTCCCCACATTTGAGTTACTCAGTATCCTCACGCACCCCCACCCCACCCCCCGCATTGGTCAGGGCGGGTCTAATGGAGATGGTCCCGTGCAGATAAGTCAAGAAAGGCTAGGGGACTTGGAGGGTCAGAATGAGGGCCCCATGCCATAATCTCTTGGGGGGTCCTTTCCTCCTGGGTGGTCTCTCCCTGCCCTGACCTGTCAGTCATTTTCTGAGCACCTGCGTGTGCCAGGCCCAGGGCTGGGCATTCCTGTCACTCCTCAGAGGACCTTCGGCGTGGGCGCCCACCCCACTGAGGTTGAATGGTTGTACCAGGATCTCTGTCCAGAGCGGCGGTGTCTCAGACTTCTCACCACACTGGGAGCACAGGGCCCCGGGTGCACTCAGGGTGGTCCCAGAAGCCTGGTGGGTGCAGAAGGTGGGCCGAGAGTCCCGGGTCCTCAGGCTGGGCTCTGGGCATCATGGCAGCAGGCGGCCCCCACCCCCACGCCCCACTAGTGTGAGCTGAGTGGAGCTGTCCAGGAGCTCACGCCGTGTTGGGGGGTGGTCTCCACAGGACTGTTTGGTATGAGCTGCAAGCCAGAGACTGGCCCTTGAAGAACCAAGCTGCAGAGGCCCTGATCTGGCAGATTGGAAGCGGAGAGGGCATGAAGCGCGTCCTGGCCTCTGTCAGCCTGGGGAAGGAAGTCACCGTGAGTAGCCGCCCTGCGCTGGGAGAGGGCGGTGGGGCTGGAGGGCTGGTGCCCAGCTGTCCTTCCTTCATCCACCTGAGATGCAGAAACGCGAGCCGGATGCATGTCAGGCTGGCCTCCGTGCTGCTGGCTAGGAGGCCTGTGAGCTTCCCAGGTGGCGCGGTGGTAAAGAATCCACTTGCCAATGCATGAGACGCAGGAGGTATGGGTACAATCTCTAGGTTGGGAAGATCCCCTGGAGTAGGAAATGGCAACCCAGTGGAGTATTCTTGCCTGGGACAAGTATCCTCTGTCCCATGGACAGAGGAGCCTGGTGGGCTACAGTCCACAGGGCTGCAAAGAATCACACGTGACTGAGTACACACACACATGCACACACGAAGCCTATATCCTTCACTACCCCACTGCTAACTTTTAAAAAACAATTGTCTTTAAAAAAAAATAGAAAGGAAATAAAGCTCATGGTTTTCTTGAATTATGAGAAAGATAATAAAGCCTGTATGTTACTTACTAGAAAGAAGATAATAACAAATTTCACTACCTAAAGGACAAACAGTGGGATTTTGGCAATATCAGATCTTTCTCCTTCATGTCTTTCTCGACTGTTCAAGAACTAGTCAAGATTTCCACAGCATATTTGTTTTCAAGAGGCCAAATCATCATAGGTTTGCTGCCCTCACGTGACTGAATGCCAATAGTGGTTTCTCTGTGTCGCTGTGTGTGAGTTTACCCCGCCTGGCACTGTGGTACGTGAAGGAGTCCAGGGGTGGTGTTTTCAGTGTTAGCCATGTGCTCGTGAGTCAGGTGGGCCTGGAGCAGACAGATGCCAGCGGGGTGTTGATAAGGAGCTCCAGGGGGTTCCTGGGCAGCACGGCAATGGAAGCCTCTGGGGGGACCACCTGGCACTTGTCCAGGTGAAGTGCTACCTAGGCTGTTGGAGTGTCCCTGCTGGGTCCCCACCTGCCCGGTCACCTGAGCACCTTCTGCCTGGTCGTGTGTGCAGGCCTGTCTTCTCACAGGAAGTTCTCCTGAATTGAAAGGCCAATGGGGGTGCAGTGTGGCTGAGTGGATCTGGAGAGTAGGCGGCCGGAGAAGGGCTTTGCCTTCACTTGGGATGGTCAAGACAGCTGTTCTGCCGACTCACTGCTGCCCTATGTCCAGTCCGTCTCGTCACTCCCAGCCTCCATTCCTGCAATGCCCAGGCTCCCGCCTCTGTTGCAGCCCCGCCTTCTGAATATCTTGTGTCTCACCTGTCAACACGCTGCCTTCTACTTTCCATTCTAAATGTCTGTGATCTCTTTCCTCTGACCTGTCTTTTGGCTTTGTGACTGTTATTCCAGGGAGGTCAAGGAAGGAAGGAAGGAGAGGCAGGCCCATGCTTGTCATTTTAACTGGAAGCGAGAGTGCTCCTGAAATTCAGTTATTTCTCATAGTCCAGCCATGGCTGGTCACCTCAGTGTCGGCAGGAGGGTCAGGGGACCACCAGCTTGGGGGGGGGTTGGTGCCCAGGAGCATCAAAGAGACCCTGGGCAGAGGGCCTCAGCTGCGCCTCTCTCATGCCTTCCCGTGGTGTCTCGCCTTGCAGGAGATCCTGTCTGCCTGCTGGGCCTTCGACCTGCAGGAGCGGCCCAGCTTCCCCCTGCTGATGGACATGCTGGAGAAGCTGCCCAAACTGAACCGGCGGCTCTCGCACCCTGGGCACTTTTGGAAGTCTGCTGAGTAAGTACCCCTCAGAGCCAGACCTGCAGCCAGCTGTCTGGGGGAGGGGGGCAACCATCTGCTCTGTCTGCCTGAGACTTCCACCTAGGGAACCCCTAGAGTTGGTTAGCCAGAGGGGACTCATTCCCTCGCCCAAGGGGTACTGGGATTGTGTTCACCACATTTTTAAGAACTTTTTATGTTGGAGTACAGCCAGTTAACAATGTTGTGATAGTTTCAGGTGCAGAGCAGAGGGACTCAGCCATGCATATACATGTATCCATTCTCCCCCCAGACTCGCCTCCCATCCAGGCTGCCACATAACATTGAGCTGAATTCCCTGTGCTATACAATAGGTCCTTATCAGTTATCCATTTTAAATATAGCAGTGTATACATGTCCCTCCCAAACTCCCTAAATCCCCCTCCATCATCCTTCCCCCAGGCAACCATAAGTTCGTTCTCTAAGTCTGCTGTTCACCACATTTATTTTGGAGACTCTTGCACAGGCTAGTGTCTCCTGTCCTCCTCTATGAAAACCTCCACATCACTGTTACCAGCTCAGTGCTAAAGCTGGGCCCAGGCTAAGGCCCCAACAAGAAGTTTCTGCCTGAGAAAGGGCCAAACAGAGTGTCACTAAAACCAGCAGAGCGGCTGTTGCTTAAAATGACAGTCTCCCAACAGAGCTTTCAGCCCCCTGTTACTGGGGCTGCATCTCCAGGGTTTAAGTGCCACTTAGACACTGGAGGCCCATCCTCCTTCTGTGTAATCATGGTCCTCGGCAGCTTCAGTGCCAGGGTGGTCTCCACTCCTCTCTTCTGAGTTCTGCCTCCTTCCCTTTTTTCTTTGTCCCTCTGGCTCTCTCTGCCAGATTCCTCAAAAAACAGACGTCTTCCCTGCCCCTGGGAGAATCTGGGGAAGTCCTTCCTTGTTTCGGCCTCAGCTCCACAGCTGGACAGAGTGGAGGGGTGGGCAGACATGGCCTAAACATGGGAAATAGTTCAGCTTTGCAGGCCGAGAGGGAAACTCGAGTGACGGCTCCTGCCAGTGGGGTTTGCGGTGCCCCCAGCAGTGTGAAAAGCAGTGACACAACTGCATACAATCTGTGTCCTAGCAGCTCAGCTCTGCTGTTTGTGTGGGGGCAGTCACAGACCTGCAAGCTCACGGGCTGACTGGTTCTAGTAAAACATTACTTATGAATGCGGAAACTTGAATTTCCTATTATTTTAGGCCATGAAATAGTCTTTTGATTTCTGTCCCCCCAACCATTTCGAAAGGTGGAAAAAAAAAAACAAACAAACATTCTTTATTTGTGGATTGTACAGAAACAAGTGGCAGGTCACATATGGCTGGACTCTTGGACACGATTCATGGCTTTGAACTTTCACTTAAGGTGAAAGGTGCTTTCTAGAAGTGAAATCTCCCACAGCCCCAGAACATGGAGACAGAATAGATACAGTGGCTTCTCTCTCTCTCTCTGTTTAAAATATTTATTTATTTGGCTGCACCAGCATCACTGACTCAATGGACATGAGTTTGAGCAAACTCTGGGAGATGGTGAAGGACAGGGAAGCCTGGCGTGTCATAGAGTGTCGGACACAACTATGCCGCTGAACAACAGTGGGTCTTAGCTGTGCCATGTGGGATCTAGTTCCCTGACCAGGGATCAAACCCAGACCCCCTTCACTGGGAGCTGGGTGTCTTAGCCACTGGACCACCAGGGAAGTCCCAAGTGGTGCTTCTCTTGATGGGAGTTGGGGGAGAGGGCAAGAGCATAGCCTCCGGAGAAGCTGTACCCAGTTCTCATACCTGCCCACGTGTCTGGTAGTGTCAGTACCTCCTTCTTCCAGAATGAACCAGGTATGGTCTCTGTCACATTTTTTTTTTTTTTTTCACGACTCTAAAATGATCACTTTTTGTGGCCTGATTTGACAGATCTTAGTTTGCCAGGTTGTTTTGAAGATAAACCAAACCGAGCTTTGAGCTACAGGTGAGGAGGGGCCTAGGCTGGGTCAGCCCAGCAGTAGCTGTGAGGAGAACTTGTTGAAGAAATGTGGCAACTGAAGCCTGTCGTAGGGACAGTCTGAGGAATGATGATATGTGTTGAGGGAATACTGTACCTTATAATGAAGATTCGATTCAGTATTTTGCACTTAAGATGGATCAGAGTCCAATACAAACAGCGGGTGACATGATGTTGCTGTCAGAGGCATGGGATTTTCCCAGCGACTGCTGGTGGCTGCACCACCCCTGAGGTCACATGCCAGGGCCAGGCCTCCACCAGCACAGAGCTGATGGTCTAATTAGGATAAAGACAAGCAGACATGCGCTGTAAGCCCTCCAAGCAGGACGCTGTCTTGTCACCTCTGTATCCTCAGCTCCTAGCACAGTCCCGGGGGTGTAGTAATCACTCAGTAAATATTTGGTGGATGAGGGGGATGAAGGAGGGGATGAGGACAACATGCTGAGTGCCAGGCAAAAACCCAGCCAATGTGGGCACGCTGCCCCCAGGGAACTTGAGGAAGGGCCTCCAGAAGAGAGGGATCATGGGAGCTGGGTTTGGGTGGGAGCCTGAGGCTCTCCTGGACTCACAAGAAGTTCAAGGATCTGATTTGTCAGACCTCGGGCGACTCGTTTAGCAAACCAGGCCCTGGTTTTCTCCTCCACAAAAGCGAAGGCTGCACTGAGCAGGTGCTGACATTCAGGAGATGATTACAGATTCCCAAAAGGCCAGGGAGCCCTGCCTTCTCTTTCCACATGTGGGACAGAGAGTCACAAATGGGGATGTTCCCTGCACAAAGTGATCAGTTTTAGCCTCTGCAGGGAAAGGATGCCAGCATACCTCAACAAATCTGTATCAAAGCTTTCTGTTCATGATTTTTACTTCCACACACTCAAGCTTCTAATTCTCATTTTCTCTTTTCTTTTCCATCGATTTTGTTGCTTATTTTTATTTTTGGGGGGTGGTGGATGTGCTGGCCCGTCCTGTCATCTTCCCCCTTTCCTGCCATCCTGATTCCTGCGGGCCCCCCTCCACCCACCCACGCTGGGTGTCCATCTCCATCACCTGCTGGACTGCGCTCCTCCCACATCTGGCAAAATGGTTGCGGGCGCTCCCAGGCGCTGGCGGAGCCGCTACTACGGGAAAGGACGTTCCGGTCACCCTGACTTTAGGAACAACTGTCCAGTCCTGGAGGAATAGTGTGTCTTCTGCCGTTTCCCTGATCCCTCTGCCTGTTTGCGTTTAATACTTTGCACATCCTGCTTCCTACTGTCTCTGCATCCAGCTTCCCCTTCTTGGCGTGTGTTATTCCCATAAACAACAGTGATGCTCTGGCGGCTCACATGGCCACTGGCGAGGGCCTTGCGGGCTGTTTCTCTCCCCGGGCTGAGAGCAGACCCACAGTGTGGCAGGGCCTCTGTCCACACACCATGGCAGATGATGGCTTGTTCTAGGGTGGGTGAGAACTCAGATTGCTGGCCTGGGTCCCCAGGATCCCCTCTGACTGGATCTTAAAGAAGAGAATGCAGGGAGCAGACATAGTAAACTCCAAGATGTCAGTTTCGATGAGGAGCCATGGGCCTCCTGGTCGACCTCTGTTCAGCATTCTGTGGCCATGTCCCAGGCGAGAGCTTGGGGGAGGTTCTCTATGCCAGGCTCCCTTCCAAGCTTGCTCTGCTGCCAAGCCTGGACTGGAGTGGGGATGTGCTTTCCTCTGTCCACAGTGAAAGAGGGGCCCCTGCCCTGTGCCCTGGCCAGGCCTCAGCCACTCCCCCTGCCCTCTCCCCAAGGTCTCGGGCTCTGACTCTGCTCTCTCCCCTCTTGTCTCTCCTCCTGTAGGTTGTAGGCCTGGCTGCCTTGCATGTTCGGGGCTTTCTTCCTCCTAATCCACGCTCGGCACTGCGACTTCTCCGCCAGCTCAAACAGCGCTGCAGGCACTAACCCAGGGGATGCGATCCTGCCGCCCCAGCCTCTCTGCTGAGACTTTTCTGCTTTGTTTGTTAAAACTGGCCCTCGCCCCGCCCTGCGGCCCCGTGTGTGCCTGAGTAACAGCTTCCCACGGAGGGTCTCCCTAACAGCAGCCCTGCTACCCGGAACCGCCTCCCTGGACGCGACTTCATTTCTCTCTAGCACTTCTGTGGGGCGGTCCGTCTCCCAACTAACAGCTCAATGAGAGAGATCCCCCCTCTCCTGCACCCCACAACATACCGGCCCTTCGCAGGGTGTGTCCCTGGGACAGGGGGCGGGGTTTGCTTGGCTCTTAACCCACGAGGATCTTGTCCAACAAGGAGTGGAATGATTTCAGAGCTGCCCGCGGTCCCCTCTGGCGGGCTGCTGGTGTGACATCACAAGTTCTATTGCCGTGAAAGACCCCAGCTGGAACGGCTGTGTCCTCGGCCGCACAGACACCTGGGAAAGTCTTCCTAAAGCTAGGGGGTGGGGCCTGTCTCCAAACAACTGTGAAAAAGCTTCCGGTCCACCCCCCCACCCCCACAGCATCACTCCCCTTCCACCTGTCCTCTGCAAACAGAAAGTACCAGACCCCAAGCCAGCATTTGGCAAGAGTGTGGCTGACAGGTCACACACAGGTCCTCCATGGCTTACCAAACGCGTGTTCCTGACCCACCAAGACCTGAATCTGGGTGTCTGGAGGCAGAAGCTGAGAACCTGTATTTCAACCCGCTTCCCAGATGGCCTCGATGCACCCCCACGTTTGAGGACCATTTCTAGAAGGAGCATACAAATATCACTCTCAGGGCTGGGGCTGAGTTTCTCTTCCCTCCCAGTTCCACTCAGAGCAAGAGCTTTGAGAATGAGCTGCCAGTGAGAACGAGCCCACAGCAGTTACTGAGCACGCGGGGCACTGGGGCTTTGGAGACAAACAGGCCACCGCCCTCCAGGAGGGGAGCTGAGGCTTAGCACCTCTACTCCCAACCCCCACCCCTGGCCAGGTGTGACCGGGAGCAGCTCTGCCAAGGCCAGTGGCCTTATCATCACTCCCACTTCTTGGTGCGGCCAGGTCCTCTACTGAGCTTCTGGAACTGGCCCCGCTCATTAGCTAATGTTGCCCAAATTCTGATCAAAACCTTCAGGGCTATAACTCTTGTTTTTGTTCCTCTTTTCAGCATTAACAGCAGCAAAGTTGTACCCCGGTTTGAAAGGTTTGGCTTGGGCATCCTGGAGTCCAGTAATCCAAAGATGTAGCCAGCCGTGCAGTTTTTCTGACAACGTATTTCTTTCTTAAATGTGTCTCTAAAACATCTAAACCACCACCACGACAAAAACAAAAACAAAAAAAAACAATGCTCTTCAAAATGCCAGCCACCCTCCTAAGTGCTGCAAGCCAAGAGCACAAGGCCTTGGTTTAGACTGTTCATCTGCAAAAACACTTGGGTCCTGGAGATGGAGCCACACCTGCTGTTTCTTAAAATGACATCACCAACAACCAGCCCTGTCCTGACAGGCGGCAAATGTTTACATGTATGTTCCTGCGGAGTTGGACTCGAGGTTGTACAATAGGTAATAATAAAAAAACTGGTCTGTGCAGAGGTTACTGGCACCGTGGGCAGGGATGGCAGAAGTGGTCCTCCCTTCTGGAGGAGACTGTAGGAGTGAGGTGCCCACACTGGGCCAGAGGAAGAAAAGCATGGTAATTGTGGCTGGTCTCCTGGCAGGACAGGCGGGGGTTGGGGGGGTGGCAACCACAGGGTTTGACCAGGCTTCTACTTTGGCCCTAAATCCCATCACCCGTCATCCTATCAAAGAGGTGTGGTTTCTTCCTCCTCTTGCAGGTGAGACCCTGATTGGGAGCTGAGCTGGATTAAGAGGGTCAGAGGTTTGCAGAGAGCTTGGGTTCATCTTTGACTCCTGTAATCCAGTCCATATCTGCTGGAAAAGTATAGACAGATCGAATCCAGATAACATCTGGATGGATCCAGTGGTTCCTAGCCAGGGTCTCCACTGCCTATGGAGGTGTTTCTTTCATGAATCCCCCAGAGGGGCACCTGGGAGATGGGATGAAAGGCTTTAGCTGTTTAGATACATCCCAGTCCTTAACTAACATTTGATCCCAGTGCTCAGGCCCAGCCCAGCAGTTTCGTACACTGTGAAAACTTGATCCATGAGAACGGGGAAGGTAGAAGACAGGGGAAGAGGCAGGCAGGGTCTCTGAGCCCACTCTCCCAGTCACAGGGTGCCCTGGCCCTTTAGAGGCCCATCATCCATCTTGCCACAGTTCTGTAACTGCCCACCCCTGAGTCCTGTTGAAACCCCTTAGCCTGCTCCTGACTCCTCTGCTGCCCATGTTCGGAGCTCTTAGATAAGGTGGCAGGTGTGTGCCCTGCCTTTCATTTAGACCCAGCTAACAAGCCCCTCACCTTCAGAGTCTTCCCAAGCACCAAGGCAGGCCTCCTACTTGTGTCTGTTTGAACCAGGTTTGGGAAAGTCCAGAATATGAGAGGGTCCTGCCTGTCCTCATTAGAAGCTGACTCCTAAAGAGGAAAGTTCCAAATGGCAGAGAAGCCCTTCAGTGAAGGTTAGGGTGTATCTGGCTCCAAAGCTGGAAATAACCCAGGGTGACGAAAGTGGAGAGGAGATTGTCTTCAGACCCCCAACCCATGTCCACATTTGGAGCCAAGACGAGAAGGCACGTGGCCCTCCTACCGGGTTCATGTACACCTGTCTAACCAGGCTCCGAACCTGGAGTCTGGCCAAATCGTCCTGTGAAACGGGCTTCTTGGCCTGGAGACTGCGGGGTGACCTTCCTGGCTCTGGGCTGAGCATCCCTTGGCGGCCCTGCTGGGAGGACACAGCCGAACAGCTGTGCTGGGTACCCGGGCCTCCGGGCCAACAGCACCTTAACCCTACCTGCTGGGGGTGTGGGGAGGAAGATGGAGAAGCTGTAAACCAGCTAGACTCTGCTCTGGGGGTCTTTTTTCCCCTGTGGGACACTTGGCTTCTCCCCATCATCCCTTTGACCTCCAGGTCAGCCTCTCCCCTGATCTCCTGACTCCACGTGGTAGGTGACTCCACCTCCTCTGGTCATCAGGCTCCTCCACACCGGCTCCTTCCCAGAGGTCACAGTTCATGCCTCTCATGTTTCCCCTCTGAACCCTTGGACGAGCAGGTGGCCTGAGAGGTGGGACGGCAGCTGAGTAAATGGGACTCACCTCACGGCCCACAGACAGTCAGCCTGGGTTTTTTTTTTTACCTTGGAGGGTGTCACACTCTTGGGTCAGTTCAGGAAGCTTTCTTTGAGTGTCTACTGTGTGCAAGTTCCGGGGGCCCAGGAGGGGAGCAGTCTCAGTGCCCGCGTTTAGGAAACATGATCTGCCAGGAACCAGGAGGGTGGGCCTGGGGGCCATCCCCCTTCCTCTCCCGGGCCCTGGGATGCCTTCTTGCTCTCAGCCTGAGCCTCTGCCCTGCCTGTCATTGAAGAGAAGCAGCTGAGGAGCTCCCCAGGTGGTCCCCATCACCCTGTCTCTATTGAAGTGACTGTGAATTGAGGTTAGGAAGACACGCCTGCCCTTCCGTGTGCTCCCCCCATCTGCCTTGGAAACACATGAAGGACGGCAGATACTGTGAATTCAGCCCTCACAGCCAACTGTGAAAGGGATGGAGAAGCTGGGAGGCCTCCTGGACAAGATCTCGGGGGCTGCAGAGGTCCCCTGGGGTCTGAGAATGGAGCCCAAGTTTCAACCTTCAGCCCGCCCCCCCCCCACCTCCCTCCACTTCCCAGCCTCACCTCCAAACCCCTGGGATCTGTTCCTGATACCTTTAAACACCAGAGCCACAACCCTTGGTCCCCATCCAACCCGAGGTCTTGAATCCTGAGTTCCCCACCAGTTGTGAGTGGCATGTAGCCAAGATGACATCTCCATACCAACCACCAAATCAAAGATGCGTACAGGGCCTGGAATCCCTCTGCCCTCTCACGGAATTTCTTCCTGTGATCACTGAGGGGCGTGGCGTGCCCTGTAAGCCCCTGGTGGGGGTGGTGGGGGTTGTCTGTGTTGCTTTCGGGGCCGGGTGGAGACATAAATGTGAAGCTGGTTAGGGAGCTTGTGCGATGCTGCAGTGTCAGCCAGGATTTCATCTGTGTGTGCAAACCCAACATCTGTGGCCACGAGGCACACACTTGCTTTTTTGAATGTGATGTAAAATTTGTATATTAAAAGTTTTTATATTTTCTATCAACTGCATTTGTCTTCCAGAAATGCTATTAATTTAAATTAAAATGGTTAGTATTAATGGACGTGTGCTATCAGTTTTTGTGGTTTTTTTTTTTTTTTTTTTTTTTGCCATTGGCAAGAACACTGTGCCAGGCCCAGCCTGGGTGTCTAGAGTCTGTGAATAAAATTGTACCAAGTTGTCTGGGGCTTGTGTCTGCTTGGGTCCATTCCAGATGAGTGGGGCAGAGGTGGGGGGCTCTCGGATGGGTGGCGTAGGAGAACAGGAAGGGAGGGAGCAGGGTGTTTGGCCCCCATCTGGGAGCTCCCTCCAGGGAAAGAAATTTTGCCAGGACCTTGGAGGTAGATGTTTCTAAACAGATGAAGGAATGGAGAAAAGAGCATCAAAGCCCATGATGCACAGAAGGTCATCCTACCCCCAGCAGGGACAGCCTGGTGACATACTCAGACCCGTCACTGTCTCCTCTGCTGGAGGGGTCTTTGACTTATGAAAGCCTTGAGGGGAGGGAGTCTAAATAAGATTCATCTAAATATTTTTAGGAGCCTCTCCTTGCCAGTTATAAAGAGAGAAATGTGGGACTTCCCTGGTGGTTCAGTGGTTAGGACTACACCTTCCAATGTAAGGGGTGTGGGTCAGGGAGCTAAGATTCCATGTGCCTCGCAGCCAAAAAACAAGACTTAAAGCAGAGACAATATTGTAAAGACGTTACTATATTCATTGAGTAGTTCTATAAATTTTCTGGTGGCATCTTCAGGGTTTTCTATGTATAGAATCATATATACAAAGGGATATTACTCAGCCATAAAAAGGAACACATTTGAGTCAGTTCTAAAGAGGTGGATGAACCTAGAGCCTATTATACAGAGTGAAGTAAGTCAGAAAGAGAAAAGTAATTATTGTATACTAACGCATATATATGAAATCTAGAAAGATGGTACCAATGAACCTACTTTCAGGGCAGCAATGGAAATGCAGATGTAGAGAATGGACTTGTGGACACAGTGAGGGAGGGAGAGGGTGGACGAATTGAGAGAGTAGCAAGGAAACATATACCTTAACCGTATGTAAAACAGACAGCCAGTGGGAATTCGCCGTATGATGCAGGGAGTTCAAGCCCAGTGCTCTTTGACAACCTGGGGAGGTGGGAGGGAGGGAACATATGTATGTGAGCGTTCTCAGCTGTGTCCAACTCTTTGAAACTCTATGGACTGTAGCCTGCCAGGCTCCTCTGTCCATGGGATTTTCCAGGCAGACATACATATACCTATGGCTGATTCATGTTGATGTATGGTAGAAACCAACACAATATTGTAAAGCAATTATCCTGCAATTAAAAATAAATTTTAAAAAAGACTAAAAATGGTCCACATTAAAAAAAAAAGTCTTAAAAAAATTAAAAAAAAATTTTTTTAGAGAAAAAAGAGAGAGGTAAGCAGGAGGTTGGGGTAAGCAAAACAGATGGGGGCCAAGGGGAACAAACATCCCTGAGCCAAGGAAGTGCTTTCTGCGCATCATCTTACCTTAATCTAGTCCTCACAGCAGCACCCCCAGGTAGGAACTGTTGCGATGTTTCAGCTGAGGAACAGAGAAGTTAAAATACCTACCCAAGATAACACCACTGGTCAGTGGCTAGTCCAAGCCTTGGGCCACAGCTTGACTTCAGAACCTCCCTGTCATCAGAAACTGGGGGATTTATTGGCCAGACATTTATTGAGCACCTCTGTGTTCAAAAGATGGTGCAAAGTGCTGGGACACAGGAAAGAGGTAGAACTCTTGGTTTCAGCTGGTGGCTGACCCAAAGAAGGAGTCCCTCAGTCTGTCTAGCAGGCTTCATGGAGGAGGTGGCCTTGGAGCTGACTTGAAGGGTGAGTAAAATGCCTGTTGCATGTAAGTGAGAGGGCTTCCCAGGTGGTTCAGTGGTAAAGAATCCATCTGCCAGTGCAGGAGATGTGAATTTGATCCCTGGGTCAAACTTGGAGAAGGAGATGGCAACCCACTCCAGTATTCTTGCCTGGAGAATTCCATGGACCGAGGAGCCTGGTGGGCTACAGTCTGTGGGATCATGAAGAGTCAGACATAGCTTATCGACTAAACAACAACATGGAAATCAGAGGAGACCATTTTACTTTGAGCAAAGGTTTAGAGGTCTGGGAATACAGTGTGTGCTTGGGATATCAGAAGTCTTTCAGCTTTTCATCGTGAAATGGGACCCGGGGAGTAGAAGGAACGTGGAGAGGATTCTGTAGGTGCCAAGCTAGGAGTTTAGGCTTTAACATGACACCCCTGGGGAGCCATGGATTGAACCTGGGCCTCCTGCAGTGGAAACATATGTCCCTAACCACTGGACCACTAGGAAAGTCCCTGAACTACTGTTTCTTGACTGCTTCTCCTTTGTTTCTTTCACTTCCCTAGTTAGGAACTGCTTGATTCTGCTTTTGGAACTAAAGGGAGTCCTGGGAGACTAAAGTCTTTTTTTACAAACAAGAAATGGGGGATCACTTTTTATGATATAAATAAAATCAAGTGGTTGTTAAGAAAATTAAAACGAACAAAAACTTAATTCATAGTTTCCCCCAAAGTGATCATTCTTCTATGATGGAAATAAAATCAAGTGGTTGTTTAGGAAAAAAAGAAAAGAAATGGGGGACACAGAGGGACTTTTGTGCCCGGGAGGGCCCCGCAGGGTCTTGCTCGGTTTCAGCAGAGATGCAGCAGGCTCAGGTGACACCTGCCATGAGAAGGCGCCCCCAGGTCAAGCGAGAAGGCAGGCTTCCAAAGTTTTCACCTGTAACAAAGATGAAAAACTCCAGTTATCAATTTATCTTTTGAATTTTCTCATGGTTTCCCCCTATAAGATTTAGAGCATCTCACAGGGGGCGGGAGGCTTATCTGTGTGGGTGTGTCGGCCTCATTTCTCGCTTGCCAGGTAGGAGGGGAAACTCAGGCCGGGGAGGCAGCCGTCACCACCCAAGCAGGTGGAGAAGAAACTGACCATGAGGATCAAACACGTGGAAGAGAGGGTGTGTCCCTGCCCACAAACAGAGCTGGATTGTTCAGCTGTGAAGTTGGGGGTGAAGTGGGGCTCTGTGTGCACATGCCAGGATTATCTGCGTGGTAGAGGCTAATGAGTTTGTAAGCACTGGCTGGCTGCAAACCTTCAAGATGTGTTGGCTGTAGAAATGAATGAGCAAGGGTGGGAACTAAGATATTGAGTCATCAACACTGGAAATGCACATCGAGCATCGATTCTGCTTTCACAGGACACATTCCTCCACTTGGATGAAGGGTGATTTGAATGATTCTCAGAGAAGAAGAAAATGTATTGCTGAATCTAACCATTTTGTGAGACTTAAAATGTTTAGGGGTTACTGTGGACAGAGGAGGTGTTTGCAAAGATTTATATGTTTTCCCTTAAGCTGCAGTGGAGGGTGGGCTTCCCCACTGGCGCTAGTGGTAAAGAATCCACCTGCCCCTGCAGGAGACACAAGAGATGCAGGTTCAATCCCTGGGTCAAGAAGATCCCCTGGAGGAGGAAATGGCACCCAACCTGAGTGTTCTTGCCTGGAAAATTCCATGGGCAGAGGAGCCTGGAGGGCTACAGTCCATGGGGCTGCAAAGAGTCAGACATAAGTTAGTGACTAAACCAACCGACTGGCCTTTGGACTTTTTTCCTTTCTCAATAGGTTATTTTTATCTTTTGAGGAAGCGCTAATCAGTGGCAATGGATATCTCTACCCAGGGCCTGAGTATAGGTGGGGGAGGTTGACGATTAACCAGGGCAAATTGAGGTCCTAGTGGGAGTCCCTCTGTCCTTCTGCTCATCGAAGCTTCCAGACTGACTCGAAAGCAGTAGGGGGAAGGAGATTTTGGCAAACAAGGCTCTGTCTTCAGCTCACTGTTTTACATCTAAAATCTCCTGGCTGCCTCTATGCCCTGAAACCCATCTTTAAATGCTCTTCTATTCAAGCAGGTGATACGTGTAGGGCCTGATGATGGGGCTCCCAGGCACAAGGCCTTCCTATGTCTCCTATTTCTTTGATTATAGGAAACAGGCTTCATTTGGCCTCCATGGCCTTCCCTGAGTTCCAAATGTAAGAAATAAAAACTTAAAATAGCCCATTTTCAAGGACAACCAGCCTAGAGTGACAGCCTGCAGATGTAAGAGCCCTTAGGATACTTGAATAGGAAAATCCAGACAAAGAGAGAGTAGTAAATCCAAGTGGCTTTCTCGGGAAGATTGTTAACCCTGTAGTACTTAGCCCATGAGGAACCAGGGGAGGGACTTGCGTGCTGAGAGGATAAAAACCCCATTGACTTTGGGTCTACAGCCGTCCCACCAGACACCTGATCTTGTAAGACCGTCATTAAAGCCTTACTTGTGTCTCCAAGTCTATTCCTTGGGTTGGGACTGGTGGGCTTTATTTCCCACACAAGGGGCAGATTCTAGCAGTTGTTAATTAGGGAAGGGAGAGGATTGGAGACCAAGGAGAAACAGTCAAGAGCAGATTTGGGACAAAGTCCTGTTTCCCCATCAATGGATACATACCACAATATCTTTGAGTTGTTTTGCAGATACTGAAACCCCTTCCAGGTATGAGAGGTTAACAATTAATAATGGTATGCTGACCACAAGCATGTAGACCCCAGACCAGTTGGACCTGAAGTCTACTCACCTCACCACCAACCCATCAGAAGAATGTCCATGGACTGAACACACCCTCTTTGAACTATTACTATAAAACATTTTTTATAGTAATAAAAAAGATGTTTTTTATTCCTCACTATTTTCCTCAAGTTGGGACACATGGTTTTGAGGGCGTGTAGCCCACTGTGGCCCCCTTTGTCTGGCACAGAAATAAAACTACTGTTTTCTACTTTACTCAAAACTCTTGTCTCTGAGATTTGATTTCACCAGTGTACAGAGAAGCTGAGCTTTTGGCATCACAAGTGCATGTCCTCTGCAGGAGTAGATGGTTCCAGATTTGGGCACTGGAGAGACGACTTCCCTGGAGTATATTGGTGAGTGGGTGTGGTGCTGGCAGGTGCTTTGGCTGGTCCATGGAGAAGAAGGGAGACATAGAACCACCAGCTGCCAAGATGAAGATGACAGCTGATAAAAACAAAATTCCACTGAGTAAATCTGAAGATCTAATTGGCTTTATTATTCAGTGATTCATGAATCAGGCAGCATCTGATGTTGTAAATTGAAACTGAAAGGTTGTAAAAAAAAGAAAAGAAAAGAAAAAAGAAAGGTTTTTAGAGGTAGAAGGAGGGTGGGGAGTAGGAGCTATTAACAAAAGCTAACAAAGGACTGTTTTACACCCAATCACCTTCTTTTGGAAGCAGGGCAAGTGTCACTCTTGTAGATTGCTTCTTCCTCCCAAGGATGGAGACGTCCCAGGAGACGGATTACCACCAGGGTGCAGACCAGAAAATTCCAGCCTGGCTGATTAAGACTACATTCCTAAGGGGAGTTCCCTGGTGGTCCAGGGGTCCCAGCTTCCACTGCAAGGGGCATGGGTTCAGTCCTTGATTTTGGAATTAAGATCCCCCATGCACAAGAGAAGACTCTACACATGGACATCACCAGATGGCCAACACCAAAATCAGATTGATTATATTCTTCGTGGCCAAATATGGAGAAGCTCTATACAATCAGCAAAAACAAGACTGGGAGCTGAATGTGGCTCAGATCATGAACTCCTTATTGCCAAATTCAGACTTAAATTGAAGAAAGTGGGGAAAACCACTAGACCATTCAGGTATGACCTAAATCAAATCCCTTATGATTATACAGTGGAAGTGAGAAATAGATTTAAGGGACTAGATCTGATAGACAGAGTGCCTGATGAACTATGGATGGAGGTTCATGACACTGTACAGGAGACAGGAATCAAGACCATCCCCAAGAAAAAGAAATGCAAAAAAGCAAAATGGCTGTCTGAGGAGGCCTTACAAATAGCTGTGACAAGAAGAGAAGTGAAAAGAAAAGGAGAAAAGGAAAGATATACCCATTTGAATGCAGAGTTCCAAAGAATAGCAAGGAGAGATAAGAAAACCTTCCTTAGTGATCAATGCAAAGAAATAGAGGAAAACAATAGAATGGGAAAGACTAGAGATCTCTTCAAGAAAATTAGAGATACCAAGGGAATATTTCATGTAAAGATGGGCTCAATGAAGGACAGAAATTGTATGAACCTGGCAGAAGCAGAAGATATTAAGAAGAGGTGGCAAGAATACACAGAAAAACTGTACAAAAAAGATCTTCATGACCCAGATAATCACAATGGTGTGATCACTCACCTAGAACCAGACTTCCTGGAATGTGAAGTCAAGTGGGCCTTAAGAAGCCTCACTACGAACAAAACTAATGGAGGTAATGGAATTCCAGTTGAGCTATTTCAAATCCTAAAAGATGATGCTGTGAAAGTGCTCCACTCAATATGTCAGCAAATTTGGAAAACTCAGCAGCAGCCACAGGACTGGAAAAGGGCAGTTTTCATTCCAATCCCAATGCCAAAGAATGCTCAAACTACCACATAATTGCTCTCACCTCACACGCTAGCAAAGTAATGCTCAAATTCTCCAAGCCAGGCTTCAGCAATACGTGAACTGTGAACTTCCAGATGTTCAAGCTGGTTTTAGAAAAGGCAGAGGAACCAGAGATCAAAGTGCCAGTATCTGCTGGATCATCAAAAAAGCAAGAGAGTTCCAGAAAAACATTTATTTCTGCTTTATTGACTATGCCAAAACCTTTGACTGTGTGGATCACAATAAACTGGAAAATTCTTCAAGAGATGGCATACCAGACCACCTGACCTGCCTCTTGAGAAATCTGTATGCAGGTCAGGAAGCAACAGTTAGAACTGGACATGGAACAACAGACTGGTTCCAAATAGGAAAAGGAGTACGTCAAGGCTGTATATTGTCACCCTGATTATTTAACTTATAATATGCAGAGTACATCATGAGAAAGGCTGAGCTGGATGAGGCATAAGCTGGAATCAGGATTGCCAGGAGAAATATTGTTGTAGCCACATGTTCTGGGAAACAAACTCACTCAGAAGGACAATCCAGATAGTGGAGTGCAGTTTATTATACCAGTGGGCCCAAGGCAGAGTCTCTTCTTAGCCAAGGACCCCAACCAGTTTTTGTGAAAACCTTATATACCCTAAGCATATGTGTCTAAACCCACCTCCCCAAATTCCCTGAAACTAGTCTGAACAAAGGAAAAAGAAAGATACTATGATTCATATGAACCCGTGATTCATATGCCTTAAACCTAGGTAGTTAACAGTGGACAATTATCAATAGGCTTGTGGTCATTCCCCAATAAGCATAATAGAATGTATGATTCTATTCGGTTACACAGATAATTAGGGTATTCTTTTAGGTGATGGAGAGCCCCGGGGCTCTTCCTTCCGGGGGCCTGGTTTTCCAGTTGGTATGTCGTTTCCATAGATACTGGGCAAATAGCTCAAAGTCCACAGTCCAGCTCAAGATGGAGTCCTGCTTTCAAGATCGAGCCTGTTCTGTTTCCCCCTTCAATATCAATAACCTCAGATATGCAAATTACACCACCCTTACGGCAGAAAGTGAAGAACTAAAGAGCCTCTTGATGAAAGTGAAAGGGGAGAGTGAAAAAGTTGGCTTAAAGCTCAACATTCAGAAAACTAAGATCATGGCATCTGGTCCCATCACTTCATGGCAAATAGATGGGGAAACAGTGGAAACAGTGGCTGATTTTATTTTTCTGGGCTCCAAAATCACTGCGGATGGTGATTGCAGCCATGAAATTAAAAGACGCTTACTCCTTGGAAGAAAAGTTATGACCAACCTAGACAGCATATTAAAAAGAAGAGACATTACTTTGTCAACAAACGTCCATCTAGTCAGGGCTATGGTTTTTCCAGTGGTCATGTATGGATGTGAGAGTTGGACTATAAAGAAAGCTGAGCACCGAAGAATTGATGCTTTTGAACTGTGGTGTTGTAGAAGACTCTTGAGAGTCCCTTGGACTGCAAGGAGATCCAACCAGTCCATCCTAGAGGAGATCAGTCCTGGGTGTTCATTGGAAGGACTGATGTTGAAACTGAAACTCCAATAAGCTGACTCCTTTGATAAGACCCTGATTATGGGAAAGATTGAGGGCAGGGGGAGAAGGGGACGACAGAGGATGAGATGGTTGGATGGCATCACCGACTCTCTAGACATGAGTTTGAGCAAGCTCCGCGAGTTGGTGATGGACAGGGAGGCCTGGTGTGCTGCAGTCCATGGGGTCGCAAAGAATTGACCTGACTGAGCAACTGAACTGAACTGAATAGCCCTCCTCAAAGGACCCTGCCCCTCTGCCTGACTGTTAAACTTAAGTGCCTTTGTTCAACTCTTAGAGAGATAATCTGACCCTGCCCACCTGTGAATGGCTGCAAGGGAAAGAAGAGATTTAAATACCTTTTCCAAAGGCTGGCCCTTCTCAGAGATATTTTGCAAGGCTAATGGCCCTTTTTATTTACTTCCTCAGTGCCTCTCCCTTTCTATTCTGCCTTTTGACTTTAGATCCTCACCACTTTTCTCTCCGCTTTCTTAAAAGAAACTGGCATCCAGACCCCTACAAGATGGTCATTTTGAGACATTATTCAACCATCTTCCCAGTCAGCTAGCTTCCTTCCTTTTGTTACCAAGTCCAAGTTTGTTCTGTTTGCACTTAACAATGAATTGGAGATGAGGTATTGACTCAAGGAATACAACTTTGGAGAGCTGGCTGACTGAAGAAGATGGCAGATTAATGTGTCAAAATAACCATCTTACTGGGGTCTGGATGCTAGGTTCTTTTATCGATCGGGGTGGGGGGAGGTGAGGAAACAAAGTAAAAAGACCATTAATCTTGCAACTATCTCCTAGGATGGCAAGCCTCGGGCAGGGAATGTGTTAATTTCTTCCTTCCTGCCATCTTCTACTGGTAGACAGGGTTCTGAACAAAGGCTCTTTAGTTTAACAGTCAGGCAGAGGGGCAGGATTCTCCAAGGCAGGCTGTAATATTGTGACAAAAGCTATGTAAAACAAATTAAAGAAACAGTTCCAACATGGAGTCAGAATTGACTTTTCCCTGCAACAGTGTTCCTTGCCTCAACACCTTGTCTCTCACATTCATTGGCCAGTTGTGCAGCAGGCACAGCAAGCTTAGACTTGGTAAGAAATTTGGCTTAGCCAGCCAGGAGTCTTGCTACTCATGGTTAGCTGGCCCCAGTCAGGGAATATTGGAGCAAGGCTCTTAGCAGCTGCTGGGACAATTTTTCCTGAAGATCTTTCACTCAAGATTCCCTGAAGTGGTACTAGCTGCCCCAACACTTGGCAGCTGAAGCAATGGACCAAAAAACAGAGTCGACGGACTCAATTTTGTTGGTAAGTCTGTGTGTCCTTTTGTGTTGCGAGTCAATGTATTCCCCCCTCAACTTGTGGAGAGAGGAATTGTTGGACTCTACTTGAGTTGGAACCAGTTCATTGGGGAACTAGTTCTTGTGGGGATAATCCTACCCTTGTTGAAACTGGTTCATTTGCTTGTAGGGTAAATTTATTTGCCCGAGTTGGGAACTGGTTCATCTGTGCTGTGTCGTTTTGTTTTACTGATTGAAGGACTAGATTTCGTAGGGTAAGTCGCTTCAGTGTGTACCCTGGAAACATATTCCCCCATCAATTTAGGCCTTTCCTTTATAAGACAAGCCAATTTGACTGGGGTAACCTTGAAGAAGGGGAATTGTGGTTGGACTGTTTCTGAGTTGGAACCAGTTAACGGGGGAACTCGTTCTTGTGGGGGTAGGAACAGCCTAGTAGGAACTAGCTCCTTTTGAAGGAGGAAACAGAACAGGCTCTATCTTGAAAGCAGGACTCCATCTTGGGCCGGATTGTGGACTTTGAGCTATATGCCCAGTATCTATGGAAACGACAAATCAACTGGAAAACCAGGCCCGGAAGGAAGAGCCCCAGGGCTCTCCGTTGCCTAAAAGAACACCCTAATTAATATCCTAATTATCTGTGTAACCGAATAGAATCATACATTCTATTATGCTTATTGGGGTATGACCACAGGCCTATTGATAATTGTCCACTGTTAACTACCTAGGCTTAAGGTATATGATCACGGTTAACTTTGATTGTATCTTTCTTTTTCCTTTGTTCAGATTAGTTTTAGGGAAACTTATACACTTAGGGTATATAAGGTTTTCACAAAAACTGGTCAGGGTCCTTGGCTAAGAGGAGAGACTCTGCCTTGAGCCCGCCGGTGTAGTAAACTGCACTCCACTATCTGCATTGTCCTTCTGAGTAAGTTTGTTTCCTGGAACGCGTGGCTACAACAATTTGTTTTGTAGGGTAAATTTATTTACCTGGTTTGGGAAACGGCTGATCTGTGCACCAATGATGGAATTTATGCCATCTTTGTTGGAATTTTCCTGTCTTTTGGTGTTATCAAACTTATAAAAATGGAAAGTATTTCATCTGTCCTGAAGGAAAGCTCTTTGAGGTGTATATTAGATATGTTAAGATAAGGAGAGCAATGGCCCCTTAATGGCTCACATTTATACAATCTTGAAGTTAGAGATGCTTTGCAAAGGAGAGGGACACAATGATAATAAATGAAGAGGCCCAGAGTCTCCTTTGAGCTTGAGGTGTCTGATTCTAATTTCCCTACAGAAGCCCCAGGTAACTTTGACAGTCAGAAGCTTCAGCTCCAGTTTGGGGAGCTCCCCCTGTGAAGGAAAACTCCGGCCTTTTGGAGAAAGGTCACAAGTCTAATGGGACTAGGAAGTCACATTAATGTGACTTAACAGTTTTGCCAGGAGGATTCATTTAGGCTGATTCCTTTTTGGGGGTGAGGAGGGGGTATGTGGTTTTGTTGCAGGAAGGGGACCCCTTCCAGGGCCTGAAACTGGGCTCTTGTCTAACACTTGGAAATGAATTGTCTGAGGAGACACACTTGCTGACAAAGCAAGAGATTTTTTTGGGAAGGGTGCCTGGGTGGAGAGCAGGAGGGTAAGGGAACCCAGGAGAACTGCTCTGCCGCGTGGCTCGCAGTCTGGGGTTTTATGGTGATGGGATTAGTTTCCGGGTGGTCTTTGACCAATCATTCTAATTCAGAGTCTTTCCTGGTGGCGCACGCATCGCTCAGCCAAGATGGATGCTAGCGAGAGGGGTTCTGGGAAGTGGACGGACACGCAGTGTCTTCTTTCAACCTTTTCCGAACTCTTCCGGTTGGTGGTGGCTGCTTTGGCAGTTCCATATTTCTTATCAGGACCTCCTGTCATAAAACAACTCTTGCAAATGGTTACTATGGTGCCTGGCCAGGGTGGGCGGTTTCAATCAGCACGCTTCCCCTAACAGTTTGAGGGATCTTAGTTCTCCTACCAGGGATTAAAGCCACACTCCCTCTAATGGAAGTCTGCAGTCTTAACCACTGGACTGTCAGGGAAGTTCCTAGACTGATTCTTTTTTAAGAAACCGGTCTGTTCCAGAAATAGAGCCTTGACCAGTGATATCTCCGAAAGACCCTGACAGAGGTGTGGTGGGGAAACCCGGCAGGACCTAGAGATCAGAGTCCACTCTGAGCCCAGCAAGCGCTTATCCACCAAACATTTGCTTTTCTGTGAATCATCTTCTTCCTCTATGAAGTCCCAAACCATTACCCTCAACCTTCTCTTCTGTCTTTAGTTGCAGGTAGTTTTTAAGCTGAGGGCTTTGACCATTTTGGTGGGTTAATTCTCCTGGGTGTCTCCCATATATATGTGTTAATAAACTCTTGTTAGATTTATCTCCTGTTAATCTGTCTCATGTCAATTTAGTTCTTAAACTAGCCAGAAGAACATAGAAGGATACAGGACAGTTTCTTCATTTCCCAACATCTGTGTTGTAATGTGTGTCAGAATTTGAATTTCCTTCCTTTTTTTTTTTTTTTTCTTCTTTTTTTCTGGGAGCACCAAGCGGAGCACAGGATCTTAGTTTCCTGACCAAGGATCCAACCCAGGCCTTTGGCAGTAAGAACACAGAGTCCTAGCCACTGGAACACCAGGAAATTCCTCTCCTTTTTAAAGCCGAATAATCATATTGTATGTATAGACCAAGCTTCCCCTGTAGATCAGCAGTGAAGAATCCACCTGCAGAGCAAGAGAAACAGAAGAGGTGAGTTCAGTCCCTGGGTTGGAAGACCCCCTGGAGGAGGGCATGGCAACCCACTCCAGTATTCTTGCCTGGAGAGCAGAGGAGCGTGGCGGGCTACACAGTTCATAGGGTTGAAAAGAACTGGATATGACTGAAGTGACTTAGCAAGCATGCACATGGATAGATCACATTTTCTTTGTTTAGTAATCCATAGATGGACACTTGGGTTGCTTCTCCTTCTTGGCTCTTGTAAATAATACCATGAACACAAGTGTATAAATATCTCTTCAAGTCCCTGCTCTCAGTTCGCTAAGGGTAAATACCCAGAAATGGAGTTGATGGATCATATGGTAATTTCTATGTTTAGTTTTTGGAGGAACCTCCATACTGGATGTTTGGTGGCGTTTGTCTCTGACTGTGCATGGAGATGCTGTCAGTTCAGGAATACCTGGGGGCCTCACGTGGGCCTTTACTACTCGCAGGAGTCCCCACAGGCATTTCCTCAGCTGGTGCAAATCTTGTGGTTCTTACTATGATTGCAAGATACTGCTCAGCAACAACCAAGAGGGAGCTTTGATAAAACAAAGATTATTACTCTCATACCTTGAGGGCCACACAGGACAATGGCCAGTGTGGAGAGGGGGAGGGAGCACAGAACTGGGCTTCTGCCTTTATTGGAGTGCAAGGGTGGGGTGGTTAAGCAAGAACCAGGGGGCAGGAAGAGACGCGGGGTCACTCTCATGGTTATCTAGGTTGCCCAAGGTTTTCTAGAAAGGAGAACTTGATGGGTGAGGCAGGCATGGGGGCTTACCTAGAAGCTGGTATACAGCTGATGATATGTTCATGTAAAATGGGTGTTTGAAAATAGATGCTTTAGCAATCAGAAGCTTAATGCCAGTCCCTTAGGAAAAGGGAAGTTCACCATGTTTCCAACAGTGCTAAAGGCCTCCTTTCTCCAAGACCTCATTAATACTTGTCAGTTTTTTGAGAGTGTGAGGTGGCCAACACATTTAGAACAGATCCTATGGTCTACAGTGCGGAGAACGGATAGCCTCAGACAAGTGTCCGCGACTTTGAGTAACAGAGCTCTGAGGGCTGCCTCTCACCTCTTTAAGACAAGAACCAGGCCCCGGGAGAGGATCTCAGTGACTGCACGGTGATGCCAGGCTGCTGAGGTCAACTGTGCCAGGCACTGGGTCTTGGAGATGCCTCCCTACTGTCTCCATTCATCTGAAAATGCACTGGCTCTCAGATTTGGCTGTTGCCCCTCTCTGTGGAATGGGAGCAGGGCCGAGGACTCTTCTTTTTGGGTTGGACTCACTGTGACTCAGTTGTGCTCATTTCACATGCTAGCAAGGGTATGCTTAAAATCCTTCAAACTAGGCTTTAGTGGTACGTTGTTGGTCCTTCATTGGACCAGAACCTGGTGGTCTGGAGTCGATGACGAGAGAGTGAAAGAAGGAAAGAGGCTAATATTCCCTGGGTTACGCAGCCGGCTTTCGCGCTCCAGGGAATCAGCCAGAAAGAGAGAGAGAGAGACACGGGGATCCAAGCTCTGATGGAGCAGAGGTGTTTTAATCAACATGGTGTGGGCATATATACTGTCTTACAAGGTAGTTATTCTCAGCAAAGATAAAGATTAAATTTCCAAACTTACAAAACATAAGGCAATCCCTATTAAAGACAGAGTTGTAAACAATCACTTTTTCCCATATGATTCACAAGAAGGAAGAGGGTACTTATCACTGTCTTGAGAAACTAACAAAGGAAACGCCTGGATTCCTCAGCCCTGGGGAAGGCGTGCCTCTCCTCTTAATTCCCGAATATTCAGGAATTAGTAAGGACCAGAGGATTCCTGACAGATCCAAAACAGCACACAGGAAGCCTCCTGTTAAATGCTTCCTGACAGTACATGAACTGAGAACTTCCAGATGTACAAGCTGGGTTTAGAAAAGGCTGAGGAACCAGAGATCAAATTGCCAACATTTGTTGAATCCTAGAGAAAGCAAGGAAATTCCAGAAAAAACACCTACTTCTGCTTCATTGACTACACTAAAGCCTTTGACTGTGTGGATCAAACCAAACTGGAAAATTCTTAAAGAGTACCAGATCACCCTGGGCTTCCCTGATAGCTCAGTTGGTAAAGAATCTGCTGGCAATGCAGGAGACCTGGGATCTATTCCTAGGTCGGGAAGATCTGCTGGAGAAGGAATAGGCTACCCACTCCAGTATTCTCGGGCTTCCCTTGTGGCTCAGCTGGTAAAGAATCCAGCTGCAATGCAAGAGACCTGGGTTGGGAAGATCCCCTGGAGAAGGGAAAGGCTACCCACTCCAGTATTCTGGCCTGGAGAATTCCATGGACTGTATAATCCATGGGGTGGCAAAGAGTCTGACACGACTGAGCAACTTTCACTTATTTACTTACTCACCAGACCACCTTACCTGTCTCCTGAAAAACCTGTGTGAGGGTCAAGATGCAACAGTTAGAACTGGACATGGAAATACTGACCTGCTCAAAATTGGGAAAGGAGTATGACAAGGCTGTATGTTGTCACCCTCCTTATTTAATTTTATGCAAAGTATATTATGAGAAATGCCAGGCTGGATGAATCATAATCTGGAATCAAGATTGCTGGGAGAAATATCAACAACCTCAGATAGGCAGATGGTACCATTCTAATGGCAGAAAGTGAAGAGGAACCAAAGAGCCTCTTGATAAGGGTGAAAGAAGAGGGTGAAAAAGATGGCTTAAAATCCAGCATCAAAAAAACTTAAGATCATGGCACTTTGTCCCATGGCAAATAGAAGGTGAAAATGTGGAAACAGTGACAGATTTCATTTTCTTGGGTTCCAAAATCACTGCAGGTAGTAACTGCAGCTATGAAGTTAAAAGATGGTTGCTCCCTAGAAGGAAAGCTATGAAAAACCCAGACAGCATTTTAAAAAGCAGAGACATCACTTTGCCAACAAATATTCATAGTCAAAACTATGGTCTTTCCAGTAGTTAGGTACAGTTGTGAATGTTGGACCATAAAGAAGGTTGATGCCAGAGAATTGGTGCTTTTGAATTGTGGTGCTGGAGCAGACTCTTTGAAAGTCCCTTGGACAGCAGAGAGATCAAACCAGTCAAACCTAGAGGAAATTGACCCAGAATATTCATTGGAAGAACTTTTGCTGAGGCTGAAGCTCCAGTACTTTGGCCACCTGATGCGAAGAGCCCATTCATTGGAAAAGGCCCTGATGCTGGGAAAGACTGGAGGCAGGAGGAGAAAGGGACAACAGAGGATGAGAAGGTTAGATTGCACCACTGAGCCGATGGACATGAATTTGAGCAAACTCCAGGAGATAGTGCAGGACAGAGGAGCCTGGCACACTGCGGTCCATGGGGCTGCAAAGAGTCAGACATGACTTAACGACTGAACAATAGCCTCCAAGTTGTCTGGTGATGCCAAAGTGTGTTTGCTGTAACTCTAGCTGTCTCTGTGTCTCCCTGGGCTCTGAGAATTTTTCTTTTTTAAACAGTATTTTATTGAGATACGGTTCAGGTAAACACATAGACCCCAGCCTGCTGGATGAGTCTTTATGTTGTAAACAGCTGTGTGACCACCATCCAGGTCAGACTCCAGGACATGGAGCTTTCCAGCACCCAGATGATTACTTCGGGTTCCTCCCAGTTGGTGCCCACCTGGGGTCATCACTTTTCTGACCGATTGTTGGATTTTGTCTAATAAAAGACTCCCAGCCTGTGCTCACTCATGCCTGGCTCCTATACACAACTGTGAGTGTCACTGATGATCTTGCCTGTATCTTTGGTCCCTTTTTGTGCCAAGGGCTAGTCCATTGTGGTCACATCATCACTCATTTTTCCTTTCTCCTGCTCATGAACAGTGTGATTCCAGTGTGGGGCTACAGTGAGTGAAGCTGTTTTCCACACATGCATATGTTTTCATCTCTCTTGGGTAAACATCTAGGAGAGCCTGGGCACAGTAGAGGAAGAAGATCCACCAACAAGTTTCCAACACTCTTGTATTTTACACTCCAACCTGCAGTGAATGAGAGCTCCAGGGATCTTTATCCCAGTAGATGAGGAAATGGTCTCCGTGTTCCTGGTGTCAGACAGTATTGCAAAGCATTTTCCATTCTTTTCCTCCTTTCTGCTTCAGCTGTGCCATCTGCCCCTTAAATCCAGTCAAATTTGTGGTTGATCTAGAAATATAGTGGGGACGGAGTGTGGACAGAGGAGGCATGTGTGCTCAATCTATGGGAACATCTCAAATAAGTCAATCTTTGCAAATTCTGGGGCACTGAGGCAAGCCCAAGAATAGAGAGAGGTGCAGACAGGTTCTCAGCCCCAGGGCACCTGCTCCACACTCAGTACCTATAGGACCCTCAGCTGCTTGTCCTGGTTGGACATGGGGTCCCGTCTCTAGCTCATGGTGGGGGCCTACTTAATCTCCAGTAAGTCTGTTGTGGCTGTGTGTTTCCTCCCCAAACCCCTTTCTGACCAAAGCTGATCCTGAGTCTGTTTCAGTCAAACATTTCCATTAACAAGGTACTGGAAGCAATTAAAGACAGTTATTCAACATATTGCCTCCAAATCAATGTCATTTGGAATATTTTATTATGTCTGAGATGTCTCTGCTCCCTATTCTAAAGCCCAGAATCAAGAGAGAGAAGAGAGAGAGAAATTCACAGAGAGGAGGGGTCAGAAGCTCCCGGGGCATCATTATACACAAGGATAAGAGAACCTCCATCACCAGGTTTTCTATTTTCAAAACATTTCTCTTTACATGATTATGCTTTTATGTGAGGAGTAGAATTTTAAAGAGGAGGAATACCTTTTTAAGAAGTGGAGTAGCCTTATATGGCTCAAGCTGCCGCTAGCTAGCTGTGTGACCTTGGATATGACCCGTAGATTCTCTGAGCCTTAGTTTCCCTGTCTGCAAAATGGGTATAACTAGGCCTTCCAGCAGCACTGCCACCCCATGCCTAGGCAGCACACCATCACACAGGTCTTGCCGAGCAGCCTCACTGTTGTCTGGACGTGACACAGCCACATGCTCAGGGGCAGCATCTTCTAGAAGCTGTGCATATGGTGAGAATGTCTGAGCCTACGTGAACTATTCTGACTTAGGGTGGAGGGTAGCAGGAGAGCAGAGGGGGGAAGGCCCTGGGAGAGGAGCACCCACTTCTGTCCTCCATCTTCCTCCCTACCTTCCTTCCTTCCTCTAAACTGACTTCCTCCTGCTCCTGGCTCCTCCCCATTGAATAACAACTGCACTGAATTCTGTATCTTGGTAAATCCTTCCTGTTGCAGAGGTCTGCCTGGAGAGCATGCAAAGCAGCAGTGTTCACGTAGGCGATGAAGAGCTGGCCTTCAGGGACACCCAGCCTCCCTACATAAACCCAGTAAGTTCCAGGGCTGGGGGAGGCCTCGTCCAGGGGGACGCAGCTCTGGGGCTCTGAGGAAACAGCTCCTGATGGGGTGACAGGAGGCCGGGGGAGGCCTCATTCCAAAGAGAACAGATGAAGAGCAGACACACCAACCAGGGTGGCCCTGCCACAACTTCTGCCTGTGCCCGTCTCCCTGGTGCCGCTCAGGGCTGAGGGTCACCAGGATTTGTGCATGTGACAAATGTTTACTGTGCTCTCTCCTGGTCTTTCTCCTGTTCTAGGTGCTCAGAGCGGGTAGAAGAGTCTAAGTAATAAATAGAAAAGTGAATTTCTTTTTTTTTTTTTTTTAACATGAAAGGAAGGTAAACGCCTTCTGGGGAGGATAACAATGGAGCATGGCACTTAAGGGCACTTACTTGGAAGATGACCTCCCTGGGTTCAGCCATTTACTAGCTGGATGACCTCAAGCAAGTTACTTTACCTCTCTGGGCCTCAGTTTCTGCTTGGGTATGATGGGAATAATCAAGTCACCACCCAGAGCTCGGGTAAGGATTAAGCAAGGTAGTACGTTGAGAGAGTTTGAAAAGTATCTGGCCCACTGTGCGGGGCTCTGAAAGTGTTTAGAATTGTTAGGAGTCTGGGGGCAGGAGGAAAGTCCTCCCAAACAGGTGTCTGGCATCTGAGGGTTGAGAGAGCAAGGCAGGGCAGGTCAAGGGTGTCTGAGAGAGATTGTCCCAAGAGGGTGGAGCGGGCTGCCCCTGCACTGTGGGGTGCAAAGGGCTCTCTTCTGGGCATTTTTACCTCCTGTGTGGAGGTCTTGTCATAGGTGGCCTTGTTTAAACCAGCGGTCCCCCACCTCTAGGCATGGACTGATGTTTGTGCATGGCCCAGGAGGAACTCGGCTGCAGAGCTAATGAAGCTCCATCTGTATTTATAGCCACTCCCCACCACTCACATCTTCCCATCCTTGGAAAAATTGTCTCCAGTGAAACCAGTCCCTGGTGCCAGAAAGACTGGGACAGCCTAAACCCTTATCATCTCCACATCATATATGTATTACTGAGGCTCACAAAGGTGGAGGCCACTTGTAAGGTTCCCAGGTGGTAAGGGCTGAGGAGGGAGGTGTCTTGATTTCCCTCATCCTGGAGGAAGGAGGTTTCCACAGAGAGCGCCCTTGGGGAGGAGGAGGCAGGCAGGCGGCAGCCTGGGTCCCAGGAACTTTCTGAGCTCACTGTATCCTGGCCCAGCCCTGCAGTAGGAGTTTCTCCCAGGCTCAGCTTCCTGAGAGGCTGGGCAGGTGGGCTGACGGAGCCCTTCATGGGTAGGGGGTGCATGGGGCATCAGGTGCTGGGATGCTGCTTGATCCGCACTCAGGCTCACCTCCCCAGGGGCCCTGGTGTGGCCTGCGTGCTCCATGCAATGGCCAATGCCCTTCAGCCCACCTAGTGAGGGCTCCCGGGTGGGGCTGGAGGAAGCGGGGCTGCCTGGTGGGTGCCTCCACAGTGGCCTGAGTCAGGATGTGTCACCTGGGTCTTGTTCTCCATCAGATGGGGGACCTGGAGCCGCTTCCGGGTTCAGCCATTTTATTATTTTGATGACATGTTTTTACTCTCTAATCCTTGGATTCAAAAGCCCAACTGTAGACAGGTCACATGACTTGGTGACATCAGAGCTGCCAGCACAGGGAGCTGGGAGGCCAGCCTAATCTGTGAGGCTATAAATCCAACATAAAAACCCATCCTCCTGGGTCAGAGGAAGCAAAGGCCTGTGCTGCTCTTTCCTGCTAAGATCAGATACACACACACATACACACACACGCACAGAGGGGTCTTCGGCAATGCCAGGCTTAAACCATACAAATTTATTTCCTTACAGTTCTGAGGTTAGAAATCTAAAATCAAATGTCAGCTAAGCCGTTTCCTTCTGGAACCTTCAGGGGAGAATGTGTCCTTGTTTTTTCCAACTTCCAGAGGCTGCCCACTTGCCTTGTCTTGTGGCCCCTTCCTCCTCCTGTGATTTTTTTTTTTTCTTACTGTGTCAGGTCTCAATTGTGGCACAAAGGATCTTCACTGTGGCCCGTGGGCTCTCTAGCTATGGCCCAAGTGGGATCTTTGTTCCCCAACCAGGGATCTAACCCTCAATTGCTGCATTGGAAGGCAGATACTTAACCACTGCTGGACCACCAGGGAATTCTTCACTTTCTCCTTCTCTAAAGCCAGCAGCTTCTTGCTTCTGTTGTCACATCTCCTACAACCGACTCTCCTCTTCTGCCTCCCTCCTTGCAGACCCTGTGACTATCGGGCCCACCCAAATATTCCAGATAACCCCTACCCCCACAATCTCAAGATTCTTAATCATACCTGCAAAGTTCCTTTTGCTGGGTAAAGTAACATATTTACAACTTCTAGGGATTATAATGTGGACATTTTTGGTGGGGAGTGAAGGAGTCTTTTGGGCCTAGAAAAGAAAACAACATTCTCAAAGGCCCTTGCTGAATCATCTCACTTCGGAGAAAACAAAACAGAACTTTAGTTCCGCCCTGATGCTCCAGGCCGGTTGCATCTATCTGGGACTTATCACCCCCTGTCCAGAAACCATCCACCCCCTACACCTGCCCAGAAGACTTATCACCCCTGCCCGGAAACCTTCCACCCCCTACACCTGCCCAGAAGACTAATCACCCCCTGCCCAACTACAAATGCCATCTCAAGTAAAGAATACCTAAAACATCCTGCCTAATTGCTTCCACAAACCTCCCTATAAATATGGAGCCTCCCTGATCCCTCTCGGCGTTCAGCCTGGTCGTTAGGCCGACTGTCACCCTCCTTGCCTGAGTAAAGGTAACCTACTTCTGTTGAGGTCGTCTTTCCATTTCTGCCTCAGCCGGAACTATACCTTACATTCTTGGTGCCGAAACCTGGGAGGGGGCGAGGCACTAGTCTCACTCTCTCTCACTCTCCTTCCCTCTCATTGTTTTCCCTTTTCCAGGAGTCTGGGAGCAGGAACATCTGCCCAGCTCATTTTTCTGCCAGGGCTCTTAAGTTCCCCTTGGGGACGCCTAGTGCCTTCCTGTCTTTAGTCCCCCTCGGGGACGCCTAGTGCCTTCGTGAGCGGTGCAAGTCTTGTGCTAAGGCTTTATTGATGATTTGCGTACCCCCAGGCCTCAGCTTTACCCCCTTTTCTCTCTCTCTCTGATGACCTCCAGAATAGAGACCTCTTGCCATTCGACCGCTCTACATGCAACACTCCACTTAAGCCAGCCCCTAGATTAGGGTAAGATCCGATCCAGACGGAGTTCTAGAGGCACCCTAGAGCTCAGTCCTCTCCAGGTCCCAGGGACCCCCGGCCCAGGGCCACTCTGTAGGCGATGGTGGGGGACGCTCCACCTCGACACAGAGCTCTCTTCTCATAACTCCTATTGCGACTACGGGTGACGACTCAAGTTCCCAATAGGAGCCTCTGCTTGCCTTTCAATTATGGGGTCTGGCCAATCTGTCCCAAAAGATTCCCCTCTGGCCCGTGTTCTCAAAAATCTCAAACCACTTTCACTCTCTGAACTCAAAGCTAACCGCTTAAAACAACTCTGTACACAGATTTGGCCTCAATACCAATTAGACAATCAAGACTGCTGGCATGAAGTCAGCACATTTGACTTTAACATTCTTCAAAATCTCACCGACTTCCTTAAACAGAATGGCAAGTGGTCGGAGAGCCCATATGCCCAAGCCTTTTGGGCCCTTCGGAGCAGGCCCTCCCTATGCCAGGCCTGCTCCACCCACGAGGTCCTTCTATGCACCTTGCCTCCTAAGCAAAAGGGCTCTTCTTTCTCAACTAACTGCAGACCACAACCTTCCACACCCCCGGAGTTCGACCCCGTGGATGAGCCCCCTCCCTACCCGCCACCCCGCCACCCCTCTCCTTCCCCTTCATCCAACTCACCTACTGGCACTGAAACCTCTCCTGACTCCCCCTTGGCCCTGCTGCCCCATCTCCCTGACTCCCCCTCCCCCCTTCCTTCCCCGGGGAAGGGGGGACCATGTGTGACCTGCCACACGGTCACGTACCCAGCACATGTTTCCCCTGAGAGAGGTGGCAGGACCAGAGGGCCCCACCCTAGTCCACGTGCCATTTTCATTGTCAGATATGAGCCAGATAGAAGAAAAGTTAGGATCATTTTCTGAAAATCCTACCAGATACAGAAAAGAATTCCTGAGCCTCTCCTAGGCCTATAACCCCACATGGAGTGATGTATATTATATCCTAAATGCCACTCTCACCCCAGATGAAAAAGACTATTTTTGGCAAGTGGCAAAAGCCCATGCTGATCATTTACATAACCAAGACCAGGATAGCCCAGTTGCTGATGAGGTGGTGCCTCAGTTAGATGCCCACTGGACTTACCAGCCTGGTGACCCAGGTATCAGGAGACTCAATCATATGATTACTGGCATTCTAGAAGCAATGCAGAAAAATACTCATATCCATGTCAATTATGATAAAGTCAGAGAAATCACCCAAGCGGCAGAGGAAAATCCAGCCTTATTCTTGGCACGCCTCACAGAGGCAGTCCAGAAGTATACCAACCTAGATATCACTACCCCTGCTGGGTTACTCTACCTTCACATTCAATTCATCAGCTAGTCCACCCCTGACATCAGACGCAAGCTTCGACAACTCGAAAAGGGCCCTGAGACCCCCAAAGAGACCTTCTAGAAGTAGCCTTCAAGGTGTTCAATAATAGGAGGAGGCTAAGAGAGAAAAAGAATGTGAGAGAAAAGCTAAATATGCCTTTTTGGCAGCAGCAATTAAGAGAAGAGATCAGCCTGTCCCAAGTCATCCCAGAACGGGGCTTAAGACGCCCCCCTCCACCCCCCTGACCCTGCTTCCAGTGCAACCAGTCAGGACACTTGGCAAAGGCATGCCCAAACCCGCGGCCCCCAACAAAAGCATGCCCAACCTGTGGCCAATGGGTACACTGGAAGATGGACTGTCTCCCAGGGATGCGCTGACACCCTTGGGGAGGTCCCCACCTCCCAGACCTGGAGAGTGGAATGTCCACAGGGACACCCTGGTGCATCTGGGGAATCCCCACTTCTCCCCAGAACCCCAGCCCAACCCTACGAGAGTAGTTTCAATGACAGGGCCTGGGTTCCAGCCCCCCGGCCTGTGTCCCAAATACGAGCTCGGAACTTAGGGTAGATAGACGGGGTAGCGGCCAGAAAAAATACCTCTTTTATAGTAGACACTGGAGCCATTTTCTCTCTCTTAACTTCCTACTCTGGCCCAACTCAAGACTCAGAACTCACAATTAAGGGGGTCTCTGGAATTCCCCTAAGGTCAAAAATCAGCCCTCCATTATTCTGTCAATTTGGAAAATCGACCCTTATACACTCATTCCTCATAATGCCTCAGTGCCCAACGGCACTCCTATGGAGAGATTTGTTATCCAGATTGGGGGTCTTTATTACCATAACCCCCCTCAATACAGTCTTTATATTCTACATGCAGATGGCACCTGGACAGTCCCTATCCCTCACCCCTGATCTTACCTTGGGTTTACCTGCCTTAGACCCCCAAGTCTGGGACACTGATCACCCATCCATAGCCAAACATCATCCCCCCAGTCCACATTACCCTAAAAGACCCCTCGACTATAATCACCCAACAACAGTACTTCCTCACCCTGGAGGCCCACAAGGGACTTAAGCATATCATAGACCGTCTTCTTCAATACTCTATCCTAATTCCTACCCATTCACCACACAACACCCCTATTCTGGCAGTAAGGAAGGGACCAAACTCTTGGAGACTGGTCCAGGATCTGCGAAAAGTCAATGAGGCCATCACACCGACATTCCCAGTCGTCCCTAACACTTACCCCCTTCTGTCTACCATACCCCCGACTGCAGCCCACTTCACAGTATTAGATCTCAAAGATGCTTTTTTCACCATCCCCTTCCACCCCCTCTCCCAACTCCTTTTTGTCTTCACCTGGCAAGACCTCAAGACTCACGTTTCCCAACAACTAACATGGACAGTTCTCCCCCAGGGGTTCAGAGACAGTTCCCACTTTTTTAGACAGGCTTTACAAAAGGACCTACAGACACTCGACCTAGCCCCGAGTCATCTCCTCCAATACGTAGATGACCTCCTCCTTTGTAGCCCAACCCGAAAACTCTGCCTCCAACATACTGCCAAACTCCTTGGGGCCCTGGGATCCTGGGGTTATTGGGTATCCCAATCTAAGGCCCCAATAGCCCAGACAAACGTCACCTACCTGGGGTTCTTCATATCCCATCAACAAGGAACTATTCCCCCAGATAGAATCCAAGCCTTAATTAACTGCCCACTTCCAAAAACGAAAAGGGAACTCCTGTCTATCTCAGCTTCCTAAATTTTTTCCATATCTGGATCCCCAATTTCTCCCTTATTGCAAAGTCGCTCTATGAGGCAACTAAAGGATGTCTGGATGAGCCCCTCTTTAATCCCTCCTCGCTGGCTGATCCTCTTCGCCAGCTCACCCAGAGCCTCCTCTGAGTGCCAACTCTCCACCTGCCAGATCACACCAGACCATTCTTTCTCTTTGCACATTCCAACCAAGGACAGGCCCTGGGGCTTCTATGTCAGCAAGCCAGAGACACCTGGGCTCCCATAGCCTATCTATCAAAACAGCTGGACATGGTGACCAAGGGGTGGCCTCCTTGCATACAGGCCATGGCTGCTATTGCAGCCCTCGTACCCGAAGCAAATACACTCTCTAGACATGTCCTTTTAACAGTCTGTTCTCCACACACCTTCCAAGACTTACTATCACATCGGGCTTTCCTCTCCCTTCCCCCTTCCTGTAGGGTACAGGTCCTACATGCCTTTCTCCTCGACCCTCAGCTCTCATTCTCCCCTGCTCTCCCCTTAACCCCGCCAGTTTATTACCCATGTCCTCTACAACAGACTCCCTCCTACATAGCTGCAGCCTAACAGTAGATCTTACCCAAAACCCCTTCCAACATTTAACAAATCAACCTATCCTAGACCCAGACACCCCACACTGGTTCATTGATGGCAGCTCTCAAAAATCCCCACCCTTTGCAGCAGGATATGCCATCATCCAGGGGAGTCTTCGTCACAATCACGGAACCCAGACAATTGAAGCTTCACCTCTGCCACCTAACACCACCTCCCAACAGGCAGAACTGATAGCTCCCACCAGAGCTTTAACTCTGACTAAAAATCTAAGGGTTAACATCCACACCAACTCCAAATATGCCTATAACATTCTTCACTCAAACATCCTAATATGGAGAGAAAGAGGTTTCCTAACCCAAAAGGGATCCCCCATTATTAATTAAGACCTGATCCACAAACTTCTAGAGGCAGCACTCTTACCAAACAAAGCCACCATTCTCCACTGTAGGTGACGTCAAAAGGGAAGTCTCATATCAGCCTACAACAATGCTGCAGACCAGAAGGCAAAGGAGACAGCTCTGTCCCGTCCTTCCCTCCAGTCCCGTCATCTTAGCTCTGACTCCACTCGACCCTCCCACCACCAGAGAAATCCTCTCTTGTCTACACTCACATTTTCATCCTTCATCCAAGATACTCGAACAGTTCCTTTGTAACCAGTTCCCCATATCCAATACTGACCAACAATATTTAGATAACCTTACCCACTCCTATCAAACATGTCAACATACTAACCCCAATTCCAACCTTAAACCGACATCCTTTCCAACCCATCAAATGCGAGGCAGCCTCCCAGCACAGGATTGGCAGATAGACTTTACTGATATGCCCCTGGTCAGGAGAGTCAGATACCTCCTGGTCCTTGTGGACACCTTTTTGGGATGGCTAGAAGCATTTCCCACTACAAACAAAAGAGCCCACACTGTGGCCCAACTCCTCACAGAAATTATCCCCAGGTTTGGCCTGCCTTCATCCCTACAGTCTGATAACGGCCCAAAATTTACATCCAAGGTCACCCAACAACTTGTCCGATTCTTACAGATACCCTGGAAATTTCACATTCCATACCATCCCCAGTCTTCAGGAAAAGTAGAAAGGATGAATAGAATATTCAAAGAAACCCTTACCAAACTAACCCTCAAGGTACATCTGGATTGGACTAAACTTTTGCCAATTGGTCTCCTCAGAATATGGGCTTTGCCCAGAAAGCCCCTGGGGCTAAACCCCTTTGAGGTGATGTATGAAAGGCCCATGCTCCCTCCTGGACTCCCCCCGAACCTCCTCCCATACCAAGCTTCCTACACTCCCCTCTGCTGGCAGAACTTCTCAATGCCCTCTGGAAATACATCAACCACAACTTGCCTGCCCTCGACCCCCAAGCCTCCCTGCCCCCTTTACAAATTGGAGACAATGGTCTATCTGCCTGATAGTCCCCAGAGTGACCTAACCCCAAAGTGGCAGGGACCATTCAAAATCATCCTCCTTACCCCAACTGTAGCTAAACTCGAGAAGGTCACCCCCTGGGTACACCTCTCTCACCTAAAGTGGGTCACCTCCAATCCTGCACTGCCCTCCTTAAATGACACCTATCAGGTTTCCCTCACAGGACCCACCTCCTTAAAATTCACCCGGCAACAACCCCTGTCAACCATCCGAGAGGACACTGAATGACCTGGACTCTCTTCAACCTACAACTGTTCCTGACCCAACTACTACAAGACCTCTGGACCAGTGCCCTGACAGGAACCTCTTTCAAAGACCTTACTACGCTGGTGTCTCAACTGTGGCTCCAGGAAACCTTCTACAACCTGACTCCAGATGAAATTGATTTCTTTACTCTCATTCTCTACATCATTCTACATCCTAATGAGCACTGTTCCTCCTCAGATTCAAACAACCACCAACTTGGGGCCTTCTGCCCCTCGCCCTGACTGGCCTCTCCCTGTCTAACTATAACTGCACTCTGAATCTTAATCCTTGCTGTAGGACTAGTAACTGTCTCCCCTCAAGACTGGCCACCTATCCTTCGTCTTTCCGTGGGTATCGCCTATGTTGCTGGCTGTGTTCTGCTCCTAGGGCGCTATTTCCTCTGCACTGCCTAACTAACAGCCCCATGGCCCCTCTGTTCCTCATCCTTGCTGCACTCCCCAGCCTTCTGGCCACTCCCTGCCCCTGCTCAGACATTTATTCCTATGTACATTCCTCATGTTATAATACAGCTCCAAAACCATGCACCATGAACCTCGGGGTCGGGAAGTCCAAATCCCTACTCACTGTTAAAGTACAAAAGAGAGGGAGTTTCGTGAGTACCTGCCATAAGATAAATGGAAGAAACATATGTTTCTATCCCATTACCCACTGGGGGTACTCAGACGGGGGCGGGGTACTAGATCAAAATCGGGAAAAGAAACAAGAACAAGTCATAAAAAATATAATTTCCCAGTTACAGGTGACCCCTGAGCCTTATAAATGCCTAGACCTCCTTTCCAATTACAGCCTCTCCTAAAACCTCCCTCTGGCAACCAACACCTTACCCGCCTTCTCAACTCTTCCTTCCAATTCTTCCAGTACACACAACACACATCCCAGTGCTGGATATGCATGTCACTGTCTCCCTCACTGCACATAGCAATTCCCTTACCCTCAACCTGGCTGTCACAGGGCAACTATACCTCCCCTTCCCAACAAAAAACTACACAACTCATTGGGCCAGTCTCTAACAATGTCCTACTCTCAGCCTCTTCAAACCTAACCTGTATTAACTACTCTAGTCCCAGCTACACTGGTCTTACAAACTCTGCTCCCTCCTTCTGTTCCACTTGGGTTCTCTGGAACAGCACAAATAACTGCACCAATCCGGGAATCTTCTTTCTCTGCGGGGCCTGTGCATATTCATGTCTCCCCTTGGACACTCCTGGACCCTGCATCTTGGTCTTCCTGACCCCAGGCCTAACATTCCTCAAAGAAGAAGAGGTAGGACAAATAGCCTACCCCCAAGGGGAACTTTCCCACAGGAAAAGACGAGCTGTCATAGCCCCCCTCCTGAATGGGACTGGCATAGCAGCAGCCCTAGGCACCAGGATTGGAGGCATCTCGACCTCTGCCCATTTCTACTACAAGCTGTCCCAAGAACTTAAAGAGGACATGGAGCAGGTAGTGGCGTCCTTCTTTTCAATCCAAAGACAAATTAACTCATTAGCTTCTGTGCCCCTACAAAATAGGCGAGCCCTAGACCTTCTCACCGCAGAAAAGGGAGGGACCTGCCTTTTCCTAGAAGAGGACTGCTGCTATTTTGTTAATGAAACGGGCATAGTCCAGGGCCGAGTCAAAGAACTTAGAGACAGAATTGAACGCTGCAGAAAAGAGTTACAAAACCTTTACCCTTCCGAAAACCTGTTCCAACAGATCCTCCCTTGGTTGCTCCCTTTCCTGGGGCCATTGGTATTTATCATTCTATTCCTCTTATTTGGACCCTGTCTCTTCAATCTGTTTCAAAGATTTCTCCAAGAACAGATTTGGGCCATCTCTCAAGATCAGGTCAAGACCACTCTTCTCGAGAGCCTCACCCCAAGCTCAGAAAAAGGAGACCCTGAGCCCTAGGATGATCCTCCATTCCAGACCCAAAACCGTTGCCCCTATCCAGCAGGAAGTAGCCAGAGAGATACAGCACCCTTTTTCCCATCTTTTTTTTTTTTTTTTTTAAATGATTTCAGGGTCTGGAATGAAGGAGTCTTTGGGGCCTAGAAAAGAAAACAACATTCTCAAAGGCCCTTGCTGAATCATCTAACTTCGGAGAAAACAAAACAGAACTCTAGTTCCACCCTGATGCTCCAGGCCAGTTGCATCTATCTATCACTCCCTGTCTAGAAACCACCCACCCCCTACACCTGCCCAGAAGACTTATCAGCCCCTGCCCAACTACAAATGCCATCTCATCTAAAGAATACCCTAAACATCCCACCTGATTAACGTTTCCCTTATTGCTTCCACAAACCTCCCTATAAATATGGAGCCTCCCTGATCCCTCTCGGCGCTCAGCCTGGTCGTTAGGCTGACTGTCACCCCTCCTTGCCTGAATAAAGGTAACCTACTTCTGTTGAGGTCATCTTTCCTTTTCTGCCTTGGCCCAAACTGTACCTTACAGGGAGAAGGGGGACTGTGTAATTACTCAGTCTACCATAACCTTCTTGGAATCAATAAATATTAGCAGTTTCTTTGAATCTTTCCAGAAAAGTTTTATTTATAATAAGTAAATATATGTATATAGCCACTCCTACCCATTTAAAAAATAATACAGAGGGCAATATTACTTATCAGTTCTCAAAGTGGTCCCTTCTTCCTCTTTTCTTGTTAAGTCTCCCTAGAATCTATTGTATGGAAATACTATAATTAATTTCACCATTTCCTTCCTAGTGAACTTCTGGATTCATCTCCAATTCTTTGCTATTATAACACAGTAATGAGTAATCTTGTCTTTGGATTATACTCAATTTGAAATTATCTTGTGTTTCAGAATGTGAGGGCACCATTTAAGACATTAAAATCTCATGAAGTTTTTTTGGGGTGAATCATTCCTTAAGATTAACCTGTACTGCCTGTCCCCATGATCCACACAGGGCTTCCTCCATCCTGCCTTCCTTCTGTGCCCTGAGGACCCCCCCACCCCCCATCACACTATACCTTAGTGTGAATATGCGTATGGGAGGAGCTCATGCTGCCAGGCAGATAGATTTTAAGCCTTGTCTCTCCTGATGATGAGAAAGGCTCTTAGGAGGATTTCAAACTCCAACAAATGAGGAGGTTCTTTTTCAGGGAAGAGCACCATGCTGGTCAGCCTGTGTCAGGCTGATTCTACTTCTCCAAAATCACTGACATGGATTTTGACAGAAAGAACTCAGAGATGCAGAGACATTGTGATTTGCTTAATGTCACCAAAGTATTTAATGGCAGAGTTCAGACTTGACCTGGGGCCACAAAAGACACCTCTGCCAAGGTCCAAGGAGAGCACAGTCTGTCTGAGGGGATCCTGGAATCACTGGTTTTCTCCCAGGGCCAGCAGTGTACACCGGGCTTGGAGGGGCTTCCCTGGATTCTGAGTGGTCCCGCAGCTCAAGGACATAGACTAGGACTGAATTGAGCTGGTGGGTATTTTTTTTTTTTGTTTGGGCTAGAGACTCTTTCAACTCATTGCCAAAGAGATATTAGTATCATAAACAACACATACCAGTCACTCAGTTTCGACTCATGAACTATCTGCTTTATCTCTGCCCAGCTCTACTTTCCTTTCCACCCCTGGATTGTTTTGAAGCAAATTTAGATATATCAATTCAATGCAAATATTTCATTATATGTCTCTTATAGCTAAGGAAACCTACTACAATCCTTTCCAAAGCATTTTGCCCCCCCCAAATTAAAAAGTTTTGTAGAAGAAAAATTTCAGATTTCTGTCTTCTCCTAAAGACATGGAAGCTCTGACAACACTGGGCCTGAAAGGTACTCAGGTTACAGCTGAGTGGACACTGCTCTTTAGATAAGGAAGATGATGCCTACTTTGATTCAATCTCCACCACTCCCGACTGTCCCCTACCTGGCCAGTTCAACTATGCAAATCACCTGCCTGGTTCCTGTAAGAATTTAATCTTTGTAAAATATTACTTAGAGGAGAAGGTAGAAAATACTTCAACAGTGTGAAAATGTGAAAACTGACTTGGAGACAGAGCTGTGTTGAAGGCAGTTGTAGAACCATGTTAGATAAAAAGCATTCTGGAAGGATGCACCAGTCTCTCCCCATAGACATTTTCTTACTGAATCATCAATGTCACCCAGAAGCTGGGACTTGTTCTCATTTCATGGATGAAGAAACTGAGGCAAAGACAAGTTAAATAAGCTTCCCAAGGCCACTCAGGTAATGAGTAGCAGAATTAGGATTCAAACCTGAAGGATGCCTGACTCTAAAATGGAGCATCTTCACTATAACCCTGGGTCCTTTAAAGAGGCTCAGGAAAGAGACAAAGAAATGGGGCCCAGAAGGGGTGGAGATGCCACATGAGGACATTGGAGGCTGCCTGGAGGAAGGATGGGAGCCCAGGAACGGAAGTAGAAGGGGGGGCTGCCCCATGGCTGCAGAGAGCATCTGGGAAGAGGCACTTTCTGAGGCTGTGGGGGGACAAATGTCAAGGTCACCATTGTTCTCTGGGTGGGGTGGGCAGGAGGGGGAAGATGACTTCTTGGCCTGCTCAGGTGAGCAGAAGGTTTATCCTCGAGAACAGGGAGTGGGTCTCTTTGGTCCATGGTGGAGCCTGAGTCCCCAGCCAGGACTTGAGGTCTTTACTAGCAGCTTGGCTTGGGATTCAGCCACTGCCCTCTCTCCCCTGGTTCCTTCCTGTCTCAGGGCTGTGTACTCGCTGCTTCTTTCTTTGGCAGCTGCCGATCTGACCCTGTCACATCCTCTCAGAGCCTGAGGGGCTCCTTCTCGCAACCTCAGAATATCTGTGTAACTTCCTCACTCCAGGGCTGGAAGGTCCATGGAGCTGAGGCTCCTTCTGTCCTGTTCGTGGCCGCCCTTGGCCCCTAGGCTGCTGCCCCACACCCAGGCCAGCCCCCGGCCAGGGCTGAAGAGGACGGAGAGAAGGAGGCAGGCCAACTGACCACTGTCTCCTCTCCACAGCCTGTTCCCTTTACCGGGTTGATCAAAGGGGGTCTCCAGGAAGGACACAAGATCACCGTCATGGGGAGTGTTCTTTCCACAGGCGAAAATAGGTACCGGGAATTGTTGTCTCTCTCGGCCTCACCCCTGAGTGGACCAGGGTGCTGTCAGCTCAGGATAGTCCACCTAGCATCCTCCAAGCTGCCCACAGCCAGCTCAGGGGATGGGAAGAGCCCGGCCCTGCCAACAATGCTCAGGCCCCTACCCCCTACCTGTAGCATCCGGGGCACCATAAGCAGACTCCCCAGAGACAGGGGGAATGGAGGCTCACGGTCTAGAGAGGGAAGCAGGCCAGCCCAGAGGCGGAGTTCTGGGACTGAACTTCGTATACAGTGACCCAGAGCTGCAGATCCGTCAACGCCCTTCATTTCCTCTAGCCAGTCTCATTTACTTTGGAAACTTCATTTGAGGTGATTGGGAAATATTTAAACTTTCCATCAAAGTTCTATTTGGTCTCTTTCAGTCTCAAGGTTTTTGCCACTAAAGTCAATTCAAAATATAGACAACTCAGCTCTGTTTCCCATCCCCTTTCTCCCGAGGGGGACTGTCTGGGAACAGAGAAGAGCTTGCACAGATTCCAAAGGTGGGAGGTCCTCAGGAGTTCACACAGCCCTGAACTCTATTGAGCTCCGGGGCATGGAGGCCTGGGACCTGTGCACCCTGAGGTCTGCAGTGCCCACAGGGGCCCCTCTGGACACGTGGCCTCTCTCAGAAGCCTCTCTGTCCAATCCCAGCTGACTTCTACCCCCACTGTTCCTTTCATTACTTTTCCTGGGGCCTGGGGACCTTCTGGATCCCGCCAGGCCCCTCCCCTCGCAGCCCTACTTCTACATCTGGCTTCTAGACGACTTCCTCTGCCACTGCCTCTCCTGCCAGGTGACCCGGCCACAGTGATTGAGGGACTCTGAGAGCCCTGAGTGCCTGCAGGGGCCTCTGAGGGAAGTGAGGCACCCAGTTCTGAAACCCGGTCAGCAGGGGAATCCGAGACCTTGACTCTGAACTCCCACCCCTCTCTCTCCCCTCCCTGTTCCAACCCTTCCTCCCAGCACAGGAGGGCTTTCTACTCCACTCTGTCTAATAGAGCCTGTCCCTACCTCCGAGGGTCCCCCTTCTGATGGGAGCTGCTATTCTCTCCTTCCCTCGGGCGGAATCTTCAAAGGAACACAGCAATGAAGCTGGGGGACTGCAAAGGCAAAAACGACACCCAGAGACATGTCAGAAACACTATTCTCCACTTTAAGAGAAATGAGAACTTAAAATTTCTTATTTCAGAGTCACTTGGAGCTTCGTTTTCATTGGAGGGAGGGAGGGCTGCTGGGTTCAGTAACACACCAGATCCTCTTGGGCCCTGATGGCTGAGGGCTCACAGAGCATCCTGGTATTTAGGAAGGCATTCAGAACTCACACCCTTAACCAAGAAAGCAAATTGGCTCTGGGGGGTTTCCCTGGTGGGCCAGTGGTCAGGACTCCAATCTTCCAATGCAGAGGTCATGGATTTGGTCCCTGATCAGAGAACTAAGATCCTCGAGGCGTGAAGCCAAAAGAAACCCCAGATAAACAAGCAAAACAGAGCACTCTGCAGGTAGAATGTCCACTGAGGGCCACCCGTGGGCGTGGGGCAGTGCCGGTTCTGCGGTGACGCCATGGGACTGAGACAGGCTGTATGACTGTTGTGTGTTAGTTGGGAGCCTGAGTGACCCCAGGAAGCAGACTGGGAACCACATTGGCACTGAGTTCAGGAAAGGTGTTGGGAGAGAGATGCCTCATTGGGTAATTCAGGCTGGACCTTGGTTAGGGGACATGCATGAGCTCCATCTGGGAAAAAGCACAACAAGGATTTATTGCACCCCTTTTGTGAGCTAGGCCCCTTGGAAGCTCCTTTTGTCTTCACTCCTCACCCTATAGTTTCAGCTATATCCAGAAGAGGTGGAGATGGTGAGGGGTTTCCTCCGAGGTGAGATGGGAACAACAGATACTTATTTAGGGGTGCCCTCGGGCCATTTCAGTCGTCATCCCCGAAGGAAGGCAGTCACCTCTTTTCTGGGTGGGGCAGCTGGAGGATAGCATGGTCCCAAGTCATTGCAAATGACAAACAGGGCAGAGCTGGGGTCAGGGTCCAGGCCTGATGACCTCACTCAGGGCAGGTGGACACACGACAACCTCTGAAGAGGGACAGATGCACACTCTGAGGTCCCCATGCCCAGAGACCTAGGGTTTTTTCTGTGCCTCCCCTTTAGACACCATCTCTGTAGATGTCCCATCAATGCACTTGTTCTTTCCATTTGTCCTGTTTCCCAGCTGAGCAGACACAGGCTGACCTCCAGGGAGCCACCACTTCGCCCCAAAGACTCTCACTTCTAGGCACATTTCTCTATTTCCATCTTGGACACAAATTTCTTTACCCATATCCTCATTTTTAGAAAACCACACTGTAAGGGCAAAATGTGGTAACTGCCCAAAACACACTGAGGTGAATGAAGTGAGCCAAAGGGATGGGAAGACTGGAGGTGGGTACCAACCAGCCACGCAGGCTGTATGCAGGTTCCCAGACAGATGTCAGTCACGAGTGAGCACCTGCTGTTCCCACCCTTGGCAGTAAGCCAGGATACTGTCTGATTTTCCTTGACCTAGGTTTGAAGTGAACTTTCAGATGGGCTACAACGACAATGAAATTGCCTTCCACTTCAACCCTCGGTTTGAAGGAAGCGGGTATGTGGTCTGCAACACGAAGCAGCTGGGAAACTGGGGGCCAGAGGAGAGGAAGCTGCAGATGCCCTTCCAGAAGGGGAGTCCATTTGAGATCTGCTTCGAGGTAGAGAGCTCCACATTCAAGGTGAGTGGGAACTCTCCTCTCTTTAGTTGTCTGTTCCCCAGTCCCATGAGGTGCTGTGAGCAGCCTTTAAATAGTCATGTGAGCAACACTTTGTACAGAGAAGAGGACTATTTCCTTGTAAGGCTGCAGTCTCCTTACACACCTTCACCTGCATCTACAGGTACACCTGTTGCTTCTTTTACTCTGGAAGTAAGCACTAGAGAAGTCACCATGATGCTTTTTGGCCTCCTGGGTCTTTCAGTCCAAGTTATTTCCATTTCTCTGTTGTAGCCCTTCTTCCACTCCAGGTCCCTGGGAACATTTGTTTTTCTGTTACCTTGTTGTTGGATTTATCCAGGTGTTATTAAAGACTTAGTTCTGCCTGGCATTGCACATTGGTTTTGCAAGCAGAGCGGTGTCTCTGGCCTTGGGGAGATGGGAGGGGAGCTGAGAACATCTGTTGTCTTTTTTCTCTGTGTGAACATGAATGTCCCCACCGTGTCATCATACAACTTGATGCTCCCCCACGGACATTTGCATGTATATTTCAATAACACCACAGGAGAGCTAAGACTAGAAAGACAAACCTACTGCGATAAACAAACACCAGAAGAATGAAGAAGCCAAGGACTAGAGTCAGGTAGAGATTGCCTTTTGATGCACTTAGTGTCCCAAGCATGTTCCTATAACTGGCACAGCTCTGAAGGCTGTTGCCCTGACCTACAGGGGATTGATGTAAAAACTAGATACAGGTCTAAACGCCTAGAAGCAGGGGTCCCAGAGGCATGGGTGTGCTCCCACTTGGTCCTGGACTGTCTCCTGCCATGTGCACCCATCTCAACAGGTGATGGTGAACAAGAACATCTTCATGGAGTATGCACACCGGCTGCCCTTCGACCAATTCAACAGCATCTCCGTCAAGGGCGGCGTGCATCTGTCCTACGTCAGCATCCAGGTCAGACTGTGCACCCAGCACTCGTCCCCAGGGGCTGGGTGTGGGGCCCCGTCCCCTGTGTGGGTCCTGCTGCATGAGCCCAAAGGTGCTGGCCAGTCTCGTCTCCAGGTGGTTCTGGGCACACACTCTGGCTGCCCCAGTCTGTCCTTCTTGTGTCGCTGTGTCTGTCTGGGACACCCGCTCAGGCTCCTGGACTAGGAGGTTTCTTGCCTCTGTCACTCTCTACCATCCCCCTGGTGAGGAGGCCCTGTGCTTCTCGAAAGAACCTGGAATCAAACTGAATCCAGCTCAGATCCCCGGCTCTGCCATTTTCATCGGCTGGGGAATCTTAGACGAGCGACTTCACCTCTCCCAGACTTAGTTTCCTCACCTGTGGAATGAGCATGATCGGCCTCCCCACAGGTCGTCGTGTGAGTTCAATGAGACAATACACATCAAAGGGCACAGTATATCCTTTCTGTGGCCATTCCCGGGTTTATTTGACCCTCTCTGTGTATTATAATTTTTGAATGTGTTAGCAACATGTAAAAGGTCACGACCAATTTTGCAAGATGAAAACGTTCTGGAATTGGATGGTGATGATTTTTGCACAACCACAGGAGTGGACTTAACACTACTGAACTGTAGGTACACTTGTGTGTATGCTTGGTTGCTCAGTCGTGTCCGACTCTTTGAGACCCCATGGACTGGAGCCCACCAGGCTCCTCTGTCCATGGCACTTCTCCAGGCAAAAATACTGGAGTGGGTTGCCAGGCCCTCCTCCAGGGGATCTTCCCAACCCAGGGATCAAACCCAGGTCTCCCGCATTGCAGGTGGATTCTTTACAGTCTGAGCCAGTACACTTAAGATGGTCCATTTTACGTGATGTGCATGTCACCACTGTTTAGGAAAAGAGGTCAGGTAGATTTCTTCTTCCTCCTGAAGATGGAGAGGTCCCAGAAGACTGATTACCTCAAGGATGCTGACTAAAAAATTCCAGACTGGCTGATTAAGACTACATTCCTGGGGAAGGTCAAAGCTACAGTTAGGTTAGGTATTAAACCTAGGTTTGGTATCATGGGCTTCAGCAAAAGTAGGCCATTTTGAACCTGTGGTTTTCTCTTCAACTATGCCCCACTTTGTAGCAAACTCTCAGCCTAACCAAAAGATACAATCAGAATTAGGCATTAGCATCACTCTCAGCTACCGATATATAGTCCCCACAGCTTTGTTCACCCTTGGTGTGGTATCCATGGCCATGATTGTTTTGCTTCATCCCTCTGTCATTTGTAACCCAGCAGGACCCTATCGGGGGCATCCTGGGACAGCCCTATGCCCCACGAGTGTTATAAACCTTTAGCCTCCTAGGCCTTCCCCAAGTTCCAAGGATAAAATTTAAGTGAGAAGATGCAGAAGCAAAGGTAACAGTCAAGCAAAACAAAGTGATAATAGGTTAGCCGTTAAACACCATCAAGGACCTTTAGTTCCTCCTCAAGAGCTATAGACAGTATTCTGAACCAAATTCTTTGTGCTGCTTTACAGATATAGAAATCCCTACCATGTGGAAGATGCTCACTGTATGGTGCTCACATGGTCATAGAACCCAGAAGCTTGATGATACTGACTCCTGATTACCTCATCACCAACCAATCAGAAGACATCTATGAGCTGATCACACACCCCTCACCCTCTCCGTCACCCTGTGTTTAAGACCACTTCCCTGAAAGTCATCATGAAATTTGGGTTTTTTAAGCTTGCCTGGACCCCTTGCTTGGTACCTGCAATAAATGCTGCACTTCCCTTCATCATAACCCTGTGTCAGTAGATTGGTTTTACTGTGCGTGGATGAATCGTACTGAGTGGAGGTAAATCTGATCTAGATAGTGATGGATGGATTGGAAATTCTGATGGTAAATTCAGTTGAAAGATTACTTTCTTTAGCAATGTGTTGGGGGTTACAGATTGGGGCTTTATCTTTCCTAGTCAGTGGCAGAGAAAAAGAAAGGAAAAGAAGGAGAAAGGGTGTCATGTTTAGTTAAAGTGTGAAGACTTGATCCATTGTCTCAGGCCAAAGCAGCCTACCTGAACGTCACCTACTGCTCTTCCTCCACACTTTGATTCTGAAGTCTCCATCACCTGGACAGGACCAGGTGTCATGTGGGGTCTTCTTCAGTCTTGAGACGTATATCCAAGATTCAAGAGCTTGACTGCCATCCATGTAGTTGGGATGATCTGGTACAGTCCCTTCTGAGGAGATTAAAGGGAAGTCTTTGCTCTTAGTGATTCCAAATCAGATGGTAGAAGACAACTGGGACTCAGTTTGGTGAGTTGTAGCCAGACTAAGTGCCCTCCAAGCCTCAGCTCATTCAGTGCTTATGACAATCATATCAAACATGGCCTGTGATTAGCTACATCTCATAGATGAGGAAAGACTGAAACTTAGAGAGTGTAGGGGAGCAAAATTTGCCACCCCTAAATGTATCACTTTGGCATGAGTATTCATTTAGGCTGATTCTTCTTAAGAAACTGAAGGCTCAAAGTTTTTCTTTTACCTCCTCCTCAACACGGGGTTGCAAAGAGTTGGACATGACTGAGCGGCTGAACTGAAGAACTGCAGCAAAGAGTGCAGATAAAGGACCTGTTGTAGAAATAGAGCCTTGAGCAGTGATATTTACAGAAAAACACAAGCGAGGTGTGGTAGAGGAAACCTTGCACATCCTAGAGATCAGAGTCCACTCTGCACCCAGCAAGCACTTATATACCAAACATTGACTTTTCTGTGAATAGCCTTCCTCATCTTTGAAGTCCCAAACCATTGCCCTCAACATCTTCCTGTGATTTTAGCTGAAGGTGGTATTTAAAGTGATGGTTTTGACTGTTTTGGTGGGTAGTTCTCCTTGGTCTCTCCTATGTATGCAAGTGTTGCTATACCTTTGTTAGATTTTTTTTTCCTTTTAATATGTCTCATGTCAATTTAACCTTAGACAGGCCAGAAAACCTAGAAGGGTAGAGGAAAATTTCTTCATTTCCCAACATTCATGTTGTAACTTATGGCAGAATTCAGTTCCTTTTTAGGGCTGAACGATATTGCATTGTATATATAGACCTCATTTTGTTTATCTAGTCATCCATTAATGGACACCTGTGTTGCTTCTATCTCTTGGCTGTTGTAAATAATACCAGGAGCATGGGTGTACACATATCTCTTCAAGTCTCTGCTTTCAGTTCTTTAGGGTATATAGCCAGACATGGAATTGCTGGCAGTGGTAAATTGTTTCAGCTGTGTCTGACTTTTTGAGATCTTATGACCTGTAGCCTGCCAGGCTCTTCTGCCCATGGGATTCTCCTGGCAAGAGTACTGGAGTGGTTCCCATGATCTTCTCTAAGGGATCTTTCTGACCCATGGATCAAACCCAGGTGTCCTGCATTACAGGCAGATTCTTTACCATCTGAGCCAGACGTGAAGTTGCTGTATCATATAGTAATTCTGTGTTTAATTGTTAAGGGAACATCCGTACTGTTTTGTAGGGTCTGTCTCAGACTATTGATAGTGATGCTCTCTGTTCAGGAACACCGGGGGCACTTGCCTGGGTCTTTACTACTCATGGGAGCCCCCCTCATTAGCCCAGCTGGAGCCAGTACTGTGGCCAGATGGGCCCCTGTGGTTCTTATCATGACTTCAAGACACAGATCAGCAACACCCATCAGGTAGCCTTGAAAAAAATGAGGATTATTACTCTCAAGTCCCGAGGGCCACATAGGACAATGGCCAGTAGGAAGGAGGGGGTGAGAGCACAGATTGGGGTTCTGCTTTTATTTGGGTCCAAAGGTAGGGTGGGTACACAGGAACCAGGGGGCAGGAAGAGACACGTGGGGTCACTCAAACAGTTATCTCGGTTGCCCAAGGTTTCCTAGAAAGGAGAAGTTTATGGGTGGGGCAAGCGTGGTGGCTTACCTAGAAGCTGTCACACACCCAGCACCATGTTTACGAAAGATGGGTTTCTTCGAGATGGACACTTTAGCAATCAGAAGCTTAAGGCCAGTCTCTTAGGGTCAAGCACGTACACTGTGTTTCCCATCACATCCTCACCATTTAACATTCCCACCAACAGCACAAAAGGCCTTTCTCCATGTCCTCATCAACACTTGTCAGTTTCTGGCTTTTTGAGAGGGTGAAGTGGTCAACACATTTAGAACAGATCCTATGGCCTACAGTGCAGAGAACAGAGAACCTCAGACAAGTGTCTGGACTTTAAATAGCGGAGCTCAAGGGCTGCCTCTCACCTCAAGCCAGGTCCTGGGAAAGGGTCTCAGTGACTGCACACACGGTGACGCCAGGTTGCTGAGGTCAGCTGTGCCAGGCCCTAGGTCTTGGAGACGCCTCCTTACGGTCTTGATTCATCCAAAAACCCATTGGCCTTCGGGTGTGGCAGTAGGCCCTCCCTACAGGGCTGGAGCAGAGGAACCTGGGCTCTCCTTTTTGGGCTGGACTCACTGTGACTCACTTCCAAATCACCTGGCCATGTCAAAGTGCATGTCCGCTTGATCTCTAGCTGTCCCTGTTTCTCCCTGGGCTCTGTGAGTTTGGGGGTGGTCTCTAAATTTTTAAAAATTCACTTATTTACTTTCTTTTCCTTTGGCTGTGCTTGTTCTTTGTTGCTTTGCACTGGCTTTCTCTAGTTGCAGCAGATGGGAGGCTTCTTCAGTGCCGTGCACGGGCTTCTCATTGCTGACCTTTCCTTGTTGCTGAGCACAGGCCATAGGGGTGTGGGATTCAGTATTTACAGCAAGCGGCCTCTAGAACCTGGGCTCAATAATTGTGGCACATGGACTTCGTTGCTCCACCTCATGTGGGGTCTTCCAGGACCGAGGATCAAACCCACGTTTTCTGCATGTCAAGGTGGATTCTCATGTACTGTGCCACCGTACATGGCCTGCAGTGTTTTTTAAACAGACTTTATTGAGGTACGGTCCATGTAAATACACAGACCCTAGTCTGCTGGATGAGTTTTTATGCTGTAAACAGCTGCATGACCACCATCCAGGTCAAGCTCCAGGACATTTCCAGTACCCAGATGACTCCTTCGGGTCCCTCCCTTTTGGTGCCCCTCATAAGCCATTGCTTTTCTGACTTGTTACTGGATATTATGTTATCAGAATGCTCCCAGCGTGTGCTCGCTTGTGTCTGGCTCTATGTGCTCAACGGTGAGGTTCACTGAAGACCTTGCCTTAATCTTCAGTCCCATTTTCTTGCTGAGGGCTAGTCCATAGCAGGCAATTCCCAGGTGGCTCAGTAGTAAAGCATGTGCCTGCCAATGCAGGAGACCCAGGAGACATGGGTTGGATCTCTGAGTTGGGAAGATCTCCCGGAGGAGAGAATGGCAACCTGTACCAATATTCTTGCCTGGTTAAATCCAAAGACAGAGGAGCCTGGTGGGCTATAGTCCAAGGGTTTGCAAAGAGCATTCACTGTTCCCCTTCTCCTGCTGGTGAACAGTTGTGTTTACAGCGAGGGGCTGTGATGAGTGAAGCTGTTAAGTACTTGTACATCTGTTCTTATCCCTCTTTGGAGAATATCTAGGAGCAGAAGAGCCAGGACATAGGAGAGGATTAACTTTATTATAATCCACCAACAAGTTTCCAACGCTGTTGTATTTTACACTCCAACCTGCGGTGAATGAGAGTTCCAGTTGCTTCCTATTCCAGTCAATGAGGAAACATTTCCCGTATTCCTGGTGTTGAAGAGGATTGCAAAGAATCTCTCCTTCTTTTCCTCCTTTCTGTTCCAAGTGTGTCATCTTCCCCTTAAATCCAGTCATATTCTAGTTGATTCGGGAATCTAGTGGGGACGGAGGGTGGATGGAGGAGGCAAGTGGGCTCCGTCTATGAGAATGTCTCAAAGAAGTCAGTCTTTGCAAATTCTGAGAACCCAGGGAAGTGCCAGAAGGGAGAGAGGTGCAGACCTGTGTGTGGCCCTGGGCACCCGCTCCCCTGCTCCCCACCTGGTGCCTGTAGGACCCTCAGCTGCTCGTCCTGGCTGGACCACAGGACCCTGTCTCGAACACATGGCGGGGACGCGCTTGACTTCAGGTAAGTCTATGTTGCTGTGCATTTCCTCCCTTCCCCACTTTGCTACCCAGCTGATCCTAGTCTCTGTTTTAGTCAGTCATTTCCTTTAACAAGGCGCTGGAGCCAATTAAAGACATTTGTTCAACATAGTGACCCACCTCCATGTCATTCAGAAAGTTTTAGTATGTCTGAATCTTCTCTGCTCCCCAGTCTACAGCCCAGAATAAAGGGAGAGAAGAGGTAGGAAGAGAGAGAGAAATTCTTAGAGAGGAGGGATCAAAGCTCCTGGGGCATCATTAAACACAAAGATAACATAACCTTCATGATAAGGTTTTCTATTAATATTTATAAAACATTTCTTTCCATCTGCTAATGTATTGTTTTTTCTTTTCTTTCTCTTTCTCTTTTTTTTTTTTTTGACTGCACCATGATATGTGAAGTTCTTAGTTCCCTGACCAAAGATTGAACCCATCCCCCCTGCAGTGGAAGCACAGAGTCCTCACCACTAAACTATCAGGGAAATCCCTCCATGACTAGGTTTTTATGTGAGGAATAGAATTTTAGAGGGAAGAAATTCCTTTTTGAGGCCCAAAGAAGCCTCATATGGCTCAGGGTATCACTAATGAGCTGTGTGACTTTAGGAACGACCTTTAAACACTATGAGCCTCAGTTTCCCTATCTGGAAAATGGGTATAACCAGGCCTTCCCAGCACAACCTCCACCCTGTGCACCAGTAGCACCCAGCTGCCCGGACCCCACCAAGCAGCTCTGTTTTTGTCTGGACCCGCAGGAGACAGCCACATTCTCAGGACCAGTGACGTCTAGAAGCTCACTGCAGTATGAGTGTGGTCAGGATCTCTGAGCCAACATGAACCACTATGCACTATTGGGTCTCGGTGCAGATCACAGGAGGTGAGCAGAGGGGAAAGGAACCTGGGTGAGGAGCACCCACTTCCACCCTCTCCTCTCCTCCCTACTTTTCTCCCTTTCCCTAAACCTACATCATCTCCTGGATCCTCGCCATTGAGTAACAGTCCAGTTCCTTTGGTTTCTATATATTTTTAAGTTCTCTGGGTGCAGTGGTCTTCCTGGCCAGTGTGTAAAGCAATAGAGGCCACAGAGGTGGTGGAGAGGTGGCCTTGTGGAGACCCAGTCTCCTTACAGAAACCCAGTGAATTCCAGGGCTGGGGGTGGGTTGTGCCTCAGCAGACAGGAAGCAGCTCTGGGGTTCTAAGAAAACAGCTCCTGCAGGTGACAGGAGGGGAGCAGCAACCTAAAAAGAACACAGAAGGGCAGACACAACTTCTCCACGACCATCTCTTGGGTGCTGCTCAGGACTGCAGCGGGAGAGTATCCCCAGGATTCCTGCATCTGACAAATGTTTACTGAGCTCACTGTGGGTGCCTCTACTGCTCTAAGTAATAACTGGAAAGATGATGGTTGTCTTGCAGGGAGGGAGCAGGGCTTCTGGGGGGGGTAACGACCCAGCATAGCAGCAAAGGGGACGTACTTTAAAGATGGCCTCTCTGTGTTGAACCTTTTACTAGCTGGATGACCTCAAGCAAGTTACTTTACCTCTCTGGGCCTCAGTTTCTGCATCAATATAATGGGGTTAATCCTGGAGTCACTGCCCAGATCTGGGGGAAAGATTAAGTAAGGTAGCACATTGAGAGAGTTTGAATGGTGTCTGGCCCACTGCAGGAGCTCTGAAAGTGTTTAGAGTTGTTAGGAGACTGGGAGCAGCAGGGAAGGCCTCCTGAGGAGGTGTCTGCTCTCTGAGGGGCAAGAGAGCAAGGCAGGGCAGGTCGAGGGTGTGTGAGAAGGACCGTCTCAGGAGTTAAGGGGGAGCTGGGTACTCCTGCAATGTGGGGTGCAAAGGGCTCCCTTCTGTGCCTTTTGACTTCCTGTGTGGAGGCCCCATCACAGGATGTCTTGTTTAAACCAGGGGTCCCCCACCTCCAGGTCATATACTAGTGTTGGTCCAGGGCTCCTTAGGAATTGGGCCACACGGCAGGCAGTGAGTGGCAGGCAAGTTAGTGAAGATTCATCTGTGTTTACAGCCACTCCCCATCACTTGTATCCCCTTGTCCTTGGAAGAATAATCTTCCACAAAACCGGTCCCTTTGCCACAAAGGTTGGGGCCAGCTGGTTTAAACCCTTATCACCCCGTGTCATACATGTAAAATTGAGCCTCGTAGAGGTGGAGGCCACTTGTTGAAGGCTCCTAGATGGAAAGTGGCCAAGGAGGGAGGTGCCTTAATTCCCCGAACCTGGAGAAAGGAGGTGCCCACAGAGAGAGCCTTGCGGGAGGAGACAGGCAAAGAGGGCACAGCCCCAGTCAGGCGGCCTCTGTGCTCACCGTGTGCTGGGCCCGGCCCTGCAGTAGGAGCCTCTCCCTGCCTCAGGGTCCCAAGGGGCTGGGCAAGTGGGCTGACTGAGGGCCTCCTGGGGGTGGGGAAGAAGAGGGCTTCCTAGACACACACCAGCCTCCACTGAGGGAAAGTCACGCACACTGACGTCCCTACCCTTGGAGAGCTACTGTTTATTCTCTGTCTCCCTCTTGGATACCAAATCTGTGCATGCGCCATCAGTGTCCCCGTCCTTTCCATTTGTCCCCTTTCCCAACTGAGCAGACACAAGCTGGCCTCTAATGAGCCACACTACTTGACCCCAAAGTCTCTCACTTCTAGGCACATTTCTCTGCTTCCATTTTGGACACAAATTTCTTTACCCATTTTCTCCTTATTTTTAGAAAATGATACTCTAAGGGCAAAATGCGGTAATTGCATAAAAACACACTAAGTGCAAATTAGGTGAGCAAAAGTGATGGCAACAAACTAGAGACGGGTACCAGCCAGTCACACAGGCTGTATGCAGATTCCTGGATGGATGTCAGTCAAAGTGTGAGCACCTCCTGGTCCCACCCTTGGCAGTAAGCCAGCATACCCAGCCCTGTCTGACTTCCCTCCACAGAGGTTTGCTGGGAACTTTCAGACCAGGTGCAGTGACAATGACATTGCCTTCCACTTCAACCCTTGGTTTGAAAACAGTGGGTATGTGGTCTGCGACAGGAAGCAGAAAAGAAGCTGGAGCCAGAGGAGAGGAAGATGAAAATGTCCTCCCAGAGGGTGAGTCAATTTGAGCTCTGCTTCCAGATAGAGAGCTCAGAGTTCAAGGTGAACAGGAACTCTCCTCCCTTCCCTTTAGCTGCCTGTCCCCCAGCCCCATTGGTTGCTGTGGACAGTCTTTAAACAGTCACGTGAGCAACACCTTTGTATAGAGAAGACGACCATTTCCTTGTAAGGCTAAGGCTTCAGTCTCTTTCCACACCTTCACCTGCAACTCCAGGTGCACCTCTTGCTTCTTTAACTCTGGAAATAAGCACTAGATAAGTCACCATGGTGCTTTTTTGGCCTCCTGGGTCTTTAAATCCAATCCTCTGTTGTGGCTCTTTTTCCACTCTAGGTCCCTGGGAACATCTGCGTTTCTGTTACTTGTTGCTGCCTTTATCCAGATGTTATTAATGGCTTTGCTTTGCAGGGCGTTGCACATTGCTTCTGGAAGTAGAGCAGTATCTCTGAGCTTGGGGAGATGGGAGGGGGAGTGAGTACATCCATGTCTGTGCTTCTCTGTGTGAATGTGGATGTCCCCACCCCCTCATCCTGCTACCTGACATAAAGGTAGAGGTTGTGTTTGGATGCGTTTCAGGTCCCAAGCATGTTCTTGTAACTGATACAGATCTGAAGACTGATGCCCAGACCTACAGAGGATTGATGTGAAAGCTATAGACACGGGTCAAAACTTCTAGAGGCAGGAGTCCCAGAGGCTTGGGTGTGCTCCCACCTGGCCAGGGACCAGTACTGGCGTGTGCTCTCATCTTGGCAAGTGATGGTCAATGGGAAGAGCCTCAGGCAATATGAACGCCACGTGCCCTTTGGTGAAGTCAATGCCATCTGAGTCACAGAGTCTGTGAAGCTGTCCTCCATCAGCTTCCAAGTCAGACTGTCCCCTACCCGGGGCTGGGTGTGGGGCCCTGTCCTCTGTGTCTGGACCCTGCTGCGTGGACGCAAAGTTGCCAGCCAGTCTTCTATCCAGGGGCTCTGGGGACACCTCTGGCTCCCTTGTCTTGTCCTGCTTGTGTCCCGTCTCTGTTTGGGATATCTGCACAGTCTGCTGGACTAGTAGGCATTTGTCTCTGTCACTCTCTGTCCCCACCCTGCTTAGGAGGCCGTGGCGTACTTAAAAGAACCCGGGCTTGGAAATCAAACTGAATCCTGCTCAAATCCCAGCTCTGCCATTCTCATCGGCAGGGGGATCTTAGACATGTGACTTCACCTTTCGAAGCCTTGGTTTTCTCACCTGTGGAATGAGCAGTCTGCAGCCCCACAGCTCGTTGTGTGAGTTCAGTGAAGTGACCCAGGTCGAAGAGCACAAAGTGGTAGGCTGGGCACACTCCAGGTCTATTTGATCATCTCTGTGTTTTACAATTTTTGAACGTTTCACCAACATCTAAAAGGTCACTTGTAATTTTGCAAGATGAAAATTTTCTGGAGCTGGACAGTGGTGATGGGAGTGAATTTAACACAGTTGAAATGTATTTACTCTTAGCATGGTCAATTTTCAGTGATATGCATTTCAGCACTGTTTAGGAAAAGAGGTCAGGCAGATTGCTTCTTCCTCCTAAGGATGGAAAGGACCTAGGAGACAGATTACCTCCAGGGTGCTCACCAGAAATTTCCAGACTGGCTGACTAAGTCTTCATTCCTGCGGAAGGTGGAAGCTACCAGCTAGGTCAGATGTTAAACCTAGGTTTGGTATCATGAGCTTCAGCGAAAGCGATACCATTCTGAGCCTGTGGTTTTCTCTTTAACTATTCCCCATTTATTGAGAAAACTCTCAGCCTAACCAAGAGATCAATCAGAATTTGAGGTCTTCAGAATTGAAAGAGACACGTGTACCCCAATGTTCATCACAGCACTGTTGACAATAGCTAGGACATGGAAGCAACCTAGATGTCCATAGGCAGACAAATGGATAAGAAAGCTGTGGTACATATACACAATGGAATATTATGCAGCTATTAAAAAGAATGCGTTTGAATCAGTTCTAATGAGGTGGATGAAACTGAAGCCTGTTATACAGAGTGAAGTAAGTCAGAAAGAAAAACACTAATACAGTATATTAACACATAAATATGGAATTCAGAAAGATGGTAATGATGACCCTATATGCAAGACAGCAAAAGAGACACAGATGTAAAGAACAGACTCTTGGACTCTGTGAGAGAAGGCAAGGGTGGGATGATTTGAGAGAATAGCATTGAAACATGTATATTACCATATGTGAAATAGATGATCAGTCCAGGTTCAATGCATGAGACAGGGCACTCAGGGCCAGTAGCCTGGGATGACCCTGAGGGATGGAATGGGGAGGAGGGTGGGAGGGGGGTTCAGGATGGGGAACACATGGACACCCATGGCTGATTCGTGTCAAGGTATGGCAAAAACCACTACAATATTGTAAAGTAATTAGCCTCCAATTAAATTAATTTAAAAAAACAAGAATCTGAGGTCTTATCATCATTGTCAGCTACCAATCTATAGTCACTGTAGCTTTGTTGACACTATGTGTAGTATCCAGAGGTCATGACTTTTTACCTTAATCCCTGTGATGTTTGTAACTGATTAGGACCCTTGGGGGCTTCCTAAGACATCCTTACACCCCATGTCTGTAATAAACCTTTAGCCTCCTAGGCTCTCCCCTGTTCCAAGGAAAAAATTTAATCAGCAAATTGAGAAAATGCAGAAACAAAGGAAAACAGTCAAGCAAGAGAAAATAATACTAGCTTATCCATTCAATACTCAAGGACTATAGAAAATATTCTGAGCCAAATCCTTTGTGCTGTTTGCAGGTACAGAAGCCCCCTCCAGGTAGAAGGAGTTAACTGTATGCTCCCCACAAGGACATAGAACCTGGAAGCTTGATGATGTTGACTCCTGATTACCTCACCACCAACCAATCAGAAGACATCCATGAGCTGATCACACACACTGCAACCCTCTCCTTCACTGTCTTTAAAAACCTTTCCCTGAAAGCCATCAGGGAGTTTGGGTTTTTTAAGCACTAGCTACCTGGACTCCTTGCTTGGCATAATAAATCCTGTATGACTCTTGCAATAAATCCCATACTTTCCTTCACTGCCACTCCTGTATTAGGTTGGCTTTATTGCACATGGATGAGCTATTATTAAGTAGAGGCTAATCTAATATAGATAGTTATGGATAAATTTGTCTTATTCTACCTGGTTGATCCTGCCACTAATATATATGCTTGTTTCAAAGGTTAAGCCGTGCATAAAGTGTGAGTGGCTGGTACAATGAAACTACAGAGAGCTCATAAAATCAGTTATGGCTCCTTTGGTTGCTTGATTATTGCAACTGGGTTATAGTTAGTTATAATAACCATTGCTTAAATTTATTCTTAGTTTCAAATCATGCTTTTTGTCTCCCTGCTGCACTATGTCATTATCAATGTTACTAGCAGCATTGCTTATATCCTGTCTAATTTATAACATTACAGTAACTAATGTGTAATCAGGCTTCCAACTAAACTTCTATGGCTAAACATTTTGAGAAAATCTCATTTATAACATAAAATAATTGCAATAGTGTGACTCTAGATATGGGGAGAAGCAACAAGGAAAAATGAAACTATTGATGGGGCCTGTTCAAAAATCTAGCATCTGGAGTGAATATGAAGAATTTTTGCCAGATCTGGGATGAGCCTCCCACTGCCATGGGACAAAGGTGATCATGAAATGTGTCCCAAATATTGGTCAACTTCCTGGCCAAGAGAAGAAGACCTGAGAAATGGAATCAGTGAGTGTAGCCCTTCAATGTGAGACAGTGAGCCCCAAGGAAGGGGAATACCTGCCATCTAGCAGTCATCAGACTGCAGCCACTCCCTATGGTGAACCTTGAGGACATTCTGAGAATATAGCATTACAGAGAGCTGAGGCACATACCAAGGACAAAATTTTAATGAGCCCTGACTCTTAAATCTTCCCACATATAGAAAAGCACCAAACTCCTTAACTTGAAATGCTGCCTCCTGGGTTTGAAGTTCAGCATTTCTAAGTCTACAGGTGTCAAGTAGGCACTTTCCAAAGAGGAACAAAAAGAAGATAAATATCAACATTTGGAACAGAGGCACTAATGGCAGACACTCCCAGAAAGATCCATCTGATTAAACAGAATGCTCACTACTCCCCTTTTCCGCAAGATTGTGGAATGAACTTTTTGACATTGGGGAATTGTTGCAGAGAAGAACCAATTCTGACTGTGTTGGAACTGTTTCTTTGACCTGCTTTTCATCGCTGTTGTTATTATAATCATACATAATGGCCTGCCTCAAAGGACCCTGCCCCTCTGCCTAATTGTTAAACTAGAGTGACTTTGTTCAGCTTATAGAGAGATAATCTGTCCCTGCCCATCTGTGAATGTCTGCAAAGAAAAGAAGAGATTAACACACTCCTTCCAAAGGTTGGCCCTTCCCAGAGATATTTTGCAAGACTTATGGCCTTTTTTACTTTACTTCCTCGTTGCCTCTCTCTCTCTATTCTGCCTTTTGACTTTGGTTCCTCCTTGCTTCTCTCTTTGGTTCTATAAAAGAACCTGGCATCCAGACCCAACAAGATGGTCATTTTGAGACATTAGTCTGCCATCTTCTTGGTCGGCTGGCTTTCTGAATAGTCATATTCCTTGCCTCAGTACCTCATCTCTCAGATTTACTGGGCTGTCATGTGGTGAGCAGAGTGAGCATGGACTCGTGGTAATATCATAGTGTTTTTGCTTAATCCCTGTGACATTTGTAAGAAAGCAGGGCTGTATAGGGGCTTCCTGGGACATCCATACCCCCATCTCCATGACTGTAGTAAAACTTGAACCTCCTAAGCGAAGTGAAGAGTTAGTTGCTCAGTCATGTTTGACTCTTTGAGACCTCATGGACTGTAGTCTGCCAGGCTCCTCTGACCATGGATTATCTAAGCAAGAATACTGGAGTGTGTTGCCATTTCCTTCTGTAGGGGATCTTCCCGACCCAAGGATTGAGCCCAAGTCTCCTACACTGTAGGCAAATTCTTTACCATCTGAGCCACCAAAGAAGCTCATAGCCTTCTAGGCCTTCCCAAAGTTCCAAGGAATAAATTTAATCTGAGATGTGAAAAAAAATGCAGAAACAATGAAAAACATTCAAGGAAGACAAAGTAATAACAATTTAAACATTACTACATGTGGGAGACCCTCACCCCACCAACCCCTCCTGCCAATATTTCCTCAGCTGGTGCAAATGTTGGATGGGCCCTTGTGGTTCTTATTACTGTTATAGAATGCACCTAAGCAGAAACCATCTGGGAGCTTTGAAACAATAAGGATTATTACTCACATCCTGTGGCCTAACACGACAATGGCCAGTGGGGAGGAGAGAGAGGGTGCACAGACCTGGAGTTCTGCCTTTATTAGAGTCCAAGGGTGCTGTGGTAGGCAGGAATCAGGAGGCAGGAAGAGAAATGTAGTTATCTAGATTCCCTAAGTCTTTCTAGAAAGGAGAACTTCATGGCACACTGTCAGGAAGCATTTAACAGGAGGCTTCCTGTGTGCTGGTTTGGATCTGTCAGGAATCCTCTGGTCCTTATTAATTCCTAAATATTCAAGAATTAAGAGGAGAGGTATGCCTTTCCCAGGGCTGAGGAATCCAGGCATTTCCTTTGTTAGTTTTTCAATACAGTGATAAGTACCCTCTTCCTTCTTATGAACCATCCGGTAAAAAGTGATTGTTCACAACTCTCTCTTTAATAGGGGTTGCCTTATGTTTTGTAAGTCTGGAATCTTAATCTTTATCTTTGCTGAGAATAACTACCTTGTAAGACAGTATATATGTCCACACCATGTTGATTAAAACACCTTTGCTCCATCAGAGCTTGGGTCCCCGTGTCTTTCTTTCTTTCTCTCTTTCTTTGTTTCTCTCTCTCTCTCTCAATTTCTGGCTGATTCCCTGGAGCACAAAAGCCGGCTGCGTAACCCAGGGAATGTTAGCCTCTTTCCTTCTTTCACTCTCTCATCATCGACTCCGGACCACCAGGTTCCAGTCCAATAAAGGACCAACAAGTGGTGCCCAGAAACAGGGACTCTGGTACACGTGGCAAGATTCAGACGGAGTGACCCCAGAGGGCCTATTGAGGCCAGTAAGTATTAAGACATGGGTGAAATGTCTGGAAAGCCCCATCACTTTTCTACTTTACTTTATCACTTATTTAAAGTCCAGGGATTTTCGGTTTCACGCCAGCAAATAGAGGCTTGCCTTCAGACAGAGGTTGAATGTAACCCTTGGTTCCCTGATGAAGGGAGTTTTGATTTAGAAATTTGGCATCAGGTCAAAGAGAATGTTGAACGAGCTGTCAGGCAGGGAAAAAATATTCTGATAGATTTCTGGCCCCTATGAGCTCTCATTGAAGCTGTGATTCTGCCATTACAAGGTAATTCTAGCCCTCCTGATATTCGGCAACAGGCAGAACACTCATTACATGAATATGAATTAGACGATGAAGCCTTACAAAAGGCCAATTAGAACAACATAAGATATTTCAGAATTTTCCTACTAACCCTGCCCCAGTTGCTCCAAGCGCACCTCCCCTGCCAGAGGACACATATCCCAAAGTCTCTCCCTTGATAGAACCTAATGATTCTGACAACGACTCCCTTAAGACACCTTTTAACATTAAAAGCGACAACACCTTTCTGAATAACAATAATCTACCCTCTTCACGACAGAGGCTCTCCGAATTGCTGGCTTTGCAGTCATAAGTATCTAAAGCCGATGGTTTTCCCACCTTTCCAGTTTTAAGAAATGCTGACGCTCAAGAGCAGATAATACCTCAATATGAAGGTACTAACTTTTTTCACATGCAAGAAATGAAAAAGGCTGTAACTACGTATGGCCCACATTCGCCTTTTACTAGAGAGATTCTAAATGCTATGCTGTCTTCTATTGGAACCTTTATGCCCTATGATTGGAGGATTTTAATAAAAGCCCTCCTTAAACCAGGAGAGTATCCTCAATGGACAATGTGGTTTCAAGATATAGCTAGAGATCATGCTAACAGAAATGCTTGAGCAGGCGCTCCCTGAAATCAAATTACTTTTGAGATGCTAACTGGCACCGGACAATTGACGCTATAGAAGCTAAAATACAGTGCCCTCTTCGTTGCATGAACAATGAAAAACAGTGGCCCTTGAAGCTTGGGGTCGAATTACTCCTCAAGGGGAGCCTACAGGTAGCTACACTAAAATATTGCAGGGACCTAATGACCATTTGAATGCAGAGCTGCAAGGAATAGCAAGGAGAGATAAGAAAGTCTTCCTCAGCAATCAATGCAAAGAAATGGAGGAAAACAACAGAATGGGAAAGACTAGAGATCTCTTCAAGTAAATTAGAGATACCAAGGGAACATCTCATGCAAAGATGGGTTCGATAAAGGATAGAAATGGTATGGACCTAACAGAAGCAGAAGATATTAAGAAGATATTAAGTCAGGTGGGCCTTAGAAAGCAACACTACATGTATATTATCTAGGTTGAAACAGATCAGCAGCCCAGGCTGGATGCATGAGACAAGTGCTCGGGCCTGGTGCACTGGGAAGACCCAGAGGAATTGGGTGGAGAGGGAGGTGGGAGGGGGGATCGGGATGGGGAATACTTGTAAATCCATGACTGATTCATATCAATGTATGACAAAAACCACTACAATATTGTAAAGTAATTAGCCTTCAACAACAACAACAAAAAAAAAAGGATCAGAAGAGCTAAAATGACATAAACCAACTTAATCACTGTATCATACAGAAACAAGTATCTTCTTTCAGCAAGAAAGAAGTTATTTTACTCCTGAATCAACAAAGGAAAAAGAGAGATGAAACTCCCTCTCTAGGGGAAAAAACAAATTGTTGAAGAACACTGGAAAGATTAGAGAGAATATTTTTCAAAAGGTTTTAGCAAGAAGGGTAGGATATGTTTCTCAGGTTCTGAGATAGATTTTATGACTCTTGTTCCAATTATAAAAAGAGAAAACTTCAGCCACTATAACTAAACTCTATTGAGGATTAAATAAATTTCTGCAAACTATGAAAAAAAAAAAAAAAAAAGAAAGCATCACTACAAACAAAGCTAGTGGAGGTGATGGAATTCCAGTTGAGCTATTTCAAATCCTGAAAGATGATGCTGTGAAAGTGCTCCAGTCAATATGCCAGCAAATTTGGAAAACTCAGCAGCGGCCACAGGACTGGAAAAGGGCGGTTTTCATTCTAATCCCTAAGAAAGGCAATTGCAAAGAATGCTCGAACTACCGCACAATTGCACTCATCTCACATGCTAGTAAATTAATGCTCAAAATTCTCTAAGCCAGGCTTCAGCAATACTTAAACCGTGAACTTCCAGATGTTCAAGCTGGTTTTAGAAAAGACAGAGGAACCAGAGATCAAATTGCCAATATCCACTGGATCATTGAAAAAGCAAGAGAGTTCCAGAAAAACATCTGTTTCTGCTTTATTGACTATGCCAAAGCCTTTGACTGTGTTGACCACAATAAACTGGAAAATTCTGAAAGAGATGGGAATCCCAGACCACCTGACCGGCCTCTTGAGAAACCTGTATGCAGGTCAGGAAGCAACAGTTAGAACTGGACATGGACCAAGAGACTGGTTCCAAATAGGAAAAGACGTACATCAAGGCTGTATATTGTCACCTGCTTATTTAACTTATATGCAGAGCACATCATGAGAAACGTTGGGCTGAGATAAATCCACATACCAATGGACACCTTATCTTCAACAAAGGAGGCAAGAATATACAATGGAAAGAAGTCAACCTCTTTAACAAGTGGTGCTGGGAAAACTGGTCAACCACTTGTAAAAGAATGAAACTAGAACACTTTCTAACACCATACAGAAAAATGAACTCAAAATGGATTAAAGATCTAAATGTAAGATCAGAAACTATAAAACTCCTAGGGGAGAACATAGGCAAAACACTCTCTGACATAAATCACAGCAAGATCCTCTATGACCCACCTCCCAGAATATTGGAAATAAAAGCAAAACTAAACAAATGGGACCTAATGAAACTTACAAGCTTTTGCACAAGAAAGCAAACTATAGGCAAGGTGAAAAGAGAGCCTTCAAAATGGGAGAAAATAATAGCAAATGAAGAAACAAAGGATTAATCTCAAAAATATACAAGCAACTCCTGCAGCTCAATTCCAGAAAAGTAAATGACCCAATCAAAAAATGGGCCAAAGATCTAAACAGACATTTCTCCAAAGAAGACATACAGATGGCTAATAAACACATGAAAAGATGCTCAACATCATTCATTATCAGAGAAATGCAAATCAAAACCACAATGAGGTACCATTACACGCCAGTCAGGATGGCTGCTATCCAAAAGTCTACAAGCAATAAATGCTGGAGAGGGTGTGGAGAAAAGGGAGCCCTCTTACACTATTGGTGGGAATGCAAACTAGTACAGTCACTATGGAGAACAGTGTGGAGATTCCTTAAAAACCTGGAAATAGAACTGTCATATGACCCAGCAATCCCACTCCTGGGCATACACACCGAGGAAACTAGATCTGAAAGAGACACGTGCACCCCAATGTTCATCGCAGCACTGTTTATAATCGCCAGGACATGGAAGCAACCTAGATGCCCATCAGCAGATGAATGGATAAGAAAGCTGTGGTACATATACACAATGGACTATTACTCAGCCGTTAAAAAGAATACATTTGAATCAGTTCTAATGAGATGGATGAAACTGGAGCCCATCATACAGAGTGAAGTTAGCCAGAAAGATAAACACCAATACAGTATACTAACGCATATATATGGAATTTAGAAAGATGGTAAAGATAACCCTATATACAAGACAGAAAAAGAGACACAGATGTATAGAACAGACATTTGAACTCTATGGGAGAAGGTGAGGGTGGGATGATCTGAGAGAACAGCATCGAAACATGTATATTATTAAGTTTGAAACAGATCGCCAGTACAGGTTCAATGCATGAGACAAGTGCTCGGGGCTGGTGCACTGGGATGACCCAGAGGGATAGGATGGGGAGGCAGATGGGAGGGGGGTTCAGGATGGGGAACACATGTAAATCCATGGCTGATTCATGTCAATGTATGGCAAAAACCACTACAATATTGTAAAATAATTAGCCTCCAACTAATAAAAATAAATGAAAATTTAAAAAAATTAAAAAAATATATACCAAAAAAAAAAAAAAAAGAGAGAGAGAGAGAGAAATGCTGGGCTGGAAGAAGCAGAAGCTCAAATCAAGATTGCCAGGAGAAATATCAATAACATCAGATATGCAGATGACACCACCCTTATGGCAGAAAGTGAAGAGGAACTAAAATGCCTCTTGATGAAAGTGAAAGAGGAGAGTGAAAAAGTTGGCTTAAAGGTCAACATTCAGAAAACTAAGATAATGGCATCTGGTCCCATCACTTCATGGCAAATAGATGGGGAAACAGTGGAAACAGTGTCAAACTTTATTTTGGGGGTCTCCAAAATCACTGCAGATGGTGATTGCAGCCATGAAATTAAAAGACGCTTACTCCTTGGAAGGAAAGTTATGACCAACCTAGATAGCATATTAAAAAGCAGAGACATTACTTTGCCAACAAAGGCCTGTCTAGTCAAGGCTATGGTTTTTCCAGTGGTCATGTATGGATGTGAGAGTTGGACTGTGAAGAAAGCTGAGTGCAGAAGAATTGATGCTTTTGGACTGTGGTGTTGGAGAAGACTCTTGAGAGTCCCTTGGACTGCAAGATCCAACCAGTCCATCCTAATGGAGGTCAGTCCTGGGTGTTCATGGGAAGGACTGATGCTGAAGCTGAAACTCCAATACTTTGGCCACCTGATGCGAAGAGTTGACTCATTGGAAATGTCCCTGAGCCTCGGAGGGATTGGGGGCAGGAGGAGAAGGGGGCGACAGAGGATGAGATGGCTGAATGGCATCCCTGACTCGATGGACATGAGTTTGAGTAAACTCTGGGAGTTGGTGATGGACAGGGAGGCCTGGCATGCTGCAATTCATGAGGTCGCAAAGAGTCGGACACGACTGAGCAACTGAACTGAACTGAATGAAACGTATGCTGACTTCTTAGCTAGATTAGAAACTGCTATTTCCTGTACAGTAATTGGAAAAGAGGCTAAAAGGCAACTAGAGAAATTACTTGCTTATGATAATGCAACTCAGGAATATCAAAGGGCTATAGCCCCAAATCGTGAGACAGGGACTATTTTTGATTATTTGAAGGCTTGTCGCACTATAGGATCAGAAACTCAAAAGATGCAAATGCTAGCTGAAACAATGGTTGCTGCCTTAAGAAAAGAAAAATAAAGGATGTTTTACCTGTGGAGATTAGTACCATTTAAAAAGGGACTGCCCTAAGAAAGCTAATTAAAAAAACAAACAAACCAACAACAACAACAACAAAATCTGCCCTCGCTGCCGTAGAGAAATGCATTAGGCTAAAGAGTGTAAATCTAAATTTGATATTGAAGGGAAACCTATTCCAGGAAACTCCAAGCAGGAGACCCCCAGGTCCCCTTCAACAAAAACCAGGGGCAAATATCACCTTTTCCCTCAAACCCTCAACATCCGGCAATGCTGCTGTCGATATACCAGCCCTAAATGACGTTACCTACTGGAATTTTTGGGCCCCTGCCCCCACAAACCTTTGGTCTTTTACTTGGCCAATCTAGTTTGACTTAACAGGCAGGAAGGCCAGGGGTCTCCAAATGGAGAAAATAAGCTGCAAGTGTCAGACATTTTTATCTCTCTTAAGCGGGAGGAGGAAAGAAACTAGCGATATTTCTTTCTTTCTTTTTTTTTTTTCCTTCTCTATACAAATTTAAAAGGAGGTTTCTCTTAAAATACTGTATTGCCATAATGACACCTGGTTTCACTTGAAGTTAACTATTCTCAAACCCTGAGTTAACCATTGTATTTTTCTTATGGAAATGTTTGTCTTAAGCTATGTTAATGAACTATGTATTTACCCTAGATTCGTTCAGAACCAACTTGACAAACCGGTATGTTTTACTCATGCAAATGTTCTCTTAAACTATGTTAATGAACTGTATTTGCTTGGAAACCTGCCTTTCCTCAAGATTCATGTCAATCATTTTGTGGCCCGGGACAACTCACCTGGTGCCAAGGTTATCTCAAAATGCATGTTGTGGGTGAGGGGCCTGGTGCTATTCTCTTCAGTTTTGAGACATTTCCTTTCTCTAATTAAGCAGACTGCTGGTAGTTATATGACATCTGGCTAAAGACTAGCCGGGGGCCACTCTTTCTGCCCCCTTCTGATGCCTATGTCAGAAGCTTTCTCTATCTCCTTTATACTTTAATAAAACTTTATTACAAGTAAATATCAATTTGAGAACACATTACAAACTTCTACTGATTTCCAATTAGCTTTTCTAAAATATTTTGGAGAAATTTCATTTCATTATCTTTCTGGTAAGCTGTGATTTTCTTCAAAAACACTTAATTTATCATTTCTCACATTTCTTTTATATAGATGGGACTAAAAATGCCAAAGCTTCATTCTGGTCTCTTAAAAAATATAAACTCCTTTACACTAAATTCCATTCTGCTCAACAAAATGAATTATATGCTCTTATTCAAGTTATCTGCCTACATCCTTACCCCATTAATACAGTCTCTGATTCTATATATTCAGTTTTTGTATTAAAAAATATACAAATGTGAGGCTGCCTGGAGCCAGCCAATCAACATGCGCCCAGTAAGAAAAAGGGAATCTATCAGGGGAAAGCTGAAAAGCTGAAAAGCCCGCGAACGGCCAAGTTTGAGAAAAGGCCCGTGAAAGTTTGGACCAATAAAGTTGCTTTGCAAACATGTAACCAATCCGCTTAAGCCAGCTACCAACTGCTTATGCCCACCCTATAAATTTGTGTAACAGCTCGGGCTCGGGGCTCTCTGACCCCACACCACTGCGCTGGATGTGGCAGGAGCCCTGACTCGAGTCAGCAATAAACTTCCCTTTTTGCGAGTTGCATTGTCTTGGAGGCCTTCTCTCTTCCCGCTCGGGGATTCGGACATTGGGCATAACACAAACCTCCACCATAAACTCCTAGTTCTATTAAAACAGACAATGGCCCTGCCTATATTTCTAGACACTTTGAATAATTTTTATAATCTTTTTCTATTAAACATATTACAGGTATTTCCTATCATCCACGGAGATGACATAGTCAAACAAATATATCACACACTAAAGTTACAAAGAAAACAATTAAAGAAGGGGGAATACACAGGTACACTACTGTCTTCCTTATCTAAAGCAGACTTTACTAGATTCCAACATAAGATATTTTCTAAACCTATAACTATTGTTAATACAGCTTTATTTGTTTTAAATTTTTAAAACTTGCCACAAGGAGATGTCTTGACAAGAGCAGAAAGACATTTTGAGGAACTGAAGGACACTTCTCTTCCTCTGCCCATTTGGTACCAAGACGAGTGCAATAAACAATAAAAATGTGGGAGCTTACTCTTGTGGGGAAAGGGATATGCTTGTTAATTCCTCAGATGGATCCAACAAACTTTTTCCTCGGAAAATTCAACCCTAGGGGGCCTCCAGTATTCAAAATGCAGACGAAACAAGAACCCCAGGAGGAAGAAATTCCAATACGGGCCATGGCAGCTCTAAAGATCTCCAGAAAGGACTGCCCTTGGCAACGCCAACCCTATGATCTCCCCACTTGGGGACAAATAAAAACCCTCACTAATCAAGATTGAAAAATCTGGTTTCTCAACAGGAAATGCCTCAGAGTCCTGAAAACCTTCCTATCACTGTGCTGACCTGCGGGACCCCCACTCGAGCTGTATTAACAAATCAGATTTAACTGGGCTTACTTACCCAACCCCCCTTTATTACAGGTCATAAAATGGACGGAGAAAAGACTGACTGTATCAACCAATGACTCCATCCATATGCCCCCTCCCTGGAACCCTCACACCCTGGGGAAGAGGGAAAATGAATTAACATTTCTTTAGGCTATGAGGTCCTCCCATTGCCTGGGCCCAGGAAAATTATGCATAAACATTGGCCGACAAACTTGGGTTTTCGTCCTGCCTCCAAAAGAAGACTTTCGGACATTGCTGCCCTTTCTCTGTCTGTGAACCATGTTTATACTACTGAAACTTTAGGGAAAGAGTTAGGGATAGGACAAAAAAATTTATATATTATGCTGCTTAAGTGGCTTTAAAGGTTACTAACACTATGTTGAATCATTACCATGACAAAGGACTTCTTGGCTGAGTTGATGGTGGAATGGCATCCCCTCCTCCAGGAATTGTCCTCGATAAACAGAGTGGGCCTAAAGAATGGGACATAGGGAAACTTGCTGCCAGCACTGAAGAACTTGAAACCTGGACTAGACATTTCACAGGGACCAGTTGTGGTCATAGTAACTATTTCGTTCGCTATAATCAGTCATATTTTATACAGGCCTGTGTCCCACTTCCTTTTGTTATGGCCATAGGAAATTTACAATTTATTAAGACTTTACGTCCTGTAACTTGTATTAATTGCCAATTTTGTGTTACTCTTGTTCAATTCACTCATAGTACGTACAACTGGGACCAAATCAAATTTCATTTACATGATAATGCCTCTCTGAATGAAGGAGTCTTTTGGGCCTCGAAAAGAAAGCAACAGTCTCAAAGGCCCTTGCTGAATCATCTAACTTTGGAGAAAACAAAACAGAACTTTAGTTCCACCCTGATGCTCCAGGCTGGTTGCATCTATCTGGGACTTACCACCCCCTGTCCAGAAACCGTCCACCCCCTACCCCTGCCCAGAAGACTCATCACCCCCTGCCCAACTACAAATGCCATCTCAACTAAAGAATACCCAAAACATCCCTCCTGATTAACGTTTCCCTTATCGCTTCCACAAACCTCCCTATAAATATGGAGCCCCCTGATCCCTCTCGGCGCTCAGCCTGGTCATTAGGCTGACTGTCACCCCTCCTTGCCTGAAGAAAGGTAACCTACTTCTGCTGAGGTCGTCTTTCCTTTTCTGCCTCGGCCCGAACTATACCTTACATTGAATGTACAATTACTTCAAAGGGAAATCTTTGAAACTTTCTAAACATCTGCTCTCTTCCACTAATTTGGAAACTTTAGCTGAACAAATTATCTGGGCTAGACCCACGAGGATGGTTTCAAAGTATTACCCACAGCATCGGGTCTGAACCTGTAATTTTGGTGATTGTCTTGATAATTGTATTTGTTGTTTATCATCACCTTTCTATATGGTTGGTTAATACTAACCAAACTCATTTGGTCAGGACCTTTTATACAAATATAATAAAGTAGGGGGAATTGTCTGGAAGCATTTAACAGAAGGCTTCCTGTGTGCTGTTTTGGATCTGTCAGGAATCCTCTTGTCCTTATTTAACTCCTGAATATTCAGGAATTAAGAGGAGAGGCACGCCTTTCCCGGGGCTGAGGAATCCAGGCATTTCCTTTGTTAGTTTTTCAATACGGTGATAAGTACCCTCTTCCTTCTTATGAACCATATGGGAAAAAGTGATTGTTCACAACTCTCTTTTTAAAAGGGATCGCCTTATGTTTTGTAAGTCTGGAATTTTAATCTTTATCTTTGCTGAGAATAACTACCTTGTAAGACAGTATATATGCCCACACCATGTTGATTAAAACACCTTTGCTCCATCAGAGCTTGGGTCCTCGTGTCTCTCTGTCTGTCTCTCTTTCTTTCTTTCTGTCTCTCTATTTCTGGCTGATTCCCTGGAGCGCGAAAGCCAGCTGCATAACCCAGGGAATATTAGCCTCTTTCCTTCTTTCACTCTCTCATTGACGACTCCAGACAACCAGGTTCTGGTCCAATAAAGGACCAACAGCAGAGGGCACAGGGGAGGGCTGGTCTAAGAGCTTCCCTAGAAGCTGTCATACAGATGGCGATGTATTTATGCAAGACGGGTGTTTAAAATGGATACTTTGGCAATCAGAAGCTTAATGCCAGGCCCTTAGGAGCAGGCATTTCCCATCATGCCTCACCATTTAATATTCCCACCAGAGTGCAAAAGGCCTCTTTTCTCCACGTCCTCATCAACACTTGCCATTTTTTGTAGAGTGTTAGGAGGCCGACACATTTAGAACAGATGCTATGGTCTTCGGGGCAGAGAACAGAGACCCTCAGACGAATGTCTGGAATTTGAATAGCACAGCTCTGAGGGCCACCTCTCACCTCTTTAATACCAGAGCCGGGGCCTGGGAAACGGTCATGGTGACGGCATGGAGATGCCAGGCTGCTGAGGTCAACTGTACCAGGCCCTGGGTCTTGAAGATGACTCCCTGCTATCTCCATTCATCTGAAAATGCATTTGCCTTCATATTTGGCTGTTGCTCCTCCCTGCAGGGTGGGAGCAGAGGGCCGTGGGTTCTACTTTTTGGGTTGGATTCACTGTGACTCAACTGTGCTCATTTCACATGCTAGCAAGGCTATGAGCAAAATCCTTCAAGCTAGGCCTCACCAGTGTGTGAACTGACAACTTCCAGATGTACAAGCAGGTTTAGAAAAGGCAGAGGAACCAGAGATCAAATTTCCAACATTTGTTGATCATAGACAAAGAAATTCCAGAAAAATATCTTCTGCTTCATTGACAACACTATGGCCTTTAACTATGTGGATCACTACAAACTGGAAAATTCTTAAAGAGATGGGATTACCAGCCCACTTTACTGGTCTCCTGAGAAACCTGTATGAGAGTCAAGAAGCAGCAGTTAGAACTGGACATGAAACAGCTGACTGGCTAAAATTGGGAAGGAATAAGACAGGGCTGTACATTGTTGTTGCTGTTATTCAGTCACTCAGTCGCGTCCAACTCGTTTCGACCCCATGGACTACAGCACACCAGGCTTCCCTGTCCTTCACCATCTCTCGGAGCTGGCAAAACTCATGTCCATTGTTTGGTGATGCCATCCAACAATCTTGTCTTCTGTCATCTGCTTCTCCTCCTGGTTTCCATCTTTCCCAGTATCAGGGTCTTTTCTAATGAGTCGGCTCTTCACATCAGATGGCCAAAGTACTGGAGCTTCAGCTTCAGCATCAGTCCTTCCATGAATATTCAGGATTGATTTCCTTTAGGACTGACTGGTTTGACCTCTTTGCTGTCCAAAAGACTCTCAAGAGTCTTCTCCGACACCACAGCTCAAAAGCACTAAAATTGGGAAAGGAGTAATACAAGGCTGTATATTGCCACCCTGCTTGTTTAATTTCTATGCAAAGTACATTGTGAGAAATTCAGGGCTGGATGAAGCACAAAATGAAATCAAGATTGCTGGGAAAAATATCAATAACCTTAGAACTTGACACCACTCTAATGGCAGAAAGTGAAGAGAAACTAAAGAGCCTCTTGATGAGAGTGAAAGAGGAGAGTGAAAAAGTTGGCTTAAAACTCAACATTAAAAAAACAAAGATCATGGCATCTGGTCCCATCACGTCATGGCAAATAGATGGGGAAACTATGGAAACAGTGACAGACTTTATTTTCTTGGGCTCCTGACTTTATTTTCTTCGGCTCCCTGTCTCTAGCACATGGCACGAACCCACATGACTTCAGCTAAGCCTATTGTTGCTGTGTTTACTCCCCACCCCTCTTCTCTACAAAACCTGATCCTGGGTCTCTGTTTCAGTCAAACATTTAGTTCTTCTACGTATTCGTGCCACCTCTTCTTAATATCTTCTGCTTCTGTTAGGTCCATACCATTCTGTCCTTTATTGTGCCTGTCTTTGCGTGAAATGTTCCCTTGGTATCTCTAATTTTCTTGAAGAGATCTCTAGTCTTTCCCATTCTATTGTTTTCCTCTATTTCTTTGCACTGATCACTGAGTTCAAATGGGTATACCTTTCCTTTTCTCCTTTGCCTTTCATTTCACTTCTTTTCACCGCTATTTGTAAGGCCTCCTCAGACAACCATTTTGCCTTTTTGCATTTCTTTTTCTTGGAATGGTCTTGGTCCCTGCCTCCTGTACAATATCACAAACATCCATCCATAGTTCTTCAAGCACTTTGTCTATCAGATCTAATCACTTGAATCTACAGCATTTAAAGGTCAGGAGCAGTTTTAGAAAGTGAAAAAGTTCTGGACTTGGGTGGTGGTGACAGTTGGACAATTATGAGAGTGAACTTAACACCACTGAACTATATGTATACTTAATATGGTCAATTTAACCTGATCTATATTTCACCACTGTTTAGGAAAAGAGGTCAGGCAGATTGCTTCTTCCTTCCTGGGATGGAGAGGGCCCAGGAGATTCATTACCTCCAAGGTGCTGACTAGAAAATTTTAAACTGGCTAATTAAAACTACTTTCCTGGAGAAGGTGGAAGCTACAGTTAGGTTGGGTGTTACACCTAGGTCTGGTGTCATGGGCTTCAGCAAAAGTGATGCCATTTTGAGGCATCAAAAGTGATGCCTGTGGTTTTCTCTTTAACTATTCCCCACTTTTGAGCAAACTCTCAGCCTAACCAAGAGATGCAATAAGAATTTAAGGCATTAGCATCACTGTCAGCTACCAAAATATAGAACCCACAGCTTTGTTGACCCTTGATGTGATATCCAGATGTCATGACTTTTGGCTTAATCCCTGTGACCTTTGTAACCAAGCAGGACCCTATGGGGGGCTTCCTGGAACAGCCCTACCCTCCATGTCTGTAATAAACCTTTAACCTCCTAGGCCGTCCCCAAATTCCAAGGAAAAAAATTAATTAGAGAAATGAGAAAATGCAGAAACAAAGGAAAATAGTCAAACAAGACAAAGCGATAACCATTAAACATAATCAAGGACATTTACTTCCTCCTCAAGAGCTATTGAAAATATTTTGAGCCAAATCCTTTCTGCTGTTTTGCAGAAATAGAAAACCCCACCAGGTAGAAGTGATGCTAATGCCTTAACTGTGTGCTACCCACAAGGACATAGAACCTGGAAGCTTGATGATATTGATTCCTGATTCCTCACAACCCACAAATCAGAAGATATCCATGAGCTGATCACATACCCTGCAACCCTCTCCCTCACCCTGTGTTTAAAAACCTTTCCCTGAAAGCCATTGGGAGTTTCTGTGCTTTAAGCACTAACTGTCTGGACTCCTTGCTTGGTACATACAATAAATGCTGCACTTTCCTTGACCACAACCTGGTGTCAGTAGATTGGCTTCACTGAGTGTGAACCAGGTCTTAGGAGTAGAGGTAAATCTGATCTAGATAGTTATGGATCGATTGGAAACTTGATGAGGTGTGTCAAGAAGGAATGTGTCCCATGCCTGGGTCCCAAAGTATGTGAGCAGTGCAGAAGAGAAGACAGATGATCTTTCTAATTTCTCTGTAGAGAACATATCAAATCTTCAGTGCATGAAGAATCAAAGAGCAGCTGTCAGGAAGCATTTAACAGGAGGCTTCCTGTGTGCTGTTTTGGATCTGTCAGGAATCCTCTGGTCCTTACTAATTCCTGAATATTCAGGAATTAAGAGGAGAGGCACGCCTTTCCCAGGGCTGAGGAATCCAGGCACGTCCTCATTAATTTTTCAAAATGGTGATAAGTACCCTCTTCCTTCTTATGAACCATATGGTAAAAAGTGATTGTTTACAACTCTCTCTCTTTAATATGGATCGCCTTATGTTTTGTAAGTCTGGAATTTTAATCTTTATCTTTGCTGAGAATAACTACCTTGTAAGACAGTATATATGCCCACACCATGTTAATTAAAACACCTTTGCTCCACCAGAGCTTGGGTCCCCATTTCTTTCTTTCCTTCTTTCTCGTCCTCTCTTCCTCTTTATCTCTTTCTGGCTGATTCCCTGGAGCACGAAAGCTGGCTGTGTATTAGCCTCTTTCCTTCTTTCACTTTCTCATCGTCGACTCTGGACCACCAGCTTCTGGTCCAATAAAGGACCAACAAGCAGCCAAAAATCAGGAAAGTATTAAATTTCTAGGATATTGATGCAGAAAAGTATTATTTTCCTTAGTTTTGTGATGTTTGGGATATTTGTTAACTGCTATGGTTCAAGTGTGGTATATCCCCCCACAAATTTACATGACCACTGTCACCCATTTTAGCCACCAGTGATTTTTCATTTCCGTTTAAAAAAAAAATTGTTTATTTGGCTGCCTGGGGTCTTAGTTCTGGCACGTGGGATGTTTGTTGTGGCATATAGGAGTCTAATTGTGGCGTGAGGGCTCAGTAGTTGTGGCCCTTGAGTGAAAGTCACTCAGTTGTGTCCAAATCTTTGTGACCCCATGGATTATATAGTCTATGGAATTCTGGAGTAGGTAGCCATTCCCTTCTCCAGGGGGATTGAACCAGGGATCCTGACCCAAAGATCGAACCCAGGTCTCCCTCATTGTAGGCAGATTCTTTATCAGCTGAGCCACCAGGGAAGCCTGAGAATACTGGAGTGGGTAGCCTATCCCTTTTCCAAGGGATCAAATTGGGGTCTCTTGCATTGCAAGTGGATTCTTTACAAGCTGAGTTACCACGGAAGTCCTTCATTTTAAAAAATATTTAATTATTTATTTGACTGCCTGGGGTCTTAGTTCTGTCACATGAGATCTTTGTTGTCACATATAGGAGTCTAGCTGTGGCATGAGGCCTCAGTAGTTGTGGCCCTTGAGCTTACTTGCTCCACAGCATGTGGAATCTTAGTTTCCTGACCAGGAATTGAACCTGTGTCCCCTGCATTGCAAGGAGGATTCTTGAACCCTGGATCCCTAGGGAAGCCCCATCAGCAGTTTTTATATATGGATGTGGTAATGGTTTTCATTTATGGTCATGACATAGCATTTACTTTTTAAATAAATGCATATAAGTTTGTTTATAGACAATTGGGAAGTAAGGCTGGTCCCAGGCAAGTCACACAAAGACTGAAGGCAGAAGCATCTGTGTGTCTGATTTATCAGCTGATACAACACTGATCCTTTGCATGTCTAGTACTAAATGTTTGCTCATGTGGCTTCCCCAACGAGGAAGTGTGACCAGCGACTGAGCGTGCTGCATCCTGTGTCTACAAGTGTTGGGTTGCCCAAAAGATCCTTCAGTTTTTAAGTAAAAATGAGAGATACAGTTTTCGTTTTCCCCAAGAACTTTATTGAACAACATAGTCACCATTTTGTTCCACTACCCTCCGCCATGTTTCAGGCAACTTCATAATTCCATCTTCCCCAAAGTTTTTATCTTTTGGAGCAAAGAACTGTTACAGATGCCTTTTACAGTCTTCCAGGGAATCAAATTTTTTTCCATTAAGATAATTTTGTAAAGACTGAAATGAATGGAAATCCGAAGTTACAGTGTCTAGTGAAAATGGCAGATGAATCAGAACTTCACAGCCAAGCTGTAAAAGCTTTTTACCTGGTCATCAAAGAAACATGTGATCTTGTGTCATCCTAATGGAAGATTGTGTGTTTTCTGTTGACTAACTCTGGATGCTTCTTCTCAAGTACTGCGTTCAGTTGGGATAATTGGAAGCAGTACTTGTTGGAATTAATCACTTGGTTTTCAGGAAGGTGCTCATAATAGAGGGTTCCCTTCCAATCCCACCATATACACAACATCACCTTCTTTGAATGAAGACCAGTGTTTGGTATGTGTGGTGGTGGTTCATTTCACTTGGACCACAATCCTTTCCATTCTACATGATTTTACAATATCCACTTGTCATCACTGTCACAATTTGTTTTAAAAGTGGAATATTTTCATTACTTTTAAGTAGAGAGTCACATGTGAAAATATGGCAAGAAGGTTTTTTTTCCCTGCTGAACTTATGTGGAACCCAAACGTCAAAGCAATTAACATAACCAAACTGGTGCTAATGATTTTCAATGAGTGATATGGATTTTTTGAGTATGTCTGCTATCTCTCATGTGGTGTAATGTTGATTTTTCTCAATTAATGTTCTGATTTGATTGCTATCAACTTTAACTGGTCTAGTTGACAGTGGAGCGTTGTCCAGAGAGAAATCCCCAGCACAAAACTTTGCAAACCACTCTTGACATGCTTGATTAGTCACAGCACCTTCTCCATACACTGCACAAATCTTTTTTTGCATTCCAGTTGTGTTTTTACCGTTCTTGAAATATTAATAATAAGGCATAATATGCTGAAAATGTTGCTTTTTTTACTTCAATATTAAATGGCTACAGAAAAATTCACCTATTTTGATAAGTATTTTTTAATGCATGCTGATATGCTAGCTGTCACAATATAATCTAATAAAATTGCTTATAATAAAGTTAAAGACCACAAAGCGCTGCTATAGCCATCTTACAGAGAAAACCGAACGAACCTTTTGGCCAACCCAATACTTCTTGATCCTTACCCCTGCCATACATGGAAGGGATACCACTGACACTTTAAGATGCAGCCCAAGGCACCTCCTCTCTGAACTCTCTCAGGGCCTCAGCATACACAGGTCAGATACACAGGGACACAGATGGAATCTACAGGGTCCTCGCTCTGTGCCTGGCATTCACTAAACGTCTTTCCGTGACTGGCATCCACTAAATGTCTTACAAGCCTTAGCTTATTCAGTGCTCACAACAAACTTGCAAAATAAGGTCTATGATTAGCTATTTAATACATCTCATAGATGAGGAAAGACTGAGGCTTAGAGAATACAGAGGAGCAAAACTAGCCACCCCAAAATGTGTCACTCTGGCATGAGGATTTATTTAAACTGATTTTTTTTTTTAAAATCTGTTTGTTTTGGCTGTGGTGGGTCTTTGTTACTGCACACGTACTTTCTCTGGTTGCAGTGAGCCGGGGCAGCTCTCTAGTTGCAGCACTCGGGCTTCTCATTGTGGTGGCTTCTCTTGTTGCAGACCATGGGCCCTAGGAACGTGAGCTTCAGTAGGTGCACCTTGCAGGCTCTAGAGCATGGGTCCAGTAGCTGTGGCACGTTGTCTTAGTTGCTCCACAGCATGTGGGATCTTCCCAGACCAGGAATCAAACCTGAGTCCTCTGCACTGCAAGGCAGATTCTTAAGCCCCAGACCACCAGGGAAGCTCTAGGCTGACTCTTTTCAAGAAAAAAAAAAGACTTCAATTTTTCTTGTTACCTCCCCATCAGCTGCTACAAAGACTGTAGATAAGGGGCCTGTTCCAGGAATAGAACCATGACCAGTGATATGTACAGAGGAATCTGGGCGAGGTGTGGTGGGAAGACCCAGCAGGGCCCAGAGATCAGAGTTTACTCTGTACTCAGCAAGCACATATTTACCAAACGTTTGCTTTTCGGTCCCATGTGAGTCGCCTTCCTCCTCTCTGAAGTCCCAAACCGCTACCCTCAACATCCTCTTCTGTCTTAGCTGAAGGTGGTATTTAAGCTGAGGGCTTTGACCATTGTGGTGAGTTAGTTCTCCTGTGTCTCTCCCATGTATACATGCTATTAAATTTTGTTAGGTTTTTCTCCTGTTAAACTGTCTCCTGTCAATTTAATTATTGGACTGGCCAGAAGAATCTAGAGGGGTAGGAAAATTTCTTCCTTCGTCAACATCATCATAGTTCATCCATGTTGTAGCCTGAGTCAGAATTCCCATCCTTTTTAAGACTAATGATACTGCTTTGTATGTATAGACCTCATCTTGTTTATCTAGTCATCCACTGATGGACACTTGGGTTGCTTCTATCTCTTGGCTATCATAAATAATACCATGAATACATAGTACAAATAGCTCCTAAAGACCCTGTTTTCAGTTCTTTAGGGTATATACCGAGAAGTGCAGTTGCTGGATCATATGATAATTCTGTATTTACTTCGAAGAGGAAACTCCAGACTGTTTTGTGGTGTCCTTCTCAGCCTATGTATGGTGATGCTATCAGTTTAGGAACACCTGGGGACACACGTGAGCCCTTGTTACTCGTGGAAGTCCCCAAAGACATTTCCCCAGCTGGAACCAATGAGGTGGCTGGTGCGGCCCTTGTGGTTCTTATTATGACTTCAAGACACAGCTCAGCAACGACCATCAGAGAGCTTTGAAAAGACAAGGATTATTCCTCTCAAGTCCTGAATGCCACACAGCCAGATCATCCAGCTGGGAAGAGGGGTTCAAAGTGCAGACCTGGGTTCCACATTTATTGAGGTCCAAGTTGGGGTGGTTAGGCAGGAACCAGAGGGCAGGAAGAGACATGTGGGGTCCCTCACTCATTTATCTAGGTTCCCCAAGGCTTTCTAGAAAGGAGAACATCAGGGGTGGGGCTGGCCTGGGTGCTTACCTAGACGCTGTCATACAGCTGGCAAAGTGTTTATTCAAGATGGGTGTTTGAAAGGGATGCTTTAGTGATCAGAAACTTAATGCCAGGTACTTAGCATCAGACATGTTCACTCCATTTCCCATCACAGCCTCACCTTTTAACATTCCCACCAAGGGTGCAAAAGGCCTCCTTCCTCCATGTCATCATCAACATTTGTCAGGTTTTGGTTTTTGAGAGTGTGAGGGGGTTGACACATTTGGAACACATGCCATGGTGTAGGGTGCAGAGAACTGAGAGTCTAAGACGAGTGTCTGGGTCTTTGAGTAACGGAGCTCTGGGGGCATCTCTTGCCTCCTCAAGACCAGAGCCAGGCCCTGGGACAGGATGCAGTGACACACGGTGATGCCAGGCTGCCAATCTGTCCCTATCACATCCTCTCAGAGCGGGAGGGGCTCCTTCTCTCAGCCTCAGATTGTCTGTGTAACTTCCTCACTCCAGGCCTGGAAGGTCCGTGGAGCTGAGCCTCCTTCTATCCTGTTCACGGCTGCACTTGGCCCCTAGCCTGCTGCCCCACACCCAGGCCAGCCCCCTGCCCAGTGCTGAAGAGGACAGAGAGAAGGAGGCAGACCCAGTGACCCACTGTTTCCTCCCGCAGCACATCCCTTTCACCAGGAGGATAGAAGGGGGTCTCCATTCAGACACAAGATCACCGTCATGGGAAGTGTTCATTCCTTAGTTGGGAACAGGTATTAGGAATGGTCATCTCTCTCAGCCTCATCCCTGAGCAAACCACGGTGCTGTCAGCTCAGGATTGTCCACAGAGCACCTTCTGAGAGCCCACACCCGGCTCAGGGGATGGGAAGGGCCCCACGCCCCTACCAACAATGCACAGCCCCCCTGCCACCTACCTATAGCAGACAGGGCACCATTGACCAGACTCCCCAGAGACAGGGGGGAATGGAGGCTCAAAGTCTAGGAAGGGAAGCAGCCCAGCCCAGATGAAGAAGTTCTAGGACTGAACTTCGTGCACAATGACCCAGAGCTGCAGATGCGTCAACCTTCTCCATTTCTAATAGCCACCCCCATCTACTTCAGAACCCTCATTTGAGGGGATGTGGAAATATTTAAAGTCACCTTTAACGTTGCAATTTGGTCTCTTTCAGTTTCAAGATCTTTTCTGGAAAATGCAAATCAGTTCAAAATATAAGTATCTCAGTTCTGTTTCCCATCCCCTTCCTTCTCAAGGGGGCCTATCGGGAAACAGAGAAGAACTTGCATGTGTTCTCAGAGGCAGTAGGGGTCCTCAGGTGTTCACAAATCCTGGGTGGAACTCTCCGGAGCTCCAGGTGGTACAGAGGCCTGGGACCTCTGCCCGTGACGGTAGGGTCCCCGTGGACTGCACCCTGAGGTCCACACTGTCCGCCGAGGCCCCTCAGGACACGTGGTCTCTCTCTGAAGCCTCTCTGTCCAATCTCAGCTGGCTTCTGCCCTCGCTGGTCCTCTCATCACTTTGCATGGGGTCCGAGACATTCTGGATCCCTCCAGGCCCCTCCCCCATAGCCCTACCTCTGAATCTGGATTCTGGATGACTTCCTCTGCCACTGCCTCCCCTGCCAGGTGACCCGGCCACACTGACCATGGGACTCTGAGAGCCCTGAGTGCACCCAGGGGACTCGGAGGGAAGTGGGGTACCCAGTTCCCCAGAAACCCAGCCAGCAGGGGAATCCAGCACCTTGACTCTGAACTCCCATCCCTCTCTCTCCCTCTCCCTCTGCTGACCCTCTCAGCACAGCAGGGCTTTCTACTCCACTCTGTCTAATAGACCTGTCTCTACCTCCAAGGGTCCCTCTTCCATGGGAGCTGCTGTTCTCTCCTTCCCTGGGGCAGATTTTCAAAGGAACACAGCAATGAATCTGGAGGACCCCCAAAGGAAAACTACTTCCAGAGATGTTTCAGAAACACGTTTCTCCACTTTAGGAATTAGGGACTTAGATGTTGCCATTTCAGTCACTTGGAGTTTCCTTTCCCTTGGGTGGAGGACGGCTGGGTTCAGGGCCATACCATTTCCTCATGGCCCTGCTGGATTAAACCTCACAGAGCACCCTAGTGTTGAGGACAGCATCCAAAAGTCGCCTCCTTCACCGAGAAAGCAAATGGACTCTGGGAATAAGAGGGCTCCTGGGCATATACCCTGAAGAACCATAATTGAAAAAGACACATGTACCACAGTGTTCATCACAGCACTATTTTCAATAGCTAGGACATGGAAGCAACCTAGATGTCAGCAGATGATTGGATAAAGAAGTTGTGGTACATACATAGAACAGAATATTACTCACTTTAAAAAGGAACACATTCAAAAAAGAAAAAAAAGAAACACATTTGAGTCAGTTAAATGAGGTAGATGAATGAAGTCACAGAGAGGAAAACAAATTTAATATATTAACGCATATATATATGGAATCTAGAACGATGGTTCTGATGAAACGCTTTGCAGGGTAGTAATGGAGATGCAGAGATAGAGAACAGACTTGTGGAAACAGTGGGGAAGAAAAGGGTGGGACAAATTGAGTGGGTAACATACACATTACCATATGCAAAATTAGATAGCTAGCAGAAATTTACTGTGTGACACAGGGAACTCAAGTCTGGTGTCTGGAACACCTAGAGGGCTGGGGTGGGGTGAGGAGGCAGGAGGAAAGTTCAAGAGGGAGGGGATATATGTATACCTATGGCTGACTCATGTTGATACACAGGAGAAACCAACACAATATTGTAAAACAATTATCCTCCAATTAACAATAAATTTAAAAAATTTTAAAAGAGTTAATTCCAGCTATCCATTCATAGTCCTTCCAAAAAAGTTACTTACTTAGGGGTTTCCTAGGAAGGCAGTCACCTTATTTCTGGGTGGGGCAGCTTGAAGATAGCATAGTCCTGGATCATTGCAAATGACAAAAACCTCAGAGCTGGGGTTGGGATCCAGGCCTGCTGACCCCACAGACAGATACACACCAACCTCCACTGAGGGACAGAGGCTCACAGTGAGGTCCCCGCTCCTGGAGACTTAGTGCTTATTCTGTCTCCCCTTTAGACACCATCTCTGTAGGTGTCCCATCAGTATCACCTGTTCTTTCCATTTGTCCTCTTCTTTCCCAACTGAGTAGACATGGGCTGACCTCCAATGAGCCACCACTTGGTCCCAAAGACTCTCACTTCTAGGCATGTTTCTCCACTTCCATCTTGGACACAAATTTCTTTACCCGTTTCCTCCTTATTTTTAGAAAACCACACTGTAAGGGCAAAATGTGGTAACTGCAAAAAAAAAAACACTAAGGTGAATGAGGTGAACCAAAGGGATGGGAAGAGACTAGGGATGGGTACCGACCAGCCACTCAGGCTGTATTCAGGTTCCCATACGGATGTCAGTCACAGAGTGAGCACCTCCTGTTCCCACCCTTGGCAGTAAGCCAGGATACTGTCTGAATTTCCTTGACCTAGGTTTGCAGTGAACTTTCAGATTGGGCTTCAGTGACACCAACAACATTGCCTTCCACTTCAGCCCTCAGTTTGAGGACAATGGCTATGTGGTTTGCAACACAAGGCAGAACAGAAGCTGGGGGCCGGAGGAGAGGAAGATGCAGATGCCCTTCCAGAGGGGGATTCGCTTTGAGCTCTGCTTCCAGGTAGAGAGCTGGTTCAAGGTGAGCAGGAGCTCTCCTCTGTTTGCTTCAGCTGCCTGTCCCTCACCTCAGTTAGGCGCCCTGAATAGCCTTTAACTAGTCAGATGAGCAATCCCTTTGTGCAGAGAAGAGGACCATTTCCTTGTAAGGCTGGATTCTCCTTTCACACCTTCATCTGCATCTACAGGTGTACCTGTTGCTTCTTTTCCTGGAAATAAGCACCAGATAAGTCACCATGGTGCTTTTTGGTCTCCTGGGTCTTTAAAGTCCAAGTTATCTCCATTCCTCTGGTGTAGCCCTTCTTCCACTCCAGGCCCCTGGGAACATTTTTGGTTCTGTTATCTTCTTGCTGCCTTTATCCAGGTGTTACTAATGGCTTAGTTTTACTGCACATTGCACATTGCTTTTGTGAGCAGAGCAGTGTCTCTGAGCTTGGGGAGAGGGGAGGAGGATGAGTCCACCTGTGTCTGTGCTTCTGTGTGTGAACATGGATGTCCCTACCCCCTCATCATGCAACCTGAGGTCACCTCTCTTCTGCTCCCCACCAACATTTGTATGTATATTTCAATATGCATATTTCAGTAACACTCACATGAGTTAAGATTAGAAAGACAAACCTATTGCAATAAACAAATGATGAGAAAAACTAAAAATCCAGCAACTAGAGCCATCTAGAGATTGCATGCATTTTGGGTTCCAAGCATGTTCCTATAACTGTCGCAGCTCTGAAGGCTGATGCCCAGACCTACAGAATACTGATGTGAAAACTAGACACAGGTCTAAAGTCCAGAGGCAGGGGCACAGGAGCTTGGGGGTGCTCTCACCTGTGCTCCCACACACTCTCTTGACGTGTATATTCATCTTGACAGGTGATGGTGAACGGGAACCTCTTCATGCAGTATGCCTACTGCACGCCCTTCCACAATGTCGACACCATCACAATCGCTGGCATTGTGAATGTGTCTACGATCAGCTTCCAGGTCGTACTGTCCCCAGCGAACCCAGCCCCTGGTTCAGGGCCCCAGCCTCTGTGTGGGACCTGCTGTGTGGACCCAAAGGTGTCAGCCAGTCTCCTTTCCAGATGGCTCTGGGGACACACCTCTGGCTCCCCCGTCCTGTCCTTCTTGTGCCACTGTCTCTGCCTGGAACCCCCGCTCAGTCTCCTCATTCCTATGCCACTCGTCTCTGTTACTTCCTATCCCCACTCTGCTTAGGAGGCCATGTGGTTCTAGAAAGAACCCAGGCTTGGAAATCAAACTGAATCCAGCTCAAATCCCCAGCTCTGCCATTCTCACCGGCTGGGGGATCTTAGACAAGTGACTTCACCTCTCCCAGCCTTGGTTTCCTCAGCAGTGAAATGAGAACAGCTTGCAGCTCCATAGGTCTTTGTGTATGAGTTCAGTGAGGCCATACACGTCAGAGGGCACAAAATAGCCTGCTGGGGCCAATCCTGGGTCTATTTGACCCTCTTTGTGTTTTAAATTTTTTGAATGTGTAATCAGCATCTAAAAGGTCAGGAGTAGTTTTGCAAGATAAAAAATTTCTGGGGCTGGCTGGTGCTGATGTTGGCACAATTATGAGAGTGGACTTAATGCCACTGAACTATATGTACACTTAAGATGGTAAATTTTATATGATGTGTTTTTCATCACTGTTTAGGAAGAGGTCAAGCAGATTGCTTCTTCCTCCTGAGGATGGAGAGGACCTAGGAGACAGATTACCTCCATGGTTCTGACCAGAAAATTCTAGACTGACTGATTAAAACTACATTCCTGGGGAAGGTCAGAGATACAGTTAAGTCAGGTGTTACATGTAGGTTTGGTTTCATGGACTTCCTCAAAACGGAAGCCGTTTTGAGCCTGTGGTTTTATCTTTTAACTACTCTCTACTCTTGAGAGGGCTTCTCTGATAGCTCAGCTGGTAAAGAATCCCCCTGCAATGCAGGAGACCTCGGTTTGATTCCTGGGTTGGGAAGATCTGCTGGAGAAGGATAGGCTATCCACTCCAGTATTCTTGGGCTTCCCTGGTGGCTCAGATGGTAAAGATCTGCCTGTAATGCAGGAGACCTGGGTTCGATCCCTGGGTTGGGAAGATACCCTGGAGGAGAGCATGGTAACAAACTTCAGTATTCTTGCCTGGAGAATCTCATGGACAGAGGATCCTAGCGGGCTACAGTCCCTGGGGTGGCAAGGAGTCGGACACAACTGAGAGATATGCACAGCGCAGCTACTCTTGAGCACACTGTCAGCCTAACCAAGAGATGCAATCAGGATTTAAGGCTTTGATATTATTCTGTGCTACCAATCTCTAGTCCCCACAGCTTTTTGACCCTTGGTGTGTTATTTAGAAGTCCTTGATGGTGGTTTAGTTGCTAAGTCGTGTCCAACTCTTGTGACCCCATGGACTATAGCCCACCAGGGTCGTCTGTTCATGGGATTTCCCAGGCAAGAATACTGGAGTGGGTTGCCATTTCCTTCTCCAGGGGACCTTCCTAACCCAGGGTTTGAACCCATGTATCCTGTATTGCAAGCGGATTCTATACTGCTGAGCCACCTGGGAAGCCCTTTAAGAGTTATTACATTTTTGTTAATCCTGTGACACATTTATAACCAAGTGGCACCCTATAGCAGCTTCCTGGGAGAGCCCTAACCCCCACATCTATAATAAACCTTTAGCCTCCTAGGCCTTCCCCGAGTTCCAAGGAAAAACTTTAATCAGAAAAGTGAGAAAATGCAGAAACAAAGGAAAATGGTCAAGTAACACAACATAATAATAGTTAGCCATTAAACGCAAAGACCTTTAGCTCCTCCTGAAGAGCTATAGATAATGAAAACATGCTCTCAACTCAGCCGTGTCTGACTCAGATAATATTCTAAGCCAAATCTTTGGTCTTGTTTTACAGAAACAAAAACCCCCACCAGGTGGAAGAAGTTAACTGTATGCTGCCCACAAGGACATAGAACCCACAAACTTGCTGATGCTGACTCCTGATTACCTTACCACCAACCAATCAGAAGATATCCTTGAGCTGATCACCCACCCCACAATTCTCTCCCTCACCCTGTCTTTAAAAACCTTTCCCTAAAAGCCATCAGAGAGTTTGGGTTTTATTAAGCATGAGCTGTCTGAACTCCTTGCTTGTTTCGTTTTCAGTTGCTAAGTCATGTCCAACTCTTTTCAACCCCATGGACTGTAGCCTGCCAGGTTCCTCAGTCCATGGGAACGTCCCAGGCAAGATTACTGGAGTGGGTTACCATTTCCTTCTCCAGGGGATCTTCCTGCCCGAGGGATCAAACCTGCATCTCCTGCATTGCAGGTGGATTCTTTATGGCTGAGTCACCCTTGCTTAATACATGTAATAAACACTGCACTTTCCTTCATCACAACCTGTGAGTTGTGTAGATTGGCTTTACTGTGCATGGATGAATCTTAATGAGTGAAGAAAAATCTGATCTAGATAGTTATGGATAGATTGGAAATTCTGATAATAAATATGGTTAAAAGATTGATTGTCTTGCTTAGCAAGGAGTTGGGGGACACAATTGGGACAATATCTTCCCAAGTCAATGCCAGAGGAAAGGAAAGGAAAAGAAGGAAGAAGGGTTTAATGTTTAGTTAAAGTTGAAGACTTCATCTGCCACCTTTCAGGCAGAAGCAGTCTACCTGGCTGTCAGCTCCTGCCGTTCCTCATCTGTTTGATTCAAGGTCTCCAGCACTTGTACAGGACCAGGTGTCAGTTGGGTTCTTCTTCAGTCATGAGATGTGCATCCAAGGTTCAAGTCTCTGGAGCTCGACTCCCTTTTGGGTAATTGGGAGGACGTGGTAATCTCCTTATAAGGAGATAACATGGGAGTCTTTGCTCTTATGATTTCAAATATGGTAGAAGACGACTGGGACTCAGTTTGCTCAGTCATAGCTAGACTAAGTGCCTTCCAAGCCTCAGCTCATTCAATGCTCATGACAATCATATCAAACAAGGCCTGTGATTAGCTACATCTCACAGATGAGGAAAGACTGAAACTTACAGAGTGTAGGGGAGCAAAATTTGCCACCCCACAATGTGTTGCTTTGGCATGAGGATTCAATTAGGCTGATTCTTTTTAAGAAACTGAAGACTGGAAGTTTTTCTTGTTACCTCCTCCTCAACTGCAGCAAGGAATATAGATAAAGCATCTTTATAGAAATAGAGCCTTGACCTATAGAAATAGAGCCTTCTACAGAAGAACCTGGGGAGATGTGGTGGGGAAACCCAAAAGAGCCTAGATCTCAGAATCCATTCTGTGCATCAAGCTCTTATTTACCAAATATTGGCTTTTCTGTGAATTGCCTTCCTCCTCTTTGAAGTTGCAAACTGTTACCCTCAAACTCCTCTCCTGTCTTTGACTGAAGGTAGTATTTAAGGTGAGGGTTTTGACCATTTTGGTGAGTTAGTTCTCCTGGATCTCTCTCATGTATATGTGTTACTAAACGCTTGTTGAGTAAATATCTCTTCAAGGGTAGTTAGGCAGGAATCAGGGAGGAGACATGTGAGGAATGTGAGACATGTGAGACAGGTAGGAAGAGACATGTGAGGTCATTCACATGGTTATCTAGGTTCCCCAAGGCTTTCTAGAAAGGGAAACTTCATGGGCAGGGCCAGCTGGGAGCTTTCCTATAAGCTGTGGTCCAGTTGGTGTTGTGTTTATTCAAGATGGATGTTTGAAATAGATGCTTTGGCAATTAGAAGCTTAATGCCAGGCCCTTAGGATCAGGCACATACACTGCATTTCCCACTGCAGCCTCACCAATTAGCATTCCTATCAACAAAACAAAAGACCTCCTTTTGCCATGTCCTCATCAACACTTGTTGGCTAATGGTTTTTTGAGAGTGTGAGGTGGCCAGCACTTTTAGAACAGATCCTATGATCTATGGTGCAGAGAATAGGTACCCTCAGACAAGTGTCTGGACATAGAATAATGAAACTTGAGGGCTGCCTCTCACCTGTTTAAGACCAGAGTCAGGCCCTAGAAACAGATCACAGTGACTGCACAGTGATGCCAGGCTGCTGAGGTCAACTGTGCCAGGTACTGGGTCTTGAAGATGCCTCCCTACTGTCTCCATTCATCTAGAAACCCATTGGCCTTTGGATTTAGCTGTTGTCCCACCTGGCAGGTGGGGAGAGACCATGGGCTCTCCTTGTTGGACTGGACTGTCTGTGACTCACCTCCAAGGAGCTTGGTGATGCCAAGGGGTGTGTTTGCTAGAACTCTAGCTTTCCCAGTGTCTCCCTGGACCCTGGGAGTTTAGGGGTGGTTTTCAATTTTTTTTTTTTTTTAATTTACTAATTTATTTATTTTATTTGGCTGTACTGGTTCTTCATTGCTTTGCACTGACTTTCTCTAGTTGCAGCAAGTGGGTGGGGCTACTCTTCATTGCAGTGTGCAGGCTTCTCATTGCTGTGACTTCTCTTGTTGCTGAGCATAGGCTTTAGGGGTGTGGGCTTCAGTGTTTATAGCACAGGAGCTCTAGACCATGGGCTCAATAGTTGTGGCTCATGGGCTTAATTGCTCCATCACATGTGGAGTCTTCCAGAACCAAGGATCAAACCTGTGTTCTCTACATTCTCAGGGGGATTCTTATACTCTGTGCCACCATGGACGTTTTGTGGTGTTTTCTAAACAGTGCTTTCTTGAGATATGGTACATATCTCAATATGCTTATTGAGAACATATTATTTATGTTCATGTAAACACACAGATGTTAGTAGGCTGTTCAAGTTTGTGTGTTGTAAACAGCTGCATGACCACCATCCAGGTCAAGCTCCAGGACATTTCTAGCACCCAGATGACTCCTTTGGGTCCCTCCTAGTTGGTGTCTGCCATGGGTTATTGCTTTTCAGACTTATTATTGGATTTTATCTAATAGAGTGCTCCCAGCCTGTGCTCACTTGTCTGGCTCCTGTGCTCAACTGTGAGGTTCATTGAAGACCTTGCTTGTATCTTCAGTCTCTCTTTATTGCCAAGGGCTAGTCCATTGCAGGGCTTCCCTTGTGGTTCACTGGTAAAGAATCTGCCTGCACTCCAAAGAAACTATCAGAAAATTACTATGGTTAATCAGTGAATTCAGCAAAGTTGCAGGATACAAGGTCAATACATAGAAATCACTTGCATTCCTATATACTAACAATGAAATATAAGAAAGCGAAATTAAGGAATCAATTCCATTCACCATTGCAACAAAAAGAATAAAATATCAAGGAATAAATCTACCTAAGGAGACAAAAGAACAGTATATGGAAAGTTATAAGATACTGATGAAAGAAATCAAAGACAACATAAACAGATGGAGAGATAGTCCATGTTTCTGGGTAAGAAGAATCAATATTGTGAAAATGACTATATCACCAAATGCAATCTAAAGATTCAATATGATCGCTATCAAATTACCAATGGCATCTTCCACAGAAATAGAACAAAAAATTTCACAATTCATATGGAAACATGAAAGACCCTGAGTAGCCAAAGCAGTCTTGAGAAAGAAGAATGGAGCTGGAGGAATCAACCTTCCTGACTTCAGATTATACTACAAAGCTACAGTCATCAAGATAGTATGGTACTGGCAGAAAAACAGAAATATAGACCAATGGAATAAGATACAAAGACTAGAAATAAACCCATGCACCCATGGGTACCTAATTTTTGACAAAGGAGGCAAGAATATACAGTGGGGGAAGGCAGCCTCTTCAATAAGTGGTTACAGGAAAACTGGACAGCTACGTGCAAAAGAATGAAATTACAACACTTCCTAACACCATACACAAAGACAAACTCAAAATGGATTAAAAACCTAAATGTAAGACCAGAAACTACAGAACTGTTAGAGGAAAACATAGGCAGAACACTTGATGACATAAATCAAAGCAAGATCTTCTACAACCCACCTCCTAGAGTAATGGAAATAAAAACAAAAACAAATAAGTGGGACCTAATTAAACTTAAAAGCTTTTACACAGCAAAGGAAACTACAAACAAGGTGAAAAGACAGCCCTCAGAATGGGAGAAAATAATAGCAAAGGAAACAACTGACAAAGAATTTGCAAAATAAACAAGCAGCTCATACTACTCAATACCAGAAAGTGGTATTTCCCAATCAAAAAGTGGGGGAAAGACCTAAACAGACATTTCTCCAAAGAAGACATACAGATGGCTAACAAACACATGAAAAGATGCTCAATATTGCTCATTATTAGAGAAATGCAAATCAAAACTACAATGAGATACTGCCTCACACCGGTCAGAATGGCCATCCTCAAAAAGCCTACAAACAATAAATGCTGGAGAGGGCATGGAGAAAAGGGAACCCTCTTGCATTGCTGGTGGGAGTGTAAATTGGTACAGTCACTATGGAAGAGAGTATGGAGATTCCTTAAAAAACTAGAAATAAAACCACCGTATGACCCAGCAATCCCACTCCTAGGCATATACCCTGAGGAAACCAAAACTGAAAAAGACACATGTACCCCAATGTTCACTGCAGCATTATTTACAATAGCTAGAACATGGAAGCAACCAGATGTCCATTGACAGATGAATGAATAAAGAAGTTGTGGTATATATATACAGTGGAATATTACTAAGCCACAAAAAGGGATGCATTTGAGTCAGTTCTAGTGAGGTGGATGAACCTAGAGCCTATTATACAGTGTGAAGTAAGTCAGAAAGAGAAATATAAGTATCAAACACTGACACATATATATGGAGCCTAGAAAGGTGGTACTGATGAATTTATTTGCAGGGTAGCAGTGGAGAAACAGACATAGAGAACATACCTATGGACATGGGGGGACGGGAGGAGGGATAGAGTGGAGAGAGTAGCATGGAAACTTACAATACCATATTTAAAATAGATAGCCAATGGGAATTTGCTGTATGCCTCAGGGAACTCAAACAGGGGCTCTGTGACAACCTAGAAGGGAGGGATGGGGACGGAGATGGGAGGGAGGGGACATGGGTGTACCTAGGGCTGATTCTTGTTGATGTTTGAGAGAAAACAACAAAATTCTGTAAAGCAATTATCATTCAGTAAAAAAATAAATAAAATGGCAAAAAAAAAAAAAAAAAAAATCTGCCTGTGCAGGAGACCCAGTAGACATGGGTTGGATTTCTGAGTTAGAAAGATCCACTGGAGGAGGAAATATTAACCCACTCCAGTATTCTTGCCTTTCCTGGATAAATCCACGGACAGAGGAGCCTGGTGGGCTATAGTCCAAGGGTTTGTAAAGAGCATTCACTTTTCCCTTTCTTCTGCTGGTGAACGGTTGTGTTGTTTCCAGTGAGAGGTTATGATGAGTGAAGCTGTTATGCACATGTGCATATGATGTCATCTCTTTTGGGTAAATATCTAGGAGTAGAAGAGCCAGGACATAGGAAATGTATAGGATTAACTTTACTATAATCCACCAACAAGTTTCCAGCACTGTTGTATTTTACACTCCAACCTGCAGTGAAAGAGAATTCCAGTTGTCTCTATCCCAGTCAATGAGGAAATGGTCCCCATGTCCCCAGTGTCCAAGAAGATTGCAAAGAATCTCCCCCTCTTTTCCTCCTTTCTTTTCCAAGTGCACCATCTGCCCCTTAAATCCAGTCAAATTCTAATTGACCCAGGAATCTAGTGGGGCTGGAGGGTGGATGGAGGAGGCAAGTGGGCTCCATCTATGAGAACATCTCAAAGAAGTCAGTCTTGAAATACTGGTCTAGATGCTCAATGGGGAGAAAGAAGCACATAAGTAATAAATAGACAAGTGATGAGTTATTTTGCATGAAGGGAGAGGTAAACAGGGCTTCTGGGAAGGATAACAACCCAGTATAGCAGCAAAGGCCATTTACTTTGAAGATAGCCTCTCTGTGCTCAGCCATTTAGTAGCTGAGTGACCTCCAGCAAGTGACTTTACCTCTCTGGCCCTCAGTTTCTGAATCTGTATATTGGGTATAATCCTTGAGTCACTATCCAGGGCTGGAGGAAGGATTAAGCAAGGTAGCACATCAGAAGAGCTTGACTGGTATCTGGCCCACTATGCATGTGTGTGTGCTCAGTCGTGTCTGACTCTTTGCGAACACATGGACTGCAATCCACCAGGCTCCTCTATCCATGGGGTTTCCCAGGCAAGAATACTTGAGCGGGTTGCCATTTTCTCCTCCAGGGGATCTTCTCATTCCAGGGCTTGAGCCCACATCGTTTGGGTCTCTTGCATTGGCAGGCGGATTCTTTACAACTCTGCCACCTGGGAAGCCCCTGGCCCACTGTAGGGACCAGAAAATGTTTAGAATTGTTAGGAGTAGGAGGCAGCAGGGAAGGCCTCCTGAGCAGATGTCTGCCTGCTGAGGGGTGGAGAGAGCAAGGCAGATCAGGTCAAGGGGCCTGAGAAGGACCATCTCAGGAGTTAAGGGGGAGCTGGTTTCCCCTGCACTGTGGGGCTCTCTTCCGTGACTTTTTACCTCCTGTGTGGAGGCCCCATCACAGGATGCCTTGTTTAAACCAGGGGTCCCCTACCTTCAGGCCACATAGATCCTGGAAGCTTGATGATGTTGACTCCTGATTACTTCACCACCAACCAATCAGAAGACATCCATGAGCTGATCACACACTCTGAAACTCTCTCCCTCACCCTGTCTTTAAAACCCTTTTTCTGGAAGCCATTGGGGAGTTGGGTTTTTTAAGCACTAGCTGCCTGGACTCCTTGCTTGATGCCTGCCACAAATTCTGTACTTTCCTTCCCTGCCACCCACTATCAGTAGATTGGCTTTACTGGATGTGGATGAGCTCTTAGTGGGTGGAGGCAAATCTGATTTAAATAGTTGTGGATGGGTTGGAAACTTTGACAATAAATTCAATTGAGAGATCACCTTTCTTAGCAATGGCTTGGGGAATACTGATGAGAACTTTATCTTTCCAGATCAATGCTAGAGGAAAGGAAAGGAAAAGGAGAGGGGCTTCATGTTCACTTAAAGTATGAAGTCTTGATCCATCTTCTCAGGCAAAAACAGTCTACCTGACTGTCAGCTACTGTTCTTTCTCTTCAGCTGATTCAAGGTCACTAGTACTTATCAGGACCAGGTATCAGGTGGGATCTTCTTCAGTACTGAGATGTGTATCCAAGGTTCAAGTCCTAGAACTTGCTGACATCTGGGTAGTTGGGATGACTTGGTACAGTCCCTTCTAAGGAGATTAAAGGGCAGTCTTTGCTGTTAGAGATTTCAAATCAGATGGTGGAGATTCCAATCAGAACTCAGTTTGGAGAGTAGTAACCAGATTAAGTGCCTTCTAAGCCTAAAATCTGGAGAAGGGAATGGCAACCCACTCCAGTATTCTTGCCTAGAGAATTCCATGGACAGACCATGGGGTCACAAAGAGTTGGACACGACTGAGTGACTAACACACACACAAGCCTTAAATCATTTAATGTTCCTGACAACCAGATAAAATAAAGCCCATGATTAGCTATGCTCACAGTTGAGGAAAGACTTAGAGAGTGTAGGAGAGCAAAGTTTGCTACCCCAAAATGTGTCAGTTTGGCACAGTTAGGCTGATTCATTAGATTCATTTAGGCTGATTCTTTCTAAGAAACTTAAGGCTTGAAGTTTTTCTTGTTACTCCCCCTCAAGTGCTGCAAAGAATGTAGATAAAGGGCCTGTTCCAGAAATAGAGCCATGACCTGTGAAATCTACAGAAGAACATGGACAAGGTGTGGTGGGATGAGGTGTGGTAGGGAACCCTCCTTAAGACCAAAGCCAGGCCTGGAAACAGGTCTCAGTGACTGCACAGTGATGCCAGGCTGCTGAGGTCAACTGTGCCAGGCACTGGGTCTTGGAGACGCCTCCCTACTGTCTCTATTCATCTCAAAGCCCATTGGCCTTTGGGTTTGGCTGTTGCCCCTCCCTGCAGGGTGGCAGGAAGGGGCACTGTGCTCTCCTTTTGGACTGAACTCCCTGGGACTCAGCCCCAAGGAGGCCGGCGATACCAGAGTGCATGTTTGCTGGAACTCTAGCTGTGCTTGTGTCTCCTTGACTTCTGGGAGATTTGGGTTTTTAAAAAAAAAAAAAAAAAAACAGTACTTGGCTGAGATACAGTTCACATAAACACACAGAGCCTGGTCTACTGGATGAGTTTTTACGTTGTAAACAATTGTGTGACCACTTCCAGATAAAGCTCCAGGACATTTCCAGCACCCAGCTGACTCCTTAGGGTCTCTCCTAGTTGGCTTCCCCATAGGTATTCACCTTTCTGATCCATTGTTGGATTTTATGTTATCAGAATGCTCCCAGCCTGTGTCTGCTCAACTGTGAGGTTCACTGATGACTTTGTCTATATCTTTGGTCCCTTTTTATTGCTGAGGGCTCGTCCACTGTAGGCATATCATCATTCCATTCACTTTTCCTTTCTTCTGCTCATGAATAGATGTGTAATTCCAGTGTGGATTTAGATGAGTGAAGCTGTTATGCACATGTGCATATGTTCTCATCTCTCTTGGGTAAATATCTAGGAGCCGAAGAGCCAGGACACAGGAGTGGTAGAGGTTTGATTTTATTAGGATCCACCAACATGTTTTCAATGCTGTTGTATTTTACACTCCAACCTGCAGTGAATGAGCGTTCCTATTGCTCTGAATCCCAGCCAATGAGGAGATGGTCCCTGTGTCCCTGGTGTCAAAGAGGACTGCAAAGAATTACCATCCTTTTTGCTATAGCTGTGCCTTATGCCTCTTAAATCCAGTCAAGTTTTGGTTGATCCAGGAATCTGGTGGGGATGAAGTATGGACAAAGGAGGCAAATGGGCTCAGTCTACAGGAACATCTCAAAGAAGTCAGTCTTTGCAAATTCTGGGGCATCCAGGTAAGTGCAAGAAGAGAGAGAGGTGTGGACCCATGTGCAGCCCTGGAGCACCTGCTCCCCATTCAGTGTCTGTACAACCCCCAGCTTTTTGGCCAGATTGGACCGAAGGGGTCTTGTCAGTAACACACAGTGGGAACAGCTTGACATCATGGAATTCTACTGTCACTGTATCTTTCCTCCCTAACCCACTTCCCCACACAGCCAATCCTTAATCTCCTTTTCAGTCAATCATTTTCTTTAACAAGGTGCTGGTGCCAGTTAAAACAGCTTATTCAGTATCTTGCACCCACCTTCATGTCACTTGGAATTTTGTATTATGTTTGGGACTACTCTGCTCCCCATTCTATAACCCAGATTCAAGAGAGAGGAGAGAGAGAGAAATTCACAGAGAGGAGGGATCAGAAGTTCCCAGGGCATCATTGTACACAAGGATAAGGGAACCTCCATTACAAGGTTTTCTATTTACAAGACATTTCTTTCTACGTGATTATGTTTGTATGTGAGGAATGGAATTTTAAAGGGGATGAATACCATTTTAAGAACCAAAGTAGCCTCGTATGGCTCAGGCTGCCACTAGTGAGCTGTGTGACCTTGGGCATGACCCATAGAGTCTCTGAGCCTCAGTTTCCCTGTCTGCAAAATGGGTATAACCGGGCATTCCCAGCACCACCACAACCCCACTCACAGGCAGTGCCCTGCCACACAGCCTTTCCTAAGCAGCCCTATTGCTGCCTGGACGTTCATGACACAGCCACACGCTCAGGGGCAGTGTCTTCTAGAAGCTTGCTGTGGTGTGCATGTGGTAAGGATTTCTGAACATACATGAACCTCTATGAACTATCTGGTCTCAGATCAGAGAGCAGGAGGAGAGCAGAGAGAAAGGGTCCTGGGTGAGGAGCACACACTTCCACCCTCTGCCCTCCTCCCTACCTTTCTCCTCTTCTCTAAACCCACATTATCTTGCTCCTGGCTCCTCCCCATTGAATAACCGCCAAGTTATTTTGGATTCTTTATCTTGTTAAGTCCTCTCCAGTGCAGGCCCTCATTAGCCAGAGTGCAAAGCGGCAGCAGGCACAGAGGTGGTGGAGAGATGGCCTTTGTCGACCCCCAGGCTCCCTTCCTGAATCCAATGAGTTCCAGGGCTGGGGGTGGCTTCAGTGGGTGGGAAGCATCTCTGGGACTCTGAGGAAACAGCTCCTGCTGGTGGCCAGAGGGTGGGGAGGGTGGCGGTATTCCAAAGAGAGCACAGAAGAGCAGACACAACTTCTGCTCCACGCCCGTCTCTCTGGTACCACTCAGGCCTGGAGCAGGTGAGTATCCCCAGGTTTTGTGCATCTGACACACATTTACGGAGCTCTCTCCGGGTGCCCCTTGGTTTCTCTATCTGTGTAATGGGGATAATCCTCAAGTCACCACCCAGGGCTGAGGGAAGGATTAAATGAGGTAGCACAGCAAGAGAGCTTGAATGGGGTCTGGCCCACTGTGGGGGCTCCGAAAGTGTTTAAAATGGTTAGGAGTCTGGGGGCAACTGGGGAGGCCTCCCGAGCAGGGGTCCAACATCTGAAGGCTGACAGAGCAAGGCAGGGCTGGTCAAGGGTAACTGAGAAGGACCATCTCGGGAGTTAAAGGGGAACGGGGTGCTCCAGAACTGTGGGGTGCAAACGGTGGCCTTCTGTGGTTTTTTGCCTCCAGTATGGAGGCCCTGTCATAGGGGGTCTTCTTTAAACCAGGCTCCCCAATCCTCAGGCCACGGACTGGTATTGATCCAAGGCCTGCTAGGAGCTGGGCTACACAGCAGGAGGTGAGTGGTGAGCGAGTTAGCGAAGCTTCATCTGTATTTACAGCCACACCCCGTCACTCCCATCCCCTCATCAGTCCTTGGAAAAATTTTCTTCCACAAAAACCTGTTCCTAGTGTCAAAAACTTGGGGCCAGCTGATTTAAATCCTTATCGTCCCCATGTCATATATGTAAAACTGAGACTCAGAGAGGCGGAGGCCACTTGTCCAAGGTCCCCAGAGGGTAAGTGGCTGAGGAGGGAGGTTCCTTAAAGCCCCCTACCCTGTGAGATGAATGGAGAGAGTGGCATGAAAGCATATACACTACCATATGTGAAATAGTCAATGGAAATGTGCTCTATGACTCAGGGAACTCAAACCAGGGCTCTGTAACAACCTAGAGGGGTGGGAAAGGGTGGGGTGTGGGAGGGAGGTTCAAGGAGGGCACATATGTACCCCTGTGGCTAATTCATGTTGATGTATGGCAGAAATCAATGTTGTAAAGCAATTATCCTCCAATTAAAAATAAATAAATTAAAAAAAAAAGTTTCCCCCACCCTGGAGGAAGGAGGAGCCCATAGAGAGAGCCCTAGGGGAGGAGGAGGCTGACAGGCAACAGTCTGGGCCCCCCTGAGGTTTCTATGGTCACGATGTCCTGGGCCCAGCACTGCTTCCTGAAAGGCTGAGCAGGTGGGCTGATGGAAACTTACCTGGGGTAGGAGGGGGGTGGCGGGCAGCAGATGTTGGGGGTCTGCTGAGGCTCACACCCGAGCCCACCTCCCCAGTGGCCTTGGCTTGGCCTCTTTGCTCTGGGCAGTTGCTAGTGCTCCTCAGCCCTCCCTGTGGGGGCACCCGGGTGGGGCTGGAGGAAGCTGGGCTGCCCACTGGGTGCCTCCACAGTGTCCTCAGCTTCCGATGCATCACCTGGGTCCTATTTTCCATCAGATGGGGGAGCCCAGAGCCCCTTCCAGGCCCTGACATTTTGTTATTCTGATGACATGACTTTCTAATCCTTGGATTCAAAAGTCAAAGATTTGAAATCAGAGGGGGAACTCCTTCCATGGGCAGCGGAGAGTCAAAACAGGGCCTTGGAGTCTAGACGAGAGAGAGGCTGGTGCTGCCCCCATAGGCGCCCAGAGCACTGTCCACCCAACCTGGTCACATTCTCCCGAGGAACCCAGTGACCACCAGTGCCTGGGGCCCCACTCCTCCAAAGTGTGTCAGGAAGGTCACCCGCTCAGCTGATCGGCTGAGTCAATGCCTCTAGGACGTGCCTCGGGAGCACCCGCACCCACCCCCTGATTCCTCAACCACCCCCGCCAGCCCCATCAAGCCCAGCCTCCAGAGGGCCAGGAGGGCAGCTGGCCTCACGGTCAGGACAGGACTTGCTGTTGGGTCCAGGGGAGTTGGGACGTCCTGGGCTTCACTGTGAGGAGCAGCCCGGGTGGAGGCTAATAACGTGGTGCTGTGATTTAAACCTGTCTCTATCACTGCCCAGCTGTGTGACTTTGGGAAAGTTATGCAACCTTCTTATTTCTGTTTCCTCATCTGTAAACGTGGTAGTAATAATGACCAGCAGCGTTAGGAGGATAATGAGATAACTCAAACACGGAAGGGAGGCCACCGAAAGGGTAGCAGTGCCGCCCCCTGTGGGTGATGCCCTGGGCCAGCTGTGGCTAGGTGGCCTCTGAGACACTGGGTCTCCAGAAGGGGGCTGCCCACCCCTGGCCTGTAGGGCCTGGCTCCTCTTTCTGGAAGGATATGAAGAGGAGGGAAAGATCCTCAGCCTTCAGGCATGGCCAGGAGCTGAGACCAAGTTCAGACCCAGCAGAAGGATTAAGTCATCCTGATGCAGACAGTTGCCATTGTCACGTTCTTCCAGCCACAGGCTTTCCACTTAGCCTTTCACCTAACCCTCTTAAGGACACTGCCAGGCTGGCCTCATACAGTGTCTCACTGTCCCAAGCAGGGAACAAGGGTGCAGACAGTTCACGTGACTTGGTCAACATCGGAGTTGCCAGCTTGGGGAGCTAGGAGGCGAGTCCATGTTGTGGGGCCATAAATCCAACATAAAAACCCATCCTCTTGGAGGGTTTGGGGGAGAATGGATACATGTATATGTATGGCTGACATCTGAAACTATCACAATATTGTTAATGGACATTACCCTGATACAAAATACAAAGTTTGAAAGGAAAAAAATTCTGTCCTCCTGAGTCCTACAGGTGCTACTGTTTCTTGCTAAGATCACACACACACACACATGTATGGAGGGGTCCTGGGCCACTCAGGCTTAAAACAATATAAATTTACTCTGCTACAGTTCTGAGGTCAGAAATCTAAAATCAAGTGTTAGCAAGGCTGTTTCCTTCTGAAGGCTTCAGGGGAGAATGTTTCCTTGCCATTTTCAGTTTCCAGAGGCTGCCCGTTTGCCTTGGTTTGTGGCTCCCTCCTTGTCTTTCTTTTTTTAAAAAAGTATTTATTTTTGACTGGATCGGGTATCATAATTAATTTCACTATTTCTTCCTGGTGAGCTTTGGATTTGTTTCCAATTCTTTGCAATTACAATGACCAATGAGTAATCTTGTCTTTAGGATTATACTCAATTTGAAATCATTTTGTGCTTCAGAATTGGAGGGCACCTTTTAAGACATTAAAATCTCATAAAACTTTTTAGGGGGAATCTCTCCTTATTAGCCTCTACAGCTCACCCCCATGACCCACACAGGGCTTCCTCCATCCTGCCTTCCTCTGTTCCCTGAGGACCTCATCCCATCACACTGTGCTTTTGGTTCTTTATACCTTAGTGTGAATATGCTTGAGGGAGGGGCCCATGCTGCCAGGAGGATGCATTTCAAGCCTTGTCTCTCTAGACAATGTGAAACGCTCTTAAGAGAATTTCAAGCTCCAACAAATGAGGGGATTCTTTTTCAGGGAAGAGCACCTTGCTGGTCAGCCTAACTGAATCAGGCTGATTCTACTCCAAAATCACTGACATAGACAGGGACAGCAGAAAGAACTCAGAGATGCAGAGAGGTTGTGATTTGCTTAATGTCACCAAAGTATTTAATGGCAGAGTTCAGACCTGACCTGGGGGCCACAAAAGACACCTCTGCCCAAGGTCCATGGAAAGCACAGTCTGTCTGAACGGGATCCTGGCATCACTGGTTATCTCCCAGGGCCAGCTGCGCACACCAGGCTCGGAGGGGTTTCCCTGGATTCTGAGTGGTTTTACGACTCAAGGACACAGGGTAGGACTGAACTGGACTGGTGAGTGTTTTTTGTTTGGCCAGCACAGTGTTTCTTTTAACATGTTGCCCAGGAAAATGTATAATGCAGAGAGAATAGCATCATAAACAACACACATCCATTCCTCAGTTTCAACTCTTGACCTCTCTGCTTCACCTCTGGAAGCAGAGGTGCTTCCTTGTCCACCCCTGGATTACTTTGAAGCAAATCTAGATATATTATCTCATTGCAAATAGTCATATATCTCTATCACAAAGAAACTCTTCTACAATCCTATATAAAGGCTTATGCCCCCCAAATTAGAAAGTTTTACAGAAAAAAAGTATTCCAGATTTCTGTCTCCTCCTAAAGACTTGGAAACTCTGTCCACATTGGACTGAAAGGTAATCATGGGTTACAGCTGAGTGGACACTGCTCTTTAGATAAGGGCGATGATGCCTACTTTGCTGCAGTCCCCACCACTCCCGACTGTACCCTGCCTGGCCAGCTCACCTATACATATCACCTGCCTGGCTCCTCTAAGCATTTAAGTTTTGTACGAAACGGACTTAAAGGAGACAGCAGGAAAGACGTCAACAACTTGAAAAATGTGAAAATCAACTATGAGATAGAACTGTGTTGAAGGCAGTTTGTAAAACTGTTGTAGCCACGGGTTCCAAGAAACAATCTCAATCAGAAGGACAATGCAGATAGTGGAGTGCAGTTTATTATACCAGCGGGCCCAAGGCAGTCTCCTCTTAGCCAAGGACCCCAACCAGTTTCTGTGAAAACCTTATATACCTTAAGTGTATGTGCCCAAACCCACCTCCCCAAATTCCCTGAAACTAGTCTGAACAAAAAAGAAAGATACAAAGTTAACCCATGACTCATATGCCTTAAGCCTAGATAGTTAACAGTGGACAATTATCAATAGGCCTGTGGTCATACCCCAATAAGCGTAATAGAATTTATGATTCTTTTCAGTTACACAGATAATTAGGGTATTCTTTTAGGTGAAGGAGTCTAGGTACAAACCCTGGGGCTCTCCCATCTGGAGGAGGGTCTGGTTTTTCCCGTTGGTATGTCATTTCCATACGTACTGGGCATATAGCTCAAAGTCCACAGTCCAGCCCAAGATGGAGTCCTGCTTTCAAGACAGAGCCTGTTCTGTCTGTTTCCTCCTTCAAAACCACATGAGATAAAAGGCATTCTGAAAGGAAGCCTGACAAGTAGAGACATAATCAATTTGAAAATTTTGTTTAGAGGGACCAGGGTGGAAGCAGCAGGTAGTAGAGACAACATACTACACGCCATTCTTATCCACAGACTTTTTCTCAATCACAAATTCACCCAGTAGGTGGGACTTATCCCTGTTTCACAGATGAGGAAACTGAGACAAAGAGAAGTTAAACAAGCTTCACAAGGCCACTCAGGTAACAAGCAGTAGGATTAGAATTCAAACCTGGAGGTTGTCTGGCTCTAACATGAAGCATCTCCACCATAAGCCTAGGTCCTTTAAAGAGGCTCAGGAAAGAGAACATGACAAAGTGATGGGGCCGAGGAGGAGTGGAGATGCCACATGAGGACTTTGGAGGCTGTCAAGGGCCTCGAGGAAGGATGGGAGCCCAGGAGCAGGAGTAGAAGAGGGGGCTGCCCTGAGGCTGCAGAGAGCACCTGGGAAGAGGTACATTCTGAGGCTGTGGGAGGTAAAGGTCAAGGTTACCACTGTTTTCTGCATGTGGTGGGCAGGAGGTGGAGGCCTTCTGCTTGGCCTGCTCAGGTGAGCAGAAGGTTTATCCTTGAGAATAGGTGGGATTCCCTTTGATCCCTGGGGCCCCCAGAATCCCCAGCCAGGGTTTGGGGACTGTGTAGGAGCTTGGGCTGCAGTCCAGCCATCCTCCTTCACTCTCCTGGTTCTTTCCTGTCTCAGGACTGGGCACATACCACTTCTTCCTCTTAGCAGCTGCCAATCTGTTCCTGTAACTTCTTCCTCTTAGAAGCTGCCAATTGTCAGGACCAACCCAACAACAAACCCACCTGAAGGAGAGGTGCTGAAGAAGAATAAGGAAAAAGAAGACTCAGAAATAAAATGGGGGCCAGGGGGCTGATGCCATTCGCAGGCAAAAGCCCAGATCCTAATCCTAGCATGCCTTTTGTTGTTAACAATTACTTCCTTGTTCATGCTCTAGAGATATCTGTTCTTTACAATCTCAGATTGGGGATAAAGATACACAATGCACAGTCCTCAATGTCAAACCTTCAGGCCTTTCATGACTTTGTTGAGCACTTTGGCTAGTGACGCCCTTTCTCAGCAATTCCCTCAAGGCTCTGGTTAAGGGAACAGTCACTAATAGTTTTCCATCAGTCACATCAGTACTTCAACATCTTCTTTTCAAGATGTTTTTCCACGCTGTACTTTTTACTGCTCCCAGCCCTTCACCTGGGGGTGATGAGAAAGTCATTCTTATTTTTCAAAGAAGCCCAGTTAATTATAATACAGGTCTGTGTATAGCATATTCCCTACATACCTCCCTTGTTTATTTTTTGAAGCTTATTTTCGGTGATTATTTGTTGGTCCTTTATTGGACTGGAACCTGGTGGCCCGGAGTCGATGATGAGAGAGTGAAAGAAGGAAAGAGGCTAATATTCCCTGGGTTACGCAGCTGGCTTTCACGCTCCAGGGAATCAGCCAGAAATAGAGAGATAGAGAAATAGAGATATAAATAGAAACAGCAATAGATAAATAATTTTTTATTTGTAACTTTAGTGTGTGATGTGCTCGTTTAACTATGTCTTGTGAATGTGGATTATAAGGAATACCTGTAATATGTTTAATAGAAAAAGATTATAAAAATTGTTTAAAGTGTCTAGAAATAGAGGCAGGGCCATTGTCTATTTTAATAGAACTAGGAGTTTGTGGTGGAGGTTTCTATATTTTTTAATACAAAAACTGAATATATAGAGTCAGAGACTATATAATGGGGTAAGGATGTAGGCAAATAACTTGAATAAGAGCATATAATTCATTTTGTTGAGCAGAATGAAATTTAGTATGAAAGACTTTCTATATTTTAAGAGACCAGAATGAAGCTTTGGCATTTTTAGTCCCATCTATATAAAAGAAATGCAAGAAATAATAAATTCTTTTTTGAAGAAATTCCACAGCTTACCAAAAGGATAATGAAATGAAATTTCTCCAAAATATTTTAGAAAAGCTAATTGGAAATCAGTAGAAGTTTGTAATGTGTTCTCAAATTGAGATTTATTTGTAATAAAGTTTTATTAAAGTATAAAGGAGATAGAGAAAGCCTCTGACATAGACATCAGAAGGGGGCAGAAAGAGTGCCCCCCTGCTAGTCTTTAGCCAGATGTCATATAACTACTAGCAGTCTGCTAACTAGAGAAAGGAAATGTCTCAAAACTGAAGAGAATAGCACCAGGCCCCTCACCCACAACATACATTTTGAGATAACCTTGGCACCAGGTGAGTTGTCCCGGGCCACAAAATGATTGACATGAATCTTGAAGAAAGGCAGGTTTCCAAGCAAATACAGTTTCATTAACATAGCTTAAGAGAACATTTGCATGAGTAAAACATACCGGTTTGTCAAGTCAGTTCTGAGTCTTAGGCAGAACCAACTTGAAGACAGAGTCTGGGGTAAATGTATAGCACATTAAGATAGCTTAAGACAAACATTTCAGTAAGAAAAATACATTGGTTAACTCAGGGTTTGAGAATAATTAACTTCAAGTGAAACCAGGTGTCATTATGGCAACACAGTATTTTAAGAGAAACCTCCTTTTAAATTTGTATAGAGAAAGAAAAAAAAAGAAATATCTCTAGTTTGTTTCCTCCTGCCACTTAAGAGAGATAAAAATGTCTGACACTTGCAGCCTATTTTCTCCATTTGGAGACCCCTGGGCTTCCTGCCTGTTACGTCAAACTAGATCTGCCAAGTAAAAGACCGAAGGTTTGTGGGGGCAGGGGCCCAAAAAGTCCCGTAGGTATTCTACAGGGGACTGTTTGAGGGTAAAGGAGAAAGTCATTCAGGGCTGGTATATCATTGGCAGCACTGCAGGATGTTGAGGGTTTGAGAGAAAAGATGGAATTTGCCCCTGGTTTTTGTTGAAGGGGACCTGGGCGGGGCGGGGGGGGGGGGGGGGGGGGGGGTCTCCTACTTGGAGCTTCCCGGAATAGATTTCCCTTCAATATTAAATTTAGATTTACACTCTTTGGCCCAATGCATTTCTCTATGGCAGCGAGGGCAGATTTTTGGAGGTTTTTTTATTAGCTTTCTTAGGACAGTCCCTTTTTAAATGGTTTTTATCTCCACATGTAAAGCATCCTTTATTTTCTTTTCTTAAGGCAGCAATCATTGTTTCAGCTAGCCTTTACATCTTTTGAGTTTCTAGGATTTGTGCCCGCTGGCAGGGAAAGAGCGCTTGGAGCAACTAGGGCAGGATTAGTAGGAAAATTCTGAAGTATCTTATATTGTTCTAATTGAGCCTTTTGTAAGTCTTCATTGTCTAATTCATATTCATGTAATGAGTGTTCTGCCTGTTGCCGAATATCAGGAGGGCTAGAATTACCTTGTAATGGCAGAATCATGGCTTCAACAAGAGCGCATAAGGGCCAGAAATCTATCAGAATATTTTTTCCCTGCCTGACAGCTCGTTCAACATTCTCTTTGACCCAATTCCAAATTTCTAAATCGAAACTACCTTCATCAGGGAACCAAGGGTTACATTCAGCCACTGCCTGAAGGCAAGCCTCTATTCGCTGACTTGAAACCAAAAATCCCTGAACTTTAAATAAGTGATAAAGTAAAGTAGAAAAGTGAGGGAGCTTTCCAGCCGATTGACCCATGTCTTAGTACTTACCAGCCACAATAGGCCCTCTGGGGTCACTCCGTCCGAATCTGCCACATGTACCAGAGTCCCTGTTTCTGGGCACCACTTGTTGGTTCTTTATTGGACTGGAACCTGGTGGTCTGGATTCAACAATGAGAGAGTGAAAAAAGGAAAGAGGCTAATATTCCCTAGGTTATGCAGCTGGCTTTCACGCTCGAGGGAATCAGCCAGAAATAGAGAGATAGAGAGAGAGAGAGAGAAAGAGAGAGAAAGAAAGAAAGAAAGACACAGGGACCCAAGCTCTGATGGAGCAAAGATGTTTTAATCAACATGGTGTGGGCATATATACTGTCTTACAAAGATAAAGATTAAAATTCCAGACTTACAAAACATAAGGCGATCCTTATCAAACAGAGAAAGTCATAAACAATCACTTTTACTGGATAATTCATAAAAAGGAAGAGGGTACTTATCACCGTATTGAAAAACTAATGAAGGACATGCCTGGATTCCTCAGCCCCGGGAAAGGCGTGCCTCTCTTCTTAATTCCTGAATATGCAGGAATTAATAAGGGCCAGAGGATTCCTGACAGATCCAAAACAGCACACAGGAAGCCTCCTGTTAAATGCTTCCTGACAATTATTGGTGATCATAGAAGCCAAAGCGATAACTGCTAATTGCTGTTGTTGTCCCTCGACTTTTTAAAAAAATTTTAATTGGAGGCTAATTACTTTACAATATTGTGGTGGTTTTTGCTATACATTCACATGAATCAGCCATGGGTGTACGTGTGTTCCCCATCCTGACCCTCCTCCCACCTCCCTCTCCATCCCATCCCTCAGGGTCGTCCCAGTGCACCAGCCCTGAGCACCCTGTCTCATGCATCCAACCTGGACTGGTGATCTAATCCACATATGATAATATATATGTTTCAACGCTATTATCTCTAATCATCCCACCCTCGTCTTCTCCCACAGAGTCTAAAAGTCTGTTCTTTACATCTGTGTCTCTTTTGCTGTCTGGCATATAGGGTCATCATTACCATCTTTCTAAATTCCATATGTATGCATTAATATACTGTTTTGGTGTTTTTCTTTCTGACTTACTTCTCTCTGTTTAATAGGCGCCAGTTTCATCCACCTCATTAGAACTGATTCAAATGCATTCTTTTTAATAGTTGAGTAATATTGCATTGTGTATATGTACCACAGCTTTCTTATCCATTCATCTGCCAATGGACATCTAGGTTGCTTCCATGTCCTGTCCCTCGACTTTCTTGGTGATTGGATGCCAGACGTGGTAGTTACCACAGATAACATAGCCAGGAACAAGGTAGCCGAGGTCAAAGGCTGTCCCTGTTCTTTGACCAGTTTTTCCCCTTCAATGGTCAATTTCTTCAATTGACCCCACGTGGGCAGTTTGGCTTTGCTGGTCCTGGGAACCGGTTTGGGGCAGTTGCTGTTTTCCCTATCACTGGCGGCTCTCTGTGAGGGTCGATGTCGAACCATGTCCTCTTCTTTCCTTTCTTTGACATGCCTTCCTGGTACCCGGTGGTGTTGTCCATCATCTGAAGTGACAAGAGCATAACCTCATCCTTTCTTAAGTCTATGTCCCTTACACCAATTGTTCATAGCCTTTTCCCACCATACGGGAGTATTATCTGCAATCATTTGACCAGGAGTATAACTTTCACTAAGAAGAGTGTTCCGAAAATGCAATGTTGCTGCTGGTGTTGTATGGGCCAATCTTTTTTTTTTTTTTTTTTAATTTTTTATTGTAGTGGTTTTTGTCATACATTGACATGAATCAGCCATGGATTTACATGTGTTCCCCATCCCTCTTGCCTCCCTCTCCATCCCATCCCTCTGGGTCTACATCCCTCTGGTGTTGTATGAGCCAATCTTAAATATAAAAAATTTACAGTAAATAAAGCTTGGGCTAATTTCTCTTTTGGTGTCATCAATATGCCATACTTTTCTCCCCCTTTCTGTTTAAATAGCATATTCTTTAGAGTACAATGAGTGTGTAATAGCCTGGCCTTGAAAATTATATGAAATACCTGTAGAATGAGAAATATTCCAATCAGATAAAAATTTTGCAAAACCATGACTCACATATGCAGGGCCATTATCAGTTTTAACATGTTTTTGTATGCCCATGTAAGAAAAGGCTTGCAAAAAATGTGAGATAACATGAACAGATGTTTCTCCAGAATGAGCAGAAGCATAAATCATGCACGAATAAATATCCACAGAAACATGAACAGCTCCCAGATGTCCAAAAGAAGGGACATGAGTAACATCAGTCTGCCAAATATCACTGGGATAAAGGCCTCTGGGATTAACCCCTGTAGTTGTAGGAACGTGGTGAGTAAGAGTACATGTGGGGCAAGCAGAAACAATATCTTGGGCTTCTTGCCTGGATAATTGAAATTTATTCATCAAACCATGTGTATTTATATGTGTGAGTTGATGAAATGCATAAGGAGTAAGAAAAGCAATTAACAAAGAATCAATGGAATCATTGCCCTTTGCCAATGGTCCAGGCAAATTAGAATGAGATCTGATACATGTGATGTTAAAAGGGGCAGAACGAAGCCTTGCTATATTTTGTAAATTGAGATAATATTGTGTAATAATAGATGATTTAGAAGAAGCCTTTGGTAGGGATATGGTTTCAATAATTTGTGTTATCCATACAGCATATTGAGAATCTGATACAATATTTAATGTTATAGAAACACTCTGTAATAAGGTAGCAATATCCTCTGTTGAACAGAGGCTAGGGTAGATTGCCAAATCTTTGTTGTGGGTCCAGTATAACCGGGTTTGAGAGTTTTATTTGTGTCAGTAAAATACACAGGAGCCTTAGCAAGTGAAATTTTTTTAGTAACAATAGGAATTATCCATTTGTGTTTAGCAGTAATAGTAATCAAAGGTGATTTTGGAAAATGGTTATGAACCTCACCTATGAAATCAGCAATGGCAATTTGCCAATCCATTCTGGTAACAAATAATCTATGGATTTGATCACTAGTGAAAGTAAGAACAACTTCATACAGATCATAACCAGAAAGTTGTATACATCTGGATCTCATTTTTGAAACAAGAAAGGAAATAAGCATTATGTAAGTAGTCATTATTTTCTTAGGAGTGTGGAATAAAAATCTCCATTCAAGGATACCCCGTGGTTGCCATAATATTCCTATAGGGGAATCTAGAGTAGGAAGAATAAGTAAAGAAATTGGTACAGTCAAATCTACTTATTTAATTTGTCTTTGCTGCATAGCTTGATTTACAAGATCCAATTCATGTTTAGCCTGTTCTGTTAGTAACTGGGGGCTTTTTAAATCAGAGTCTCCTTATAGGATTTGAAATAGGTGGGTCAAGGAATGATTAGGAATTCCTAAAGATGGTCACAACCAATTTATATCTCCTAATAAGTTCTGAGAATCATTTAAAGTTTTTAAGGAATCAGTTCGAATTTGTATTTTTTGTGATTTAATAATAGTTCTTTGCAATATATATCCTAAATAGGTATATGGTTCCTGCTCTTGGAATTTATCAACAGCAATATGTAACTTATATTCTTTTAATTTAATCTCTGTATTTAAGAAAATATGTTGAAATTCCTCAGCAGAAGGAGAAGCTAAAAGAATGTCATCCATATAACGGATAATATAAGCATGAGGGAATTGTTTTCTAATAAATTCAAGTGGATGGGAGACATGTAATTGACATAATGTAGGACTATTGTAGGTATGCGGCTAATGTAGGACTAATGTAAGTATGTGGCAGTAACTTCCAGCGATATCGATACATTGGTTGTTTATTATTAATTGATGGTACAGTAAAAGCAAAATGGAGAGCATCAGATTCTTGTAGAGGAATAGTATAAAAACAATTCTAAGATCAATGATTCTTATTTTCCAATTTTGTGGTATCATAGAAGGTGATGGAATGTCTGGTTGTAAAGCAACCATAGGTTTGATTATAGCATTAATTTTCTTAAATCAGTTAACATTCTCCATTTCCCAGACTTCTTAATAACAGAGATGGGAGAAGTCCAAGGACTAGTAGTTGAGGCAATATGATTAAGAGATAATTGTTCCTCTACTGGCTGTTCAAGAGCCTGTAACTTTTCATGTGATAGGGGCCACTGCTCTGTCCAAATAGGCTCATCAGATTTCCATGTCAATTTAAGTGCTGTTTTTTGTTGTTCGGCAGTGGCCCCCACTAAAAAGCCTGTGTATTTTTTTTTTCATTTATTTTTATTAGTTGGAGGCTAATTACTTTACAATATTGTACTGGTTTTTTGCCATACATTGACATGAATCAGCCATGGATTTACATGTGTTCCCCATTCCGATCCCCCCTCCCACCGCCCTCCATATCCCATCCCTCTGGGTCTTCCCAGTGCACCAGCCCTGAGCACTTGTCTCATGCATCCAACCTGGGCTGGTGATCTGTTTCACCCTTGATAGTATACTTGTTTCAATACTGTTCTCTCAGAACATCCCACCCTCGCCTTCTCCCACAGAGTCTAAAAGTCTGTTCTGTACATCTGCGTCTCTTTTTCTGTTTTGCATATAGGGTTATCATAACCATCTTTTTAAATTCCATATATACACGTTAGTATACTGTATTGGTCTTTATCTTTCTGGCTTACTTCACTCTGTATAATGGGCTCCAGTTTCATCCATCTCATTAGAACTGATTCAAATGTATTCTTTTTAATGGCTGAGTAATATTCCATTGTGTATATGTACCATAGCTTCCTTATCCATTTGTCTGCTGATCGGCATCTAGCTTGCTTCCATGTCCTAGCAATTGTAAACAGTGCTGTGATGAACATTGGGGTGCACGTGTCTCTTTCAGATCTAGTTTCCTTGGTGTGTATGCCCAGGAGTGGGATTGCTGGGTCATATGGCAGTTCTATTTCCAGGTTTTTAAGGAATCTCCACACTGTTCTCCATAGTGGCTGTACTAGTTTGCATTCCCACCAATAGTGTAAGAGGGTTCCCTTTTCTCCACACCCTCTCCAGCATTTATTGCTTGTAGACTTTTGGATAGCAGCCATCCTGACTGGCATGTAATGGTACCTCATTGTGGTTTTGATTTGCATTTCTCTGATAATGAGTGATGTTGAGCATCTTTTCATGTGTTTGTTAGCCATCTGTATGTCTTCTTTGGAGAACTGTCTGTTTAGTTCTTTGGCCCATTTTTTGATTGGGTCATTTATTTTTCTGGAATTGAGCTGCAGGAGTTGCTTGTATATTTTTGAGATTAATCCTTCGACTGTTGCTTCATTTGCTATTATTTTCTCCCATTCTGAGGGCTGTCTTTTCACCTGGCTTATAGTTTCCTTTGCTGTGCAAAAGCTTTTAAGTTTCATTAGGCCCCATTTGTTTATTTTTGCTTTTATTTCCAATATTCTGGGAGGTGGGTCATAGAGGATCCTGCTGTGATTTATGTCAGAGAGTGTTTTGCCTATGTTCTCCTCTAGGAGTTTTATAGTTTCTGGTCTTACATTTAGATCTTTAATCCATTTTGAGATTATTTTTGTGTGTGGTGTTAGAAAGTGTTCTAGTTTCATTCTTTTACAAGTGGTTGACCAGTTTTCCCAGCACCACTTGTTAAAGAGGTTGGTTTTTTTCCATTGTATATCCTTGCCGCCTTTGTCGAAGATAAGGTGTCCATAAGTACGTGGATTTATCTCTGGGCTTTCTATTCTGTTCCATTGATCTATATTTCTGTCTTTGTGCCAGTACCATACTGTCTTGATGACTGTGGCTTGGTAGTAGAGCCTGAAGTCAGGCAGGTTGATTCCTCCAGTTCCATTCTTCTTTCTCAAGATTGCTTTGGCTATTCAAGGTTTTTTTGTATTTCCATACAAATTGTGAAATTATTTGTTCTAGTTCTGTGAAAAATACCGTTGGTAGCTTAATAGGGATTGCATTGAATCTATAGATTGCTTTGGGTAGTATAGTCATTTTGACAATATTGATTCTTTCAATCCATGAACACGGTATATTTTTCCATCTATTTCTGTACTCTTTGATTTCTCTCATCAGTGTTTTATCAGTTCAGTTCAATCGCTCAGTCGTGTCCGACTCTGCGACCCCATGAATCGCAGCACGCCAGGCCTCCCTGTCCATCACAAACTCCCAGAGTCCACTCAAACTCATGCCCATCGAGTCAGTAATGCCATCCAGCCATCTCATCCTCTGTCATCCCCTTCTCCTCCTGCCCCCAATCCCTCCCAGCATCAGGGTCTTTTCCAATGAGTCAACTCTTCGCATCAGGTGGCCAAAGTATTGGAGTTTCAGCTTCAGCATCAGTCCTTCCTATGAACACCCAGGACTGATCTCTTCCAGGACGGACTGGTTGGATCTCCTTGCAGTCCAAGGGACTCTCAAGAGTCTTCTCCAACACCACAGTTCAAAAGCATCATTTTTTCGGTGCTCAGCTTTCTTCACAGTCCAACTCTCACATCCATACATGACCACTGGATAAACCATAGCCTTGACCAGACAGACCTTTGTTGGCAAAGTAATGTCTCTGCTTTTTTTATGTTATCTAGGTTGGTCATAACTTTCCTTCCAAGAAGTAAGCGTCTTTTAATTTCATGGCTGCAGTCACCATCTGCAGTGATCTTGGAGCCCAAAAAATTAAAGTCTGACACCGTTTCCACTGTCTCCCCATCTATTTCCCATGAAGTGATGGGACCAGGTGCCATGATCTTAGTTTTCTGAATGTTGAGCTTTAAGCCAACTTTTCACTCTCCTCTTTCACTTTCATCAAGAGACTTTTTAGTTCCTCTTCACTTTCTGCCATAACTGAGATTATTGATATTTCTCCCGGCAATCTTAATTCCAGCTTGTGCTTCTTCCAGCCCAGCATTTCTCATGATGTACTCTGCATATAAGTTAAATAAGCAGGGTGACAATATACAGCCTTGACGTACTCCTTTTCCTATTTGGAACCAGTCTGTTGTTCCATGTCCAGTTCTAACTGTTGCTTCCTGACCTGCATACAGGTTTCTCAAGAGGCAGGTCAGGTGGTCTGGTATTCCCATCTCCTACAGAATTATCCACAGCTTATTGTGGTGTATAGTTTTCTATATATAGGTCTTTCGTTTGTTTAGGTGGATATACTCCTAAGTATTTTATTCTTTTTGTTGCAATGATGAATGGTATTGTTTCCTTAATTTCTCTTTCTGCTTTCTCATTGTTAGTGTATAGGAATGCAAGGGATTTCTGTGTGTTAATTTTATATCCTGCAACATTACTGTATTCATTGATTAGCTCTAGTAATTTTCTGGTAGAGTCTTTAGGGTTTCCTATGTAGAGGATCATGTCGTCTGCAAACAGTGAGAGTTTTACTTCTTCTTTTCCTATCTGGATTCCTTTTATTTCTTTTTCTACTCTGATTGCTGTGCCCAACACGTCCAAAACTATGTTGAATAGTAGTGGTGAGAGTAGGCACGCTTGTCTTGTTCCTGACTTTAAGGGAAATGCTTTCAATTGTTCACCATTGAGGATAATGTTTGCTGTGGGTTTGTCATATATAGTTTTTATTATGTTCAGGTATGTTCCTTCTATGCCTGCTTTCTGGAGAGTTTTTATCATAAATGGATGTTGAATTTTGTCAAAGGCTTTTCCTGCATCTATTGAGAATCATATGGTTTTTATCTTTCAATTTGTTAATGTGGTGTATTACATTGATTGATTTGTGGATATTAAAGAATCCTTGCATTCCTGGGTAAAGCCCCCTTGGTCATGATGTATGATCTTTTTAATATGTTGTTGGATTCTGTTTGCTAGAATTTTGTTAAGGATTTTTGCATCTATGTTCATCAGTGATATTGGCCTGTAGTTTTCTTTTTTTGTGGCATCTTTGTCTGGTTTTGGTATTAGGGTGATGGTGGCCTCATAGAGTGAGTTTGGAAGTTTGCCCTCTTCTGCAATTTTCTGGAAGAGTTTGAGTAAGATAAGTGTTAGCTCTTCTCTAAATTTTCGGTAGAATTCAGCTGTGAAGCCATCTGGTCCTGGGCTTTTGTTTGCTGGAAGATTTCTGATTACAGTTTCAATTTCCATGCTGTGATGGGTCTGTTAAGATCTTCTATTTCTTCCTGGTTCAGTTTTGGAAAGTTATACTTTTCTAGGAATTTGTCCATTTCTTCCAAGTTGTCCATTTTATTGGCATATAGCTGCTGGTAGTAGTCTTTTATGATCCTTTGTATTTCAGAGTTGTCTGTTGTGATCTCTCCATTTTCATTTCTAAATTTGTTGATTTGGTTCTTCTCCCTTTGTTTCTTGATGAGTCTGGCTAACGGTTTGTCAATTTTATTTACCTTTTCAAAAAACCAGCTTTTAGCTTTGTTGATTTTTGCTATGGTCCCTTTTGTTTCTGTTGCATTTATTTCTGCCCTAATTTTTAAGATTTCTTTCCTTCTACTAACCCTGGGTTCTTCATTTCTTCCTTCTCTAGTTGCTTTAGGTGTAAAATTAGGTTATTTATTTGACTTTTTTATTGTTTCTTGAGGTAAGCCTCAAGAAACCTTCTATGAACCTTCAAACCTTGCTATGAACCTTCCCCTTAGCACTGCTTTTACAGTGTCCCATAGGTTTTGGGTTGTTGTGTTTTCATTTTCATTCATTTCTATGCATATTTTGATTCATTTTTTGATTTCTTCTATGATTTGTTGGTTATTCAGAAGCGTGTTATTTAGCCTTCACATGTTGGAATTTTTAATAGTTTTTTTTCCCTGTAATTGAGATCTAATCTTACTGCATTGTGGTCAGAAAAGATGACTGCAGTGATTTCAATTTTTTTGAATTTACCAAGGCTAGATTTATGGTCTAGGATGTGATCTATTCTGGAGAAGGTTCCGTGTGCACTTGAGAAAAAGGTGAAATTGATTGTTTTGGGGTGAAATGTCCTATAGATATCAATTAGGCCTGGCTGGACCATTGTGTCATTTAAAGTTTGTGTTTCCTTGTTAATTTTCTGTTTAGTTGACCTGTCCATAGGTGTGAGTGGGGTATTAAAGTCTCCCACTATTATTGTGTTATTGTTAATTTCCCTCTTCATTCTTGTTAGCATTTGCCTTACATATTGCGGTGCTCCTATGTTGGGTGCATATATATTTATAATTGTTATATCTTCTTCTTGGATTGGTCCTTTGATCATTATGTAGTGTCCTTCTTTGTCTCTTTTCACAGCCTTTATTTTGAAGTCTATTTTATCTGATATAAGTATTGTGACTCCTGCTTTCTTTTGGTCTCCGTTTGTGTGAAATATTTTTTTCCAGCCCTTCACTTTCAGTCTGTATGTGTCCCTTGCTTTGAGGTGGGTCTCTTGTAGACAGCATATATAGTGGTCTTGCTTTTGTATCCATTCAGCCAGTCTTTGTTTTTTGGTTGGGGCATTCAATCCATTTACATTTAAGTTAATTATTGATAAGAATGGTCCCGTTGCCATTTGCTTTGTTGTTTTGGGTTCACGTTCATACAAGCTTTCTGTGTTTCCTGTCTAGAGAAGATCCTTTAGCATTTGTTGAAGAGCTGGTTTGGTGGTGCTGAATTCTCTCAACTTTTGCTTGTCTGTAAAGCTTTTGAATTCTCCTTCATATCTGAATGAGATCCTTGCTGGGTACAGTAATCTGGGTTGTAGGTTGTTCTCTTTCATTACTTTAAGTATGTCCTGCCATTCCCTTCTGGCCTGAAGAGTTTCTATTGAAAGATCAGCTGTTATCCTTATGGGAATCCCCTTGTGTGTTATTTGTTGTTTCTCCCTTGCTGCTTTTAATATTTGTTCTTTGTGTTTGATTTTTTAATTTGACTAATATGTGTCTTAGGGTGTTTTGCCTTGGGTTTATCCTGTTTGGGACTCTCTGGGTTTCTTGGACTTGGGTGGCTATTTCCTTCCCCATTTTAGGGAAGTTTTCAGCTATTACGTCCTCGAGTATCTTCTCATGGCCTTTCTTTTTGTCTTCTTCTTCTGGGACTCCTATGATTTGAATGTTGGGGTGTTTCCCATTGTCCCAGAGGTCCCTGAGGTTGTCCTCATTTCTTTTAATTCTTGTTTCTTTTTTCCTCTCTGCTTCATTTATTTCCAACATTTTATCTTCTACCTCACTTATCCTATCTTCTGCCTCTGTTATTCTACTGTTGGTTCCCTCCAGAGTGTTTTTTATCTCATTTATTACATTATTAATTTTTAATTGATTCTTTTTTATTTCTTCTAAGTCCTTGTTAAACATCTCTTGCATCCTCTCAATCCTTGTCTCCAGGTTATTTATCTGTAACTCTATTTTGTTTTCAAGATTTTGGATCATTTTTATTATCATTATTCTAAATTCTTTTTCAGGTAGATTCCCTATCTTCTCCTCTTTTGTTTGGCTTGGTGGGCATTTTTCATGTTCCTTTACTTGCTGGGTATTTCTCTGCCTTTTCATCTTATTTAGATTGCTGTGTTTGGGGTGGCCTTTCTGTATTCTGGTAGTCTGTGGTTCCTTTTTATTGTGGAGGTTTCTCCCAGTGGGTGGGGCTGGATGTTTGGCTTGTCGAGGTTTGCTGGTTAGGGAAGCTTGTGTCGGTGTTCTGGTGGGTGAAGCTGGATTTCTTCTCTCTGGAGTGCAATGGAATGTCCAGTAGTGAGTTTTGAGATGGGTCTGTGGGTTTGGTGTGACTTTGGGCAGCCTGTATATTGACGCTCAGGGCTATGTCCCTGCGTTGCTAGAGAATTTGCGTGGTATGTCGTGCTCTGGAACTTATTGGCTCTTGGGTGGTGATTGGTTTCAGTGTAGGTATGGAGGCTTTTGGATGATCTCTTATTAATTAATGTTCCCTGTAGTCAGGAGTTCTCTGGTGTTCTCAGGTTTTGGGCTTAAGCCTCTTGCCTCTGGATTTCAGTTTTATTCTTCCAGTAGCCTCAAGACTTCTCCATCCATACAGCACTGATAATAAAACTTCTAGGTTAATGGTGAAAGGATTCTCCACAGTGAGGGACACCCAGAGAGGTTCACAGAGTTACATGAAGAAGAGTAGAGGGAGGAAGGAGATAGAGGTGAGCATGAGGAGAAAAAGGGGGATTCAAGAGAGGAGAGACAGATCTAGGTTGTACTCTGTTCTCTAAGTGTTCTCCGCAGCCCAGAACACCCACAGAGATTCACAGAATTGGGTTGAGAAGAGAAGGGGGCGGGAGGAAATAGAGGTGATCTGGGGAAGAAAAAGGAGAATCAAAAGGGGGAGAGAGTGATCAAACCAGTAATCACACTCCTGAGTAAAAATGGGTACTGAAGGTTGGATTCTTAAATGTCCAAAATTGATATCAAATACTGAAAAACAAAGATTAAAAATCTAGAGTAGAGGTTAGACTCTTAAAAATACAATATTAAAAAACCACAAAAACACAAGAAATTTAAGAAATATATATGAAGTTTGCTTTAAAAATAGGGTCCTTTTTTTTTTTTTTTTTTTTTTTGCCAGGTTATAGTGGGTTATAAAAATGAAAATTAAGGAGTAATAGAGGAGTAATAGAGGACTTTGAAAAAAAAAAGAAAGAGAAAAAAATTTTTTCATTAAAAAAATAATAACTGTAAAAATATATCTAGGAATTTCTCTGGAGCTGTAGCTGTTGTGGGCAGTGTGGGTTCAGTTCAGTTTCAGATAGCTCCTTGTTCCAGCTTACACTTCTCGATATCTATAGGCCCCTTCTGGTGTACTCGGTGTTAACTACAGGGATTTTAATCTGTTGCACCTGTCACTTCTAAAGCGGTTCCCTTTTGTTTATTTGGCTTCTGTTTGCAGGTCTCTACAGTGTCTAATTTCCACCCTGACACAGGCGGGCGGAGGTGGTCTCTTGTTTAGGTTCGCTTGTTCAGTCCTGCTGCGGGGAGGGAGGGGCACTGCAGACAAATGTCCCTGGCGTGTGTGGGGAGCACTCGCGGTGTTCCGGCCACACTGGGTTTGCCCCCACTCACGGGTGTGTGCTTTCCCCGTCTACACTGCTCAGGCTCCAGGCTGCTCTCCGGGGAGCAGGCCCTGAGTTGCGTGCACTTTCCAGGCCTAAGCCCCTCAGATTCAGGTTTTTGGGTACTCCACAAAGACGCAGCCTCGGTTGGGCCTGCGTTTTGTGCCTTCCCCTCCCGAGCAGTTCAGGAAGCCAGGAGCTTGAGGAGTGCACTGTCCCCGGGTGCAATGCGCCTTATCCCCTCCGCAGTTCCAGCCTCAGTTTCCGGGAGCGCCCGGCCGGGTGCACCTTGTGTCCCTTCTGGAAAGCTGATTTCTGGCTGCGACCCTCTCGGCAGATGTCGACCATCCAGAATCTCAGGAAGTCTCTGGTTAGAGACTGGAAGCCTGTTTGCTGTTTGGTAGGGGATGCCGTCTCTGGGGCCGAGTTTGCCCCTTTCTCCTCCTGCCTGCCTCCTGCCCCCGGGGGCGGCTGGGCCAGTCCGCCGCCAGCTAGCTCTTCTCTGGTATTCACTCAGTCCTTCGTTCTGGGAACAGGCAGGTAGTGCCTAAGTTTAGGGCTTTTCCCAGGTTAATTCTCTCTTTCTTGCTATCCCACAGTTTAAGTTGCTATCTCACGTTAGCTCCCTCCGATTGCCCTCAGGGCTTTCAGGCTCTGTCCTTACCCTAAGCAATGCCGCCCACTCCTCTCTGTTCAGCCCCCACTTGCTGGTGGCGGGTGCTAGCATCTGGGGTACTTTTCTGCTGGGAGTTGTTTTTAGGCATGTAATCTGTGGGTTTTATTTATTTTCCCTCCCAGTTAGGTTGCCCTCTGAGATTCGAAAACTTCCCCCAGACCCGCCAGTGCGAGGGTTTCCTGGTGTTTGGAAACTTCCTCTATTAAGACTCCCTTCCCGGGACAGATCTCCGTCCCTAACTCTATTGTCTCTCTTTTTATCTTTTATATTTTGTCCTACCTCCTTTCGAAGACAATGGGCTGCTTTTCTGTGTGTCTGATGTCCTCTGCTAGCGATCAGAAGTTGTTTTGTGGAGTTTGCTCAGCATTCAAATGATCTTTCGATGAATTTGTGGGGGAGAAAGTGGTCTCCCCGTCCTATTCCTCCACCATCTTAGTTTCCTCCCTCAAGCCTGTGTATTTTGAACAGGATTGTATCCCATATTTGTCTTAATTTGTTTAGCTTGAGAAGATATAGTAGGAATTGTTATATAAGCTCCCTATTGCATCAGTAGATCTTGTCCCCATAAATTAATAGGATATCTGCAATTAAAGGTTGTAAAGTTGCAGGTTGTTGTTCAGGACCTGAACAGGTCAAAATATTAGTACTTTTTTGAATATTTTGCATAGTTACAATTCCAGTTAACATAATAGGAACATCTGTTAAAGGCCAAGAAATCAGCCAATGCTTTTTAGATATTATAGAAACATCAGCTCCAGTATCTATAGGTCCTGAAAATTGCTTATTATTAATATATACAGATAATGTGGGTCTAGAATCAGATACAAAAGTTTGCCAATATACCTGTTTTCCTGTACTTCCTAATTCTCCAGTTCTTCTAACATGAGATTTACTAGTAGTGATATAAGTTAATAATAACAATTGAGCAATATGATCTCTGTTTATTATTTGATAAGGATACTCTGTTTTCATCATAATAGAAATTTTGCCCTCATAATCTTCATCTATAATCCCCATTAAGACTAGAACTCTCTTACTTGTTAAACTACTGCATCCTAATAATAACCCCACACTTCCTTTAGGTGTTGGACCTTTAATTTCAATAGGGATTTTATAAATTCCCATAGCTGGCATAAGAAGTAAATTATCAATGGTGGGGATATCTAATGCTGCACTCCTGGATGTTGCAGGAAGGAGGTTGGCAACCCAGGTTTATGGTTTGGAAGGGCTGGATGTGGTTGCTATTTGCTGGCTGGGTACACAAAAGGAGTAGCATTCCAGGTTTGTTGAGAGCTCATATTGTCTGACGGGCCCTGAGTGGGGCACTTCTTCCAGTTTCCCGACAAAGGGGATCCAATTTTATGAAATTTAGATCTACACTGATTAACCCAATGATTGCCTTTATTACAGCGAAGGCATAATCCAGGTGTCTTTTCATTTGTGGGAGTAGGCTTCAGTTCAATTCAGTTCAGCCACTCAGTCATGTCCGACTCTTTGTGACCCCATGACCCACAGCACGCCAGGTCTCCCTGTCCATCACCAACTCCCGGAGTTTACTCAAACCCATGTGCATTGAGTTGGTGATGCCATACAACCATCTCATCCTCTGTCATCCCCTTCTCCTCCCACCTTCAATCTTCAGCATCAGGGCCTTTTCAAATGAGTCAGCTCTTCGCATCAGGTGGCCAAAGTACTGGAGTTTCAGCTACAGCGTCAGTCCTTCCAATGAACCCCCAGGACTGATTTCCTTTAGGATGGACTGGTTGGATCTCCTTGCAGTCCAAGGGACTCTCAAGAGTCTTCTCCAATACCACATTTCAAAAGCATCAATTCTTCGGCACTCAGCTTTCTTTATAGTCCAACTCTCACATCCATACATGACCACTGGAAAAACCAAAGCCTTGACTGGACAGACCTTTGTTGACGAAGTAATGTCTCTGCTTTTTAATATGCTGTCTAGGTTGGTCATAATTTTCTTTCCAAGGGAGTAGGCTTATTAGGTGTATTTTTATTAGTCTTGCAATTTTTCTGCACATGTCCTCTGTTACCACAACTAAAACATATAACCTGCTGATTCACTTGTTGTTTCAAGTCCATAATGGCTTGAGCCAACAATTGCATCTTATAGGGTTCTGATCTAATATCATGACAAACCTTAATATAATCTTCTAGAGGCTTTCCTTGTGCTTTGAGAGGCTGTATAAACTTTTGACATTCTGAATTCGCATTATCATAGGCAAGCATCAGTAATAACATATCCCTTAATTCAGTTTGAGCAATAGTTCTCACCAGATTTTGTTTTAATCGGGTGATAAAATCAGTATAAATTTCTCCATTAGATTGTTTTACATTAATAAAAGAAGGATGAGACTGTCCCTGGTAGCTAACCTTTTCCCATGCCCTAAGACAAATAAATCTAATTTGACTTATAAATTGGTCATCAAATTGTAGTTGTCTCTGACTCCCTTGATACGCCCCTGACCCCATTAATTGCTCCACAGTAATATTAAGGGGAGGATTAGCAGCTGCATTTCTTTGAGCCTGTTGAGAGGCTTCATCCTGCCACCATGTTCAGAATTGTAAAAATTCTGAAGTGGATAAGCAAGTTCTAGCAATCATTTTCCAATCATATGGAATGAGTCATTCAGACTGAGCCAACTCCTGAATAAGACCTGTGGTGTAAGGGAATGTAGTTCCATATTGTGTGCATGCCTGTTTAATCTCCTTAATAGTTTTGAAAGAAAGAGAGGAGTATGTTCAAATTGAACTCCACCTTGTGGAAGTTGAGCGTTAAGGGGCACCTCAGTCACGATGACAGGCAAAAGCATCAAGGTCACCTTCCCGCCTCGCTGCTTGTACAGCTTGCTGAAAAAGTGAGAGAGTAGGTGCAGATGTCTTTGGTGTTGTGACCACGGCTCTAAATGCCCCATCACCCCATGGTGTATTGGGATCTAGTGAAGGAGGTTCCTGAACTATAGGGGCTCCGACCAAGGAGCTGAAGGCTGTGAGACTGGTGATAAAGGGAAAGCTTCAGGATGGTGTCCAGTTTAACATGAGATTTAGGACTCAAAAATTGAGCCTCTCTCCCCTTCCAAAGGATTATATTTCCCTTTATCCGGATTTTCATAAATATGAGGCAGCCAGACAGGTGACTCCTGAGATACAGGAGGAGCAGGAGTGTCAGATTCTGAATCAGAAGAGTCAGTCCATTCAGATTGTAAAGGAGCCAAAGGAATATAAATAAGGTTACACAGAGACCACACACTTATAGGAATGCGTTCCTCAGACTGATAGGCTCTACGCAAACAACGCATTACTTCTTTCCACTCATTAAGACACAGAGTCCCTTTTTCTGGATCCAACCAGTAACAGTGCTTATGAATTGCCTGAAATAATTTCCGAGAAGTTCTCTTCTTTCACTGTCACTCCAGAGCTACGGTAGTAAAGGTTTTTAGAAGCACAATATAGTCAGCATGCTTAGAAGGTGATTGCCCCATTGTGTCCCTGATTGACAAATCCATGGGAGTGTACTCACCAAGTGCTTCCACTGTCCTCTGATCTCTAGGCTGGAATTCCCCGCATCTTCTGGCACTGTCAAAAAAAAGCCTCAAAAGCTACTTGCTCCCTCGGGACCCTGTTCAGGAGCCAAAAGTCAGGACCAGCCCAACAATGAACTGACCTGAGGGAGCAGAGTCACAGAAGAATAAGGAAAAAGACTCAGAAATAAAGTGGGGGTCAGGGGGCTGGTGCCATTTGCAGGCAAAAGCCCAGATCCTACTCCTAGCATGCCTTTTATTGTTAACATCTACTTCCTTGTTTGTGCTCTAGAGATATCTGTTCTTTACAATCTCAGATCGGGGATAAAGATACACAATGCACAGTCCTCAATGTCAAACCTTCAGGCCTTTCATGACTTTGTTTAGCCCTTTGGCTAATGACGCCCTTTCTCAGCAACTCCCTCAAGGCTCTGGTTAAGGGAACAGTCATTAATGGTGTCCCATCAGTCACATCAGTACTTCAACACCTTGTTTTCCAGATGCCTTTCCACGCTGTACTTTTACTGCTCCCAGCCCTTCACCTATGGGCCATGAGAAAGTCATTCTTATTTTTCAAAGAAGCCCTGTTTGTTAATTACAGTACAGGCCTGTGCATAGCCTATTCCCCACACCAATCTGACCCTGTCACATCCTCTCAGAGCCTGAGGGGCTCCTTCTCTCAACCTCAGCATATCTGTGTAACTTCCTCACCCCAGGCCTGGAAGGTCCGTGGAGCTGAGCCTCCTTCTGTCACAGCTGCACTTGGCCCCTAGCCTGGTACCCCATACCCAGGCCCACGCTGAAGGGAATGGAGAGAAGTAGGCAGGCCCACAATTAGGCAAATTATATAAGTAGTCTTGTTCAGGCTTCAGAGACAAAGCAGAACAGGCCTCTGACCTTGCTGCTAAGCTGTCTGGACACTGCCCTGACCGTGAGAGCCCTGACTGCTTGCTCTGAGGGCAAGACCTGTGGCACCATAGATAAGACAGTGGGCAAGTCTTGAAACTGTTGAGCCCTTGGACAGGAGCCCAGGTCAACCAAGCCCCAGGCTTAATTAACAATATTCTAAGTTTCATAAGATAAAGCAATGGTATTAACATGAAACCAGAACTGCAGTTTGCTCACAGATTGATGATGATATCAGTTTGTGTCCTGGGATTGTAAGTGAGAACCCCAAACTGCAACCTTTGAACTCTCACCCATGGTACAGACACGCTGCCTGGACCTTTTCCCAACTGGGACACCAGATGTGTTGTATCACAGGACTTGCCAGCGCTCTTTGAGTCTGGATGTCAAAACCTAATTGGGTGATGTATCTTCTGCTGTTTCTATTTCTCTTTTCTTTTAATGTTAGTAAATTGAAACTAAGCTAGATACTTCTCTAAAAATATTGGTATTATTTATTTGTATATAATGAGTGGCTTATTTTGTGAACAAATCCTTTGAACCTGAGATGAAAGTGAAAACGTTCAGCAAAACACCCACAGACCACCGTCTTCTCCCCGCAGCCTCTGTCCTTCACAGGGATGATAGTAGAGGTTCTCCAGGATGGACACAGGGTCATCATCGCTAGGACTGTTCTTCCCTCAGGCAGAAATAGGCACTGGAAATTGTTGTCTCTCAGCCTCACCCCTGAGTGAACCACAATGCTGTCAGCTCAGGATGGTCCACCCAGCATCCTCTGAGTACCCGCACATGGCTCACGGGATGGGAAGGGCTGGCCATGCCAACAAGACCCCTGCGACCTGCAACAGCATCCAGGGCACCATTAACCAGACTCTCCAGAGACAGGGAGGGATGGAGGCTCACGGTTAGGGAGGGAAGCAGGCCAGCCCAGAGGCGGAGTTCTGGGGCTGAACTTCGTACAAGATGACCCAGAGTTACAGAAACATCAATTTGTTCTGTTTACTACACCCACCCTCATCTACTTCAGAAACCTCATTTGAGGTGACCTGGACATAATTAAACTTGTCATCAAAGTTGTAATTTGATCTCTTTCAGTTTTAAGGTGTTTGCTGGGAAGACCTTAAAATCAATTCAAAATATAAATATTTCAGCTCTGTTTCCCATCCCCCACCTTCCTGAGGGGCCTATCTGGGAACAGAGGAAGGCTTGCACATATTCTCAGAGTCAGGAGGGTACTCATATGTTCATGCAGCCCTGGCTGAACTCTGCTGAGCTCTGGGTGGCGGGGAGACCTGGGACCTGTGCCCCGTATGAGTGGGGTCCACATGGGCTGCACCCTGAGGTCCGCACTGTCCACTGAGGCCCCTCTGGACACATAGTCTCTCCTGAAGCCTCTCTGTCCAATTCCAGCTGACTTCTCTTCCCGCTGGTCCTCTCATCACTTTGCATGTGGCCTGGGACCTTCTGGATCTTTCCAGGCCCCTTGCCCCACAACCCTGCCTTCACGTGTCCATTCTAGATGACTTCCTCTGTCGCTGCCTCCCCTGCCCGGTGACCCGGCCACACTGACCATGGGATTCTGAGAGCCCTGAGTGCCCCCAGGGGACTCGGAGGGAAGTGAGGCACCCAGTTCCCCAGAAACCCAGCCAGCAGGGGAATCCGCACCTTGACTCTGAACTTCCATCCCTCTCCCTTCCTCTCCTTCTGCGGACCCTTCCTCCCAGCACAGGAGCACTTTCTACTCCCACTCTGTCTAACAGAGCCTGTCTCTACCTCCGAGGGTCCCCCTTCTGATGGGAGATGCTGTTCTCTCCTTCCCGCGGGCGGAATTTTCAAAGGAACACAGCCACGAAGCTGGAGGGTGGCAAAGGGAAAATTACTCTCAGATATTTCAGAAACACTATTCTTCACTTTAAGATGAGCAGGGACTTCGATTTTCTCACTCTAGAGTCACTTGGAGTGTCCTTTCCTGTCTGTATTTCCAGAGGGAGCAGTTAGGCTCAAATTTACACCAGTTCCCGAGGGCCCTGCTGGCCAAGAGCTCACATAGCTCCCTGGTGTTCAGGATGCATCCATAAATCACCCCCTGAGAGAAAAAGTGAAAAGTGAAAGTTGCTCAGTCATGTCCGACTCTTTGTGACCCCGTGAACTGTATAGTCCATGGAATTCTCAAGGCCAGAATACTGGAGTGGGTAGCCTTTCCCTTCTCCAGGGCATCTTCCCAACTCAGGGATCAAATACAGGTCTCCTGCATTGCAGGCAGATTCTTTACCAGCTGAGCTATGAGGGAAGCCTCACCCTCTTAGGCGAAAAAGCAAAGGGCTCTCGAAGCTTCCCTGAAGCCTAGTAGTCAGGACTCCATCTTGCACTGCAGAGTGCAAGGATTTGATCCCTGGTAGAGAAAATAAAATCTGGCAAGTCAATGCACAAAAAAAACAGAAATAAAAAACAGGATCTACAGGTAGAATGTCTATGAAGTGCCACTCTTGGGTGATGTACTCTCTGATTTCCCTCTCCCATAAGTTTGCTGTGGACCTTAAAACCAACTCTGGGGACAACATTGCCTTCTACTTCAACCCTTGGTTTGAAGATTACCTCAGCAGCTATGTTATCTGCAACACGAGGCAGGAAGGAAAATGGGGTAATGAGGAGAGGATTTGTGAGATGCCCTTCCAGAGGAGGGAGTAAGTTTGAGCTCTGCTTCCAGTCCGAGAGCTTGGAGTTCAAGGTGAATTGGAACTGTCCTCTCTTCACTTCAACTACCTGTTCCTCAGCCCAATCAGACCCAGTGAGCAGCCTTTAACTAGTCAGGTGAGAAACATCTTTGTAGAGAGAACTATTTCCTTATAAGACGGCAGTCTCCTGACACACCTTCACCTGCATCTACAGGCACACCTATTACTTTTACCCCAGAAATAAGCACTAGATAAGTCACCGTGGTGTTTTTTGGCTTCCTGGGTGTTCAGAGTTCAAGTTATTTCCATTGCTCTGTGTAGCCCTTCTTCCCCTCCAGGTCCCTGGGAACATTACGTTTTCTGTTACGTTGTTGCTGCCTTTATGCTGGTGTTATTAATGGCTTAGCCTTACAGGACATTGCACATTGCTTTTGCAAGCAGAACACTGTTTCTAGGCTTGGGGAGATGCAGGGGAGAGTGTCTATCTGTGTCTGTGCTTCTCTGTGTGAACACGAATGTCCCCACCCCCTCATCATGCAATGTGATCTCACCTCTCCTCTGCTCCCCACCAACATTTGTTGGTATATTTCAGTATGTGTATTTCAGTAATACCCCAAGTTAGCCAGGACTAGAAAGATAAACCTACTGTGATAAACCAACAACCAGAAGAATTAAAAAGCCAAGAACTAAATCCATGTAGAGATTGTGTTTGGATGCCCTTTGGGTCCCAAGCATGTTCCTGTAACTGGCGCAGCTCTGAAGGCTGATGCCTGGGCCTACAGGGAATAAACATGAAAACTAGACTCAGGTTTAAAGTTCTTGTAGCAAGTGTCTCAGAGACTCAGGTGTCCTCCCACCTGGCTGGGGAACCTTCCTGACACGCGCTCACATCTCGATAGGTGATGCTGTATGGGGACCTTTTAACCCAGTACAAACTCCGCGTGCCCTTCAATGAAGTCAACACCATCTACATCACAGGTGCCATGTCTGCAGAAGTTTCCAGGTCAGTCTGCCCACCCAATACCTGTCTGTGGGGCTAGGTTTGGGGTCCCATTCTTTGTGCCCAAGGTCTGCTGCATGAACCCAGAGATGTCAACCAGTCTCCTACCCAGGTGACTCGGGGATACACCTCTAGCTCCCCTGTCCTGTCCTTCATGCGTCGCTGTCTCTATCTGGGACACCCGCTCAGTCTCCTGGACTTCTTGACCACGCGTCTCTCTTTCTATCCCCACTCTGCTTAGGAGGCCGTGTGGTTGCAGAAAGAACCCGGGCTTGGGAATCAAACTGAATCCAGCTCAAATCCCCAGCTCTGCCATTCTCACCAGCTGGGGGGATCTTAGACAAGTGACTTCACCTCTCCCAGCCTCAGTTTCCTTACCTGTGGAAGGAGCATGGTCTCTGCTGTCCCATGGGTCTTTGTGTGAGTTCAGTGAGGCGATACAAGTCAGGAGGCACAGAATAGCCTCTCTCGGCCCCACTTGAGTCTATCTGACCCTCCCAGTGTTTTCAAATTGTTGAATATCTACAATTCAAAAAGGTCAGGAGGTCAGGAGCAGTTTGCAAGATGAAAGAGTTCTGGAGCTGCCTGGTGGTGGTGTTGGTTCCATAGCTATGGGAGTTGACTCTGTACCATTAAACTGCATAGTTAAACATACTTAGATGGTCAGTTTTATGTCATGTGCATTTCACCACCATTTAGGGGAAAAAAAAGTCAGGCAGATTGCTTCTTCTTCCTGAATATGGAGAGGGCCCAGGATACAGGTTTCCTCCAGGGTGCTGGTCAGAATTTCTAGACTGGCTGATTAAGCCTACATTCCTGGGGAAGATCAAAGCTATTGTTAGGTCTGATGTTAACCTAGGTTTGCTATCATGGTCTTTAGCAAAAGTGAAACCATTTTGAGCCTAAGGTTTTCTCTTTCACTATTCCCCACTTTGTAAGGGATTTGATTTAGGTCATAGCTGAATGGTCTAGTGGTTTTCCCTACTTTCTTCAATTTAAGTCTGAATTTGGCAATAAGGAGTTCATGATCTGAGCCACAGGCAGCTCCCGGTCTTGTTTATGCTGACTGTATAGAGTTTCTCCATCTTTGGCTGCAAAGAATATAATCAATCTGAATTCGGTGTTGACCATCTGGTGATGTCCATGTGTAGAGTCTTCTCTTGTGTTGTTGGAAGAGGGTGTTTGCTATGACCAGTGCATTCTCTTGGTAAAACTCTATTAACCTTTGCCCTGCTTCATTCTGTTCTTGAAGGCCAAATTTGCCTGTTACTCCAGGTGTTTCTTGACTTCCTACTTTTTCATTCCAGTCCCCTATAATGGACATCTTTTTTGGGTGTTATTTCTAGAAGGTCTTATAGGTCTTCATAGAACCATTCAACTTCAGCTTCTTCAGCATTACTGGTTGGGGCGTAGACTTGGATTACCATGTCATTGAATGGATTGCCTTGGAAATGAACAGAGAGCATGCTGCCATTTGTGAGATTGCATCTAAGTACTGCATTTCAGACTCTTTTGTTGACTATGATGGCTACTCCATTTCTTCTGAGGGATTCTTGCCCAGAGTAGTAGATATAATGGTCATTGAGTTAAATTCACCCATTCCAGTCCATTTTAGTTCGCTGATTTCTAAAATGTCAATGTTCGCTCTTGCCATCTCCTGTTTGACCACTTCCAATTTGCCTCAATTCATGGACCTAACATTCCAGGTTCCTATGCAAAATTGCTCTTTATAGCATCAGACCTTGTTTCCATCACCAGTCACAGCTACAACTGGGTGTTGTTTTTGCTTTGGCTCTGTCTCTTCATTCTTTCTGGAGTTACTTCTCCACTGATCTCTAGTAGCATATTGGTCACCTACAGATCCGGGGAGTTCATCTCTCAGTGTCCTATCCTTTTGCCTTTTCATACTGTTCATGGGGTTCTCAAGGCAAGAATACTTAGGTGGCTTGCCATTCCCTTCTCCAATGGACCACATTTTCAGAACTCTCCACCATGACCCATCTGTCTTGGGTGGCCCTGGACACATGGCTTGTAGTTTCATTGAGTTAGACAAGGCTGTGGTCCATGTGATTAGATTGGTTAGTTTTCTGTGATTGTGGTTTTCAGTCTGTCTGCCCTCTGATGGAGAAGGGTAAGAAGCTTATGGAAGCTTCCAGATGGGAGAGACTGACTGAGGAAGAAAATGGGTTTTGTTCTGATGGGCAGGGCCATGCTCAGTAAATCTTTAATCCAATTTTCTGTTGTTGGGTGGGCTGTGTTCCCTCCCTGCTATTTACCTGGGGCCTAACTCTGGTGGAGGTAATGAAAATAATGGTGACCTCCTTCTAAAGATCCCATGCATGTATTGCTAAATCAAATCCATTATGATTATACAGTGAAAGTGAAAAATAGATTTAAGGGACTAGATCTGATAGACAGAGAGCCTGATGAACTAAGGACAGAGGTTCATGACATTGTACAGGAGACAGGGATCAAGACCATCCCCAAGAAAAAGAAATGCAAAAAGCAAAATGGCTGTCTGAGGAGGCCTTACAAATAGCTGTGAAAAGAAGAGAAGCGAAAGCAAAGGAGAAGAGGAAAGACATTCCCATTTGAATGCAGAGTTCCAAAGAATAGCGAGGAGTGATAAGAAAGCCTTCCTCAGTGATCAGTGCAAAGAAAGAGAGGAAAACAATAAAATGGAAAAGATAAGTGATATCTTCAAGAAAATTAGAGATACCAAGGGAATATTTCATGCAAAGATGGGCTCAATAAAGGACAGAAATTGGGGGCTACAGTCCACAGGGTAATAAAGGACAGAAATGGTATGGACTTGACAGAAGATATTAAGAAGAGGTGGCAAGAATACACAGAAGAACTGTACAAAAATCACGACTGAGTTAATCACGATGGTGTGATCACTCACCTAGAGCCAGACATCCTGGAATGTGAAGTCAAGTGGGCCTTAAGAAACCTCACTATGAACAAAGCTAGTGGAGGTGATGGAATTCCAGTTGAGCTATTTCAAATCCTAAAAGATGATGCTGTGAAAGTGCTGCTCTCAATATGCCAGAAAATTTGGAAAGCTCAGCAGTGGCCCCAGTACTGGAAAAGATCAGTCTTCATTCCAGTCCCTAAGAAAGGCAATGCCAAAGAACATTCAAACTACCGCATAATTGCACTCATCTCACACACTAGCAAAGTAATGCTAAAAATTCTCCAAGCCAGGCCTCAACAATATGTGAACTATGAATTTCCAGATGTTCAAGCTGGTTTTAGAAAAGGCAGAGGAACAGAGATCAAATTGCCAACATCCTCTGGATCATCGAAAAAGCAAGAGAGTTCCAGAAAAACATCTATTTCTGCTTTATTGACTGTGCCAAAGCCTTTGACTGTGTGGATCACAATAAACTGTGGAAAATTCTGAAAGAGGTGGGCATACCAGACCACCTGACCTGCCTCTTGAGAAATCTGTATGCAGGTCAAGAATCAACAGTTAGAACTGGATATGGAACAACAGACTGTTTCCAAATAGGAAAAGGAGTACGTCAAGTCTGTATATTGTCACCCTGCTTATTTAACTTATATGGAGAGTACAGCATGAGAAATGCTGGGCTGGATGAAGCACAAGCTGGAATCAAGATTGCCAGGTGAAATATCAATAACCTCAGATATGCAGATGATACCACCCTTATGGCAGAAAGTGAAGAAGAACTAAAGAGCCTCTTGATGAAAGTGAAAGAGGAAAGTGAAAAAGTTGGCTTAAAGCTCTACATTCAGAAAACTAAGATCATGGCATCTGGTCCCATCACTTCATGGGAAATAGGTGGGGAAACAATGGAAACTGTGACAGACTTTATTTTCTTGGGCTCCAAAATCACTGCAGATGCTGACTGCAGCGGTGAAATTAAAAGACGCTTACTCCTTAGAAGAAAAGCTAGGACCAGGCTAGACAGCATATTAAAAAGCAGAGACATTACTTTGCCAACAAATGTCCGTCTAGTCAAGACTATGGTATTTCCAATAGTCATGTATGGATGTGAGAGTTGGACTATAAAGAAAGCTGAGCACCAAAGAATTGATGCTTTTGAACTGTGGTATTGGAGAAGACTCTTGAGAGTCCCTTGGACTGCAAAGAGATCCAATCAGTCCATTCTAAAGATCAGTCCTGAGTGTTCATTGGAAGGACTGATGTTGAAGCTGAAATTCCAATACTTTGGCCACCTGATGTGAAAAGCTGACTCATTTGAAAAGACCCTGATGCTAGGAAAGATTGAAGGAGGGAGAAGAAGGGGATGAGAGAAGATGAGACGGTTGGATGGCATCACCAACTCAATGGACATGAGTTTGAGTAAGCTCCGGGACTTGATGATGGATAGGGAGGCCTGGTGTGCTGCAGTCCATGGGGTCACAAAGAATCGAACACAACTGAGCAACTGAATGAACTGAACTGACTGATTCCCCACTTCTGAGCAAACTCTCAGCCTAACCAAGAGATGTAATCAGAATTTAATGCATTAGCATCACTCTCAGCTGCTGATCTATAGTCTGCACAGCTTTGTTCACCCTTGGTGTGATATTCAATGTTCATGAGGTATATGTTTAATCCTGTGACATTTGTAACAGAACGAGACCCAAAGAGGTTTCCTGGGACAACCCCATCCCACTTCCATGTCTGGTGGTAAAACTTTAGTCTCCTAGGCTTTTCTAAGTTTCAAGGAAAAAATTTAATCAGCAAAGTGAGAAAATGCAGAAGCAAAGGAAAACAATCAAGCAAGACAAAATGATAATAGTTTAGTCATTAAACACAGTCAAGGACCTTTAGTTCCTCCTCAAGGGCTATAGATAATATTCTGAGCCAAATCCTTTGTGCTGGTTTGCATGTACAGAAACCCCAACCACGTGGAAGGAGTTAACTGTATGCTGCCCACAAGGACATAGAACCTAGAAGCCTGATGATGGTGATTCCTGTTTACCTCACAACCCACCAGTCTGAAGACATCCATGAGCTAATCACACATCCCACAACCCTCTCCCTCACTCTGGATTGAAAACCTTTTCCCTGAAAGGCATCAGGGAGTTTGTGTGCTTTAAGCAATAGCTACCTGGATTCCTTGTTTGGTGCCTCCAATAAATGCTACACTGTCCTTCATCATAACCCAGTATTAGTAGATTGGCTTTACTGAATGTGAATGAGCTCTTAGTGAGTGGAGGGAAATCTGATCTAGATAGTGATGGATAGATTGGAAACTTTGATGATAATTTCAATTGAAAAATTACCTTCTTTAGCAATGGATTGGGGAATACAGATAGGGCATTATCTTTCCAGATCAATGCAGAAGAAAGGAAAGGAGAAGGAAAAAGGGTTTCATGTTTATTTAAAATATGAAGTCTTAATCCATTATCCCTACCAAAGGCAGCCTACCTGAATGTCAGCTACTGTTCTTCCTCATCTGTTTGATTCGGAGGTTTCCAGCACTTGTCAGGAGCAGGTGGCAGGTGGGGTCATTTTCACTTGTGAGATGGGTACCCAAGGTTCAAGAGTTTGACTGCCATCTGGGCAGCTGATAGGACCTGGTACAGTTCCTTCCAAGCAGATTAAAGGGCAGTGTTGGCTTTTGGTGATTCCAAGCAGATGGTAGAAGACAATTGGAAACATTACTTTGTTGAGTCATAGCCAGATGTTTGAAGAAACTAGAATTCAGGATCCAGTCTAGTTTGCAAGTATAAGACAAAACCTCAAAGACAATTAAGAGCACTAGCATCTAAGGTCTACAGAGGTGCAAGTATAATTATTCCACGAACAATGCACTTTCCCCAGCTTAGGAGTGGCTTCCAGAACAGTCCTGCCCATTATGCCAACTCACATGTTCAGTTCAGTCAGTTCAGTCACTCAGTTGTGTCTAACTCTTTGCGACCCCATGGACTACAGCACGCCAGGCTTCCCTGTTTGTCACCAACTCCCGGAGCTTGCTCAAACTCATGTCCATCAAGTTGGTGATGCCATCCAACCGTCTTTTCCTCTGTCATCCCCTTCACCTGCCTTCAACCTTTCCCAGCATCAGGGTCTTTTCCAATGAGTCAGCTGTTCGTATCAGGTGGCCAAAGTATTGGAATTTCAGCTTCAGCATCAGTCCTTCCAATGAATATTGAGGACAAATCTCCTTTAGGATTGACTGGTTTCTCCTTGCAGTCCAAGGGACTCTCAACTCACCTGGGTCAAGTACAAAGATGTAGGGCCTGAGGGGAATCATGAAGGAATGTGTCCCATGCTGCCTGGGACCCAATGTACATGTGCAGTGGAGAAAAGCAGGTCACTGGAAAGACAGAATGATCTTTTTACTTTCTCTGTAGAGAATGTGTCCAATCTTCATCACACGAAGAACAAGAGTGTGAGGCCAAAAAAAGAAAGTCTTATTGTGCCAAGATATTAATTAATAAAAATAGTATTTTCCCAGATTTTTGTGATGTCTAGGGTATTTGTCAATAGCTTTGGCTTGAATATGGTGCCCTGCCATCCACCCAATTCACATGACCATTGTCACCCATTTTGGCCCCCAGTAGTTTTTATTTATGGAAGTAGTCATGTTTTTCATTCATGGTCATGACACAGGGTTTCTTTAAAAAAAAAAAAAAAAAAGCTCAACAAAGATATAAAACTACAGTCAACCACAGAAAACATCAGTCACCCTTAGATGGACACCGCTATAAAGACTCTGAGGCCTGAGACTAGCAAGAGGGGGAGGCCCAATGCCCCTCGCCGTCCCAGTTCAGCAGGAAGTAGCCAGAAAGACCTTGACGCCCCTATTCCCAAAGAATTGGGCCTCCCATCTCTTGAGGGGGGAATGTTAGGAAGTTAGAATAGGGAAAAAGAGTCCAAAATGGCGGTGGCTAAAAGACCCGGAAGGGAAAGCCCGGAAAATAGAACAAAGGAAGGTCTGAGGACCAGAGTGAGAACCTCAGGTAAAACAAACAGCACTCCTGGCTGGCCCAATTTACATAAGACAGGCCCAGGGACAGAGAAACATATAAAAAGAGGAGCCAAAACTCTTCTCTCTCTCTCTCCCGCGCGATGGGGTGACCTTCTCTTCGCATCTTTGGATCGATATCCCCTCATGCCTCGAAGATGGATTTTCCTGCTATTATCTAAATAAATAGAGCTGTAACACTGAGCTGTAACACTGATTTATTTAAGAGCTATAACACGGTCTGTCCTCCGAGAGCTGTGACCTGCCAAGGGGGCTTCAATGTCCATCACTCCAAATTTTTGTTGTGACAAGACACTCACATGACACTCACACTCACATGACAGCCCTCATGACTTTAAACAACTAAAGCCTGGACGTTTTTTTTCATGGCCTGAGTTCTGTGCTGAATTCTCCACTGCTCAAACCCCTTCACGAAAATCCATGTACCTTTAGGTTAAAACTTTCCCCAGTTTGCTTTTGAAGGGGAGGGAGACACTGCTTTGGCGGAGATCGTGAGTGTTACTTGTCACAGAAACAATAAATGCTTCCTTCCCCCTCGCCCAAAAAAATGCCTATAATAAGTTGTTTAAAGGAAATTGGGAAGTAAGGTTGATTGGTCCCAAGGGAGTCACACAAAGCCTGAAAGCAGAAATAGCTGCCGATAAGACACAGATTCTTCCCCAAAGGAGGAAGTGTAACCAGCTCGTGACATCGAGGGTGCTGCATCCCTTGGGGCTACAAGTTCTTCTACTCCTTACCCCTACCACTCCCATCCAAGGAAAGGACACCTCCGACCCTTCACAACCCAGCCCAAGGGCCACCTCCTCTCTGAATTCTCTCAGGGCCTTGCAGGTCAGATACTGGAGGGCACAGACAGAATCTATGGGGTACTTGCTTTGTGTCAGGCATCAACTAAGTGCCTTAGAAGCTTTAGCTCATTCAGTGCTCACAGCAGTCATATAAAATAAGGCCTGTGATTAGCTGCTTCTCACAGAAGAGCAAATACTGAGGCTGAGTGTTGTTATTCAATCACTAAGTGGCGTTTGACTCTTGGGACCCCATGGACTGTAGCCCGCCAGGCTCCTCTGTCCCTGGGATTCCCGGGCAAGAATCCTGGAACACTTCCAGGTCTTCAGGTGATCTTCCTGACCCAGAGATGGAACCTGAGTGCCCTGTTTGGCAGGCAGATTATTTACACTGAGCCACTTGGAAAACCTTTAGAGAGATGTAGGGGAGCAAAGTTTGTCACCCCCTAAAATATGTGGTTTTGCTTTGCCATGAGGATTCGTTTAAACTGATTTTTTTTTTTTTTTTTTGGCCTCCGGGCAAGCAGGATCTTAGTTCCCCTGACCAGGACTCAAACCCGTGACCCTGCAGTGGAAGCGCAGAAACACACAGCCTTAGCCACGGGAAAACCAGGGAAGTCCCCAGGCTGATTCTTTTTCAGAAATGGAAGAACTGAAGGTTTCTTGCTGTTGTTTAGTCACTCAGTTGTGTCCGACTCTTTGTGACCTCAAGGATTGCAGCACGCCAGGCTTCCCTGTCCTTCACCACCTCCCAGAGCTTGCTCAAACTCATGGCCACTGAGTTGGCGATACCATTCAACTCTCTCATCCTCTGTTATTCCCTTCTCCTCCTGCCACTCAATGCCAGAAAGAATGTAGATAAAGGCCCTGTTCCAGAAATAGAGCCATGACCAGTGATATTTATGGAAGAACATGGGTGAGGTGTGGTGGGGGAACCTGGAAGGGCCTCGAGATTGGAGTCAACTCTGTGTCCAGCAAGCACTTATTTACCAAACATTTGTTTTCCTGTGCATAGCCTTCCTCCTCACTGAAGTCCCAAAACATTATTCTCAACATTCTCTTGTGTCTTTAGCTGAAAGTGGCCTTTAAGGTGAGGGCTTTGACTATTTTGTTAGGTTAGTTCCCTGCATCTTTCCCTCATATATGTGTTATTAAACCCTTGTTAGATTCTTCTCCTGTTAATCTGTCTCATGTCAATTTATTTCTTAGACCAGCCAAAAGAAGCTAGTCAGGTACAGGAAAATTTCTTCCCTCCCCAACATCCATGTTGTGTCAGAATTCCCTTCCCCTTTTTAATTTCTTTTTTTTCTGGCTGTGCTGCACATAATGTGAGATCTTAGTCTCCTGCCCAAGGATTAAACTCAGGCCCTTGGTAGTAAATGCGCAAAGTCCTAACCACTTGCCCAGCAAATAATTCCCAGAATTTCCTTCCTTTTCAAGGCTGAATGATATCTCATTGCATGTACAGACCACATTTTGCTTATCTAGTCATCCATGATAAACATTTGGGTTGCTTCTATCTCTTGGCTGCTGTAAATAATACCATGAACATGGGTGTACATATGTCTCTTCAAGTCCCTGCTTTCAGCTTTTCAGGGTATATACCCAGAAGTGGAGTTTGGGGATCATACGGGAATTCTATGTTTAGCTTTCAGAGGAATCTTCATACTGTTTGTTGATGTCCGTCTCAGCCTATGCACAGTGATGCTAACCATTCAGGAATACCTGGGGCCCTCACAGGGGCTGTCACCACTGGTGGGAGTGCCCAAAGGCATTTCCCCAGTTGGAGGCAAAGTTGTGGCTGGACAGGACCTTGGAGTTCTTCTTACCGTTGCGAGATACAGATTAGCAACGATCATCAGGGGGCTCCAGGCTGGTTCCTCCCAGGCCCTGAGGGCCAACAGCAACGATGGCCAGTGGAGGGGAGATGGAGAGAGCACGGACCTGGGGTTCTGCCTTTATTGGGACCCAAGAGTGGGGCTCCTTGGACCCCAGATAATAACTGAATATCAGTAACCTCAAATATGCAGATAACACCAACCTTAAGGCAGGAAGTGAAGAGGAACTAAAGAGCCTCTTGATGAAAGTGAAAGAGGAGAGTAAAAATGTTGGCTTCAAACTCAACATTCAGAAAACGAAGATCATGGCATCTGGTCCCATCACTTCATGGAAGATAGAGGGGGAGACAATGGAAACAGTGACAGATTTTCTTTTCTTGAGCTCCCAAATCACTGCAGATGATGACTGCAGCTGTGAAATTAAAAGACGCTTGCTCCTTGGAAGAAAAGCTAGGACAAACCTAGACAGCATATTTATAAGCAGAGACATTACTTTGCTGACAAAGTTCTGCATAGTCAAAGCTATGGTTTTTCCAGTAGTCATGTATGGATGTGAGTTGGACAACAAAGAAAGCTGAGCACTGAAGAATTGATGCTTTTGAACTGCTGTGTTGGAGAAGACTCTTGAGAGTCCTTTGAACTGCAAGGAGATCAAACCAGTCAATCCTAAAGGAAATCAGTCCTAAATTGAAGGCAAGAGGAGAAGGGGATGACAGAGGATGAGATGGTTAGATGGCATCACTGAGTCAATGGACAAGAGTTTGAGCAAGCTCCAGGAGTTGGTGATGGACAGGGAAGCCTGCCCAGCTGCACTCCGTGGGGTTGCAAAAAGTCGGACTGAGTGACTGAACTGAACTGAGCTGAATTGAAGGGTGGGGTGCTTAGGCGGGAGCCAGGGGGCGGGAAGAGACATTCGGGTTCTCTCACATGATTATCTAGGTTCCCCAAGGTTTTCTAGAAACCAGAACTTCATGGGCTGGGCTGGCCTGGCGCCTTGCATTGAAGCTATCTCCAGCTGGAGATGTGTTTATTCAAGATGTGTGTTTGAAAAGGATGCTTTAGCAAAGAGAAGCTTAATGCCACGCCCTTAGGATCAGGCACATGCACTGCATTTCCCGTCACAGCCTCACCATTTAACATTCCCAGAGCTGGGCTGCTGGATGAGATTTTATGTTGTAAACAGCAGTGTCACCACCATCCGGACCAAGCTCCAGACATTTTCAGCACCCAGATGACTCCTTCAGGTCTCTCCTAGTTGGCTCCCACAATGAGTAATCACTTTTCTGATTGGTTGTTGGATTTTATGTAATCGAAATGCTCCCAGCCTGTGCTCAGCTGTGTCTGGCTCATGCGCTCAACTGTGAGGTTTGTTGATGACCTTGCCTGTATCTTCAGTCCCTTTTTATTGCAGAGGGCTAGTACATTGTAGGTATATTACCATTCATTTTTCCTTTCTCTAACTTGTAAACAGTTGTGTGCTTCCAGTGCGGGGTTATGATGAGTGAAGCTGATATGCACATGTGCATATGTTCTCATCTCTCTTGGGTAAATATCTAGGAACAAAAGAGCCAGGACACAGGAGTGGTAGAGGTTTGACTTTATTATGATCCACCAACATGTCTTCAACACTGTTGTGTTTTACACTCCAACCTGCAGTGAATGAGTTCCAGTTGCTGTGTATCCCAGTCAATGAGGAAATGGTCCCCGCTTCCCTGGCATCGAAGAGGATTGCAAAGAATATGTCCTTCTTTTCCTCCTTTTTGCTCCCGCTGTGTCTTCTGCCTCTTAAATCCATTTGAATTCTGGTTGATCCAGGACTCTATTGGGATTGGAGGGTAGAGGAGGCAAGTGGGCTCAGTCTATAGGAACATCTCAAAGAAGTCGGTCTTTGCAAATTCTGGGGCACCCAGGTAAGTGCAAGAAGAGAGAGGTACAGACACATATGTGGACCTAGGGACACCTGCTCCCCCTCAGTGCCTGTAGGATGTCAACTGCCTGTCCAGGCTGGACCCTAGGGCCCTGTCTCTAGCACACGATGGGACCCACTTGACATCACGTAAGTCTATTGTCATTGTGTCTTTCCTCCCCACCCTGCATCCTTACCCAGCTGATCCTGAGTCTCTGTTTCAGTCAATCACTTCCTTTGACAAGGTGCTGTTGCCCATTAAAAAGAGTTTATTCAATACATTGCACCCGCCTTCATGTCACCTGAAATTTTGTATTATGTCTGAGACCTCTCTGCTTCCCATTCTAAAGCCCAGAGAGAGAAGAGAGAAATTCATAGAGAGGAGGGATCAGAAGCTCCCGGGGCATCATTGTACACAAGGATAAGGGAACTTCCATTACGAGGTTTTCTATTTGCAAGACATTTCTTTCTACATGATAATGTTTATATGTGAGGAATAGAATTTTAAAGGGGAGGAAGACCACTTTAAGAACCCAAGTAGCCTCATATGGCTCAGGCTGCCACTAGTGAGCTATGTGACCTTGGGCATGACCCATAGAGTCTCTGAGCCTCAGCTACCCTGTCTGAAAAATGGGTATAACCAGGCCTTCCCAGCAGCACCGCCATCCCATACACAGGCAGGTCCCATCACTTGGGCTTGTTGTCTGGACATTCATGACATAGCCACACGCTCAGGGGCAGTGTCTTCTAGAAGCTCGCTGTGGTGTGCATGTGGCGAGGATCTCTGAACATACATGAACCTCTATGAGCTATCTGGTCTCAGATCAGAGAGCAGGAGGACAGCAGAGAGAAAGGGTCCTGGGTGAGGAGCACCCACTTCCATCCTCAGCCCTCCTCCCTTTCTCCTCTTCTCTAAACCCACATTATCTTATTCTTGGCTCCTCCCCATTGAATAACTGCTAAGTTACTTTAAATTCTATATCTTGTTAAGTCCTCTCCAGTGCAGGGCCTGATCACTCAGCATGCAAAGTGGCAGTGGGCACAGAGGTGGGCTTCGTTGACCTTCGTTGAGAGAGACGACCTTCGTTGACACCCAGGCTGCCTATGTGAATCCAGTGAGTTCCAGGGCTGGGGGCAGCCTCAGTGGGTGGGAAGCAGCTCTGGGGCTCCGAGGAAACACTTCCTGCTGGTGACCAGGGGGTGGGGGAGGGTGGCGTCCCAAAGAAAACACAAGGACAGATACACCAGATATGGCAACCTTACACAACTTCTGCTCCACCCCCGTCTGCCAGGGGTCACTCTGGGTTGGAGTGGATGAGCATCCCCAGGTTTTGTGCTTCTGACACATGTTTACTGCCTCTCTAGTCACTTCTCCTGTTCTAGGTGCTCAGAGGAGCAAGAAGGACCTACGTAACAACTAGCAAGGAGATGCTCTTTTTTTTTTTTATTGTTTTGCATGAAGAGAGAGGTAAACAGAGCCTCTGGGAGGGTAACAACTCACCATGGCAGCAAAAGGTACTTACCTTGAAGAAGTCCTCCCTGGGTTCAGCCACTTAATAACTGGGTGACCTCAAGCAAATAACTTTCCCTCTCTGGGCCTCAGTTTCTGTATCTGTATAATGGGGATAATCCTCCAGTCACCACCCTGGGCTGCGGGGATGATAAGTGACTTAGTCCATTAAGAGAACTTGAATGGTGTCTGCCCCACTGTGGACACCACGGAGGTGTTTAGAATTGCTAGGAGTCTGGGGGCAGCAGGGAAGGCCTCCTGAGGAGGTGTCTGCCTGCTGAGGGGTGAGAGAGCAAGGCAGGGCAGGTCAAGGGTGTCTGAGTCAGGGGAGCAGGTGTCCCTGCACTGTGGGGCACAAATGGCTGCCTGTTTGCTTCCTTTGTGGATGCACTGTCCGGGCAGCCTTGTTTAAAACACGGTTCCCCAAACCCCAGCCCACAGACTGGTATTGGTCTCTGGCCTGTTAGGAACCAGGCTGCACAGCAAGAGTTGGGTGGCAAGAGGGTTAGCAGAGCTTCATCTGTATTTACAGCCCCTCCCCATCACTCGCATCCCCACGTCCTTGGAAAAACTGTCTCCCATGATACCAGAACCTGCTACCAAAGGTTGGGGACAGCTGGTTTAAATCCCTATCATCCCCATATCATATACATAAGACTGAGTTTTATAGAGGTAGAGGCCACTTGTCAAAGGTCCCTAGATGGCAAATGGCTGAGGAAGGAGGTGCCCACAGAGAGGGCCCTGGGGGAGGAGGAGGCGGGCAGGCGGGCAGCAGCCTGGGTCCCGGGAGGTTTCTGTGCTCCCTGTGGCCTGGCCCGGCCCTGCAGCAGGAGCCTCTCCCGGCCTCAGCTTCCTGAGAGGCTGGACAGGTGGGCTGATGGAGCCCTTCACAGGCATGGGGGTAGATGGCGGGCAGCAAGTGCTGGGGGGTTGCTGAAGCTCACGCTTAAGCCCACAAAGAGAAGGAGGCAGGCCCACTGACCACTGTGTTCTCCCCGCAGCCCCTGTCCTTCACAGGATGATAGCAGGGGGTCTCCAGGATGGACATAAGGTCACCATCATCGGGACCTTTCTTCCCTCAGATGAAAACAGGTACCGGAAATTGTTGTGTCTCTCAACCTCACTCTTGAGGGAGCCACGGTGCTGTCAGCTCAGGAGAGTCCACCCAGCATCCTCTGAGCACCCAGATCCGGCTCAGGGGAAGGCCCGGCCCTGCCAGCAAAGCTCGGCACCCCTGCCACCTGTCCACAGCATCCAGGGCACCATTAAGCAGACTCCCCAGAGGCAAGGGGCGATGGAGGCTCACGGTCTAGGGAGGGAAGCAGGCCAGCCCAGGGGAAGAAGTTCTAGGACTGAACTTCATATATGATGGCCCAGCACTGCAGATACATCAACCTCCTTCCTTCCTACAGCTGCCCCCATTGACTTTGGAAACCTCGTGTGGGCTGATGTGGAAACATTTAAACTTGCCTCTAAGTTGTAATTTGATCTCTTTCAGTTTCAAGATCATTTTTGGAAAATGCTAAGTCAATTCAAAATATTAGTATCTCAGCTCTGTTTCCCATCTCCCTCCTTCCCAAAGTGGGCTGTTCGGGAACAGAGAAAAACTTGCACATATTCTCAGAAGTGGGAGGGATCCTCAGGTGTTCACAAGGAACTCTGCTGAGCTCTGGGTGGCTGGGAGGCCTGGGACCTGTGCCTAGTTTGGGTGGGGTCCACGTGCGCTGCACCGTGAGGTCCACAGTGCTCATGGGAGCCCCTCTAGACATATGGCCTATCACAGAAGCCTCTCTGTGTGATTTCAGCTGGCTTCTGCCCTCACTGGTCCTCTCATCACTTTGCATGGGGTCTAGGACCTTCTGGATCCTTCCAGGCCCCTTCCCCACAGCTCTACCTCTGCATCTGGGTTCTGGATGACTTCCTCTGCTGCTGCCTCCCCTGCCCGCTGACCCGGCTACACTGACCATGGGACTCTGAGAGCCCTGAGTGCCCCCAGGGGACTCGGAGGGAAGTGAGGCACCTAGTTCCCCAGAAACCCTCCCAGTAGGGGAATCCGCAGCTTGACTCCGAACTTCCATCCCTCTCTCTCCCTCTTCCTCTGCTGACCCTTCCTCCCAGCACAGGAGCACTTCTACTCCCACTCTGTCTAATAGAGCCTATCTCTACCTCTGAGGGTCCCCCTTCCGATGGGAGCTGCTGTTCTCTCTTTCCCTGGGGCGGAATTTTCAAAGAAACACAGCAATGAAGCTGGGGGACTGCAAAGGGAAAACTACCCACAGAGATATTTCAGAAACACTCTTCATTTTAAGAGGAGAAGGAACTTAGATTTTCTTGTTCTAGGGTCACCAAGAGCTCCCTTTCCATTTGGTGTTTCCAGAGGGAGCAGCTCAGCTCAGCTTTCAGCCGGCTCCCATGAGGCCTGCTGGTTGAGGGCTTACAGAGTGCCCCAGTGTTGAGGACAGCATCCAGAACTCGCCCCCTTAAGTGAGAAAGCAAACAGGTTCTCAGGAATTCCCTGGTGGTCCAGTGATTAAGACTCCACACTCCCAATGGAGAGGGTGCAGGTTCCATCCCTGACTGGGAAACTAAGATCTTACAAGCCAAGCCACAAAAAATAAAAACCGAAACAAAACACAGGATCTGCAGGTAGACTGTCCATCAAGGGCCACCCATGGGTGTGGTCCAGCACCTAGCTCTGTGGGGACGACGTGGGGGTGAGGCATGCTGTCTGACTTCCGCGTGTTAGCTAGGGAGCCTGAGTGACCCCAGGAAGCTGCAAAATATACAGGTGCTGAGTTCAGGCAAGGTGGTGGGAGTCAGACCCATACTCACTGGAGAAACTGAGATTGGAAGGGCTTGATTTGGGAACATGAGCGAGCGCTGACTGGGAAAAGGCAAAACAAACATTTATTGTGCTCTCTCCCTGATAGCTCAGCAAATAAAGGTTACGCCTGCAATGTGCGAGACACAAGAGACACGGGTTCCTTCCCTTACTTGGGGCAAGCCCCTGGAGGAGGAAATGGCAACTCACTCCAGTATTCTTGCCTGAAAAATCCCATGGACAGAGAAGCCTGGCAGGCTACAGTCCAAAGGATCTCAGAGTTGGACACGACTGATCGACTATGCGTGCTTGGTGAGTCAGGCCCCTTGGAAGCTCCTTGTGTTCAGTCTTCTTATACTCATGGCTGTACTCAGAGAAAATTGAGACGTGAGGCGCTTCCTCAGAGGAGAGTTTAGAGCAAGAGTTACTTGCTTGGGAGCATACTTGGGCTGCCTCAGTCATCATTCCTGAAGGAAGGCAGTCACCCCCTTTCTGGGTAGACCTCGCAAGGTCATTGCAAATGACAAACAGGGCAGATCTGGGGTCAGGGTCCAGCCTGCTGACCTCACTCAGGTCAGGTGGACACACGACAGCCTCTACTGATGGACAGACACACACTCTGAGATCCCAGTGCCTGGAGATCTAGTGTTTATTATGTCTCCTTTAGACACCATCTCTGTAGGTGTCCCATCAGTGCACCTGTTCTTTCCATTTGTCCTCTTCTTTTCCAACTGAGCAGACCTGGGCTGGCCTCCAATGAACCACCACTTGTCCCCAAAGACTCTCATATCCAGGCACATTTCTCCACTTCCATCTTGGACACAAATTTCTTTACCCATTCCCTCCTTATTTTTAGAAAATCACACTCAAGGGCAAACTGTGGTAACTACACCAAGACACACTAAATGCAAATTAGGTAGACAAAAGTGATGGCAACAAGCTAGGCATGGTACCAACCAGGCACAGAGATTGCTTGCAGGTTCCCAGACGGATGTCAGTCAAAGTGTGAGCACCTCCTGTTCCCGCCCTTGGCAGTAAGCCAGCACACTCTCTGATTTCCCACCATCTAGGTTTGCTGTGGACTTTCAAACCAGCAACAATGACATTGTCTTCTACTTCAACCCTCAGTTTAAACGTGACAGGTATGTGGTCTGCAACACAAGGCAAGGAGGAAAATGGGGGACTGAGGAGAGGATCTGGGAGGTTCCCTTCCAGAGGGGAGGTCCATTTGATCTCTGCTTCCACGTACAGAGCTCGGAGTTCAAGGTGAGTTGGAACTCTCCTGTCTTCCCTTCAGCTGCCTGTCCCCCAGCTCAGTCAGGCCCATTGAGCAGTCTTTAAATAGTCACGTGAGCAACACCTTTGTACAGAAAAAAGGACCGTTTCCTTGTAAGGCTGCAGTCCCCTTACACATCTTCACCTGCATCTACAGGTACACCTGTTCCTTCTGTTACTCTCACCATAGTGCTTTTTGGCCTCCTGAGTCTTTAATATCCAAAGGATTTCCATTTCTCTGCTGTAGCCCTTCTTCCACTCCAGGTCCCTGGGGACATTTGTTTTTCTGTTACAGTGTTGCTTAGTTCCTCCGGGCGTTGCACATTGCTTTTGCAAGCAGAGTGGTGTCTCTGGGCTTGGGGAGATGGGAGGGGAGCTGACCACTCATCTTTTGTCATTCTCCATCGCCCACCCTGGTTAGGTGGCCATGTGGTTCTAGAAAGAACCCAGGCTTGGAAATAAAACTGAATCCAGTTTGAATCTCCAGTTCTGCCATTCTCATTGGCTGGGAGATCTTAGAAATGACTTCACCTCTCCCAGCCTCATGTCCTCACCTGTGGAAGGAGCATGGTCTGCTGTCCCAGGGGTTTTTGTGTGAGTTCAACGAGGCACTCTACATCAGCGGGCACAGAATAGCCTGTCTGGGTCACAGCTGAGTCTATTTGACCCTCTCTGTGTTTTCAAATTCTTGAATGTCTAAAATTCATAAAGGGCAGGAATTCACAGAGCACCGAGGTGAGCTTCCTGAGTCACAGGGCAAATTCCCAGGGGCTGTCTGGTTTACTTATGGTAAGAGGAGTGGGAGATGAGAGGGAGGTTCAAGAGGGCGGGGACATATGCATACCTGTGGCTGATTCTTGTTGATGTATGGCAGAAATCAACACAGAAACCAGCAACAATGCTTTACAATATTGTAAAGGAATTATCCTCCAATTAAAATTAAATATTTTTTTTAAAAAAGAAAAGGTCAGGAGCTGTTTTGCAAGATGAAAAATTCTAGAGCTGCATGGTGGTTTGTTGGCTCCCCATCTATGGGACTCAACTCTATACCACTAAACTGTACAGTTTAAAATACTTAAGATGGTCAATTCTTTGTGATGTGCATTTCACCACCATTTAGGAAAAAAAAAAAAAAAAAAGGTCACACAGATTGCTTCTTCCTCCTGAGGATGGAGAGAGCCCAGGAGGCAGATTACCTCCAGGGTGCTGACCAGAAAATTCCAAACTGGCTGATTAAGACTACATTTCTGGGGAAGGTGGAAGCTATAATTAGGTCAGGTATTACAGTGAGGTTTGGTATCATAGGCTTTAGCAAAAGTGACTTCATTTTGACCCTGTGGTTTTCTCTTTTACTATTCCCCACTTTTGAGCAAACTCTTAGGTTAACCAAGAGATAAGGCATTGGCATTACTCTCAGTAACTGATCTTGTTGACCTTTGATATGGTATTTAGTGGTCATGATGCTTCTGTTTACTTTCCATAACATTTGTAACTGAGCAGGGCCAACGGAGGCTCCCTGTGACAGCCCTACACCTACCTCCCTGTCCATAGTAAAAACATTAGCCTCCTAGGCCTTCCCCAAGTCCAAGGAAAAACATTTAATCGGAGAAGTGAGAAAAGTGCAGAAATGAAGGAAAACCATCAAACAAATCAAAATGATGATAGTTTAGCAACTAAACAAAGTAGAACTTCCTCAGGGGCTATACGCAATATTCTGAGGCAAATACTTTGTGTTGCTTTGCAGATGTAGAAAGCTCCACTAGGTGGAAAGAGTTACCTCTGTGCCACCCACAAGAATGTAGACCTCAAACAGGGTGGAACCAGAAGCTTGATGATATTGACTCCCAGTTATCTCACCATTGTCAGCTACAAATTGGCACTCACCAAGAGCATTGTCAAAGGCTGAACAACAAAGGCGTTTGCCATCTGCCTCTGTGGAGACTGAACCCCATGCTGCTTTGCCTGTTGACCTTCAACAACCCCTGACGGAGTTCAGGGTGCAGTGAGGCGCTCTGTGACCCAGGGAATGTGGTGGGACAGGCCTTTAGGTAGTTGGATGTTTTTAGGAACAGATTTTATGATCTCAATGCTCATATCTCACCTCATATGATCTCTCCTCATATCTAGAGAAGCACTAAATCCCTTCATGGTGACATCAGATCCTCATGACTAACAAAAAGCCTTTTGTAAAATGACTGTTTCCTGGTATTGAATTCCCTCTTCACCAAAACCTATATATTGACCTTTCCCCGTGGCTGCTTTGGAGCAGTCTCTCAGAGCTATCTGAGATGCTGCCTCCCAGACTACGGTCCTCATTTTGCCCCCAAATAAAACTTAACTCACAACTCTCAAGTTGTACATCTTTTTTTAGTCAACACCACCAACCAGTCAGAAGCTTTCCATGAGCTGATCATGCCCCACTCAACCCTCTACCTCACCCTGTCTTTAAAACCTGTTCCTGAAAGCCATAGGCGAGTTCAGGCCTTTCAAGCATTAGCTGTCTGGACTCCTTGCTTGGTGCCTGCAATAAATGCTGCACTTCCCTTCCCTGCCACCCAGTGTCAGTAGACTGGCTTTACTGCAGGTGGATGAGCGATTAGTGAGTAGAGGTAAATCTGATCTAGATAGTTACAGATGGATTGGAAACTTAGATGATAAATTCAGTTGAAAGATTACCTTCCTTAGCAATGGCTTGGGGGATTTAGATGAGGGTATTATCTTTCCAGGTCAATACTGGAGGAAAGGAAAGGGAAAAGGAGAAAGGGTTTCATGTTTAATTAAAGTATAAAATCTTCATCCATCCTCTTGGACAGAAGCAGTTTACCTGAATGTCCGCTACTCTTCCTCCTCAGTTTGCTTCAAGGTCTCCAACATTCGTACAGCACCAGGTATCAGGTGGGATCTTCTTCAGTGGTGAGATGTATATCCAAGGTTCAAGTCCCTGGAGCCTGACTGCCATCTGGATAGTCGGGACGACCTGGTACAGTCCCTTCCAAGGAGATTAAAGGGGAGTCTTTGCTCCTAGTGGTGTCAGATCTCCTGATGGAGGACAACTGGGATTCAGTTTGGTGAGTCATAGTCAAACTAAGTGCTTTCCAGCCTTAGCTCAATCAATGTTCATGACAATCATATCAAATAAGGCCTGCAATATGCTACATCTCGCAAATGATGAAAGACTAAAACAGTGTAGGGGAGCAAAATCTGCCATCCCAAAATGTGTCAATTGGGCATGAGGATTCATTGAGGCTGAATCTTCTTAAGAAACTGAAGACCTGAAGTTTTTCTTGTTACTCCCCCTCAACTGCTGCAAAGAAATTAGATAAAGGACCTGTTCCAATAATAGAGCCGTGACCTATATTTACAGAACATGGGCGAGGTGTGCTGGGTGAAACCCAGCACCCTGTAGAGATCAGAGTCCAGTCTGCACCCAGCAAGCACCTATTAACCAAGCATTTGCTTATCTGGCTTCTTCCTCATTGAAATCCCAACCATCACCCTCAACATCCTCTTCTGTCTTAGCTCAAGATGGTATTTAATGTCAGGGCTTTGACCATTTTGGTGAGTTAGTTCTTCTGGGTCTCTCCCATATATATGTGTTAAACTTTTGTTAGATTTTCTCCTGTTAATCTGTCTCCTGTCAATTTAATTCTTAGACCTGCCAGATGAACCTAGAGGGGTAGGAGGAAAATTTCTTCCTTCCTCAACATCATCAAAGTTCACACATGCTGAAACCTGGGTCAGAATTCTCCTCCTTTTCAAGGCTGAATGACATTGCACTGTATGTATAGACCACATTTTGCTTATCTAGTCATCCATAATAGGCACTTGGGCTGGTTCTGTCTCTTGGCTGTTGTAGATAATACCATGAACATGGGTGTACCAACATCTCCTCAAGTCCTTGCCTCAGTTCTTTAGGGTTTATACCCAGAAGTGGAATTGCTGGATCATATGGTAATGCTATGTTGAGTTTTTAGAGGAACCTCCATACTGTTTTGGACAGTATGAGACATCCGTCTCAGCCTATGCATGGTGACGCTGTCAGCATAGGAACGTCTGGGGGCACTCACGTGGGCCTTTAGAACCTGTGGGAGCCCCCAGGTCATTAGCCCAGCTGGAGCCAGTGCTGTGGCTGGACTGGCCCTTGTGGTTCTCACTAGTATTCCAGGACGCAGCTCAGCAACAACCATCTGGGAGCTTTGAAAAAAACAAGGATTATTACTCTCAAGTCCTGAGGGCTACATAAGGAGATTGTCCAAATGGGAGGTGGGAGTGGGGGCCCTTACTAGGGTCCAAGGGTAGGGTGGTTAAGCAGGGACCAGGAGCAGGAAGAGACATGTGGGGTCCCACACATGGTTATCTAGGTACCCCAAAGCTTCCCAGGAAGGAGAATTTCATGGGTGAGGCCAAACTGGGTGCTTACTTAGAAGTTGTCATACAGCTGGTGATGTGTTTACACAAGATGGGTGTCTTCGAAATGGATGCTTTGACAATCAGAGGCTTAATGCTGGGCCCTTAGGGTCAAGCACATATACTACATTTCCCACCACCACCTCCCCATTAAATATTCCCACCCACAGCACAAAAGGCCTCCTTCCTTCATGTCCTCATCAATACTTGTCAGTTTCTGGTTTTTCAAGAGTGTGAGGTGGCCGACACGTTAAGAACAGATCCTACCCTCTACGATGCAGAGAACAGAGAGCCTCAGACAAGTCTCTGGAGTTTGAATAATGGAGCTCTGAGGGCTGCCTCTCACCTTAAGACCAAAGCCAGGCCCTGGGAACAAGTCTCATGACTGCACGGTGATGCCAGGCTGCTGAGGTCAACTATGCCAGGCACTGGGTCTTGGAGATGCCTCCCCACTGTCTCCATCACCTGAAAACCCATTGTTCGTGTTGGCTGTTGCCCCTCCCTGCAGGGCAGGAGCAGAGAACCCTGGGCTCTTCTCTGGGGATGGACTCCCTGGGACTCACCTCCAAGCCACCTAGAAATGCCAAAGTGAGTACTTCCTGGAACTCTAGCTGTCCCCGTGTCTGCCTGGGCCCTGGGAGGTTTTTTTTTTTTCTTGATATATATAAAAATAAAAACAGAACTTTATTGAGATATGATTCAGGTAAATCCACAGACCCTAGTCTTCTGGATGAGTTTTTATGTTGCAAACAGCTGTGTGGCCACCATTGAGGTCAAGCTCTAGGACATTTCTAGCACCCAGATGACTCTTTAGGATCCTTCTCAGTTGGTTCCCTCCACAGGTCATCACTATTCCGACCAGATGTTGGGTTTTATGTAATCAGAATGCTCCCAGCCTGTGCTCAACTGTGAGTTTCATTGATGAACTTGCTTGTATCTTCAGGCCCTTTTCATTGCTGAGGGCAGCCCACTGTAGGGCCTCTCTGTGCCTCAGACCGTTAAGAATCCGCGTGCAGTGCAGGAGACCTGGGTTCGATCCCTGGGTTGAGAAGATCCCCTGGAGAAGGGAATGGCAACCCACTTCGGTATTCTTGCCTGGAGAATTCCATGGACAGAGGGGCCTGGCAGGCTACAGACCATGAGGTCACAAAGAGTCGGCCACAATGGAGTGGCCAACACTTCCATTTTCAGTCCATTGTAGGCACATCACCGTTCAATTTTCCTTTCTCCTGCTGGAAAACAGTTGCATTGTTTCCAGTAAGGGGCTATGACGAGTGAAGCCATTATGCACACATGTGTATGTTCTCATCTCTCTCAAGTAAATATCTAGGAGCAGAAGAGCCAGGACACGGGAGCGGTAGAAGTTTGACTTTATTATGATCCACCAACAAGTGTCCAATGCTGCTGTATTTTACTCCAACCTGCAGTGAATGAGAGTTCCAGTTGCTCCATATCCCAGCCAATGAGAAGACAGTCCCCTTGTCCCTGGTATTGAAGAGAATTGCAAAGAATTTTCCTTTCTTTTTCTCCTTTCTGTTCCAACTGTGCTACCTGCCCCTGCCCCTTAAATTCGGTCAAGTTTCAGTTGATCCAGGAATCTAGTAAGGATGGGGAGGGGAGAGAGGAGGTATACGGCCTCAGTCTGTGGGAACATCTCGAAGAAGTCAGGCTTTGCAAATTCTGAAGCACAAGAAGGGAGCAACCCTGGAGCACCTGCTCCACACTCGGTTCCTGTAGGACCCTCAACAGCTTGTCCAGCCTGGACCCTCAGGCCCTGTCTCTGCCACATGGTGTGGGGGACCCTCTTGACCTCAGGGAAGACTATTGTTGCTATGTCTTTCCTCTGCATCTCCGTTCACGATCCAGTTGATCCTGAGTCTCTGTTTCAGTCAATCATTTCCTTTCACAAGATGGTAGAGCCAATTAAAGACAGCTTATTCAATATACTCTCCCAGTATCCATGTCAGTTGGAATGTCTGAGACTTATCCGTTCCCCATTCTAAAGCCCAAAATCAAGGGAGAGGGAAGAAAGAGATAAATTGGTAGAGAAAAGGGTCAGAAGCTCCTGGGGCATCATTATACACAATGCTAAGGTAACCTTGGGCTTTCCTGGTAGCTCAGCTGGTAAAGAATCCACCTGCAATGCAGGAGACTCCGATTCAAGTCCTGAGTTGGGAAGATCCCCTGGAGAAGGGATAGGCTACCCATTCCAGTATTCTTGGGCTTCCCTGATAGCTCAGATGGTGATGAATCTGCCTGCATTTCGGAAGACCTGGGATTGATCCCTGGGTTGGGAAGATCCCCTGCAGAAGGGAAAGGCTACCCACTCCAGTATTCTGGCCTGAACAGGTCCATAGACAGAGGAGCCTGGCAGGCTACAGTCCATGGAGTTGCAAAGAGTCGGACATGACTGAGCAACTTTCACTTCACTTCACTTCAAGGTAAACTTCAATATGAGGTTTTATATTTGCAAGACATTTCTTTCTATGTGATTATGTTTTTCTTTTCTTTTTTTTCCATGCCAAGCAGCTACAGACCCTTAGTTCCCTGACCAGGGATTGAACCCATGAGCCCTGCAGTGGAAGTGCAGAGTCCTAACCATTGGACCACCAGGGAAGTCTCAACATGATAATGTTTTACATTAGGAATAGAATTTTAAAGGAGAGGATACCTTTTCCAGACCCTACTGGTGCTTTTGAACTGTGGTGCCAGAGAAGACTCTTGGAAGTAGCTTGGACTGCAAGGAAATCAAACCAGTCAATCCCAAAGGAAATGAACCCTGAATATTGGAAGGATTGATGCTGAAGATGAAGCTCCAATACTTTGGCTACCTGATGCAAAGGGCCAACTCATTGGAAAAGACCCTGATGCTGGGAAAGATTGAGGGCAGGAGGAGAAGGGGGCAACAGAGGATGAGATGGTTGGATGGCATCACGGACTCAATGAACATGAGCTTGAGCAAGCTCCGGGGGATGGTGAAGGACAGGGAAGCCTGGGGTGCTGCAGTCCATGGGGTCACAAAGAGTCTGACATGACTGAGCGACTGAACACCACCACCAAGTAGCCTCAGATGGCTCAGACTGCCACTAATGAGCTGTGTGACCTTAGGTATGACCCTTAGACTCTCTGAGCCTCTGTTACTGTACCTGGAAGAATGGTTACAGTCAGGCCTTCCTGGTACCACTGCCAGCCCACGCACAGGCAGCCCCAATCTGCATGGGCTGGCCAAGCAGTCCCACTGTTGTCTGGACATTCACGACACAACCACAGGGGCAGAGTCTCCTAGAAGCTCGCTGTGGTGTGCATGCAATGAGGCTCTCTGACCCTACATGAACTTCTGGAACCTATTCTGACTTGGAGCGGAGCACAGGAAAGAGGGAGGAGAGAGAACACTGGGTGAGGAGCGTCCATTTCTATCCTCTGCTCTTTGTCTCCACCCATTTCCTCTTGCCCTGGGCTCCTCCCCATTGAATAACTGCCAGATTGCTTAGGTTTCTATTTCTTCATTAAGCCAGCCGGCGAAGTGGCAGCAGCTACAGAGGTGGTGGAGACATGGCCTTTGGTGGTGCCCAGGCTTCCTACATAAACCCAGTGAGTTCCCAGGGCTGGGGGTGGCCTCAGCTGGGGGAGGGGAGGGACAGGTGTCACAGCTCCTGCAGGTGACAGGAGCTCTTGCAGGGCAATGGGGGGAGGGGGGCATCCAAATGAGAACACAAGAAAGGCAGACACATCCGCCGGCGTGATCCTAACAGAATTTCTGCTCTGAGCTCGTCTCATCCCCCTAGCCCCACTCAGGGCTGGAGCGGATGAGCATCACCAGGATTCAGTAAGCAAAGGTTTACTGAGCTTTCTCTGGGTGCCACTCCTGCTCTAGATGCTCAGCGGGGGATGAAGGGCCTATATCATAACTAGAAAAGAGATTATTAATAATTTTTTTTTGCACGAAGGGAGAGGTACACAGGGCTTCTGGGGAGGCTAACAACCCAACTCGGAAGCGAAGTGCACTTACCTTGAAGATGGCCTCCCTGGGTTCAGCCATGTACTAGCTGGGTGACCACAAGCATCCTAGGTGGCTCAGCGGTAAATAATCCATCTGCCAATGTAGGAGATGTGGTTTCCGTCCCTGGGTGAGGGGACGGAGGAGGAAATGGCAACGCATTCCAGCATTCTTCCCTGGAAATTCCCATGGACAGAGGAGCCTGGCAGGCTACATTCCATGGGGTTGCAAGCAGTTGGACACAACTAAACCACTGAGCAGGCACGCACATGCAAGTTGCTTTACCTCTCTGGGCCTCAATTTTGCATCCATACAATGGGGATAATCCTCAGGTCACTGCCCAGGGCTGGGGGAAGAATTAAGCCAGGAAGTCCACTGAGAGAGCTTGAAAGGTGTCTGGTTCACTGTGGAAGTGTTTAGAATTAATAGGAGTCTGGGGGTGGCAGAGAAGGCCTCCTGAGGAGATGTCTGCTCCCTGAGGGGTGAGAGAGTAAGGCAGGGCAGGTCAAGGATATCTGAGAAGGACCCTCCGGGGAGTTATGGGGGAGAGGGGGCCCTGTGGGGTGCAAGGGCTGCGTCTTGTGCCCTTTGCCTCCTGTGTGGAGGCCCCATTGCAGGTGGCCTGGTTTAAACCCTGCGAGCCTTATCATCCCCAGGTCATAAACGGAAAACAGGTTCAGACAGGTGGAGGTCACTTGTCAAATGTCCCCAGATGGTAAGTGACCAAGGAAGCAAGGGCCCACAGAGAGAGACCTGGGTGAGGAGGAAGCAGGCAGGCGGCAGCCCGGGTCTCAGGAGGTTTCCATGCTCCCTGTGTCCTGGGCCTGGTCCTCAGTAGGAGCCTCCCCCAACCTCAGCTGCCTGAGAGGCTGGGCAGGTGGGCTGGTGGAGTCCTTCCTGGGGAGGCGTGGGGGGACAGCAGGTACTGGGGACTGCTGCACTCCACACTCAAGCCCTCCCCGGGGGCCCCGCTGGGCCTGCTTGCTCCAGGCAGTGTCCTGTGGCCCTCAGCCCACTTTGGGGGGCTCCTGTTGGGGTTGGAGGAAGCTGGGGCCCCCCCAGAGGGTGCCTCCATGGTGACCTCGGGTCAGGACGTGACACCTAGGTTTCCTTCTTCCTCAGATGGGGGACCCAGAGCCCGTTCCAGGCCCTGACGTTTTATTATTCTGAAGACACACATTTTTCCTTTCTAATCCTTGGATTCAAAAGCCAAAGATTTGAAATTAGAAGGAAATTACTTCTATCGACAACAGAGAGGCAAGACAGGGCCTCGGAGTCTGGACGAGAAACAGGCTGGTGCAGCCCCCCAGGGGCCAGCAGCACTGTCCACCCACGTGGCCGCCCGCCCCCAGGTCACCCAGTGACCTCTAGTATCCGGGACCTCACTTCCTCCCAAGTGCAACATGAGGGTCACCCGCCCGGCCAGTCAGCTGAGTCACTGCTTCTAGGATATGCCTCAGGAGCAGCCCTATTGCTCGCCCATGCCCCGCTCTGGTCTCATCTGGCCCAGCCCCCGGAGGGCCAGGAGGGCAGCAGCCACGAGTCAGGACAGGACTCTCTGTTGGGTCCAGCAGGGTCAGGGCTTCACCATGAGAAGCGGCCCGGGTGAGGGCTAAGAGCGTGGGTGCTGGGATTCAAACCTGCCTCTTCCACTGCCCAGCTGTGTGACTTCGGGAAAGTTAGGCAACCTGCTTGTTCTGTTTCCTCATCTGTAAGCACGGCACCAATAATGACCTGCGTGGCTTCGAGGAAATGGGATGATGAGATAACAAAGACAAGGAAAGGAGGCCACCAGAAGGGTAGCAGCGCTGCCCTCTGCGGGTGAGCCCCCAGTCAGGGGTGGCTGGGTGGCCTCTGTGACACGGGGTCTCCAGAAAGGGAATTCCCACCCCTGGCCTGTAGGGCCTAGCTCCTCTTTCTGGAAGGATATGAAGAGGAGGGAAAGATCCTTAGCCTTCAGGCATGGCCAAGACCTGAGACCTACTTTGGACCCAGCAGAAGGATTAAGCCATCCTGACGCAGACAGCTACCCTTGTCAGTCTTTCCAGCCAAGGACTTTCCACTTAGCCTTTCACCTAATCCTCTTAAGGACACTGCCAGGCTGGCCTCGCTAGTATCTCACCTGTCTCACCGTTCTGAGGCAGGAACTGGGGTGCAGACAGGTCATGTGACTTGGTCAACATCAGAGCTGCCAGTTTGGGGAGTTGGGAGGCAAGTCCATGCTGTGCGGCCACAAATCCAACATAAAAATCCTTCCTCTGCGTCCTCTAGGTGCTGCTGTTTCTTGCTAAGATCACAGACACACAACACACACATGCACGGAGGGGTCCTTGGCCAGCCAGGCTAAAAGTAATACAAATTTATTCTGTTACAGTTCTGAGGTCAAAATCTAAAATCAAAGTGTCAGCAAGGCTGTTCCCTTCTGGAGGCTTCAGGGGAGAATGTTTCCTTACCTTTCTCAGTTTCCAGAGACTGCCTGCTTCCCTTGGCTTGTGGCCCCTTCCTCCTTCTTTAAAGCCAGCAGCTTCTCTCTTCTGTTGTCACAGCTACTACTGACCCTCCTCTTCTGCCTCCCTCTTTGAGGACCCTGTGACTACATTGGGCCCAAGCAGATAATCTACAATAACTTATCTCAAGATCCTTAACCTAATCACATCTGCATAATCCTCCTTTGCTGTATAAAGTAGTATATTCACAACTTCCAGGAATTAGCATGTAGACATTGTTGGTAGGGCAGAGGGAAGGGTGGTAATTATTCAGCCCACCCTACCCTCCTTGGAGTCAACCAAGATCCTGATCCCCTGGAGAAGGGAATGGCAACCCATTCCAGTAATCTTGCCTGGTAAATCCCACGGACAGAGGAGTCTGGTAGGCTTCAGTCCATGGAGTCACTAAGCATCAGACATGACTGAGAGACTTCACTTTCACTTTTCACTTTCATGCATTGGAGAAGGAAATGGCAACCCACTCCAGTGTTCTTGCCTGTAGAATCTCAGGGACAGGGGAGCCTGGTGGGCTGCCGTCTATGGGGTTGCACAGAGTCGGACACGACTGAAGCGACTTTGCAGCAGCATCCATTTTTGAATAATCCATGTGGCATCATTCTATATCAATTCTCAAAGAGTTCCCTTCTTCCTCTTCTTTTTTTATTAAGTCTTCATACAGTCCATTGTATGGAAACACCAAATTAATTTAACTATTTTCTTCCTAGTGGACTTTTTGGACTTGCTTTTGATTCTTTACAATTATAATGCAGCTATGAATAATCTGGTCTTTAGGACTATACTCAATTTGAAATAATCTTGTGTTTCAGAATTTGAGGATGCCATTTAAGACATTAAAATCTCACAAAGCTTTTTGGGGGAATCATTTCCTAAGATTCTTTACTGTCTGAGCCATGGCTTCCTTGGTGGCTCAGAAGTTAAAGAATCTGCCTGCCACGCAGGAGACTCAGGCTCAACCCCTGGGTCAGAAAGATCCCCTGGAGAAGGGAATGGCAACCCACTCCAATATTCTTGCCTGGAAAATCCTATGGGTAGAGGAGCCTGGCACTATAGTCTATGGGATCACAAAAAGGTGGGCGTGACTGAGCAACTAACACACACACACACACACACACACACACACACATTCCCTAAGATTTACTGTACTGCCCGCCCCCATGACCCACACAGGGCTTCCTCCATCCTGCCTTCCTTCTGTGCCCTAAGGACCTCATCCCATCACACTGTGCTTTCAGTTCTTTATACCTTTGTGTGAATACGCTTGAGGGAGGCGCCCATGCTGCCAGAAGGATATATTTTAAGCCTTGTCTTTCATGATGGTATGAAAGGTTCTTAAGAGGCTTCAACAAACAAATAAGGGGATTCTTATTCAGGAAAGTTCACCATGGTGGTCAGCCTAACTGGGTCAGGCTGATCCTACTCCAAAATCACTGACATGGACAGACAACAGAAAGAACTCAGAGATGCAAAGAGGTTGTGATTTGCTTAACATCACCAAAGTATTTAATGGCAGAGTTCAGACCTGACCTGGGGTGCCGCAAAAGACACCTCTGCCCAAGGTCCATGGAAAGCACAGTCTGTCTGAACGGGATCCTGGCATCACTGGTTATCTCCCAGGGCCAGCAGTGTACACTGGGCTCGGAGGGGCTTCCCTGGATTCTGAGTGGTTGTACGACTCAAGGACACAGGGTAGGACTGAATTGGGCTGGTGAGTGTCTTTTGTTTGGACAGCACAGGGATTACTTTAATTTGCTGCCAAAGAAAATGTATAATGTGGAGAGAACGGTATCATAAACAACACACACCCATCCCTCAGTTTCAACTCTTGACCTCTCTGCTTCTCCTCTACCCAAGCCTCCTTCCTTTTCCACCCCTGGATTGTTTTGAAGCTAATCTAGATATATCATCTCATTGCAAACATTCATTATGTGTTCCTATCACAAAGAAACTTTCTACAATCCTTTTTTAAAGGAGTTTTGCCCCAGAAAGTATAAAGGTTTACAGAGAAATAAAAATCCAGATTTCTGTCTTCTCCTAATAAGTTGGAAGCTCTGTCCACACTGGCCTGGAAGGTAATCACGGGTTACAGTTGAGTGGACACTGCTCTCTAGCTAAGGAAGATGATGCCTACTTGGCTGCAGTCCCCACCACTCCCGACTGTCCCATACCTGGCCAGCTTAAATATGTAAATCACCTGCCTCATCTCTGTCAGCATTGCATGTGTGTGTGTGTGTGTGTGTTTTCCTTCTTTTTTTAAAAAATAGTTTCTATATTTTTATTTTCTATTGGAGTATAGTTGATTAACAATGTTATGTTAGTTTCAGATGTACAGCAAAGTGATTCGTTATACATATATATGTATCTATTCTTTTCCAAATTCTTTTCCCATTTAGGTTGCTCCATATCATTGAGCAGAGTTACTTGTGCTATACAGTAGGTCTTTGTTGATTATCCATTTTAAATAAGCATTTAAATTTTGTAGGGAATTGACTTAAAGGAGAAAGTAGACAAGACTTCAACAGCTTGAAAAACGTGAAAATTGACTAGGAGACTATACGATGTGTAAGGCAATTTGTAGAATCCCATTAGGCATTTGGAAGGAAGCCTCGAAAGTTGGAATGTAACCAATTTAGGAATTTTTCTCAGAGACCAAGGTGGAAGCGGTGGGGGCTGGGGGTGGGGCAAGCAGTAGAGAGACAACCTACTATATTACATGACAGAATCTTCCACAGACTTTCTCATTCAATCATGAATCTCACCCTAAAAGTGGGGTTTATCCCTATATCACAAATGAGGAAACTGAGGCAAAGAGAAGTTGAGTAAGCTTCCCAAGACCACTCAGGTTAACGAACAGCAGATCAGGATTCAAACCTGGAGGATGCCTGGCTCTAAAATGAAGCCTCTTCACCAGAACCATGGATCCTTTATTTATTTGTTTATTAAAATCTTTTTATGTCTGCACTGGGTTGTGTGCAGGCTCTCTCTAGTGTGGAGAGAAGGAAGCAGGAGACACTGACCACCATCTCCTCCCCGCAGGTGGTCCCCTTCACCGGGATGATCCAAGGGGGTCTCCAGGATGGACACAAGATCACCGTCATTGGGGCCATTCTTCCCTCAGGCGGGAACAGGTACCAGCAAGCATCTCTCTCAGCCTCACCCGAGTGAACCACGGTTCTGTCAGCTCAGGACAGTTCACCCAGCATCCTCCAAGCAACCTCACCTGGCTCAGGGGATGTGAAGGGCTTGGCCCTGCCAACAATGCATGAGACCCCGGGCACCTGCACGTAGCATCCAGGGCACCATTAAGCAGACTCCCCAGAGACAGCGGGGGATGGAGGCTCACAGTTAGGGAGGGAAGCAGGCCAGCCCAGAGGCGGAGTTCTGGGACTGAACCTCATACACAATGACCCAGAGCTGCAGATACATCAACTTCCTCCATTTCCTACAGTCACTTGCATCTACTTCAGAACCCTCATGTGGGCTGATGTGGAAATATTTAAACTTGCCTTCAAGTTTGCGGTTTGGTCTCTCAGTTTCAAGGTCGTTGCTGCTAAAGCCAATTCAAAATATAAATATCTCAGCTCTGTTTCCCATCCCCCTCCTTCTCGAGGTGGGCTGTCTGGGAACAAACAAGAGCTTGCACAAATTCTCAGAGGCAGGAGGGTCATCAGTTGCTCAAGCAGCCCTGACTGACCCCTGCCGAGGGCCGGGTGACCCAGAGGCCTAAACCTGTGCCCGTGTGGGTGGGGTCCAGGTGGGCTGCACCCTGAGATCCACAGTGTACACCGAGGCCCCTCTGGACACGTGACCTCTCTCAGAAGCCTCTAGATGACTTCCTCCGTCACTGCCTCCCCTGCCCGGTGACACAGTCATACTGACCATGGGCCTCTGAGAGTCCGCAGTGCCCCCAGGGGACTCAGAGGGAAGTGAGACACTCGGTTTCCCAGAAACTGTCCCAGCAGGGGAATCGGGAACCTTGTCTCTGAACCCCCACCCCTCTCTCCCCCTCTCCTTCTGCGGACACTTCCTCCCAGCACAGCAGGGCTTTCTACTCCCACTCTGTCTGACAGAGCCTGTCTCTACCTCCGAGGGTCCCCCTTCCGATGGGAGCTGCTGTTCTCTCCTTGCCTGGGGCGGAATTTTCAAAGGAACACAGCAATGAAGCTGGAGGGTGGCAAAGGGAAAATTACACCCAGATATTTCAGAAACACTATTCTTCACTTTAAGAGGAACAAGGACTTCGATTTTCTAATTCTTGAATCACTTGGAACATCCTTTCCTTTTGGTGTTCCTGGAGGGAGCACCTAGGGCTCAGGTCCCAGCCAGTTCTGTTAGTCTTGCTGGCTGAGAGGTCACCAAGCACCTTAGTGCTGAGGACAACATCCCAAACTCACCCCCGTAACTGATAAAGCACATGGGTTCTCAGAGTTTCCCTGGAAGGCAGGTGGGCACCACTCCACGCTTCCACTGCAGGGGGCAAGGGTTCCATCCTTAGCTGAGGAACTAAGATCCTGCAGGCACGCTGCACAGCCCAAACAAACAACGAAGAAACCAAAAATGGGCCCTGCAGATAGAATGTCCGCTGAGGGCCACCCATGGGTGCACCGCAGTGCCTGGCTCTGTGGGGATGACGCGGGAGCGAGGCGCTCTCTGACTGCTGTGTGTTAGTTGGGGAGACCAGAGTGACTCTGAGAAGCAGGCTGTGAACCGCACTGGTTCTGAGTTCGGGCAAGGTGGTGGGACAGACTTCTTGCTGGAAGAACCTCAGACTGGAACTTGGTTTGGGGACATGCAAGAATTCCATCTGGGAAAAGTCAGAACAAACATCGACTGCACTCCCTTCATGAGCCAGGCCCCTTGGAAGCTCCTTTTTTATTTTAGCCCTCACCTGACAGTCATGGCTGTACCCAGAGGAAGTTGGGAAGGTGAGGAGAGACGGGAACAAAGAATCACTTGGCATCCCCGGGCTGCCTTGGTCATCATCCCCGAAGGAAGGCAGTCACCCGCTTTCCTGGGTGGGGCAGCTTGAGTAGTGTGGTCTCGGTCATCGCAAGTGACAAACAGGGCATTGTCAGGGGTCAGGGCCCAGGCCTGCTGACCTCACTGGGGGCAGGTGGACACACGACAGCCTCCACTGAGGGACAGACACACACACTGAGGTACCCATGCCCGTAGACCTAGTGTTTATTCTGTGTCTCCCCTTTAGACACCATCTCTGTAGGTGTCCCACCAGTGTCACCTGTTCTTTCCATTTGTCCTCTTCTGTCCCAACTTAATGGACGTGGGCAGGCTTCAGCAACCACTTGGTCCAAAAGGCTCTCACTTCCAGGCACATTTTTCGAGTTCCAACTTGGATACAAATTTCTTTACCCATAGAAATCCACACTGTAAGGGCAAAATGTGGTAACTGAACAAAAAGACATTAGTGCAAATTAGGTGAACAAAACAGACAGCAGCAGACTAGGGGTGGGTACCAACCAGCCATGCAGGCTGTATGCAGATTCCCAGACGGATGTCAGTCAAAAGCTTGAGAACTTCCTGTTCCCACCCTTGGGAGTAAACCAGGACACCATGCGCTGCCTGATTTCCCTCCATCTAGGTTTGCTGTGAACTTTCAGACCGGCTATAATGACAATGACATTGCCTTCCACTTCAATCCACGGTTTGAAGAGGGTGGGTATGTGGTCTGCAACACGAAGCAGAGAGGAAGCTGGGGACCGGAGGAAAGGAAGATGCAGATTCCCTTCCAGAGGGGGAGTTCATTTGAGCTCTGCTTCCACGTACAGAGCTCAGAGTTCAAGGTGAGTTGGAACTCTCCTCTCGTCCTTTCAGCTGCCTGGCTCAATCAGGCGCCATGTGTGGTCTTAAAATAGTCACGTGAGCAACACCTTTGCACAGAGAAGAGGATCATTTCCTTGTAAGGCTGCAGTCCCCTTACACACCTTCACTGCATCTACAAGTGTACCTGTTGCTTCTTTTGCTCCAGAAATAAGCACTAGAGAAGTCACCATGGTGCTTTTTGGCCTCCTGGTGTCTTTACAGTCCAAGTTATTTCCATTTCTCTGTTGTACCCCTTCTTCCACTCCAGGTCCCTGGGAACATTTCTTTTCCTGTTACCTTGTTGCTGCCTTTATCCAGGTGTTATTAATGACTTGGTTTTGTAGGACACTGCACATTGCTTTTGCAAGCAGAGCAGTGTCTCTGGGCTTGGGAAGCAGGCGGGGGTGGGGGTGAGTCCATTTGTGTCTGTGCTTCTCTGTGTGAATACAAATGTCGCCACCCCCCTTGTCATGTAACCTGATGTCCCCTCTCCTCTGCTCCCCACCAACATTTGTATGTATATTTCAATATGCATATTTCAATAATGCCCCAGGTGAGCTATGATCAGAAAGACAAACCTACTGCAATAAAAACAGCCAGAAGAATGAAAAAGCAATGACTAGAGCCAGACAGAGATAGTGTTTGGATGCCCTCTGGGTCCCAAGCATGTTCCTGTGACTGGCACATCTCTGAAGGCTGATGCCCGGATCTACAGGGAATAAAGGTGAAAACTAGATGCAGATCTCAACTTCTAGAAGCAGGGGTCCCAGAGGCTCAGGTGTGCTCCCACCTGGCTGGGGTCCCCCTCCTGCCACATGCACGTCTCTCGGCAGGTGACCGTGAACGGGAACCTCTTCACGCAGTATGCCCACCGCGTGCCCTTCCACCGCGTCGACACCATCTGCATCACGGGCATCGTGAAGCTGTCCTCCATCAGCTTCCAGGTCAGACTGTCCACCCAGCACTCGTCCCCAGGGGCTGGGTGTGGGGCCCAGTTCACTGTGCCTGGGCCCTGCTGTGTGGACCCAAAGTGCCGGCCGGTATCCTTTGCAGGCGACTCTGTGGACACGCCCCTGGCTCCCTTCCCCTCCTTCTTGTGTCGCTGTCTCTATCTGGGACACTCGCTCAGTCTTCTGGACTCAGATGCCACTCGTCTCTGTTACTTCCTATCCCCACTCTGCTTAGGAGGCTGTGTGGTGGTAGAAAGAACCCGGGCTTGGGAATCAAACTGAATCCAGCTCAAATCCCCAGCTCTGCCATTCTCATCGGTTGTGGGATCTTAGACAGGTGACTTCACCTCTCCCAGCCTCAGTTTCCTCAGTTGTGGAAGGAGCAGGGTCTGCTGCCCCATGGGTCGCTCGGTCAGCTCAATGAGGTCACACCCTTCGAGGGCACAGAACAGCCTGCTGGGCCACTCCCAGGCCTATTTGATCTTCTCTGCATTTTGAAATTTTTAACATGTAACCGACATCTAAAAGGTCAGGAGCAGTTTTACAAGATGAAAGAGTTCTGGAGTTGGATGGTGGGGATGGTTGCACAACTGCAGAAGTCACCCTAACACCACTGACCCACACACTTAAAAAGTAGTTAAGATGATCTGTTCTATGGGATGTGCATTCTGCCACAGTAGCAGAAAAAAGGTCTGGTAATAGCACATGGATTTCTGTTTTTGTGTGAAAACTGAGAAGACTGGGGTACAGTGGGCCCATGTTCTGTAAGGGCCTCCGGCTCCTCACTGGGAGCTGTCGTCAGCACTCTGGTGTCTGTGCATGCACCTTGAGACGGGAAAGGCACGCAGCAGGCCCTCCACAAGTGCAGGGGCCTCTTCTTTGGTCTTCATCTTCCATATTCCTTCCCTCCTTAACTCTCTCCCACACGGGTGGAGGAGAGAGGAGAGAAAAGTAGAGATGGAGAGAGAGATGGAGGTAGAGAGAGAGACAGAGAGATGGAGATGCAGGTGGAGACAGGAAGTGGAAAGAGAGGTGAAGAGAGACAGTGATGGAAAGAGAGATGGAGGTGAAGATGGAGAGATGAAGGGAGAGAGAGAGACGGAGGTGGGGAGAGAGATGGAGGTGGGGAGAGAGATGGAGAGAGAGATGGAGGTGGAGAAGCACTGACCAGCCTGCTGTCACTCACTGCAGCCCAACCTTCCCTCTGCCTGTCCTGCGCATCCCTCGCTCCCCCACCTGCCTGGTTCTCTCCTCCCTGCCTGGCCCTGCTTTTCCACTCTTCCTTGGCTCCACTAATGCTTCTCTTCACCCCATGGCGCCTTTTGTTTTAACAGAACATCCGCGCAGCTCCCAAGCAGCCCGCCTGCTCCATGGTGCAGTTCTCCCCGGCTGCCTGTTTCCCACCCAGGCCCAGGGGGCGCAAATCAAAAGTGAGTTTAACAGAGGCCTGGGGAGGCTGAGCCATCAGCACGAAGGACAGAGTGTCTGAGGCTGGTCTAGTCAGCAGGCCAGCCAGGGTCTCCAGGCCCCGGTATGCCCAAAGCTCCATCCATACCCCCCAGCCCAGAGCTGGGGACCTGCGAGTTATCCTCAGCTCTTCCTTCCATCATTATCTCTCCAGGGCACCAGCGCCTCTCCTCCCAAAGCCACTGGCTCGGTCCAGACCATCTGCCCCCTCACCACCCGCCCATGGCCTGCTTCTCCACCCCCACGCACCCACCCACCACCACTGTTTGTTCCCACGCACAAATCCGATTGCATCTTCCCCCTGCTTTAAAGTCCTAAAGGCCCCAAGTCCTTCTAGAGAAAGCCCAGATTCCCCAGCAGAATCTGAAGAATCCTCCCCAGGCTTGCCCCAGCCTCCCTGCCAGCCTCACCCATGAAGCTCACGCGGCCTCCACTACTCACGAGGGGCAGTCTCGGGCCACCATGCTTTCGGTACGTGCCGCCCCTGTGCTGAAAGCATGCCCTGCCATTCACCCCCAGCCAACCCTGAATGGCTCTTCGAACCTCTCCTTAAGTGTGGCTCTTGTGGAGCACCGTCCCTGATTGGTGGATCACTGGATGCCCCTGCATCCCTACAGACTCTCGATAACTCTGTGTCACGTCAGACATCATGTCCTGCTATAATTGTGTTTATGTATGTCTCTCCATCACTCCCCTCCCCTGCTTCCCTACACCCACCAGGCCCTCTGTGGGCGCGGGCTGTAGCTGGTTCAGTCGTGTATCCCAGCATTTTCCACAGCGCCTGGCATGCAGTAGGGACTCAGTTAATGAATGTGGAATAGGTTTGCAAGAGGAACAGTCTGCTGGGTGAAGGCAGGGTCCCAGACAGGAAGGGGAGCAGGGCCTGCCCTTTCCTCGGCCACTTGAGGGGAGAGGGGTCTCTCTACCCAGCCCTTCCCACGCCCATCACGGTGCAGCTAGGATACCTGCTTCCTGCTGTGTGGACCCAGGACTGGTAGAGCTCCAGGGAGCCTTTGCAGGGCAGCCCGACTCTGGCCCTGGCCTGGGGAGGATGGGGCGTGATGGATACTATCAGAAGAACTGGGTACCATTTTGGATTTGATCTCTTGTTATCTGGGTGAGCTTGGGCAAGTTGCCTAATTTTTCTGAGAACTGGTTGCCTCACCAGCAAAACAGGAGGTAAGGATGCCTCTCTCATTTGTAAAGCCTTGAAGCCAGGGCCTGGCACACAAGAAATCTCCAGCCAATGTAGGTGTTCACAATATGGGTGAATTACGGCACCGGGAATGATGGTTTTGTCTCGGGGAGCTAAACAAAGCGAAATGGTCTGTATCAGATATGGCCTCCTCTCCTTCTGAGGGCTTCCCTGGTGGCTCAGAGGATAAAGAATCTGCCTGCAATGCAGGAGACTCAGGCTCAATCCCTGGGTCGGGAGGATCTCCTGGAGAAGGGCATGGCAACCCACTCCAGTATTCTTGCCTGGAGAATCCCATGGAAAGAAGAACCTGGCGGGCTACTGTCCATGGGGTCACAAAGAATCAGAAACATCTGAGTGACTAACATTTTCACTTTCCCCTTCTGAAGAAGCCAGTGGGAAAGTTTCCCCTCCTCCACTTCCAAGACCTCCCCGACACTGTTGCATAACCACAGTGTATCCTGGTGGGGGAGGGTGAGAATCTGGGCGCCCAGAAGGCTCAGAAAGGCTTGCTTGGCAGCAGGAAGGCGGCATTTCTTACCACAGCTCTCGCCGTCATCTTATCCTCACGCGGCACCAATGTTAACCACCATTTTCGTTTCTCATCCCCTTCAGCCTCCAGGGAGCTGGCCAGCCAACTCGGCTCCCATTGTAAGTCTCCTGCTCTCTCTGTAGACGCTCTTCACTTTGTTTCTTCCTGTGGGTTAAAAGAGAGCTTCCCTGGTGGCTCAGAAGGTAAAGAATCTGCCTGCAATGCAGGAGACCCGGGTTCAGTCCCTGGGTGGTAGTTTAAAAGGAGGAAGCAGAGCCAAACACCAGGCTTCTCCCACTGGAACGTGGAGCCCCCAAGGCCAGAGCCCAGGACCGTCTGCCCGGCTGTGGTGGTAACAGTGGGAGGGTCTGGGGTGTGGGGGGGGTGGCTGGCCCTGATGAATTGGGAAGCAGCCCCGAGGGCCACTGGTTCGCTCAGGCCCCTGCAGTCTGTGGGCAGCCGCAGGACACCAAGGCCCCGCTTCCACTTCTTCCTTCTGCAAAGTGAAGCTATGCTGGAGTGATTCCCCTAAGAAAGACAGGCCACACACCACAAATGCAGCCATATTTCTTCTCAGAAGAAACCTTTGCCCCTGTCTCATCCCCTTAAGAGAAGAAATATCTCTACCCACCAATTTGGAGGTACCTTCTGGCTGGTTACAAGCTCAAGATGAAACTCTCCTAAGAGGAGGGAGTTGAGTGTTAAGGGCCGCCTCTGGGGGCAGGTGGTGGTCTTCGCACAGGTGAGAGCTGGTTAAAAACGTGGTTTCTTCCTTCCAGACTCAGACCGTCGTCCACACCATACACAGCACCCCTGGACAGATGTTCCCTGTAAGTCTGAACACTCTGGTCAGCTCACAGCCCTACTCCGTGCCCTTTACCAAAGGCTGAATTCTCTAGGTCCAGGGTCAGGAAGAAAGCAGTTTAGCAAGGAAGGTGGGGACATTTGGGGCTGAGGCCCTTTGCTCAGGGGACATGCACACAAAACTCTCCTTAGAGATGGCAGATTCTGGATCAGGCTGGATTTATCCAGCGTAGCAAGAAATAGATCCCCTAGGGGCCGGCAGGAAAACCGGTCCTTCTGTCACTGGGGTGGGGGGTGGAGGTGGAGCCCAATGCTCCCAGTAGCTGGATACAAGACCCTGCATCCAGAAGACGAGTCCCTGGGATGCCTATCACTGCTGATCACGGACATAGGCTGCCTCTCCTCCACCGCCTCCTGCCAGAACACGCACACAGGGACCCGGAGTCAGCGGGGCTGTCCCTGGAGGGGCTGAGGGGCAGGTGACCATGATGGCATCCAGGAACACGACAGGAAGTCCCACCAAGGCTGACATGGGGAGGAAGGTGGCTGGGAAAACCCAAGGGCTGAAACCTTTACTATTTCCATCTCCTGTTGGAACATCCGCTCTAGAACATGCGGTCTCACGAGAATGTGCGCGTATGCGAGCTTGCGCACTCCCGCCCTGACGTTCTCAATCTCGTTTGCACAGAATCCCGTGATCCCACCCGTGGTGTATCCCAACCCGGTTTATGTAAGTGGTTTCTCGGGGAGGAGGGGAGGTCTGGTTTGTGCTTTGCAGGGTTGAGGGGAGGGGGAGAGCGCAGCTTACAAAATTAAAAGCAGTGCCTTAGTAAACTGAAGTTCTGGAAACTTCCGAGTAACTTAGAAGACTTACAAAAGGAATTTTCACCTTTAAAATCGTCCCTTCACCCTGAGCATATCATACAGCCTCCCCTTCTCAGCCTAAGCATCCTTTGCATCCAACCAAAAAGCTCTTTTCCTGAAGGTAAATGTCCATTAATTTGAGGAATGCTGGAAAGGTTTTCTTTGCCATTTACTGAGCCAAGTAAAGATACCGTGGAGTTCTTTCTTGAAGACACTCACAGACACAGCAAACTGTGGGCTGACAGTCCAGATGCATAGAAATTGGCACAAAGGTCCCCCTAGGGTGGCAGCTGCTCTGGCTGCTGCTGGCTGACCTGCCCCACCCCCTCCCCACAGCAACTACCTTTCTTCACCTCCATCCTGGGTGGGCTGTACCCCTCCAAGAGCATCCTGGTGTCGGGCACCATCCTGCCCAGTGCTCAGAGGTAAGCCAGGGCTCCCGGGGAGAAGACACCCCAAGGGCATTCTGGCCACCCCTCTGCCTTGGGGCAGAGAGTCAATGGGAGTGGCCCGCCCCCCAGGTTCTACATCAACCTGCGCTCAGGGAGTGACATCGCCTTCCACCTGAACCCCCGCTTCAACGAGAATGCGGTGGTCCGCAACACGCAGATCAACGGCTCCTGGGGGCCTGAGGAGCGAAGCCTGCCGCGAGGGATGCCCTTCTTCCGAGGCCAGAGCTTCTCGGTGAGATGTCGCCACCTGGAGCTCGAACGGGCTCTCAAGGGGCAAATGGAGGAGCGGGTGGAGGGCATCTGGGGCCACATTGATTGAGACAAGAGCTGATGCCTCTAGCCTGAGGCCTGGCCTCAGAAGAAGAGAAAGTGTTCACCAAATGACTGCTATTATCATTTTACTGTTACTGCCCTGCGTAAGGCAGGGGGCAGGTAGTATCAGCTGTTACAGATAAGGAAACTAATTCACAAGTGTAGGTTACTTGCTAAGGTCACACAGCCAATCAGTGCGGGATGGGAGGTGTCATTCATTCATTCACTCATTCAACTGTCATTTATCAGCTGTTTCATCCAGGCCCACTTTGAGCAGGAAGTACCCTAGGTGCTGGGAGGAGCTGTGATGCCAGTGGTCTAGGTCCTGACCCCACGGAGTTTACAGTAGAGGTGGGAGGTGAAAGAAGGACAGACCACTGTGGAATAGCAATGGGTACCAAGCCAAGAGCAATGTAGGATAAGGAACAAGTGAGCCCCAGGGTCATGTGGCCTTAGGTGGGGGCAGGTCTCAGAGGAGGCCACAGTGCATGTGGGACCTCAGTGGTGGGGGGAGCCCAACTTGGAAAGATTAGGGGCAACAGAGGGAAGGGTCATGGGCACAGCCTGTCCAGGAAGCAGGGAGGACAGGGAGGTGGGGGCAGGTGGGAATTCTGGAGGCTGGGATGACACAGAGCTAGATTCTCAACCCTGACTACACACTCAGATCACCTGAAAGCTTGAAAAATAAAAATCAATGCCTGGCCCCACCCACCGCAGGCCCATGAGGGGGTGAGCCTGGGCACCTGTATTTTTTTTTTTGGGGGGGCGCACTGGGTCTTCATTGCTGTGCATGGGCTTTCTCTAGTTGCGGCTAGTCGGGTCTACGCTGTAGCCGCAATGCATGGGCTGCTCGTTGCAGTGGCTTCTCTTGTTGCAGCCGTGGGCTCAGTAGTTGTGGCACCTGGGCTTAGCTGCTCTGTGACAGGTGCAATCTTTTCAGACCAGGGACCAGACTGGGGTCCCCTGCATTGGCAGGTGGATTCTTAACCACTGGCCCACCAGGGAAGCCCCATCTGTGCTTTTAAATATGCCCTAATACTCCTCCCAGAGTTGAAAATGACTGATAGAGGGCCTTGTGGGCCATAGCAAAGGAGGTTGGATTTTAGTACCAGGTGTTGGTGTGTTGCAAGCCAGAAAGCAGTACACTTTGATAGCTGTGTGACCTTAGGCAAGTGACCTAACTGCTCTGTGCCTCAATTTCCTTATCTAAAATATGGGACTACAAGTAGAAGCAAGAAGTCAATGAGATCGTGTTTGTGACACGCTTAGGACAGTGCCTGGTGTGCAGGGACCGCTCTTCTGGTGTTAGTGTGCGGTGGGCACGGTGATAGTTTCACAGAAGCGCTGCCGCTGCCTCTTGGAGGATGTTGGGAAGGAAAAGACAAGTTAACGGGCTGCCGCAGCAGGAACCCAAGCACTGACCATGCCCGTGTGCTGGGTCCTAGGGGTATGAATGACAGAGGCCAGGTCTAAGGGGGCATCTGACTTGACTCGATGGGGGTCAGGAGGTGGGGAGCTTCCCCGATAGCCCTGCAGGTAAAGAATCCACCTGCCAATGCAGGAGACATAGGAGACGTGGGTTCGATCCCTGGGTTGGGAAGATTCCCCTGGAGAAGGAAATGGTGACCCACTCCAGTAGTCTTGCCTGGTGAATCCCATGGACTGAGGAGCCTGGCAGGCTCAAGTCCAAAGGGTCGCAAAGAATCAGACACAACTGAGCAACTGTGAACACACAGGAGGTGCGGGAAGGCTGGGAAGGCTGGTTGGAGGGAGGAGGGTGAATCCTGAAGAGGGATTCGCAGTGATCCATGTGGACAAGGTGTGCAGAGCGGGGAGCGACATTCTGGGTGGGGGTGCGAGGCGGGGAACAGAATGTGTAAAAGGTGCTGGGAAGGAGAGAGCGAGGCATGTTTGGGCATGAGTGAATCCTTCGGTGTGGCTCAAATGCAGGTGTGGGTCTTGCTTGACTGAAGTTTGGGGAATGTGGGAAGGAGGGAGGGAGACTAGCCTGCCTTCCGCTTGAGGACAGCCCAGGTGGGGTGCAAATGCCGAGGGGCCTGTCTGCGCAGGTGTGGATCATGTGTGAAGGCCACTGCTTCAAGGTGGCCGCGGATGGTCAGCACCTGTTTGAATACCACCACCGTCTGAAGAACCTGCCCGCCATCAACAACCTGGAGGTGGGGGGCGACATCCAGCTGACCCACGTGCAGACATAGACCAGCCCCGCCCTGTGTTGCTGTCTGGATCTGCTCACCACCCACATCGTCCCTGCCCCGGCCCCAGCCCCAGCCCGTCCAGGATCTGGGGGCTTTGCTGGAGAGACCACAACCTTGACTGGCTCTGTTCCTGGCTGCAGCCAGCGCTGAGCGGAGAGGGCAGCTGGCCAGGACTGGGCAGCACCCAGATCCTACAGAAGACAGGTGGTCCACAGGCAGAAGGGCCTGTTCAGTTCCTGTGGCAGAAAGGGAGGGTCCTGGCCTTCCCAGGCTCCGGGCCTGCTGCGCCACCTGCCTCGAAACCACATTCCCATCCCCCGTTCAAGTTCACCTAGTCCGAGTGCCAGCTGTCACTCTGCGTGGGAAGCAGTATCCTCGACCCCTCCCCTTTCTCCAACCTTGACCCCGTCCCCGCTCTGTTCAGTCTACCCTGCTGACACCCCTCTGGCCCCCACTAATGGACCGGAACCTTCTCAGCAGGGGGCTGTCCCTTTTCCCAGTGTCCTTCGAATAAAGAAAGAAAGAAAAAGACTTGTTGGTACATGTGCATGGGATAGTTGTGGTTTATTAAATGAATCTGGAGACATTTTGTTGTCTCCGGAATTGGGAAGATCCTGGCTGAGGGAAGGAGGAGGAGAGATCACTGGCTCACTTTGATCAGGGGGCTTCCTGACATTGGAGCCTGCTCCCAGCGGGTCCCCCACCCACCCCACAAGGGTGTGGGAGAAAGCTCAGGCCCCCCTCTGAATGGGAATCTTTGCTGGGAGCTTGGTGACAGAGGTGAAGCCCAGAAAACCAATGGCTCCATGCTTCTGAAATGGGCCAAGGGCTAGGCCCGGCAGCCACACGGCAGGGTCAGTTCAGCAGAACCCTGGGTCCTGGTGGGAGGAGGGGGCAGGTGAGCTCCGCAGAAGCTGGCTCAGAAGAGAGGCCTGTGTGTGTGGTTCTGCTGTGGGTGCCCCGGCATCGGGGGTGTGTGTGTGTGGGGAGTGGGAGAAGACTCAGTGTGGGGTTTCCACCGGTCACAGAGCCAGTGCCGGGGGACCCAACTGTGTGTCCCCATGACGCCAGCACATCCTGCTAACTCCAAGAATCCAGTCCTCAGGAACCCAGGTGGGCTCGGACCAGCAGCACCTGGGGGCTCCTTAGAAACACAGAATCTGGGCTCTGCTGCAGACCTCCTCAGTCTGCGATGTAACAAGAGCCCCGGTGGTCCCCTGCTCGCTGGAGTGGGAGAGGCGCTGGTCCAGGGGACTATCCTTGGCCACGTTGTACAGATGCATCGCTGGGACACTGGTGGCATGCCCCTTTTCCTCCTCCCCACCGCCTGGCCACCCCATCTGAGCAGGAGTGGGGGAGGGAAGAAGGGGGCCAAGGAGCCAAGGTAACAAGAGTCCAAACCCAGGCTGGCAGCCAGATTTAGCCAACCCTCCACTTAGCCCCTGGCTGAGTTCCTTCCTTATTCCCCCCGGGCTCAGTCCCTGAAGAAGCCTTCCCCGTGGAAGAAGTGTGTCCTTCACTCACCATCAAGTCCTTGACACATAGCCCAGCCTCACCTGCTTTGTCACTCAGGGGCCAAATCATTATTGCCAAACTGTCATGAAACAGGCAGCCCCAGAGCAGAAGGTGGTGACTCCCGAGACGGGCTGCAGGGCAGGCCTTCACTAAAGGACTGGCAGCTCGCGTCTCCGCGACACCCCGTGTGCGATGCTTCCCATGCAGGGCTCAGCTAGCTGGCGCCCTCAGGCCATCCTGTGCTTCCTCACCTCCATCACAGGTTTTCAGATGTGCACAAAACTTCATGTGCTGCCCCCAGGCCCAGTGGGCATTTCAGAGAAGCAACGTGGCCAAGCTGGTATGTCCCTTTGTGGGGGACTTTTGTCCAAGCTGTGGCAACCCCACCACCACCACCCCAACCCTAACTCTACAGCTTAAGGCCGCTTTCCTTACAAAACACACATATACATATACAGTGTGGTTAAAATAAAATGTATTTCGTATAAATATCTCCATCATGTAATCATACAAGGAAGGCCCAAGAGACAGATTGGGGTTTACTCGTTTTAAATACAGAGGCATAAATAACTGTACATGGGCAGCTAAATACAGAGTGGCATGACAGCTCCTCCTAGTGGTCACTCCAAGTGGTGCACTCCAGGAAGTTCCCTCTTTCTCACCCCCTGGCCAGACATGGCACTGCAGACCTAGTCTCCAAGGGACCAGGGAGGCCTGTCTCTCCATCACCCTGGAGCAGGGGCTCAAGAGAGACAAAAGGTTACACTCTGTCTCCAAGGCTGCTACTTGGTAGCAGGTCAAGTACAGGGTTTGAGATGGAAGATGGGGAAATAAGATGTGAAGCTTGGGGATATAATCTCCCTCCAGTCGCCCCAGTCCTGTGACCTCAGATAATCGAGAGTGGGGGCCATCATTAAGTTCCATGCCAGCAGCTTTAACTTCTCATGTGGGTGCCTGGAGCTCTGGGATCACTGGGCAGCCCTGCTGCCTCATCCTTTTTCACCTCATAGGGAAATACAGCACCAAAGATGTCTTCATGATAGCGCTTCTGGCTCTTTAAGGGAAAACAGAGACCAAGGTATTAATATCAGCTCTGTTGGTGCAGCGTCCTCTCACTCAGCAGGTCCAGGTTGGGACCAGCCCCCAGGGTTCCCTGATTTCCCCATCACACGGACACTCATGAACTATTTGCCTTCCCAATTGCCATGCTTAGATTAGATTTGAATCTCATTTAAGACTCTTTAACTCCCATGAGCACCCACTCTGGTGTGGACCACAAAACATCTCCCCAAGCTTTATGACAGCCATTAAAGCCTATTCATTGGAAAAGACCCTCATGCCAGGAAAGAAGGCAGGAGGAGAAGAGGATGACAGAGGGCGAGATGATTGCATGGCATCATTGACTCAATGAACATGAGCTTGAGCAAGCTCCAGGAGATGGTGAAGGACAGAAAGGCCTGACGTTCTGCAGTCCACGGGGTCGCAAAGAGTCGGACATGACTGAGCAACTGAACAACAACAAAGCCTGCCGTGTGCTTGTCCCTCGGGGCTCCAGGAACTGTGGGCTCTGAGATAAATATGGTTGGGAAATGCTGTGCGCTTTCTCCGAGTCTTCAAACTCTTTGATGCACAGCAGCGTGTTAGGGGCTCTGAGTGTCTTGCAGAAAATCAACGTTTGCCTTTGCCCAACTGAGCAACCAGATCAGGATGGACAGTCAGGCCTTCTAACAGCCCACCCCAGCTCTGACCTCCCTCCCTCTCTAGGATTCCTTTGAGTTCAGTCTGAGCCTGAGTTCCCTGGTCCTGGCTCCCAGGCCCATGCCTGTGACCTGCATCCCGAGCCCACACACTCCACCAGCGGCCCTACCTTAAGCTGGAAGAAATAGTCCTCCACCTGCTCCTCGTTCAGGCTCAGTGCGGTAGCCACCAGCTGCTTCAGGGTGCAGGCCACGTCCCGGGCCATGCGCACGTCCCCGCAGACATAGAGGTGGCCTTGCTCCTCGTGGAGCACACGAAGCACCTCGCCCGCCAGCCGCTGCCGCAGGATGTCTTGAACATAGACCTGAAACCAGAGGAGATGGTGGGTCCAGGCCCCCGCCGTTGAGGGCAAAGGCTGTGGTCAGGCCTCCTGGCCATGGGGAGGCGGGGAGGGGGCACAGGGGGCCGTGGAGTGAGCACCCTCCCGGCCAGGGAGGATGATCAAGGTCGGGAGGAGGAGGTGCACTGGCGCCCTGCCTGGCCCAGGCCTGGGCTGGGGCTGGAGAGGTGAGTACCGGCCGCAGCCCTGCCCTTGCGGAGCTGGCCTCCAGTGGAGCTCCCAGATTTAGCACACTTGCTCTGAATTTAGCACACTCCAAAGAGGCATCAATCAAGCCACTTGCCCTGCCCAGGGCTCTGAGGCCCATCTGCTTACACCCCAGAAAAGGGAGTCTCTCAGTGCAGACTGTCCAGGGGACCCTCCTTTTAATTCAGAGAAGGGTCTCCCCAGATATTCAGAAGTCCTGGAGTCAACCAGGGCTCTCTGCCCTTGCTTCACACAAGTGATGCCACCAGGCATGGAGACACCACCAGGCACGGAGTACCAGCGTGGGAGGGGCCCAATGGGACAAGTTCACAAAGGCTGAGCCAAGAGACTGTTCTGACTGTGCAGGCTCTTGGGGCAAAGTGCCCACTGGGACAGCAGGGTGGGTCAGCCGGCCAGTCAGGGAACAGCAGCCATCCTCCAGCCTTGCAGTGCCTGGACCACTACCCACCCAACAGTTGTACATCCAGAGGCGGGAGCCTTCAGCAGGCTGGGCACTGGGGATGAACTCATACATGACCCTGACTTAGCCCTGACCGTCTCAGGACCTGTCTCTTCTCCTGGAAGAGTGAACATACTATCAGTAACTTCACAGCACCGCTCCGGTGACTGTATAACTGCTTCCATTTTATTTTTAAATATTTATTTGTTTGGCTGCACTGGGTCTTTGTTTCCGCATGCAGAATCTTTAGTTGTATGATGTGGGATCTAGTTCCCTGACCAGGGATCGAACTCGAGTCCCCTGCATTGGGAGCACAGAGTCTCAGTCCCTAGACCACCAGGCAAGTCCCTTGCCTCTATTTTGGAGCTGAGGAGGTGAAGGCTCACAGAGGTAAGGGGCTTGTGGGGAGCCAGACACCCACCACAGTCTGTTCTTTTAATGCTCCACCCTTTCTACACGCACAGTTGTGGCATTTACCTTGGGCTGGTCAGGTAGGCGGGAATAGGCTGTGTGCACCTCATGCAGCACCCCCTTGCGGGCCATCTCCAGCATCTCCTCCCAGTAGAGGTGGTCCTCTTCCGGGCGGCGGCACCCGAAAACGAGGGTCATGCGGCCACCCTGGAGCCCTGCAAGACCCAGAGCAGGTTGCAGTTACCAGGGTGGCCAGCAGAGGGCGGGCAGATCATGCTGCAAGGCTGGCTGAGCTGGGCGCCCAACTGGAATCCCATTTCATTGCCACAGCCTATTGAAAATAGTACTGTCCCTATTTTACAGATGAGGAAACTGAGGCCCGGGGCATTCATATCATTTTTCCACACAGGCTGAGGTAAACTTGGGAGGGGGGCCAGGAAATGTCTGTGAGATGGTTACAGTTACAGTTCTACTTCCAGGCAGGTGCTGGGCACCACCTGGTGCCCCCTCCCACCCCCGGGAGCCCCCCAGTTATACCTTTGTGCTCAGCCTCATGGAGCCGCTGCTGCCAGAAACTGCGGAAGGGGGCGATGCCCGTGCCGGGTCCGATGAGGATGCAAGGACGGGAGCGGTCCTCGGGAAGCTGGAAGCCGCTGGCACTGAGGGGACAGAAGGAAAGAGGTCCTGTCCTCAGACACTCTGGGTCTAATGCACACACACAGGACAGGCATGGGAACCGTGGTGGTTGAGGCAGCAGTGTTGAGGGGTGGGGGGGTTGCGGTGGAGACAACGAGCTCAAGTTTGATTTCCCATGTCCTGCAGGCTATTTCATGTCCCCCATCCAGGCGCACCATCACCTCACCCTGGGGTCCTTTGGGAAAAAGGCTGAGCTTCATTGTTCTGAGCCCACCACCACTGTCAGCCTCTGTCCCTGCTAGAGACCTGGCTGTGGTCTATCACCAGGGATTAGAATGGAGAGGCCCCGTGTGACCCCAGTGCCTTCGTTATGGGCCAATGGTCCCAGAGTGGCATCTAAGCCCCAGAAGCCTCCCTTTCAACCCAGTACTCCCCAGGGCCAGTGGTCCCACAGTAGATATATTGGAGGGAGTGCTTACCTTCGCACAAAGCAGGGCACCGGGTCTTGGGGCTTCAAGCTGCTGAGCCACGTGCTGCAGACACCATGGTGCAGGGGACCTTGGCCATCTGCAAGGACAGCACACACTGACCTACGTGGTCCCTGCCACCCGTGCATGAACGCTTTCGGTGGCTCCTCCCTGAACTGCCCGCTCAGGCACTACAGGCTTTAGTCAGAGGGCTGCTCTTCCTCCTGGTTCTGAGCTATACTCTCTATGTGCCCAGAGTCAGCAAAAGCTGAAAGGGACTCAGAGAGCAGGCAAGCCTCTCTCACTGCAGAAGCTGAGCCTCAGAGAGGGAAGGTGACTTGTACAAGGTCCCTCAGGTAACAGTAGAATCAGGTCACAACTCAGCTTCCCTAACTCCTACTCCAGTGCTCCTAACTGAGCAGTCCTGTTGGTTTCCCTCAGGGTGGGATCCTGCTTTCATAGGATGTGCACCTGCCTCCCCTCCCCTGGTCCGAGGACTGAGACCTGGCCTCTGCAGGTGTTCTTTGAGTGAAAGTCACTCAGTCATGTTTGACTCTTTGTGACCCCATGGATTGTAACCTGCCAGGCACCTTTGTTCATGGAATTCTCCAGGCAAGAATACTGGAGTGGGTAGCCGTTCCCTTCTCCAAAGGATCTTCCCAACCCAGGGATGGAACCCAGGTCTCCTGCAAATGTTCTTTAGCAGAGCAAAGCGGGTCTCTGCCTGGTTTTCAGAAACCATGTGAATGTGCTTCTCAGATCACATCTACAAAGAGGTTAGCTCAGTGCCTGATTCATAGTGATCTCTCCCATATACTCCTCCCACTGCTGTTAACAGGTCTGGAAGATGGATGTTTAATGATGAGGAGATCAAAGCTCGGAGGTGTTGACAGTTGCCCAGTAAGTAGCAGCCTTGGGCCGCTCCCCAGCCACTGCCCCAGCCTCACCTCGGGTGCGGTACGTGAGCACGGCCACAGTGAGGTGGATCTCCGTGGGTGTGAGGTCCCTGGAGGAGCTGATGGAGTAGTACCGGGGCTTCAGAATAGGGAGCTGGGAGAGCAGGAAGCTGGCAGACACCCGCAGGGACGGGAACTCCTCCAGCACCTCCAGGAATGTGGGGCTGTTGGTGAACTTCCACTTGTTGTAATCCGAGGGCTGAAAGTCAAGGGCAATGTGAGTGTCTCTGGGAGCTTGCTCCACATGGAGGGAAGAGGCTGTCACAATTCAGTATTCATTCATTCACTCATTCATTCCCACAGCAAATATTTCAAAGAACTAGGTGCTGTCCGTGGTGCTGAAAACACTACGGTGGAGAGGAGTAGCCTCTCTCTAACTTGTGTGCTTAGAACCTTACTGTCAACTACTGGTGGGCAGCAGTCAAATATTTATCACAACCTAATTTGGGGGAGTGTTTTGGAATCATACATGGGCAGCAGTCAAATTTTCATCATAACCTAATTTAGGGGAGAGCTTTGGAACCATATCCTGGAGAAGGAAATGGCAACCCACTCCAGTATTCTTGCCTGGAGAACTCCATGGACAGAGAAGCCTGGCAGGCTACAGTCCACTGGGTCACAAAGAGTCAGAAACAACTGAACAGACCTGGGTTCAAACCTTGCCTGAAGGCTCTTACTATTTGTGGGATCTTGTCCCCATTACTTAACCTTTGTGGAATGAGGACAGCATTGCCTACCTCGTGGGGATGTTGTGAGAATTAAGTGATAAAATGTGTGCCAAGTTAGTGTAGTGCAGCCACAGGTTAATGGCAGTAATCAAGATAATTAGAGACAATGATATCCAGTGCCTTTGCAAAGGGCTTCCCTGGCAGCTCAGATGGTAAAGAATCTATCTGCAATGCAGGAGACTCCAGTTTGATTCCTAGGTCAGGAAGATCTGCTGGAGAAGGGATAGGCTACCCACTCCAGTATTCTTTGGGTTTCCCTTGTGGCTCAGCTGGTAAAGAATCTGCCTGCAATGCAGGAGACCTAGGTTCGATCCCTGGGTTAGAAGTGCCTTTGCAAAGACTTGGGCCTAGAAAGTTTCCAGTGAGTTAATGCATTCTTTCATTCATTTATTAAGTCAACTACTACACATCTTTTACTATGTCCATTCATCCACATCATCCATCCTCCAACACTTCCTGAGTTCCAGGCTTCTTCCAGGGGTGGGGAATACAAAAGAGAATAGTTCTCCTTTTCTAGCTAATTTCTGAGGAAGGGCACTTAGGTTGCATCCTGCAGACATTCAAAAAACTCAGTTCACTTAATGCAACTATGTCCTAGAAATGGGAAGGAAGAGGATGTCTGAATTCCCACCAGCCTTTGACAAGTCACACTTTGGGAAGTTGGGGTGGATCCTCTTGAAGCTTAAAAACCAGCTCTAGGCTCAGGCTCCCCCGACTCTGGGACCCTGCCCCAGCCTCACCCACCAGCCCCAACCTTCACCTGGCATAGTGTCTCCAACCTCTGCTTCTCAGCCTCTTCCGTGGCCAGCTGGGCCAGCTTTCGGAGCAGCAGCTGGGTTGGTGGGGTGGTGATGTCCAGGAAATAGGTGAGAGCCTGGCTGAGTGAGCAAGGTGGCAGTCGCTTGTCCTTGACCCAGTAGCTGCCTGAAGAGGGAAGAAAGGAGACAGGATAGGAAAGAAGCCCCATTTAGGTTTCCCAAAGAGTGATTAGGCATCTGGGACAGACACCCTCCATCCTCCAGCTGCGGGCGAGAGAAGACACTGAAATTCTGGTTCCAGGAACAGTAAAAGGGCTCACATGCCCAACTCAAGTGCAGGAGGATGGTGCTCAGAGATAGGACTGCTAGGAAAGGCTGATCAATAGCCCCCCAAAGGGCACCCAAGTGGACACAATCCTGCAAAACTAACCATGCACCAGTGTCCAGCCCCTCTCTGGCATGGACTTGAACTTCAGCAGTACACACACAGGTGAACTACAGACTCACAGTGACTAAATTCACCAAAGACTGATGTACACCCTAGAGGTAGGTGAGTTGTTCATTTAGAGAAAAATCTTTTTCTATCCTGTGGTGGCTGCTACTGTTATTGTTATAATATTAATTATTATGACTATTCTTGCATATCTGCCTCCTGTACTAAGTAATAGGTTTTCTGAGGGTAGACATGAAGTCTCATTCATTTTAGCGCAGGTGGGAGCTTCCCTGGTGGCTCAAATGATAAAGAATCCGCCTTCATTGCAGGAGACATGGGCTCAATCCCTGGGTTGGGAAAATCCTCTGGAGGAAGATATGGCAACCAACTCCAGTATTCTTGTCTGGAAAATCCCATGGACAAAGGAGCCTGGTGGGTTACAATCCATAGGGTCACAAAGAATCAGACACGACTGAAATGATTTAGCACACATGCACACATAGCCCAGGATATAGATGTTTTGTAGCCTGGTATACAGATGGTATTGGGCTTCCCTGGTAGCTCAGAGGGTAAAGCATCTGCCTGCATGCAGGAGACCTGGGTTCAATCTCTGGGTCCGGAAGATCCTCTGGAGAAGGGAATGGCAACCCCCTCCAGTATTCTTGCCTGGAGAATCCAATGGACGAAGGTAGGCTACAGTCCACAGGGTCACAAAGAGTTGGACACAACTGAGTGACTTCATTTTCTTTCTCTCTATACAGATGGCGGTGGTGATAGTTTAATCGCTAAGTTGTGTCCGACTCTTGCAACTGTAGCCCACCAGGTTCCTCTGTTCCATGGGATTTCCCAGGCAAGAATACTGGAGTGGATTGCCACTTCCTTCTCCAGGGGATCTTTCTGACCCAGGGATTGAACCTGCATCTCCTACATTGCAGGCAGATTCTTTACTGCTGAGCCACCTGGGAAGACCCTGGTATATAGATACGAGTGGTTAAAATTTCTATGGAAAAATGAATCAATCAACCAAAGTGGCCAGTTAAGGAACTGAATGAAGGGGAAAGACAGCCCAGCCTCTGGTGTTGGGCAGATAGTTCCAAGGAAGAATCCCTTCTTGCTGGAACTATTATAGTCCAGAATATATAGCCCAGAATAAATAGTCCAGAACTATTTGCAAGGCTGCTTTGGGGCAGGCTTCAGGAGTCCCCTACTCAGCCAGAAGGACAAGACTAGATGAGTGTTTGCAGCCCAACCCATCAGTGGGGCTGGAGTGGGGGAGGTGGGAGGATGCTGAGGTCGCCTCAGCCAAGCTCCCCTGCAGAAGGCTCACCATTCTCACAGAGGGTCTCCAGGCACACAGGCTGGTGCGGGTCAGGGCCATCCACCACTCGCTCAAGGATGCCTTGGACCAGGGCCGGCTGGTTGCATGGGAAAACTCCGAGGTGCTCCCCTGGCAGGTAGCTTGGAGCTTGACTGCCCTCACAGGAGAGTTCCACCAGGAGGGTGGTGCGGCTGGAGAAGGAAAAAGAAGCCTCTGATGATGCCACCAGGATTTCCTCCCATGCTCCCCGATGGGTGGGCCAGCTTCCCCAGGAAACATGCCCTCCTTTCACGTTCCTGCCGGGTTCCATGAACACAGGTTGCCGGCATCCCAGGGCTGGGGGCTGATAGGGACTGTGGCTTCTCCATGGGGAGAGGGTGGGCAGTATCCCTCCCGTGCCACCCTCCACAAGAGCTTGGCCACAGACTGCCTAAAGAAAGCATGTCACTGGGAGATATGTGGGCATTGAGACAAAACTTTCCTAGTGTCAGCACAAATCTGGTTCTTATTAGAACACAGCCCAATTTTGCTAATGAATGTAAGGACAGCACAGATAAATTACAGGGAATCCACAACACTGGCTGCCCGGCGGGGAAACGTCCTGCCCTGTCAAAACTTCTCCTGAAAGTTCTTAAGGAAGAGCCAAAGGGTTTGAGTTTCTCTTGCCCTCCTTTTTTTGGTGAAATAGTTAAATCACAAAGGACAGGAGGTGAAGCAGGTTCCTGATTCTCAAGCTGGAAAACTGGCCCACGGTTAATGGAGGCCTGATGTGAAGGTGCTGGTGGCCACAGGGGTGAGCAGTTTAGCTGGTCCTACCAATAGCACCATAGATAAGGCCAGCGGATATGTTTGTTTTCTTCTTTCAAAGACTGACTTACTCTGGTCTTCCCTTGATTAAAATAAAATCTGTGGGGACCTCCCTGGTGGTCCAGTGGTAAAGAATACACCTGCCAACACAGAGGGCATAGATTCGATCCCTGGTCCAGGAAGATCCTATATGCCTCGGAGCATCTAAGCCTGTGTGCTGCAACTATCAAAGCCCATGCACCCTAGAGCCTGTGCTCCACCTGTGCCCCAAAACTAGAGAGTAGCCCCCACAGACAGCAACTAGAGAAAGCTAGTGTGGCCATAAATAAATAAATAAGTAAAATCTGTGGAATTTCACCCCAGAAGTCCTGTCTTCTGCTCTACCTGGACTTCGGACTCTGCAGATTCTGCTGCGATTTGAGCCTCATGGTGAACACATGCTTGGCGTGCATACTGCTCAGGGCTGTGGAACAGAGAGACGGTGAAGTGGCGATGTGGCTCGTGAGTGTTGGCGGGGCAGCCTCCACGCGCTGAGTCGATTACACCCGACATTCCCCTGGGTGTCTCATGGGGACGGTGCTGGGGTTTTCCTTCCCTGCCTTTTTTTCCCACTATGTTTCCCAATCACAGATAAAGACCCTTGGTCTGACAGAAGGTGCTTGTGCTGCTGCTAGGTGCTGGGGAATGCAACTTCGATGCCCGCGGTATGGGGATTTCTAGAGCATCCCATGGCTTGGGATCCACAGGAGAGCATAGTTGAAGCTGAGGATATCCTAAACATGCAGAAACCTGCAGGACCACTGCAGTTATGGTACAAGACAAGAGGCATCATGGGATCCAGCATCGATAGGGGCCATCCAGAGTTCCCGGACCGCAGCCTGGAATTGCCTCTGCAAAATGCCCCTCATTAATACCCCGATGCCACTGGAGCTGGAAGGCCGGGGCCCACATCCCAACTTGGCCTCGTGCCAGCAACTTGTCACACCTCCCTGAACTTCAGTTTCTCTGTCTGTGCTTTCCACTTGGGCTGAGTGTCAGAGATCACTTAGAGCAGGTGGACAAAGAGCCCAGGAGCACCCTTCTCTTTCCACCACCCTCCCAGGGTTTCCTTCTGAATTCCCTTCCTCAGAGACCAGACAAGCCCTGGGCCTTGCATCCCTACAGACTCTTGGACCCAATAAGAGAGAGACGCGTGGTAGCCCTAGACTAGCTGCCTCCATTCAGAGGGTCCTAGTGGTCTCCTTGGGCTTCCCAGGTGGCACAGTGGTAAAGAATCCACCCACCAATGCAGGAGACACAAGAGACCTGGGTTTGATCCCTGGGTCGGGAAGATCTCCCAGAGGAGGGCATGGTAATCCACTCCAGTATTCTTGCCTGGAGCATCCCATGGACAGAAGGGCCTGGCTAGCTATAGTCCAGGGGGTCGCAAAGAATCAGACATGACTGAGCAACTAACACACACATGCACATACACACAACAAACACACAGTGTTCTTGACCACAGGCTCAGGACTCAGACACGCCCACCCCAGCAGGAAGGGCAAACAAGCTCCGCGTGGTGCAGGGAAGCAGTACCTTTGTTGAGTTCCAGAGGCTCTGAGTCCTGCCTGAGCCTGTAGTGGTGTGGGTCCCAGGTCACATTGGAAGTGTAGAGCTTGGGGATCTCAATGTGGTGCTTGCCACTGACATCGAATGTCTCACAGGCTGCCTGGGTGAAGATGGAACAGACCAGTGTTAACAACCATTCCTGTCATCAGCGGCAGCATTACCACCCCTGGGGCTGCTGTTCCTTACAACTGAGCTAAGTGCTTTAATTACTAAGGACACTTAATCTGGTAGGGCTATTATGAAGACTGTATAAAGCGGCTGGTCCTAGCACAGAGTAGCTGTTGCTGCTATTATGAATATTAATAATAACGATAGCATCTCCTTTTATCTGCATGCCCACACCATGAGACAGGTTTGATTGCTCCCATTTTCCTGATGTGGAATCGTGTGGAGGAGACCGGGGCTTGGGAATCATGCCGGCCCCTCTCAAGCTGGTGCTCATAAGCCCCGCTGCGGGGTGAAAGACTTTGCTTCAGTGAGTTTTCTCAGTCAGTGGGGTCAAGCTGCAGGCCCTAAAGACCTACTGAGATAGCCCTGTCTCAAGTTCTCTGTAGCTGGGACACTGAAATGAGACAAGGATGTCAGGAGGTGACCTGGATAATCAGAGGGGGGAAGATCTTAAACCATAGCTCCCCGAGGGCCGGGAAGCATCTTATCTACCTTCTCCCACCTGGGGGACACATGTCTCAGTGGAGCTCTTCTGGGGGCTGTTGGGGTGCAGTAGCGACCTGAGTCCTCCAACCTGCCCACACTGGGATCATGCCTACAGGGCCCAATAGGGGTGGTGAACCCCAGGATGCCTGGCACAGGTGTCTGGGGCACACGCACACCACAGCTTCCCTGCCCATGTGGTGGGGCAGCTCCCAGCTGTGAACTGACCTTGAAGGTTTGCACGGCCCAGCTGCGGAAGGCCTCCTCCTGCCCGCTGAGTTCGTCCCCTTCCCCGGTTGGGGCAAGCTGAGAAGCCCCCAGCTGGGACAACTTCTGGTCGATGTCATGAGCAAAGGCGCAGAACTGAGGGTACATGCTGGAGCCAAGGCCAAACACAGCATACCTGCCAGAGGAGGACACGCATGGAGCCTGGGTGAGCCGACCTGCCACCTGCCCCAGGGCCAACAAGCCATAGGCCAGCCCCCGGACATGTTCATGCCAGCTGGGCAAGGATCACCAGGGCACACGTCCCCTTCCTGTCTTCCCTGACTGCCGAACCTTGTCATCAACTCCCAAGACCAACCCCACCTTGGCCTGCAGACCCAAGAGAGGTACTTGGTTTTCGTGCTTTAACCAATGCACCCTTGAAGACAGGCTCTCTTTGTGCCTGGACGTCCCAGAGAAATCCCCCTCTCGTAAATCCCCAGCTCCATGCTCAGATGGAACCCAGACTCTGGGAGCAGGGAAGGGCATTACCGGAACTTGTTGGTGAGTTCTTTCAGCATGAAGAGGGACTTCTTCAGTTTCTAGAAAGAGAATCACAGATGTCTCAGAACACGATTAATGAGAGCCCTGCGTCTCCTACTCATCCAGTGGCTCATTTGAAGACTGGCCAGATCTGGCAGGACAAAGTCCAAGATCCTCACGTGGAGGTTGGTATATGTGGATCACCTGACTGGGACTCGGGGACAGTTTCAGCCTCAGCAACTCACGGGGGCCTGACCTTTGATGGGGGACCCAGGAGAGCCCAGCCCTGGTGGGGGGGGGTGCTGTCTAATAGCAGGGTATCTCCAGAGGATCTCCTGATGGGGCCTGAGCCTTTCTTCTTGTCAGATTGACAATTGGTCCCATATTCTCCAAAATAACCTTGATTTCCCAGAAACTCAAGATAACTTCCCAGGTGGTGCAGTGGTAAAGAATCTGCCTGCAATGTGGGAGACCTGGGTTTGACCCCTGGGCCAGGAGGGGAATGGTGACCCACTCCAGTATTCTTGCCTGGAGAATCCCATGGACAAGGAGCCTGGCAGGCTATAGTCCACTGGGGTCGCAGACACTCAAACATGACTGAACAACTAACAATTTCACTTTCTTTTGTTTTTTTTTCCAAGATAACTTGAGATGGAAAATAGTGTCAAATCACATGGTAGGAAAATATTCTTTTTTCTATAATTTTTAAATAGTTACTCCTGTTTCAAACATTTTATTTTCTTGTCCTGAACTCTAGGGAAAAATCTCAGATCACTGCCAGTGGAGACTTAACACTTCTCTAATACTTACTTATTACTCTTTTTGAAGAACAAAGTAAGCCATGGTTAGGCAACAGTATCTGGCTAAAATTCAATAACTGTTTGACTTTCATTGGATGTACGTGGGACCACTCTTTGCTGGCTTTCCATTTGTGAGACTGATATAAAGTTTCCTCTAAAAATGAATTTTTGAATTTAAAAAGGCAGGTCAATTTACTGAAATATATGAAGCACGTCATAGGCTTGGCAGCTCGAGTATACACTGGTAATTACAAAGGAGGAAGGAAGGCTGATGGCTAACGTTAGGGCAACCCACAGTGATCGGAGCTCTCACTCCCAAATGCCCTCCTTAGGACATGCTGAGTCCCCAGACCCTTCCCTCCGTCCTCTCGGGCCCTTACCAGCCCCCAGACCCCTGGGCCCTGGGCCCTGGGCCACCCACCTCTCCATTGCCGGGGGAGTCTCCGTTGCCAAAAGTGCTGCTCACCACCAGAAGCAGCTGCTCCTCCTCCAGATGGCTTAGCTGGTACTGATCCATGCAGAGAACCTGCAGGGCACCCAGGGTGGACGTCAGCCCTCGTTCCCCAGGCCGACTCCCTCCACGCCCTCCCCAGGCACCCAGCGCTTGGGTCCCCATCATCAGCTCCATCCCCTAGTGCCTGGCACGGAGGAGGTAAGTACTTAACATGTCCCTGCCAACCGAACCTATTTGCACACAGCATCCTGGGTTCTTCGATTCTCCCACGGCTAGCACATCACCCAGCCCTGGGGGCTCTGCCTCCAAAACACTCCATGTCCCACATCACGTCTCACCACTTCCACCGCTATTTCAGATTCCAAGAATGCGGACATATTTTTCACAAAAACAGCATGAGCGGGTTACAAAATTGCTCAACCCCTTTGGCATCTTGAGAACACAAATGCTTTGCCTGAAGCTAATCTCAGGTGAAATACGTCACAGCCTCAGGTTATAACCCAGGCCAGCCTGAACCCGGGATGCTTCAGTGACTTCAATGATGGAGGCTCAAATCCAACACTGCTAGAAAGAATGAGTCACCCTTAGGGGTTTCGTTTTGTTTCTCTGCATCTTATCCATTCTCTGTGTCCTTCGCCTTTAGCCCCGCACCCCATATAGGAGGTGCTCCATGAATGATAATAAAATTCCTCTGGAACAGCTCGGAGACTTGGCATCATTAGGAACATGTTTCTCAAATTGTGTTTCCTGGAACACTATGAAAAGCTTATCTACTGGGTAAGTTGGGAATCCCGGGACACATATCTCTCCTTCTATCACAGAGTTGCAAAGTATGTCCCGAGGCTCAGAGATATCTAGGAGCAGAGCAATCACTGTAACTCGTCCCAGACTTCCCCACACACAGGCTGAGGTGGCTACCTTGGGGTTGAAGGCACAGCTGAACAAAGCCCCGAGGTCCTGGGCCAGCGTTTCTGATCTCCCTGTCTCCGTTGCAAAGAGGATCGTGGCTCTGACCCGGGATGCCATGGCCTTATGCATCAGCACCGAGGCGAAGAACACGGCTCTGTGGGGACGACAGAGTAGGTGCCAAGTCAGCCTTCCAAAAAGGAAGACGGGGGCCCTGCGCTTACAGCGGGGCAGGTTGAGGGAAAAGAATCCAGGCTTCTTACCAGCTATGGACTTTGTTTCATTCCCCTCCCCTGTTCAACCCACCACTCAGGTCCTTTGGGAAAATAGAGACGAGAGAACTCTGGGGCAGAGGTGGCAGGCGACCCATGGAATTGGGGTCTGGTGGTGCCTGGGGTAAAGACTCCGTCTGCCAGTGCAGGAGACATAATGAGACACAAGTTTGATCCCTGGATCAGAAAGATCCCCTGGAGGAGGGCATGACAATCCACTTCAGTATTCCTGCCTGGAGAATTCCATGGACAGAGGAGCCTAGCAGGCTACAGTCCATAGGGTCGCAAAGAGTCAGACGCGACTGAAGTGCCTTAGCAAGCACATATATCTGGGAACAAAACCCTTTCTCTCTCTTTTTTTAAATAGTTTTAATATGCTTTTTAAAGAAGATTTTTAAAGTCTTTATTGGATTCATTACAATGGTGCTTCCGTTTTATGCTTTAGTGTTTTGGCCATGAGGCACGTGGGATCTTAGCGCCCCCAGCAGGGATCAAACCCGCGCACCCCGCAGTGGAAGCGCTGAGTCCTAACCACTGGACTGCCAGAGAAGGCCCTCCGTCCGAATCTTTTCTCTTTGTTCCCTGTCCTTCAAGGCCTAGAGGGAAGGGCTGCCATTCAGATGTTAACATTGACCGCTCCTACTTACTTGACCAAGACTTTGAATCGAATCTCTCTTCTCTGGGGCCTCCGCCTCTCATCCTGCCAGACGTGGGTTTTCCAGGCCTCTACCTTCAGAAAAGAGGACAGTTATGTAGGCAAGACAGGCCCTGGCTTGGCTCTGGCTTGGAGAGACAGAGGGCCCTTCATGCCCCTCGTAAGTTGGGGGGGTGGGGAGGCAAGCAGACCCTGTCCCCACCCTCTCACTGAAAGCCACACAGGGAAGGGCTGCATCTGTCTGTCTCCCTCAGACTTGAAGCTCCCGTCTGGCACAGATCAGCTGATTTTCATTCAGCTGTCCCCCTGGAAGGAGGGGCCTCACTTCTCTTTCCTTTTGATGTCTTATCATTGGAAGCCTATATAGACTGTATATAATGTATAGTCTGACCTGGAATGCCGTTGAGAGTAGGAAGTGCTGTGACAACAGGCCCACAGTGTCCCAGGCAGTCAGTCACCCTCCTTCTTACCTTTAGAACAAGGAAGCTCCTCCCTAAATCTAACCAAGGTCTTTTTGGACCAAAAAAAAAAAAAAGAGCCCGTTTCACTGGGTGGCAGTTCCTGAGTGTACTCTGGGTAGGGCACTGGGCTGAGCTGTTCCGGGCACCAGCTCACGGGATTCCTGACCACCTCTGCCATCATGGAGCTGACATCCATCTTTTCAGAGATGAGAAAATCAGGGCTTAGATGGGTGCAATGACCCACCCGAGAACACACAGCTAGGAAGTGGGAGAATCACCCCAGATGTATGTGGCTGGGAGCCAGGATCCTCACCACGGTGCTCTGTGACCGTCTACAGCCCCCCTGGGCGGGCAGGCACAATGGGGGTCACCCCCATGAGCTTCAGCTCTCTCAGAGCTTTGGGCTACTAAAGGTACAATGAAAGGTATTTCCTTCAGTCTCACCTCTGTGGAAATGGACAAAAGCATCCTTGAGTGAAGCCCAGAAAGCATTAAATATATGCCTCTGTGTCCCTGATTCTTCCCTGGATGTCCTGCACTAGTGAGCACACACAGGTACACGCAAACACACACACACACGCACACGTGCAGACGCACACACGCTCCCTCCACCCCTGAGTTCCCAAGAGAGTAGAGGAAGCCCCCCTTTTACCTGGTAGTAGTAGAAAGGGGACAGGACGTAATTTAACATCTCCTGGTGGAACACGGGAGTGATGCTTCCAGAAATCGGGGGGACCAGCCAAATCCAGTCAGATGGGCAGCCCCCTCGGGAGCGGTACTCATTCTGCATGTACTTCATAAAGGACTCTGCAGCGGAGTGGTGGTCCATGATGGTCACATTCTGCTTCTAAATAGGAAGGTGGCAAGAAGGTGAGTTGATGAGAGGAGTGAGGAGAGTGGCCGGTGAGCTGCAGGGCTCCCGGATGGACCGTGGGAGGGCCTGGCAATCTATAAAAAGGGAGCGCAATCCCCTGGACCCATTCTCACTGATGAAAATAAATACCCAAATGCAAGGTACAGCCAGAGCCTCTGAGGTGCCCAAGCAGACACAATAGCCATGGTAAGCCCTCAGACCACAGGCTGCCACCCTTGGCCCTCTGGTGGCGGTGTCCAGCTTCTCGGGCCATGCTCACACTCTCCCCAAACACCCAGCAAATGGCTCTCTGGATGCTGTTGAATCAAACCACAGTGCCTTTTTTTTGTCACTTGTTGGCAGAGAGTTCCAGGAATCACCTCCCAAAGGAGTGGCTGTCTCAGCCAAGAAGGAACTAGACATCTCTGAATAGGGCTGAAGCCCTGGGGGAACTACAGCATATGGAAGACAAATAACTACCATGTCCCATGTCTTAAAATTAGAATCCAAGGGGCCTGAGCCTTCCTGGAATGATCCAGCAAGAGCAGCCACATCATCTGGAGCAAGTCATGCAGTCAAGAGACATTTGTTTCATGGAGCAGTTCAAACCTTGGGCTCTCATTAGCTCCGTGACCTTGAGCTATCAGTTCCTTAACCTCAGTTTCCTCGTCTGTAAAATGGGGATGGTAATGGTTGGCACATCATCATGTTGTTGAAAGGATGCAATAAATAAGGGATGTGTTTGGGGGTCCAATCGCTAAGAATCTGCCTGCCAGAGGGAACACGGGTTCAGTCCCTGGTCTGGGAAGTAAGATCCCACCTGCCGTGGGGCAGCTAAGCCCATGCGCCGCAGCTACTGAGCCCGTGTGCCCTAGAGCCCGTGCTCTGGAACAAGAGACGCTACCGTAATGAGAAGCCCACGCACTGCAAGCAGAAAGCAGCCTCTGCTCGCTGCAACCAGATGAAAGCTTGTGCACAACGAAGACCCACCACAGCCAAAAATAACTATTAAAAATCTTAAAATAGTTAACAAGTAAAGCATAAAACATGCTCAGTAAACGTTAGCTGCTATTATTATTTCTATCTACCAGGCACTGCATATAGAGGAGAAAGACGCAGCCCCGTTTCTGCTTTAGATCATGTTCTAACTGGGGGAGGCAGAAGGACCTCAGCCGTTTCACGAAGTCTGACAGAAGCTACCCCGGAGGTCAGAGCAGGTGCTGACGAAGGGCTGACAGGGGCCTGGAGGAGAGATGGGGGAACTTTAGAGACAGCTCCTAAGAGGAGGTGAGTTCTTTAGAGACAAGCTCCTAAGAGGAGGTGAGTTTTGAGAGACGGGTACCAGTTAGGCAGCGGACAGGCATTGCTTGAGACCAGGTCAGGAGGCAGGAGAGGAGCCCGCTGGTGGCGGGACTAGTAGGATCAGCCGCGCCTGGTAAACTTTTACACACCCGGCAACTGGGGGCTTCCCTGGGGGCTCAGACAGTAAAGGATCTGCCTGCAGTGCAGAAGACCCAGGTTTGATCCCTGAGTCGGGAAGATCCCCTGGAGAAGGGCATGGCAACCCACTCCAGTGTTCTTGCCTGGAAAATTCCATGGACAGAGGAGCCTGGTGGACTACATACAGTCAGCGGGGTGGTAAAGAGTCGGACACAACTGAGCGACTAACACTTCACTTTTCACACGGCAGCTCCTGGATGCCAGACCAGTTTTAGGCTCAGGAGCTGATGGTGATGGTGGTGAGATGGTTGTAACAGTAATAAATAATAATAACAACAAAACTGATGCTGGACTTCTGTGGTGGTCCAGTGGCTAAGACTCTGAGCTCTCAATATGGGAGGCAGAGGGGACTAGGTTCGATCCCTGGTCGAGGAACTATTAATATCTAATAGAGTCTACATGCTATAACTAAAAGCTTCCTCAAGCAGCAATGAAGAGGATCCTACATGCTGCGATGAAGACTGAAGATCCCTTATGTGGCAACTAAGACCGGGTGTAGCCGAATACATAAATAAAACAGAAAAAAAAAAAAAAACCCGAATATTTTTTGAGTGTTCACTGTGGGTCAGGGAGTGCAGCTAAACATTTTGCATTGGTTTTCATTTCATTCTTACTGTAACCTAGTGAGGGAGGTACCATTATTATCTCTGTTTTACAGATGAGGAAATGAGCCCAAGTCTTTTGAAGTTGACCCCGAAGGAGGGTCATGGGGAAGTCCTGCCTGGAGACTCTCAAGCAGTGGAGGGACGTGGTCAGCAGTGGTCAGGAGACTGCTGAGGGTCAGCAGATTTTCTGGGACATATCCACATCCTGCCAATGTCAGAGCTGATCCCGGGGTCAGGATGTGTGGTCCTCAGCCTTAGGGCCTTCCCAAGCTGGGCCAGCCACAGGGGGCTCTTCCTGTCTTGTCTCAGAGCTTCCCCATGCCCCCTACTCCCTACAGTCAGGCACGAGCTTGACCCGTCTATAGGGTGACCAGCCCTAGGGAACAGCGCGTGATCATATGTATTTACTGGGTGTTTAAAGTCAGCTCCCACTACTTTCCACAAGGTCAGGGTTTCTGTCTGTTTTGTTCACTGCTCATATTCTTGGCCTGGCCTAGTGCCTGACACATGAAAAATGTACAATAAAACTTCGCTGAATGAATGAATGACTCTCAGCCCAGTGGCCGGGTTTCCAGGACATCTGCCAGCTTTATGGAGATGATCCCAGTTTCTAAAGCAATAATAGCTTCACACGTCCCATGGCTCCTTCCCACAAGCGGAGTGTTTATATGAGAGAGAGCAGCAGATGGGCCAGAGGGCTCAGTCCCACACAGAAACCAGCCTGCTATGTGTGGTGGACGCTGCCCCCCAGATAGGGAAGCAAGATAACCACTGCTCGTGTGGACGTGGGCTCTGGGTCTTTCATCGAGGGAATACATTTTTAGCATCTCCACGTGCCAGACACTCTTCTAGGCTCCAGGGTTAGGGTTAGAGAGACAAGGCCCCTGCCCCATGGAGCCTACATTCTAATGGGGCAAAGAAAGAAAGAAGAAGATGGACTTCTCTGGTGGTCCAGTGGTTAAGAATCCACCTGCCAATGCAGGAGACATGGGTTCGATCCTTGATCCGGGAAGATCCCTCATGTGACGGGGCACCTAAGCCCGCACGCCACAACTATTGAGCCCATGTGCTGCAACTACTGAAGCCCACATGCTCTAGAGCCCACGCTCCACAAGAAAAGCCACTGTGATGAGAAACTCATGCACCACAACTAGAGAGCAGCCTCTGCTCGCAGCAACTAGGGGAAGCCTGTGCACAACAATGAAGACCCAGTGCAGCCAAAAATAAATACATAAATAAAAACAGAAAGAGAAAGATGGACTATATCAGGATCTAATAACAATTGTAAAGGAAAAGAAAGGGTTAAAGGAATAAGAGACAGGATGAAGGTGGGGTGAGCATGCCATTTTTATGATGTCAGAGACGGCTGCTCTGAAGAGGTGATAATTGAGACCTGGCTGAAGGGAAGGAGCTGTTCATAGGATGATTTGTGGCAAGAGTTTTAGGCAGAGGGAAAAGCAAGTGCAAAGGCCCTAGGGTGGGGACCATCTTGGTGAGTCTGAATAAAAGTCAGAATTCCAGTGTGACTGGCACAGCTGTGGAGGATAAAAGCCTGACTGGAGGAGGTGGGAGGTGAGAATGTATTATGAGGTCTTTCAATGGTTTGGGGGCTTCCCTGGTGGCTCAGATGGTAAAGAATCCACTTGCAATGTGGGAGACCTGGGGTTCCATCCCTGGGTTGGGAAGATCCCCTGGAGGAGTGCATGGCAACCCACTCCAGTATTCTTGCCTGGGAAATCCCATGGACAGAGGAGCCTGGCGGGCTACAATCCATGGGTCACAAAGAGTCAGACACAACTGAAGCAACTTAGCACATCAATGGTTTTGCTGTAAATGGAAGTAGAAAAACAAGGTAGTAGCTGGTTAGGGGGAGTATTTGGCTAGTTAGTCATTTATCTCTTTGAGATAGGAATCATTACAGCTTATTGGTCATCAGTAGAAATGATCCAATGGATAAGGAGACAGCTGCTATGAGAGGGTGAGGATTTTCAGGAATAAAAGTCCTTGAAAACTGGGAGAGGACTGCTCAAATGCCAGGATTGATCAGTCTTGAGAGGTAAGGAGTTGCCTGTTGCTAGAAGCATTCAAGTTTACACTAGAAGACCTGAGAGGGCTTGTCTCTGTATCCCCCAGCACCTGACATAAACTGGGTATTCAACACTGTTAGGTGCACAAATAAATGAGCAAAGCCTTAAGGGGAAAATCAAGAATGACATGAGCGGCTGGACCAGATAACCTTCTAACCAGAGTGCCTTCAGACCCACAGACAGTGGACATGCCTGGAAACTGTGGAGCACAGCAACGTTGATCTCAACGACAGCCCGGTCCTTCCAGAGTGAGGCCAGCTTGTGCGTTTCCAGGCCCATCCTTCTGCCCACTTCCTGTAGAGGCAGAGAAATGGGGGTGAGGCGGTCCCTGGGGCCCCACCCGCAGGCCCGCACCTCCAGCCGGCCCAGCTGGACGGCCCTCATTACCTCCAGGATGTTGTATCGCTGGACGTCGCAGAAGTCCCGGACTCCAATCTCTGTGCCCATGTACCACCCGTTGAAGGGGCAGCCTGGGAACTCGAGGCCGCCCACCTCGAGCAGCATGTTGGCCACGGCTGGCAGGGCATACCACTTGAGCTCCAGCTCCCGGAACCATTCGTACCTGGCAGGGAGGCAGGGCTGGTGGCAATGGCGCCTTCACTGCGGCCCATGCTCACCCCCTAATAAAAGCCTCAGAAAAACAGTCAACCAAGAAAACGCCTTTTCAAGTGCTGATCTCTAAGTTCATCCCACCTGGAGAGGTGAATTGGACATAACATGTGTCATTGGCTAATTACGCATTCATTCGTGAGATTTTTCAAGGACTCGTATTAAGCATCAAATAAGTGGCAGGCTCTGGGCTAAATGCTGAGGACTCAACAGAACATAGCCTTTCAAGGCTTCCCCTCCCGGGGTCACCACTTCCCAAGCTCCCAGGGCCCAGTCTACCTAAGCCATTGCTTTCCTGTCCCCAGCAGCATCTTCTCATAGGTCTGAGGCCCAACAAAGCTGCTGAACAGGGTGAAGTGATGGACTTGGAAAGCCAGCCCTTCTGGGCATCAAGCTGCTGCTGGCTGGGCTTTGGGGGAGGAGCAGGGAGGGTCCTGAGGACTGGATCTCTCTTCAGAAAGGAGGGGGCATGCGTGTGAACGCACACTGCCAGCACCCACAGCCTGCTTACCTGGGATGTTCCATGGGCACCTCGAGTATAAGATCAGGGGGGATTTCGAAGAGCTCTGGGTCGTGGCCGTCAGCCTGCAGAACTAGAGGCAACACGTCGAAGCGGCTGTACTTGGGCTTCCAGCCCAGGTCGATGCACAGCTGGAGGCAAGACACGCCCAGTGAGCCTGGAGATCCAGGTCCCTGGGCCGCTCTGGGCTCCGCTCTCACCCGCCAAAGCTGGGTCCGATACCTGTGTAAACTCCACGTTGGCGGGGTCCCCTCTGATGCTGCCATCCGGCATCTGGTAGCCAGCATAGCGGATGAGCTGGGCATTCCAGACCCGGAAGTCGTGCTTCCCATCGCTCCGCTGGGGGAACACGGTGATGGCCGACCTTTCCCAAGATGAGGATGGTACTGTTTGCCACCCGGCTTCGGTGGGGGCTTCCAGCCACCACCCCCCTAACAGGTCCCCCTTCCCTCCCATCTTCCCACTCCCCAGCGCTCTACACCCAAGCTAACTGAACCAAACCCCTGCAGCCCTGAGACATGCCAAGCTCTCGCCAGCCTCTGTGTAGCCTGTCCACTTCCTGACATATCTTCTCCGTCCTTGTCCCTCCAGCTCCTACCCTTCCTTCCAGATCAGCGCAGGGACCACCACCACCCCTCCAGGGAGCCCTTCCCACCCTTCAGGCTGTCCCAGCCCTTTCTGCAGATGGACCGTATCTCTCTTTTAGGCATTGAGTTAGCTGGGTGCTTGTCTAGTGCGAGGTGTAGGTTCATAGCGGGCTGGAGCCTCGTCTTAGGGTCCTACTCACTTCCCACCCCCAAGCCTAGTCCTGGGTTGGGTCCCCATCAGGCAGACACTGAGTGTTTGCCAAATAGAAAAATGAATGAATGACCGAATGAGTTGGCCTTGACCTCCTTGTTTGGGCGGGGGAGGGGGAGGGGGGGGGACGGTAAGGCAGGGGTGGGTATGGATGAGCAGCGAGTCCCCCACCCCCACACCCCACACCACACTGGACCCATCGGCTGCAAAACCAACTTCTCATCCCTTCTACAAAGTGGGGACCCTAACCTTGAAGAGTGAAGTTACCCCCTTAAAGATCCCCCCTGTCTCCTCCAAATGGCTCCAAGTCAGAAAGAAACCAAGGAAATGGGCCACTGATGATGCACTAAGCTCACGGAGGCAGGCTCACTGTGAAGACTCCCTGAAGAAGCCGAGGTCTTCCTACTTTCTTTCTCTCTGGCCTCTCCAGGAGCTTAAACCTGCCTGCATCTCTCGGCTAAGCCTCAGGGGGCTGTGCGGGGCCCCAGCTGTAGCCTTGGGAAAGGCACACGCACCTGATGTTGCCATTGTTGGTGGCATAACGCACGTGTCTGCAGAGGTGTTCGAACATTTCCTGGGCCGTGGAACAGTTCCGGGCGTCGAAGACCTGCGCACAGCCCACCCAGACCACGCCCGTCAAGGACCAGGAGGACAGAGGCCTCAGCAGGGCTGATCAGAAGCTAACTCATGAGGGACTGAAAAAGTTGCCCAAATCCCCATCACCAGAACATCCTGCAGAGGCATGCACCCACCCCCTGCCCCTTCTTCCTTCTTCTGCTTTCCTAGGGGAGCCCAGGTGCCCCCCCACACCCCCCACTTGGAAGACCCTATCTAAACCTAACTCTCAAGAAAACCAGATTCTCAAGCACCATGAACCAGGATTCCCACAGCTTAGTTGCTTTACACATTTCACACATGGCCTCCAGCACATTTCATTATAGCCACAGCCCATTCCATTGGCATGTCTCATCTATTTATCTGTCCAAGTACTTTCACTATTGTTGTTGTTGTTTAGTCGCTAAGTCGTGCCCGACTCTTTTGTGACCCCATGGACTGTAGCCCACCAGGCTCCTCTGTCCATGGGATTTCCCAGGCAAGAATACTAGAGTGGGTTGCCATTTCCTCTTCCAGGGATCTTCCCGACCCAGGGATCGAACCTGCGTCTCCTGCATTGGCAGGCAGATTCTTTACCACTGAGCCACCTGGGAAGCCCACAGTTACCCAGCAATAAATGTAAAGATGATGACTTAGGAGGCTAGGATAAAGAAAATGTTTTCTAAAAGCAAGAATTCAATCAAGGTAAACAACCGGGTCCACAGCAATAATAGCAAGGTCATTGGTTTCATGCTGGCATTTAGTCTCTCAGATTTAACACAAGGGAGAAAGATGGGCTAGAAATCCTGGTGCAGAGATTGGAGTCTAGACTCTGGGGGGTGGGGGTGGGTGTCTGTGAGCCCCCATCTCAAGTGCGGGGATGGAGGGAGAGAAGGTGAGGACCCTGCACACGGTTCAGGGCCCGCCTGCCCACCCCCCAGCTTCCTCTCCCGCTCCTCCCTCCTCCATCTAAAGGCATCGACCTGCAGGTTCGACCACTGGATCCTCCCGATGCAGCGGGGGGCATTGCGCCAGGCCTGCTTGGTGGCGAAGATGAGCTCATCTCCCGTCAGCTGGTAGGTTCCTGTTGTTTCTATCTCCTTTGTTACCGCTTCCACCCTGGCCAGATGTTCCTCTATTTTTGCCCTGCGGGACAGGAAGACATCAGGAAGATCAACAATGAGATGGCTTTAAATGGAGACTGATTGAATCCACAGAAGCAGGAACTGAACGAGGACACCAGGAGGGCAAGATGTCGCTCATGGAGACCATCCCCTCCAGGGCAGCTTCATGGGCATGCGTCCAGGGCACCGAGCTCGGCAGGGCCCCACATGGGGCTTAATGCTCTGCTCTGACTGTCTTGAATTCTCAATCATTCATGAACAGGAAGCCATCTTTTTATTTTCACACTGGGTCTTGCAAGCTACATAGCTGGTCCTGATCCCACCGGCACCCTTCTTGTTTCAAGCCGCCTTTTTTCTAGTCACACACATCTCAGTGAGGAGTGCAATGCTTTTCAATGGTCTTGCAAGACCCAGACCAGCATCCATCAGGCTGCAGCCACATCCTGCCCCTTGGCCAGGGGAGCACCCATCCACCTTCTCTTGGTTAAGAGATGAGTCAGGTCTTCCCCCAGCACTCCTCTGCACAGTCACTAATGAGCCAGGTCCTGGGCAACACCACACATAGTCAGGGTCCCACTGAGTCTGTGACGGAGGCGTTTTTGTGTCCTTGTAGTCGGTGTGTCTGGAAGGTTAAGTACTGGCCTGGAAATAGAAGTGTGATAAAAAGCAAGCCCAAGATTCAGACTCGGGTTGCCCCAGTGCCAAGCCCAGGCTCTTAACCTTCTACATTCCACCCTGGGGGTGGATCGCAAGCCCAGAGATGTGGAGGGCCTGCCCACACTTTCCTGGTCAGGTCCAGACAGGGACTGGCTCTCAGGACTCAGCCTTCAGGGCCCCAGGGCGGTTCAGGGAGGTGTCCTCCGCAGTGTAGTCCAACATCGCAGGGTCTCCGCAGCAAGCTTTCTCAAACCTGGTGTCACTCAGCCAGCTCTCCCATGCGAGATTGCCAAACTGGCTCCTGCCCTCCCCTCCCAGGCTTGTAAAAACATCCCACAGCCAGGAAGGTTTTGAAACACATGCACACAGAGCAACCTTGAGATTTCCAATCAGCACCAAAGACATCTGAAAGTGCAACAAACAAAACTATTTAAGGAATGAACTCTTGATTAAGGAGAGTGGACAACTCAGGACAAAATGGCCTTTCAGTGGATGAAGAGTGTCTCGACAACTCTTCCTTGATTAAAGAAAAAAACTCAAAGACAAAACATTATCTTCAAGGACACTCCTCGCATAAGGGACTGCTGGGTGAGGTTGAGGCTGCCCCACCAATGGCAGCCCTCCCCCCACAACCTGCAAAGCTTCTAGCAATATTTTTCATTCTGCATCCAAGCAGGAAAATAGTAGCGACTACCACAACAATGATGCTGCCAACATCCTTAGTAGTGTTAATATGTGACTTTTTAAGAAAAGATTACATTTTCACTCAATTCCTTTGGAGTTTTACATTATACCGTTGTTTTCAAATAGTCACATTTCTGAGGCACTAAAATGCTATAATGCCTATTAGTTCTGAAAAAAAGGGAGTGGCTTTTGGCATCAGTAAACTGGCTTTGGACAGAATATTCAGAAAGTTATCATTTCTGACTATACAATCCTTCACCTACGAAAGACTGAACTGGCCCAGGTGTGAGAATGGGCTGCCATCTGTCACTCACACCCCCGAGACCTCTTGGGGGAAACCAAGACACGGACTTGTGACTGTGAAAACTTCTTCCCTCTGTGAAAAGCAAATGGGTTTGAATAGCTATCATCAGCAGCCCTGTAGCTTCCCCAGCTAACCACCCCCCAACTGCCTTCCAAACACGAGCAGGAACCCCTTAGGTCCAGCATGAAGCCAGAGCCTTCAAAATCAATGAGCTGGATGCTAGAGCATTGAGTTTTAAAGCAAGGGCTCTGGCTTAAAATGCCTGAGTTCAAATCCCAGCTCTGGGACTTCAGAGCATGTGACTTTGAACAAGTTACATCTCCTCCATGGGCTCTGGCTTCCTTGTCTGTAGAGCAGGTAGAGTAATAACGGTACCAGTCCCAAAAAGCTGTGGTGAGCCTTACGTACAAGGCAGAGTCCAGAATATACCTAGCACATCAAAACAGTGGCCCAGTGAAGCCCACTGAGAAAATTCCTGGGGGCTTCCCTGGTGGTCTAGTGGTTTAGAATCCACCTGCCAATGTGGGGGACATGGGTTTGCACCCTGGTCTGGAAAGATCCCACATGCTGCAGGGCAACAAAGCTCGTGTGCCACAACTACTGAGCCCACACGCCACAACTACTGCAGTCTGAGCACCTAGAGCCTGTGCGCCGCAAAAGTGAGAACCCCACGCACCCCAATGAAGAGTAGCTCCTCAACTAGAAACAGCCCATGCGCAGCAATGAAGATCCAGGACAGCCAAAAGTAAAATAAATAAATCTTAAAGAAAAGAAAATTCCTGGGCCCTGAAAGTCTTCTTAGTCAACAACCAAGCGGAAAACCTAAGGACCTTGGACCTCCCAGTGACAGAGCATTTCTGCAGAGGTTTTATTTACACAACACAGGCGGTAGCAAACCCCTGACGGAGTTTTCAGTCTACTTAGAATTGCCTCCGGAGCTTTTAGAGAACAAGGATGTCCGCCCCCTCCCCACTTCCTGAGAAGCTGATGCCCTTGCCCAGGGGACCCTGGCATCAGTATTTTACAAGGTCCATAACAGCAACTACTGTGCAAGCAGGCTGCAGGATCACTGGCCCCAGAAGATAAGGACCTCCTTCATAGACTCAAGGTCCCTTCCAGCTCACACACTGCAGGCCAGAGCCAAGGGGTGTGGCATCACCAGGAGCCAATCTTTCTGCTGCAGTGGGTCCCAGGGTACTTCCGTGGCTTGCTTCCTGCAGTAAAGTGCCTTGTGGGGCTGCATCATAAAAGCCACACTCCCCTCCCAGCCCATAAAACAGCAAATCCATTCCCTCGGCCTTTCTATCTTACAATCCCTTTGCGCATTTTTATTTTAAAGATATAAATGGACTTAAATTAAGAGCCATATATTTTATGCAACTCAGAGATACAGATCCCCACAGAGAACAGTGCAAAGAGCTCTCTCCAAGTCAAGCGGCCTGAATTCCAGCTGGGACTGAACTCTAGCTGCTACTGGGCTTCCTGACTCACACCTGGAGGTGGAGGGCTTGGCTCATCGGTCTCCAAGGTCCCTTCTATCTCAAACATTTCATACTAAAAGGTTTTGCATATCGACTCATTGCTTTGCACCAGGATGCTGTTTCAAACTTATTTAATCCTCGAAACAATCTTAGGAACGGTTTTATCATGACCCTGCTTTGGACCTATGAGGAAGTGGAGATGCAGAGAGGATCTATTTGGGAAACAGATTTCCCAAAAACACAGAACCAGCTACTGGTTGAGCAGAATCCAAACTCAAACGTTTAGACACCCGACCCACATTTTCAACCACTACCGCCATGCTCCTTTCTCTTATGGTTTTGAGAACCTATCCAAGGTCTTTTCCCTGAAAAGCTGTGTCTTAGCCTTGGATTCACTGCAAATCTGGGAAGGGAAGAGGTTTGGGGTCAGAGGGAGATGGCAGGAGACTAGAGAGTTCAGGGGAGGGAGAGAGAGTGATGCTGAAGGAAGCGAGTCTTACTCTTTGAAGGAGCCGTAATACTGGTTGACAAATTCGATAGCTTGAGGTAGAAGCTCATCTGGTGGGGTTGGCTTGTCCCGGGGTCCTATGGTCAAACTTTTGGGGTTCATGATGGATGCCAGGCAAGACTTGGACTTGCAAGAGAGATCCTGGAAAGAAAGAAGAGGCAGTGAGGCTGACCGCTTGGTTCCTCGGCACAGGCATTGATGGCCATCCTCTTCCAGGGCCAACTCTCCTGGCCACCTCCTTCTACTCTGGCTGTTCCAGCTCCCCACCACCCCTCTCTACCTCTGTGGCACTTCTTCCTTGGGGTCGACCAGGCTTTCCCCCCATCCATATCTCCTCTCCTCTGACTGGCTGAATACCACGGACTGTGGGCTGGGGCTGCCTCCCAGCCAGCCCCAGTTGTTCTATAGTCACTCAATTGTGTCTGACTCTTTTGCAACCCCAGAGACTGGAACCCTCCAGGATCCTCTGTCCATGGGATTTTCCAGGCAAGAATACTGGAGTGGGTTGCCATTTCCTTCTCCAGGAGGGTTTTCTGAGCCAGGGATCGAACCCGAGGCTCCTGAGTCTCCTGCATTGGCAGACAGATTCTTTACAACTGAGCCCCAGCCAGCCCCAGACCCAGAGCAAAGTCAATAGTTCGAATGCTGGGAACATCTTGACTATCTTCTCATTTAAAGAAGCTGATACGACTCCTGGGGACAAACTACTGCTGTTCAGCCAAAATGAATTGAGAAGGTGCAAATCCCAAAGTAGGAGATGGCACAGAAAAAATACTGACAGAAAGTACACCCATAGGTGAACAGTGGTCATTTCTGGAAGGTGTGGGAAATGATTCTGCTTTCGTGGCCTTGAAATTTTCAATCCTTTCCTACTTTACAATCACAGAATGCATATAAACTTAGAATAAGAAACCTAGAAGGTAAGAAGCCTTAAAGGGCACTTAGTCCAACTACTCACTGGATTCTTGGAACCCCTCTCCAATCTCCCTATCAAATAGCACTTGAATCCTTTTTGTGACAGGGAGCTCACTACCTTATGATGTAGTTCAGTCCAGCTTTGGGCAATTCTGTTAGAAAATTCTCCCTGATATAATGATGAAATCTGTCTCTCTGAGAAACAATTCATTTGTTCCTATAATTCTTTATCTCACCTTCTGGATTATCCATCATCCCTGAGGTAGGGGGAGGGAGGGTGGGTGGGAGGGTGGTATGAAGCTAACAGAATTAGCATCATTTAGTCCTACTGTAATTCATGAGAAACAAGAGTCTCTGTTCCCAGTACCCTTTGCTGAAGCAGATGGCTGTCTGGTTTGCTGAGGGGGACATCTGTTTGATTCATTAACAGCCTTGATGGCTTTGCCAGTTTGGGACAAAAGGGGTTCTTGAGGGACTTCCCTGGTGGTCCAGTGGTTAAGAATCTGCCTTGCAATGCAGGGGATGCAGGTTCAATCCCTGTTTGGGGAACTAAGATCCTACATGTCACAGGGCAACTAAGCCTGCGTGCCACAACTACTGAGCCCACACTGGAGACCGCATGACATAACAAAGGTCTCACATACCCCAACTAAGACCCAAGGAAGCCAAAAGAAAAGAAAAAGGAAAGTAGTTCCTCAGACTGCTCACCCCTTTGGCCTTCTGGTGAAGCGTGTCTTGGAAAGTCATTCCGCTGCCCCAGTTTTTGACCCTCACATGCCGTGGACAGGCTGATGGGGGTGCGTCCAGCTTGCCCAGGGACTCTGGAGACGTCTAAGAGGGAGGGAAAAAAAACCAGGGGTTTCCAAGTGCCTCCGACCCCAGGACCGCAGGGGTCTCTCCCGCCCCGAGGCCCTGCTCGGGCTTCGGGTGGGTGGGGAGCTGTGGGCGGGAACACGGGTAGAGCTGTCAGCAGCTCCTCCCTTTCCGGTAGCCAGGCCACCTGGGCCAGAGTCTGCTGGGAGCTCCAGGTGCCTGGGCCACTGGCCAGGTTCCTGTCCTCATCCAAGAGCCTGCCAAATGCTCTCTCAGG